>NC_134418.1:40815181-42065181 GCF_030867145.1 Opisthocomus hoazin | reverse complement strand
CCAATCTTCGTAATGGTTTATTTTATTTAATGTGGGAAAACACCCAGGATTTCTTAGAGGAGTGGGAACAAACCCCAGACACACACCAAACAACCCACAACAAAGCAGTGAAGAACCGCCCTGCTGCAGAACAGAAGTGGAGCATGTCATGAGGATTTAGACACTCGCCCGTGTGTGACAGAGAAGGTAGCCTCACTTTGCCAGTAAGAACACATTTCTGATTTGTGCCGGGCTCGCTGCTGCAGGAGATCTCAGTTAGTTGGTTTTTACTTTTGGTTGTGGATGAATAGAGAACGTTTAAGTAGTTGATTATTGTGTCAGCAGCTTCTTAAGTCACCGTAACTAGATTGCTTGTGAGCCAACCCTTAGACAAATAACAAATGACCTTTGTATTGCTCTTTCTGAAGTCCTGAGCCCAGCCAACTTAATTCTTTTTTTTGATGTTTGCATTGCAGTGAGGGATACAGATAGCTACACGTGTCTAGTATTCCCGTCACCATACTATGAGGATACTGTATCTGTTTACTTATTTATGTGCGTAGATGGTATCATGTGGATTTAAGAGAGGAATCGTTTATCCCGAGGGATTATATTCATTATGCCTTGCCTTTTCCTGTGGCTGCTGGCCTCAGTGTTGACAAAACTTCAGAGTGTTTGATAACTGCGGGAAGAAAGCTGGACCAAAATTGTTACTGCTTTAGGTTATCTTAATTGCTGGTTGTAAGAATTACTCTTAAATAACTTTACAAAGATATGTTTTTGGCTTCACAGCTAGTATTTCTTTCAATATTGGGCTGATAACAGACAGCTCGCAGGGAAACAAGTGCTTTGAGATGATTGCTCTCATCTTCATTATTGATTGCTGGTATGCAGTGGGTTATGTATCATTCCTAAATTGTATGCAGCTGAAACGTCTGAACGAACAGAGCCAGGCTTCGGGAAATCCTAAAAATCCCAAGGAACTGTTTTTCAGTTTCTGAACAAATGTGTGCCATAAAACAAGCAGCAAGTTGAAAACGCTTTCTTTTCCAATCAAGTGTTGAACACAAAAACGTTTCTGGGTATTACCTACACAGGCAATTCAAGTGTTTTTAATTAAACTGTGGCTTAAGGACTGTTACTACCTTCCAGTGCTGTTTATTGTGGTCTTGTAAATGCTGAGATAAAACAAGCATGTGAACGCCAATAAACTTTAATGAGGTCTGTTGGTGTATGTGTAGTCACTCTTGACCAAGTTCCATGCTTGGAATTGTGAATTCTTCATTAAAGTATTGCTCTGGTTGCCTGATAGTATTAAAGGATAAGCTATTGTAAATCAGGTGCTACAGTTAAAGTGTTGACCTTGTAAATGTAGACATTGATAGCTCCTGAGATAAAGAGGTGGGGGGGAGCTGTATCACAGTTTCAGAAAGTACCGTTTTGAAAATTTCAGCCCGTTTTTTTCCTCTCATCACTTGCTTTAGTTCATTTTCTTACTCTTGTTTTATGTTAAAACTGGGGACATTGTTACAAAATGGATATGTTGCCAGTCTCTTCTGTAAAGCTAAAGTACAGCTCTGTCAGACTTACAAGTTTGGTATTTTGTAACAGCTGTTGAGAGCCTTGAATAATCTACTGTACATGCTATTTGTTTAGAAAGTGGAACTAGAAGACATTAGGTCAACAGTGGAGGTAGACATCAACTAGCCTAGTTAACTGTTTACATTTAAAAAATGGAAATGATTTTATTTTCTGTGAGGATTTTGATGAACTATTTTAAAATAAAGTGCCAAGGAAGAAGGTTTCTTCATAAAAGCAGTAACATGCAATTTGCTTTTAAAGAATGAAAGATAAGTGGTGGTGTCAGCTCTGATGGGTTCTAGATTGGTAAATGCCCGTTCTCATGTTACTCTGGTTACCAAAGTCTGGAAAATTTACTTCTGTCTGCGTAAACTACTTTGCTTCATTTGGGCAAGTGATATTCTTCCTGAAATGAGTATGTAAGGTAACAGAGTTACATCAAGTTGTTTACTCAAGCAGTACAGTCTGTTTTAGTGTTGGGAGTCTCGTATGTGTGCACAATGGTACCATAGTTGATAGAGTAACTATAATAGAAAATTTGTGACTTGGGCATTTTTGAAGCAATGGGTCATACACATCATTCTTTGGTTAGAAATTTTTCTTCCTGCTGTGATGCTGTGCTTGTGCATCACAGTTGTGGATGTGCTGAGAGAAGATTGAGGTTGCTGTGATGATGCCTGTTTGTAATGCACAAGCTATACGAGCCCAAAAGGTACTGCATAGTAAATAACTGCCAATGATTTTCTGTGGTGATGGCTTTTGACTGAGGTTTGCACTTTTTTTTGAGTTGCGGAATCCTGCTCCTTTGGTTTGCTTTCCCCCCTGCCTTTATTCTGAGAAGTGCTACCAAGTGTTGTGATACAAGCGTAGTTCAGCTGGTGACACTTGATGTAGTCGTCTGCAAGAACAGCCGCTTGGTTTTCTCACGTCCCATCCCCTCTCTGAGAAAACCTGTTCCTCCGCTTTGTCTTTTGGGATATCTTTTCTTGCTGTATTTTTCATCAGTATTGTGTCTCCTGACTGAGCACTCTGACTTGCTGTCTTCTATTAGATATTTTCTAGCGTGGCAAAGAGATGTTTTATGTAAAATTTGTGTTGAGATACAAATTTGCGCTTTTTTCTTCCAAATGCGTTGGCGCAATATGTTGCCTGAGCCCTATACTGAGAACTGCTGCTGCTCGTGGGGTAGACAAATGCTTCCTAGGATAAAAGCATGGACTGGCTAAAGGAGAATGTAGCTAGCTGAGAAGACTTCAAATTTGGTAATAGCACTCAGTAAGTATTTTAATAGATATCTTTTTGGCAATGTTAGGGTTAGTTTGTTAACTGTCATGATAGAGAGATGGCGTGTGTGGTGTTGCAGCCAGATCCAGAAGTGTTACTGTTTTTTGCTTGATGTCTTTTAGTTGGCAATTTTAGTGGAGTCCTAGTAACTGATGTTGGAAAAACATTTGTGAAGTGTGTATTTTCAAATGTCAGAGGCTTTCGAGGAGTAGATAGTGCTATGTTTATTGGAAATGGAAGGGTGACTTAGGGCAGCGACTGGGTGACTCCTTCGCTCTGCTGTTATGGTATTGCAGCCTTAGTCCCTAATGCAGGGGGTGTGTGTGTATGTGTGTCTCCTTTCCCTCCCCACCAGCCCCTCAGCAGAATGCTGTGATACTGGAAAAGTATGAAGATGGCTTTCAGCTGTCTTTTTTTGCCTTTTTACTGCTCTCTTCTAAGTACCTCTTCCTTGTGGTGCAGCATCTAAACTTTCCTGTAGGAAATACTTTGAATACAAAAGTAGGAAAATTTTGTATGCTTTTAAGCATTTCAGAGTAGATGATTTCAGTAAGCTAATTCAGTACTCTCTTACAATTGAGATTTGGCAACTGTTTGAGTTTCCTTAGAGGAATACTGAACCTGATATCTGCACAGAAGCGAGCTAACTAGTTGTCCCAGAAATGGTAACCAGCAGAAACAGAAATGAAAATTGTACAGCTCTTTGCTGCAGGGGAAGCAGAGGGCTTGGTGGAAAAGCTTTGCTGACCTGCTTTAAATCTTTTTTTCATGAGTTAGAATAATAATAATATATTAAATGCTGATTTGGACTTTCTAATTTCAGTATTGGTGTAGAATTGATACGTGTACAATGACCAGCTGAATATTGTTGCTGTACTGTGATGATCAGTGGAAAGCTTTATCTGGTAGATGAGGGGAAACCTAGCCATCAGTTTCTGTGCAGCTGAAGAAAAACAGCAGCTGCCTGGGCGTGGGGAGCACCCAGGACCCACAGCCGGGGAAAGGGATCATGGTGCAAAAACACTTGTTGATTGGCACTATTATCCAAGGGACAGAGGGTGTGATAGAGACCCTTTCCTTAAGAGCAGGGGAGAATCACGCTAAGGTTGGCTTTTATTGTTCCCAGCCTGGGGTGAAAGGGTGGTGGAATGTCAGCTTTGTCAGGCACCTGCTGTTCCAAAAGATAAAGCCCCCTAAATAGCATCCCAGGAGAGGGCTGTGGTGGGAATCCCAGTAGCCAGCCAGCGGGTGGGCAGCCGGGCTGGTTCAGCGAGACGTTTCATTCACCCAGAATTTTGCATTTGTGCATCTTCAGATTTCGTTCACTTTCAACTTCTGGTTTAAATAGTTAGTCTGCTGGCCAGTAAGTTTTTCAAGTTCTTAATCCTTGCTTTTAAATAAACTGCAGTGTGCTGCAAGGGTTTTTCCCCCATGTGTGCCCACGTGAATCTGTTTGTGTCTAGTGTTTTCTTAAGTAAGAAGCAATGCTAGCAGTATTTTCCCTGTTTTTCACTAAACGAACCTGAAGTTGTTTCTTAGATGTTTTCAGTAGCAGGATAGATGCCTTGAAGTTCTTGCAGAGAACTATTACCGAATGCTCTTTGCTTCTCTGGCGCTGGAGATAGGTGACCCTGCTTACGCTAAAGATAGATTTCCTGGGCTGCCGGCTGCCTCGCTGGAGCGGTTCAGCTTTGAGCAGATGGCCATAAATGGAAAGAGCAACTGGAGAGAGCCGGCGTACCTTAGCCAGAGTGTGGATGATGTGCAACAGGTGTTTCTGCAGTCGCTGCTTTTAAAAACCTTTGCAAGGGTGAGGAATATAGAGTTGGCCGTGAATAGGACTGTAGTTTTAATTGATAAGTGTGTGTGTGGGTGTTTACTGTTGTTGCTGTGATCTTTGCTGTATCAAGCTTAAATGTGCTCGCTTGAAATTACTGTAAATTATTTTTGAAGAATTACGTAGTTTTCGTAAACTTTCAGAACTTGAAAAAGAGATATTTTTACCTTCTTCCCTTAGTTATTGCATAAACACCCTCCTGCATACTGTTTGTTATGCTTGTGTTTTGTTTTTTAAAAACCAAGCCTGCTAAACTCAACTCACAGATACTATTAATGTCAGAAAACAAAACTGCAGATATGTTTTGCAAACAAATCTTGTATTGTTTTCACTATATATATATTTATCCAAATAAACTGAAAATTTGAAGAGAGGTGACCTTTAGATTTTAATAGGATAGTAGTTGGGGAAGGTACTGCTTCCCTACTCTGCTCTGTTAATTTGTAACTGTCCTTGTTACAATCTGGTTTGTTTTGATTAACTTCAGGGCAGAAGACAAATCCCGTAAGTCTGCTTCTGTAAGCTCTTGCACACCTTATAGAAGTGAGGAGCTTGGTTGTGAACCAGAAATCTAATCCAAGTAGTGACAGTGTTGGTTCTGCTTGTCTCGTGTCTTCCCTAAACATTCCTGTTGACAGGAAGGTATGAAAGGTGTGAAGACACCTGGCAGTTTTGGGATTCTCATGTTTAAGATTGAGTAGTGCAGTTGTACAGCAATGCATGTGGACTTTTGTAAGTAATCTGTTCTCATTATTTTTTTTTTTTTTATCCTTCTATAGTGGAAGCATCAGTTCATGGAAGTAATGTGCACTGCACGGATAAGACAATTGAAGCTGCAGAAGCCTTGCTTCATATGGAGTCTCCTACCTGCCTGAGAGATGCCAGGAGTCCTGGTATGTCAGCTACAGTTTCTGCTCTGTGAGCTGTTTCTCCTTCTGCTAATTAGTAAAACAGGCAAATTGGGAAACCTGCTTCTGTGGAGAACTGTATGCTGTTCAAAACATTCGCGTGCTTATTTCAAACCTGCTGATTTGTTTGACTTTTTACATGATTTCTCCACCCTGTAACAAGCATACTTACAGATTAAATCATTTGTCTGGGAGAGGTTGTTGGGTAGAGATGCTTGAGTAGCTACACATTTAAAATAAACTTTTCTGTCTGAATATCAGGAAATGACTTTTTCACTGTGCGGGTGACCGAGCACTGACACAGGTTGCCCTGAGAGGCTGTGAAGTCACCTTGCTTGGAGATACTCAGAAGCCGTCTGGACAAGGTCCTGGGCAGCCGGCTGTAGGTGGTCCTGCTTGAGCAGGAGGTTGGACCAGCTGCCCTCCAGAGGTCACTTCTAACCTCAACTATTCTATGTTCTGTGAATTTGACATTTTAAATTGCTAAACTAAAGAGTTATTGTAAGGGAAAAATATTTTAATCTGTTTTTCTATTTTGGAAAGAATATCTGAATACACTGTGTTGCAAAGTGTTACAAGTTTAAAAAACTGAAACAATGTTGATGGTTACTTTAACTTGATGTTCCTTCTGAAGTTGCTTAATGTGTGTTGGATGAAATAATGGTCAAACTGAAACCCAAGAGCTACAAAATAAGATATGGAGATCAGAATAAGGATCAAAGATTAGGCTCTATTTTGTTTAATTTAAAGTTGAATATAATTTTAAAGGATATTGGTGTGATACTTGTCTTATGCCTAACAATACTGGCAAGCATGCCTGTTTTTGGGAATTGGGTTGATTTTCTAGGTGATGGGTTGTTGGAGCAGGATCTTTCTATATTGTTGCATATGCTTTGTTTAAAATACTTTCATGTAAGATACATTAATATAATCAAGTAGAAACTTCATCTGATATTTTTTCTTGTTCTTCCCTCATAGTGGAAGTTTTTGTCCCTCCTTGTGTGTCAACCCCAGAATTTATCCATGCGGCCATGAGACCTGATGTGATCACAGAAACTGTGGTGGAGGTGTCAACGGAGGAATCTGAACCGATGGATTCATCTCCTGTTCCAACTTCCCCTGATATCCATGAACCAATGAAAAAGAAAAAAGGTATGTATGGCTCTTCGTAGCAGCAATCTCAAAAAGTGTTTCTGATGTGTACTGTCACAGATGGTACAGTTGACACTGGTGGAGATAGGTCAGATGATCTGATTTCTCTGCGCATATAATCAGACTGATTGGAATCTGAAATGTGAGTTCTTAGAAATCGAGTCTGCAACGAGAAAAAAGGAAAAAAGGTAGCAAGAGAATGTGCTTTGCCAAGCCATAAAGGAAAATGATGTCTTTGATGTATTTTTTAAGCATGGTTTATGTAGTGGAGGAAGGGTAGAGAAGGGTTCAAAGGGGACTTGTGTGGGTAGCCATTGGTGACTGAAATATGGATGTATTTGTAGAGTGGGTCTTACAGCGAAGGGGCAGGGTAAATACTAGCTTACAATACCATAAATCTGTTTACAAGACCTTCCTTGTGAGAGAGGGTCTTATTTGTCTGATTGCCGTGTCTTGGAGGAGAAACTACTCAGAACAGCATTTGAGTTCTAAGCATTCAGCTGCCAAATGAGAGTTTGGCACCTGGTGAGGTTTCTCTCTTGTCTAGCGGTTTTCTCACAGGCACCAATACAGTTCACATAACTGTAGGAATATTGTTTTATTAGAGCTTCCAGATGTGCTAATATGGAGTATTTACTTGTAATTTAGAGGGGGGGAAAAATGCAATGTAGTAATAAAGTGATACAAATCTAAGATCTATGAGTTGTAGATTCAGTAAAAACACACACATACATAACAGGTAACTAACGCTACTATGAATGACATAAGCAAGAAAGTTATGATTAAAGCTTTTCCGTAGATGTAGTTGTACACTGGATTGAAACTATTTCTTTATATTCCACTGTCTGTTTGAATGGTCATTACTGGGCAGGTTGTGTTACATGGCCGTGCTCAGGGAGTTCGGATATTTTACGAAGGTTATTCTGTATATATTTTTCTCCTGTTCCAGAGTAAAAATCCCTATTCTTAAGTGTGTAAGGTCGTGTGCCATGGTTATAGAGCCATAACTTTGGTCTTCATAGTTAATGCCTTTTGAAATTCAGTGTTTAATGAAGAACATTGCTCATCAGCAGAAATGAATGCTGTTGTGGTAGGAGAGTTAACCATTGCTGCTTGCATTGTAAGTGAAGATAGAAGCGTGGACTGCTGACAGTGGGCTGCCGTGGGGTATGATCCTCGCCCGTTTGCCTGGAGTAAAAAGGTCCCTGAAGCGTGGAAGGATGAAGAAGCCGCAGGTCTTGCTGGGAGAGGGTTTCCTTGGCACAGGGCAGGCAGCTTTAGGCCTGCCGTCTGCTGAGGAGTCCCCTCCCAGCCTCCCCGCAGGGGCAGGAGGAGGGAGGTGCGTGGGAGCCCTGCCAGACCCAGCAGCCCGTGGGCAGCAGCAGGCAGTTGGGGGCTGTGGCCCCAGTGGGCTTCCAGCAGCGCCCAGGGTGCCACTCGCACCTGTCCTAATGGTCTGCTGTATGTGAATTCCATGTGGCACGGGTCACATGCGGAGTGGAAGCTTTTGTCTGTGACTTTTAATGGACAGGGGCAAGGTGGAAATGAATGTTTACAATTTCAGTGGTAAAATTTCTTAGGAAAACTGATGCTTTGATCCGCAGCCATACTAGAATACCAGAAACAACGCAGAATCAAAAATAATACTTTTCAGAGCGAAACAGACACTGGACTAAAAGAATGCAAGCAGGGTGACGTTTTACTTTATACATTTGGTGCTTACCTCACCTGCCATTAACTCGTCTGAAATTGAGTTAAATCTACCTGTGAAATAAGCAACCAAATCATGAATTAAACTGAATGTGCAGTAGTAGTAACCTCAGAATCTAAATTTATCTATATCTGCAGCAAGGAAGTGGCAGGGGAAAAAAATGCATGAACTGCTTCTTTCAGCAAAGTCAAACTATAAAATACTTACATTGTGCATATGATTAATAGTGGTTTTTCTCTGTGTATTATGTGCAGCTGGCCGTAAACCGAAGACCCAACAATCGACTATATCTGACGGGTCTCCAGATCTAGGTATAAAGAAGAAGCCTAGAGAAGGCAAAGGTATATTTTTCCATTTATTGAGTCCTTAAAAGTATATTTTTCCATTTATTGAGTCCTTAAAATTATGCAGTGTATATGTATTGTATCTGTATGCAGGAAATATATAGGTCTTCAGAAGTTTGGTGGACGAGTTTGTACTGGCTTCATTAGAGTTTTAATTTTATTTGATGACTTCAAATCTGTTTGTACAAGATCTAGCACAAGAATGTGTGGAACTGCGCTAGAAGTGCCCTGTAATACACTCTGCAGTTAAGAGGCTTTCTGATTTTTCATTTGCTTTGCTTTGTGTTTATTGAGTCGTGCTGTCTTTTGTGTTGTGTGTTAACTTACTGCTAGACACATAATTTGTTAAGCTACTGCTCAAAGCCTGGTTCTCAAGTGGAAGCAGCTTATGGGCATTTGTAATGGTGATGGCTGAAAATATGTGTTCTTAGTTGATTCACAAACTTCATTTGGAATATGTTGCTTGACTGATAGATTCACTTTGGCTTAAGGGGAAAACTAAATGATGATATGTTTATTTACTGGTTGAGTAAATAATTTACTGGTTGAGTGAGGGATTTTGTGCAGGAGAGTCATATTATCCTAGTGTTTCTCCTGATAAATAGTGAGTCCTTTCTTGGACTTCCAAGCCCCTGCTGTTCACCCTGGAGGGAGACAGACTAGGGCATTTGCTCACAGGCTACCTCTGAGCTGGTATGCAGTGTATCAACTCTTCCCCTGGTTATAGGTCAAAAATGTGAAACTCTTCCCCACTTCGTGCACTGAAGGTTGTTTATAGATGTTGCTGTGCCAGGGAGAAACAAAGTTTAGTGACTTCCAGTGGCGGCATAGTAGCTGAAAGAGTGTGGAGCTGTCAGCTCCCCTATTATTTTGGGATTGTTTGAAAGCAAGATCTCCATTTACATAATTTCTTATCTGGGTACAGCTCCTGAGTTGTCGCATTTGCCAGTAGAGCAAGGAAGAATGGGACTGATGCCGTGCAGATTTTAGCTCATGAAAACCAGCACAAACAGTAATTAAACTTCCCTGCATTGGCCACTATTACTGTCTTTGGATTTGGGTGTAGCAGTGGACCTCAGTGAAGATCACAGACCTTTGCATCTGCTGTACTTAAAAGTACATCTTGTTTAATTATATATATATATATATTTAGTGTTCTTAAAGCCTTCTTAGCTTGCTTTCTAATGCTGATTTTACTGTTACAGCATTCCATTATCTGAATAGTACTCGTAAAGTGTCCCAGTTCCTAGCTTGCTGCACAAATAACTTTGAGAAACGAGGCATGTATTTCTGTCTCTTCTAGTTTTTGTCTGTACTGTGTATCTCTTTGTTTTATGAAGTGGGACATGCTGTGGATTTTTTTTTTCCTTTTTGTTTCTGTGGAGCCTCGTAATGATCTACTTATGTCTCGTGTTCTCACAAGGTATCTCATTTGATATTTTACACTACAACTGGCATAAAATATATCTTTTTTCTTAATGTAGGCTAACTTGATGTCCTGCAAAATACTTTGTTATTTATTTTTTGTTACTTATTTTAAAAATATTACTAGCAAATATAGGCTGTTTTACATGCAGCATGTTTTTGGAAAACGAGGAATTATTCCTAGAGTACATTACTGTCAGCAGAGTTCAGTCATGGAGGAGGAGGACAGCTGGTTGTGCACATTTGGAAAGGGGATTGCTTGTTGTCCATGTAGGTACTCCTTCCTTTGTGCGTTCCTGATACTTCCTGGTGCAAAGTGAAGCAGCTGTAAATCTGATTTAATTGTGCCCTTCAGTTTATTATACAGGAGGAACTGGACACTTCTTAATATTTCTTCTTAAAGTGAGATAGTAGTATTTTTTTTCTCGTCACGTTGTGGATTGGCAGTTTAGGCATGGTTTCTGTCTCCATGTTTTGTTTTTCATTTGCATAAATACTGTATTTGAAGTGTAGGCAATTGGAGGGAGTAAAACTGGCTTTAAGCCTCTCCATGCAGATGCTGGTACCAGTGAGACAGTTCACTGATACACACAATGCCCTGTGTCATTCACATACTTTCTGTCCATTAATCCTTCTATTTTGAGACGACAGCTAACATTCTTAAGTAGCTGGCAGCTGTAATAAATAGCTAGCCACAAAAATTTCTTTCATTGTGGAAAATCTACTCTGTATTGAAGTGAAGGTGAGCAATAATCATGTCTAGCTCAGTGGCCGCTTACAGTACTGTTTAGCGTGAGACCTTTCAGCAGTGGAGAGGAGAGCTGTGTGCTATTAAATGAGGTTTCTATCTTTCCAGCAAGGCACAGTATATGTTTGTGTGCCAGGCTGGACTTGGGCTGCTTAAGAGTGGCATGACCGTAAACCTGTTCAGATCATATGTTTTAAAGCCATGTCTTGTTCTTCCTCAGGAGCCTGTAAGCTTGGATTCATAGTATTAGAAAAGTCTGGTTCTAAGAAGAAAGGGTTTAAAAATGGTTCAAAATTAGTATTAAACATTTCTAAAATAAACTTTTTGTGTTAAATGCACATCAGATGTGACTGACACAGCAGCCCACCTGAGGTATCACTGCGTCTTACTGCCAATAGAAGATGGCTTCTGAGTATTATAGGTGTAGCATAGTCTTCCTGTGGAAAAAAGTCATTATTTAGGTCAATATAGAGTATGACGGGAAAGAAGAAAACTCATGAGTCAACAGTACTGTTCCCGCAGGAAAATTAAGCACTTTTGGGAATGATGTTCCTTGAAGTTCCTGTTTACTTCGTAATACTGAAGCCTACTTGTATTTTTGCAGAGAATCTGTTGCTGACCTACAGTATGTGGCAGTGGACCTGAAAATTCTATTTCTGAGGAGCTAAGGAAAAAGGAAAAGGGATTAATTCCATAAAATCTAGGATGATTTCAGAATTCCTAAGTTCTCTTATTGACTCTTTATTCATACAGTTCATATGTCTGGAGTTTGGTAGCTCCTGAGTCAATACTTGCTGTTTATTGGAGCACATGGTAAAATACATTTGTTCTCTTTCTATGAGGTGGTCTTCCAAAAGATGGAAACTATGATTTATTTTTTTTTATCCTCTGAGGTTTTTTGAAGATAGCGAACTTCTTGGAGTCTGCAATGGTGGTCTTTAACCTGCCTTGATGTATTTTAATTGTCTTCAGCATGGCATAATAAGCGCTGTGCTGGGCCACCAAATCTCAGGAATTAATGACCTTTTTTCACAAAAACATTGTTTATTATATTTTTATGTGGCCCATGTCACCCCCTGGAAAGCATGATCAAGTGAAGAACTGGGATTAACATTCTGAGGTTATTATTCTTGTAGCTCTGTCTTACTTCTCCCTTCTCAGATAACTTGAGGAGTCTTCTCCAGCTGTACAAATGGCAATTTGATCTGTTTTTTTTTTTCTTCTGCTTCTCTTCCCCTTTTTCTAGATGCAAGTGGTATAGTCAGAGTGCAGACAATCCCTCTTGTGTTTATGCCATCCTGATAGTCAGTGTCACAAACCCCGTCTTGGGGCTCCTCCAGTGGAAATGGTACACCTCTTGAATGCCTGAGAAGTACGTTAAGTTCTTCTGGAGGCTGACTTCATTCTGTATCCCCCTAATTATGGAAAGGTACATGGGATTTCTGCCATGTGAATACTTGCAGCAAGAAGTTGGACTGGCTTTGCACCTAGAAGGATGTTGGTCACTCAGCAATGTATATTTAGGAAGGGTCAGAACTTGCCAGTCGGTGTGAGAGCCCCACGTCCTGGTCAGGAGGTTATGTTAGAAAATTACCACAGTTGAGATGGTTTGTTATTGAAGGTTGTATGCCTTTTAAAAATTACTTCTTTATATCCTGCTGTGCTTCAGTGTCATAAAATGTGCTGGCATTTCCATTCCCTGTTTAAGCGAATATGAGAAGAAAGTTCTGAGCTCTTGTCCTGCCTCTGCTGAACAGATGTAGGTGGTAGTGCCTTGGAACGCCCTCCCACGCTTCTTTTCAAGAGCTGAGAATGGGCGCTGGGTTGAACAGGCTCCTGTGCTATATAGCAGATCACTTGAATTAGCTCCTTTCAGAATGTAAATGTTTATGGAAGCTTTACTAAACTTAACAGAATGAACAAGTATGTGCAGGTTACATTGCATACCATCCTCTGTGTAACATCTCCTTGTAATGCAGGTCATTTGGAGTTACCTATATATGGAGAACTTTCTGTTATCTTTAAAAGTGCGGTTCTGATATCTAAATGCTTTCTGATTACAGGAAATACAACATACTTATGGGAGTTTCTTCTGGACCTTCTCCAGGACAAAAATACTTGTCCTCGATACATTAAATGGACTCAGCGAGAGAAGGGAATCTTTAAACTTGTGGACTCGAAAGCTGTCTCAAAACTATGGGGAAAACACAAAAACAAACCTGACATGAACTATGAGACCATGGGAAGAGCTCTGAGGTAAAAACTCTTATATCCTTCAGTTATCTACTATAATTTTAAATCTGATTCTTAATTTTGCCTATAGAAATATGACCATTCTGAAATTTTAAAAGCTTTGCTCTCTTGCTGACTTAACTGTTCAAAAAGCACCAGAGTCTTGCAGTTCCTATTGCTTTTTATGTTACCAGTTAATTTGCAATTTAATTTCTGAAGTGTGTATTTAAAATGTCAGATTTTTTTTCAGCTAGGTTCTTCAGATACTTTGCCAGTGTGCTTTGCCAGCTTCTTTCCATACCTTCTCACGTTGTAGGTTTTACTGTAGTTACTTCAGATTTTCTTGTTAGCATCTGAGGTTTTTCTTTAAAATCTGCCACTATGTTGGTTACTACTTAATTGTGTTTTCTTGCAGATACTACTATCAAAGAGGAATCCTTGCAAAAGTTGAGGGACAGAGGCTTGTATATCAGTTTAAGGAGATGCCAAAAAATATAGTTGTCATAGATGATGACAAAAGCGAGTCCTGCAATGAAGATTTGTCAATGCCTGCAGATGAAAAGTCATTGGAAAGAGTGTCTTTATCTGCAGAAAACCTTTTGAAAGCAGCAACCTCTGCACGTGGCGGAAAAAATTCCTCTCAGCTAACCTGTTCCAGAACAGAAAAAGCAGTCACCAGAGTTGTGAATATTGCCTCACCAGCGCATGATACATCGTCATCTCGTCCCTCAACTACCACTACTACTGTCCCAGCAACGACAGCTCCCAGGTTTGTATTAATGTGACTTGGGATTGTCATTTGCTAATCACAAGCAATTTTTTGGTTAGGAAGCTGTCTTCTAGTTTTTTGTTTTATGTTTTAAATGTTGGAAATCGTTCCTGATTTGCAAGCAGCAGTGTAACATGATGGAATACTATGAAAGTCTAGTTAATGAGATCAGAGCCAACTGTCAATATGCTTGCCCTTGTGTATATTTTAAAATTATGTAGAGAGAGGGAGGGGGAAAGAGAGATATGAATGCTGCTAAATTTCCAAAGTCCTGTTGCTAGATGTGCAAAAGGTTTGATGTTTTTTTGGTTTTTTTTGGGTTTTTTTTTTAAAGAATCAGTTAAAAATCCGTAAATCCTGGATTTGTATATCCCTGTTGTCATCTCTGATGGTGCCTTGTGTTTTGGCTTAAGCACATGCATCTTTATTTTGCAGGACTGTACGTGTGGCAATGCAAGTGCCTGTTGTAATGACCTCTCTGGGACAGAAAATCTCAACCGTGGCAGTGCAGTCAGTAAACGCGGGGTCACCGTTAATAACCAGCACAAGTCCAACAACAGCCACTACTCCAAAGGTAGTAATCCAGACAATCCCTACTGTGATGCCAACCTCTGCCGAAAACGGAGAGAAAATCACAATGCAGCCTGCCAAAATCATCACAATCCCTGCCACGCAACTTACGCAGTGTCAGTTACAGACAAAAACGGGCCTGTCCGGGTCGGGAAGTATTAACATCGTGGGAACCCCGCTGGCCGTTAGAGCACTAACCCCAGTGTCTATAGCTCATGGCACACCAGTAATGAGACTATCAGTGCCTGCTCAGCAGGCGTCTGGCCAGACTCCTCCCCGGGTGATTAGTGCAGTTATAAAAAGCCCTGAAGTTAAATCAGACGCAGCGGCTTTAAAACAGGAACGTGAAGTGAAAACGCTGCAGCTGGTAAAAGAAGAGAAGCCGGCAGATGGAAGCAAGACTGTGACCCACGTAGTAGTAGTTAGCACGCCCTCAGCCATTGCCCTTCCTGTGACAGTGAAAACAGAAGGAATCATAACGTGCGAGAAATGAAGAACAGGGTGCTTCCAGCATGGACTTCTAGATTGTTACGGTTTTGAATATACTGACATGATTGGGGGAGGGAAGTGAATGCAATCACAAAGTCGAAAAGGAGAGTTCTGAAATGTTAATAAACATGCGTATGTTGTTGAAGACTTACTGGAAAAAAAATTTATTCTCCCGTGTTTCAGTGGGAATTGAACCACATTGATGTGCTGACAAAAACTGCCTCTTCCAGTTGGCAAACAGCTGAACCTATGGAGAAGGAAAGATAGAGGGACTGAAAAGGGACCAAACAGTTCACTACGTTACCTGTTACCAAGTTACACTAAGACCTGGAACACTAAGAGAGAGTTGTGTGAGAGGTTTGCCTTGGTTTTTAGTTTTCAGGGGGAAAGGAAAGTCTCATTGTTACAGATGGCAAATTTGATGCATTTTATATGCATACCAGCAATTACTACTGTGTGCCCACAGTACTCAACTGGTGCTATGTGAAAAACTCTGCTACTAGGTAATGTAGAATGTGAAATAAAGGAGAAGATTAAAGAGCTTCTAAAATAAGACAGAGACCTAGAGGAATTTTTGTATCATACAGCTTAAGCAGATGCAAAATGAAAGCCTTAGACTGATTTTCAGTTATCTTTCTTGAAATAAGCTAATGGCTTGTTTGTGTAAAGCTTTTTTATTAAAACAAATTTTTTAAAAATCTTGTACCTAGCACAGTATTGTTATAGAATTACATGTAACATATTTTGTACGGTAGTTAAAAGTCTGTCTAAATTTCTTAATTGTGGACAAAATAGCAGCAGGCTTCCCGCGCACTGCTGTAACATGCCTGTGTCTCTCACTTAGCCTTGACATCCGTGCATACATTTCAGTTTCAGCTCTACTCTGTCACTTGAAAGGTCACGCCCAGCATGAGCTTTTGTCAGGTAGTTCTAAACCTGTAAATTTTTTTTAGCTGAAGTTAAGAGGGAAGTACCAGTGTTCAGAATAAACTATAATAGTTTGTATATTCAACATTTGAAGTATATTCTATTTTGTTGTACTCTTGTTTCAAAGTGTATTCAAGTAGGTTTTACTGAAATATAGAAATGAAATTTAATGGTGTTTGGTCTGCTTTTTATTTTTTTTATTTTTTCCTTTCAACCTATTAACCTTCTTTTTTGCTTATTTGAAATCTTCCAGGCATTCAGCCTAAGATAGCCGATATAGTGTGGAAGTTTGGAACTCCTCACTACTCTGGTACTCCGAATGGCCGACCAACTCTGCCACGCAGTACACTGGAATATTTTTCCTTGAAGTATCTGAGAAGCTTGTGGTAGTTGGTGAGGTAACTTCTGACAGGGGTCTAGTTCTCTTATGCTTTTTCAGGATGGTGAGCGTATGCAGTGTTCTTGCATTGCAGCTAATCACATGAGTGCTTGTGGAATAACTTGAGTAGCTTAAGTGAGGTGATAACTTTGTGTGTGCTCTCAATTGTTTTAATGCAAAGAAAACAGAGTTTGCTTAAATGACTCTGAGAATCAATAACTTCTAGAGCTCTGTGAACTACCTCACTGTTCTTCCACTACACCTTAATTTCCGAAGGCTACACTGCAGAGGAAAGGTGGAAATGACCGGGCTTGGCTACTGTACTAATCTCTCTGACGACCTCATAGAGGCAGGTAGAAAGTACTGGTAGGTAGAAACTGCGGGGAATACTAGTTATACTGCTGGTCCTTTTGATGTTGTTGCCATTGCCATTTCCAACTGTTAATATTTTGGCTCCAGCACAAATACATGACTTTAGGTAGATGTTCTTCTTCTGAATAAGGTAGGTATCTAAATAGGTTTTCCATTTATAATTGCACTGAAGTTACAGGCATCGTGATAGATTACTAGAGGGTAAAGCTCGGGTGAGAACACACAGTGCACAAATTGCTCCGTAGCTGCAGTCCACGTGCAGGAGTGTGGCTTAAATAAATGCAGCTTGGTCTGTGTTCATGGGGACCACACTGGCACTGCAGCAGTTACTGGAGCAGCAGCACCTCAGGTTGTGGGTAGCCACGTGCCGGGTGGCACCCCCAGTTTCTAGTGAGATGCCCTGGAAAGTCTTCAAAGGAGGAACTCTGGTAATCTTGAAATAATAAAAGTCTAAATGACCATCTAAGTACTTCATGCCTGGAGGAGCAATTTTAACAGAAATCTGGAACTAAGGTCTTCAGTAATGATAAAGGAGACCAGAATTAAATACTACTGTTGGAGTTTATTTTTTCCCTTTAACTTTCAATACCGAAGAATGAGTTACCTCTACAGTCCTAGCAGTAAGCTCCATTCTTCCCTTTGACTGGTAAGAAAAGTGGGAATATCCATACAGCCTGGCCAGTGTGTGTGGAACTTCGAATGCCTGCTAAAAAAGGGATTCTTTTTCATACTCTGATCAGGGAAGCAGAGTTGAGGGATGAATGAACAAGCTGAAGCAGACAGAAAAATGTGTAGAAGGCAGCGATCTCTTCCACCAGCAGCTAACCAAAAGAAGCAAAGGTTTTTACAGATAAGCTGTGTTTCTGGCCTGGGGTAGAGGACAAAGACTCCTTCACAGGAGAAAACAGAGGAGGAGGAAGAGGATTTGTGTTGCCAAGAAAGGTAGGACAGAAAGGGAAGTAGCAGGAAGCTGGGCAATAGGTTGACTAATTGGGTAGTGTGAGAGGCGCTAATATTCTGGGTGAAGGGAAGTGGAGCAGTGTGAAGAGAGGCAGGCAGAACAAATTGGAGCTGGAAGACAAGATGAGTAATAGCGTTTTTAAACACGCATTTGTAAGTCTTTTCTGTAAGAAGTCCTTTTCTAAATGGCTGTTAATTGATTGTGTATGAAACAGAGATGCTGTGTCTCAGAGCATGAAATGTCTGTCTGTGGTGTATTTGTAGTTAAGACCTTTCCAACACCTAATTTAGATACACTGGAAGTCAAATGGGGACAAACTATCTTCCTGGAAATAGATAAAGATCTCCAGCTGATGACCTCCTTCTCTTAAGTTAGAGCCAAGACTTCATCATGTAACAGCAAAAATGAAAGGAATGAGGGCACACATCTCCGCTACTGGTGAGATGGGCAGCTCACAGCCATGTTCCGAGACACTGCTGTTACTGTCGGCACTGCATCTCGCCACGTAACTGGTGATGGTCCTTTGGCTCTCTCCCCTGGCCACCCAGCGAGTGGCACACGCGCTAGCGCTGACAGAGGACATGTATCAGCAGTTTGTTAAGTGCTGCGAGAATCTCGGTCTCTAGGAGGATGCGCTGTAATGGAAGCAGAAAGGGAAATTAACCTGGCTTCAAACCCCTTTTTTAACTTTTCCTTGGATGCCTTTGTACTTCTCACTTTTTTTTCCTAATTTAGCTGCTAACTAGAAGTACAGACAGGATTTTTGTCACAGTCAGGTAGTGATTTCGGCATCTCTGGTTAAGCACAGCTCTTCAGCAATGCTGTATGTGCGCGTGGTTCCTCTGGGTTCCTCAGAGATCCGGTTGTTCTTCAGAAATTGTGAGTAATCTAGGTACCAGGCCATGCTGCTTACAAGAGGCAACATCTCCCTGGGGATTTTTCTACAGCCAAATGTTAGAGGGGCAAGATGGCCACCTGTAACTGAAAGTCTCAGATCATTCTCTGGGTCTGTGCAAGCTTGCTCTTCAACATGCTGCTTCATGCCGACATTAATAACTATGTGGGCAAGAAGTGTTTTTACTGATGGTGTTGGAGGATGTGACCTCCTGATGAGGGAGGTTTGGTCAGGTTTGTAACATCTGAAATGGACAAAGGGATGCTAAAACATCGAAGACGCTGGTATCTGGCTATACTCCTAGACTTTTGCAATCCTGTTGAAAAGCCTGCTGCTTTGTCCGTGTGTGAAAGCGGGACTGGCTTTTACTTCTGAAGCTGATGGCTGGCTCATGTGCAAGAGTTCAGGCTTGCCTCCTCCTTGGCAAATAGCAACTAGATGTGTCAGCGTAATGAAACTCTGGAGTGAAGTGAACACGCCTTATACAGAAGGCATTGAGACATACACAGCCGTGGTATCACTGATTTTACATATATAAATACAAACGTTTTTATTTCTCAAATTACTACTCTAAGTTATAGGATGGACCGGGCAATGCTCTGTAATCCACAGGAAAAAATCTTAACTGTGAGTTGCAATTCAGAATAAAGATCTGAATATCAAAATTTCTGGTTTGAGGCAAAAAAAGTTGAAAGGGGAATCCCATCCCGGAGACCACTGTTTTTGTTACTCCCTCTTGGACAAAGTCTGTCTTCAGTTCTTAGTCACCATGACACGTGCGGCAGGGATCACAGTTACGCGTGACGATTGTCACAGCCAGAGCAAGCTAAATTCAATTTCTGCCTTGTAGAGACAGTTCAGATAGCAGGTATTAAGCTTATTAAGTGAAGGAGATCCAACTGACACTATCTACTTCTGATCTAATTGTTCTCCAGGAGAGGCAGTGTTTTAATAAGCTTGCAACAGCTTCTGCCTTTCAGCAAATTAAATAAGTGGGTCATTTCTTCCTTCAGCTAGCTGGAGGGTGAGGGAAAACTGTCACTGCTAAAGCTAATGCAGCTTTTATTCAAGATTAGAGCAAGGGATCTGTTGAGACTTTTTTTAGCCTTGGTGTGCTTATAAGGCAGACAGCCACAAGAAGAGCTTTGAAGACATTTTTACTGTAAGAGTCATACTGCTACACAGGAAAAAAAATTACAAACCTTCCCGCTTCTTTCTATGAAAAATACTTAGTGTAATGGTATTTATAGCAGGCAAAAGCATTTCAGTGCTGCAGGCCTGCCTCTTGCTGAATAAAACAAAGCAAGAGCAATATTTCACTAAAGTTTTCCAAAGGAGTCTGTCTGCAAAATATACTTTAGAGCAAGTACTGGAATAAAAGAGTGAAGCTGACTGGGAAGCTACCAGTTAATTTCTGTATCTTGTCTACCTTTTATTGAAGTAGAGCAGAAAGGGTTCACTGTTGTGCTATAGCAAGGAGGTGTGATTTTCTGAGTATGATAATATTAAGAATTGCCTTGTGATGGGGAGAGTCCTCAGCCTTTCCACAGTTATTCCACCCTCCCCTTGCCTTCAAAATTACCCTTTAAGGACATGAAGCAGCGAACATCTACTGTCACGTGTCCAGGGTGAAATAAGAATCCCGGCCCTTTCTGCTTCAGAACTCTGCAGTGATGGCCATATCATACAGATCATGCTGATTCTCCACAGTGTGGTTTCTTTTGTAGGAGAGTGAGCGCTGAAAGCAAGGGTCGGCGCAGAATGGCGACCAAATACCATCATCCTGTGAGAAGAGTGATGGTGGGTGGGAGTTCTGTAGCTGCTGTAGTTCAGCTCCTGCGGGTAAACAAAGCCTGCCATAACAGGTGCTATGGCTCTGTGCCCTGGCTGTGGTGAAACAGCACCGCGCTGATGGGCGCCCTCGGCTGTCCTGAGCAAAATGGAGCTGCTTATGCTAAAGCACAATGGAAATGAAGGACTTTTTTGTTGGTGCTGGGTTGGTTGGTTGGTTTTGTGTGGGGTGTTCTTGGGTTTGGTTGTTTTTTTTTTTAAATGCAGCTCTGAGTACAGTATTATCCTTGCTCTCAAGTCATGGCTTTCTACCACGAGTGTAGTTTCTTCCAGAAACTGCCAAAAGAAACTGCAGCTGCTGGTGTGACTTTTTGTGGTAAATGAGCAATGATTTGACTTACTAAAGGTACCAAATTACAGGTCTACATTGTGGTGTTGCTTTTAGAAGCATTCAGCTACAGATGACTAGATACCTCCCTTAATGGGCAATTGTGTTATTTCTCCTCCTTGCAAAGACCATTTGGGGGAAGATCCTAAGAGAAGAGAACCCTGAAGGCGAAGCACTGCATCTTGCCTCCTCAGAGAGCAACCGAGAGCAGCCAGCACCACGAAAAGGAAGCCGTCTCAGTCTAGCTGGTATGAAACGCTTATGGCAGGGATGCTCAAAGGTCTGCTGTTCTGTGGGGCATTAGCAGTGCCTCATCTCTGGCCCAGAATCTCCCCCAAAGCAGCCACCCCTTCTGGCTTCTGGGGTCGTGATTTGCTCTTTCTGAAATTTCAGCTGAAGGAGGCCCTGGCTGGCAGTAGTTGGCACGTCACTCCTGATTGGTAAGAGTATTCACTGAGGAAGTCAGGCTCCTTGGCTGTAAAATCCTTTGTCTGGGGAATTTCAAATCCACACTTGCTAGAGGAGTCCTGTGTCCCAGGCCGGTTAGCGAGGCTGTAGCTCCTCTGCTTGGAAGCGGATCATCACCCTCATCCTGCAAGCTCAGGAACATGAGCAGAGCGTGTTACAGCTGTGCAACACAGTGCTTTCATTTATTTGGAAGGGTGTTTGTGTGGGAATTCAGGACTTCCAGTTGCCAGACGCTGTATTTCAGTTACCAGCAATAATTTATGGGCTGTGTAAAGCACATACCGGTGGCACTTCTTGCTCTTCAAATGACTTTTTAAAACAAAGTGACAAATACAGCTGCCTTCTGTGAGGAGCCACCTCTGCTAGGCATGGTTGGCAGCCCTCACGGAGCAATACTTGCACCCTGCTGTGTGGTACCAGCCGGGGTTGTAGCTCCACACAACTGTCAGAAAGAGTAGTATTTACAGTAGTACAGAGCCTAGGCTTCAGCTTCAGCTAGCGAAGAGAGCAGCTTAACATCGCTAAAGGTAACTCCCCTCCCTACAGCCTTGCTGTGGAATTTGGGCATTTGAAGTGTGAGAAAGAGCACTCTGGAAAGCAAAGTGACTGTGCCCAGTTGTAAGATTAGGATGGCGGGGTCAGGGAAAGGGGTCTGGAATGGACAGCATCACCGCTAACCTGAAGCTTGAACAGTCACTAGCTGAGACAGATCACCTACGTATCACAGAGAAATGAAAAGATGGCAGCAGAGACATTTACTTTTTTTTCCAAAGACTTTTATTAATAAACACCTGGAACATTTACGAGTTACAGCGGGCCTCATGTTACGTGGAAGTACTGCTTTATTTGCTCTGCCTCATCTTTCCCAACGATCTCAATGTCAGCCCAGCTCCAGCTGTTGTCTCTCTTCCCTCCTCTCTCCCTACTGCCTTTTCTGGCAGAGCGGCATGTTTACAGTCCATACACGCAATACCCGCGTCATGCCAACCAGCACCACTCCACGCACAGGAGCTCCTGTACTAACACAGCTCGGCTGCAGCCCAGGTGCTGAGCCAGCGTTCCCCTGGGCCATGGAAAGAGGCTCCTGAACACTACTGCTGTGTGATTTCAAGTCAGGTGCAGGATCACCAACTTCTCGCAATAAATAAATCTCATCTTCTAACAGGTTCCAGTGTAGCTTTAGATTCTGAAGATAAATAAAAGAAAGTCTTTCAAGATGAAGACTGGCCCTTCACTGAAACAGCAAGATTGACAAGACTACAAATTTAAACCATTTAGAAAAGTAATACTTGAAGCAGAGGAGGAAATACTCCCTGGTCAGGTGTGTCCTCTGGAGGGAAGCACAGAAGAGACAAAGGTAACAGTCACTGTGTATACATACCTACAGGCCACACGCGTGTAACGGACACATGCACATTCACCTGGAAAAGTGAGGATATTGCCATGTGACGTAGAGTGGTTAGCCTCTGTTTCCTCACCTGCTCTTACTGCAGGGGGCCTTCCTCACACTGAGCCGTTATCCATTCACTTTTAATGAAATTGTCACCTCAAGTCATGTAGAAATGTAGTATGAGCTTAGATCTGTTCACGTCTAAGCTGCATTAAACCTCCTTAGTATTGCAACAGAAAAATATTTAAGAGAATCTCACCGAGAAGTCGAGCCTCCTTCCCTTTGGTACTTGCACAAGCTTGACATGAAATAAATAAAATCAGCATGCTGCCAGGGCAAATTGTTTTACAAACACACGCAAGTGTTTTGATTTAAATACTAAGGCCTCCAGGTTCATTAGAGGATTAAATCCTTAAACACAGGGGTTAGTGAAAGGATAAAGCTCATTTGCCTTCCAGGCTTCAACCCCCAACACGGCAAGAACACCGTGACGAGAACACTGACTCCTTTCTTCCCCCCTTTGAGGCTCCAGATTAACAAGTGCTGAATGGCAAGTGTAACTCCAAACAAGTGCCTGAAATAATGTTTAGTCAACAGTATTTCCTCATCCCTCCATAGCTTCCAGCTTCAAAAGTTTTCTCCAAAATAAACCAGTGGTGAGTCAAGACAGTGCAATGCCAGGCGGCATTCCAACACATTACAGCAGTCTGTCGGGGTCTTGGTTAAAACTAAAGTCACACACCAGAGAGAGGTGATCGGAAGGGTAATTGAATGACGGCAGCCTGTTGGGCCCGATCTGCTCTTCAGTCAGCAAGCCCAGGGCTGAGTTCACGTTCAAGGCATGCTGGGAATACCAGATATAATCCAGCGTGTGCCGGCACTCTCCCGAGGGCCGGATCTTCCAGGTGGTGTATGGGGGCTCTGACTGCCCGTCGGGGCTCAGCAGCTTATACGCACTGTTTAAGTTGAGGCTGGAGTTGGAAAATTCTCTGTAGACCTCCTCAGTTGGCTCCGCGTTGAAGTCTCCACAGACGATCAGAGGGATCTTCGCACCTTGGGTAATGCTCTTCAGGTTCTGGAGCAGATCGCAGCCTTGCGCGGACCGAAACCTCTCCCAACCAGTTCGGGCTTTCAGGTGAGTGACGGCAATGCAGAACAGTCTTCCAGTTTCACTGCACTTCAGCGTCTGAGCTATGGCCACTTGGTTGGTCTTCAGCTTCATGGCGGTCAGCCGGATGTTGGCACTGTTGATGAGTTCAAAGCGGTCTTTGAGGAAAAACAAGGCACAGCCGTCCGGCCCGTTGTTCTGCTCCACATCTAGGCACGGGGACCACGGCTTCGGGAAGAAAGTGCACTGGTAGCCGAGTCGGCTGAGGAGCGGCTCGAAGGTGTCGAAGTAGTGGTCGACTTCTTGCAAGCACAAGATGTCAGGCTTGTATGCAAGGATTTCCTCCAGGATGAGGCACTTCCTCTCTTCCCATTTCAGAGCTTCCATGGGGCACTGAACAAAGTTGTCTTTGCCTTCTCCAAGAGCTGGAATTAGCAGGGAGGGGGAGAGAAAAGAAAAAAAGAAAGAAGTTACCAATAGCTAAAACGGGCTGTCTTCCTCCAGGTTCTGCAGGGGCCGGAGGCAAGGCTCTGCTCTCGGGAGCCAGCTGCCACCTCGCAGCAGCCAGTGGCTGCCGGCAGCCCCGCGCGAGAGCGGGCAGGCTGCCACAGCGCAAGAGGTCGTAACGGGAAGTGGTACGAGGCTTTCACAACACTTTGCCTTCTCTGTAAAATGCAGGTACATCAGCTTACATGAGGTGAGGGGTTTTTCAGGAGTGACTGCTGACTTTAAGGGTGCCAGGCTTGCCAATGGGTTTGAGACCCTTTCTCCAAACACTGAAGTCTCTCCAAAAAAACTGGGTTCTCTTTACAGATATAAGTTGGATTAAAGACTTCTTCCCTCTGTTCCCAAAGGTCACTACGCTGTGGCAAGCGCTTCCACGTGTGGCTGCCACAGCTTAAGCCTAGGTAAAAACACAGTGGTACAGGAGTGGCTTAACTGCAGAACGTTAAGGCAGTCCCTACGTGGGGGATTTTCCACCCCAAAAGATTTTCAGATGAGGCTGCTGCGTAAGTCAACTTACAACTTTGACTTTAGGGGTCTGAGAAAAACACCAGTTAAAATTATTTTGAAGAATTACGAATTCCTGTAACAGATCTGGATTCCCGAATAGTTCACCGATACACTAATTAGAAAACTGTAGAGAAGTTTTACGAAGAATAAAACTTGGGGAAGGATGAGCCTTTTCTAGGGGTTAACAACTTTCTAAACGTGACGGGTTGCAGCTTTTTGAATATACTGTGTTCAGTGAAGACAGGCCTTCAGAGCTACCTTTGGCATCACAGCTGCAGAGATCTTTCTTCCTTTCCTATGGAATGGGTGGCAAGCTGCTATTTCAAGTGCTGCAGATCTACCCAGCCCAGCCCTCAGGCCATTGCGCCTCACGTAATTCACCTCTCTCCCTTTGCTCTGCCAACCCCAGGCACACCAAACTATGTGGACACATCTGCATTTAAAGGTTTTCATCACTGCATTTGATTTCGAGGTCACACCTCGAGCTTAGAGGAGCTCCTACCTTGGGCAAGGATGTTCCACTGCATGACCCGAATGGGGCGGTGGTTACTGGCAGCGTTCTTCCTCAGGTCCACAAAGTCCCTCTGAAACCGGGGTGGCCGTTTCTGCAGAACGATTTGACATTCTTCCAGCAAATCCTTGGGGTCTATAGGATCCAGCCGGGCCGGGTCCAGCTGCTCCAGGCAGTCCTGGTGCTGGGACACGGCACCGCTGCTCAGCGTCTTGGCAAGCGCGCTGTAGAGCCGGCTGGTGCTGTTTCCCATGGAACACACTGGAAAGGAAAAAATGGCGTTAAGAGATGTCCACCGTGAGACTTCCCAGCACTTGGGTGGCTAACAGGTCACCTTGAGTGCCAGCAGTTTGTGGTTTGCGCAGGAGCCTGTTCCTCCACCTGAGACAAGAAGGATGCAGAGACAGGGTTAGTTCTGCCCGCAGCCTCGGTGTGTTCTGCTTACTGCCAGGGGCTGCAAGCCTCTGCAGCGTGCCAGCGGTCTGGTTTAAGACATCGTGCAGTGTCTTCCACGGGAAGAAAGGAGTCTTTCATCCAGAACAGCAGGGCTAAGATGAACTTCCACACGTGTTGCAGGAAACAGAAGAGGGTGTACATGTTTCCTCTTCACAGAGCAGAGCACCCAGCAGGCCGACAAGTACTGCCTGCTCCTTATTTCGCGTGGAGCGTCCATCTCCAGTGGAAACGACGCTCCGCATGGCCCAGCACCCTGCGCCTACGTGGAATCACAGAATCACAGAATGGTAGAGGTTGGAAGGGACCTCTGTGGGTCATCTAGTCCAACCCCCCTGCCGAAGCAGGGTCACTTACAGCAGGCTGCACAGGACCTTGTCCAGGCAGGTCTTGAATATCTCCAGAGAAGGAGACTCCACAACCTCCCTGGACAGCCTGTTCCAGTGCTCCGTCACCCTCAGAGGGAGAAAGTTCTTCCTCACGTTCAGACGGAACTTCCTGTGCTTCGGTTTGTGCCCATTGCCCCTTGTCCTGTCGCTGGGCACCACTGAAAAGAGCTTGGCCCCATCCTCCTGACACCCACCCTTCAGATATTTGTAAGTATATATTAGGTCCCCTCGCAGCCTTCTCTTCTTCAGGCTGAACAAGCCCAGCTCCCTCAGCCTCTCCTCGTAGGAGAGATGTTCCAGTCCCCTCACCATCCTTGTAGCCCTCCGCTGGACTCTCTCCAGTAGCTCCTCATCTTCCTTGAACTGGGGAGCCCAGAACTGGACATAGTACTCCACATAAGGCCTCACTAGGGCAGTGTAGAGGGGAAGGAGAACCTCCCTCGACCTGCTGGCCACACTCCTCTTAATGCACCCCATGGATGCCTCTGGGCTGCAGGCCTCCTGCCTGCAGAGCAGCAAGCAGGGCGACCCATGCCCTCAGCTGAATATTTACTAGAAATCTCTGATCAGCGCTTCATTTGCCCCCAAAGCAGCAACATTTTCATGCACACAGAGTGGCCAGATGCTTCTGCTGGCTCAGACCTGGGGACGTGGAGTGGAGAAGGGGCCTATCCAGTTCCCCTTCACGCCCCTACTCTCGTTTCCCTCACCCTCCTTTCTCCCTTTGTCTCCTTGCTCCTTTGTGCTGTGCCCCAGCTCAGCAGCTTCCAGCACACCCTGCGGAGCTCCCTCGGCCCCTGCGACCTCCTGCTCCTTTGGCCACCTTAAGCACACCTCCTGCAAGCAAGCAGCTGTCCCCCAGCTCTCCCTGTTAATGCCTGCCAGCAGTTACCCCCCCCATGCACCCCATGTCTCCTGCAGGGAGGTCCCACCATCCTGCTTCAGGCCACAGCAGGGGCATGTGTCTGCCCCACTCTGTTTTGCCCTCTGGCTTGTGTGCCACCCTTGCCACAGTGTGTGGGGAGTCCTTGGAGGGAGGCCGTGCTTGCACTCCTCCGTGCTCAGCTCTGCCCAAGCAGCGTGCCTGGATGCTCGGTTTCCCTTCAAACACGGGCAGGAGGAGCAGCGCTTGCACCACAGCAACCTGCGCAAGAGGCAACGCTGACAGAGCTTCATCGTTGTCTCAGCTTACTGACTCTGAATGCATTTTGCAGAGGTAGTCTTGAGCAAAGGAACTTCAGTGCTGCATTGCTGTTGGCCCACAGTGGTTTTTAAGTAAGTTTATTTGTACCTTTGAGTAACTTAAAAACGGAAAAGACTTGTCATCTCACGCTCGCATCTTGCGGCAGACTTGGGGTGCTCCCCAACACACTTGGACGTTCAAGCCTTTGCTAGCCTGAACTACAGCATTACCAGTCGTAAGAGCTGGCGACAGACCTGGCTAGAGGGGAAGGCAGGAGGACAGAAGCCCTAACAGTTCAGTAAATATACTCAGGAGTAAAAGAGAAAAAGACAGACCCTACAGCAGGAGCCTCGTGTCCTTGTCTTTAGGAAAATGGGTACTTTTAGAGACACTATAAAATGCTCGCTTAACATGTTCTGTATGTGTAAGCCAATGTGCCTGAACAGTCCTAAGAAAGTCCTAAATTGGGAAATTAAACAGGATGTTGGACGTCTCTCCCCACCTCCACCCTCCTAGCTAAAGTACCAGGAGTTCCTCAAACTGAGATGCGAGCTTGGGCTCACAAGCATGACTGCCTTTTGAGGGGAATGGTGTCTAAAGCGTCACAGTTTCTACAGTCTGTCTTAGTTTACAACTCTTGTCAAGAAGCCAAGTACTGCTGAAGCAGA
The DNA here is from genome assembly GCF_030867145.1 of Opisthocomus hoazin. Lineage (NCBI taxonomy): Eukaryota > Metazoa > Chordata > Aves > Opisthocomiformes > Opisthocomidae > Opisthocomus > Opisthocomus hoazin. The sequence continues at coordinate 42,037,255 of NC_134418.1, read as the reverse complement.
AGAAATGCCATTTAATAGTGAGGGAAGCAGGCCCAAACACGAAATGCCAAAGCAGGACCCTGACATGGCTGCGAGGGGTTGGGGAGCAGGACTGAAAGCACACTCTGCACCGCTTACAGAAGGGTCCAGCCTACATGCTCCCAGAGCTGCCAGGCAGCCATGCACAAACCCAAAGAAATCAATAGAACTTTTAAGGAAAGCTCCGCAGGGAGCTCCCTGCCTATTTTTGGGATAGGTACAACCCATAGACAAGTGCTGCGACCGGAGAGAAGCACACGGTGCTGGCTGCTATCTGAGGGATGCTGTCAGCAGCTGAGTACAGCCACAAGCCCTACGCTTTGCACAGCTCTGCCCCCAAATCCGCACCCCTGTGCTTCCCTCCCAGCACAGCACTAGCCAGGCAGTGGGAAGCCCACGCACGGCCTTCTGCACAGCCCCTGCCATGCCACGGAGGAACACAGCTTGTGCAGGGCTCTCCGAAGGAACAACGAGGAGTTATTCTGCTCCAAGCAGTCATTAGCAAAGGCCTACGCTGCTCACTGCTTGGCCTGAATCCAGGGGAGAACGTGGATAGGGACGAGCTAGCAGCAGGGAGCAGCTAGGTGCAAAGGAGCCTGAGCCAGAAGTTGGCCCTGAAGCTCTGAGCAGCTTGCATCTGCCACAGCAGGATGAAGTCCAAGTTCAGCCATGTGCCTGCCAAGCTGCAAACAAAGCCAGAGTACCCTCCAAGTCTTCTCCTCCCCGGGGTCATAGGGTATCCAGCTCTCTTCATGGGGAGTCAGGCACAGCCAAACCTGCACGGGATCTGCTACAGCCCAGATCTGACAGCTCTTAAAGTCAGTAACGTTTTCCTCAGGAAGGAAAAGGAGCTTCTGTTGTCTTTTGGGAACTCAGGGAAGGCTGGGTCAAAGAGGGACTGGGCTGCAAATCAAATGCTTTCAGGCCTGTTGTAGGTGGCTTAGGAGTCCTTGGTCAAAGAGGGGCTCCTGCGGGAAGACTCCAGCTTAAGATGACTGATGAACTGTACGAGTTCTTTATCCCCAGAGCACTGAAACAGTCACAGCACAGACTGAATTGTTCTGCAGAACAGGGGCCAGACCAGCAACCTAAACACTCAAACTCCAAACACAAAACCCATTTGTTATTTCTTTACTGAAAAAGCGGTCAGGCACTGGAACAGGCTGTCCAGGGAAGTGGTGGAGGCACCATCCCTGGAGGTGTTCAAAAAACACGTGGATGTGGCACTTCAGGACATGGTTTAGCAGGCATGGTGGTGCTGGGGTGATGGTTGGACTTGCTGATCTTAGAAGTCTTTTCCAACCTTAATGATTCTATGTCTGTGGCAGTGAGGCAAGTACAAGGTCACTGTTCTGAGATCCTTACAGTCCCAGTTCAATGACCCGTAGCTTGCTGAGATCGTGTCCACTGCTGGTGCTGCGACAGCGTGGTGCTGGTGTAGGCAGAGGAACAGGCGGACCCCTGAACCTGCACTTAGCAGCGAGTGGTGAACATGGAAGTGATTCTCTCCGTGCGATGTTGCAACAGGGAACACCAGCTCAGCAACTGCTGTTCAAGGTGCTTAGAGTAAAAAAAATCCTTCCTCTTCGCAAGGGTGGTGCCTCGGCACAGCGAGGGCAGGGGAAGGATTCAGACTGCTCATTAAACTGCAGCAGAACGCAGTGCAGAGTTCAAGGCTTCTTGTGTCACCCACCAATAACACAGAAGAGATGAACTTCCAGGATCTCAGGCAGTGAGCAGTCACAGACTGTGTTTTGAGGGCTTTGCTTCAGAAATGCGGGCTGCAGCATACGGGCAGACCGGGGGGCTGCAGAGGGCTGTCAGAGCCAGGATCCTCACCTTCTGGGCAAGGTGAACAGCGTTCTGGTTTCCCTTCGTCTCCTACCTCCCGGCACTGCTTTTGGCCACCTCGTTCGCTGCGGGGGTTTCGCTGCAGATGGCCTGGTCTGCAGCGGCGTCCTCAGCCTCCGCAGCTGGAGACGCCCTCCCCGCAACCCCAGTTCCAGGGGAAACCTGGCAGACGCTGTCCTCGCGCGACGGACCCTGCGCCAGCAGCGGCCCGCAGCCCGGCCACCCGCCCTCGCAGCGGAGGGTGCTGCCGCTGCGAGCCCCGACTCTGGCACCTACGCCAGGGGGGCCGGGGCCCTCGCACGGGAACTCGGGGAGCCCGGCACAGCGAGGGCAGTGCTGCCTCGCCAACAGGCAGCCCCGGCAGGGGCGGGAGCCCCAGGCCCTGCCCTGCTAGGGCACAGGATCCGCACCCGGCAGCGGCCCCGGCAAACCCTTTTCCTCAGGAGCTCGCACCGCCAGCTCGCAGGCTCCTCTTCCCCGCAGCCCGGCGAAGCTCCAGCCCTGCCCTTCGGCACCCCGGCCCGGCTCCCGCGGGGGTGGAGGCAGCCCGGCCCGGCCCGCAGACCCCTCCTCTCACCGCGCCGCACCCCGGCCGCGGGGAACAGCGGGTGCCCTGCGGCCGGGCTACGCCGCCAGCGCTCGGGTTCACCCCCGCAGCCGCCCGCCCCGAGCCCCCCTCACGCCCTGCGGGCCGTCAGACCGGCCTCCGGGGCGCGCGAAGGCGGCTCCGCGGCGGGGCGGCCCGGCGAGGCGGAGCGGTCGCTACCCCCCGGTACCCACCTGTGCGGGGCGGCGGCTCCGGGGCCGGCGGCGGGGCGCGGGGCCGCGGCAGGCGGCAGCCCGAGGCGGCGGGGGCGGCGCAGCGGAGAGCGGGCAGCGCCGAGCACAGGCAGCGCGCGGGGCTCTGGTACATGCTCCCGGCGGGGCGGAGCGGGGACGGCACCGGGACCGGACGGGACAAGCGGCAGCTCCGTGCCCGCCCCGCGCCGGCGCTTATAGAGGCGGCGGCGCCACGCGCGCCGGTACATCCGGCACCTACCACCCGCTCCCGGGGGGGGACACGCGGGCACCGCGCGGGCGCCGCCCCCCGCCCCCAGCTCGCCCCCGGGGACCGGCGGGGCGGGGTCTCGTCTCCCGCGGCCGCTCCTCATATCCTGCTCCCGCGGGCGGGGGCCGCTGCCCCGGGGGGGGGGGAGAGCCTCACATTTTCCTCCCCTCCCCCCCCGCCGCCGTGGAGTGGTCTCGCCCGGCGCAGGTTTTCCGCTGGTGACGTCAGAGAGCGGAGCGTTCCGTTCCCGCGGACGTCACGGCGCGGGGGTGGCCCCGTGACCTCCCCCCCTCCCCCCGCGGGGTTGCCCGGGCTGGCTCAGCCGCGCGGGGCGGGCGGGCGGGGAGCGGCGCTCGCGTCTCCAGCCGCGCGGGACGGGAAGGGCGCCCCCCCGCGGCGTGGAGCGGGGCCTTGACTTCGCTCTTGGTCCTCTGGGAGCTGCGCGGGTGGGCGAGGTGCGGGCAGCCGCTTGCCGTGGGCCCCTCCCTCTCCCCTTTCCCTCCCCTCGCTCGCCCCAGCCCCGAGATTCGCCTTCACCGGGTGCTTCCCCGCCGTCGGGTTCTCGTGGCGCGAGGGTCCCCCGCCGCAGGACCCCTCCCCGCGGAGGGCGGCCGCGCCGTTGGTCCGCCTGCCGCCGCCTGGGGCCGCTCTGCTTGCCTGGGTTCCGGCAGGGCCTTGCTGGGCGTGCGCAGGCGGCCCTGGAGATTTCCAGAGCTTTCCGGGGCGACGGAGGCGCCCGTTCGCTTTCCTGCTGCCCGTCCTCCTCTCGCTTTGCTTCCCCGCCTCGGGCTTTCCCGTGTCTCCGCCTGGTTCCTGGAGCCGGCTTCGACGCCTGCTGCCGTCGGTGCTTTGAGTCTGCTGCGCTCTGGCCCGGTTCAGTTACGAGCGGCGCGGATTTCACCCCCGGAGGCTGGTGCGGAGCTGCTGGTTGTCTCCGTCATTTTGTCTGCCTGTCTGTTCCTCATTTCGGTGGTCACAGCGTAGATGGTGGTGGTCTCGCCAGGCCTCTGCTGGCAGTGTTTTTCTCTCTACGCTGCTTTTCTATTAAAAAAGAGAGTAAGTCTGAAGACGTGCCGAGCCGCTGCGGTGTCGGGGGTGAGTCCTAGAGCCAGGTGCTTCAGCTGAACGCCCGGCTGCGGGCAGGCTCATCTGGCCCTCCCTGAGCTAAGCGGCTGCTCCCCTAATGGTTACGTGATTTTAAATGAAGATGACCAAAGAACGAGAAAGTTAATTAAACAATGCTGGGCGCTTCTGGAAGGAAAGAGTGGTTGGTGGTCCAAGTAATCCATGAGTTATCCCAATGGCCCTGCTGTTTCTGGTGGGATCTGACAAAGCAAACGCGCAGCAGCAGTGGCCGCAGGGATGGGTAACCCGGGTGTTGTTGCGTTATCTGCCACAGCACCGCTGACGGTGTCACACTTGGTGACAGGGAGGCTGCTGGCTGACTCTGTGGCCCTGTTTAGGAGACGAGGCAGCAGGGCCTGTCTCTGGGCTCTGTGTCCTCAGCTCCTGTCAGGTGGTCGCTGACGTTCAGGGGCCTCTTAGCCTGGTGGCTCTTTGTTCTGCTTCTCCTGCCCTATGGGAAAACACGTTGTCCCCAGAGCTGGCTACTCGTCCTCCGTGCCACTGCTCCCCAGCTCCTGCTCCAGCAGGTTTCACGGAGCTCCTCACCCCACCCGAGAGCTCAGCGGTCCTAAGTCAGGACCCTTCTTCCAGGTAACTAGTGATAGGACGAGAGGCATTGGCCTCAAGTTGCATCAGGGGAGGTTTAGATTGGATATCAGGAAAAATTTCTCTACTGAAAGCGGTCAGGCACTGGAACAGGCTGCCCAGGGAAGTGGTGAGTCACCATCCCTGGAGGTGTTCAAAAAACGTGTGGATGTGGCACTTCGGGACTTGGTTTAGCAGGCATGGTGGTGTTGGGTTGACGTCTGGACTTGATCTTAGAGGTCTTTTCCAACCTGAATGATTCTATGATTCTGTGATTCCATGTGTGACTGGGAGGTATGATACGTTCATTACTCAGTTTATTACTCTGGTGGCTCGAGTAGCTGGATTTAGGCCAAACCACCTCCCTGTGTGATCTGTGAGGAGAGGTTTCCTGCTCCCCGCTGTACTGAGTGTGCTTTTCTCTGCTGTTTTGGGTGTTGGCTTTCCTAGGCCGTGTGTGACCCAGCCAGTGTGACAATAACAAAGACGTTTTGGAAAGAAGCACATTACTGATGAGGCACAAATCTGTTTTGCACACCTACCGCTTTGTTCCCGGGATTTGGGAAGAACGGTGATTTACCTCCAAAGTACGCATGGCTCTAGGAGTGATTCAGAGGTCCGAAGAGCCTGCTGTGGGCAATAAAATCCTTCGGAAAATACAGAAGAGATGCAATTAATTTTAGGAACGTATGACTTAAGAGAAGTAAGCTTTTTCAGAAAGCGAGCTCAGCTATCCCGTGCACATCTGACTGATGTTCCCACGAGCTGGGGACAGTGAGCAGGGGGAGAGAAGGCGTCCGGGCCAGAGTCTGCACGGACTGCGAGAAAGGCTTTTTTCTCAACTTTTTTGACCTTTTCTTACCCTGGAAATGCTGGTGCTTCAAACATCCTGGTTAGTGGGCAGACTGTTAACCCTTTTCCAATGCCATGTAAATCCCAGGCCCAGCGCAACTATGTTACTCATTAAAAATATGCATATGTCTGACGTTTTTCCAGCATGTGGTAAACCCAGTGATTTCCACAAACTCTGCTTCCTTGGGATTAATAACGAGCTGAGGAGAATGATCCTTCCACCTCCATGGGCAGGCAGCTACTCCCAAGTGGCCAACCCTGTGTCAGGAAAGCGCTTGTGCTGTGTTTGGTACCGCTGCCCTAACACTGCCAGCATTTTCAGCTTGAAAAAGCATGATCTGAAAGTAAACTGTGATCCTGGGGGGGATGGACAATAATCACTGAGACGTCACAGTGGGTTAACAGGAAGAAACCCCTGGCAGTCTGTCTCTGCGCGGCGCGGAGGGCTGCAAGCGTGGTGGCTGCTAACTTCATGGTGCACGCACACCCCAGCATCTTCTTACTTCTCCCACGAGTGAAGCCGTCGCCTGGGGTGGTGTCTGCTGGCTGCTTTCCCGTGGGATGTTGTGCACCCCCAGGATGCCTTTGCCCTGCCACATCCCCAGGAGCCCTTCATCTCCCCGCCATCGCGCTGCTGTGGGGCATCCTCCCTCCCCAAGCAGCGGGGCTGGAAACGCTCGCCCACTCTCCCCTCCATGCCTCGCCTCAGCTTTGGGCAACTGGGAAGAGGCTGGGGGTCAGGACTTGGTGGCAGACGTGGGGATCTCGGTGGGTTTGAGGGAGGCTGTCCTGAAACAGGTTCACCTGAGATGGCAGCAGGGCAGAGGATGGATGTTTGAAACAGGCAGCATTGCTGTAGATAGCTGAGATGATAGCTTTCCAAAGCACTCAGCTCTGATTTCTCAAGTGTTTCAGTGACTAAAGCATCTCAGAAAGCGGAGCTTTGCCACTTAAACTCAATATCCGTCTTCCTGAGAAAGGAGTAGAAATAAGTCTGGGCAGCAGATGGTAAAGTCTTCCGCGCAGCTAAGGAGGAGAGAGTGAACGATAGTGATACTTCTGACATCTCATTAAATAAACATGCCTCAGACATGAATACGCCGCAGTGTGGGTGACTAAACAGACTACTGCATATTCACAAGTAGGTGTCTGCCTAAGAGGTGCCTGCCTGTTGAATCAACATTTCCAGGACTTCTACACGTAGCAGCCAGCCACAGCTCGACAAACAGCTTCACTTGCTCAGTAACTCTCTGAATCTGCTTTCTGGCAGTTAATAATTTTTGGAATAATTATTTATGCTCCGAAGACCTGCTACCTTGCTTCTTGGGGGGAAAAGCATTTTAATTTCCCTTAATGATGCTAGTGACATGGAAGGGCATTGGGGTGTGGATAGCTCTCCGTAGAGCCACTGCAGCCACGTGTGCTGCCACACTCGCCTGTGGCTGAGGAAGGGGAGGATAATTCATTTCCATGTAGCACATAGGGGAAAATTTTCCTATTCAACCCTTAGCCTGTCTTCTGAGAGACAGAAATGGGCACATTGTCCGTTCAGGACAACGGATAAGCCAACATGATGTTCTTGTCTTGGTCAGAAGAGCAGTGGTTTGGGCCGAACAGGCCCTTCCTCACCATACCTGGAACTCCTGCTCCCTGGATCGTGGCCCCGTCTGGTAGATGCCAGAACTGTGCAGTCTGGAAAGTACTGGAGTTGTATGGTTGCTGCTAAGATGCCAGAATCACCTAACGCATGTTGTGGCCAGACTGGAAAAAAACACCGACCAAAGTCAATCATCTCGTGATCCTATGAATAGTGGTCCGAAGAGAGACCCTCCGAGCTGTCTGGGATCGCAAGCAGGCTGTGACCCTGATCTCCCCCTGAGCTGGGATACCTCTCAGGGTAGATTTCGTGAAGCTCAATGACTGTCCGCTGATAGATGCCAACAAAGGAGAAAGGTTCAGTGATTGTCCGCCGATAGGTGCCAACTAGGGAGAAGGGTTCAACGACTATCCGCTGATGGATGCCAAGGAGGGAGAAAGGCTCTGTGATCATCCACTGATAAATGCCGACAAAGGGGAAAAGTAGGTAATTCACTACAGTCTGTGCAAAGGGAAGTTTTGGTCAGAGGTTAACCCCTGTGCCTGTTTCTGCGTGTGTGGTTCGATGTGAAAACCCTGCTGCAAGTCCCCTGTGACCCTTGCCATGTTTGCGTCGTACTAGGTCGCTGTTTTGATTGTAGCAAATGTTATCGCTCTGTCAATTGGCTGGTGACTGTCATTAAATAATCACGATCTAATCTTGTGATTTACCAAAACAGTGTTAATAAATCTTAAAAGTTGCATACAACCTATTTGCGACAATTTGCCGTGGTCGGCAGGATCCCAGGTTGCTCATTTGCGACACGTGATTTTCGGAGGACTCTAGAAAGGCCTGGCAGGGCTGCCGTGTCCCCCTGACCCGCTGGCGGGCACCGCAGCCCTTACCCGGTGACACCTGTCGGTTACTGGTGATGCAGTGATGCAGGAGTGGTTCACCTGCCGCTACCGGGAGCGCGAGGCAAACAGGAGCAGGCAGAGAGAGAACTGTGAAAAGCCTGGGACTCGCACAGCGCTGGCTTTGATTCCGGCGGCGATGCGCTTCCCAGCCCTCGGGCGTTCAGAGGCCGGAGGAGCGGGGCTGGGGCTGCCCACGAGCACCGTTCGCTGCAGCTGGCGCTGGGGCTGTCCCTGCTCCCCGCTCAGAGGTGGTCTGCCAGTGCTGCTCTTTGCCGCGTGCCCCGAGACAAGGAGAGTCTTCTTGGTGTGAGCATCAATTGTCCTTCCTTCCCTCCCTCTCCTTCAAGGTGCAAGTGGATCTCTTTTGGGAGGAGCGTGACCCCAGGTTGGTTTAGCCCTCTTCTGTTGTATTGGAGGAAGCATGCTTTTTGGGGACAGGCCATCTACCATCTCCTCTCCTCCCATTCCTCGTCTTGGGAAGGTCTGGCTGAGGTCTGCTCTTCCTTCCCCTTTTAGCAGATTGCAAAACGCTGTATTTGATTCCTGTGCCAAGAAGACAACCTCCAAGCAGGGGCTGAAATTCCAGCTTGCTGGGACAATGAGCCTGAGCTGGGAGGAGAGGGGAAGAGAGAGAAGGACCGTGCCAGAGAGCTTTCACTCTGGTTTTGTGCAGTTTTCAATTACTTTGTTGTAAGACCTCATCTTGTGCAGTTTTGAATTACTTTGTTGTAAGACCTCACCCTGGCATTGCTGAGGGGTGGTGAAGGAACTTCCCGTGCTCCTGCCATGGTGCAGTGGGTGGCTGTGGTCTGGGGTGGAGAGCATCTGCCTGCCTTTGGAGGTGAGCACCTCAGCCTGATGACTGCCGTGCCGCCTGCAGCGAGCTGGGTATGGGTACCGCAGCATGTGTGCTGCTCGTTAGCAGGCTCAGGCTTGAGAGGTGTGACAGGGACCACCTGGGGACCCGACCATCTCACCACCTGCCTGTCGAAGCCCTGGAGATCATCCAGTGTCCCGTTTCCAGCCCCATTTGAGCAGGCTCAGCTGTTTTTCCAATGGTGGGGGTGCGATACATACACCCTGCCTGACCTAAACAGTGACAGATCAGAGTCCTGGAGTTTTCCTGTTGGAGTGACTGTATTTTGGGAGCTGCTGTGCAAATCACACGTGGGATATTCATGTACTAAGCTACATTGCTGCTGTCTGGGCTCCTCTTAAAGAGCGAAGTGATGGGTACTGATGGAGGACTGTTGTCTTTGTCGTGGACATGCTGAGGATCCTTGGCTGGGCACCGCACTCCTCAGGTAAAATGGTGTTAAGGTTCATCTTAGGAAATGAATACAACTTCTGTTTTTCACGCTCTCTTACCCTCGTTTCACGGTACCTTGGCATCTCGGTAAATAAACTTGGAAGTCAACAGTTTCCAGTTAGTAAATTTGTAACTGAAGAAGGGCTGGGGTGGTGGGGCAGGCAGCTGACCCTGAACTTTCCCCCCAGGGTTGTGCTGGGCTGTGGCCTGCTGGTTGGGCTGCCCAGGAGGCAGGGCAGCAGGCAGCTCCCACTGCCCGGCCGGCCGGCCTCCAGCCCTGCCCGTGTCACCGTCACCGGCCCCACTGGTTGTGTGAACGGCCCCATACCGGCGTGCCCCCCCCATGGCTTTCCTGCGCCCCGGGTCTCCCCAGCACAGAGGCTTTGCTTGCCTCCGGCTGGCCTCGAAACTGGGGCTGGGAGGCTCTTGGCGCTGCTGGACACGGTGGATCAGAGGCTCCCTTTAGGGCATCTGATGGGGTTTTGGGCTTTGTTCTCTTTCTGTAGCCACCCCGGGCACTGCATTGCACGTAGCTAAGCAGCCTCTGGCCCCGCTGCCCTGGGCCGGGCAGGTGAGGTGGTAAAGCCTGAGGTTTGGCTGATCCCCAGCCGTGAAGGCAAGGGGTGGGAGCTGGCAGCTTCCCAGGCGGCCAGCCGGGCTGTCTCCTCTCACCAGCTGTGTGCCAGAGGGGTTGCTCCGCCGAGGGAACGCAAACAAACCGTGGCACGTGCCACCTGGGCTGTGCCTAGCGGAAGTTTGGCACCCTCCAAAAATGTTCTGTGTGTTCAATAGCAAATTCCTCTGTGAATTGCTTACTTGTAATACATCAGACATAGATTGAACTGTGAATAGATTTTGTCCTTCCAGGGCAGGTTTACGAGATGCAGAAAGGTACTTTTGCCTCTGCAGGTACACGCTGGAGTTTGGGTGAAACTGCTGTTGTGTTCCTCAGGGAGCAGCTGGGCTTTCTGAATGCGTTATATTCTAGTTTCTTTCTTTGAAAGAAATTTGAGTTTTACCTCTGTATCCCAGGTATATTAGGGGACTGATGCGGGCTCTCGGTAGTAGCCTGTCTCTAGCTCTAGGTCCAGGAGACCGTTTACAGAGAAAGGCATGGTCAGATGGAGATCCCTGCAGCGCCGAAGCATCGCTCTGCCTGGCACGGCTGGCTTCAGGGGAAGTACTGAATCCCTTCATCGCCGTACGTCAGTCTCCCCCGACTTCTCTTCCACCTGCTGGTTTCAGTGCTTTGCTGCCCTAGGGTTTGGTGTGCCACCGGGGCTCAGACCTGGCTTTCAGAGCTGGTGCCTCCTCCATCTCCAGCTCCTGGGGACAAGGTGCGGAGCGGGCAGTGTGTGACTTACAGTGCTGGCTGAAGCCAGAGAGGTGTTCCCAGGCTGCAAGTAGTCTGAAACCATACTGGTTTTGTTGTCTCTGGACTACTTGGTGGAAGTGTTGGTGAGTTGCCTGGGACCCCCCTGAGCTCCTGCTGAAGGGGTGTGTGTTTATGTAACGTTTCAGCCTTGGCTTCTGGATATGAAGTAGAGATGCACTACCGACAAGGCGAGGGCAGGGAAAGGGTCAAGCAATAAAGCCAAGAAAGTGGTATTAAAAAAAAAACAAATCTGAGAATTTTGGGGTGATTTCAGTATTTCTGTATGTTGGACAGACAAAGGGCAGTTTTGAACAACTTGTCCTTTGCATGGGAGCAGAGACTGCCCCATGAAAACCCCTTCACCTCGAGAAAATAGGACCTTGTTCGAGTCTCAGTCCATTTCCTCTCCACTGAGCTGGGTCCAGGACAGCAGTAAATTCCCCCTGAGGTGGACAACAAGCCCTGGGCTCATGGTGATGAGGACCAGAGGGTGACTCAGAGGCAGCCTGGTGACCTGGTCCTGCAGCGAGCCAGCACAGAGCAAACCTGCGGACTGAAAAACATGCTTGTGAGCACAGCGAAGCCGGGGTGGTTGCTCATTAGTGACTCCAGTGAGGTTTGAACACGTATCCTGGAGGGGAAAGGCCGGCTGTTTTGCTGTCCATGACCAAACTGAGCATCCCTCTGTGATGCCGTTCAAGATCCAAAGTCTAGCAAAGTAAAGGTCTGATTTGTGTTCCAGCTCGGGGCTTTTAGGGCACTGTCAAAGGGCTGCAGCCTGGCCTGAGGTTGGGATTTAGCACTCCTGGCAACACTTACTCTTTGTACAGTATGAGGCAGACATACGCGTCAAGAAAAACCCACTCGCCACCACCGACTGAAACCCCGTCCAGCTGCTGGTGGTAGGCACAGCTGACTTCACGTTGTCCCCAAACCTTCTGCAACTGCAATGCCAACTTTTCTGGTAAACGTCGGGAACGACCATTTGATTGTGCTCATGAAACAGCATGGTTGTGCCACTCTAGGTTGCAGTGGCCTCTCTCCTCTTGAAGGAAACCTTCCCACCTATGCTATCATCTTAATTTAAAATGGCTGAGAGTGAACATGAAGGCCGGCTCCGTTTCTAGGTTCTGAGACAAGCAGGATAAATGAAGTGCTGCTGCATCTCCAGGTGAGGTGTTAGGCAAAGGGCAGAGCTGGCCCTGCTTGCGAAAAGTCAGGCAGGCTATGCACGTATTTCCTCGCCTGGAAAGCAGTGGGATTTGACTGAAAAATAAATATAGCCCAAGGCTGTTTTAGAGGGGAAAAACATAAGCTCGTGCGTCTGATGTCTTCGGGTCATGGGATGAGTTTTGTCTGCATTTTTTGTAGCTTTCAGCATGTGAGATGTAATTGCGTGGTGTCACGGCCCAAGCTGGCTTGGGGAGCTCAGCACAGCTGGCACAGCTGGAATCAGCACAGCTGATTCCACAGCTGCAGATGTAGGCGTATGGCAGAGCAGGGGCTTTTCCAAAATGCCTTGGTTAATAAGCACTGTGCCTTTTACAGCAAATTCTGTCCAAGTCCTTCAGCCCCTGCCAATGAGATAGATGGTGAACGCCGCAGCAGCTTATTTTTAATAAAAAAAAACCAAAATAAATGTTGTATATTTATAATAATTGAATATGAGATGATGATTTTGGGTGATGGCAGTTTTTATTTGCAATCTCACTTAGTCAGTGTCTGCAGCATCCGTGCTGTGTGCTGTGTGTCTTTGCTGTGACGATGTGGCTGTGCCCTGCTGAGGCTGCTTGCAGGGAGATGCGATGCTGCCTTAGCTGCGGGTGCAGGGTGTGCTGGGACCCCGAGGGTCTGGGCAACGGGGTGGGGGCTGCTGGGACCCTGGGCCTATTTTCTTTTCAAATATGCATTTTCCAACCACTGTCCAGCTGTCCGGTTGCTCTGAGATGAGCGCGGTGCTCCCCAGTCAGCTCCTCCTGGGTGTGCGCGGGGCTGCCTTCGTCCGGTGTGGGGATCCCGGGCTCTCCCTGGGGAGTGGATGGGCTTCTCCGTGGGTCGGAGGGAGGTGTGCCGGCAGCACCTCCTGGCACCCGTGAGCCCCAGCGGTGCTCACCGGGCTGTTTGCACAGACGCCAGAGGTAGCAAGGTGCATTTTATCAATTCCCCTCATGATCGCTGTAGTATCTTCTGCTTTGCTTTGCCCTGCCCCAAGAGCAGCCGTGCCTGTGCTGAGAAGCGCTGCTGTTCCTGTCCCTTAGCTTGTTTCTTCCTCTTTTGGCTCCTGTCCCTCTTCTTTTGAGAGTTTCTCTCCTTGCAGTAACCCCTCTCCATTCCTGGTGCCTTTCCTCCATGGCTGCAAACTTACCCCCTTCCGTTCTCCCAAATGCTGTGAGATCACAGGGTGTGCAAAAGCACCTCCTGACATCGGTGACAAACCGGGCATCCGCTGCAGGTGAGCCTGCCAACTGTTTGTTTTTCTTTCGGTGCCCACCACCGTGGCCGTGGTGTGAAGGCAGCGGGCTCCCGGGCGGGCAGCCGGCACGCCGTCCGCAGCCCGGCACTCCCTCCGGCTGCGGGAGCCTGCTCCCTCCTCTCCTGGGCCTTCCCCGCTGCGCGAAGGGGACCTGCGGCGGAGGTGGGATCTGTTTCTCGTTTCCCTCACTAACTGGTCAGGCTCGGGGGGGTTGCCCGGTGGCGGAGGTAGGGCAGAGCCATTCTCGATGTTCAGGCTAATAGCCATGCTGAGCGCTTGAACTCCCCCTCCGAGTCCCTCCGAGCACCGTTGCCCAGCTGACAGCTGAACTGTTCTGTGTAGTCCCAAATGTGTACGCCGCTGCTGCCAGAGAAACGCTGCTTCCAGCACGAGAAAAGGCATGGGGCTCATTAAGAGCTGATTGCACGCCAAGGCTCAAGGCGAGTGCTCGGGAAGGCTCACGTGGTGGCAGGGTGGAGAGGGACGTGGCTTTTTAACGGCAGCAATAAGAAACATGCAGGTTCTCGTCGCTCCACGGCAGCCGATCAAGTTATCCCGGGTTTTTCCCCACCAAATTAGCTCCAATAATTGCAACCGTGGGAACAAAGGTTTCGTTCATTGTTTGGGGTGCGGAGGCCGGGGTTGCCACGAAGCGTTTTGGCACCGCAGCAGCTGCAGATGTACCTGTCGCAGGTGTAAGTATAAGGACAGGATCTACCATCGACTCCTTCCACGCGTTGGTGGGCTTCAGACAGTGCTTGGCGGCCCCTCCAGCAATCAGAAATGTCCTGTGAACCCAGACTTGCTTTCAATTTCTTTTTTTTTTTCCCCGAGGCAAACGAAATGCAGTGCCTTGCAAGCACTCAATTTTTGTTGCTAGGTGAATAAACGAGTTTCTGCTGGGTTGTAATTCAGCCTTGTTTGCAAGTGACCCTTGGCGATCTCCATTCCAGCATTTCCAAATCCCCATTTCAGCTCTCGCAGGTGCAGCCCTGTGTCTGCAGGAGTTCAGTTTTCCTTCACTAGATGTCACTGTCTATACAGAGAATTTCAGAAGCTGGCGGAATGGATGATTAAATTAGGAAAAAAAAACCCCAAAACTATTTGGAGAAGGTGCATGACTGAAAAACAGATTTTCAATTATGTCCAAAATAAGAAGGTTTTCCTCTGCTTTATCCCCTTACAGCTTGCAAGAGTCATTTGGTGCTGCTTGGGAAAATGAAGCCCCTGAGAGCCCGTTCCAAGCAAGGCATGGGAGGCTGGTGGCCATGTTGCCTTCGTCTGTCCTCGCCTTTGCAAGGTGCAGGTGGTAGGACCGAGTGTGCTTTAGTCTGCTTTCTCTTAGGGCACAGACCAAAAATAATAGTTTATAAGAAATAGTCCGCTGACTGCAACGAAGGAACAATTTTCATCTAGTTTCTGGAGTGTCTTTTTAAAAACTTTCTGGGTTGTGGAGAATTTTAATGAACCCTTTAATTAAGCTGGCAGGATGAATAGCCAGCAAAGAGTGTGTGCAATGGGCAGTTTTTGCTGGCTGCGTCAACCTCCGTGTTTGTGTTGTCTTAGCTAAACATTTCTTGCGTGGCGTAATGCCATTCTTCCTCCTTTTCCTCCAGGTTTTTAGTCAATTCTAAGGAAGCTTCAGCCAGCTAGTTATGGAACTAATAAATAGTGATTTAGGCAGAGCTGATAACAAGGCAAACCTGGCTTTTGCTACTTTTAATTTACATTCTGGTGTGCATTTAGCATCACAAATGTCCTGGAAATTACAGAATTTGCTTTCTTAAAGATTTTAACATGGAAGAGAGCGTTGGTAGCTGGGAATATTGCTTCTTTTTGGTTTGGCAGGCAGCGGAGCATATAAACACACTGGCGTGCCAGATCTGCCTTTATTTTACTGCGTGGCCTGTTTTCCCCGCCACTAAGGGATGACACCTTGTGTGCCACACCGATATCCTCATGCAAAGGTGGGGTGAAAACCAGGGTGTCCTCGCTGCTTGAGGGCGACTCAGCTTGCCCGGTGGGTGAGGGTGCTGCAGCGGCGACCTCCCGGGATGCAGGGTGGCCCGCGGCAGGGACAGATGCTCGTGGGAGAGGGGCGGGTGGGCTGCGCGGACCCTCTTCTCGGGTCTCGCTGGGGCGTCGCATCTCTCCTTGCCTGGCTGTGGGCTGTTAGTGGCACCCTCCCGCTGTGCCGTACGTCGGCCCTGGGTGCAGAGCAGAGAGCACTTGCGGCGCGTTGTTCGTTGTTTTCTGGCGACTTGGCTGATATACATAGGAAGGGGGTGAGCTGGTCTCGCGGAGCTCCCTTTGATCTCCTGGCACTTGAGTACTGTGAAATTTGGAAACAGTCAACACTGCCACCCAGATGCAAATCCAGCAAGTGGTCTGACCCAGTCAGCAAGGCCTTGGGTGGGACTCGTGTGCTGGAATTACATCCCCTTGCGTGTCTGGTGTAATCGATTTCTGCTGCAGCTCTGCTCCTGCCTTCGTGGAGCAGGGGACAGGTACCGCATCCCTCAGTATGGCACTGGCAGACCTAGCGATGAAGTGCGGCGGCTCTATTGTATTTTTTATTTACTAGGATGCAAGCAAAATCCTTGACCTAAAGCCAACTTTGTGGCTGTTTCTGAGGTGCATGTAGGGACACAAAGTGCTCACATTGTGTTTTACTGTCATTTGTCTCTGTTCTCATATTAACTGCTTAGCAAAATTTTCCTATTCCGCTTTCATCAAAGTCAAAGAGCTGCAGGGGGACTTTCCGCAGCAGGGCAACGATCCGTGCGAGCTCTGAACTTGCCTCTTCTCTCCTCTTTGATCTTGGTAAGGGCACAGCAGAGCCCCAGACAGCGGCTGTGGGGTGGAAGGACGTGTCCCACGTGAAGGGGGGACTGAAGGGTTTTATGCCTTGTCTTTCCATAATGGAGTTCCCTCACACAGAAGAAAGAGACTGAGGGTATGTGAAAGAGTGAAATGGCTCCAAATTGTCCTCGCCGCGGTCCGTAGGGTTCTGTTAAACCGAAAGAGAAATGGAAAGAGCAGCTCCGTGTCGGATGAATATCAGTTAATGCTTTTATGAAACGTGCCTGGAAAGACCTGGAGTGAAAGTAATGTGTAGGGAGGAAGGCAGCAGACACAACTGAAAAATGGCAATTGTTTTTTGTAAAGCATTCAAAGGAAATGGAACAATATTCATTTTATTGGGAATTTATAATCAAAAGGAAAGTTGCCATTTTGATTGGAGATGGAAAATTGCCTGATTATCTTCACTTTTTATGTGCCTGCGTAGAGAAGTGTTTCTCTGCTGCTGAAGCGGAGGAAAATAGAAAAAGGAGAGGAGAGAGAGGGGAAGAAAAATACTGCTTTTATTTCCGCTTTATGTTCTGCTACCGACATTAGCGAACAATGCTGTTGCTTTTCAAAGCTGTTTTCCCGTATGTGTGAGGCCTCCCCAGGGAACGACAGCAAGGCACAGGCTTCGGCAGCCGCAAGTCGGGATGATTTCCTTGCTTTTCCTCAACTTCTTCCGTTCTATCTGACTCCAATCTGTTGGCTGTTTTTTCAGCCTCCTTATCTGTGAAATGGGACAATTCTATTTATTTTGTAGAGGCTGTGGGAAGGTTGAGTATTTTTCTCTTTTTGACATATCCAACATCAAAATCATGTCGAAGGTTTTCACTTCTTCGCTTTGGAGAAGGAGGGATGACAGGTGCGAACATCAGGGTTAGTGCAAAATGCTGCATCTGGGCAAGGATCTTTTCTGAGCTGGCTTCTGCACATCTGTCTGGCAACTCAGTCAATGAAAAGAAAAATGAGGGGCAAACCCCAACCCCACAGCTTGACCATTTGTGGCATATCTATTTTATCTATTTCTTGCAGCTTTATAATGGCAATATTCCCCCACCTCTGGTGCCAGCATCTTGAGTGAGACCTTGTGGAAGGAGCTGGTAGATGTCATGTGCCCAGCTGTGAGCAAGAGGAGAGTGGAGAGGTGCCGAGGCACAGACAGCACCCGTCAGCGAGTGCCGGTGTGCCCCGCCGTGCGAGGCTGCCCGCTGCTCTCCCTGCCGAGCAGGGGTCAGAGACCCCGCCAGCACCACGCTCCTGCTCCAGCACTCCTGTCGTGGCTTTTCATCCATTCCTTTGTGCTCCTAACACCCACCCACAGGCTCAGCTGGGCTTTGGTAGCTAAAATGTGAGCAAACATTGAGCTCCCCAGTGCCTCAAAGGCAGAATAAAAGCCTGTGAAGTCAGAAGCTTTAATCTTTTCCAGCGGAGTCTCCTCCTTGCCCACCAAACTCCCTGGGACCGGGTTGCCTGGAGGGTGAAGGGGTGCAATCACCATACTTGCATGCCACGCTTCTAGTCTTGCTGATCACCTTGCGAATCCCCCCAGCCTACATCTGTGATGGCCCAGCATGGGTGTCACCCCTTCCGTGGTGTGTGGAAGACTGATAAAAGCCATTAATATTTTTTTTCCCCTTGTTACTGGACTTTCAGGGGCTGTCACGGTCCACATGAGGCTGGCAGAGCGTTGCACAAATAACCCTCAGTCCTTGCAAACCACTGGAGGCCGACCGAGTAGCACGGAGGAGGAAAGAAGGTATTTCTTTTTGCAGCCAAAGTACGTGAGCAGAGAAATTCTGAAGCCACGGGGCTGCAGGAGTAGCCTTGCTCTGACCACAGTGCAGGCACTGAGAGTGGAGCTGTGGTGAGGGTTTTGCTGTTGGCTTAAAATACCGTCTCCTGGGTGCAGAGTGCTTAAAACCCCTAGGGTAAACAAGAGGAATGGTTGATAAATAACACATATTTGGCACAGCATTCCTTTAACTACCTCTTCTTGTGCTTGCCAAGCCGTGGCCCAATATTTGAGCATCTGTGACTCACCTGGACAGTGGGTGCAGGGAGCAGGAGTTGCCTGGGCTGTGCCGGGCCGGGAGGACTCCGGCAGCACGTGGGGATGATGGCCCAGCAGGCAGAGGGGGGAAGGAGGTACAGACAAGGCAGATTTCTCCCCGACTCTTCACTTTCCAGTGCGCAGCCTTTTAAACTGCACTTACTTTATTTTTCTGAATGCCTGATTAGAGCTGGTTAGCACGAACCGCTAGATGTTTGAAACCAGAAGGGTTTGCTTTTGTCTCGGTGACGTGTGGAGGACATAGGATGCTTCTGAGGGCTTTCTCCCTTTCAGGAGCAAGGATGAGCCTTCTGCGGCTGCCTCCCCCAGCCTCGACTCCCCTCTAACAGCAAGTCACTGAATTTTTGGCATGTCCTTCATGGAAATAGCTCCTTAATATCAGCTGAGCTTTTTGCAGATCTCTCCGTCTCTTGGTGTTTCTCTGTTCCCTTATCTTGTTTGCGAAACTGTATTATGTGAGACAAAACTCATTTGTTGGCGAGGAAGGGACATTGTACTCAATGGGATATTTACCATGTACCTGAGGTATAATCTGTCCTCTGCAGTAATACAGGCTCCAAAATGAATGGGTATTTATTTATAATAATATAGCAGACAGTCCATAGGGAGGTGTCATCTTGTTTGTAATCAATCCCGGTGCGATGCTCCAGTTGCAGCACAATAACGCTTTGCATTAAGTGATGAATTGGTTTAGTCTTCTTATTCTGACTGTCATTTTTCTTCACTGAAGATGCATTGCCTCCATTATGCGATCCTTGTAGCTGAGCATCAAATATCCACAGGCGCTTAAGAGGGAGCGGGTGAGATCGTGTGTATTCCCGTGTAGAAAGAGAAGAGAGCAGCCCCCTGAACAGCCGTGCTGTTGATTACAGGGAGTAATGGGTTCCAAACAGGTGACTGGGTGCAGCGCGAGCTGCGCTTGCGGTGAGGTAAGCAATGATTTATTCTGCTGAAGTGGGTCATTATTGAACTAACATTGTGTTTCTGGATTGATTTCAACTCAGAACCTGATGACAAAGTGGATATTTTACTGCCGGAGAAATAGACCATCCATGATACCAAACAAGCTAGATATATTTTAAAAGAGACATTCTTGGTATGCTGGGGAAAACATCAACAGCAAAACCTCTATTAAAAGAACTGAATATGGGTGCTACGGAGATGCAATTGATATGCCTGTGTCATAAATGTACGGCTGTTACCGTCAACGAGGAGAACCTGCCCATTGCTCAGTAGCTCGTGATTGAGTTGCCAGAAAAATAACAACCTGCTTTATGAAAGGTACTGCGGAAAATGTAGCCATATAGTCATATTTGAAGGCTGTCTTGGCTGAGGTCTGGATGTTTTGCAAGGCGATGCTGCCCGGAGAGGGAGGGCTGGGCTCTGTGTGCTAGGAGGGCTGTGGGGTGGGGGCAGAAAGTGGGGCCGGCTGTTTTTTGGTCCTGTGTCCTTCCCTCCCATGCTTTTCCAAAGCCCAGGACACACCCTGTGCTGTCACTCTTAGGTCATTTGCCTGGATTGCTGATCCAATGGTCTGTATCTCCACGGTGTCCTTCAATGCGTGGCGGGTTGGGCTGCCCGTGTGCGCCTTGCCTTGTCCTGCGCATGAGTAGGTTTGAGGGCTGAGAGACTCTTAAAAGTAACAGGAGGAGAAAGCAGGTCCATGTTTTTAATCCTTTCTGCTCTCTTGTGATATATGAGAAAAGCTTGCAAATGTCCTTCTGTCTTTGTAAAATCAGAGATACCACGGGTATGAAGTCTGCTCTTCGCTGTATTTCCCTGGAGGCAACAGAAATGTCTCAACTCTCAAAGGAGCAGCTGAGATGTGCAGAGACAGCTCTTCTGCTTGTCTCTGGGAGTTAGGGAAGGGGTGAGGAAAACACACAAAACACCCAATATGTGCTACGTGTTCTTAGTAACAACTGCTCGGTTTTCAGTAGGAGTAGCTGAAATAATAATTCTTCCCCTCTGCCACCTTTCCATAAAGCCTTCTAAGAAAAGTGGGGTAGGTAAAAATAGATTGAAACACCGGGGAGAAATTGGCAGGTTTGAAAGAGGCTCGAGAACATCCTTGGCACCCTTTTAAGCATCACAAAGAAGCACAACCGGAAAATGGCTTTTCCTTCATAGGCTGCCTTTGCAGAGGGCTGAAGTCAGAAAATCCACTTAACTCTCACAGGTTGCACCGTTTTTCTGCTGCCCTCCCTCCTGCCGCTGCTTGCATGATGCCTGGTCCCCGCCATGGGCACCCCGGCCTGCTGCAGTGGCACCCCTGTACCGGCCGAGGAGGCAGGCACCGGGGCAGCCTGCCTTTCCCGCTGCCCCCTCCCCGGCCGCGGGAACCGGTCGCTGAGCTAGCATGAGAAAAGGCTTCAAAATCAGTTGTTCTTCTGAAGTGGGAGCTCCCGCTGGGACCCGAGCTCGCAGCCGGCAGGGGCAGGGGGCACCAGGCTGGCAGTGCTGGTCGGCTGTGGGACTGCCTGGCAGACCTCGGGCTCGGTGGCCGCTTCCCTGGGCTTGGGATGAGTCGCAGGCAGGTGGGTAGCTGATGCGTGCGGGTACAGTGCCTGCTGCAGATGTCCTCTTGGTCCTCAGGTTGCTCCTAGATGTAGACGCCCGTCATTTCCGTCTGGGAAGAGGCTTTGGTGGCCCTTCCGAGCAAAGCAGCTCGGGCACTGGGCAGTGCAGATGCCAAGCTTATTTGCCTGTGGCTGGCTGAACTGCCGGCTTCCTGAGGGCGAAGAGGGGTGACGATGGCTGGTGTGGCACATACCCAGGCTGAGGTCTCTGCTGGCAGCACCATCCTGCGGCCTTGACAAAGGTGCATTTTCCTCCTGCTCTTGATGAGTCCTGGAGAGAAGACGGAGTCCTTCGCAAGGCACTCAGGCTTTAGACAAGTGGAAAAACACCATAAAATCAATAAGTGTAGGGAAGCAGCAGGTGCTCTGGGGCCAAGCGCTCAATGTAACATCAAACTACTCATCATGAGTGTCACCCTCCACTTCTGCCAACACCATTAAAGTCTCTTTCCAACCTGTCAGTTTGGAGCATCCTCTAGGTACAGACTGTAACTCATTTGATCATTTCCAGAGCACATTCGGCTTTCACTATAATGCCCTGTTTTGTACAGCCACTCTGGATATAGGCTGTTAAATCTTTTCTCCCAACAACAGTATGCTAGGTTCCATTACTGCAGCCTTGACATAAAGTTCTTGCTATGGCATGCCAAATTCTTCTCTCTCAAATTCAATCTTTGGACGAGAGGGAGATTTCAACTATATGGCCATCTTGAGTCTTCCCTCCCCTTTTTGGAAAGGGAAAACTGAAGCTCAGTGTGGATTTGAGAGGCTGATTATCTACTGCAGAGCATCTGCCTTAGCATCTGGGAGGCGGTGTGGCTTCTGGCTGACACGTGCTGCTGACTGAGGTCGCTTGGGTCTGATTTCAGCTTGGTTACTGACCTGGGAAGAGGCACAGGAGAGATCTCTCATTGCCTTACATTTCCCATTTGTAAACTGGAATAAATGCTGTCACTTCCATTGTCTGGTTCTGTGGCAGTGCCATCATGAGAAAGACTGTATGAGACAAGTATTATTTATTAATTTTCATTATAAATACATGTAGTTTTAAACTGAACTGTTGCCTTTGTAATGGATTTTAATTTAGATCTATGATCGTGTGTGAGCTTTTCTCTGGAGCTGTCATTACTATGTTAGATGTCTGATGTAAACTAGCTGGCTGGGCTTCCATTACAGTCAGTGTAAGAAGCATCACCTACAGAGGCAGGTGATAAATTCCAAATCAGCTGTGGTGGATCCTGCCCTAACCTTCCTATATGTAATAAAAGATCCAAGTTGTCTTGCATAGCTGTGTTCTCTTGTGAATCCTGTGCACTTGCACGTAACGATGGCATTTCCAAATGAAGTCCCTTTCCGTGTGTAGCTGTGATGCTTTGAAGGTGTCTACTGTATTTTATTTGGAAAATGTTTGCGAGACGTGGAGTTGCTGTTGCCAGCTGTTTACAAGATCACCCTTCTTTAAGGGGAAATCCCTCTGCTGTAAGGTGAGGCAATCACATGGGGGGCTTGAAAAGGATTCTTGTCTCTTGCTCACTGATCGGTGTAGCAGTTCTGCTTTTCCCAAGACGAACTTTGCTTTGATGAGTCTTGATGCTCTGGTACTGCATATATACCACGCGCTCAGCCTTGGGCTCATCCTTACAACGTCTTGTACTTTGGTCTGTGTACCTTCTTTCTCCGTGCGGTTGGTATTTTGCTTCCACCTCTCTCTGAGCCCTGCCTGAGTCCCAACTGGGTGGCTGGACAGCTTCTCGTCTAGGAGAGATGACTTGAGTCACTTGGCTCCCTTCTGCCTCTTCTTTGCTCCCTTTTGATCTTGAAGCAGGTTTTAGTTCTGATGCCTGATTTTCCTTTGTGTCTACCTCTCTCAGTCTATTAGAACTTCTTCATATGATCACAATCTTGTTTCTTTTCTTTACTGGCCTCTTTGCTCAATACAGCTGCTTGCAAGTTTAACTTCACTCTAATGTGTTTTCCAGCTCTGTCACTCAGCTGCCCTGCCTCCTCTGCTAGCAATTTCTCGGAGTCAGCAAAATCACCCTAATTCACAACTTTCAATCAGTCATTCCTGTGTAAATCCAATCTGTGTCTACAGAAACAGTAGCGAGTCACTCTTCTTCCTGCTTCTATTTTGAGAAAGGAAAAAGACGTGGAAGAGAAGGAGAGAGGAGATCGTGCCTGCATGCAGAACTAGAAGCTAAGGTCCTATCTTTTTCCTGCATGACATAAATTCCTATTAAAGTAAATGGGATTTATATCCTGCATTGAAGAAAGACACCTCAGGAGCTTTTTGCTTGTCCTTCTGATTACCACAGCACTAAGGAGGTCATTAAGGCCTCCGTTTCACTTCTAACTGAGCACCTTTGACTTTTCGGAGGTGCTGAGGACTTCTACCACCTGCTGACTTTACTAGGAGCTAGAAGTGTCTGGCAGGTCCTGGTGCGCAGGTGTGAATATCTGAGTGGTTTGTGTCTATGTTTGCTCTCTTTCTCCCCAGGCTCACTCTCTATTAGCTCATTCGTCTCCAAAATTGAGATAGCAGTAATTGCCTGCTGGCCAGGGGTGTTGTGACGGTTAATGGCCGTGCTACGAAGTGCTTTGATGATCGTGAGCACTGCAAGACCTAGCTGCTTGGTAGGTCTTCAAATGAGACTGAACTCACGGCCCTCTTTAAAACCGCCTGGCCTTGGGCTGAGCTCTGGCTGTGCCTTTGTGCTGGGCTGGGCAAGCCCGGTGTAGATGCAAGGAGAGGGGTTGCATGCACCCTTTTCATGGGACCTTCAGCAAGTGTGGAGTTCGTAGTGGTGGGACACAACCTGGTGGACACAGAGACACTCTCTGCCTCCTTGTCAGGAAAAGTGCTGTTGTGCTAGTGTATCCATAGACACACACACAAGGCATTTTTTCCCTAGCATAACTCTTGCCCTGTGTGGGTTAATGTGGGGAACAGATGAGGTCTCCTTCTCTTCTCAGGCTTCTGCAAATGGCCACTGTGCATGCGCAATTTGACTGTATAGCATATTCATTGCGTTAGATGTGTTTTCCATGCAGCAGGCTTGCACAGCGCAAATCAATGCATGTCATATTTTCTTTAGGAGACAGAGACACGAGAGTTCTTGCACAGGCTGTATCTGTATCCACCAAGGATCAAACCCCTCCACCCTTACCAAATCACCGTCCCCTGAGAAGTTTGTGGTGTGGGTACAGTCATCTCTTTTGTCCCTCTGTGGTTGGACTCTCAGTTCAGGGTCAAGAAATGTGTACTTAGCAGTGGCAAAATAGCTCCTTTCCACATGTCATAGCAGCGCAGGATGGCTAGCAGGCATCTTCTGGTGGCTGAGGGATAAGGCGTTTGTGAGATCTCTCTGAGACCGCAAGTCTGGGCTAACGCAAGGTGATCAAGGGCAGGTTTAAAAAAGGAATCGGGCACTTGAAAGCCATTGCAATTCAATGCCATGAGTGCAGCGACCTTGCAGAGTTTTATTTGCAAACACCAGATGTTCAAAGCAGCTGAATATCAGCCGGATTGAAAGCAACCTGACCTAAAGTGAACAAGCAGAATATGTGAGAGACAAGCATGTAAGCAATGGAGGCCAGCACCAGAGAAGTGACGGTGTGATTGTGTTTAAAGTGGAAGCTAAACACCCGGCATCAGAGCCAAACGTAAGAGCAGAGGAAGGCAAACAAGAGATGGAATAAATGATCTTTAAGGATGCTGTGGACCGTATGTACACGAATATGTTGGTCGCAGGAGTCACTGGTTCTTATTCATAGCCATCAGCACTGGAGAAAACAACTGCTCACAGGACTGGCTTTTGCTACTGGGATTTTCCCTTCTGAATGTTTGTTTTATTGTCTAGAGGCAGCCTTACCTACAGAATAGGCAAGCCCTTCTCTATGACACTTTGTTGAGCTGTTCTGGGAATTGCTAATGGCCAAGCTGTATTTTGAACAGAGATTTATGATCACCTTCGCAGTCAATTAAAATTCTAGATATTGCTAAGGCAGAATTCAATTAAGGTTAATTGGAGCTTCTGAAAACTGCTTTTCCAAAGGGAAACAATGGCGGGATTTCAGATCCTAGAGGGTTTCTATCACTTTTAAATAACTTTCAGTCTGTTCTTGCCTGACGCTGCTCTAATCTTCCCTCAAGCCCCACATTCTCGCTATTATCAAGCAATTCAAATGTTGATTTTTTTTTCTGTCATAATTTATCATTTTGACTTATTTGTTCTTTTTACGTCTTCTTCTAAAGGCGAGAAAAAAAAAACCCAAACCCTGCAGAAGCCTGGAAATGTTTTTGTATCAGTCCCAGTGGCCTGACATGAAAGATATATAGCCACTTCTAAGAATTTGACAACACTTCAGTAACAATTATCCAGACAGGTACAATAACAACTCCCTTTTCTTTTGCTGTTGAGAGGGATGATAAGGCTTTAATGAATTGTCAATAAAGATTAAAAAAGGATAAAATAAACAAAGAGTAGAGAAAACAGGTGCAAACAAAATGCCATTAAAATGCAACTCAGGTTTCCCATTCTCCCCTAAATTTTATTTTCTTGGCATCAAGGACTATTGTGACAGTTCTTCGCACAGTTGATTGAACTGGGAAAACACATGGGACTGTATCTTAGTCACAGAATGCAGAACATGTAGCTCTCAGCTCGCAGAGCAATCTCGCAGAGGGATGAATAATCCTTTCAGCAGTTCATTTTGTCAGAATTTGCAACTTGTTGTTTACTGTGTGGGGACTAATAACAAAATGCCAACAAGGAATTAAAAAAAGCGAGAGAAGGAGCGATGTAGAGAGACAGAACAGCGACGGCTTGAGGGTCCTGCTCCTTCTCGCCCCCATAGTGCGTGGTTGTCACTTGCCGACTGGAAGAATTTTTGTTGAGCTTTACTTTCCACGGTTTTGGGAGTAGATTAACATTTCTCTCTGCACATGCCCTGTGTTTTGCTGTTTAAAGGAAACCAGAGCAACCCTCGACACAAGTGTCTTTTTAGCGTTTCCCTCTCTTCATTGGAGATAAAGGGAAGTAAAGCCACGGGCAATTATTGTGTAGAAGTTAAAGGGAAAAGTTTCTTTGATAAGAGTTGATTGTGTAATTATACAGTCGCCAAAGGAGAGGAACATGTAGGTGGATGCACCCTCTGATGTGTGATTACTAATGAATTCTCTGTATTCCTGGTGGAAAAGAGCCACA
This sequence comes from Opisthocomus hoazin, assembly GCF_030867145.1. NCBI lineage: Eukaryota > Metazoa > Chordata > Aves > Opisthocomiformes > Opisthocomidae > Opisthocomus > Opisthocomus hoazin. Next base: position 42,011,422 of record NC_134418.1, on the reverse strand, counting down.
ACTGTAAAATTAAATAGTCAATGCTTCTTTGATGAAAGGGTTTGCAGCCACTGATGTCCTTTATCAAAATACAGTGAGCTTTGAAGGAACAGCAAGAATAGCAAGCCTCAGCTTCAAGTGAAACAGAGTGTAGGAACTCTACAGAAGTCTTTTTTCGCTAGGAAATTTGTTTATAGTGTTTTCTAGTAACAGAATCCTTTTGCCTGGGAAAATGATGGGTAGGCTATTACCAGGAGGCACACAGCTGCTGAAGTTACGGCCAGTACCATGCAGCAGATGGGCAGAAGGTACTAGATTCAGTGTCACGTTTGGGTGCGTGAGTTAGCAAGGACTGACAGATACAGAGGCTTTAAAAGCATCCTTGCTTAGAAAGGTGAAAAGTGCCCTATGACTACTTAGTGAAGCATGCATCCTACTTGACAGTCCCGCAGGTGCTAGTGTGCATCATCTGTCTCTCTCCCCTTCCCCTTCCCCTCCCTCTCCTCCTCCTTCAGGTCTCCACATAAGCTTATGCATGAACTTTTCAAAGAAAGCTTCTTTTCTTCAAGCTTGCTTTTTTTTCGATCTTGCAAGTCACACTGTACTCCTAGGATAAGAATTTACTTGTTGAAGCACAGCACTGACCAGGAAAAGAAACATTTATCTTTGGGATAAAATACAACAAAATCAGCTTTGACGTGGGATTTTGGATGTGGAGCCAGGCGGGAGGATGACACGTGGCAATTAGATGCTGTCTGCTGCAACTGAGGGGAAGGGACACTGTAAGCACAGACGTATTCCCTGGAAAACAGAAAGAGGGAAATGGCATTAAGGCAGTGGGTACCAGTCCCTGGGCTGCCCAGTGGCAGAGGACGTTTCGAGTCCTAGCCAGAGTGAGAGTGGACAGGAACCTGCGCGTGGCCCCCCTGCCCTGGTGCAGTCAGGTGGACTTTCTCAGCCAGCATCACTGGTGATATTAGCGCCGGCAGAGTTATGTAAATCGTTGTTTATAACATCCCTCTCATGTTGCTCAGCTGGCACCAGTGTGCAGGACTCTGAGATTCCCTGGAGGAGAAAAGTGGTGAGTAGCTGAATATTTTTATTTGCTAAAAAATAGCTGAGAAGACCTCTTAATACGTCGCTCCAGCCATAAAATCAGAAATTATTCTCCCCGCTCTTATCTTCTCAGGAAACAAATTCCACTGCAAAGCTTTTCCTAGGCCATTTTAAAGCAGTATTGTTAAATACATTAAAGGCCACTTATTTTGAATTCAAATGCAGCCAAGAGACATGTTATGACTCTATAACTAAATGGAAGACCTAGTAAAAAGAGAAAAAAAAGCATTTTTACTCAGACTGAATACAGCTGTTGCTGCCTAGGTAGATTCTTCTAAAGAAAGGATCCACGAGCGGAAAATACTCCATTGCTGTCTGTTGGGACATTGTGAAGAAGATGTAAGAGGATCTAGGTGATCCCAGCATCCCTGGAAAAATAATGACAGCAAGGTTGTCTGGCTCAAGGCTATCTATAGCAATCTCCTCAAACATTAAAAAAAGTGCAAAAGGCTATAGAACAAGCCTCAGAGCTGATATTGTGAAAAGAGAGGGAAAGGAATGTTGGAATAGTACTTTAATAAACAAGTGGAGTAGATTTATGACTAAGTGGACCTATTTCCCTGTAGATACAATGTAGGGGATATGCAAAGCTGAAGGAAAACGTTACACTGCAGTCTTTGGATGTTATACTGCAGTCTTTGAAGAGGAAAGAGCACAGGATGGAACCTGAGATCAGCTACTGCAAGAAGTGGGATCACAAATCTTAAACTCTTCATCTTTCTCTGCTTTTTATTTTTCAGACTGGAAATGTTATTTCATGGGAGCTTGTACTAGGAAGGCTCAGCCACGCTTCTGTCATTACAGCACATTTGTCTTGGATCACTCAGGATGTATTCGTGTGTAGCTCAAATTCCTGCTAGGTACTGAAAATGCAGTGAGATTATTTTATTATCCCTTTACTGCATGGTATATTAAAGGTTTCAAGCAAATCCAGCCAACTGATCACAAAGCATGCTGTCCTTGAAAGGTATGCTAGTCTTCCCAGTACATTTATCAACAAGGCAACTCAAGGCAATTCCATGTTGGCAACAGATTTCACATCTGCAGGTTCATAACCAGTGTGTGTATCCACATTTATTTATGTTTATCTCAGCTCCTGTGCTGAGAATTCAGGGTATGTGCGTGTGCGTGCATGCATGTTTGTGTGTATGTGTTTACATCCAGAAGTGACTGAATCTTTATAGGTGGTTGCAGTAATGCACTTTGTGTTCCTCAGGCTGACCTGCTCCCTCCAAAAAGTAGGGCAACTCTTTCCTGAAAACTGAGAAAGTAATATCAGCATTAACAATGTCGATCAGTTTTTGATTTGTTAAGGGGCATATCATAAAGATTCCATATTCTTCCTCATCCTAAGCCTTTGTTTGCTTCTTTGCTCTGATTTTGTTTCTTTAAAGAGGATGTAACCTATTTTTTCTGTAGCTGCCTCTGGCCATCAGTAAGGGAAGCACCCAGAAGAACCTGGGCAAACACGTGTGCATAAGTTTGAAATTTAAACAGATCAACTTTTATTTGTGCAACTTAACTGTAGGCTTCCTTTTCTAACCAGTTGGCCTGAAAAATATAGGTATTTGGGGTTTTGCTGGTAGTTATCTCTATAATATTACAAGATACCCTAATGAGAAGCTGCATTTTTCGTCTGATGGGCCTTAAGAATTCATCTGGTTACTGAACACGAGTTGCCTGAAAGTATTTTAGTTGAGAAACAAAACATATTCCAGTGACAAGCACAAAGCAAAACTTCCATGAAAATTTGTTCAAACACAGCTTCTCTTGCAGAACTCTTTGTGAGGGCTGAGTTGTCAGAGGTGTAAATATGTTAAAGAGAAATCCTCTTAATTGCCAGCACGTTCGGTGATCATAATCACTGATTATCACTGATAACTTCTGGATTGAGAAAACGATCATAAAAAGTTTCAATGCAAATGTTGTGCTGTGTCAAGGTACCTGCTGTCTAAAACAATGCTTTGAGATCCTTAGGAGAGGCCATGGATGTGCACCTTACAGAAACATCTTAATTACATACTGATGGACACCACAGTAGCAGACAGACAAGGGAAGGACAAAGTATTGTGCTCGTATTTGTCCCAGAAACAGATACTAGCTGGGAGCTGATTTTCGAACCATCCTTCCATTAGTGACTTTTAATTTTAAAGTGAAATAGTTTAAACTTACCTGTTTCTTTCTTATTTATGTTGATATGTTTATATGATTATACCATTCTAGGCTAAATCCTGTCGTCCTTTGTGTCTGTGAATCTCCAAACTGAAGGGATTTTACCTGAGAAAATAATTTAACACAACCTGGACTTTTCAAGATGATACTAATGAGGCACTGATGGCATTTGTTTTCCTGGGTTTGTTTAGGTTATTCATTTCATATCTTGAAAATGGAAAGAAAACAATTGTGAGTGCAGTATAGGTTCATATTCTGTATACCTTCTTTTTCTTTTTTTGAGCATTTACTTGCTCATTCAGAGCCCTTGGTTTCAGCTGTGCTCCCCACAATCTCAGTCTTGCCAGAGTCACACATCTTTCCTAGCTAACTGATGGTTTTTGTTAAGCACTCTTCTCAGTAGCTGTTTGCATTTTGAGCTTTTATGCAGCTTACTGGATAAACTTCTTGTTACCACTTTTTTTTTTGGAAACATTTAGAAGACAGTTGCTTCAAGACTTTTGGTTATACCAATTATTCAGTATAGCCACCCTGAAATTACTCTTAATCTAGGCGAGGTTAAACAAAAAGCCGAGAAGAGTGATTATCCAGAAAAATCCATAACGGAAGGCGGTTGCAGAGTTGCGCAGGAAGCCAAGCAGGAATGAAGGGGGTGTCATTTCCTAGAGCTGGGTGTATCGTGGAGGCCTTCCCTCCCTGGGCGGACGAGCCACCAAGCTAGCAGAGGCTGAGAAGCATCCTGCGCTGCAGCCGGCTTCTCAACCCTCTCCATGCCGTCGGGCAGCGTTTGTGGTAGGTGGTCCTGACCTGTGTTCCTTCATAGTTCAGTCCATCTCCACAGCCTCTTTTTTTCTCAGTCATTTGCTAGGTGCTTAATCAGAGCTAGCCCCTTGCTTGTTGTCACTGTAGGGGTGGGTGCCCCATCCCGCTTTGGGGGTGCTGCTCCACGCCAGCGTGGCCCAGCGCTCCCTGGTGCTCAGGTGGGCTTAGCAAGAGGCACAGCGCCCTGCTGTTCATGGGGGTTTGTTCTCAGGGCAAAGCCCTTTCAGGTATAAATCTATGGTTTGAGCTTTTTTCGAACTGTTGCAAAGCCAGGATTAATGCATAGAGTGTGGTAAAGAGCAAGTACGCAGGTAGTTAATCACCTTGCAGCGGCTGTGGTTGGAGAGGTGTCCCCGGCTCTGCTGCTGAAGGACACTGGGGCAGTGTGTTGGGAAGGTGCTGTGAATGCCTGATGAGGCTGTGGCACTTTCCAAAGCAGTGCTGGAAGCCGGAGCTGTGCTGGCTTTCTCGAGAAGTGCCATTAGATGGCACTAAAGGCTTTTGCAAAGGGCACTGCGGGAGGATTTCTTCAACTCAAATTGTTTGTCGCTTAGGGATCCTTGTAGGAGACCTTGATCATAAATCCCGCATGCAATAAGGGGTTCATAACGCGTCCTACAGAGTACGTGTTGTTTTGTTCCCCGAGATATAAAGTTTCATTTTCAATAAAGAAGGCCATTTTCTTTCCCCTTTTCTGTTTCTTTTTCTTTTCACGTCTAGCCTATTTCCACTGTTTAATTCTCTTTGAAAAAAACAGGCAAGCTAAGCCTTTAATGTGCACTGACCGACATCTATGTGATGGTTGCAGGGAAATGCAGGGTTGCTAGTATAAGGGAGTGAAAATGGATAAGCCGCTGTTGCGGCAGACTGGATATAGAGGGTTATTCCTTGCCTAAAATTGAACATTACCCTTGTCAAAAATGTATTCATGCTGATCCACCGAGACGAAGTGGCCAGATGCAGAAAAGCATTTTGCAGAGATCTGCTTCATTATGGGAACATAGTTAAGGAGGAAACTGAAACTTGATTTTGCCTTGTTTTGTCATCATCAGTAGCTATCAGGTAGGAATCTGGATGTAAAAAATGGGTGGGAAGAGAAACAGAAATTCTTTTCTGCCACATGGTGACATTGTATGTTCCCTTGATAATAATGTGATATGGAAAGAATTACTGATGTTCATGAAGGTGAAGAAAAGCAGATGTGTACCTGCCACACGCCCACACTTCAACCTGTTCTTATCACTGGTATTACTTTTAGCACATTCTTCTCAGCAACAGTAATGAAAAATAGGTGAAAAGCCATTTCCTCCTTTCATCTTACAGGGGAATGGTGATAAAGACAATGTTATACATGATTTGCTTGAAAACAGCCTTTCTAAAAGCATTGGTTGTTATTTGGGATTTGGAAGCTGCAGTGCAGGAGGGAATTTTGGATTCTTTAAGCTGGTTCTGTGAAATACTGTTGATGAAGTTGGTGAGGGAATACGTGCAAAGACAGTCACCGTTTGAATCACATTAATGGACAGCCAGGATGATGGAAAGTAGAAAAGCCTTGGCTTGCCCAGCCACCCAGGAGCGTTCCTTGTTATCAGCATGTGCTGCCTTAGATCTGAAATAGGAGGATGAGGATCTCATCAGGACAGGCTGTTTCATGGCATTCCTCATAACTTCTGCTTTTAATCAGCCCAGAAATGCCAAGTGGCTGGCAGTGTGGGGTCTGTCGGTGGCTATACTCTAGCCAGCCATGCTTTTCTTGTAGAATTTGGGTAAGGAGAGAAGAAGGACGGTTATTGGGGAAGACAGATTTGTGATGTGGGAGTGTTCTTCTCCCCTACACTGGGAGCTTGGGAGATACTCTGGGCCTTACTGGCCTGCTGTCTTTTAGCACTGAGTGAAAGAGAGTGTCTGCAGAAGGCTCCAGGCATGGCTAAACGCCTCTAAGGCTCCTCTAAAACGTCATTCTTGTGACTTTTCAGGTTCTGCCTGAGATGAGCTTCTGAGAAGCTGTGGTAAGAGCTTCTCAGTTGTCTCTGACCTTCGTGGACATACTCAGGCCCGACATGGCATGAGGCCACAAGTGGCCCCAGGTGCAGCTCCACAAGACAACCGTTTGACCATGGACCAAGGCCAAAGTTGTCTTCCTGATGGTGCTGACTTGGTAGAAGTGTTGCTTTGACTGGAGCAGGGCTGTTGCTTTTCCCACTGGAAATCGGATGGTGACTTCAACAGTATTAAGATTTTACTACATCTGGTATTGTCAGTTGGATTTTTTTTTTTTGGTTAGCTATAAACCAACTGTATTCAAAAACTCACTACCTAGAGGTTTTTTCTTCTGTTAAGGCCTTTGTCTCCTCACTCGGGATGCTCTGAATTAAAAGAAACCTCTTGATTTCAGCTAGGTTGAAAGTATAATTGCATTGCCAGGATTTCAGAGTGTTTTGAAAGCTGGAGGTTATAAGTAGGAATCTTGAGGCTGGGAAAATTTTAGTTTTATTTCCTATTCTCCACTTTGTGGGAGTACTTGATTTTCCCCACCTTACAGTTGGGTATGTATTCTGAGTTACTCCAGGTTTCTGTAATCCTTGGTGGTTTCTTTTCTGTGGAAGAGTTGTGTGGATAAGAGATGTGTGGAGCAAGACTCCTCCATCTTCTTTTTTTTTACCAAGAATTTACGAGGGCTTGCTCAAAATGCAGACGTTTTAGGATTAAGTATTACTAGGAAAAGGTTCAAGGGAGATTTATGTGTGAACAATTCTTATTTCATTGATGTACCTTTTCTGAATGTCTTCTCAGGATCCAATGCCATTTTTTAAGCTGACTTTAGCTAATGATAAGCTCTGGGGTAGGAACTGTCGTATGACCCAGAGAGGTTCTGGTTATCTGGTTTTGAAATTCTGTCTGTTATTAGGGTTTCTGTATTGTAACAGCACATGTTCAGAATCTAGGGCTAAGTCCTACCCTCAGTTGCTCGCAAACAACGCTGTATCTTGAAGATATGAATCTAACTGAATTTGCCTTTAGAATAGTAATCTTGGAAGCCTTGACTTTGTACTGTCATATTCACAGATAGAAAGGGAGAGAAATTAAGCTTTATATCCCCTTTTATTTTTCTTCTCCCATCCTGCCCCTCTTTAGCCTTTCTCTGATGCTAATGCAGGGCCAAGGTAGTCCCTCAAGGCCACCCTTTTTGTTACGTTGACCCAACGGCAGGTTCCCCTTGGAGACTTCCCCACGGGAATTTTTTGTAGGTTTCTTTTGTTGTCCTGGCTCCGTCCCTGGCGTGGGCCAGAGCAGCACCTCCCTCCTGAGGGGCAGCAAGCTGCGTGTTTGGGCGGATGGGTAAGGGCAGAGCTGGCAGCTGGGGCGCATGGGGGTGGCGGTGCCGCCGGAGGTGATCTCACACTGCAGCCTGGGCACTGGGCTCCCAGCTCCCTGGGAGCCCGGTACTGGCTCAGCTTTTCCTGCAGCCTTGTGTCAGAACATAAACCTGAAGCAATGTGTCAACCTCGAAGACTCCTTCAGATTTCACCTTCTTTTCCCTCTGTTCTTTGCATGTCTTTTACCCCTTCCTAGAACTGGAGATACTATACTCTGCGAATAACACCTACCCATTCTGCCTGCAGGCTGATAGGTATTGTGTAACATTACTTTCCTGCTACCTGACTTTAGGACTGACAGAAGCTTTCACAATTTTTTTTTTTTTTTGAGCTTGAAATGTAATTTGTCCCCAAACCATTTGTGATGTTCTGGAAAATAATTTCCCTTCTTTTTAGACACTTTGAAAATCTTTTGATGTGCTGGAATTGAGAGGGAATCTAGGAGTGCAGGAATGCTCCTTTTCAGAAGCCCATGGTCAGGTCTTTGACCTTTTAGCAGAAGGTGGTTGGGAAGGGATACATCATGAAAAATTCAGTTGGTAATATTTCAGGGTGCTCTTCACATGAGTGAAAGAGAGATGGGCACAGCCTCTGTGAATAACTCGTTCTCCCTGAGGTATATGCCATAAAGCATTATCAGTTGCCCAAGATTTGCATCATTCTTGCATGTTGGTGTCTTTCTTTGTACCTGTTTCACTGATTTAATGCTTAGGTACGCAGTTCCAGTGCTGTTATTCAGTAAACTGTACACATAGAAAACACAAAGCACTTCACAGCCCTTTGACTGCCAAGGAAAAAACCTTCATGGTTCCATTTGACTCGGATATGTTTTAGTTTTCACAACAAATTATACTGTTGGTGGGTTTTTTTGTATCCAGGGAGACTGAGGAATACAGAAAATACGAGTTTCATGGGATGGCAGGTTTCACCACAAACATGCAGGTGTCCTAATTTTGTTAGAAGTCAAATATGTGAGATAGATTGGAAATGTATTTTGCAATTTGAAATTTAATTGGATTTGTGCTCAGAAGAGGAATCCAAGTGAATGAAAGGGATCTCAGGATGTTCTTTTTCAGGCTCGAAAAATAATTGTTTTGATGAAATGCAAATCCTAGCATTTTTTTCTTGGTGAATATTTGCCATAGCCCTGCTCAGAACAGAGGCAAATCCTGTCAACCCTTTTGATCCTTTCAGCATTTACAGTTACCTTCACACCCGCTTAGGGATCTCAACCTAGTTAGTGCTTTGTGAAATTTAGTGAATTTCACTGTATTTACTAAATGCATTTGCAAGCACTGAGGAATGGCAGTGTTACCGTCAGTATACGTACTTCTCTCTGCCTCCCTTTGTGCATGGAGCTGGGCTTTCTCAGTGGTCCTAGGTGCTACTGACCTGTCAAAGTGGGGCTGGAGGAAGTCATTCATTGCATCTGTGGTGATAAATGAGTCATTTGGTTCCCAGCTTGGACAGCTGCTTCATCTTCAGTTGTGCAAAACAGACGGAAAATATTGATGTTATCTTGAAACAAGGCTTGCATTTAGTTTTCTGCTGCCGGTGGGTAAGCTCACCTCTGGGAGTCTGAATCCTGCAAATTCACACCAAGGCTGCTCAGACCATAATTTAGGGGCAGTATCAGCAGGCGGAATCCCTGCTTCTGCTTTGCCCCTTCAGTTGCATGGCAGAGCTGCTTTTGCAGCTGCACAGTGATCTGGATTCAGGAAGCTGAAAAACTGTTTGATTGGGTTTTTTTTCCCCCTGGGTTTTTCAGTTGAACCCATAGCCAGTTGTGGTTCACTATAGAGTGGCACCAAATGTAAGGGCCACAGCTGTGTGTATCATCTAGAGGGGAAGGGCAGATGGAGACTGGAAGATTTCCGCTGATTTAAAGACCGCAGCTTCTGAGTGTCTAAGGCCAGACAGATGTAGACTACTTTTCTAGTTCCTACCTGATAGAGGCTCTCTCTTGCAGGCCGCCCAATTTTCTGTCCTCTGTTCTGCAAAATTTGTAGGCATTTGCATGACATCTCAGTAATCCCAATGATGACAACTCCCTGCACTGTGCAGGATCAAGCCTTGCAGGTCTGGGTACAGGCTTGTAGAGTACCCTCAAGCAAAGCTAAAACATACATCTGTGGCGTGGAGATATGCACAAGAAACAACATAATTATTTACACTGTAAATGCTTGGTTCACTTTGTGTTATTTCCAGTATTCCCAACATACTTTGCTGGTTCCCCTTGTAATACAAAAAAACCCCATGGCAGTTATAGCGAGCTCCTTCCATGAACAGCACATAGTTTCACTCAAGTATTTCTTTTCCTTGCCTTCATCTAAAACCTAAAACCAAGCAAACAATGTTTCTGTGACACAGTAAGAGAGCTGGTATGAGAGAATTTTTCTCTAGAGACTGCAGTGCATTCTCAGCTATCAACCTGAGGCATTTTCTGCTTTGTGAAAGCTGTTTTTGCAATTCATCTGCTGTCCATTGCTTGGCTTTCATGTTGTTGTAGGGACCAATCCTGCGAACAGTGGGATCAACTCACGAACAGGCTCATGATTGAGCTTGGATTGGAAATTATACACCTAATCAGACATGCATCTACAGCTGCTGGATTGGGTCTCTCCTGCTTCTCCCCCCTGAATGAAATATTCAGTCTTTATAAACTGACACAGTGAGGTAAACCTCCTGACTTGCACATTTATAACACAGACCTGTAACAAACTCTGTGTTTTTTCCCCTAAAGGTTTGCGTTGGCTAGGATGGAAACCCCCTCACAGCTGAAGCAATCTATATTTTAAACATTTTCCCTTCATGTGCCTCCCAGTTAAAATGTCATCTAAAGAACAGCTGGAAAATCTCTTGTAGAAAGAATAATTCCTTTTCCTTTCTACTTTCTGGCTATATCTGTACGTTTTACCTCAGATCCACCTGTCCTCAGGCCCAGACAATGCTCCTGCAATTTATGGATGCCCTTTGCCTGTATCAGCTGCACTGGAGTCTGCAAAGCTTCTCCTGCCTCCAGAAATGTTCAGAGATGTTTGATGGTATCCTCATACACAGACAGTGCTATGATTCCTGCCCGTGGAGGGGAGGGGAATGGGAGCAGCGATGGGGGTCCTTAGACAGGGTGATTAAAAGCAGGCTGAGATTGGAAGAGGGGATTGACATGGAGATAATGAAAAACAAGCTTGAAACCTTAGAGTTCTTCATTTTACACTTGATTTCTTCTCTTAATGTCTATGTCATGTCTTGTTTTTGCCTTAGTCGTTTCACACATATGAAAACAGAGGCGTGAATAAAATAGCCAGGAAGCTTCTCCATGCTAGGGCTGGACATAGGAACCCCAAGACCCGTCTCCTGTCTTTTCCTCAAAGTCTACGGCCCCAGAAGTGGAAGGGAATGGCAGCTGAACTGCAGAGTTAGCGTCACTTGATTGAATGGACCTGTTTCTCTGGGGCTGTATGCCACGCTGCCATAACCACTCCAGGACCAGCAGATGACATCGGGCTTGCAGGCAATGTTCCTATTTAATTGTTAAGCGGCTGACAGGAACTTGCCAGGTCTGCCTGGGACTCTACCTCTGTCCCACTCCATAGTTTCCTTGTGTGCGTGTGATCCCAGCTGTACTACCCAGCAAAACATTGCATCAGGGGAGTGCGTGTTGGTGACAGGCTGACTGCAGACTAGCCAGAAGGCTGTTTTTTATGCAAGAAGGTCAGGACATAATCTAAGGAGAAGAAGGAGCTGTGATGGGACTCATGAATTTTCCTTCTCCCAGGAGCACGTAAAACTGCGGTTGATGGTAGCAGGCACTGCAGGGGATGAAGTAATCAAAAGTGTGACTGCAAGGTAGTGCAGTCAGTCTCTGGGCTGCCTGTAAACTGAATACTAGCCTGGGTGCTGCTAGCTATGTGGCCATGGCAGTGTAAAGCTTAGCTGGCACGGCTGAAGTGTTTATCCACCTTGTCAGGAGTTTTTTGTGCAGCTGTGCTAAGCCTGGTGTGCTGCAGCATTGCAGGAGGTTGTTCAGCCCCAGACAGCGATGTCCACTCACTTCACCTCCAGCCCCAAGCATCACCATGGCATACCCACCATGGGCAAGGTGAGGGATGCAGTGCCCTGTTGATATTACTGGTATATCTTTGGCATCTCTAAAATGAAATTTAAAATTCAAGCACGTTTATTGCTGCGCTATCAGTAAATTGACCTAGTAGTTAGCTAATGCGGAGGCTGGGCAGAGGCTGGCGTTTGGGACCACCTCTACCAGCTCTCAGAAGAGTTTTGCTGTGTGCTAGCAGAGCAGGAGCTTGGGAGTCCGGCGAGGAGGGTCCACTTCCAGTACAATAGGAAGATAATCAATCATGCTAGTAGCTTTTGTCTTGGCAAAGGTATTTAGCTATCAGCCAGCTGGTTAGCTGCCTCAAGGCCACCTGCTTGACTGAAAAACAGAGAATCAGTTTCTTTCCCTTGCAAAGGGAAGTGGGGAATATTGACTTGTGTGATAATTTTAGATGGATGATTAAATTTGGCCTCTTAGGCCCCAGCTGAAAATTCAATTCAGATGACTAGTTTTCTTTTCATACACTGCTGAGCAATCTTGTGTTCTGCCACCACTAATGTTCCTGATGTTGATTGTCCTTTCACTTTAACAAAGCGCAGAAATGCCCAGCCTGCTCTCTATTTCCCGTGGCTTTGGGCTATCAAAACATAATGAGAAGACTGCTTTCGGCTTAAGTTAAGGATACAGAATCTACCCTGAGACAGGCTGACTGTCTACCCCCATAAAGTCACATATTGACATTGTAATGGGTGCGATGAATAGTCAGGTCAGAAGAATCATAACTTTTCTACTGACTTAGCTTGTTTTCAGATATTCCTGTTAAAGCCGCCTGGGTCTGGAACATGTATTTCCCGGGGAAGAAAAACCCTAAAACCATTAACTCAGTGCTGGAACAACCCACATGAATGGTAGGACTGTAGGATAAAACCCTCTGCAAACTGGTGTGAGTGAGGTAGAGAAGACAAGGGTGAGAAAGGGGAAAAAGGAGAAGAATATTCTATTCTGTGGTGCACTCCTATGGATATACGTATCCTGAGGAGTCCAAATATCAATGCGAGAGCAATGGTCCCGAAATACAGTGAAACTGAATGCTGCTGGAGGCAGCTGATTGCCTTAAAGCTAGTTTTGCCATGTGACATATGCTTTCCTTACTGCATGATGCTGCTGCAATGACTAATACATGTGTTTGATACCCAGAGGAAAATCAATTTGCAGCTTTAATGGGTAATGCTATTATGCATATTGTTTACAGTGTGACCCTGTTTTCACTAGGACCACCAGACTGCTGCCTTAACTAATGTTAAGTAAATCGTTAGTGGAGAGTGTATAGATTTGCTGCACCAGATCTTATCTTTTTAAGAAGTCTGTTCTTTCAAAAAAACATAGGGATTTACTTAAGAAGGCTCCACTGCTGCAAGCACAACTTATTTCCCTCAGTTAATGAATGGAGGCACTCAGAAAGTGCTTTTGGGTGGCAGATTCAAAGAAGAGTGCTCATATCATAAAGGGATCCTGAACAGTAGCAAAGGCTTCTGAAGAAAAGAGTACATAAAGGGCAGTTTGGAGTGTGTTACCCAGAAAGCAGCATTAGGAAGTGAGCTTCTGGTTGCTGAAGATACACTGCTGGATAGTTTTAATGGAACTAGAATACAGCTGAGTTTGGGTTTAACAGATAAAGCGGATATAGATAATAGGATTAGGAAATAAGAGAAAGATAAATTTGAACGCTGTAAAGCAAAGGCCTTTGCCCTTAGCAATGCTTTCTTGTTCTGAAAGCAAGAAGTGGATGACATTTCAAATACTGTCTCAAAAGAAGGCAAGGGCTGCACAATATCTTTAAGCTGAGCAACGGTGGGGAAGAGGCAATCTGCATTGCCTTGCAGAAGTTGTATTTATTGCCTTTAAATAGGCACATTTGAAAGGCATATTTATGCAGCAAGCAAAGATGAGATTACAGTACAGGTAGGTATAATGTAGATTTAATTCTGGCAGCCATAACCTCTCTAATGAAATTGTGCAGAGCAGGCTTTAGTATGCAGCATGCAACTGGAGGATAAGCCCTGCAGCAACCTGGCACACATGCTCCAGTTGCTAGGTGGTGCCACTGCATCTTCATTAGCATTCTTATCTAATGACGGCCAATACCTGTTTGCTTGTATCAAACCAGTATTTTGCACAGCCATAAAGTATACAGGGAATGGGAGAATATAGACTGCATTGCCATATCTCTAATGAAAGATGAAAACACTTAATTTCCCTCTTCCAGCCTTTGAACTTAGCTGGAAATAAATCTATGTCTGAAAGAAAAAACGCAGAAGTGAATAAAATTAATTGTGGGTTATAGTGAACAGAACAGATAATTATAATACATTACACTAGATGCCTTTTATGCTACTGGTGGCGCCAGAAAGTTGCATTTAGTGTTTTGGCTGATGCATCACATGATATATCACAGTCATCTGACATGCAATATAAAACTTTAGTTATTAGGAGTGAAAACTAATGGATAACAACATACAAGAGGAGACAGTTAGCTGAGTTGTTACCAATTTGTGTAGAAGATTTTGCAGCTGCAATAAATACTCTGATAGGATTATTTATAACTACTTGTTACACAATGTGAGCTTACTGTAAATGTAAGTGCAGGTTGTAAGATTTGTAGGTGGTCAGCCAGCACTCTTTTGTGTAATGCTGGAGAACAGTCATCAGGGGGAGGCTACCATTATTATATTATTGTGGTGCACAAGCACCTAATAGTAATGAACAGAAATCTGGCCATGTAGTCTGACAGCCCAGTCTTATTTCCCAGGGAAATAGCTAAGCCATTGTTATAGAAACAAATAATAAAACACAGCCAAAGCAATACAATCACATGACTGAGCAGTGGAGCTGAAAATGCAAGCCTGGCCTGCTCAGTATTGGCACACGAACTTTAACCACTTCCATTCTAATGATGAATACGTTATCAGCCATTAGGATGATGACTGTATGTAGGGTTATCTTTATGAGTTAGGAAGAGACCCTCCTGACGGCCTTGGTCTGAACCCCCCCCTTGGTGCTGTTACTGGGCTTTTCCCCCTGTCAGTGAGTGGAGCCGATGAGCAGCCCTGTGCCACTGGCTGATGCTGGAGAATGACGGCAGCTCCTCACATCCCTGGAGAAAGGCACCGACAACGTCTGGGTGGAATGGGGAGATTTGGTAATCAACTTTCCTGGAATTTCCTGAATCATATGTAGGATTTTCAGCTCTGCCTGGAAGATCCAGCTGTCCTAATGAAAGTGATGAGATGATAGGGATGGGGATGATGCCTTTGATTTGGGAGATTACTTGGTTAGTTGAATGTAAGCAGAAAGACTGTGACACAAGAGCCTGCTTCTCTAAGCTAAGAGCACAAGAATGTATCTGCAGTTGCTAAAGTTGTCAGGTTATGATTTCTACATGTAGTTTTTCCCTGGCTGCCATTGTACATTTTTTTCTTAACTTTTGTCAGTTTTCGTATAAGGGCCAGTTGATTCACTCTCTTTTTTTCCCTCCTTTTTTGTTTCATATGCATAAATAAACAATAAACATTTTCATCATTTACTTGTGGTGAGTGTTTCCCCCCAGCTCAGATTGTAACCAAGCCTGGCACTGGGGCTTACCAGGACTGCAAGAGAAGGCAGAGTCAAAGGGTATCAAATCTTTTCATAAGGGCTGGTCACAACCAGCGACCAGGAGGATGGGCAGTCCCTGTAGACAGGCGCTTTCTGGCAGTGGGCATGGAAGAAGGCAAGGCAGAGCCTTTCTGCCATGGCTGAGACAGTTGTATGTTGCCATTGGGTACAGCTACGTAGATGGGAGACAACCATCCCTGAAGACACAGCAAAGCTTAGGAACTGAAGATTGGGGAAACTAAAATCCATTAGGGATACTTACTATTTCCTGATTGAAGTTCCTCTAAAAGAAACTCAAGCAGATGAACAAGCCAAGAACACACAGGCTAAGAAAAATATACTCACGGGTACTCACTTCACATATGTCATTAACCACTTGAAAGAAAATCTACTGCGTTTCCTTACAGCAAAAGAGTGTATGTCTGGGGCTTGGTGAACTGAAGCCACGGTTCATGTAACAGGATTGGACAGTAACAGATTTTGGTCAGAAGGGCATTTTTTCTTTCTGAGACAGTTTTTAAAACAAATGGGTTTTGCTTAATATTTTAGGTAAGAAAGTAATATTTTGGGATTTGTAACCAGCAGCCGGTTGTATTTTATTTTTACTGTCATATGTCCTGGGAGTATAGTGCAAGCGCTTTCTCTCTGCCACCCAATACATGTTGCTGGGGCGAGAATGATGGATGCTGCAGTGCCCAGGTCTGAGGAAGACCGTGCAATTCCAATCTCGAGATTGTCATGACGAGACAGGATTAATTCCCTGCCCTCTTCTCATTACAATTTGCGGCACTAGAATGAATCTGTTTCATACCACAAGACGTTCTTGTTGCAATCTTCATCGCAGGCTCCAGAACAAGCAAGCAGAGCAAAAGGAAGACAAAATAGTGACAAATGTTGCAAGGAGTCAGCCAGTCTTTATGACTGATATAGTAATGTGAGCAAAAAAAAGGGCCTGCTTCCATGTGGGAAGTTCATGCAGAGCATGCATGCAAATGACACATTAACCTAATTAGTACCGTGAGAGACATGTCTGAGGTGGTAGATTGCAGATGTAAAGACCTTGATGAGGCTTACTGCTGGGGGATCCTCTGGGAGTCTCAGATATTTTTGCTTATCTGAGGGAAATCCAAAAGAATGCAATTGCTTTAACGAAGAGCAGAATAAAGACCAGGATCTTGGTGTGTAGAAAAGGAACTTTTGGGTACAGAAGAGAAAAACATGTCCTCCATCCTCTGAATATTTTCAGCATGTCTCCTGTCTCAGCCCAGCTCAGTCGCCTGGTATGGAAGCAATTATGAGAGTTTATCCAGGCAAGGACTCAGGTTGGAACTCTGAGGATAGAAGAGGAGGGAAATGAGAATGGAAATTGAAGGAAAATCTTTGCACAGCATCCTCTGAAGCAGCAGTGCTGCATTTGCACAACTCTGGTGGAATCTTCATCGAGTCACTTAGGTACCACATTTGGGAAGCAGCTCATGACAATCCTAGGTGCAGACTGAGACAGTGAAGCAAGGTAAGGCAGCTTAGTCTAGGTGGAAGAGAATCCTTTGTCTATTTATGCTGACCTGCAGCTGAATAATTGTCCATCAATATGGAGTTTGATTGAGTTGGCATTTTGAACCCCCTTTGTATGATTTTTTTGCTTCAAGAAATATTAAAGTCTAGATAAAATTGGAATCACTGCATGGTAATGAGGTCATTACATATAAATACTGAATTGCTCACCGGGGGTATAATGATTCGTCAGCCCAGGTATGCAGCACATAACTATTGACTACTAAGCACATCCTGCCTTAGAGATATGTTTCCAGTGCTAACACACATAAACCCTTCAGCATAAAGTTCAAGTCACAGAATATGAATGCCTGGGAATGCGTTATTTACAGCTTGTGTTAGGAGGTGGAATGAGCTGGGGCTTGTTATTTACTTTTCATGTGGAGTTTTAAAGAATTGTGATTAAAAAGACAAAGAAGCAAGAGAGGGAGATGGTAAAAGATGAAAACCATATCAACTCGCTGTGTAAAGTCAGCTTCCTTTCAACAGCCATCCCCTTTGCACAGCATCAGGCGGGCTGTAGGGAATTAACAGTTAATAACAGTACTGCCTGAGAAGGATCTGTGGTGAAATGTGCTGCGAAGCCCGAGTCCCTCCTGCCTCCGAGCAGCAGAAACACTCGGTGCTCAGTGCTCGTACCTGGCTGTGGGCTGGGGCAGAGGCTGCCCCTCCTGCGATGGGGTTTGCACGTGGGGCCGGGGGACACCCCTGGCTGCTGTGCTAGGCTGGGAAGTGGGTTTGATTCCCTGATCTGCTACAGGATGCTGAAGTGATTTTGTTTCTAGCTTACAAACAGGAAACTTGAGGTAAAGAGAGACCAAACCTACGTGCATCCTTCTCCTTGAGTTCTCACCTCGGAGATAAAACCATCAAAACTGCCCCAGAGAGCATGAGGGCAAGTGCATTAAAATTATGAGGTGCTGAGGTATGAGGATGAGGTGGGATGAGTAAATACCGATGACAGATTCATTGCTTCTTAAGTCTGTATGGAGAGGATAGGACTGATAAAAGTAACAGGCGACTCTGGACTTGTTACCATGGCTTATATGCTCTGTCTCCATTGAAATCACCTGACTTACAGCTACTACACAAGTAACAGATAGGCCTGGTGCTGTTCATAATAATGAGGGAAAATATGCCCTATCAAAGAAACATACGTCAACTGCATGCAGAAAAGCTGCAGGAAAAGCATTTTCTGTTGATGTGCTTGCTTTACTGACCTTATGTAGGCCCATATGTTGAAGCAGAAAGCCAAATATGCCTTTGAGCTTCAGAGTTTCTGGTCATCATTTCACTGCGCCAAAAGACAAATCTGAGATCCAGTGTTTGCTCTCTGCCACGCAGGCTCTGTAGGATGTCCTGTGTGTATTTTGCCTGATGTCTAGGTTTATTTTTTTTTCCCATGATTTGATAAAACAATGTTTGTATGTGTTAGAACAAAACCAGTCCTGGAAAAAATTGATAAAGTATACGTCTAAGTTGCTTGACTTATGCAAGCCTTGTCATACCAGTAAAATAGACAGCTGCCTAGAATAACAAACCAGCAGAGGTACGTGGATGACTAAAGGCGGGGAAGGGGAAGACATCTGTCTGACTGTCTTGAGCTGCCAAACTCCTACACTCAGCCCCAGGGACTAAGATCCTGCTGTCACTGTCAATATAAAACTCTTTAGCTGGGCATTTAATGTGCCTTAACCTGGAAAGCTATATTTAAACTAATAATCCAAATTTTTTTGTATGTGTGAACTAAGTGGATTTTAGGATCACTTGGAGCTGCCTGGCATTATGGATGCAGAATGAATTTGTGTCAGCAAATTCAAGGGGTTCACAGGACCACAGAAAGATATATTAAAAAACAGAAGAATTGCAGTGGCCTGTTTCAGGTGGTGCATCCCACTACAGTGGTGACACAGGTACAGCCACCCTGAGCTACATGAAGGGAGGGACTGAAGAACATTAAGGGATGCTTTGTAACTTCAGAGAAATCAAAAAGGCCATGGCTTGTTCTTAACAAAATGTTGAAGGATTTTCTTCTCTTTTAATTTCTTTTTTATGCCTTTTTATGCTATCTCAAACCTTCTCAATGGACTCACTTCAAAGTCTGAAAAATGAACTTGACCCCTTCTGGCAAAGGCTGGGCTGGGCCAACAACAAAGCTTGTCTGCTTGCCTAAAGTTCTGTTAAAATATAAACCCATATCAGTGGGTTAATGGGTCGTTAAAGCATTCTGCTTTTCTTCTTCTGTCTATTCTGGAAAGCTTTGCAGAGTTAATTAGGAAATTAGAGATTAGGAAATGACATTTTGTAGCATTCCCCTGGCAAAGTGGCACTCGAGGCCACGGGAGCACATTGTATACCCTCTGTGCCAAGCCACTACACCCCAAACCTTTTCCTCAGCTGCCATCTCATTCACCTGTCTTGGCGTAGGGGAGAACTGCCCTGGCTGTGAAGAGCCAACACACCCCGTTATACTTGGATATCAGTGCTCAAGTCCTGGTTTTACAAAGTGACAAACTGCATTGTGCACTCCGTTATCAGTTTCTCCTTCTTTCCTTCTTGAGGCTTTCTATAAGCTTCATAGGCAATTTACTAAAAAATTAGGGTCACTTACTTCATTAATCGCTTAATAGCCCTTCCCTTTTGTTCTCCTTTCTCTTAGAGAGAGGTTTGCATTGCCACAGAACAGCTGCAGTTGTGCCTGCTTTGTTTTTGTTTGTATGTTTATTTGCCTGACATTGTCCCAAAATTAATTGTAAGGGAGGTAAATGGTGTGAGGCGAGTTCACTGGGTTTAAACTGTGGAGAGATTTCAGAGTCATGTATTTAGCTTCTCTTGCCTGGTGGAGGAACTGAGGTCTTAACATGCAAACAACTGCGTTCCAAGTAAATTAAAAGTCACTATCTGACCTACGCTCATTACGGAGTTAAAACGTGACCACAGCACTTTCTGGTCTTCTCTGCAGCCACAGTGTTTTAATGTGTCTGTTTGGCTATGTAATTTATTACACTCAGGGCTTTTCAAAACCAATCCATTTGGCTGAGACAGGGTCATGAGACCTAGACCAGTTTTGTGCTATTGCTCTCCTAGTTGGTCAATAACTTTTGAACTGTTGACCATCTAGCAATTGGCAAAGAAAGGTCTCCAGACCCCGTGAACTAAAAATAAATCAAGCTCTCCAGAAGGTAAATGTAAAGCTTGAAGGACTTTTAGAGGAAATGTGCTTTTTAAGCTGAGATATTTAGATATTATTCCACACTTTGTAGCTTCTAGGGCTTGCTGCTTTGCTCTCTGCTTGCTTTATGAGACTGGCAGGTGGATTACAGAAAATAGACTTTGTAAAAAAAAAAATCATCATGGAAATAAGAATAAATAAAAATACTTGCAGATACTTCCGGGGAAGTCCGGTAGCATTTTCAAGGCTGTCCTGACTAAAATGAGATTTTAAAGTTGATATGACTGACAGTAGCTATATAAAAGTAGTTGAGAAGAAATGTCACTGGTATTAATCCAAGATGGAGGCAGAGGCTCTTTCCAGTGGTGTTGCAATTGTAGGTGACAGGGAGAGAGCAGAAAATACTGGCACGCAGTGTAAAAATATTTTTTTACAGTGGCAGATGAAAATGTCTATGGCCTGGATTTTAAATTTCCTAGGGAAAGGTTGTCTCCTTTATCACAGTGGGGATACTAGATGCCAGTGCTGATCCCTGCTATTAAAATTGCTCTCCCTTTTCTCATTTTGCTGTCTTCTGCTGTCTTTTTTTCTGGAGGTGAGGCAAGTTCTTCCACCCCAGATGTTCTTGTGTGGTTTGTACTTGGGTATAGATTGGAGTGTCTATCACCACTGCCATTTCCCTTTTTTCCTTTATTTATTGTTTCTTCGGGATGGATGAGATCCATCCAGTATGAGAAAAGTTCTGCCTTATTGCTGAATAAGTCTGGCTAAACCAGCATCATCTCACCTCCAGATGGGAAGGGGAGCTTGTGCTGCATGCGCTCCCCCTGTCTGGCCTGGTAGGAAGAGGACGGGCTCTTTGGGGTTCATTTCTGTGCTCCATTTTGCTAATATTCCCCTTTCACCAAATTCTGAGTGTGGCTAGCTTCATATTAAGAACATGTGTTTTTTCACATCAGCAAGACTGCTGGCGAGAGACTGGGGTTCTGCTACAAAAAATACATGCCTGGAGAGTAAGAGTTCCCCATGCTATTTCCAGCAAGATCGTTCTTTTATTTAAGGCTTTCAGAAATGCATTGGTTAGCTGGAATAGTGCTTGGACTACCAGGACCCTTCTTGGCAGAAAATCCAATGAAACCTCTACCACTGACAGCCTAAAATGCATGTTTTTTTCCTCTCTGGTAAGCACGGCTTCCTGGTTGCAAAAGCAACCCCCTGAATATTCACCTGTTGCGTCAGCGTAAGACTCCTTGAGATGAGTAGAAGCTCTCTTTTCTCAGAACCACAGAACCACAGACTGGTAGGGGCTGGAAGGGACCTCTGGGGATCACCTAGTCCAACCCCCCTTCCAAAGCAGGGTCACCCAGAGCAGGCTGCACAGGACCATGTCCAGGAGGGTTTTGACTATCTCCAGAGAAGATTTTCCCCATTCCTGAAAGACTCCATGAGGGGGAAGAAGTTGGAGCAGGATTTGACCCCCCTGCAGCTGTGCTGGCAGTGGCAGCAGCAGCGACCGAGTCCCCATTTGAACAAGACGGGACCCCTGTGCGATGGGCGCCCATTTGGATCTGCAGCTCTTTCCTCTCCACATGGGCTGCTGTCAGAGGAATGCTGCATCGTAGGCAGTGGGCTGCACATGGGGATTTCTCTGAATTAATTTTGGTTTTTACTTCATGCTTTTGAAATGCCTTTTGCTTGAGAAGAGCTAGGTAGCAGCGCTCCTGTGCCTGCTGTAGGGGTGAGCAGAGATGGTTGATCTGCGTGCTCAGTACGATTCCCTCCTACCTCTCCTCCCCAGCCCTGTTTTGTCTGATTTGTATTAGGTTCTGAATGTCCTTGTTTTCTCCTAAAGCATCCTAGCAGAGTCGCGGGATGTGTTTTGGCAAACGCAAAAGCCAGTAGTCGTTGAGCCCCCGATAATTTCCCCTGCTCTGCAGCGGTGGGCTTTCACTCATCTGCTTTTCCGTGAGGTAAGAAATTAAGCTATTACTTTCTAGGCATAAATTAGCATTTGTAACAACGCACTACAAAAGATGTAATGTAAGTGGCAGCGATTATAATGTTGATAGGGCACCCAAGAACGCCCAAACCGTTGATCTGGTAATGAGCCGGACAAACCATTTATTTTAGTGATTCAGGCACCTCCTCCGCCTTTGGACACAGAATTCCAGACGTACCACGACGTGGTGACTGTGTGTTAATTATACACTTCTCACTTGGTAATTGTCCCATTTAACTACCCATCACCAGCTTGCATGTGTGGGCACATCAGACAGCCTATTTTTTAAAAATAAAGGAGGCGGCCAGGGTCGGTAGCTACCAGCAGGCCTGCGAAGCGCCATTTCATGCACCTGCACACGTGTTGCTAGAGCTGGGCTGCAGCGTTTGACAGCCTGCCCCGGCCAGACCAGCCCCACCTGGGGCCTCCTCTCCCCAGCCCAGGGCCCCATTTCAGCCCGGCCCGGGGCCCCAGCGCCCTGGGGATTCTGGGTCTCGCCCGGCAGGGACGGGACGGGACGGGACAGGGCCGGTGCGTGGCCTGTCGCCAAGGCTGGCTCCCCAGCCCGCCTGCTGCATGACGGGGTCTGGTGCGTGGGAGAGGGCTGAGGAAAGGCGGGCTTTTCCTCTGAACCGATGGGGTCTGCGGGCAGGGGGCTTGCGGCAGGGCCGGAGGAGCAGCCTGGCCTGGCCTTCCTCCTCTGGCCGCATGCGGAGGGACGGCTCTTTCTGGCAAAGACAAGCGCGAGGCTTTGGGGTACACTGAGGGTGTTTCCAGGTGCTTCTCTGTTGAAATGCATTTCATACAATAAGCTATCGCCAAGATATTCCTAGCCGCAGACATTCTTGAGCAGGCGAGGCTGCAGTGAGAGCTGGGGCATTTGGCTGGTAGAAGGCAGCAGGGCTTGGCTCGGCGTTGCAGGCGGATGCACTCACACTTGGCTTGTCTTGGAAACGGGGCAGGAAAGGCCACGTCTCCATAAGAGACTAAGCACGACTGCCTTATAATTATCAACATCTGAATACTAGACCCGAGCAACATGAGTTGCCCTCTGAATTTCAAATGCCAACTTAGCTGTTCATTTGGTCATCTTTAACTGAAAAACATCCTGCAAGTTATTAATGTTGAATAACATGAAGTTATTCATACTGATTTTTTTTTTTTATGTTCCTCTGCAAGATTGATTCCCTTGTATCGCATTGGGTTTGTGCCTTGGTTTCCTGACGGTTTCAAAGGCTGTGCTTGTTGCTGCAGATTGACAGGCGTAGTAATCGCAGGGGACGAGCCTTGCTGAAGACAGGCACTTATTCTTGAGCTTACTAAGACTCGGAAAAATCAGTCTTATTCCACTGTGCAGGGCAATGGCTTTCAAATACATCCTGGTGAAAGCATGGAAGACCATAAAGTCCCTCCCCACTTGAAAAAGTAATAACACTCTAGACTTGGGGCACTCTAGGCAGGCAAGTATCTACTAATAATGTTACGTAGTTTTAGGGCAAAGGAATACTAAACAAGGAGGTGTTATAATCTTGGCAATTTTGAAGCCATGAGTATGTATAGAACAACTAGTATGAATGCATATGAAACACAATGTACAGGAGTTGTTCTGTCTGTGCTACTCTGTACAGTCGAGTACTCATCCCTGCTGGTACTGAGCGGGAACCTACCTGTGCGAGAGCAGTAGGTAACTCCTGTGTGCAGGAACCTCCGGTCCTGAGACACTCGGCGAGTGCCTGGGTTTCTTCAGGCATCATCTGTGATATCCAGATGCATGTCCTCAAAAAGCAGGCGGGTTGTATGGTTGATACCTGCCATTAATGTCGTGGGTATTAATGTTTGTAAAGTAGTCTGTATACTCTGGCTAAGGTTCAAAAGTTTAATACATTAAACCAAAGCTAAACAGAGGCACGGCCTGTACATCCCTACAGTATAGCATCAGTTTCTTTTTACAACTAGTCATCATGATAGAAAGGGTTATTCGTTATTCCAAAGTATGCATTTTCTGTCAAAAAAAGGCAAGAAATAGAGAAACACTGTATTCCCCCCCACACCCACATAGTCAGAGCTTTATTTTAGGAATGAAGATCTGCAAGTATGTGAACAAAGGCGATCAAGGATACTTATCTATTCAAATAGCTTAATGGACAAACTTATCTTTTGTATCTAGAGTAGGAAGGATGCTGCACAGAGCAACTTAAGTAGTAATGAAGTGTATCAGTTAAATCGAGTGTCATAAACAAGGTGATGAGATGCTTTAGTAATGATGGCATATCATATGTTGTTAGAAGATTTTCTCTAGCATATATGTCTATTAGAGCTACAGGTACATAGGTAATATTGAAACCATTGATACAAAGCCATGTCTTGCATTCCTTGATGTGGTGTGTTAAATGTGATGACTTTTGGGTGGAAAAGAGTCTTTCTATTAAATAAAAGGAAATCTTACAATGTACAGCAACTGGCATATGTACTATTTGCATTAAGTGCAATTGGCAGCAACCAGTGTAGGCAGCACGAAATGTGGTATTCCAGTTTTACAGCAGTGAGAGGAGGCTGGCTACTCACACAGCTCTTCAATCAAAGCAGTGAGGACTTGACTCCTCAGCATTAATGGTGCAGCTAGTATGTATTTCTGCAATGAAAGGTCATTTTCCCTCTCAGGAGAAAAACATTAAAAGTGTTTTTTTTTCCTTCAAGAAAGTGAACGGGATGGACATAACCTTTAAGGATGACATTATGCCTTGGACCACATACCTGTGGTAGGAAGCAGTCGCTACAGGGGATTGATTCAAATATGCTAGGTGCCTTTCTTCTCCAGAGCGGATGGGTGAGAAATGTGACAGGACACTGGAGTAAAGAGGAAAGACTCCTTTGCTTACTGGCCACAGAAGGTAGTGTGAGGCAGCAATAAACTACTATCCCTTACTACAAAGTTGAAGTCAAAGAGAAACTGTGTGCGAGGGCACATCTGAGGGCAAGGTTACTCCTTCATGCGGTATAAACACATCACACTTGGGTAGCTTACATGCTGGAAACAGGCTAGCTGCAGCAATATGGATCTCTGAGCAGACTAATTTACTTGCAGAGCTCTGTGCTGCTGTAACTAGGGGGGCTTTCAGTTGAATCATTTTTGGAAAGATAGATGATTGCATCTGCTGATTCAGCTTGCCAGCAGGGCTTCCAAATCCCGGTGTTAGGTTGTGGCAGGTACAGTTGTAGTTCCCCTGTGTATTAGTGAGACAGAGGTGGCTGGTTAAAAGATCGGATTAATCATTGCTTATGGTGAGAGTTATGAGCACTTTCCTCTCTTTTTTTTGGGTAGGTGTAAAATGACTTTTTCAATTTTTCTTATACTTGACATTCCAGGGTCTTGGAAACACATATGGCCAAGTCCTAAAGATTATCTTTACATCTAGGGGAACAATGGAGCTTGTTCACACAGCTGCGCATATTCTTTGGGATGAAACAGGTACATCTCATCATATGAACTCTTAAGTGAAAACTAATCCTAATGAAAACAGACTCTACAGCCTATTGATTTGGATGAAGAATTACAGCTTGTACAAGCATACAAATCCAAGGATCAGGCTATCAGTTTGTGTAAACCAGTATGGCTACACTGAATTCAATCTGCATTCACCAGTTGACTCTAACTGAGGGAGTACTCCTAGCTTTTTGCAATGATGGGGGTATGAAACCTTCGGCACATAAATTTGGGACATTTGACTTTAAAGTGGTTGAAGTCTTTGAAATGTCATATCCTGAAGTTTGTGACTGATCTCTAGTTTTGAAAGATCAGCCCTTTTGTTTCTTCAGTTCCTCTTAATTAAAGCTCCTTTTGTGATTGCCATATGTTCTAAACCAAAACGATTTTCTGCTCTAGATTCTTTGGAGTATATTTGAGTCTTTGTTTTGGTTCTTAATTTCCTAAAAACCACAACAGTAGCAACAAAGAACAACTTACATGAATCCAAAGAATAGTTCTAAATCAGAAGCAAGAGATTTGTGGTACAGTACATCAAACACCACTCGAGAGGTTCCCCACAGCGTGTGATCCTGCAGCTGCTCTGTGTAGGCAGAGCTTGTTTTCAGTAACAAGCATGCACAGAGCGGTGTTTTAAAAAGTAAAACCAACAAACCAACAATGAATCAATAATTAAAATCCCATGCATCTGTTTCCAGTTGGAATGAAAATGACATGACTTTGTTGCATCATTTAATATACTTCTGGAAGGCAGTAGATACTTACAGTGATGAGGGTGTTATTAGAAATGGTGAAAGAATAGAGTATTGGCGCTGAGCTTTCCTGTGATGGTAGGATTTGGCCTATACTTCTAAGTGAGATGCAAGCTGGTAATAGTGCAGACATAACAGTTATGTTTGTCTGTGAAAGGCTTAACTACAAAAAGTATCAATTAGGGCCAATACAACATTGCTTTCAGTAGAGGACCAAATAGGCCTTGAAACATACCCCCTGAGGCCAAAGAATGGAAAGCAAGTGTGCCAGTGCAAGAGTTTGTTACTTGTTAATTGCAGGCTCTTATTGACATTGCTCGCTTAGCCTAGGTGGGTGAGGTACAGGGCGAAGCGAAGAGCCTCGGGTGCCTCCTGCTCTTGCAGAGCTCTGTTCCTTTTGCGGACGAGAAGGCAGCAGTGTGGCCTTTGCATGCATGGGATTAGTTTTTCTGTGACACATTGGTATTATTTACACTGAAACGAGAACAAGTCATGGGAAGGGGCTGTGTGTGTGTGTGTGCGTGTGTGCGCGTGCAGCTGCATTATGTCCCATGCTTATCTCTTTACCTGTAGCTTCCAGGGAGACGGTGTGGTGGGTGGACCCTGCTGGCTGATGGAACTCTTCTGACTTCTTCTTAACCTGTGTGACCTCTCAGCCTTTAAATTTTGTTTGAAACAAGTCTCTGGCAGAATTGATGGTGTGCCTTAAGCTGCTTCCAGGATGTCAGATGGGTCTTTGATAGAGCTGATCTTCCTAATTCTCTAGTGACAACACAAATGACAGATGATACTCAGAGGAGCCCCTTTCTACATCTGCAGCCACAGTGACCTCCAGTGCAGTCAAGCTGTGCAGAGCCACAAGGCACAGCAGGGGCATAGCATGGCCCCAGGCACCCGGCTGTCCTGTGCAGGCAGGCATGAGGTGGACTGTGGTGGGACAAGGGGCAGAGCTGGAGCTGCCCTGCTCCTTCAGTTGCTTTGCAGATCTGTTAAGCTGTCACAGAAAAACAGCAGTGTGTAACCTCAAGGCTGCAACAGCAATCTGGGAGCTGCTCAAAGTGACTGAGTTTTATAAACAACGCTCCACAAATACACTGTGTCTCACACTTGACGTCTATTCTGTTTGGCCTTAAGTATTGGTTATAATAATACAGGGTTTTATTAAGTGTTGTTTGCAAGTTTCACATCCCTTTTCTTTTTCTTCTGAAAGCTGCCATGCTTGGGCGGCTGCTTTTCAGACTTTGTCATCTGAGCCACTCCTGTTTCAAATGTTGTGCTAAAAGCAGAGCAAGCTGGCTGACAGGCAGGTTAAAAGACACTAGAGAAGAAAAAGGCAGTGAAGCCGAAAGAGCAATTGGCTGCAGAGTTGTCACCTGTAGTGCTTCTAGATCCAAAAACCCACTTAGAGTCACAGTGTGCCAAGGCTCTGTCTACTTGGAGGCTACCACAGCTTCTGGCTGCTGCTTTTTCTGGTTGCAGCTCCCCCAGCCCATGTGAGTACTGGAGTTTTCTCAGCAGGTGGAGAGGACAGCAGGCTGCTCTGCTGTTATGCACCAGCTCTGCAATTGAAGGCTGGATAAGTATAGTAATGCGGTGCCACACAATGCAAATGAATGACATTTAATGAAATACAAGCTGATGAAAATGAGCATCAGCAGAAGGATCCTTTCAGGTTTAGTTTCTTGTCTATCAGCTTAGGCCTGCGATTATGAGTGTGCTAGCTACAGCAATTCAAACCCTATGCTAGCAGCTCAGCAGAACGGCTCAGATGCTGGAGGAGCCATAGTTACTCTAGTCCATCCCTGTGCTTGTGCACAGCCTGTTGCAAAGGTCTGGGTGAGGCAGCTGGTTCCTCTCCTGTTCCTGTGTTGCCAGGGTAGCTCTTTCTGCTCTCCTAAATGGTACCTGACTTGATATGGGTGGCACAGAACCAGAGCTGGGGCCCAGCCAGGGCACTGGTAGCTATAGCTGCATCTCCTCCTCATCCTGGCAGATTCCTGATTCCTGCTCTTGACCTGGCACCAACACTCAAGTTTGCTGCCAGGAGCCCTCTTTGCAAAGTCCAAAACCCAGACCTTACGGGTATTTTGCAGTCACTTAGTACTAGCCAAGCCAGCATAAGAAAGCAATAATGAATTCTCCCTAAAGCTACTGGAAGAGCTTGTGCCGATGGTGTTGCTGAGCAGATGATGTCAGGAGCACCGGGCTGACGTTGACATATCAGACCAAATCCTGTTTTGTTCCTTCAGAGGTTGGAGTCTGGAGGGTCACATCCAGCTGAGCTAAGGAACATCTACAATTCCCCAGCCTGTAGCATCTGAACCCTTAACAATCTGAACGTATTTCCCATAACACAAATATTATGAAACAAAGAAGTATTCTGTCTCCCATTTTACAAGTCCAAACCAAAAGAGAGGTGCTGAAAGTCCTGGTCTTATGAAAACAGTTGCAATTTTAGCTTTTGTTCTAATTCTCAGTGCATCATAAGACGGGATAAAATGCAGTCTAATCTAATCTATAGTTTTGTAGTTTTTTTAAAATGCAGATTTCTTTTTTTTGTTTGTTTTGTAGTTAATATCTTAGTAGGAATTAAACTTCAAATTAGCATTAGAGTATCTCAGAGGATGACCCATCCTTCTTTGCTCCCTCTGCTGGCTCAGCAGCTGTTTGCTTTGCCAGCTGCCCTGCATCATTAATTTTGCAGAGAACAAAAATGGAAGTGTTGTGGCATGTCCAACACTGATAATCAAAATTGAAATCATTAAATAATCCCATTGTGTTCAATGGCTTGTGGAGTATAGGCAGAATGACAAAGAGATAGAGGGCTATAATTTTTGCTCTTAGTGTTTAATAGATATTTTCTACTTTAATGAATGATAGAGGATACTTTTAGTAATACAACCGATGTAATCATGATGGCAAGGGAACAATATCTGTGTAGTGTTACTTCCTCCTACCCTCTACTACCCAACATTTCCCACATTTTTGCTGTCCAGGTTGTTAGGTCTGTTTTCTCCCAACATACTTCACAGTTGCTGCAGTTGCACATCTGTCAATGACTGGAATGTGAGTTTCTAATTTCTGGTCTTTTCAGTTGATGGGTTTTCCTTCCTAAAGATGGGCAGTTGGTTTCCTTCGCTGCAGCCCTTTGAGACTGGGCCTGTTCTCAAAGATTTTTTGGAAGTCGTTGCTTGTAGCTATTCCTTCTACTAGATATTAAAAAGCTGTAGGATCCTTCTAGCACCTGCTTCCTGATTTTATACACTTTATTTTTCTTTTCCTCTCAAACATCTTACTGGTTCTTTGTTTTATATAAATCGTCTTTAGCCTTTAATTTGCAGTGTTGTCATGTTTCTTATTTTTTTCTCGTGTGCGTGCGCTTATGCATGTAAGACTGAAAATAATAGCTTTTCACACTCTCTGTTATTTGATTTCTGAGCTTGACTATCTGGGTGCTGGAAATTTCTTGAGAGATGCTGTGCACTGTCAGATCCCATGAGCCCAGATGCAGCTGAACCCCGTTAATGACAGTCAAAGCTGTGATGCACAGCACTTCCCTGGAGACACAGGGTGCCCTGAGGAAGAGCTGCTCAGTTTTTAGTGCTCTACCAGACCATGTTTTCTTAGTAAACCTTCTTTTTTTTCCCCTCTTTGCCTTTTAGCAATGTCTGCTTCATTCTACTTCAGTATTTTCCCCTGCTGGATTTTAATGTGAGAATAATGGCACTACAGGCAAGGAGCAACAGGAGAAATGCTTTTCTCAGCCAGCGCCTGCTTATCTGCTTTGGCAGTGCCGTCTGCCTTTAAATTCCTGATTATCTTCCTTCATTAGTCAATACATGGAGAAAATTGCCTTACCTTTACCTGTTCCTTCGACTCAAAGATGAACTAGTGTTCTCAGTCTGATCCAAAATGTACTTGGTTTCTATTTTACTGGGGGAATATTCCAAGAAATTTCAGAAAACAGATTTACCCCAATGGTCTTAGACATAGAGGTCTGTTGTCTTTATTTGTCACCACAGGCTTATACACTAGTGCTTTGGTCACGGTTTTGTAGTTAAAGGCCTCCACTATGCAGCTGTGCTCTCCACAGCCTTCCCAGCAAAGGGGAAGGTCTGACGCACAAAATGTGGAGGAGGCTGAAGAGAACACAGGCTGAATGCAATAATGGGAATATCATAAAGTTGCATGTATTTTAAGGACATCTAGATTCAAGTCTCTCCACAGAAATTTCCAATGATTGCCAGATTTCTATTTTCAACCTTTAGCACTGATGATACATTAGTAAAAAAGAATAATGGAAGTATTGTCCTCGAGTGGCTGAATAAGCTTTGCTCAAATGTAAAAGCCAGAAATATCATACTTAGGCACAGGGTAGTGCCAGAAAAATCCATAATCTGAAACTTTAGGAGTGCTGAACACAGAAGCATGAATGTGGACATGAAAGCGGGTGCTTAAAGGGGAAAAGTACTTACCTTTAAGTGGCCATCTTGGATTTATTGCCAAGGTTATCTCACTCTGTCAAAATGTGTTTACCCATTTAGTGTAACTGCAACTGATGTGTAAAAAATATGGCAAGAATATTCCATAAAGATGTCATTGCTTCAGTAAGATGGAGCTTTAGGAGACTTGATTAATGATCAATACAGCTTGTTACATAAAAACTCCAGCTGAGCCAGATTATTGGTAAAAAAATATAATAGCAAGCTAATCCTCCAAAAAATGATTTCTAAGAAGCTAGGAGTTAACAAAGGAGCAAAAGGTCTAAAAAATTGATTTTCATCCCTAAGATTATGTATATTTGACCATGAAGCCTTCAAGACTTGGACTATTGGGAAGATACAGCTGGACATTTGCAGGAAAAGTGACTCTGTCATTGCTAAGCATTTTATATTTTTTGAACTACATTTTCAGAAATAAAAATGAGGCTTTTTTGAGGGGGAGGGG
This sequence comes from Opisthocomus hoazin, assembly GCF_030867145.1. Classification (NCBI taxonomy): domain Eukaryota; kingdom Metazoa; phylum Chordata; class Aves; order Opisthocomiformes; family Opisthocomidae; genus Opisthocomus; species Opisthocomus hoazin. Next base: position 41,980,334 of record NC_134418.1, on the reverse strand, counting down.
GGTAGTCCCTAATTAATCAGAAAGCCCCATTTTACAGGTTAACTGCTGTGAGGGCTTTTTGTGTCTAGATTATGGCAGAGCAAATTTTAAGATAAAATTTCCCTTAAGACTCTTCCTCTGCTGGTAGTATTCTTTTTTCTGGTCTTTTCCTCTGGTAGCCTGCTGCCTTTTCCTCAGTATTCCCCTTCTCTCTCTGATCTCCTTCTGCCTCTGATTTTGTGTGAGTTACCTGAAAGTGTGTGTTACCTGATGGCCTGAATTCAAATATCCTTTTAAAGAGATATTGCCGAGTTCTGGGTCAGACTTGAAAATACAGTGGTTGAAAGAGCTGAATAGTTCTGTGTTTTGGAATGTTTTCACTCCACTAGTGATACTAAATGAAAATTATTAGTATTTTTTTTCCCCATTACCTTAATTATGTAGGGATTTACTTAGGGCTTCATTGCTTATGGTGTGGAGGTGAAGCATGGTTTTAGGAGGACCAGGGACACATAAGAGGAAATGTGAAGATGGAAAAGAAATGTTGTGAATTGTATGAAGAAAGTACTGAAAAAATTAGGAACAGCTGTCTGCAAGATTTTTTAAATGTCTGAGCAAATATGCACAGCTGTTAAATATCAACTTTCAAATCTAGAAGTATAATGGCAACTGGGGTTGAAGGATATAAAAGCAGAAAGATGGTCAAAGGAAAAAAATTTCTTCCTACATTTAGAGTATATTTAATGGATTATGTATGCTTTCAGCATTTGCTGAATACTGATTAGTAAATTCATATTCAATTACTATTATTTTTTGCTAGAGGACAGTATTGTTTAGTTGATGAGTTCTTACTCCGGGCTTAATCTCCAGACACTGAGTTCATTCAGGCAAAGGGACCTCTGTGTGCCAGATAACCGTAACAGGGACAAGAGTATACAATCTGGTTTTGTGCTGGCTTTGGTGCTGATTTCTTCTGTGATTTTAGTCAAGCCACTTCCATTAAGGTTGGGTGTCTAATAGGAATGGTGATATTTAACTCTTAAGTCTGAACATTTTATGTAGGGGTCCATCAAGGATGCTGGAAAGGAAAGAAAGACCTTCATTCACAAATGCGGACAGAATAAAATTAGACATAAACAGAGATTATCCTCCATAGCCCAGCACCCCTGCTCCCTGCAGTAATTACAGCTCAGCTGACTGTGTGGCAGTGGCTAACGTACCCTATGGAAAATGGATATCAGTGCTGATTTCTTTAATATGTGTTAGTGTGCAATATAATGTCCTGGGGCAGGGGTGAGGACCCACGAGTGGGGGAGCAGCAAACACAGGAGTCCCTGGAGAAATCCCAGGGCAGGCTGCCCTGCTCATGAGTCTGGGTTATGCTCCTCAGGCACTGCATTTGGAAAAAAGTTTGGCCTGCCTGTCCTGTATCCTAGTGCACTTACCCATGAAAAAAAGGAGAATAATCTCTGTAATGTGCAAAGTGCTTTGAAGTCTTTTCTGAGCTAGAGGGTCAGAGTATTTAGTACTTTTTCCTGTGATGGGTCTCTGATACTTAAACATGTAGCAGTGAGTCAGAAGAATCAATTTGTTGCTTCTATGAGGGCCATAATTCATCCTCCCTGATTGAAATGATCAAGAATGCAGAGGCGGCTCTCTGCTTCTGAGTAAACACTCCTTTTATGTTCCTTTAGCACAAATACCTGACACTAAGTGGGGATACATAAAAGGAAGTCAGGCTGCAGGCTTTTTCCTGAAGTAGGTGTTTTGTGATGGATTAATGGCAAACCATGATACATTATTTATCAGATAATAAGTGTGATAATTGTTCTTATTTATCATGAGTCTAGCTCGGCTCATTCTCCTGTCATTCCTTCAGTCAAGCTGCCCCTGGGGATTCACCAGATAAAAAACAGTCCAAAGGTCACTCCAACAATTTTTACTCATAATGGCATGCTGATTACCTCCTAATTGAAAAGTGTAAACTACAGACACTGTAAGTAATGCAAATGACCCCTGTCCTCATAGCATAATGTGGAGAGTCCCTGTGTGTTTCACAGCCAGGCATAGAGAACAGCATCCCCTTCCTGTTGTACTCAAATTTCCAGAATAAATTTGGAAGAAAGTTCTGTTATCATTACAGGGGAAAAAACAAATACTTTTCCTAAAGCAGGAGCGTGATGTTGATGTGGAGATATAACATTATGGAAGCAATGCAGACATGATTTGGGCTCAGTTCTGGGTACGTGGTAGCACAGCCTTTTGGATATCAGTCAAAAATCTATCTCTTCTTGTTGAGCAGGTGAGAAGATAGTGCTTCCATTTTTGCTACTTCTGAATTTATACTTCTTCTTGTAAGGTATTGCAAAAAGAGCCCATGTGCAAAATAAGCTTGTAGTTGTAGGAGTAAAAGAAAAAAGTGGGATCTATGTAAAATATCTTCGAAAAGAAATTTGCCAAAAAGCACAGACATTACAGTGCAGGAAACTCACTGGTTTTATTATCTCATATGTCTAAGGTACCCTGACAGTATCCTGTTGATACAAAACTCTAAAATACTGCAGATGAACAAATGCAATTTGAACATTATTTGGCTCCACAATTCCGCCTTAAAGCCCATACTAACTGTGCAGCATCATTTTCTACTAAATCGTGTTTTTCCCCAAATTCTTATCATGCACTCTACTTTTCATACTTCCCTCTTGTTGTCAGTCCCACAATGCTTTCCTTGGGATTCTTCTGACTAGAGTCTGAAAACATCAAGTTTTCATGTTGCAGCTGCATAATCTTTGGCATATAGCTCGCATTATTTCCTCTCCCAACTTCCCAAATAACATTCTTATGAAAAGGAGTGTTAAATACTTGTCTCAGTCTATAGTTTCTATCAGTACAAAAGGAACGCCAAAATGAGCAGCAGACAGAGCAGCACATCTGTGATTCACCTTCTGCAGTATTCCCTTTGGAAATACTGTCCAGCTGCTGGCTGGCGATAACCTCATTGAGCTGGTAATTTCGCATCCTCACACCAAAATGATTTCCTCTGGATTTACTCTTGGAAGTTTGGGAAATGTTCTGAGCATGCCGAGACTCAGAAGTACCAGAAGCCAGCCGGTGCCAGAGCGTGACCATCCACAGGGCACCAACCACATGCTGTTTTTCTTGAAGCAAAGTTCCTGGGATCAGCTATTAGGACACTGTATGCCTGTTGTCTTCCCCCTGGATTATTCATCTAGGCATCTCCCCTCTTCTAAAATATAAGAAGAGCTTCAAGTTACACAGAGTAGGGACAACAGATGATTTAATGTGTAAAGCAATGACTCCCACTTCTATTTAGAATAGACCTGAGTAACTATTGTAGATAAAGAGCAATGAACAGCTCTTCCACACTGTGGCCTTTTTTATTACAGTTCATAAGCAATGCTTTGCACAACACAGATCATATCTGGGTGGAATTAATGTTATTAGCTTTATGCATGTGCAAGGCAATTGTCTACATTTGAGCTAGTCAGCTTGCCTTTCCCAAGAGAAATACGTGTTCTTCACCTAACTTTCTTCACAGGCCTGCTTTAGTATGAGATTAATTTGTCCTAGAAGTGCCACTTTAATTTTCATTGATTATTAAAGGAGCCTTGACAACCAAGTCAGATACAGATGTTTAAATCTGATCAGATGAATCCCAATTTCTAGTCCAGAGTAAGCACATCCCAGAAAGAAATGAGTATGAAATTTAGTCCACTATAAAGTTCAAATTTCCCTACTTTAAAAATTGAATACAAGGAACTTTTATTTTCAGACATGTAGGTTGTTCAAGGTAGCTACACCACTTCTGCATTAACAATGCAGTTTAGTCCTTTTAAGCCAAGTTTTATTTTTTTGTCAAAGCTTTATATAGATGACAAAAAAAAAAGAAAAGAAAGACTTACTGCAAGGAAGAAAAGATGTTGAAAAGAGCCCGATTTGGGTAACAGCTCCCAGATGTGGTCACAGCCATCAATGAGCAGGTCAAGGTTAGCAACTGTTTACTCCGTAGAAGCAGTATCTGACCTTGCATGCTCCTAGTTTTTTGCAAAGAGGCAAGCAAACAGGTAAGCCTAAGGGTAGACATTCCTAGTGTGATTAAAAAAAATAATCTTGGGATTTATTTTAACGTGATTCCTTGTATACAGTCATGCTAGAAATATGTCTGTTATAAATTGCTGCCTTTTAGCTGAGATTTGTAGCTTCCAGAGAAAGCGTAGTAATTTCCTTGAGGTGCATTAATTTAAATCCTTGCAGTGGTGTACTCCACCCTCAGATTCCTGGGAGTCTAATGGGATACTTTTTTGATAGGGGGACACAAGCTTGTGCTGCTTTGAATTTGCATATCAGGAGAAGGATAGATGGCATAAACTGAGTCTAAGGTTATTTTTTTATGAACCAGCAAGTTACAGAGGATTTTATCAATGAGTGGGCTGTGAAGTAGAAAAGAGGACTTTCTGCAAAGCATGTACAAATTCATGTCTTTTTTGAGCATCTTTCTAGCCTGACTAATAAAGACATCCTTCAGGTATTTGAGCTAATGTCTAATTTGTTTTAGCAATGAAGCGCATGTTTACAACTAAATCCTTCTGAGAATACGTGGATCTGTCTTGTTGACTCTTAGTTTAGATTAAGATTAGTGAGCATAATACTTGTTAATCTTAATGTGATTTTTCCTGATCAGAGGCAGTGAAATTACTAAGAAGCTTGCAGGCTTACTTCAGCAGAAATCAAGCTGCAAGGTCTATCCTTTTTGCCTCAGAAAAGCGAAGTGTCTATTTACATTGTTTATCGTACAACCCATAGTTGAAGCGGGTGTCTGGAAACTTCATACTTGGGGAAGATCTGAGGAATTGCAGCTGCTGATGTATCTTTTAAAACTTAATCTGTTTCACATTTCAGTATTTTTCAAGCATTTCTTAACCATGCTGATCAATATATAAAAAAAAATTTAATGTGCTGTACACATGACTGTATAGTTCAAATCAACATTTGTTACCTGCATGTGTTCTCATTTTAATGTTTTTATATTAATACAACTCATTTACTCTTGCTTTTCATTACTAAGCAGTAATAGACTTTTTTTGAGAAGAAAAAAAAAAGGAGGTCTGGGACATAGCCCTACAAGAAGCCCCAGGCCTGTGGGCAGAGCTGGTAAATTTTTACCGCTCCATTGCCCTCGGTGGCTAGATGTTAACATCTACCACAGCTGAAGGCGCTCTGCCTTCTATGAGGTACACCAGGAGCTTTTTTCAGGGGCTTATCCTCTGCAACAAATGTAATAGCAGCCTTAAGGACCACATCCAGCTGACCTAAATTTGCTCATGCCTAGTCAGTCATTGCCTGCCTGAGCTTGGGTGACCCAGTAGCCCCTTATGGTGAAGGCATGTTGGTGGTTTGTATGGGAAAGCAGGGAATCATATCTGCTTGTTGCTGGGTTCAGTGGTGGCAGCCAGTAGCGTGAATCCTGGGCAAGACATGGAACTGTGCTTCAGGAGCTCTTGTAAGGTGCCTTTGCTAGTCTGACTGTGTTTTCCTTGGTAGGTATTGCTTTAGTGGTATTGGCTGGTATAAATAAAATTTGTCTGTAATTGGAAAGCTGCGGTTTTAAAAAAGAACATGACTCGGTGGAGAACCATGCGGAGTATGGAAAATGCACATAATAATTTGCTCAGGTGTAAATGTTGCCTGGTATTCTCTGCCAAGCAATTGCCTGTAATAGCAGTTTTTGGATCCCCTGAGGTTTCAGAAAGCCCCGGATTATTACTGGATAATGCTTTATATCACGGAACTGATCCAAGTTCAAAGGCATGCTCTTCTTTTTTGTGCCTCTTGAAAAGCTAATGATATCTCTCTGTGAAAGAACTATGTGAAATGAGCAAGAGAGATGTACTAATGCAAGCTGGAAATATGAGGAACAATGCCCTCTCAAAGGTGGATGCGTTGCTAATGCATTTATTACCATGCCTCACTTCTATATGGTAGCTCATCTCTAGTCTCGGAGAGAGAGAGAGAGAGCGTGAGCGCACAAATGTTACACGTTACAGGCCACGGACAGTCATAGGCACTCAGCACCTCTGAAGTCTTTCCTCTTTTGTCTTGCAAGCAGTAAAGGTAATAGAAAGATGGCCTTCAAAGCTGGGTCTGACACTGAAATAATTTCCAAGCTGCTTGGTTTTAAAACTGTCCCTTGGACTGATTTGCCTTTTCTGTTGTTTGTAATATCTTTGGGGGAAAGAGGTGGAGAATTGAGTGGCTGTGCAGGAAAGTCTCCAGATCATGTGCCTGGTGAAGAGGGTTGGCTTCTGCTGTATATGGATGGTCTTGAAGAATGAAAGAGTGAGCTGGAAAAAGGGACTTGAAATGAGCTGATGTAGATCTGGGCACAGCTGTACAGAGAGTATAAGGGGATGCACAGTAATGTAATTTTTTTCTCTAATCTTGCTTAAGGGGCAACCTCAAATCCCAGTTACTTGGGCTTTGTGTGTGTTTTCAGAAATGTACTCTCAAAATACAAGTTTAGTATGTTTACAACAGGCTATTCAAACTAAAGTAACAGAGACACATGGTGTGAACGCAAGTTACCGCACTGTTTATCTTGATATGCCTGCAACTTTTAGAAAACCCAGAGGCTGGAGAGCATCAAGCAGATCATGTGGTATTGTGAGCGCTTGTTTTGGATGACTGAGAGATTTTTGAGGATCAGGAGGAATTTCTAAACAAAGTTGGTTTTTGATCACATGCAGTTCTGGGTCTTCAGAGTGTCCTTTTAAGCTTCTTTTGCTCTCATCTCCAAACCCTGCTTGAAGTCCTCGGAGGCTCCCACCAAAGGGTGGTTGGGATTTTGAGCCAGCCTGTTTCATCCCAATGCTAATCAGTCTCACCTCCTCCCAGTGAGTTAGGCAGAGATGCATCTTTGTGAAAGATGAGTGTTGTTTGATAACTATGACTTGCAAAAAAAAGAAGGTAGTCTAAGGCACAGTTTCAATCTTGCATGTAAGTATCTGTAGTCAAACCACCATGGCAGCAGTGGTTACTTTGCACCTATTGGATGGAGAGGGTTGTCCCTTCCCTGCTGCAGCTTGCACTCCCCCCTCTTTTCTGAGAGAGCGGGTGATGGGGCTGGCTCTTCTCCATGCACTGGTAGGCAGCTGCTGACCTGTGCAGAGGTGTGCAGGAGCAGCAGCATGGCCAGCGTGTTACTTAACCTGTGCCTGCCCTTCCTCAGCCTACCTGAGGCAGGGCAAAAAGCCTCACAGAAGTCACATGCTAGAAGATAGCAGTGTAGTCAGTTGAATGAATGAAGGCTTTGTTGAGAGAGACACTCATTTGATTACCACATGGGCTCTACTTTTTGCCTTGAATACCTTTTGGTGTACTTCAAAGGTACAGTATGGTACCTCACAGAGATACCTGCACTTACAAGCAGTGTCTTTGTATTGGAGAACAATTCCCCTTAATGAGTCGGGTAAATCCTGCAGACTCATTTACTGCATCACCTGGCGCTCTCTTTGCCGTACCATGGGCTCCTGCTGTCCTGGATGGATTCTGGTGGCCACGCTTCTTGCAGAACCCAGCTCTTCTCATAGCAGCAAGAGGCCAATTCCATTGAAGTTGGTGTGAAAGGATTTGATTAGACTTGTTGCTACTGACTTCTGTTACTGAATTCAGCAGTACCAGGATTGCGTTCATGATCGGCGCTTGCTTTCAGGTGGTGTTGTATCACGTTTGACATTGTTGTAGGTATATCAGACAAATCGCTAAGAACGGGAAGTTTCTCATATTGGTTTTAATAGTCCAGTAAGTCAGAAGAAAATGTACATTTACTGTATTTAATGAGAAGGCTGGCATTGAGGGAGTACGTTCTGAAATTTCCACTTGTGCTGTATAGTCTGCTGGTAAGTAGGGGCCTATAGTTGTTAGGCATGTGTTGATGGAGGTGCTGATAGCAAACAACAGGGGGAAAGTGTCTGGATTTGTCAGTAGAGAGATATTGCCACATAAAGAGAAGTTAAAACAAACTTCCTATCAGCACTTTTCTGCCAGTCTTGGTGAGGAAAGTTTTCTTTCTTTTCAAATATACCATCGCACGCATACAGGCCAAATAATGAAGACGACAAGCAGTCTTCAGCTGTAGAGGGGAAAAATTATCTAATGCAGAGATGTATGCAAGTGAGCTTGTGTTTTTTTTGCTGCTAAACTCTAAGAACCTAGATATTAAAGTAGTAAAACCTAAATCCAAGTGAAGTTCATATCCCTATAGCCATCCTCATTGAAGCTGGGCCTTCTTACTTTGTCATAAGGATCAGTCGCTATATTTGTATTTTTGTTGGTTGAATGGTCATGTTTGGCTGAAAGACTGCTGATTTCTCAGTGAGATCTGCAGAAGTCAGTATACATCTCTGTGTATAACCTGTTTGTAGAAACAGGTTCCCGTGCTTATCACAGAATGACATGATTTCGGCCTATGCTCTCTTTTGCAATGTATTTAGGATGAAATTAATCTCTGCAAATCTAGTGAGAGATTCAGTGGAGTAGGCAGGGTGGAAATTTAAATGATTCTTTTTGGATGAGCTTGGTAATGACCAATAGCACAGCAAATGGATCAAATTACCTTCAAGTGTCAGACAGGTTTAAGCTCTGACTGGTGAGAAGTTTTTCTAGATTCTACATTGTTTGATTTGAGATGCTTGCATGTGCTCTCAGGAAGTTGATGCGTGTGGCACAAGAGCCTCAAAGTTGCCGAAAGCCAGTGTCACAGGTTACTGTGTCTTTCAGCACAAACCTCCAACAATTACTGGCATAAAGGGAAGAGAACCAAGGCAAAGAAGTGTACCTGCCTCTCATGAACAGTATGCTGATCTGCAGTGAGAAAATACAAGAAATGCAAAGTTATTTGTCCTTCTGCATGAAAAAAAAGACAAGAATTAAAATCTTGGGGAATGTATGTGTTAAATATCCAAATGCAGACGTGTCTGGCTTAGGGTATGAAAGTTCCATCATCACTTTCATAGTTAATGGTGCAAGTTTCTCTGCTTTTCTGTACTTTTAAAAGTTTTAAAAATTTCTAACAATTTGGCCTGTGTTCCCAAAGCCACAACTGTGGACTAGCTTTACCAAAGAGAACACTGAGGGCTTACGTTTATGTAATGTGTCCTTTCTTCCGAAGGATGCTGGTTACTTAGGTTGGAATATGGCTATCTGTTGTCTGTAATGAGAAGCAATGGCACATAGCAGCTGGTCAGTCACGCTCACTGGCAGGCATTTTTAGTCAGAACTCAATTCTGTATCTTCTAGTTCAGAATGAAAAAGGTTCCCACTGTACCCAAAACAGGATGAAGTGCAGGAAAACAACCCCACCTGTATTGAGAACATGGAAAGAATATACAGTTAGGTAACATGCAATTACTTAGCCAGTATTGGGCTGAGTCTTGGCTCCGTAAGCACCAGCATCCCCGTGACAGCGTAGGTGTTTGTTGTGAGGCATGTTTGTGTACATGCTGCTCATACAAGCTATGTATCTTTTGTGCTGTGGCCTTTTTTTCCCCCCATCCTCCCATACATAAACTGCCCTGGGCTTTGACACTAACAGCAGCACAAGTTAATCGCATTCCAAAGTTTCCCCTTCTGTGTGATGTTTCATTTCAGAGCAAGACTTGGGCTATGAGAGGCTCGTATGGCACGTGCACAGTTTCAGGGAAAGTATGGGGAAAATCAGGACAAACTGAAAAGTGACCCAGCTAACCTTTCTCCCCGTACACAACACTCGCTTTTTTTCTTCAATAAAGTCTCTTTCAAAGCAATCTCAGTCTTTCATCAAAGAGATTTCCAGTGCTTTCCCAATGGGTTTACATAAATCTCACTGTTCTTGCTCTTTTTTCTTCATTCATGCTACCTCCCTCCCCCTGCAAGTTCTTGTGTTTCAATTTCTTTAAATCTTTTATCCTCAGGTTGGTACCAATGGCAATATGGATTACCTATCAGCAGCTCCAAATATTCCACAAAGTCCTTGCCTGTTCTCATCCTGCAGTGCTTACAGTCGCAGATGTGATGAAAGAAATTTGAAAGGCACAGCTAGGTAATCCTGAACCCAGCTCGGTGCATTCCCCTTTTTACAGCTTATTGCTTTCTGAATGTTTCTTCTGACCGGTCATCAATCATTGTGGTGGTAACTCTGAAGTGATTCCTGAAATATCTGTTCCTCTGATAGAAGTTAACAATAGCACATACAGTATGGGGGGGGGGAGGGCGGGGGGAAGGCAAGTTAGGCTTCAAGTTAAACAAGTGCTTTGTTCTGACTCTGGTTTTCTTTTTTCTTCTTTTTTTAAAGTGAAAGACTTTCCTCAGCAGGACCTCACTTGTTAGCCCAAGAGAGACCTTGGTGTGCATAAGTGGCAATCAGAAGCAGCAGAGAAACAGGGTTGAAGACAAATGGAGACACATACAGTCTCCAACAGAAGAGCTCCAGGGAATGGGAGAGGAGAGAAAAGCAAGACACTAGCTTAGAGTTTCCTTTCAGTCTCCAAATCTTACCTTTTTGAGAAGTTTTTTAAAGAATGCTCAACTTTGAAAGCCTAGTGAGCTCAGCAACAAAGACAGATCATTGCCTGGCTGATGAAACAGGCCCTCAAGCCCTGTGTATAATCTTTTAAAGAGTCAAAAAAGTGTAAGGATCTCCACACAGCTCAGGCAGCCAGGCTGTACTTTCTAGGGGCTCAGCCGCACGATGCGAGAGCGTGCTGGTGCCTCTGCGTTACTGTCTGCCCTTGCATCAAGGGATGGTAGGATGGCTGGTACTGCAGGACACTGCAGTAATTTGAGTTACCTTATATTTCTGTCAGGAGGTGCTACAAGCCTCAGTCTTCATTTAAATGCTTCTCGCTCTGAGTTGTGCTCAATTTCTATGGGGTGGGAGTCAGAAGTGAGTAAAAATAACTTGTCTTTACCCTGCTTCTGCAGTCGTAGGGCTCTTCCAAAAGCTTTGATCTGCTCCTTTCCTTTGCTTGGGTTATTTCCATTTTAAGGCCTTGTACTCTTAGAAGTGAATCACCCTTGTAATTGAGTGGCAAGCTGTGAATCTTTCTCTGTTCTTTGATTTATCTGGTTCATTGATCAGAATCATTTTTGGGAAGCTCTGGAAGCTTCTAAGTCAGACTCTTAGAGTTTAAGATGTTACTCTGCTTTTGATTAACTTGAATAAAAGAGTCCTAGGAGGACTGATGGATCCTTTTGCTCTGATAGTGACACTGACAGTTCATTCTTGTCCACCAGCTCTGCACTTTACAGAGAACTTGCAAATGGAGAAATTTATTTGTCACTAGTGGATAGAAAGGCAATGGAAATGGGTCTGGATTAGTGAGACTTCAGTGGCTATTTTCATCAAAAGACAGGAAGTTCAACAACTAGCTCTGAGCTGTGAAGTGAGAAATCTGATTTTTAGGATGCTGAAGGAACCAACCATCCATCCTTCACTTCTAGAGTAAAATTAATCTCTAGAGTAAATGCAGGTGTTACACCAGGGACTGAATTAGTCACAAGTTTAGGAGAGGCAGCTCTCAGTGGATTGGCATTGCACAGAAGTTATTTGGGGTTCTACAGGAAATTTATCTGTGAAGGAGTTGCCAGGTTTTGTAGTTCTTTTTAAAAGTTCAGACTATCTCTTTTTTTATTGGAAACTGTTTATTTGGCTTCCTCCACTCTGCTTGTTAGAGTGGTCCTTCAGACCATGTGGATTCTGTTCTGGCGATATAAAAATATGTGGGTAGAAAGGCTTACTCTGACAGTATTTCAGTGTAAAACAGCTAAGATTGTAATAGGTCTGACATCAAAATGAGCAGAAAAGTAGGTTTTGTTCTGGTTTGGATTCAAACCTGAAATTCCAATCAACACTATCATGTTTACTCCGGCTGTCACTATGCCTTTGGAAAGAGGTCAACCAAGTAAAGCAAGAGGGGTGCCTGGACCCTCCATGGTGCAGGAGGAAGAGCTGAGGTTGGGCTGACTGGGCTTGTTAGGTCTAGAGCAGAGAAGGCTGAGGACGTATACTGTAATAGCTTCCAAACAGAGAGAGAGGAAGAAAATTGTTTGCTCATCAAAACCAAGGACAGGACAAAAATGGACATAAATTGCAATGGGGGATATTCGGATAAAATACTAGGAAAACTTTCCCACAGGCAATGATAGTAAACCACTGGAAAATATTGTTCAGGTGTCATGGACTCTTCCTTGCTGGAGGCCTCTAGGAAAAGGTTTGAGAAACATCTGCAGAGAGTAACACAGGTACAGCGGAAACCTCCTTGGAGCAGGAGGCTGGCGTTAATGAGACCCTGTGGCCCCTTCCAACCCTATGACTACGTGACTCGCAGAAACTCCTGTAGTGCGAAAGCAGTGACCCTGGTGCAGGCTTCCTTTGCTTGAAGTGGGATAAAGGAGAAAAGGTGCTGGGGCTCATATGATTTGTGTTCCTTCTTGTCTGCCTCAGGGTGCTGATGGTGTGTATTTCCTCCTTTAAGTAGGATGGAGAGGAAGGGACCGATACAAGAGTCTTAATTCAGAGTTCTTTGTTTTAGTTACCTGCAAAAAAAGTCATTTGAGTTTAATACATGTGCACTACACTACACACCACATTTTAGTAGCTTTATCTAAATGTAATGCTCTAGGCTGTGTTATGAAAAGATAGTTTAGGATAAAATTGTGGTGGTGTATTTATTTGCACAATCCCAGGCACCAACAGCTAGACAAGTGTGATTTCTTGCTCAAAAATGATGAGCCTGGGAAGATAACTGCAGGCAATTCTGGGAAATCTTGAGTGGCAATGCCATATGCTGTGCTTACATTGGAATAGAAAATAAATACATTTCCTCGCCACATTTTTGCAAATCATTTTGGATGATAAGCTGTGAGAGATCAGTAAATGACTGTCACTGGTTAACTCTTGATAAGAGTAGTAGAGGAACGGTGCCTGCTGCCCTGGGGAGGGAGAGCACTGCGTGCCCTGCACTGCTGGGTGCCCTTTCCAGTCTTGTTTTCTGTGCTTATCAAATGGTACTATGTTGTGTTGTAGGTCCAGGCTTACCACTACATCCACCCTTTGGAGATGGGTTTATGGAGGAGGGTTGGGCAGGGTAAAGCCTTTAATGTCTTACTTGGCTTCTCTGTGCCACCAGTCTGTGAGGCGTGTAATTTTATGTCTCCTGATGCAATTGCAGCGCTCTCCCCATCTGTACATCCATCAGCATCTGCTAAATTATAGGTTTTTGTTTCGGATTTGGGCAGAAGAGATTGTGACACGTGTGTGTATTTGGCTCCATGGGGAGACCTCCAAAGAAGCATTACTCATTTTGAGGATGTCCAGTGTCAGGACTGGATATGATTTTTGAGGTTGCTAGCACCTAACATGTATTTATGGTTCTGGCATTTAAAACCCCCCTGTATTAGTCAGTTATTTCTCCTGTTTTCCTGTATTTTGCGATTTGCTTATTGCTGGCCAGGCAAGCTCAGTAATTGCTTGCAGCATGCTTCCTTCCATAGTTAAAGATTTAGTTGTTTTAAACATGACTCTTTTTACAATGTTCTTTTTCTTCAGTAATGCATCCAGGTAATACAGATATAAATATTAATTGATTGATTGCACCTTAAGGCTGAGAGAACAAAATTATGCTGGATTAATTTGGTGCTCTAAATTATACTGTGGACCTCGTACAGTATCTCATCAACAGGCAAAGCCATTTCTTCTGTGTTTTCCAACTTCAGATAAGAGTCAGGCTTTCTACTGTTTATGCTCCTTCTGCTTATAGTCTGAGTGCAGAATTTACCACTGCCATAAACAGAGTTTATTCAATGTCCTCAGTGGAGTGGTGCCTACCAGAGGTTAATCCAGTGGCGAATGTCCTCTGTGCTGTGTTCTCAGCAGCACAGATCTTGTGGACCTTTGCTTTCTTCCTTGTCCCACATTTTAAATGAGAGAGGATTTTAAATCTGTGCAGAAAATTGGGTACTTTCTGTGGGCACAGGAGTGGATCCTGCAAATTGTAGGACAAATCTGTCCCAGGCTTGTACAGCTAGGGAGCTGCCTACTGGAAAGACAGCCCTTCCTTATGGGGTGTTGCAACAACTGTGTCAGCAGGGAGGGCTGAACCTGTAAGTCCCCAGGATTTATGAAAGCTTGTTTTTTCATAAATATTTAAACACCAATCTATTTGAATAGAAGTTGAATTTTGTATTAGATTAGGTTTTACAAACATCATTAGGTTTTACTGAGTGGTTTGTGGAAGCTCAGCAGAGGGAGGTATTGAGATATACGCGAGTAACGACTGATTGATAGGCTCAGCTTTCTGTGGGTTAGTTTTCTGTTTGTGAGCTGATTAGAGCCCAAGTGTATTGGTGTATTAAATAGGCAAAATAATTAAAAGAAATGAAATTAAAACCACAATTGTACAGGTTATTTTGCCACTGGGTCTTTTGCATTACAATCTCTTGTCAGCTGTACTTTCTGTATTGTATTTTTTCCACTGCGTTTGCCTGAAGGGCTCTCCTACAACAGGGGAAGCAGAGTGGCTGCTTTCTATGCAGAAATACTCTGTTTTTAAATGGAATTTTCAAGAACTGTAATATCTTTTGTAAATGAAGGAGCAGTTGCTTCCTGAAATAAAGCATTGCTTTTTTTTAGTCAGCTCTACATTTAGTACCTAGATGTGAGATGACAAAGGAAAGGTCTCTGCAGTATGTTACTCGTAGTAAGTGAGATATCACTTACTATTAACCAAACTTAGGTGTCTAGTTTACCATAGATATTGTCACTCCCTCGGTAGTAAATGACAGGAGAGCAGCACCTGAAGGGATCGGTCCATCTACAGACAGGTTTCTAAGATAAAACTGTTTCTAAGATGGAGTTTGCTTTTGGAGATGTTTCCTTCCAGTGACTATAGACAAAGCTCAGGTAGCTGGTAAAAAGTAAATGCCTACATTTAAATAGTTAGTATCAGTTGAATAAATGCAACATTATGAGAGTTCTCCCTTCTGGGAAAATAAAAATAAACAAAAACATTTCTTTTAAACTTCATATGAGAATTGTGAGCTCTGAGCGAAATCAAAGTGTAAGCATTTGTTTGAAATGATCTTTGTTCTGGAATTACTTTACACTGGAAAAGGAGGCATTGCAATATAAGCTTTCTGTGGTACAGTATGTAAGAGAGCTTGGGAAGTCTGAGTTGTAATGAGGACAGGAAAGAACCAGGTTGGTTTTTTTAAATAAAATTTTGAAGTGGCATATGGGGGAAACACACTTCCATGTTTTGGGTTTTATGTGTGTTAGTGTGGAAAATTAAAAGATGCCACTGAAAGACTTTTGGACACCTATTTTTCTTTCATAGTGGTTTAGACAGAAAAAGATGCCACTGAAAGACTTTTTGGACACCTATTTTTCTTTCATAGTGGTTTAGACAGAAATTTTTCAGGCTGCCTTATGAGTGGGACTCTTGTGTCTCTGGAATGTGTGTGCTGTGGTGTGCATTTTGTTTTAAGGTATAAATTCAGGCAAGCGTGACTGACTAAATTTGAGGAGTACGTAAGGAAAGAGGTGAGGCAGCATCCATCTGGGTGAAAGATGACAAACTCTATGTTGTAGGTCTGAATGTGTTGGGGTTTTTTTTGTGTGTGTGTGTTTGTGTCTCTTTCTTGGTCTGTAGCTTCAGAAGAGTGTGATGGCTCTAGAAGGTAATATAGATCGCCTTGCCAGCCTCCATTAATGACAAAACTTGTTTGTGAGCTCATATGGGTCAGTCCTGATGACACAAGCCAACAAGCAGGGCACTGAGTGGTTCAGACAACTTGCAGGAGGCAAAACAAGAGAGACTATCCAGAGGAGCAATTCACGTGCAGGAAACTTTGGTCCCGTGTTAGGACTGTGGAGAAAACAAGGCTGCTCTGTAATCTGCCATAATTGCAACAAACCACGGTAGCAGTTCTTCCCAGCTTTCATCCTTTTGTGAGATGCTTCTTTGGTTGGCAGAGGCACTGCGTCTGTGACACATGAAAATAGAAGTGTCACCAGGCTGCTCTGTGGCCATTGTGCATGTGGTAGACCTAGCAGAATGCATGTCTGCTATAAATGTGAACCACAGACAACTTAATTAAAGAAATAAAAGAAGAAGAAATGCCAGCATCTGGGCAGTTTGATGCTCAGCCTTAGTGGATGGAGCTGAGGGATGTGGGATCTCCTGTTCCACATAATTGTATAAACAGACTTCATCATCTCTTCCCCAGGCAGGTCCTCTGAAGGTAGTGTAGATGACTGAAGCACTGAAGGGTGGCAAACATACTTCTTTCCATCTATCTCTTTTTTTCTTTTTGTAATGAAGAGGGGTGTTGTCAGCTGCCTGCCTTGTGTTCATCACTGTCAGGGCTGGCAGTGTAACAGATAACTGGATGGATTCAAGGCCACCCAGGGAATGGAGTCTGACAGGACCTCATTCATCACTTCCATTTCAGAGGTCTCTATGGAAGAGCTGGCATCAAAGAAGTAATCAAGGCTCACAGGGCCATGTGGGAGTTTGGGAGGAGTGCTCTGCATTGCAAACAAACCGAGCTGTCAAATCTGTTTTGTAAATGAAGTGTTTTTCTGGAGACAGTGTGTTTATAACTGTCACCCTAAGCATACTCCCCATAATATACATCTACTATGACAGCCTAGGGCCACAACCTGGTCTTTTCCCAGCTTCCACATAAAAAAATTGCAATTGCAGGGAGAAGTTAAAAAGGTGCGTGTGTGTGGCATTTTAAAAAGTGGTTCATCCTTAACGGTTTGTTTAATCAGATAGCCTCTGTATCTTTGGTTCTGGTCTGGATATTCAAGCTCTATTCATCTCACGTAACTGGCCCAGCAAGTGTGATGCCTTGCCTTCTGAGGTCTAGATGCGTGGTGCAATTTGCCACTGACTGTGTGGACTTCATGACAGTCAATGAGTCTGCCCCCAAGATAAAAATATCCTGTTAATATAGGACCAAGGGGACAAAGGAGAAGGCATTCGTCAGCAGTGAAAGCCTAGTATTGATAGTGCTTGTATATGAGATCATGGCAAGAGCTTTAGGGTTTTAGAATAAGAATAGGTGAGCAGTCTGCTCAGATGGGCGCCTGCTTGCCTGTCAGTCTCTTGTAACAGGGAAGATATCTAGCTGTCTGTACATAAAGAATTTGAGAAAGGAGGAGTCTGTGAAAGGAAGTCAGTCTGTGCTAAACTTTAAAGGTAATATTTGCCATGGTAGTTCTTTCTTGATATTTCTTCTTCAGTTTTGTACTTAAAGCCTTGCATGCGGTGCCTGGCCAGGTATGCTCTGTCCTTTGGCAGCTGAAGCTGTGAAGGGGCACTGTCATTCTCTAACCTGTTTGTCCTACCACTTCACCTGTATGGGCTGTTTCCTGGAGATGAGCCTACCATGCTGCTGACCCAGTGACGATAATCACTTTGTTCAGGAGAACAAATGTACTTGGACACAATAATCTGAGCCTATCCCTGTTATACAATTTTTGCATATGAGATCTAGACTTGTCTTTCATCCTCCAGGACCTCAGATTCCTGTTGAGAATGTGCACAGTTTAACTTGAACTTACCTGTTTTAGACTGGCAGGGTAGAAGCTTCCTATCGGATTACCATTTTTCTTAAATACTTTAAAACACTTACTGTGATATACGCTTTGTAGAAATTATGTGTGTGTGCTAAGAATAGCTTTACGTCATATGCTGAATATTTTCTATCAAGTTGCTGAGTTTTCTTCTGAGTCCTAAGCTCTCTCGAGACAGGAAAAGCTTAGCGAATCCTGGAAATAGTACTGATTAAATGGAGCATAGGTGATAGAATAAAACAGCCAGAGATTGTGCAAGGCCTTTCCCTGCTTTAGTAGGCTGGATTACAAGCAGTGTTGGCTGCCCAAACAGATCTTAAAGGCTTATCCCATGGCAAAATGTTTGCCACAGCCTGAGAAGAGTTTCTTAAGATGACAGTGTACATATTGTCATGTATATATTTGTATAGCACCATGCCACAGAAACCACTATCGGCAAACAATCCCTTCCAGGGTGAACCACCAGCTGCTTAACAGCAGCACTGCTGCATGAATAAAATAAGAAAGCTATTTGGAGAGAAGTTAATGGCTGCTGTTGAGTGGGCCTCTGATCAACAGGCAGTCATAGATTTTCCTGAAGGTGATGGGAGTACTGAACCTCTTTGTTCCCAGGAGGGTGTAGGAAGCAATGAAACATCCCTTTGCACAGCAAGTACTGAAGGGAGCAGCCAGCTGTCCCTTGGCAATGGGCCTGGGAGCAAGGGGTGCCTCAGATGCTGAGGATGCAGGTCAATGGTCAAGTTAAAGGAAGGGGGGGAAAAGACATAGATGGAAAGGTCAGCTAATGCAGTTGTGTGTGGGTGGTCCTGTCCCCTGCTGGCTTCCACTTCTGTGTGCCTATGCAGCCTGAGGATGAGCTGACATGGCTGAGAAGAGCTGGTAGTCCAGGAAGGTTTCACTTTCAGATGGGATGCTGATTGGGCGAACTAAAAAACCAAAGGGGTAATGCTGCTTTCTAGCAGCAGGGAGGTTATAAAACATCACAATAAGATATGCTAGATGAGGGATTTCTCCAGGAGTTGTTGCAAACTCATAGCAGGGGTGGGGAGAAGGAATCGGTCCTCCTTAGCTGTGTTTACGCACTCCAGTCTCATCCATGTCAGAGCTTTGTTATTGACACCTACTGTGCAGGATTTTGTTCATGCTCTTTGTAGACAAACGAGGTAAGAATACTTAAATATCTACAGTTCCACCTTGCAGGCTAAGAAACAACCTGACAGGTCTTGAAATGTGAACGAGGCTCTCAGGCCAAAGGGTTAAGAATGATCTAGCCTAGTAAAGTGGCACAAAGACCATTGGAGCCATGGAGTCTAAGCAGGCTAAATTAATGTGAAAAGTGTTCTGAGGTTACATCTGTCACAACTAACTGCAACTTCTCCTTCATGTTTCTTTTAGGAGTTGGACGAGATGACCCACAGAGGTCCCTTTCATCCCCTACTATTTTGTGATTCTGAGTTGCACCTCTAGGGACAAGTAATCATCCATTCCTGAGTGGCGGAAGGATGTGTTGGTGCGGGGAAGGGTGCATTGCTGACCAGACTTCCTCCATAACTTGACCCATTTCCTAGAGGTAAAATCATTCACAATCATTTAACTTTACTAACTCTGATTGTACATGAACTTCAGTAGTCATCTGGTGAGAATGTAAGATTTAACAACAGATAGAATGCGGATTTTGATCAACTGAAGAACCACTTGTAAAGTTCAAGCACATTTGGCCTTGGCTTTAAAAGTAGCGAGTGTGCAGACCCAGTGTTATAATTTAGGATGGTCTTTTGTTTACAGATGTAATTATTACTTTCATGATAACTTTTTCAGGAATTTTCTGTGGCACAGTGGAAGTCTGTCAAAGAGAATCGCTGTGTAAAAGTCATGAGCTGAAGTGAGGAAAAGTGAATGTCAGAAACTGGGGTACAAATAAGGGTCTGAGAAGGGGGGGAATCATGAGTAAATTGAGAAAGAATGTTGGAAAGCAATATTGGGTCTCACAGTGAAGGACTCAGATTTCTAGTTAGTAGCTTCTGTGATGGCTTTGTTAAATGAACAGTTCTGTCTGGGCCAGCTGCTATACAGTGATGCAGCACTTTAGACAAGGACACTGAAGCCATTAAGACAAATGATACAGTCATAATAGAATGCTATAATAGATAGATATTCGATTCAATTAACTGATCAGAAGCAGAGGAAAAAAATACTAATTTGCAGTTATGATGCTATAATCTTGTAATCCATGGGTGCAACATGTAACTGCAATTTGTACCCTCAGTTCCATTTGCCACATGAACATGTCCTTTTAGTATGAATAGTTGGGTTCATTGCTATGGAACTATTAAGAAATACATATATTTCAAGTTATTCAACATGGTTGGCCCTGGAGATGTTCACAGAATGTGTTAAGCCATGCAAATCAAGTCAAAATGAATACAGTAGAATTATGTGTCAGAATTTGCTCTCGGTGAGAACTGTTTTTTAAACAACCAATCTGGATGTGTATGTGGGCCTTGTCTTGTGATTTGAAGATGGGTCTGTCTCTGGCTGTATGCCATTGCCTGGGAGCAAGGTCCGGAATTGAGGGTGCTTCATGGAAAACGGCTATCCCAACCATGCAGCTCCATGGAGAACATGGAATCAACATCTTCAGTATATAGCAAGAGGTAATCTTCGAAGAGTGTGGGAGCCCACAGGTGATAAGTGCCTCAGCCTTACAGAGTTCAAAACCAATATGATGTTATGGGTCAGCTAGTGTGCTTGTCCCTCAAGTTACGTACATGAGAAAATAAAGATTTGCTTCTTCCCCAGAATCGGAAATTTTACTCTATAAAGATCCTGTACTCCATTTTAGAATCCTTATTTCCTCAAATGTTCTCTCTAAAGCTGAAGTCAGCTATGCTTAGGTAGAACTTCAACCAAGAGAAAGGTGAGGACAAGGAATCGTGGATCAGGCGTGACCTGCTCTGAGTTTACAGAGGAGAGGGAGGAAACCAGAATCTTTGCCCCTCTGTATTGCAGTAGAGCCTAGAGCTAGAAACGGAGACACAAAACAGAAGCAGCAAGATGTCAGTTGGCAGCAATTTGTTACTGATCTGTATTTGATGTTTATAGTATGTGGACTGGAAGGAGCAAAAGGGCCTCCTGTTCCGTGATTGGCTCTGTGTTGGTTCCATAGCCCGCATGCTGGGGTGGTGATAAGCTGCTTGTCTTGGGAGCACTCGCTGAGGAGTCTTCTGATTGTAATGTAACTTCAAATAATTACAATGCCCATTTTCCCATGCAGCCATTTAGAGCTGGAGCCCAGGGCCAAAAGAGGTCTGTGGGACACTCTCCAATTTCAGTGGGTCCATTCTTCTCTACTTGAATTATTAATTCAGAGTATATTCAACTAATTTACCCTTTGTCTTTGTTTGGAATCACTGTCAAGGTTGGCCAATACTGAGCTGAATATGATAATTTGTTACTGTAGTACATGATATAGGAGAAAGAGTAGCAGATGAGGGGAAACTTGTTCCTGGAGAGGAGTCTTCTCGCTTGATGCTAGAATAGCAATTGCTTTACTTACATTCAGTTTGACTTCTGGGAAAGAAACGAAGCCCTTCATGGAGGCTTTCCCCATGAAGTTAGTGATTAGGAGTTTCCT
The DNA here is from genome assembly GCF_030867145.1 of Opisthocomus hoazin. Classification (NCBI taxonomy): domain Eukaryota; kingdom Metazoa; phylum Chordata; class Aves; order Opisthocomiformes; family Opisthocomidae; genus Opisthocomus; species Opisthocomus hoazin. Next base: position 41,959,083 of record NC_134418.1, on the reverse strand, counting down.
ACGTCTGAAAAACAGGCTACAGAAAAGGGGCATGAATCAAGCATAAATGGGATGTGGGCTCAACCTCTTATTTTGAAACCCAGGTTCGCAACTGGCTTTTCGCCAGAGAGGAGATTCCTGGTGATATATGGGTGGAATCTCTATTAAAAAAAAAACCAACAACTAGGAAGAGAAAATTTTTCTTTTTTTCATATCTATAACTTCTCCATGTCCGGCTTTCCAGCTGCCCTAGTGCCCACTGTCTCTGAAAGGACAGGTTTTTCGGTTCAGTGGGTGTCCAGGGAGAGGGGTCATACTTTGTTCTTTCTTTCTTATCCTTTGTGCTTCACGACTGAGTTAGTGGCACTTTTGATAAAAATATATATATATATATTTGTGTAGGTACAAAAGGTCTTGGCATTGATGAGGTATGTGAGAAGAAAACTGTCAGATGTTTTTTCCTGCTTTTTCAAACCGATCTGTTCCGTTGAGCTGGCAGGCAAGAAGGAAGGCTGCTCGTCAGAAGCCTGCTCTTTCTAAGTAGTAATTAAAAATGATTTTGCTGCTCTATATTTGACTAGTAATTTTGCTTTTCTTAATTCTAAGAGCAAACCCTCTGCTGGCATTAGTGATCCTGAATATAAGAAGGATTTATACCAAAATCCCACTTCCTAATCTTGTGCAGTCTGAAGTGTTTAACATTTGATAAGGTTTGTTTTCTGAAGTTTCATATTTGTGCCTCTGGGAGTTGAAACAGTGGTGTAGTCCCTTCAAAATCAGGAATTCAGAGAATTAGGTCAAAATGCAGTCAGCAAGTTTTGCACAAGTCTTTTCTTCACCTTGTGCTGTCCTATTTAAATCCCTGTAAAGTAACTATGAAGAGCCTTGTCTTCACTGCTAAAGAAAGGATTGGGGTTTTTGATGTGTAATATTTAATGTGTGTGAAGAATCCCAAAGTGAAAACACAAGGAATATGAGGCTTGTTTTATCACAAACTAAGCAAAGAAAATTGACCTGTGGCTGGATGAATGGTGATGATCTCCTCTTTTTTTAATGCTTTCAACTTCCTTCTGAGGCAAAACCAATTTATTCTACATTTGTTCTGTTTTTCTACAGGTCTGGTTATCCAGAAATATTACTGTTATAATAGTGAAGAGAAAGCCTTGCGTATGTATGTGACCTCAATTCCCAAAAGACAAAGTTTTCAACCAAAGTTTTCATAATGAAGATGACTAATGAATTAAAAACCTCTCTGGCACGGGGAACCTGAACTGTTGCTGGCAAAAGGTGCTGGGAAGGGGTCTCCAGGAGATAGTGTAGCAGGTGGATTAATACTCCATTGAAGAGATTCAACTTTTTTTTCAGTCCTCTATGGAAAGTGTGACTAGTGAAGTCTAAGCCAGCAAATTGACCTGTAGTGAGGCCATAGTCCTGGTTAACCACTGTAAAAAGGAATTACAGATGCAATCTTTGCAGAAAACTTTTTTTGAAACTTGGATCTGAATCTCCTTTGGCCCCTTCATTCTGTGTAATAATCTAAAGAAACCTGGTACCAAGATTGCTGGGGTCATGCTGATCGTTGGTCTGCATGTGTCCCAGGAGAGCAGAGAATGGGCTCCTTTATTTCTTTTTGCCTATTCAGGTCTCTCAGTCACTAATTGGCTCAAACATTCCTCTCACCTTTTTGCACTTACACTCTTGATGACTCTTCTGCAGCCCTCCAACCTGAGCCTAGATGATTCTGCACAATGTTTTTCCTTGTAGCTTAGGCTGACTGCTGTTCCTGGCTGACAGGGCTATTTAGTCTGTGCGTGACTGGGGCTGTCTAGAAGGCATTGCATTTTGGATCAGAAAGAGCCCCAGGGGGTGCGTAATTAAACTTTAAGCTGGCTGAAACAAACTATTTCCCTTCAGATAGAGAAGAAGGTTTTTGTCAGGAAGAGATTTTTGGCTGCAACAAACAGATTGCTATAAGCCATCATTAGAAACGAGACAAAAAGACCTGAGATGTTACTTCAATGGTATGTGACTACACAGCTGACGATCTGAGAGGAGGCATCTCTTTTTCTACTTACGTTAATTTTTTTCAGAGTTTACCACAACTTCAACGTATCTAGATAGCTGCTATCATGGTTCTGACTGAGGCTTTAGTTTAGCAAACAGTGCCAAGTAGGCGCCTGATAGCCGTTTTCTTCTGTGCAAGTCTATCTTCTTTGAAGGCTGCAGGCCTGTGGCTGCTCTGCTCTGAGCCGTGATACCAACTCTTGTTAGTGTGTCTGTACGCTGTACACAGTGGTGTTTGTGACTGCTCCTTAAGCTTGACTCTCCTGGTCTTTAGGTGATGTAATTACTGCAAGAATGTTTGTGTCGTGAGGTATGGAGATTGCAAAGAGGTATTTAAAATTTATTGAATACTATGTTTTCATAAAAGTGGTAAAAATTATATTGTCTGTAGAAACACAAGAAAGTACCAGTTTCTGTGATGTCTGAGAGACAAGATACCAGTTGCCTGGGCATCTTGCTGTGCTTTGCAGAAGGAAAAAAGAAAGCATTACAATTTCAGTGCAAATGATAAACCCAAACCCAGTAATGGTTAGTGTGTGGACTTCAAAGGTGGCAGTTTTGAGTATGACTTCAATCAAAGGGGACAAAATATTCCTGCAGCTGATTGTGATTGTTTTTTCTCTTACCCTGCTTAACTAAACTGTTTCTAAACAGACAAAATAATTTTGAGACTAAAGGCGTTCTGTCACATATATTGTGCTAGCTCTAGTGGATAAAAGGGACTGATCTCACCCAAGCTGTATGAAATCAAAGAGAGCTGGTTACTCCACAGAAGGTATTCCATTCTAAGACCAGGTTTAAGGCTAGTAAGTAAACTAATACTAAGCATCTTAAATTTTCTTTAAATTTGTCTGTTTATCATGTGAGTTTCTTCTCATTTCCAGGAATAAGTAGTGTAAGCTTTATGGTGTTTAACAGGAGAAGCTGTTGTTACCTTAAACTGCAAAGGTAATGTTTTAATATCTGACTAAATTTAATTTTTCTCATAATGAGTATAATTACTTCCTCTGCTCAAGCTAATTTCATTTTGCTGTTGGTGATGAAAGAACAGTGCTGAATTCAAAAGCATCTTCTTCTGAGCTTGGGTTTGTGCTGCTTTGTTCTCTCTCTGAGTGTGATAATTAGTGGTTTGCTTGCAGAAAGACCAGAAAAAGCAGTGATAAGGTGAGGGATGTACAAAAAGTCCACTTGCTTACTCGGTCTAGAAAATTTTTGTTTTTTTTTTCCTTTTGGATATTTAACTAAGAAGGAAGCCATGCCTTTCTGAAGGCTTAATGGATATTCAAAAGGTGCTCCTTTGATCTTTCCTTCCTTGAGTGTCTTTGTGCATTTGCCTTGTTATCTGTCTCTTCTCATGCATAGTTGATCTATGAGTAGGTGTGCAACAAAATTCACCTTAATTATAGTGACTTTATCTTATGACAGAATGCTATCAGAACATTTCTAAAGCAAGAATTTAACTTATTTGTATTCTCTGTGTTATCATGTGAAGTTTCACCAGGATTTAAGAGAAGATCATGTATTTCAAATTTTCCATACTCTTACAGAAAAGGTTTTAAGTATAAATTAGTCAAAATATAAGTTTTGCAAATTTTAGTGGTAACTAAATTATGTCAGATTTTTCCAGAATAATTTGAAAATGTAGCTCATGCTTTTCATGATTAGTGAAGTGGCTGGTTAAGTATTCTCAGGTGACTAGTTTCATAGTTTTAACCTTAAATGGCCTCTTGTATTATACATAAGATGATTTTGTTTTTCCTTTGTGTTTTGTCCAAAATGGAGTTCTTAGATGATTTGTTTGTCTCTTACAGTAAGAGAGACTTATGTGAAATAGACTTTATGAAGTAAATGTTAATGTCATCTTTCAGAATACAATAGAACAATAGATAATATAAATTTCTAACACAAAATGGAAGTTATCATCTGTGTTAAGAGTTTGTCTCTACACTGTGATGGCTTCTAAGTCTCACCCTCTGATGCCTGAAGTGATCTTTAAGAGATAAAGGAAAAATCTACAGGAGTGACCTTAATTTTCCTGAGCATTTTGTTAAAACAAACAAACAAACAAAAAAACCAACCAAACAACAAAAAACAAACGTAACCACACACATCAGCAGAAGATTGCACCATCTCTCACCATCTGTGTATAATTGTAGATAACCTATTAAGAGTGCAGTGGTGGATGATTGCAGGTGGGACTGGAAGCTTCACTTTTTACTAGGGTTGCCTGACATTTTCCATTATTAGACTATTTTCTGTTCCATTTGATAACTTTCCAGGATTTGAGCTTATTTTCCATGCTGGGTGACTGCCTCCAGCTCTTCTGTTTTTCATTTGTTTAGAGGAACTTCCAGTGTTGTGGGGTGTGTGTTTGTTTTTTGAGGAGAAAAAGCAGATAAAATTTATTTTCTCAAGGAAATAATCCTAGTGACCTTTCTCTTTAGAGGCCTGGCCTCTCCTCTTTCCCCCAGCCCTTCAGGGCAGATCTACTAATAGCTTTTTGCAGGGATGTGCCCTTGTATATGTGAGTGGGCAATTTTATTTAAATTTTTTTTACACCAATGAAAATCCTGCTTGTTTGGGCCATGTTCCAAGTCTTAAAAAACTCACCATGGCTTTACAGCCCAAACCTCAGGAGATTTGGGTGCCTGTGGGTTGGCAACAGCTGGCAGACCCTGAGCGAGTGTGTCTTGGTCCTGCGTAGGAGTGATGGAGCTGCAGAGGCAAATTCCTCATGTGGAGGCTTGGGGATGCTCCCTGGGTCCCTGGCTGCAGGAATGGGGTCCCACAGCTGCTGGCTGCATGTCCAGGCTGTGTGCTACAGCTGCCCACAGGATTCTACTTTCACAGATATTTGGCACAGGCTCCGGGAGGCAAGCGGAGGAAAGGGTTATCAAGGAGGTCGCGTCTCCCTTGGCTACCAGAGTGTGTGGCATCCCCATCCCTGTTGTGAGATGTCTGCCCTGCAGGTACTGGGAAAGGGGCACAAGCCATTGGGTCGGAAGCAAAGGGCACAAGTGTCAGGTTGGCAGTGGTAGAGAAGTAGCTATGAAATGCCAGGATGAAGGCTCCCCTTCTCCTTTCTCATTACAAGGCAATTATATTTTCCTCCTGAAATTCTCAGTTATTTGTGACATTCTTGCCACCTCCTCATGCAGCAGGTATTTGACAGATGATAATCTCTTTGACTGTCCTGCCTGGCTCTCATGAAGTTACCATCTACCCTATGCAAGGGATGCACAGTGCACTTGGTGGCTGAACTAGTTTTGCCAGCAATATTCCTTTTGTGTTTCTAAATTTGACACTGACTTTTTTTTTTATTTCCCAGCCCATTACAGTGGAATGTTTGGTTTACATCAGTTGCTAGCCTTGCCCCTTGTGGACAAAGAAGGGACCCTCAGCTGCAAGGATGAGAAAGGAGGGAATGAGGAGTGCCATAAGGCTACTTACTGTCCCACTACAATTGTCTTCCAAAGAAGCAAGGGGTGTACTTAACTTCTGTTTTCTTTGCTCTTTGTGCATATCGACTGCCCGCAATGTAGCGAAATGTCTGGCTAGTTGTGAGCTATTCACCTACCAGTGTAATTCAGTAGCGTTAACCTTTTATGCCTGAAGTTACAGTGCCTAGAAAATGGAAGCCTATTTAATACTCTTACTGTACCCATGGCTTCGTATTTCTCCATGTGAAACAAAATATGCACTTACTAAACACTACAGTTTTATGTTGCTTATTTCCATTGGTAATAGGGAAAACAAATAGTTCAAGTGCGATTACAGAATTGAGTATGCAGCATATATTATTCATACCTCGCCAGCACCCTTCTCTCCTTCCTTGCTGTGCTAATGCGGCCAGTCCATAAGGTGCAATATTTGGGAAACAATCTGTGTGTAGTCTGCTTGGAGCTTTATCATCTGTATTATACACAGTTTAGCACTTGCAACACAGCCAGAAGAAACCCCAAACACAATAGCTGATCTGTATGTAAAGGAGAATTGCAGAAACAACTTGTTTCTTGTGGTGTTGGCTGTACCCCAGAAGCATGTAGAGCTCCATTTCTGAGCAGGAAGCCGGGGTCTGGTGCTGTATCCAGCCCAAGACCCTGCTTTGCCCGCTGCTCTGCCTCTTGCCAGCATGTAACTGCAGAGACCTCTGATGGGTTTCTCTTCCTTGAGAGGCTTCATTGAGAGATACAGCAGCTCATCACCCTGCAGGATCAGTCCCAGCAAGAGTGATTCTGCCCTGAGTTACGTTTACTTCTTGCAGTTGGTGGTTTTCTAGGAGTGAGAAAGGATTATCAAGGAAAGGATTCAACAGGGGAATAAATAATAAAGGCAATGACTTGCAGGCCTTGTGTACTGACGTGTACAGTTTACCTTACATGCTGTGCCAGTTTAACTAGGTTCTTGTTGAAAGTGATTTAGTTAGTGTGGATGCTCTCTGAGAGATTAAAGCGCAGTTAACACCTTAAATGAATTAAATTTGCCAAGAGTCAGGGTGATAAGACGCAAATAGGGAGCTCTTCTAGGATGCCAATCTAAAGAAAATACAGGAAGCTTATTCCTTATTAGAACACCTTAATTTAAGGCTTTCACATTGCTGGAGCAAATAGTACACAAGGTTTTGAAGTAAAGAAAGCAAGTAACAACTGGAGGAGGTGATTACTAGCTTTTCATTATCTGTTGATGGTTATAGTATCTAAGGCTAGTCCCTGATGGTTTGGTAAAGGACTGAGAGCTTTGTAAATATTTATTCATAATATCTGCCTGATATCTAGATATAGCTGAATTCAGTGAGAGCAGAGAATTTCTTCATCTGTTTCAGGCTGTGCTATAAGTGTGTTGTGTGGGTGTGCTGGACTGTGGGGAAAATAGCTTTTTTTGATTTCTTCTTGGTGCACTGGACTATGGGGAAAACACTCCCCCTCCCCCTAATTTCTTGTACCGTTCAGAGCCAGTGAGTCTGCATAAGCAATATGTCTGAGGATTGTTCTGAATAAGAATAGACTGGACATTAGCTCTGAGATGTAGTAATTTAGCTATCTGAATAGACATGTATTTAAACAGTCAGGAGTGTTGCTGTTCAGCAGTTATTTCTGTACCTACAAAAGGCAGGAACCGAAAAGCTGGCGCACTGTGGGCAGATGGTACGGCACCTTTCCCACCTAGCACTGGGTTTCGTTAAGTGGGCAGAAGAGACAACCAGGGATGACACCTTCTGTGGCGCAGCAGCGTGGGGTGGCCCTGCCTTCCTGCCTCGCAGGCCCCTTGGCCCAGTGCCGGCTCTCTGCAAGAGCTCACCCTACCGCTCGGTGCTCTGGGGAGAGCTGCCTCTGCCTGCGCTAGAAGCTTCGTTTCCAGCTGTGTTTTTTCACACTGCAACCTCCACGGACCAGGTTTCAACCCTTAGCTTCTTGCCTTCCATTTGCATGAAAATGCCATGATTTCTACTTTACCACTTGATTTACTTATAAGTGAAATAAACTGTGCTTTGTTGGCAGGCAGTAGTCTGTGTATGCTGTGTTTAATTCTTTCATGGACCTTTTACACTGGTGAACTTGCTTGATGATTATTTTCTTAGTGTGTTGAATCACAGCTGCTTATTTCTAGCCTGTATAGCAATTGGATGTGGCAGTTTTAGAGAAAGTCACGGAAGTGTTATTGCAAGTAATGGGAGGCAGGGGCAATGGTGGCCCCGCCTGCCCTTTTGGTTACTTCGAGCACTACATTTCTTCCTCTCTCTGTGGCTTTCTTCACTAACAGTAGCAAAGAGTAATCACTATCTCTGTTAACTGTGCTAACAGCAATCCTTGCTACATATTACATTTGGATTGCCCAATTCCTTTAAAGTTCTATTAAGGTAATAACAATGAATAAGTAAATAGACTCCTTGCTCAGTACAGGTTCTTCCTCACCAAATACTGACTGGGTCATAGGTGCTTACCTGAGGGATAAAAAACAAGTTTCTCCCTTTTTTTTTTTTAAAAAAAAAAAAAAGTATTTTCATCCTCTGTGAAACCAGAACAGCTAAGAATGTACTAGGCTGTCTCTTCTGATTTTCTGAAACCTCAGCCAAATTGCTAACAAGGTTCCACTAAGATAACTTTTATTCCTGCTAGGGTCAGAGACAGAAAGAAGTGAATTTGACTTATTGTACCACTTCTTGATTGAAAGAAACAGCTCGCGCTTCAGATTGGTGATCTGTTCCCTTTCTATCTGCCCCTTCTATTTGTTTTAACTCAGTTGTTCTAACTTGTATATAAAACTGTTTTTGGGGTATGCTATTTGCACATGGGGTTCAGACTTGACTCAACTATAAGCAAGAAAATTCCTAAAGGAGCAACAATGAATTTGATGTCTGGATCCTAAATTGTGACTTCAGAACTGGCACTTTCTGTTTTGAAATCAGCTTCTGCCATTACCTGGGTTGATGTCCTCAGAAGTTTGCTTATAACAAACTCTCTACTTGTTCAAAATGTGCTCCTGAAAGCATTTCAGGAATTGGGGAATGACAATGAAGGAAGGGTTAACTTTTTAGGTGCGTTTGAAAGTCGTTTTTCAGATGATAGACACCTTAAAATCAAAATGGATTCATCATTATGCATCACAACCATTGCTTCCCTAAAATAAAAATGATTAAGTTGCCAAAATTAATCACTACTAGACTGACTTGCCTGGTAATTTAACTGGAGCACAGTCATGGAGGTATGGATTAAGTGAGTGGGTTTCTGGAATAATGTTTTTTATTATGTCTGTCAGTCAGGGCAATTTATTCTGGAATTGTTGTCAGAGGAGAGAGCATGAATAGGGTCACCCTAGAGTACGAAGCAGTCACACATATCAATCAATCATAGATCTAAGCACATTTAAACTTGCTCGAGAAGTTCATTCTCCTGCTCAGGATTTATCTGATTCTTAATGCAGAAACACTTTAAATACCAAATTTTATATAGAGCTCCATCCTGTACCTGATTAATCTTTTATGCTCTCCTGTAGCTGCCATGCAGCGATTTCCAAGAGATTGCTCTGCAGATGGCTTGGGCTGTGCAGAAGAGCCCAGGAAGGGGATCTGTTCTTCCCTCAAAGGAAATGGGGGTAGTTTGCCATTACTGGTATTTGGTGAAAAATGGAGGAGGAAGAGTTTGGGTGCATGGGGAGAACAGGAGGAAACATAGCAGAGAAACAAATGCTGCTTTTGTATCATGCCCCAAAAACTAAATGAGAAGACATGGAGAATTACGGCATTGGAGGTGAGTTGTTGCTGCTCTCCCTCGCAGCTGACTTGACATTGTCCAGCCTCCTTCACTTCAGTTTACGAGGCTGCTGGTGCTCAGTGGTGATTTTATTAATGCTGACTGGGATGTCACCTTGTGTTTCAGCAGCAGACAGCAATGCACACTAGGCATAGCCAGCACCCATGATGGTAACAGCTGTCTCCCTCCAGGTAGACAGGGGGCTTTAAGTCCCCTTAGAAGCTTCTGCAGTGGACTTTGCATTGCTACTTTCTTAATGGTTGCAGTTGTGTCCTACAGTGATTCCTGTCCCCAGAGAGACTGAACTGCTGAGTGTTTTCTTCTACCAGTGGTTTTCTTCCCTTCTGCTCCTCTGTTGAGCATCATTTGGGCTGTTGGCTGCCCTGTGTGGGAAACAGGGCACACTGCCCTTGCACAGCACACACGCTGATTGCAGAGGGCTGGAGATCAAGCCATCTTTTTCTCTTTGAACTGTTCATGGTCCATTCCTTTCACGCAAAACTGTCCTTCATTGTTGCCTCCTCCTAATGGCCTGCTGCTGCTGTTTCAGGAAAGTGGCAGAGTTATATAAATGATGTGACGTGGTGTGTGATGCATATGATGCCATTGCTATTGTAAGCTATGGATTGTCATGCAGAAGGGTTTCAAACTATAATGGCCCTAGTATCACAACAGTGTGACATTTTCCATGTCAGCACTCCCTTCTGAAGTGACTTCTGTTTCAAGCTGAAGACAAAGCACAAGAATTTTGTTTGTAATGACACATAACTATGGCTGGCTGCACAATTACAATTAACTTAACCATTTAGTGGGAGGGGAGGAGGCGAACAGGGGAGTACATGGAATGACGGCTTGCTTTTAACATATTTGGAGTATTTGGGTATCCTTGTGCCATTAACATTTTTATTATTTATTAGGTAGAGTATTTTGAAGGGATTTTGTTTCTGTCTTGTCCCACTGGCCCCAGCAGTGTGTGGTCCCTGTTTCCAAGGTGAGGAAGGTCAGCAGCACCGCAGAGTGATGCGGTAATAAATGAGAGATAAGAAGATGAACTACCTGGTCCCGCCTACTCACCTCCATCCTTTAGATGCAGATTGACTCTAGGACATGCAAGGGCTGCCAAGTAGTTAACCCGCTGAAAAAAAGAATGCAGCTGCAACGAATGAACTGTCCTTTAGTGAAAACATCTTAATGCTTCCTTAATTACACCCCTGTAGGGTATGCACATCTTAATAGTCAGCAGTGTCCACATGGAGATGGCAATTCAAACTTAACTCTTGCAAAGTTGCAGAGAGAACAGATAAATAACCCTTTTACCGTAGTTCTTGAAAAGTCATAAGGGAGAAGAAATTGAAGTGGGTTGGAGAACAGGACTCTAAAGTGTCTGATGTTCTTCTATTACATTTCCTTTCTGCCCCCATTGAAATACTGAAGTGCAATATAAAATTATCTCCTTACTGAACAGATTGTTACAGGTTGTCTGTTTGAATGGGGAAGATTTACAAGTTATTCCAACATAGTGGTACTGGGAAATTGCCTTTTGTGAACACTCCTATTCCATCGTAAGCACATCTGCATGAGGAAGCAAATGGAACTAGACGTATTAAAATCGGTGATTTCGGCTACCCTAGTATCTGTTCCCCCTTCATGCAAGACTGAATGTAGCTGACCAGATTTTCAGCTGAAATGGATGTTGTAAGGAGAAGGTGATTGCTGAAGATATGAAAAGAAAAATAAGTATACGTATCTTGTGGTAACTAAGAATCAATATAATCACCTGTCACGTACTCAAGTGTGGGAAAACTGAGTAATTTGTCTGTTTTTAAGCCCTGAAGCTACATTGTTTGAAAGCGTTTCAACTCAAAAATTATTTTTAAATTTGCTATTGCATAGACCTGTCAGGATTTTGCCGTCAAGTCAGTGGGATGCACCAATCCGAGGTACTGACACACTGCCTTCTGACAGCTGGCTAAGTGGTTTTTGAACAGAGAACTGTCTGTTTTCTTGCATCTGTGGCAGTAGCATGTTAGGCCTAATATTTAGAGATATATGAGTCTATAATTAGGTGAAGTGTTGAGGATCTCTACTTTTGTGATGCTTATATGAAAGTAGGAGTGATTTAACCTGGAAGCAAGAGGATGTGAAGTTACTGGAACCTAACAGCAAGGCAGATTTTCCGCTTGGACACTCAGCAGGCTGTTTATTTGGGTCCTATACCTTGGGACCTGTGTACTCTTCAGTTTCTGTTGCTTGAGGTGTTGCAATACTGGCTAGCTCTTTATCTGGTCTTTTGCACGCTGCTTTCAATGACATGGGACCTAGCAATCTAGATGCCTCAGAGTCTGGGGGTTTGTCCCTATCTCACCTCTCATTTTTTCCCAATTCTCCCTCAGATTCCCAGGTGGACCAGTGAAAAATCGACTTTTTGCTGAAGAAAATTAAAAGCTGAAGGGGGGAAGATATTTTTGGATCAAATATTGTCTTTGGGAACTCTTCCATTTCAGAAATTTTTTTGTTTTTAAGTATTTACACTTCAGTGTGTTTTGAAATGAAATGTTTCCAAGAATATGGATGATGTCAAAATGAAAAGTTTTATATCCAAAACACGTTTTCAGCCAAAATGACTTGCCAGATTTGGTGTTAAAATAATCAGTAGTCTCAGTTGCCTTAAGCCTGTGCTTTTCAGGAGCACAATACACATGGTTGAAATGTTGCCCAGTAATGTGGCCCAGTGCCTTCTGCACAGCCCACTTCAAGGGTCCAGCCTGGGACAGTGCATGACACACATTGCTGGGTCATGCTGAGGTTCTTGTCATCCAGCACCCCCAAGGCCTTCTCAGGGCTGGTCTCAATCCATTCTCTGTCCAGCCTGTATTTGTGCTTGGGGTTGCCCTGACCCATATGCAGGACCTTGCACTTGGCCTTGTTGAACTTCATGAGGTTTGCATGGCCCCACCTCTCCAGCCTATCAAGGTCCCTCTGGATGACAACCCTTCCCTCCAGCGTGTCAGCCACACCACACAGCTTGGTGTCATCAGCAAACTTGCTGAGGGTGCACTCAGTCCCACTGTCTGTATCACCAACAAAGACGTTAAACAGTGCCAGTCCTAATACTGACAGCCAATTCCTTACCCACTGAATGGTCCATCCGTCGAATCCATGTCTCTCCAATTTAGAGACAAGGATGTCATGTGGAACAGCGTAAAATGCTTTGCACAAGTCCAGGTAGATGATGTCAGTTGCTCTGCTTTATCCACCAATGCTGTAATGCCGTCATAGAATGCTACCAAATTTGTCAGGCATGATTTGCTCTTACTGAATCCATGTTGGCTGTCACCAATCACCTCGTTGTTTTCCATGTGCCTTAGCATAGTTTACAGGAGGATCTGCTCCATGATCTTGCCAGACACAGAGGTGAGACTGAATGACCTGTAGTTCCCCAGGTCTTCCTTTTGTCCGTTTTTGGAAATGGGTGTTATGTTTCCCCTTTTCCAGTCAGTGGGAACTTCACTGGTCTGCCATGACTTACCAAATATGATGGATAGTGCCTTAGCAACTTCATCCACCAATTCCCTCAGGACATGCGGATGCACCTCATCAGGTCCGACGGACTTGGACACCACAAGGTCTTGAACCTGATCTCCTACAGTGGAGGGTAGCACTTTGAATAACTCCCCTCACTATAGGTAGATGTCAAAGTTTGAATTCTCTTTGTAACCAAATCATTAGGTCCCCTCCTTTGTTAAAAACAAGATAATCATGCCTCCTGCCCTAGTCAGCAGAAGTTTGACTTCAAAAGGCAGACAAATCAGGAACTATATGAATATTTCTGGGGACTTTGCTGGAAGATATGAACTAACTAAAGGGAAGTATGAGATCTGAACATAAGTGGCATGTATGAAGTGGTAGTCGGCATATCTGCTAATATGCTCTGAGAATAAAGAAAAAAGTTCTTTAGGAAAAAGTAGTGAAGATCAGTTGAGACCAAAGCACTGAAATTTACAGTCCAGACTCTCCTGAATTTTTTGGCACCGGAACGCGGGTTGTGGCTTGGCTCATTTCTCTTAAGAGACGATGAGAATAGCTACGAACAAAGCTTTCATCAGGGTGCAAGTGGCATGCCAGGCTACCTGCTGGTAATGTCTCTCGAAGCATTTCCCAGAGGAAAGCTGATGATGTCAAAAGTCTAATCTTTTTTTTTCTGATCTTCAAAAGAAAAACTTCAGGTAGATGCAGTCAGCAAATCATAATCACTGCTGAACTGCAAATTAGACCGGAGTGAGTCTGAGTGGGCTTTGTAAATTATATGACTAGAACTGAGAGCTGCAGTAAACCCTTTGAATTTAATCTGAATGTTGGCAGTCATCAGTGGATGAAAGATTTCAGGCATCTCAGCTTTAATTCTTTTAGTGTTGGTGTGTGTGCTTTGTTTTTCTTTGTAGGGAAATGAAAGAGAGAGAAGGAGAGGGTCCCATCACAACAACATAAAACACTGGCCTTTGATAGGCTATTCAGGACAGTTGATACATTAAAATGAATGTAATATCAATATTATAATCAAGGCACATAAGCCTCAGAAGAGAGCAAGCTCGCTTTTTTTGCTTTTGACTCATTATTTATACAAATCTGCACTGCCATTGTGCAGTGCTTACTACAGAAATGCTGGTCTCCCCTGTAGTGCTGGCTTACACCCGTTTGCATGCTAATGCAATATTCTATTTCTAACTTGACGGTAATAGATTAGAGAATACGTGAGAGTATCGTTCCTCTGCTAATGTGATTCTAGCCATGCAGAAAGCTTGAGGTTTGTCTTAAACAGGCCAGCTTCTGAGCATTCTTCATATAAAATTCAATTTAAATGATTTCTAATTTACATGTCTACTTAGATTTCTGCCTGTCAGCTTTGACATACTTTTTCTCTTTTTTCCAGGAAAACTTGATGTTTTCTGCTAGTGGAGGAGGATGGAATCAGTGCTGTTTGCCTTCATCAGCTAATTGTTTCAATCTTTGTCATTCTCTCCTTGAACAGGAGGCATATTTTAATTATTGTATGGAAGATTTGTCTTGATTAGAATAGGAAAGCTTCTGTGCCTTTTCTAGAGAGGGAATGGGGACTTCTGCATTTAGTTTTGGCTCCTGTTCTTTCTGGCACTTCTGCACAGATGGTGGTGCAATCCAAAACCTGACAAAGAAACACATGCACCACACCCCAGTTATACTGTAACTCCCCTTGTTTCTGAACACTGAGTCGTGGGTGACGTTGTGAAACTCTCCACGTACAGCCTGCTGGGCTCACTGAGAGCATAATAGGGAAACAGAGGTGATTTTATTCTTGCTTTCAGAGTGAAAGAAGGGGGATGTAGGCCATGGTAAGGTCTTTCAAGAGATAAAGTAGGCTATTTCAGTGATGTAATCAAACTGGGTCTACACAACCACTCTTTAGCTGCTGCAGTGTGGGATGTGCGTAGGACATTAATAGTGCCTCCCTCTGGTCCTGAAGCCCTGGATGTGAAAAGTTGTGTACCTGACTTTTCTCTCCTGGTAACCAGGTACCAAAATATTCATGTGAGTAAGGGCCTCCTGGTGCTTACTGCAGGGAAGAAACTGGAAAAATGGGAGTTTTTGGAGATACTTGGGGCTGGAAGATGGCCACAGCACAACGGGTACCCTGCAGATGGGGTTGGGGGGGGATGAACTGGGATGGGCATGCAGGACATCCCTAGCACTGGGTGATGCTGTCCTGAGTTAACTCTACCATGCTGCTTCCTCCCATGGCTGGGCATCTGGATGATCTGGTGGCCTCGTGGCAGTACAGTGCTGTCAACAGTCAGGAAGGTAGTCCTAGCACAGGAGCCAAGTCTGTGGTTGTTATTAATGGTTTCTACACTGCCTGGTCCAGAGATGCTATGTCACAAGCTCTCATGTCTTTGCATTGTTTTGGCAGAATAGGATGGAGATACAATGGGTGCTGTTGAAATTTGGACTAGCCTAGGGAAGTCAAGAGAAGAATAACCCTGCTGAAAAATCTGAATTTTTCAGACAGAGACTGGGCACTGCAGTTAGAAGTCATTCATTTGTGGTCCAGTCCTCTCCCAGCTTTACTTCTTATAGATTTTAGACTTTGCATTTTTATGGTTAATTTTTTTCTTTAAGGATTTCTTATGTTGAGAAAAAATTATATTTATAAAGTGTATATCTGTTTTTGCTTTGGGCTAATCTCAGGATGAGATACAATAGCTTAGGGATCTGGGAAATAAGACATTAGTCAATGCTATCTTTCAGTTCCTTTATATGTTATAAGCAGATTCACTTCACTCGTAAAATAACCTTGTACAGTTGTATTTTAAAGATGATTCTCTTTTTGTTTGTCTATTTCTATTATTCACAGTGCTTTGATATTTATGTGTCAAAGAATTCCAGAAAAAATCACCTCACAGCTCAGAACAAGTGCTTTTTAGCTTGAAAAGAGAATTTTTCATTAAGATATAAATAAATAAGAGTAAGGATTATATTTGAAGCTAATTCTTATTTATTTAGCATCTACGGTTATGTTGTGTTTTACAGAATAATGTAAAACTTATCCCTTTGTTTTACTGAACAGTTTCTCTTTACTTCTGTAGACCTTAGTGATTGGAGTTGAATAACATTAATTTAATCCTGTCCCTTTTCACATTCATGGGAGCGTTTCCACTGACTATGGTGAAGCCAGAATCTGTCTAATATGTTTTAACTTGGGTGGCAGAGTTTAAACCTGGGTAAAGCTGTTTCCTGCCAGTGTTGTATCATTTTATTTTTACTTATGTGTGGTTGTCCAGTGTGTAATGGGATGTTTATCCAGACTTCCAGGTGCCAGCAGGAGTGTTCCAGAAATAAGAGCTGTTTGATCTTACCTTTCACCTGGTAAGAGGTCTCCTGCCCTACACAAAACATGGTGAGGGAATTTTCCTTCCTTATGTCAAACTCTAGTCCTGGTGGGACTCCATAAAACCACTCTGGACAAAGCCCTGTGGAGGGTTTGCTCCTTGGGCTCCTGGGGAGCACAACCCTTGGCCTCCCCCATCCTCTCTAAGCCGATGGGGGTCTGGCTCAAGCACCTGCCCTCAGACCCTGGGCTAGGGTATGGTTGAAATAATTTAAAATAAAGTACTCTTTCTGAGTGTAGCCAAAAAAGGCAAGATGCTGTAGTGAAGCTGTGTGGCTCAGTAGGTGCTCTGCTGTAGGCCTTTGTCGCATTTGTGGAGCTACAGAGAAGAGGGCAGCACTGCTGGTTGTGAACCAGTTTCCAAGTCAAGCTGGCATTTTGGACACTGTGATAGAGGGCACTTGTGTCATTACTGGAACAAAAGGCAAGTGGTTGTTGGGTGTAGGGATGCATATGCAGATTTCTAACAGGCGAGCAGAAACTGAGTAAGACCCAGCTAGATGACTTATTGCTGTACGCTTTTTTTAATGAGTTAAGGTATTGCAAGACAGAGAACTATGTCAAATAATATTTTATTTTCTCATATCTATTAGTTCCTTCAAGAAGTTTCTTTAATAGTGTGGATTTTTTAACATTAGACATCTAACTGGGGAGTTAATTTCCTATACTGCCAAACTGTGCTTGTAAAATGGCATTAGAATGCTGAATGCTGTAGCTATGAAGTGTGGTAATAATAAGATCACTTGTAATTTGAATTTCATTACTAGAATTTTTCTGAATGAGCTTGTTATGCGGTTCCTCTTCCAGCTTACCCGTAGCACTGCACTGCTGTGGCCAGTGCAGTGGTAGCTGCAATTTTTTTTCTTCCCTCCTCTAAAGCTGTCTCTGAGTGTGGCTGAGTTGTCTTTCTGGTCCAAAGAACACTGTAAAGAACCACAGCTAAACAACTAATGAGGCATGTGCCTCTGTCATCTATTAGAGTTGTCTCTCTATCACACAATTTAAAATAGAAAAACACTTTTTCTTTTTGTCTGTCCAATATTACATAAAGTATTTTTTTCCTTTTCAGAATTTTCAGTTTGAGTTCATTTTCAGAGCTTTAGTTTTACAGTTTTCTGAATTTTCAAGTGGTAATGGGCAAAGTTAAAACTGTATTTGGTAGAGAAGAAAGGGGTGAGAAACTGAACATCATTCTTTCTCTTTTCTAAGGGAAATAAAGCAAATGCCAAGGGTTCTTACCTTTTGTTTTTTACATTTCTAACCACCTTTAATTTTTTGTAACTCCTTCAACTTTGTAGAGATTACACAGTGGAAAAGTTAATTTGATTTTTCTTCTAGGCAGCTGGATATCTCCTTCAATATTGAAAGGATTTCGAAAAGCTAGAGTGAAAGCTGAACAAGCAAAACATGTATCTGAATTTGTGAAAATAGAAGGCATCTTTCAGTTGCGTTCAATATCCTGAGACAACGGGAGTGGTGTAATGATGGTAGGTCTATTTCTAGAACACGCTGGTCTACGGGAACCAGTTCAAGATGAAAATTTCCTCTTGAAAAAACAAGTGTGAAACCTCTTTAAACCACCATGCCAAAAAAAAAAAAAAAAAAGATTTGAATGAGCCATGGAGAATCAGTAGTCTAAAAATTGTCTATTTTTGTTGTGATTTGTTCCGTGATAAAACTCTGACACACTCAAGTGAGCAACATCTTGCAGCTGCTGCTATCGGCTAGAAGAGTTACCAGGGCACGTGGCTCTGCATCTAGGATTGACCCAAAAACCTGATTTTTTTCTTCAGCTGCTGCTACATGTTGCTACAGCTGCCCGGAAAATGAGGTGAAAGGAATCTACTGGTCCTGAGGCTTGTATCTACAGGCTTGACCCATGGCCAGTCAACATGTAGCCTAATCGGTCTGTGCAGGTGTGTGCTTTGCTGTGTGAGGTACTGGGTACACAGGCAGCCTTAAATGTCATGTGAATGAAGTGGATTTTTGTTGTTCAGGTTTGGTACAGTAGCACGTGCCATGTGATTGTGCTTGCACGCTTGCTAGGGTGTTTGTAGAAACTAGCAGGGATTCGGCATTCTACCAAAACCAGAACAGCTGTGTTGATTATAAATCTCGACAGCGTATTTCTGTGTTTTAGGGGAGGAATTTAAACTTGAGGCATCTTGGTTACTGAAAGACTTCCAATCTCTAATACGCTAGAGATTTTGAGAATCAAAATAAACTTCCCTGGAGTGCTTACAGGCCTAAGGTCTCGTATCATATCTCTCAGATGGAGAAGTGGATTGAGGCTTGACTTGAAATGTTAATATCACAACTGAGAGAGCTGCTATATCATTCAACCTGACTCCAGAGGGAAAAGACCAATCACTTTAGAGTTAAGATGCATGAGTGAGAAAGTGCACATGGGCCAAGAATGATTGACGTTGAGAGATATTTTTTTTGCTCCAGTGGATGATACCTGAGCAGCTAGCTGGGCTTAGAATAAATAAGGGTCACTGAAGAACACTTCTCAAGGCTGCTGCTGCCACATAATCTGTGGGTATGATAACGAATTTCCATACTCTGGAGAATGGGATGATGTATTTAAACTGTTTAAACCATGAACAGCTTTATACAACAGTTGCTTCCTTTTAGCTAGCGGCAGTGTAGAATGTCTTTTGTGAGGCTTGCTGGAAAGAGGAGGCTAAACAGTAGCTTTATGAAAAATAAGACTAGCAGTCCCCTAATCTTCAGAAGCAGCCACCACATAATTTAGGCAATCGAATCTGTCATTCCAGGTCCTAATCTGATAGTGCAATGGGAATCCTGCACCGATACAACCATGAATCCAGGGTATGGTCTGGGTTTATTATTGGGTTATGTTCAATAAAACATGTCAGAATTGATTTCTTTTCAAGAGATGATATATAAGCACTAAGTCTGGGTTTTGTAGCTATTCCATGAAATACAGTTGTTCGAAAGTATCTTAAAAAGTTAGTGCAGTTAAGATTTCGCTCAGCTGGTTTATGGCGCCTCCAAAAATAAATGCAGTTTCAATAGAATGACATCTCTCATAAAAGCTGAATCCATCTTTCATGAAATTCCGTTTTTGAAATGAGAGCTGACAGTTGCTTGGACTGTCAAAAGTATCTTTGCCGATTTAGTCTGAGGGCAGTCGCTGTGTGACTTTTCCTTTTTAGGCTGCAGAAGGCAAAAGGTCACAGGGAGGACAGTATTTCTTTCCCATATCAGAGCTTGCATTAGCTCTCACTGGGAAGTTCTCTTTGTGTTCACATCTTGGCTTTGGCTGGCATTGCCAGGCTGTGTAATGAATCTGTACAGGGCTAGAGGCAGGGGAAGCAGTGTGGAAGGGAAGTGAAAGATAATAGTGTTGAAGCCCAGAAGAGTCACCCAGTGCATGAGTATTATCTGTCTGAACAAAATTTCTTTATTTGGTAATTCTATATCTGAATGGTATTTTGGGCTTCAGTTGTGTTGCCAACGATATAGCAGGTTGCTACTCAGACATTGAATGAAAATCAGAACTTTTACCTAGCTTTGTTTGGTTGACTTGAATCTCTCTCTTAAATGAATGCTTACTACTTTTCCACCATGTTTTTTCCAAGAATTTCTCTATTTTTTGAATTGGAAATATTCCTATTTACAAGTGTTAATGATCACATAAAAGACATTCACTTTAGCTACTGTGCTAAAGTGATTTTTGAAAAATCTCTGCTCCCAAGGCCTGATTTTCCACTGTGTTATTATCACTAATTCGAAACTCAAAAGTTTGAAACTGTGGCACAGCTTCTAGTTTATAAGAAAAAGACAGTATCAAAGTTAAAAGTTGGAATTGTGCTTGTTTCAAGTTCTTCAGTGGTAGCTCTGGAAGAATCCCCTATGACTTCCTGTAAAGAGTAAGTTTTTGGAAGGTTTTAATGTTAAGCTCTACAAGGTATGCAACTCACAGAATACTATATTCAGTTTCTATCATAATTTGGTTTCTACACTGGCATTTAAGAATTTATTTTCAAAATTATGTGCCTATAAAGGACTGAATAAAAAAGTAAAACCAGGAGAAGATTTTTCGCATTTGCGTTAGTGTATATGAAAGTATGAATTAAGGGATTCCTTTAATATTCTTGATGTTTTCTTCTTCACTGCCAATGCGTAAGCATCAAAATACATAGGTTCTCGTTCATACGTGGATTTCTGATCCTACTGAGAAACTATTGTACTGCTTGTGCATCAGAGACAAACATGCACATGTGCCTCCCTTGAGACTAGGAAGGAAGGGTTGGTGGGTTTTCTGAGGCCTCCGAGTGCTGTTAAACCCCCTCACAGCACCATCCTGTAGATATAATTGGCGGAGGAGGTGGCCAGCTTTTTAGCAGCTATTGATGGGAGGACTTAATAGCTTGAAATAGCCTCAGACTGCATTGAATTTATTTGAAATAATGTTTATTAATGTTTTTATATATATTGAACTTTTCAGAAAGAATCTCACTGAGCAAGCATGTGAAAGCATTTCTAAGTGGTCCTCACTTAGGCCGCTGTTGGTCCTCATCTTACTAGGAAAAAAATGCAGCACCTTGAGTTATAAAAGGCATCAAAAGTGCTATCACAATGTTGTGATAAATATTAGCCTTGCTTATAAATTTTAATTTGGCTACATTTCTGAAGAGCAATCATATTTAGGAGGAGAAAGCATAATTCCATTCCTAAAGTCTATAGCAAATATCTATATTTCTGGTAAAATTTTGGCATGTTAGTGCTTTTTACATATATCATATGAAGCATGCCTTTTTTTAAATGCTGGGGTTGGAAGTAATTTGTGCCAGTCAGAAATCAAGCATAAACAGTATGTGGGGTTAGATATACAGTTCAGCAACCGGAGTGTGGACAGGCTAAGAATAGCAGTATCGAAACCATTTGCTTTTGTGTAGCATCCTTTGTTTGTTGAGCATTGAGTTACAGTGATATATTCAATATGCTCTTTGCACGGTATTTGAAGTATGGAACTAGGCACTCCCTGGAAGCGGATTTTCTTTTTTGAGATGACAGCCAATTTACAGTAATTAATGTGATAAGGACAGCAGCTGTAGCAGTCTCTAATTCTTTAATCTTAAAGTAAGAGCCAAAAATGGATTAGTTAGAGATAAACATAGCTCATGGCTTTTTCTCCTGAGAAAAAGCCCTTTAAAAATGTTGCATTCTTGTAGCAGGACTGGCCAATACAGCGATGAAAGCAATTTTCCTTTGCTGGAGGGAATTATCCATGTCAGACTGAACTGAAACAATAAATGTTGACTTATTTTAAAGATGATGAGTAAAATTTTGACTGTAGGTGGTGAGAATAGTTTTGTGGGCTGATCTCAGAGTGCCTTGGCCCCAGGAAGAAGGATATCTAAAGATTGTGTCTAGTGCTAATGAGCTTACTACAAATGTCAGTCAAAGACTAGGAAAACGGAGAAGAACGTGTTTGAGAAGTGATGCTGTTATTAGCGCTTCTGCTAGGGAGGGTTTATTATCTTTCACGATGAGATATAACACTGGAACAGGAAGCATCACAAGTGTGTGATGGAATATGTTCTTAACTAAACGAATTACTTGGGAATATACATGAGATGGTTATTTAAATGTTTCCAAAGTTTGCAAATAAATTGTTTCTCTATTAAATAAATTGTCACAGAATTCATAACTGAAATTAATTTCTGCAATCTGTTTTATTTAAATAAATTTAATGTGAAAGAAAAGTCTTAAACTGACCATAACAGAGGTACTTTGTTAGATACATTTGACTTAATCATCTGCAACCTGTGTATTTAAACATCTACTGTGGATGACAAGCTAATAGTGCTCTTTACATTTTATGGCCTTTGAGACAACCATGAAGGCTGTTGGAAAGTGGCTTGACTGTTTCACTGATATGGATGATGTTCCCTAGAGACTAGCCTGGGATTGTTGTCTCTGACAAATGAAATTAGCAGATTAATTTTTGATTCCTGGATGAAGGACTACAGCAGATTCAAGCCTAACATTCAACAATTTTAATGGTTTAAAAAGAGGCCGTGATTTTACTAATTGAAGAGAGATTAGATCCTTAAAAGTTCTGTGCAGCCAACCTGTTTTATTGTCCTTCCCAGTAAACATTACATTTACTCTGTTACAAAATTGCTATTAAATTAGTGTGCATAGACTTGAGGATAGAAAATCTTTGTGTTTTTCTGGGTTGACCTTTCTGCCTGATTTAAAGACCATTGTGAAAGAGCTCTGAGGAGAATCCCGACACCTTTCACAGCAAAGGTGAAAGCTTTGATGCTAACACTGAAGTTAAAGGCTGCTGTAAGAAGAGAATTGGACAGGTAATTTCTTTGCGTTTGGCTTGGAATAAAATAAAGTCTATATTGAGCATGATGCTGTCAAGTGTTTATGGATGCTAGGTATCTCTTATTTTTTAAAAAATTAAATTATATTTGCACAAATGGAGAGTGCCTCTAAGGAGATTTGTGGCACAACAACACAGGAGCTTCCTGCATATTTTAAACTCAGTTTCCTGTTAACTGTGTGGAGAGCTTGTTTGTGTCCCACCAGAGATGTGCTAAATCTTTGAGGGAGTCTTATCTTAGCGTTTGGAATAATCTACCATTACGACCATTTGCAAGGTTTGTGTGCTACTGTTCAGCAAGCTCCATACCCCCGGTATTACTGCCTGTTTTCAGGCAGGCTGCCTTTGTTGTTGTGGAACCAGAGTGGAGAACTCTCTGGGCAGTCTTTGGTTACCAAAAAGCTGGGCAACTGCTGTCCCATGCATGCAGTGCTGTGTTTGTGCCTGCCTGATGACTCTGAGAGGGGAGATGGATGATGGTGCTCCGAAAGAGCAGCTCCTCAGGACCTGAATTTTGGGTGATCGTAGTATAGGCTTTGAAGCAAGCACTTGTGAAACTCTGTTCTGCCTAGGCAAGATCTGTACCTTGTGTGTGCAGGTATATTCTCATATGTTTCCTTGCTATGTTAGGCCTTTTCTTAGTTAGACTTGGCCATTTTTTTGGAATGAGATATATCAGCATTTTGTATCTTAGAAGCAAATTGATTTTTTTTTTTTTCCTCCTTGATTCCTATTCAGTAACATTTTTAACAAAACACTCAGGAAGGAGTGGTGTATTCTCCTCATTGTTCCCGGGTGCAAGCAGCCCAGCTATTTCTAGCCTGATGATGTTTATGTGAAAAGTTATGAAGCTGCTGGTCTCACTCATGTGGAGTAATAGTTTCGCAGAAATCAGCTGGACTATTATTGAAGCAAAATACCACTCAGCATGAGGAAGGCTGGTAGGAGCAGGTGATGTGCAACTCGAAGCTTTAGCTAGGTCTTATAATAACCAGATTGTTTGTTCTCCACAGCCTAAATGGAGGCGTCTGTGCTATGGCAGAACACAGGAGCTTCCGTGATTGAAAAATGATGGCATGTGGTGATGTGTGTGCCGCCAAGCTCTGAGGACGCATTTGACGTGGTGTGCCTATTCTGTGAAGCAGCAATGAAGCAGTTAAGATAGATGGGAATCATGCGGCTAAAAATCCTGCATGTACTTTGAAAACTCATCCAAGGTACTTACAGACCATTTTTATTGCTGTCCCTCAGGATTTGTGCACAGTTTCTGGAAAACACTGTGTATGCTGCTGATAGAGATATGTCTCCTTTTTCTGCCATCCAAATGCCAAACAAAGAGGAATGGAAACCAAATGGAAGCAGAGTGCTTTTGTTCATGAACTGAAAAATTTATGGCTATTTGTAAAAATGCAGAAGAACTTGGTCTGCTGCTGAGAGGCAAAGATAAGAAGTAAAACCTGTCACTGGCAGGATATTTTGGGGTCAGCTTCAGTCAGGGTGCATCATTCCCTGGATGTCCATGTGGTGAGTAGATTCCTGCCTAAACAACAGGCCTGAGTTGCTACTTTATTAACAAGAGTTTGACTCGGAGCTGAGCATTACTTTGGCCATTGAAATGATGAAGGGTTCATGGACACTCTCTGCTGAGTGACAAATAATAAGTCCAGTTTCACTGTGACAGAGCATCTGGGCTTGTGATTTGTAGAACAATTGCTGGAATATTTTTGGAATTATTTAATTGTGAGTAATCATGCAGAGACTCAGAGTTACTCCACTGCAAAAAAGACTGCTGTATTTGAAAGAAATTAGCAGCTTCTAAAAACAGAAATTTTATTTGAATTTTTAATTCAAATAAACTTAAACTCTTCAGACTTTTTTTTCTTTGCTTGTTTTAAACAAGAGACTATATCTTATTTTTTATTTCTTTGCATACTATTATCAGAAGGTTTTTAAAGACTCCAGCCATTACCTTTGGATCTAATATAGGGAGTTCGGGTGACACTCCATGCTGACAGACTTTTGTCTATACAGGGATCTACCTCATGCCAGCCATCAGTATAAGCACATTAGGGATTTGCTTTCATGTTCTTCCAGAACAGTCGTAGTCATTATTTGCAGGATATATCAGAGAATGGTCATTTGTTGTGCTCCATAACTTGTAAGTAACTAATTGCAACATACGGTGGTCCTAGAGCTTATCTGGCAGTTACCAGTAGTTACAAGCAGAGACTGCAATGTGTGTATGTGGGTTTTCTTGCATTTTTTCTTTCTTTTTTTTTTTTTTTTTGTATTCATATGGGCATATTGGATAATACTGGACTGAATCCATCCAGCTACATTGTAACCAAAACTGCCCTCATAGTATTGTAATTTTAAGATTAATGAGTTAGTTGGATACCTTTCAAATCTGTGCAGTGCCTTTTATAATCAAGTATGTGTAGTGCTCTTGTAGCTGTTGTTGTATGCAGAAAGGCTTGTAGCAAGAAGTTTGACGTTTTACTAGCTGAAAAAAATCAGAGAAGCTTTCAGATACATTATTTTTTTGTTTGTTTTTACTTCTGTTTCAGCAAGAAGGTCAAAGTAATCAAAGTATCTAAAAAGCACATTGCAATCATTTCTTGAATGTTAGTAGAAATCTGATTGTGTGAACTCCAAGAGTGATCATTTTGTATTGAGGAATACTTGCTGCATAACTAGATAACTAGATAAATACTCCTTGGTTACCTACTATTCTTTTTCAAAAATGTAAGAGCATCTTTTAAGTCTCACTGGGACAGGTCAGGGGAGGCTAGCTGGAGCAAAATGAATTTAGTGTTAATAGAGGCACTTCTAGTGTTAACATCCTTCTTACCACACCAGTGATAAATGGTGGAATAGGGCCTTCCTGGCAAGTTTCTACCGGTAGGCAAAAGCAGTGTCGTTTTTTGTAGCCATTATGATCTTGTCCCACTAACTGGGCAGAACTGTGTCAAGGCTCCATATACTGTTTGATTTACAGCCACAGCTACAGCACTCTGGGCTGTGTGGGAATTTTTCATTGCTGCCTGTCTCCACACCCGTTTGCAGTTTCACCATTGCAATGAAAGAGACCAATGAACACAGAGAAAATGAGAGGCCATTTGATTAGAATGCGTTACTATTCACAAAATATATTGGACAATAAAATTGGTTCTTGTTTTCATTAAAAAAACTCTATGGCTAATATTATATTATACAAATTAGACCATTCTTTTAACAATGACTGTAATGAGGATGATGTACCGAAAACTGTAGTATGTTCATCTAACAGCGTCAATATTGAAAGTTTATATCCTCCTCTTAATAGCTCTTTTACTAAACTGAAGTTTGCATCTGAAGCACAAAGATTTCTTTAATTTCAATCTGTTAATCAGAAACGACACATCAGTAGTTTTACGTGTGTGTATAGCTGGGCAGAGGAGGGCTACTGGTGGTGTAGCTTGAGTTACCTTAGTAATGCGGCATTTCCAGATTATAGTGGATATAAAAATTATTTTCCTAAGTTAAGTATGTCAAAATGAGACTTTTGGGGGAAGGATGAAGTTTTGAGGAAAGAGAACTTAATTATTCTGTTTTCAAGAGGTCTAATTGTTTATGATGGTGCTCATTTTTCAGCAGATGGCCACGAAGATAGGGGAAGAAAATTATGTTACCAAATGAGAAGTTAGAAACAAGGAAAAATACCAGAGTGGTGTGGGGTGTGTGTGTGCCCGTGTAGGATACAAGTGGTTATAGTCACTAGGATCATGATGTTGGACTAGTGTTTGGTGATTGTTTTTTTGGGCATATTGTCCTTTGCTTTGTTTTTGTGATGTGATGGAGTACATCTCATGCAGGAAAAGGTATCCAAAGTTTTCAGTATTGTTTGGATTGCTGCTTTCTATATGGATAGACAGGATGGGATTTTGTTTAGTTTAACTGAATTTCACCAGTTAAGTATTTACTGTTTGCTGTCTACCAGCAGTGTTGATGTCTGATCAATTTTAACTTCTCTTTCCACTTTGCTTGGCGGTCCAAGTGAAAGGGGTATTATCACGTCAGAATTTATTATACTGATGGGTACATATGTAAAACTAAATGCTGTATATAGTTTTAGAAGTAGGTGCATGTATAGGTTTCTGATAAGAAGCAGGATAAATGTGCTTTCTGCTGAAAAGTTAAATGCATGAGACCTTGTTTTTTCACAGAAAAATAACGTTGCTACTTAATTCTCCATTCCAGAAGAGCCTTCAGATCTGTCCTTGCTGCTCCAGTTACTCAGGATGCAGGCCATGCCTGGTTATTCTGGGGAGTTCTAACAACCAACAAAACCTTTATCTAAACCTCCATATGGCACATCAATGGAGTACCTAGACATGTGCACTGTTGTCTTTGGTCATTTTGTACAGAAAATACAATCAGACTTGGCTGTCAAACAGATGAAATCTGTCACATTCCTCCTGTAGGAGCTGAACTTGGTCCAGCCCAACAAATACAAAAAATACTCGCCCATAAAATTGCAAGTGGAGCCTGTGATTTCAGTGCATGTGGGCTAAGATTCTGTGGGGACTGGCAGGCACCACTTTCTGGCTGAACAGCCTGCGATCAGCACTGTTTCCCTGCTCCACCACTCTAAAAACCATTGCAATAAAGCAGCAGATGGCTTTGACACACCTTCCCTAAAAGGGCAGTTTCCTACAGAAAAATAGAACTTTCTAGCTTTCTGAGGAAGAACCTTAAAATCAAGATTTGCTTAAATCGCCTTACTAGAATAACCTTGCAAAGTGGTTTCTTTTTATTGTTCCTTCTTGTATATTCATACTTTTAACGTGCCCTGCTTGTTGTAGACTTATTGAAGCAGAGGAAAAAAATATGACTCAATCACAAGTTTCATAATGTCTTGTTTTCTTGTTCCTGAGATATTGGGGAGCAGCCTGTATTTCATGGACCTGTTTATTTGTAAAGTTTGAAATCTTCTAGCTGATGCTGGGCAGGTTTGTTGCCCTCAGCTGAGGAGTCAGTAAACCATGTGCTGGGAGCTCTGTGTTATGTGGGAGGTTTGGGCAGTGTGGATTTGTGCGGCTTCCTGGATGTTAAGGCTGACGTTTCAAGCATGGGGGCAACAGATACTTTTTACAGGCATCAAAGCTGGGAAAAAAAAGCAATTTTGCAGAATAATTGTCACCAGTGCTATAACAGACAGTATATCATTATTTTCTTAGATGATTTCTGACATAAAGGCCTTTATATGTGCGTGTGGTGATTTTAGTTTCAAAAGGGTGCAGCCCTTTGTCACTGCATTTCTCAGGGCAGAAGTTTCTGCATTAGAATATCTGCCGAGGGGCTCTGAGGGATTGCCCATACTTTTCTTGACACAACATTGTATTTCATAGGGCACATCTAACAAGTAGGTGGCATTAAGTGGTCTTCACTTGTATCATGGCTTTGCCATTTCACCTGATTATCACTTGTGTGGACAAAAATCTATTTAGTAAAGTTATCCTTTAGGACAACATATGTGAACAGAACACTAAATACTCTTTTCTTGTCCTTCTCTGTATGAATACTGTATCACAGTTAGCAACTACTCCTCAATCAGCCACTCTTGTCAACATCTTGGCCTTCTGTTAACCCTAGACTACATATTCTAGCTAAAGAATTAGTTCAGACTGACCTTCTATGCATAATTGTACAATGCTGAATTCAATGGACTACTCCATTAGGGTCCAAGGGCGGACACTGGCAATGGCGTGAGTGCACGTGAAGTTGCTATTGCTGTCCTATTTCTAGGTATCAAGGACAGAAGCTTCCTGGAAAGAATAACAGTAGAAGGTGAAGCATGACTTCTGTGTGTAGGTGGTGTTTGTACTCTTTGGAAATAACGCTTCATTTTTTGGGTGCTGTTAATCTTTTCCCACAACCACACTCAATAATAGTGGGGGTTGGGTGAGGAATAATCGCATTTTAGAGACCTGCTTGCATCCAAATTCCCTTTTCTAGCATTGTGTTCTTATTGCCCAGACTGTTCATGTTCATGACAGTACAGTCTTGTAATGATCTTCTTAATTTGCAATCCTTCTATTTGGTACAAGATGTGTCAGTTTGACAGGAGGCCATTCAGGACTTTAATATTGCATCAAGGAGTCTAAGGTTAATCTAGAAAGGCATATAGAATTAGTTTAAGTGCAATACATTTCAGATACTAACATGGTAAAGTCAAACAATAGCAAGGTGCTCTAAGGTGGTGATACATGCAGGTGTAGCTTTTTCACAGGTTTTGTCTTGTACTTTTTTCAGCTTATAACAGAGTATAGTAAGATTGAAAGGCAGCTCCCAGCAATTATTCAAAATTTTTGCTACTGTACAGAGAAAAGCTTCAGCAAAACTCAGGAGGTGAGAGAACAGTTCAATACTAGACTGAACACAGTGTAAACATAAGTGTAGGACTGTGATTGACTATCTAAGGCACTGAGTCCTGTACCAAGAATCTTAAGCAGCAACACAGTAAACAAAATGTTCCTAGAAGTCTTTCTCTGCTAAGCTGATAAGTGTGCTTTGCCTTTTGCCTGGAAGACTGGTTTCTGTGCAGTGGTGGGGTTTTGCCCCCCCTTCTTTTTTTTTTTTTTTTTTTCTTGGTTTTGTTTTAAGGCTGTAACTTGAGTCTTTTGACTTGCAGTGAAACTGAGCTGATGGCTTCTTCCCCGTCAGGAAGACACTGCAAACAATTGCTTTCCTGTCCCTTCCTTGCTACTGGAAACTTCTTTAAAGGTTAGTAATCTATAGTGCCATTTCAAGATTCAGACTTTCATTCCATGCACCATTACCCATGGAAGAAGGAAAAATAGACTATTATAACTGTAAGTGCAATACTCTAACCTAATGGACAGTATAAGAGATGTGTACTTTGCACATACATACTATTCGTTTAGAGACAGTGCATGACTTTGACATGCCTTCCTCTAATGGAAAAGCAGATAATAACACAGAACATTCTTCTGTAGAAGAGACACAATTGCCACCCACCTATCTTATGTGGGAAGAGCACATTGAATAAGGTTTGAGAGAGAAAAACACCTTTAGGCTCAGTTAAGAGACATTTTGACACTAGAGTCCTAGTAGTAAAGTAGACTGCCGTTTGCTTTTTATTGCTGAACAATTAAGACGGAAGGTGTGTGAATAAAATGGAATGTCCTTGCAAAACAGCAGCAAGAAAGTATCTCCTGTGTGATAATCAGAAGTGGTGAAGGGGTGCTCTTGTGATCTTTCTTGCTATAGTCTCCCTTGCTTTTACATGGTGGCTTTTAAGTCAGTAGCATGAACTTGGTACACACGTACAAACATGCACACACACATTTTTAATATATATATAAAAACTTTGTAGTACTGTATGTTCACAGATATTTTTTCTTGTTTTAAATGGACCAAAAAAGGGGTCAATTGATGAATGACTTGTATTTGGCTACATTCATGTCAGCATTCTGTGAGATTTGCTTTCACATCACTAGTCTTTCTTCCCAAAGCTACTTTTATGGTCTGTTTTCTTAGTTCACATGAAAGCCACCCAGTTCCAACTGTTGATACACCATTTTTAGTTTACAAAGTTTCAGTCCCACATGGACTTTTCTCCTCTATCTCATGATACAAACAAAGCTAATCTTTCCAAGCAGTGCTTAGGAGTTGCTGCTTTCAAGTTGCATTGACAGCTTTCAACTAACACAGTAGGTGCCAGGACAGTAAAACCAACCTTTTTAGGCTTTAAATGTTCGGGACCTGTCTGCAAACTCCTTCATTCTTCGACTATAACGTTTCTTTTCCTTGCTGATCTGCTTATCGACAACTGCAGATTACACATATCCTGTCTCTTTCTAAAGATGTGGGAACTGAATTCGGTTGTCTCCCAATACTATGTAAAAGGATAGCCCCATAGACATTGAGTCTGTTTTTGGATTGCATCCAAAAGGTGTAAATAACTATGTCCTCCTTGCAGGAGGGAGATATGAAGGAAGCCAGCTGCACAGCTTTCATTCGAAATTCCCAACCCACAGATTCTTTGTAGTTCCCTTCTTTGTGCAACCTACAGATATAATCATATACCCCTAATTTCCAAAACTTTGACCTGACTAATGACTGAAAAACTTAAAAAGCCCTTGGGTCACAATTAACCCTTCTGAGATTAAATAGTGACATTTTGAAAAGGCCTAGGTGATTTTGGTGTTTGAGTTTTCATTTTCTTTTAGAAAACACTTTATGGACTACTCAGAAGATTCTTGGTGTACTTACCAGCCTTTTCTTTAACATTCACAGTCTGCCCAAATCTGTCTTTCTCCCAGTCATCCTAATTTACTCCAGTCCCTTTCTCAGTCTCTTAAGAGACCTTGGTCTTCAGTTTATTTCCTCACCAATTGTAAACACATTGATTCCTCAGTGCCATTTTGTTCCTAGAAGACTTTAGTTTTTGGGCTCCTCTCCTTGTCCTAGTCTCCAGCTCTCTCCAAATGCCTCAATTATTTCTCAGACAAATCCTTTAATGCCTTGTGATGTTGCATCTGTAATGTAAGGATGTCTTAACATTTCTCTAGCTTGCTCTGTTGAATTTTCTCTGACTACTAAAGATTTTGCATGGTCTTATCTTCCTTTGAGTAAGTGGGCTGTCGGATCTGCAGCTTGCTTAATGTTAGGCACATTCCAGATCTCTTAGTATGAAAAGAGCAGTTGCCTAAGATTACCATGCCATGCTGAGATCTTGATAGTATTTAGCATAAGCAAAGTGGAGGTAGGGACTGACTTGTGTAAGGGAGGGTTAGTTTTAGGCCAGTGCACATATAGGAGGAGGACCACCTAGCTTGTTTCTCAGGTGGTTGCAGGCAGTGGTTCAATAAAGATGGTTAATAATGATACTTTATCATACAAAATCAAATAGCTTTTCCAACACATGATATGAAAAACTCTGACTTGTGAAGTTTATCACTGTATTTAATTGATAAGCGTGGTAGGAGTACTGATCATAAAACAGCAGGCTGTAGCCTCTGAGGTCCCTGTGAGTTACATTAATGAATTACATGATATATGAACTATGTTATCTTTTAAAATTTGTTATACGTTGTAACTCCAGTTACATTTGGACTTGAAAAACAAGTGCACACAAAAAAACCCAATCCCAAACCAAGAACCCCCCTATACATACAGGACTAGAATTTTTCCAAAGCACACAAAATTTTGTTTCATTTGGCTCATTTGAAATCATTTGGAAAATTCCTATTGACTGGGATAGGAGCAGAGATTTTTTCCTGGCACTGAATGCATTTGAAAACTCTATTATTCATGTCTCTTGTTTGAGTGTTAAGGAGAAAGTCTAGGAATGCTAAGAGCTGAGGATGTAGTTGTGTCGTCTTCATCTGAAGTGGAAGGGGCTTTCTTTTAAGTGAATGAAAAATTAAATATATCTTTATGATACTGGGTTTATTGCAAATCATAAGATTATTAATTAAATGGCCAAGGCTTATTAATGATGTGTGCACAGAGATTTATAGTTTCATCAGGCTGTTCTATTCTGGGTCTGAATTGTAATGCACTCTCACTTTGAGATGGGTGTTGGTAGCCTAAGCCTGGTTATGCTGGCAAACTTGAAAGTTTTATTATTTCTGTAGCCAAATTGTTGTCATAGGGTTATTTTACTACAACTGAACAGCTGAAGCAAGGAAAGATTGTGTTAAGTTAGGAGGGCTTTTGTGGAAGGTGAGGAGAGGGAAGCTTTGTGGCATGGCCAATTTGAGCGTTGGCCTTTCATTTCTTCAGATGTCAAAACATTGGGACTAGAACACAGGGAACAGTAGTTCGAAAAGTTCTCAGCTTATGGCATGCATGTGTGCCAGATCAAGCAGGAGAGTTAACATATCTTCAAATTCACTTCCAGCTCTTAAAACATGCACTTTCCATTCTTCCTCTGGCAGCTGCTGCTCTAATGCTTGTTTCTGGTAATCAGCCATTTGCTTCGATTGTGACAGGTCTCCCTTCTCATTCCTGCTTAGCCAGGAGGTACAGGTAATGACTCTCACACATAAGATTGTCTTTGGTCAGAAGTGTCCTTCAGTAAGTTTCCCCCCACCTGCCTCTGCCCTGGGGATGTACTGAAGCAGTGAAATTCAGAAAGACGCATATTTTCCCAGATACCCCAGCGTGCGATGCATTCCTCTTTCATTCCACCTGGTTCTCCCCCAAAAGTGTTAGAAGAGTAGCAGTTTTCTGCTGAAGTGCATTGCCTGTAGCTGTTCCTAGAGAGTCAAGGGTGAGATGATCTAGTCTAAGTCCTGTCTAGGACTACTGAATAGTCGCTAGGCTGTATGCCTGCTCCCAGGGGAAGGCAATGCTATTGCCCTTAGTATTACTAAGAACCCAAGGCCCATAGTAGTTAAAATACATACCTGCAATAAAAAAACAGAAATTAAAAAAACGCCAGTCTCTGCCAGTTGCTTTACCTTTCATAGAATCAACCCAGCCCTGAATGCTTGGTAGTGCTCCCTGGCACAGTTTTGCTAACAAATCTTTAGCTTTTGTAGATTTAGGGCAAGTGATATCTTTCTACTTTCTCAGTCCCTAGCAAATTGCTTAGTGGGGGCGGTGCGGAAGGGAAGCAACATTCTTGCTTTAGACCAGGCAGTTGCTAATGCAAGTCAGAATTCAGCTTGTTAAGCAACAATACATGAGAGATGGAGACATAATTTCAATAAGAGAAGTGAAAGAATGAATACTACTTAAATTCATTTGAGAAATGCATCTACAAAATACCATTAGGTACAATTCCCTTTGCTTAATATAAATACAACTCCGCCTAAGCCTTTAACAGGTCTGTAGCCATGGCATTTAATTGCCAGCTGCCTTTAAACCTTGAGCAGGTCAGCAGAGACACAATGCTATCAGGGGTAATTTGTCATTTATGTATTTCCATGGAGTGATATATAATGTCTTGCTGAGAAGGGTCCTTGTGGGTGTCAAATACTGCTGCTGCCTGTAATGGAAATAAAGGAAAAAAATAAAAGGCTGGCAAACAGATGTTTCTGTAAATGTAACTTTTAGTTTGCAAGTAACCTTGAGGCTAAAAGATAATTCCACCTCTGCTGGGGGGCAGTAATGAGGTGGCAGGTGAACAATTCAACCTCTATGTTATTTATTTATTGAAA
Source organism: Opisthocomus hoazin (assembly GCF_030867145.1). Taxonomy (NCBI): domain Eukaryota; kingdom Metazoa; phylum Chordata; class Aves; order Opisthocomiformes; family Opisthocomidae; genus Opisthocomus; species Opisthocomus hoazin. Next base: position 41,925,324 of record NC_134418.1, on the reverse strand, counting down.
ACAACTACCAGCATGTGTGCTGCTTCTGAAATTTATTGAAGCCAATTGAACATACAGTGTGTGATATACACAGACTTGCTCTCTTCTTCCCTTTCCTCATTTCAATTTTTAAGTGGTTCCTAGAGACAGATACAGAACCAGCCATCACGTCTGGCATGTGGTGTGCGTTTAGGGCTGAAGCCAAAACCTACTGAAGTCATTGGTTGTCTTTCAATTGACTTCGACTGGCTTTGGCTCAAGTCTTCAAGGGAAAAACAAAAAGGGTAAAAGTGTATTGTATATGGTTCTGTCTAAAAGAGCTGATACTTTGAGAGTTTAAGTAAGGTTTGGGTTTGTAAGTGGAGATAGGATAGGTTGAGAGAGGAAACAAAGGGCAGCAAAGCTGTGGATAGTTTTGGTACCACGTAATGAAGTCCATTTCTTGGACTTAGAGATGTTCAGCCTGTGTGGGTAGACCAGGGAGGGCTTCCTCTCAAATGCCTATTTATCTTGTGTATATTGATTCTGCTGATGCTACCAGCTGCCACAAACTCTGTCCTGCACGTAGTGGAAGTCTCTCACATCTGAGCCAATTACTTTGGTCTTGGACAATTTGTTCTACAGAGGAGGGTGCTTTTATGGGATTTAGAGAAATAACCATCTTTCCGTTAGAAGGAAATCTTGACTGTAGTGAAACAACACTCACTAATTGAAACTTCTAATGGCTTTCCCTTGGATGATAGGGGTGACAGTATTATCTTTTTTTTTTTAGTGTGTCTTCCCTTGGTCTGAAGTTTTTTTCCAGATAAGGGGAAGGATTTTGAAAAAAGATGGGCTTTTTTTTTAATAAAAAAAAAAAGGGGGGGGGCAAAAAGAATTTTTGGGTGCTGTTCTAAACACTTGGCTCTTAAACTGGATTTTATTCAGATTGCACTTGCTCCAGGTGCCCTGAGTAGGTCTCCACTCTCTGCCCTTTTCCAGACAGACTCGCAGGCTCTGGCAGTGTCAGGACAGCACTTGTTTCCGCTGAGGAGGGCTGATGCGGTCCCCACTGAAATGGCACCAGGAGTTGCCTGGAGGGACAGACTGGGAATGAGCATGGCTTTGGGCAGCTGGGGGTGTGATAGCAGCATCTGAAGGGGGAAAGGTTGGAAGGCAGAGGAGTGTAACGTTGTGCAGTGGTGCCAGCTGCAGCAGCAGGGAGTGCAGGGCTGCAGTGACCATCAGGAAATGGTGATACAATTTAGGGATACCATTTTAGATTAGATACTTAAGCTGTTGCACCCCCAAATGTGGTTAGAATATTTCCTTTTATGTCCTCAGGGGACAGACAAGCTGATGCAGTGTGGTATAGCTTTTTATTCTAATCTCTTTTTCTGTTACTATGACCTTCTAACTTCTCTGTGCTGGCCTTCTGCCTCTGAGTTAGTGTTTTTCCTTTTCCACGAAGACAACCTGTGCTGTTTGTCTCAAATGCTGGTGTCGTATACTCAGCTCAAGCAAGGACGAGGGTCTGTAAACCATTTTTCTTCCAAGGCCAGCAGATTTGGGCTTACCTCAGGTTACTAACAATCCTCAGGCCTTCAGTATGAGACACATTTTTTTTTTTTTATTTTTTCTTTCTATCACGTTCATGAACAGTGCGCTTTATTCTTAAAGAGAAAAAATGTAACATGCCCCCCACCCTCCTTGGCTTTGGCAACACATGACAGATGACTCTGAATGAGTTCTTTCTCTTACTCCTAATGGGATTGACACTACGTCATCCACTTTTTGTTCAGATAGATTCAAGAAATTTATCTCTTCCTGTATCTCAGTGACAGAGAGGATGTGCTGTGCTGATTTTGTACTTGGCAGGTTGTACAGGGCATAAGGCTTTTGCATTGCATTATCGCTGCTGGCAGAGCAGAGCCAAAAAGATGGATGATTTGTTTGTAGTATTGCCTCCTATTCATTTCATGCGCTCTCTCACCCAGCCCCGTTTTCTTCCCCATGCCTGTCCTTACAGACCTGCCTCAGCTTAAGCATCTCCCCAGTAGAACAAAATTAAAGTGTTGCAAACAAAAGTTCCCTTAGACAAGAAGGTTTCCAAATAGGCTGCATTAATTCTCAAAAATATTTTGTGTATTACCACTCAAAAGTCTGCACTTGTGCATTAGTAGGATTTTATCAGGGATAGGATAAGGTGGTGCCTTTCTAAGCTGAGGTGTTTTGTTTTGTTTCTTCAGCAGGAAATGCTTGGGCAAAAAGCATCCACTTCGCTGCCCTGTGTCACGTTGCTTCTGTTGGGGCCATGCTTTGTTTCGCCACTCACAGCCCTGCTTGGCTTATCACTGTGCACACTGCTGTAATTTATGAATGCTAGAAACGCTGAATCTTGAAACTGCGGCAATACAAAGCTTTATGCTTTATAACACACACTGATCCCGTATCATTTCAGGCTGCCACCTCTGCTCTTTTATGTTGTCTTTCTCATTCTGTGTTTGTCACGCCTTGCAAAGGCAAACTGTCACCCGCACCAGCCACCGTCGGTTTACCAAGGCTTTGAGAAGGAAGGAGAGATTTGTTAATGGTTAACTCCATTTCATTAAATCCTACCACATTTATCACTTTTAATCGTTGTGAAGGTGTCTAATTGTCCTTGTGCTGTGCTATTTTAGTCCTCTGTAACTTCTCCTCCATGGTGGTCCTTCAGGTATACTTACCAATGTTATTTCTGGAGGTGCCAGTTGTCTGCTATTGCTGCTCTGCTACAAGAGATAAACATAATTCCTGATAAATGTGAACCATCAGTTCAAAGGTGTTGTCATGGTCCCTCCTGCATCCACCCTTTTTTTTGACTGCAGCATACGGTTACTGTGTGAGCTGGGGTGAGCCATGGCCCTGGTGCTGCTCCCAGGCCGTAAGACCCAACTGTGCTTGGTCCAAAGCCCTGGGGGGGGTCTCCCTGCAGTCCTCCACTACCTGAGGAGGAGGTAAGTGATACCTTGCCTAAAGACAAGAGGGGGCCAGGCACTCTGGGTGCACAGTGGAAGGACAATAGGCAGCAGTCACACGCTGCAGCAAGGGAGGTTGTGACTGGACAAGAGGAAGAAATCCTTAGCTCTGCCATTGTGACTCAGCGGTGGCATGGGTTGGTTGAGGAACCTGGGCAACCTCCATCCTTGGAGATGGTCACAGCGTGGCTGGTCATTCTGCCGAAAGACAGACCTGATCGTGGCAGGGCTGGGACTGGGGACACCTGGCCACACCTCCCAGCCCTGGTGATCCTGGGATCTTCTGATCCCAATAGCTATTTCTCATATAGATCTGCAGTTTCATTTGCATGTTCTCTGTAAATATGCTCTGAAAGAGTATCCTTGTGTCTTCCTTGTCACATATGGCATTGGTGCCTGTAAGCTTTTAGAATTTACAGACATTTCCAGAAATCTGTGGTGTAACTGTTGATTCTGGAGCTTCAGGCATTTTGGTAAAACCCAAGAGCTGTGGGGTTATTCGTTTGCCTAAGGATCCCTGAGAGTCACCTGTATCATGCAGCTGAGGAAGACGAAGTTCTGTACTGATAGATGTCTAGCTATTCAGTCGCTGTGTCATCCTCCCAGTGATTTAGATTTTCTAACTATAGATAAATAAAAAAATGTCCTCATATAAAAAAGGCCGGCAAAATCACTGCTAATATTTTATGTGAAATGAAGAGCCACAAGAAGAACTGGATGAGTCCCAAACACTGCTAGCAACACTTCAGAATCCATTAATGCAGAGAGGGTTACAAGACTGGACCATAATTTTCTAACATAATACCAATTTAAATAAACAAGCATTTCTTTTGACTGGATTATTCCTACTGGAAGCAGTTTATAATTTTACAAATACTAGAGCTTTCTGAAGAAAACCACTGCAAAACTCTCAGTGAAGGGAATAGGTAAATTGGCTTTAAAATTCCACCATCTGGAGACAATCTGGAAAACTGGTCTTTAAAACAGATAATAATAATTAAAAAAGCTGTCATCTATTTTTCAACTCCAACTGTTGTTCTCAGTAGAGTCTGGGTTGGAATATGGCAAATATTTTAATTGAATTCTTGTCCCTCTACACTAAGTATGATACCCTTGGTGTATGTTCATGATTTGTGGGTTTACAGCAAGCAAATTTAGCCACAGAGTATTTCTTTTAAGGTTTTATAGCTAACAGAAATGGCTGAAGTGTGACAAGAGAGATGAAAAAAATTGTACTAACTAAGCAAAGAATCTAATTTAAGTTAAAAAATAGAAAAATGTGCGATGGGGGAGAAAAACTGGTGGTGTCCAAACTTTAGGTTACAGTTACAAAAAGATACTCACAGAACCATCATCTTTGTCCCATTGCCGATAACTGTGGGTAAAATATATTCCTGTAATGTTAATTAAAATCTCTATAATAAAATTGATTGTATGTATTTCTAGATTGTAATTGGTTATAGCACCTAAAAATATGCAGATACACAGAGTGAAATATCTAGTTGATGATGCGAGGGGTAAGTGACTGAATGGCATGAGGGAGGTAAATTATGGTGTAGTAAACACATAGAGCTTGGCAAACTAGTAGCTGAATTAAAATTTAACAGAAACTTTGCGTTCTTCAATAAATAGTCAACAATCAAGACAGCCTGCTGTTCTTTCTGCTTGTCTTACAGATCCGTTTATTTAATGGTTTTCTTTCAGAGATCATCTCAGCACGTTGCAGAGGCTGTATAAATATTAATAAGCATTTTTCTCAGTTTTTGAAGACTGGAAAATGGAGTTGCAAAGTGCAGAGCAATTAACCCCGGCTCACCAGGTAGTGCAGCAATTGAAAGGGGACTGCTCCCAGTGCCATGCTCAGCCCGTTGGCACACTGCTGGGTGGAGGAAGGTGTTTCCTATTCTTTGTGTCCCCAGTGAGCTGGGGCACTTTCCAGGCTTCTCGCTTGCCCTGCTCAGCATTTAAATTCAGCAGTAAACATGTGAATCATAAAATGCTTATGCTGGGCTCAACCTGTAAATCTGGCCTTGGGTTGATTTCTAGGGTGTCTGCTTCAGGGAAGCTGAAGTCACCCCTTAAGATCTCTGTGCTGTGACACAGCATCCTTATGTTGTGACGTTTGACCTCTGAGTCTTCCTGCCTGCCTCTCTGGTCCCTGTATCTGAAGAGCAAAGGGTTGAATGCTTTTGCTGGGAATGGCAAAAATGGCCTAGATGCGCTTCATGCAAGACTTTAGGGAGCTGTGCTTGCTTGGCACTGCAGCTTTCTGTGCCAAAATAAATGGGGCCATATTCCCATCTGTCATAACCCTGGTGTGTTTCTGTTGAAGTGACTCCCAGCGAGGGTCTGAGCCACGCAACTTGAGTGCGAAGGAGTTAAGAACATCTGCGCATTGATGGGAGAACTAAACAACGAGCTCTGGGGCTGGTGGTGTCGTGAGGAGGAAGGCAGCTATTTTACCCTATTCAGTCAAAATGAAAAATAAATATGAAGCAGCTGTGTGAATATTTTAGGGTTGTTTTTTCTTCTTTTCTTTCCTTATGTGGTAGCCCTGAACCAGCTCTCCCTTTGCTTTCCTCTTGACTTCTTGCATTGGAATAGTCGTGAGCTTTGAAAGAGTTCAGATAAATCCCGACAATGAATTTTGATGTAGCCTTCTAAGATGTAATAGCTGCGAACCATCATGCTCAGACTTTTTTGCAGGTGGTTGAAATGCGCGTCTGTATATTAACATTTAAGTTCCTCTCTAGACTTTTTTCATCAGACTTCAGAGGTGAGAGAAAACAGTTTGGAAATGATGTTATTTGTTGTTGCTGTTGCTTTTTACCTCCTGGAAGCTATTAGGAAGTGATATTAATAAAAAGAAGAGGGAGGTCTGCTTTTTGTGGTGATGTATCTTTTAAGTTAGTGAAAATTACTGACTTGGAACCTGGTGTTATAGAAAATGAAAGCTCTTTGCAAGTTGTACATTATGGTTTTGCAGGTGATAAACAAGGCAGCTCTTCCAGGCAGAACTTCAACAATATTTTTCCAGTTATGCATTTTTTCATTATAAATCATTGAAGTAATTTTATTCTCCAATTATATGTAGAATTTTATTCGTTGTAGAAAACAGATGCCTGATGTGCTGTGATACAGCACCAGCATCATAATTTTCAGGAGTGTCAGTAGAAACATCTATTCACAGGACTAAGATTAAAGAACAATCTAAAATAAAATACTTTTCTTTTGGTAGCTGAATTCCTGTCAGACTAAAACACTGATTCTTTTGGAGCTTGGCGTCTCAGTAAATATCTTCTGAACGAGCCTTCCAATAAGGATTTGAAAAGTTATAAGATCATTCCTTATTCTGAGTGACTTTAAGAAGTGATGACTTATTAGTTGGATTTTTTTCCACAGTCTTACACAGGTGTAAAGTCCTTTGTTTGCTTTGCAGTTGGTGCACAGATTGTGTATGTGGATGAGCTGGCAAAATGATTGTCAGTAAACCAGGCTAAGCCAGGTAACATGTCCGTGCAGACTGGTTTTCAATCTAGAGAATAAATATGAGACTAGATTCAGCAATCTTATCTGAACGACTGTGGCTTACTCTGAGATGGTTTCATGCTTCCTGAAGTGATTTTCTTTCTGACAGCTCTGGAGGGCAGCATTGCACTTTGAATGAAGGGAGGCTTGCGCTTTACTCCATTAATGGAAAAAAATGAAAAAGTGAGCAAATAAAGTATGTGCGGGGGGCAGAGGTAAGAGGAAAAAACGAGTAAGAGAGCCAAGGAAAAAAGCAAAAGAAACACTAACCCAGAATACCAGTCATGATGGGGGAGAGGGAGGAAAAGGTGTTTTGTTACGTATATTTTTTTTTTTTTTTAACATTGTGTATTCCATGTCAGAGTGTGTAAAGTATAGTACTATAGCACTGAAATATTCGAGGATATCCTATACTGGACAATTAATAACCTCCTAAAATGGAAAACTATTATTTTTTCCCCTTCTTCACCATGATCTGTTATTCCTTGCTTATCCGTCTCCTCCCCACCTTTTCTGTTTCTCAACTGCCATCTGGAGTACTAGTTTAAAACAACTGCTAAAAGATTAAATTGGAAGCATGCTTTGCCTGCAAGTTGCCTCTTAAAACAAGCAGCATAAGAACCCTGTAAGTCCAGCTGTACCTGATGAGAGCTGTATAAACAATGGTTCAAGGCTGCAGGGAGGAGGAGGTTGAAAGCCATTCTTCTCTTTCCTTCTCATTCTTCCCCCACATCTTTTCTGCTGCTGCCACTCTTACTTGACCTCATCTCATTCAAATCTGAATTGTATCTTCAGCCATGGAAAGTAAACATGCAGCCTCAATGCCAGGTTAGATAGGTGAGAGCATGGTAGCTTGCAGTGGTCTGGCCTGTGTTCCAGCTGGCTGCTTCTGGCTGGTGAAATATGTGTGCAACCTTTTCCTACAAGTTCTTCGTTATTCACTTTCTGTTGGTACCATCCATGGTCCAAAAGATGTTCTCATAAGCCCACTTGCAGAGAGTCTGGGACATGAAGCTGTGGCACCTCACAAAGAGGTGATCAAAGTATTTGTAATCCAGAGTCAGGTCCAAATATTGATGCTGAAACCTACTTTTGCATGAAGCTTGTCTTGGTTTGCAGCTGACGTTCAGTACAGTTCCCTTCCCTTGTGATACCCTTCCTTTAAGACGTGATTTTGAACCCATGGTTTGCCTTAGACCATTTCATGTCAATGTCTTGTTTGCCTAATGCATGAGAGCGAGTGTGATGCAGGACTTGCTGGTTCTGTGGGAACAGCAGTGTAACACGCCCTTGGGATTTGTGATGCTCTGTCAGTATGTTGTCCAGCTTGTTGTGTTTATGGAGCATCAGTTCCTATAGCTTTATCAGAGTCTGGCAGGAACTTGGCAGAACAGATTTTTTCAAAAAGACTTTAAATCTAGAAAGCCAAAGTTTTTTTTGGAATGCCTTAGACTGGGACAAGTTTCATAGGCTGGAAAATAAAGTTTGAGAAAATATAATCTTGGCTGAGACCAAGTATGGAGTCTACGGTCCACCCAGTTCAGCAAGGGGACTTGGGTCTGGTATCCCACATAACAGATGAGAGACCTTAAGCTCTGGACTGTTGGTAGTCTTCTGCTTTGAGCCTGCTTTTTGTTTGTTTATGGGAAAAAAATTCCAGAGGTGAAGACTTGTCCTCATGAGATATAGAAAAACTTTTGAAAATTTCAATGCTTTTTCAGGAAAAGCAAACTATTTCTCATCTTGTATTAAGATGTACAAATGCGCGTGAAAACTCTCACAAGGACAAGCCTTCACGTTTGAACAGAAACCTTGTAAATGGCATTGATTTTATTTAAATGAGAAGTTATTCTTTCCTCATATATTTATACCTTTCGGAAAGAAAGAGGCAACATGAGGAAATGTTTTACTTTGGCTGGAAGTGCAGATAGGGCAGGGTATGAACGACCACGTGAAGATTAATTGCTCCTGTTGAAATTTAGCTCGACTGCACAAGGTGAGACAGTTTAATTATTTAATCATAGTGCTGCCTTTAGCTTTCGAGGCCAGGAACATAGTGATTTTGTTCACTTCCCCACCCTCCTGTGTTTAATTTATGTGGCTTCTTGTACCTAGCCTTCCTGCCCCTGTTTGAAGAAGCAGAGGGATTAAAATTTATTTCTTGCAGTGACGGTTTATCCTTGAGCCTTTTGTATGTCTTATGTCAGTTTTAACTAATGCACTATACTCGTTGCGATTGATGGAGTGCTGTGATTTATTGAAGGCTTTGGCAGTTGTTGTAATTGTTTATTCACTCAAATTCCAGAATAGTCTAGAAGCTTTGCAATGGGATCAAGGTCTGGTTTATAAGAGCTGTATAAAAATGCTGTGTGAGTCCCTGTTTTAGTGTCTCTTCCTTGGTACATGTCTTCCTCCTTGGACAACTAGTTCTCTTGTGATTTGACTTAAGCCTTAAACAAGACCTCTTTCCTTCTACTTCAAGTCTATTCCAAGGTTGCATTGAAAGGACAAAACTCATTTTTGTAAAACCCAGTGAGAATTAGGGGCAGATTGTACTGAAGTCACAGAAAACTCCCCATGGACTTTGGTTGGCCTGCAGTGTGTCTGTCAGGCAGATGTTTAATAGTGTGCAGCATTTTCAGATGTGTAATTCTTTGCAAGTAATGCCGCTTTGCTTTAGTGGACTGCCTGGTGAGCCTAGCTTACTTTCTTGCTTTCCTAAGGACGCTGGTTATTCACTTGCCTGTGGGCAATCCGGTCACTTGGTCTGGTTCTTGTGCTGCAGCTCCTTTCCCTTGATGATATATAATGCTGCCCTACAACTCTTGTTTTCAGGTAATAATAGCACAAAGCATTCTCTTGTAGTAACTTATTTGTGGAGCTTTGCAACCCATGTTTCAAAATGTTGGCTTATGTACCAATTAATAATTAAGTAGTGTTAGATTGGTTTCAAGCTGAGTTCTTAATATGCAACTCTACTATGGAAAATGCTCTGCTGTTGATTACCAGGACTAAACTGGCTTGGCAATGGAGCCCGTTGTGGTGGTTGTGCTGGGCACTATCATAGCAGTAGGGGACATGCATGTTGCTATGATTGCTGTCGTGTCAGGCTGGGGGACACACCCGAGATGGTGTGAAACACTTTGTGTGGTTACATCCCTGTCAAGGCACACCTAGCACCTCTCTGGTAACAAGAACTGATTTTTGTTGTTTTTTTCTGAATAATTGTCCGCCTGCATGTCACCCTATGGTTGTGCCTCCCAGCTGATCACACCTAACTTAAACTGTTTTTCCCCTTTCTGACCACTTTTGTGATTCGGGGCTTGAACTTTGGATGCTATCCCCCACCATCTCATGAAATATCAGTAGTGCTGTATGCAAGATTTTATTGGTTCCTTGGCTGCCTTCGTAACTTAAACAGAAGCTATCTAGAGATCTGCTGGCAGTTTGTGAGTCAGGAACAAGAGGGGAGTGAAGCAATCCAATTTCTGTGACACTGTATTAGTAATATTTATTGCATCTTGACTTGTATGGCATTGTTCATTCATCAAGCTTGCACTGTATGTTGAGGGCTGCAGGGTTATATCCGTTCAACAAGGCACAATTTGGTTTCTCTGCTTAATAATTGGTTTTCTGTTTACAACTTGCCTTTAAAATAAACTTTCTCATTTCATCAGCACAAGGGATATTATTGCCGCAGTGATATTATTGATCATGTTTTATCTAACTTCCAGAGAAATGGCGTCTTTAACTAAATGGCAGTTCTTATTGATAGTATGTGACCTAAGGTTTCGAAAAATGTACTACATTACAGGACTTAGCATATTGCTCTAATATATTGCAGGTTTTTTTCAGAATCTCAGTCCAGTGTGCAAGCCAGAATTATTTTACGAATGAACATAGCATTTCCTCAAGTGAGATATTGACCAGCTATTGGCGACTGGTACCTAAAATTATCCCTGCAGAATGGACACAAGTGAAAATATAAAGCACACACATTCAAGTATAAGGAGAAACATTGGTCTCAATATGAATTCTGATTGCTGGGACAATAAGCAGTCTCTCACACCCGTAAAATTCCCATCAGATGATACTGGAAGCAATAGCAAGGTTCAGACAGCTCCAGGGCTTCTCTTAAAGTGTACTAGATGGTGTCTGCCTGGAGACGTTGTTCACGCTGTTAATCCCCTAAAATTCTAAGCAAATATTCTTTTCTCATGAGCACTGATGCTGTGGGAGGCAAATAAAATGTTCTTGTGGAGGGAAAGCCACACAGAGTTAACAGTAATAAAGCAGCACTATATTGGCAACAGCAAGTAACACCTTCTCCATCTCCCTGGAACTCCAGGGTTGCTCTGGGTTGGATGTCTAGTGGCCCGCGTGCACTTCGGGCATGGTGACATGGCATTTTCCAGGCAGATGGGAATTCACTCCTGAACTATGACTGGATACAGACCATTAATTTGGTCACAGCACGATCCTTGTGTTACCCTATGCAGAAAAGGCTGTGTTGTGCCTTTTGACATACCACTTTACCACCTTCCTGCTGCTTGTTACCAGTCGGTAGTGAAATCTCAGATGCATCTGGCAAGTCCGCCTCCAGATGCTAAGGGTAACTTCTGTTTGGCCGCTGTGAAGGATGCTTCAGTGCTTGGTTGCATTGTGTCCGTACCTCCAATGGTGAGGTAGCCTCTGAGCCCTTGCCACGCTGCCTCCGAGCTCAGGGGTGAAGCCTGCAGCGCTGCAGTCCAATGGTGCTGCTCTTCCAGCTCTTTCCTTTCAGCCTTTCTGCCTGGACAGTGGAAAAGGGAGATCCTCACACAAACACCCTCAGCTCCTTTGCTGTCTTCTGCAGCTCCTGTGGGAACCCTGGACTCAACAACCACTCATCTCTGGCCAAGGTGCCAGCTTCCATGCTTCTCTTACCCCATTGGGATGGGGGGAGAGGGCACTTGGTGGATAGTGGGGGCTACCAAAATTCTTGTCTCTACAAAATAGCAGCACAATTCCCATTTCTCCTCTTGCGAGGAATGTGTCATTGCAAGGCTGTTGGGAACAGGTTTTCCTCAGGAAGGCCACTCATTTCAGGGAAATTAAGTATGGTTCTGTTCTTGTGCTGTGTAACAAGGAGCACAAGCTTAACTGCATTTTTGATGAAGAGACACATTTCCAAAGGTAGATAGTAAACACAGGATAAGGTCTTCTCCCTTTCTGGGGGGAGAATCTTGCTCTTTCTTTCGACTGCCGATGCCAGCTATCAGAGAGCTGCTTCCCTGCAATTCCCAGACCAGCAGACTATACTGAAAGCTACACTGGTGTTTTAGGGCTGCAGGCTTTTAGAGATTTCCTCTATTTTATTATATTTATTTTCTACTTCCAAAAACCCTTGAGTGAAATATGTTGCTACTATTTGCTCCACTTAAAAGACCGAAACATTTTTGCACTGTGAATGCAAGAGTGCATGTTATGTTGGGGTGTACAGCCTTGCCCACATGAAATGAAACTTGATTGAAAACCGACTATTTTTTTGTGTAGACGATAAGCAGGATTGTTTGTCCGGAGTAGGGTGTGTTTCTTTTTGCCAGGGCAAAGTGTGATCTGGAACTGAATATGAGGTTTTCGTGAACCAGAAATTGGGGAAACTAGGTTAGATGTTGGTAGATTTACAGTCCTGGAAAGCAATAAAGGCAAGAAAGAAACTGTTCTCTGCTGCAACAGTGCTTCCCTCCTGTCACTTAAACCCATCAAGGTTAAAAAGATTGCCCCATTTGAAAGAACATGGAGCCATTTCTGCCATCCACATATATAGAGAGAGTAGGCAGCTGGGATGAGAGCAAGAGGACTAGAGGCAATTCCTCTGCTCCAAATAAATGGATAATAAATCAGAAACTGGTAACCAGAGCCTATAGCAGAGGATGAAGGTTTATTTTAATCTTCTTCAGAAAGTGTCCAGCAGCTGAACAGACATTCTTCTGAAAACTTTAACCAGAAACCAGCTTATTACGTGAGTGGCATGGACTTTTTAAAACGTGATGCTTCTTCAAAACCTAAGCCTTGTTTGATTTCTGGGTCATTTTGCTATGTTGTACTTTGAGCTCAGATGGTTGTCACGGTTTAACCCCAGCTGGCAACTAAGCACCAGACAGCTGCTTGCTCATCATCCCCCCCCACCCTCCCCTTGCTCCGTGGGATGGGGGAGAGAATCAGAAGAGTAAAAGTGAGAAAACTCACAGGCTGAGATAAAGACAGTTTAATAGGTAAAGCAAAAGCTATGTGCACAGGCAAAGCAAACAAGGAATTCGTAGGCAGCTGAAGTTGGCCATCTCCAGGAATGCAGGGCTGCATCGCACCTAATGGTTACTTGGGAAGAGAAAACACCATCACTCCAAGTGTGTCCCCCACTTCCTCCTCCTTCCCTCAGCTTTATTTTGCAGAGTGTGATGTCATATGGTATGGAATACCCCTTTGGCCAGTTGGGGTCAGCTGTCCCAGCTGTGTCCCCTCCCAACTTCTTGTGCCCCCCCCAGCTTACTTGCTGGCGGGGCAGTGTGAGAAGCAGAAAAGGCCTTGACTTTGTGTAAGCACTGCTCAGCAGTAGCGAAAACACCCCAGTGTTACCAGCACTGTTTTCAGCAAAAACCTAAAACATAGTCTCATACTAATTGCCGGAAAGAAAATTAACTCCATCATAGCCAAAACCAGCACAATGGCGTGGAGATTTACTGGAAGGAAACTCCTTAGTTCCCGGGGATTTCTGACTTTCTGCAACTTAAACTGGACATCAGTTCTCTCTCCATGTCGGTCTGCTCAACAGCAAGCAAGATGGTTGGTGGCACAAAAACAGGAGATCAGAGTTCTGTATGACTGGTAGGAAGTATATCCCCAGGGAACAGCAGATGTGTGTAATATATGTTACAAAATTTGTTGAACTTTTTAATAAATACGCTTGAAGTATTTGTCAATAAAACAAAGGGAATCAAAAGAGCATGTTATTAATTAAAAATTCAGGCAAGTATATATTTTAATTATTATTCCTTTGCTTTCTGCGGGGTTTTGGCACAGGAAATAAAAGCACTCACTAGAGTGGTAAGATGCATTTAAACAATGTATTTTGAAGATATGCATAGGAAGGAACTTGGGGAATAGAAAGTCACTAAATTACTTTAGTTCGTAATCAAAACAATTGTTCCTGGAGAACTAAGAACAGAATTTTATTTGCTGAATCCACCAGTTCTCTGTGAATAAACTCCATGAAGAGTTGCTTATTAGGCAGCAGGATTTTTTTAATAACTAGTATGTGCAGGGGATATGTACATTTGCAGTAGCTTTGCAGGTGCTTGTCCGAGTAAGAGGAACAGCATGGGGAAATCTGCATGGCTGCCTAGTAGTTTTAACAGTGATTGCAAGGTTTTCCAAATCATATTCCCTGTTTGCTTTGCAAATATGATGTACAGGTATATCTTAAGAGGTGCCTGGTATTAACACTTCTATCGGAGCTCAGCTCCAAGCTTTAGCACTGTGCAGCACCTCTGTGATGGGTCCTTGGGAGATGGTGCTCTGGTGCGTGGTCAGTGGGCAGGCTACCCGGAGTGTAACTCTTGCTGCAGTGTTCCCACTTTTTACAAAAGAAATCTTCTTCCTGCCCAAGCCTTTATAATCTCAAGATGCTCTATTTCTTCTAGTGGTTGAAGGGTTTGCTCAGGAACCAGCCCTGTGGTGTCGTACTGTGTGCATGCATGCGCATATTTGTTGTCACTGCTGAGCCCCATGACCAATTTCAGCCCTGCCTGTCCACACAGTCGCAATTGCAAACGAAGACAGATCTCATGATTTTGACGAAAATAGGTGTGTGGAGAAGACTCATGTTGCTGTAGCCCAAAAATGCTGCTTTGTGAACTTGGCTGTTTTGGACACTGGGGAAAGTGTCTGGTGGTGGGGCGGCAAGGTGTTTCTCCCGGAGGAAGCACTGACCGGAACCTGCATGTTTTGGGGCAGCAGGGAACCCCGCTTTGCAGCACCTGCCTGTAGGTGAAGAAGGGAAGCTTTGCTGGTCCCAGTGGTCTGAAATCCTGGGAGACAACTTTTTCTGATGAATTAAAGTCAGAACTTTAAAACTTGAACTCTTCAACCTGTGAAATGTAGAGAAAGTAACATGGGTACCTCTCATGGCACATTCCAGGCAAAAAGGCCTGGTGGCAGCAGCTGTTGGGATGGGACTCATGAGTGAGTACCCACAATGTGTGGCAGGAAAACCTAAAATCATTCGCTGCTGTGGGGAGCAGCATGGGGCAGGTGAGGCTGGGGGTCCCATGGGAGAGGGACCCATGCTCACCGGAGAGGGCATGCGCCTGCGCGTCACTGCGTGGGGACTTGGGGACTTGTGAGCATTTACTTGTAGAAGGGTGGCTAGAAACTTGTTTGTACTTACTACGAGTTTGAAATAGTCCAGTGTTGTGTTTTGTCCTTTGTGTTACTGATACTGATTCTGAACATATAGTTCACTGATTGCTGGTTAATTATGTGTCATTAACAAATCAATAAACCACTTCAATCCTGATTTGATTTAAACCGTATGAGATGAGTAGTTTTTCCCTGTGACAAGCAGCATTACATCTTGCAGGATACATGTGGCCAGGGCACCTCAGCAGTATAGTGTCTTGCAAGTGTTGGCAGAAACCCAAACTACTGCAACCTCTGTGGTTGCACAAACCCTGTAAGAACACCTTTTTGCAAGGAACGAGACTGCTCTTGGTCATAGCGCAGCACTTTCTCTAACCTGTTTCTGCTGGTTCTTGGAAGACTTGATGCCCCAATGACTTGTAAGTCAGTATATGCTGTGACATGCAGTTCCCAAAGGGCTTGCTGAACTTGTGCAAATATGGCTAGAACTCACAGAAGTTAGTATGAACAAATGATAATAAGAAATTAAATTGGGTATGTTATCATGTGTTGCTGATTTATTTCATTTCTTCTCGTACTATGCAGTCAGGAATGCTTAGATCATGCTAATGTACCTTTTTCTTATGTTTACTTTTTCTGTTATAGCTGTGGTCCTTATATTGTTTTTGCACTGGATAGCTGACTGTGTATTTGTAGACTTCACAGACGCTGAAGTGAGAATGCTGTATAACTTGTACGTTCCCGTGCAACATGTGCATACATATGTGCAAGTCTGCACTGAAGTAAGAGTTCGAGTGCCGGTAAGAGCAGGCTTCAAATGCATTGTCTCCTCTGTGCTGTCATCTAATGAAATTGCCTGTAAACTTCAGCGTAGCAGTTTTGCTTATCTAGAGATTTTGGCGTTTCAGTAAATCAATCAGTTTTCTACTTGAAGCATTCTGAGCCATCCTTTTTTGCTCAGCTTCTATGGTGGGGAAGATAAACTAAAAACCTGCTATTCAGCCCACAATATTGTGGTGGCAGTTCCCTTTGAGCCTCTTGGCAACAGGAGTGTTTGCTTTAGAGCTCTGCATCGTATTGGAATCTATGGAGAGCCATTCTTTGCCTGACAGGAGGTTTATAAAAGGCAGCATTAGCTGCAGCTTCCAGTCAATATGTTTCCTTCTCATTGACACAAACAAACAAATAGTTCTGAAATATTTAAATAGAACACTCCTCTTAAAAAATCATTAATATTTCTATCACTGCTGGACGTGATAATCTGATTAAAGTAGATTTGAGTAGAACAGCAGAACCTGGCCGAAATTGCTACTTAATTTTTTCCATTAAATTAGAAGTAACAGAACAGAATGAAAAAGAGGAATATGTGTGTAGATATCTAATTTGCGAGAAGGATAAATGCCCTCAGTTTAACTTCAAAATACCTATCTTTCTTGAAGTCAGGCCTTTGAATCCCAGCAAAGTAGAGTCACTGTTTTGTTTCTTGCAGGACTCCATAAACTTTTAGGTTTCTCAAAGGAGTCTTTACAAACAGATAATGTTGAAGAGAAGATAGCGCTTTTCTGAAAGGGCAGAAACTTGGACTTTCTTTTTTTCCCCTCCCAAAGCAGAAGGAGCAGTTCTTTCCATGGAGTCCCATCACTAGGTATATTTAAACTTTGCAGTACCAGAGAGAATAGAAACATGATTCCATAAGCTATGGAAAGACAGCAGAAAGAAAAGCAATAAGGGCTGTCAGTCTCTTACATTTAGGGTATTTGCTGTCTCTGCTTGGGGAATAGCACTGTTCTCGTACAACAGAAAGTCCGTGGATTGACAGAGTTTTATTCTGGCTTCTTCGGTTAATTTTTGGATTGGGGTGTTCTATAACCTAACTGATTTTAGAAGCAGTTGGCAGTCCTGGCCATTTTTACAGACTGCAAGATTTTAGCAGGATTACTTTTTGCTTTTTTAATCTAGGTTTTACTGAGCGTTTCTCACTTGACCAATTTAGTGTTCTTTTTGCTTGTGGCGGGCGCTTGGGCACACCATTGGTACACTTGAAACTTTCTCGTGGTCTAACAGAAGTTGAAGCTGTGTACCAGGGCCCGATGTGGAGTGCCCCGCTTGCCTTGTGGCAAGCTAAGTCCTCCAGCAGTCAGCCTTCTGCATATGCGTGGCTTGCACTGGACCAGCAACTGGTGCAAATTTTACTGGTGGTAAAGATATAATGTAGATATATGGTCCTACAGACATAAGACTCCTGCAGGTTACATCCTGCTCCTGCCCTTGTTACCAATTGGTAATGCAGCTCTACCTATTTAGCACTATTTCAAAGGAGGCATCAACTAGAATGGTGGTAACCATAGTTTATTTTTTATAAATTTATCATTACTTTTTCTAAGACATATTTTGAATTAGTTAAAGTCTTTACCTGGACTATAGAGTAAACGTGAGTGTTTTTTTTAAAAATGTTTTTTCTAATTTTGTTTCTCATTGCTTCTCATAATACGGCGTGGGTGTGTTTTGTTTGGTTTTGTTGAGAAAAATGTTTGGAGAAAACTCTTCTGTTTTTGACTGGACTGCTGGTATTTACTATGATGGTAGTGGAGTACCTCTGAACACATCTTGAGTACTTGCCAGGAAGAAGGTGGAAATCCACCTAGCAGTAATACATTTGTAGCAACAGCTTCCTCTGAGACTACTGTATGTGTTTTTGTAGTCTATGACTGCCTTTATTTTACAAAGGGAGTATGGCAGTCGGAGCTCTTCTAAGGAGAGTCCTGGAGCTTGTGGTGGGGTAAAGCTGGACAACAAGTGGGTATCGGTAAGCACTTTCAGAACAAGTACATGTATATTGGATTTCTGTGATGGATTACGGTAGCAAAAAGAAGTCTTAACCATGGCAGAGGGCAATCAGGTTTTAATAACAAAATATCCATGTTAAAGTCTACAATGGTGCTATTCTAGATCCATGCCATGTGTTTAAGCTGATGTTAGTGGGCAGAGGAAGTACACTAGACTCTTCCTGTAAATGTGCATGCATAGTAGTTATACAGCTAAAGGCAAAGTCTCGTAATTAAGGATTAGCACAAAAGACAAAGCCTGTTAACGTGTTCCAGAGCAGCATAAAGTGTGAGATAAGTCACAAGGCATGAAACTACCACCTTCATAAATGTAAACTAAGTCTGTGTACATGTGACCCTAAACTGTAAACAAAACATGTAATACCTGAAGTATTTTTAAGTCTCTGACAAAATAGGTGGGATAGGAAATACGAGGACTGTGTAAATGATTTCTTTGGGTTGATTCTTGAATTAAGCTTGTCTTGTTTTCTGCAAAGAACCAATTTGTGTGATTTTTTTCTTCCCCAAAGGCTTATGAAGATATTTCAAGGCTGTTACAATTTTTAATTAGCTGTATGTTAAACTCTGTGTCTTACAGACCACTGGGAAATGATCTGAAGGATCAGACTGATCAGTGTTTAAAATCTCAGTACAAAAGTTACGGAAGACCTTCTTGCTATCCTACTGCTAAGATTTGGACTTACCTGTGCTGCTCATCAAAGTGATTGCTGATGAACCATTTAAAGCAGATCTTGAGTTGCGGTTAGTGTCAGAGAAATCAAACAGATTTCTGTTAACTTGAATGTGCTGTCTGGTATGACTTTTTTGCTGAAGTTATTCAAGTCTACTTTGAAATCAGAAGAAAACGTAAACATGTTACTCTGCCCACTAGATTTTGGTTTTTTTTCTGTTGATCTTGCTGTCCTTCTCTTTGGATTCATCCTTGATTTTATATTACTGACACTGAGTATGTCTATGCCCTGTACATTTTGACCAGATTCTTTCCATCGTCTAGCCTTTTTTTTTGTTGAGAAAGAGAAACCAATGTCCACATTGGTATGCAAATCTGATGAGTTATACATAAGTATTTTTAGACAGGTTTTTAAGACTTTAGACGATGGTGCAGTTTGTCTGTAAGCTTCCTCCGTTTCACTCATAAATTTTGAATGGGGGCCAATTATAACCTAATTAGGAAAGAGTAAGTATCTTCTTTTTTTTTTTAGTTTCATTTCAAAATTTGCACTTGGAGGGGAGTGGAGAGATTTAGATTAGTGCTGCCGCTGAGGAAGAGATAATTCACAGCCTGTCCAGTCCATGGACAGCTTTAGACTGGTCTCAGTCTAGTGGAGGTGTCAGGAGAGAGCTGAAGAGTATGTAGAAATGGTAGAAAACAGAGGGGCAAGGGTCAGAGGATGCAGATGAATCAGGAGCCAGACTTCATTAGTTCTGTTTCTCAGGAGAGAAAAATGGCATTGCTTGATTATTACTTAAATGGCAATAGGGCAGATTGCTGCATAAAACAAGTGGGCAGAAAGAAAAGAGCAAATTCTTTTGTTTGCGTGAAGTGGAGGCCTGTTTCTAATTTTTTTTCTGCACTTGGGGAAAAAAAAAAGGTCAGATTCTTCACTGTATTACAGCCCCTGAAGTTGCCCTAAAATGTACTGAGTACATAGCCAGTATAAAATTTAGGCAGCCATAAACAATTTATTTTTCTCTTCTTGCCTATCTGTTCTCACGTTTGCTAATGCACAGTGTTCTCCAAGTCCACCCCCCAGATCATGAGCAGTAATGAACATCACCTCTTTGCAAGAGAGAGTGAACATGTTGTTGTTAAAATCACATAGGGTCCTCCTGTTGTTTAGGCTTTCATTAACTCGAGCACTGGCAATGTTGCTGACAGGATGACGATTTATACCTTATTACCAATACTGCTGTAAATGGTCACTGAAGCTGAAAGCAGTGTGGTGGTTCTGAGGACAGCAAGAAAGGACCGCATCTCCTCTTTCATACAGCCTTGGCTGGCCTGAGTTGCCCCTTGCAGGTTTCACCATTAAAGTTTGCCTCGGGGTGCATAAAGAAATTCACTATTACATGACCAAAAGAAACTCCTTTCCTTTCCCTTCCTACAAAAGAGCCTTGTGTTAAGTTTGCCTCTCTTCTCACATTAATTTATTTCTATTCTTCCCACTTGAGCTACCTCTGACCATCCCACTCTGTGTGTGTGTATTTGTCTGTACAGAGCGCTCCTTGTTTTCAGTTTTTCTTACAGCCTTGTTCCAGATGCATGGAAATTTGTGTCAGACCTGTTGTTGCTGCAATCCGAATTTGTTGCACAGCGTAAAAGAGCCAGTGGGGGTGAACTGTTTAAGAGAGCCTATAGATGGGAATTAAGGAAAAATTCCTGTTGAAAGGCCTTCAAGTGTTTTATAAATGTTATTCCGCAGTAACTGTGAGACATTTTCAATTAACGGAAACATTGGCCCTGCTTTTTCTGGTGATACCGCTCACTTTATAACTGCTGAACAGCAGCAGTAGTGCCAATTAGAGAGGACAGCATTGAAAGGCAGTTTGCACTTACGCCAATGTCATTAAGCATAGCTATTTGCAGTGTGTCAGTACCGCTGTCCAGAAGATGGAACAAAGAGAAGCAGACCATCAAAGCAAATAGTTTGGAAAAGGCAACTTAATTTTTTTTTTTTCAATATTTTTAAAGAAATGATGTCACCTATTTATCGAAGAGTAACTCTGATGCTTCTTCAGGCTGCTGGGGCTTGGGGATCTATCCATGTCTGATGCTTAGTTCTGCAGCAAAATTCGGGTGTGATGTCCTTATCAACATATCTTCTGCAGTATCTGTTCCTAGTCACCTTTATCACCTGTGTGTAGTCCAGCTCCTCGAAGCAGCTAGGGCAGTCAGTGCTGATGTGCCTCCCAGCTGTTGCCCTAGGAGGTGTTCAACACAATATGCAACTTGAACTGTACTTTCTGGAGAAAATGGAACACAAACAGGGTGGGGGGTGGTGTTTTTTTGTCAGGTCTTTAAAGCAGTGTGGAATATAAGATTTCAGACTGCCTTATTCTGCAAAGCAAATGCCCTAGGTTTAAGCCAGTGGAAAATTAGAAGTTGGAAGATGAATTTGTATGAAATTGAGAACATAATTTAAGATTCTTCATGCGATTGTTAGAAAAACTTTTATCACTGAATTGATCTAAACAGTTCTGTGTAAGAGCAGACAAATCTGCTAGGGGCTAATGCAATATGAATTGTAAGTAATAATGAATAACTACATCTAAAAAGATAAAGCAAATTTTCCAGTCCTGTTTTAGAAAGAACAGCCTGATTATCTTAACATGTACTTCAGTGCAAATGTCCATCCCCAGTTTCTGAATGGTACCTGCGTTTTTTTAAAGGCTCCAGGCAAAATTTTATGTTTAGCACTCTATCTCTCTGAGTGGTTCCTCTGATTTCTTTTTTAAAAGCTGACAAACACTTTATTTCTGTACACATGCAAATATCTGTTGACTGATCAGTTACTGCTGGATTTGAAAATGAGTAGTTAGAAAGAACCTTTTGAGAAGGACCTGGAAGAATTGTAGACTTAACTAAGAATATACAAGGCAAGTTAAACAGTTTCAAGAAGAACCTTCTTTAGTACGGTCTCCTGATGTGACATACATGAAAATTGACCAGAGCTCTGAAATCATACCTCTGTCTCTTCCCTTATTTTGAATTGAAGTTTCATGTCTAGTTCAAGAGGTTACAGTCATATTTATCATTTATATTCATTAGAAAATAATTTTCATCAGCCAAGTCATTTTTCTTTAATAAATGTAACAAATTCATTTGTGCTTATAAATCTTTTCCGAATTAATTTCTGACAGAAGATGCAACTGGTTTTGATAAAGCTAACGTATAAGATCATTCATCTTCCTGCATAATTAACAGGGGGCTTTAAGTTTAGACTTTGAATATTGATTCAGTCACGTAGGAAATGAATTAATAATCAATCATAATGCAATCTCGATAAATACATTAACAGCTTGTTTAGAAACCTGTATGCTGGCCAAGTAAGTCCGTGCTGTTACAATTGTGCTGCACTGTTCGCAAATGGAAAGATTTTGGGCGAGCAATTCCAGCTTCAGTTGAAGTAAGCCTTTCTGTGTTTTCCGTTTTAAGAAGCAACTTGCATGCTGGTTATTGCTACAAAGCTGTGTCTTATGTAATGTGGTTTGTGCTGTGCAGTACACAGTAGTTAGTAGGTGTTTCTCTAACAGAAGAATAAACACCCCCCCCCCCTTCCTATCTTTGAAATACTTCTTCAATTTACAAAATCTGTCATCGGATGTTAGAAAGAAGGCATTTGCACTTGTGATGCACCCAGGAATCTCTAGAGGTTTGAGGAAATCTGCTTTCATTTCATCACAAATTTCCATCTTTGATAAACTGAATTTCACCATTGCATAAAACAGTGTAAGTATCCTATAGATTTCTATTTACTGTCAGTGTTTCACATTTATTCTGAGTATGCATCGATCCTCGGTGTGTCTTCATCAGGACCATCCTGGGGTGCTTTGAATCCATGTCAATAGATCAGTATCTCTCTTTTTCAGATAGTCTTTTCCTCTGTGTTGAATGAGACTGCTCCAAGCTGAAGTACTACAAGTTTTATTCAGGTTCAAAGCTGTTTTGCGGAAAGGTCTGGAAGCCAACATCTAAAAGTGTTATTGCAACTCTTGACAAGCAATTTTTTAATCTTTCTTTTATGTAATTGTCTTCTTGCTTCTCCTTGTTCAGTTCCCTTTGCTCCCTTAGACTTTTGAAAATGCTTCCATGGAAATAATTTTCATATTGGAACATTAAATCTTGGAAAAAGTATGTGTTTCTTTTAAAATTATCAGTTTTGCAATTCCTGGAGAAACTTGGTCTAAGAACATCCTTCACAATCCTTCTGCTTCTGCATGAACTCTGATGAAAACTTAATCTTAGAGGCCTCCTTTGATATCCTTGCCTTCAGGTGTGGAAATAATAAACTTGCTTATATCGGAGCTATAGGTTTGAAAGCCTGGTGCTGGCAGGAAAGAGGACTCTCTGGAGTGCTGACAAATCAGGAGAGAGTACGGCAGCACTGGAGGAGCGACAGAGGATGTGTAGGAATTTGTCCCTTTGGAGGGCAGAGTGTCAGCAGGACATACCTTTACAGTTTTCCATGCTTGTGAATGAGGTCAACAATTCAGAAAAATGGATTGCTAAATCTCTTCTTGTTTCCAGTAATATTTCCCAGAGGAAAGTACACAGTCAGTCTACTGAATAGGCATGGATCGAGTTATTTAGATAGCATGTTTGTTTTTTTAATTATCTTTTGATGCTTTAAATGTTAAGCAGGATATTTTCCTGTGATCTGCGATGTGCATCGGTCTACGTGTGTTTTACAGTGATGTGTGTTTTACAGTGCTAGTCATACGCTGTATTGCTTGTGTATGGTCCTGTCTTGGTTAGTTAGATTAAAGCCTTGGGCAAAGCTACAGGAATGATCATATTTGGAAGAACAAAAATACATATGATTTACAAACTTCTTCCTGGTATTGTCCACCATAGAAGATGTCCCAAAATGCAACTTCTTTGGATCAGCCATGCCTAAAGTAAAGCCACAGTGAACTTGGTGGCTGCAAGATCTTGGTTTTGAGGTGTGGGTCTACAGCGGGTGCAATGCCTGAGCAGGCAGATGCTGCAGTGTGTGGGAGTGCTGTAGTTGTGCTGATCCTCTAGTCAGCATGCTAGCTTGTCCTTTCTGGGTCAGATTAGACTCTTGAAATGTCCCTGAGCCTTTTGTGGGTTGTACAACAAGTCATTATAGTACCTTATGCAAGTGTATAAAGGTTAGTCAGCGACTCTTACCTTCTGCTGTTAGGAACATCATGGAAACCAAGCTACCCATTTTCTAGCTGCATTTACAGCCTATAGACCAAGCATGTGCTTTTTACCCAGCTGAGGTGTATTTTGGAAATCAGCCTAGAGCCTGCAGTAACATCTAATGACCAGGTGCTGCCATCCACACAACAACCACAATGCAAAATTCCTTTTAGAAGGAAACTGAAATAAACGCCTAGCCATTAAATAACCCTTGTTTTGTTTGTATTTTTTGCTTGAGGGCACGAATTCTCTCTGTTCTCCCTTAAATGTTGTAATGGCATGTTTCAAAGGTGGGCGTGTAAAACTGCTACCCTCCCTCTATAATTACAGGTCCTTGTAAAGAATATACATAGGAGAACCAAATGCGAGTTTCTCATACATCCGCCGTTTTCACTGAGATTGAAGGATTGGTCTGAACATGAAGAAAGATTCTGAAACATGTTTATTTTTAGGTCTGCTTGTACACCCTACAAGCTAACTGACTTCAAACCCTAAAAGACCTCTATAAGAACTAGTTAAGCTGCTTATAAAGGTTTTAGTTTTGTGCTTTTGTTCCAGTGAATTGTCTATGAAGCATGAGAGCAGATAATTTACAGTAAAAGAACAATAAATCTGAGAATAATGAAAAAATAATTCACTATAATTTTCTTAAAGTTAGTCCAAACTCTTACTATTTATTGTTCAACTGATTAAATCAAAGGCAAGCAGTAACTGGCTCTTATAAATTGTTTGTGAGAAATGCGCTAGACTTTTTTTGGTCTAAATATTTTTGGAGCTATTTATAATGTAGTTTTGGGGAAAGTGCTCCAAGTCCCTCCAGGATGTTCAGAAAGTCCTGATTCTTCTTACTTAATTATTCTAGCACATAAGGAATCAATTACTTTCTGGATCTGACTTGATCTTGGAAACAGATATCAGGGTAGGACTGCTCAGGGTCTCTTGGCAGGACAGACTGGCTTCAGCTGGATTTGGATATAGCCCAGGTTCACATCCAGAAAACCTGTAGTGTGTAAATAACTTCTGGAGTCCCATTAGCCCTGGCTACAACTCTTCGGAAATATGCCTTTTTTGTATTTGTTTGCTTGTTTAATCCTGGGTAGCAAAACGTGTTGTCTTAAAACTTGCTCTAGGTTGTCATTTCCACTGAAAAAATGTAAGCATATGAATGAGCAAGGCAAAACAATGGTATTAATCAAAGACAACAGGCTTGTTTGAAATGTGGGTAAGATGTGGACTGACTTGTTCTGTGACACAACAGCAAACAGAAGCAGACATGCTCTTTCTCAGCTGCTGTCTTCTGCACCCTGAGTGCCTTTTGAGAATGAAACACTAAGACAAATTCAGTAGAATGAACACTTGACTTGAAGAGACTTTTTCTTCTTCAGACAATGACTTGAAATGATTTCTACATGGGGAGGGATCTGAAGAGAGCTGATACTGTGCTGGAACCCAGATACCTAATGCTGTTGTAGCTGGTTTGCTCCGATAGTCATGTGCTGGAGAATGGGGCAAAAACAGCTTAGGAAAAAATTGTGAGATCTCAAGAAGAAGTACCGTGTCAAACTGGAAAGAGTCATCAGTAAGTACTATAAGAACAGAACTGTTCAATGCCAGAAAAAGTCTGAGCAAAATGTGATGGCAATGGCATTATCAATTTTGAAACCAAGAGTACAGGAACTGATGTACTACAGACATTTCTGCCTTACTTTTTGATAAAAAGCACCCTGTCTTACTTGTGGAAAACTACATTAATAAAGTCCTCAAAGTGAAAGAGGATGAAGAATTTACTCCTTCGGGAACTGAAGGCACCCCATGATATGAAAGTGCAAATCCAGCAAAATGTCTTTTCAGGGATGGTAAAAACATGGCTATGTGCTAATGGTGTGAGCTGAGTTGAGGCGATCCAAACTGGAGAGGGGTGGGAGTTAGGGAGATGCAAGGGGCTGTACAGTTACATGAACTGTGAGTTGCACAGGAAATTTTCCTTGTTTCTTTTTGAGAAATCCTGGGCAAAATCTTAGGTTCGCATGTGACAAAATCACTGTGTCAGCACACTAAATGCACTGTGCATGGATTGCACTTGTGGAAGAAGCTGAAGTGGCAAGTCCAGAGGAGCTGCAGGTCTTTTGGTGGCCGTGTAGCCAGATCCCCTAGTGTACAAAGTGTAAGTCCAGAATGCATTGCACTCACTGCACAGATGACAGTGGCCGTTTGTCGGGGATGCTAACTGAGCTGTTGGACATCCAAAATCTTGAAAAATGTAGTGAACTAGATGCTGCTAAAGCCCCTGTGTGCAAGTAGTGAGTGAGCACACGCACAGTATCTAGGACTGACCTCTGCAGACTTTATTACTAATGTTCCTAGTTTTCCCAGTTTTTTGGACAGCTGTTTGAATGTGGGACAAAAATATGTTGAGAGACCAAAACTAATATCTGCGTGAAAACTTTTCTTCTAACCACTTTTGTTTGATATGCTCAATCCTGGAAGGGCAGGAACCTGCTCTAATTAGCCAAACCCTAGTGACCTAACAAAGCGCACTCGCTTTGGGAAGCGAAAGGTCTTTCCAGTCATCTGGTGAAATTAATTTCTCATGAATTGCTCTGCTTCTCTGCTAGGGTCAGATCTGTAACAGTGCTTGGCTTATAATGGCACGTCTTCTATGTGGTGAGGGTATGGTAAAACAGTGCTCCTGTTAGCCTGTCTTGTTCCTCTTTGAAGTGAATACACTTTGGTGGAGTTTTAACTGTAGCTTCTATCTTTCTGGGAGCTTTTCCTGACACTGATCTTCTGGCTCCAGATCTCCAGCTGATGCAGATACACTCGCAAAAGTGTGGAGAGAAGGCTTGGCCTGGAAAGCTCTGCTGGAAAACTGTGTGCACAGCAGTGTGGCTTGTTTGGTCATGTAGCTCAGTTTTAAGGAGCAGGTTCCAGTTGCAGCCCAAGAAATGCACTTGCTCCCCTGTGCCCATGTACGTTAGCACGTACATTAAAACTGTGCTGGGGAAGGTGAAGCCTGAAGGTTGCAGGCTCAGCACTACGTGGGGTAACCTGCACTCCAGGGGGGTTGTGCCATCTTGTTTGTGGTAGGAAAGCTAATGGGTTTAAATTTCTTTGAAGTAATCCCTTTGGATTTTAATTAAATATATATGCCAAATTGCTTTAAAGATATACTGGCTGAGAAATGTGTATATATATGCAGAATGTATAGGCTTAGGCTGTTTGACTGTATCAATGAGGCATTGAAAATCCAGTGTCTTTTAGGCAGAAAGTACACTTACATTTTAATGGATATTGTAGGGATAGAATGAGCTGAACTGCTTCTAACATAGTCAGTTTGGGTACTAGTTGTAATCTGGTCCTAGCAGTGCGGAGTTGGCAGAGATGAGGTTTTTACCAGCTGCGTTGCTGATTGACAGGACCAAAGCCCAGGCTCCTTCCCTCCCTCGTTCTCTCCCTGGAGCACTTGTGCACTGGATGTACAGCCTGTGTCTGCCCCGGCAGCCTCGCTTCTCCTTGGGGTTATAACAGTGCTGAGTCAGAAAAATCTTTGCTTGGGGTAGTGCTGTGTGTACCAGTTCTTTTTCTTCCTGGAGTGGTGTGTAGCAGCTTTTCCAGTGCTCTTTTATGGTTGATGTTCAAATGGGTCAAATGTTTTTTCTTAGATAAATTTGCCTAACATGTAATGGTGTTTATTTTTGTATCAGGGTTTATGGAGAAGACTGAAAAGGGAATACTAGAAATGTTGTTTCTCTGTCATTTTGTATCTATTCATAGAGGTTGTTGAAGTGGACAGTGCTGAATGCCACCATGATACCAGATCAATGATGTGTACAGTGTGCTGAGATGAAGAGCTCAATTCGGTGTTGGTGGGTTCTCCCGTCACCTTTGCTGCTCTGGTGGGAGCAAAACCAACAGAGACAAGGAATAAACAGGGTGTAGTAGGGAGAGACATCTGCCTTTTCTTCTTCCACACAAAAAATGAAAAAAAGTCTTTAGAATGAGCAAACCCTCCATATTTTGGAACTGCAGGTCTTGTGAAGAGAAGCATTGAATGCAGTTTCAATGCCGTTTCAATAATGGCTCTGAATCTCTGCTCCCAGAGCTTACAGACAAAACGACATCCACAACAATGAATGTTGTCACTGTAAATGGACTCTTCTCTGCTCTTTCCTCAACTTTTCTTTTTGCAATCAATCATTTACATTTTTTTATTTTTCCTTTTTTGTTATATCTTATTTGTAAAAGCTGCAGTTTCATGGATACCAGCACACTGTCTGACGGAGTTGGGCTTGAAGCAGCAAACTGGTTCATAGAGTGGACTGTATTTGTGGAAGTCTTATCTTGCATTTCCTTAATTATTTTAGTAGAGTCCTAACTGGATTAGTACTGCTGACAATAACAGTCATTAAAAAAAAGTCTGTCAGTGATTTTTTTTTTTCATGGCTTCTCTTGTCAGTATTGCTGTAATTAATTAATCCACAGCACTGAGGTATAAATTAATGACTTATCACTTATATAGTGATTTTATCCTCCACCGTCCCCAACATTACTTTGTACAAGGCAGCTATAAATTTCAAATGGCGCTACTCCCTCTTTGGCCAGCAAATTGTTCATATTAATGCTCTTTCAGTCTCCTGAAGAGGGGAATTGTTGTTTAAAATTATCATTAGAAAATAATACCCTGTCATCTGCAGAACGGTGTTTACATTTAGTATCCTGTGGCTGCTGGCAATGACCTGTCTGCATAATGCTGGGGCAGATTTTAATAGTAAGTACTGAAAGCCGTTCTTTCATAAATGTAAACTGTGACCAGACAAAGATTGGTAAGTGTGTGTTAGGGAATAATCCTTCAGGATGGATGGGAATACTTGTTCTGGTGTTCCTGCTCACACACCATCCTCAGGGATCGTCTCCTTCCTTGTGAAAAATGCTTTCCGGGGATGAATTTGGCTCTGAACTGACCAGATGGCAGCATTTACTTTTTTGTATCTACTTTTTGTGATTCATGCATAAACCAAATACAAGGTGATTCCTGCTGTGTTACAAACAGGAGCCATGAGAATCACCTCCAAGCTGATTTTTGGATCCTTTGCCAAATGCAGTTGGGCTGAGAACTGAGTGACTCCCATGCATGAGAATAGCCTCCCTAAGTTTTGGGCACAGACGCTTAGCCTGATGGTGTTATTGGTCACTGGTGAAAAACGGTGATTGCTCTTTTCAGGTTTTTGTGCGGCTTTAGACCTTCATCAATGCTTGCCAGATAGAGTATGTTGCATTTTTTTATTCAACCTGGTCTACAGATTTTTTTTTTCCTTGTTTACAAAAAATGTCACAAGAAGTAAACCAACTTTCCCATATCCTCTTAGAGTTTAGATAAAACTTAAAAGAATGGAGACAGAACTATAGGTCACCAGTCACTGATATGATCAAGCTTAATTAAGTTGATGTCTTATTGTGGAGTTGTCCCCATGTGAGATTATTCTGAGCATGTTCCCTAGCTGTGCATTGGATGTTTCTTTGTTGTTGCTGCTTGTGAGATTTTATCTTTTGAGAGACTATTCAGATGGCAGAGTCTCTGTCTGGTGGGAAAAGCTTTTCAGTGCTTGTCTATTGATCTTATAGTTTTGTTGCAGTGGGGAATGAAACAATCAGCATGTTTATATCCTTAGAAGCAAAGACCAGTCTCCTTCCCCCTGCTTTCCTAAGGTGTCGTATCTTGAAGGAAAGTAAAACAGAAAAGGAACAAATTTATTCTCAGAGCTTGGAAGATGATGAATTATTTATCTTTTGAAAGCTTCCACTATCTTTGCACAAAAGGAAGTCCTGTTATTAAAAGCAAGGGTTTCTTTTTCTGCATGTCAATAAGAGAGAGATCAGAGTTGACTGATTATTGAGATGTCTTTTTCCTTAGAGAACTGGACAGCTCTAGCTGGTTGGCACCAAGAAGCTGCTTTTAAAACAACAAAGTTGTTAGATTTGATATTAATGTGAGATTGGAGCCCTGCTAAAGAGGCCTATGAGGACCAAAAGATGAAATAGAGTCTTGGAGGAGTTTATGTGTGACCATATAACTTAAGTGTTTCTCTGTCTGTCAAATATATTTTCCCTGTGTATCCCAAGTTTTTGTTTTGGTTTTTCAGTCAAATTGTGTTTATTCTAACTCCTTTCTTCGATTCCTAAGTGTATATACATGCTAGAGTGCTTAAAAATAATCTTACTCTACTGGAAGATGACTAGCATCCCGTGCTGGTATTGTTTCTTCGTCCGTCTTGGCCCTACAAAATGAAAGGCTCGTTTTGTGCTTGTGAGAACCAAGCCTCACAGACTGAGTAGGTATCTGTTTTTCCTGGGGGTACTGCACCTTAGCATTTATCTATGTTTTTGAGTGGACTTTGGGGAGCGAAGTATAAAATGAGATGTGCGCCTTTTATTACAACTGGATATTCCCTGTGTATTGTGGCCAGTAAAGCACTATTTTCTGCTCAGATGTGTAAGGTAAAATATATACACACTGATTATTTTCCATAATCTTGTGTCTCACTGTAAGTTGCCATGAGGAATGGCCTGGAATCAAAGCACTAGGTCAACAAATATTTTCTTAGATTGGGCTATACTGTTGGAGCTGGTATCTTTTGTCAGCGGTGTTTGCAGAGGATCAGAGTTCCTGAGTTGAGAGTTCCATCCTGCAGGTAATCCCAACAGCAGAAACTCTGATTTACACCTGACTTCACTAGGGTTCTTATACAGGTAATGAAATGATATAATTTTATTTCAATAACGTGGTAATTTGGGGGGGAATGTGAGTTCGTGCAATCCTATCTAAGGATGTTGTTATTAACTTCTGGGAGTTCCTCTCTGGACATGTGAAAGAAGACTTCTTTCCATTCCTGCTCCAAAATTATAGGAAAACAGAACATCTCATCGATTCTGTGGTCACAGTGTGGAAGGAACTCAGCATGCACAGAAGCCTCCAGCAGACCCGGTGCCTCTGTCCTGGCCATGGGTCTCCCTTTCCCCTCTGGTTTTAACACGATCCTGGTTCAGCCATCCCACCTTCTCGGTTGTAGCGTGATGGCTCCCAGCACAGGATGTTTTGTGGATCTTTTGATATTCAGTTAGGATAAGATTCAATTACCCGTAGAAGGAACCAGAAGTTAAACTTTCCTTTTTATCAGAGGGCTACTAATGAAAGCAAAATTTTTGTTGTATGCCTTTGTCATGTCTCTCCCCATACTGATCAAGAGATTGGGGTAGAGCGATCTTTTCCCTTAAAAGCCATCCCTTCCCAGCTTTACTTTACCATGTGCTTCCACCAGTTTTCCATCTCTGGAGACCCCTCTTCCTGAACAAATGGCAGGGTGGAGTGTAGCTGCACAAAACCAGAATAATTTTGCTAAAGAGAAATAGTTTGAATAGAACAGCTTATTTTTAAGCAATATGCCTGCACTGGAAGTGTGACATGAATACATGCGAGTATGACAGATGGATAGATGTTCCCACCATACAGCGTAAAACGGAAGGTGCGAACATGTTTTCACGGCTGTTGCCTGCAGCAAAGGCGGTAAGTCAGTCTTGGCGTGTGGGCCTTGTGCTGCAGCCCTGGTCCAGCTGCTGGTGCTGCCACTGGAAGGTAATGGTGGGGCAGTGGTAAAGCTGGAGTCTCATCTGGCAGAAGGTCTTTCCTGAGGCCTTGAAGGGATTCAGAAGCTGATGACCTCTTGGGGATGCAAACAGGTGCCTGCCGTGAATCTGGAGGAAATACTGTAGCAGTGACAGACGCACTGACACTGGTTTTACCATGTTCAGCATGGCTAATTGCTGCAGCAAAGGAGAGGTGGCCTGGATGCCAGCAGCTGACATCTAGGGCTTCTGGGACCCCTGGGCATACTCTTCGTTTGTAAAGTTGTACCAAAGTCCTTTGCTTCATATCTCTCTCGCTCCCGCCTCGGCTGGCTAGGTTGAGTGGAGGGCAGGTATTCCTATGGGTGTTGCAGTCCCACTTCCAGCTGCAGAGTGGATGGATATAGCCACTGTGAATTGCATCTTCTCTGCGCTTGATGGAGTGGCATGTATTGCTCTTGGTCTTGAAGAAAAAGCAGTCACTCTAATATTTAGTTAATTGAAATATTTAAAAAAAGAGAAAGTGAAAAAGAAAATGAGTTTCTGATGGGTGGGAGCCAGTCTTTCTGTCTGCCACAGGCATCTCCCCTTCACTCAGGGAAGCAGGGGGCTATGCTAGTTGTCCTGTCCCAGCTTCTGTTTCAGGGCACCAATTAGTAACACTTCAGGTCAGACTTACAGAATACTTTAAAGGACAAATCCCTTCAGAGATCGCCAGCTAAGTGAAAGCCGTGGCAGTTTCAGTACTGGGTAGCATCCAGCTATTTAGCAAGGTGACTCTCCTGCTGTAGTTAGCTATTCTGACCACCACCAGGACTATATGTTGTTTCGTTAAGCAGGCACTGTTTATTTGTCTCCTTTACTACTTGGATTTCTGCTGTTACCAGACTCGAATGGTCTTAAACGTCACTAATATGAGCTGCCTTCGTTTTTGTTGAGTGACTGCAGACTCTGACAGGTCTGTCAAGTCTCCCACAGTTTTCACAAAAAATCTAGTAATGAAAAATAGCCACAGAGCATTAGTTATAAGCATATGTGGAGATATTAAAAGCTGCAGCCTGGCAAAACATTTTCGCATACACTTAGTTTTAAGCATATGAGAGGCTTCAACATCTTAAGATGCTTTGCTGGATTAAGATCAGAAATCCTCAAAGAGTCCAACACACTTGACTACTCTTTAAAGCAAAAAACCCCTCCTCCAGATAGCATTAATAATGCTTGCACATTAAATCATTTTTCATGCAGTCATTCTCAAGCACTGTACGTAGAATCCAATGTATAAGCAAATAATACAAGAGTTCAGATAAAGCTGGCAGAAATAGGGTTCTGAAGTGATAATCTCACACCACTGTACATGCCACACAGCAGATAATGCAGTTCAATCTTATTTTGCTTGTTTCTCTTTGCTTGAGCAGAAATAAGGTTCCAGATGTCTAGAGATTCAGGCTGCTTATATCCAGTTCTTACATCTTTATAGCAGCATAATGTTCTCCAGGGCTGGAACATGCAACTGCCCTTGTTTTCTAACAAATGAAAAAGTGAAGACAAGATGCAATCGATGAGGAAAGTATTTGCTACTGCCCATTTACCTCACAAAATGGAGGATGCAATTCAACTTGTGCAATGTGTATATATCACATTGATTTCCATCAGAAGACAGACAGAAAAGAGGTGCCCTGAAGACCCATTCTTAATGTTTTTCAATACCTGCGTGATTGTATTACCAACGTGCAAATTGTCACTTGTTAGAAAAAATATTTAAGTCTTATGACCTTAATTTTTTCTAAAGACAAATTTATACTTCCCCTTTTTCTCTTATTTTCAGGTGCCAGTTACTTGTTATCTTTGACAGCAAATCCCAGGACATGCTCTTGGGCTCAGGAAGAGCACTGAACCCCACCTCTAATCTTTCTTGGGAGAGTCAGGCATACACCTTTGGCATAGTTGATTGACTGTGTGTATAGCTGTGTAGGTGTTGCATAGCTGTGCCATGCAGTTGGTGTGTGATAAGTGCACTCAAGTCTCCCCACAGGACCTGAATTTTGTTATACCTAATCCCTGCATCTCAATTTGGTTCATGAAGGAGATGGTAATGGGGAATTTCACCTCTAGGCAATGCAAATAATTCTGCAGTTTTGGTTGTTTGTAGATTACTGATTAGATTAGGTGCCTAAAAACAATTTACACACAGAAAAATTGGTGCTCGTGGCTTTTGAGCATTACTGATCGTACAACAGGTAATACACAGTGCTGCTCCAGACAGCTGACAAGGGAAAAGAGCAGAAGTAAAAGCAGACCCACTTTGGTTACTCCAGAATGTAGAAGTGGATTCTAGGGTTTTTTTTCCCAAGGTATTCTTTTCAGGAAGATCAAATTAAAGCTGGATAGGTCATGGTGATGATCAAAGAAAATAAAGAAAGGAAATGCACTTTTTTT
This sequence comes from Opisthocomus hoazin, assembly GCF_030867145.1. Lineage (NCBI taxonomy): Eukaryota > Metazoa > Chordata > Aves > Opisthocomiformes > Opisthocomidae > Opisthocomus > Opisthocomus hoazin. Next base: position 41,891,629 of record NC_134418.1, on the reverse strand, counting down.
TTTATTACCGATTACTAGTCTATAGATAAGTGGTCAAATATTTGTTGTCAAAGCAGATGTGAGTCAATTAGATTTGTTTAGAAAATTGTCTGTTGCAGAGGGGAAGAAAGGAGGCTGGTGGGATTTGAGGTACCTGGATATTTTCAGAGTAAATTCTTGGCTGGTGTGGACTGTGTGACCTTCTTTAGTTATTTAGGTAAATGACTCAAAATAAGTAGAGTTGTCAACATGACATATTAGCTCAAAGTAATCACCCATTTCTTGCAGTCTTATAAGTATTAATATAGCAAAATAAATGTGAAGTTTTATACGTATTTTTATACTTTTCTCATCCTGAAAACAGGCATATGTTTAGGACTTCAAATAGTACAGTTGTCTGGAATTACATGGTTACAAGAGGGGTTGGGATCCTGACTTTTTAGGATATTATGGGAAATATAATTTGTCTTGGATTTTTTAGGAAGTGTGGATGGAAAGAAAAGTAGCCTTGTCTAGCGGTATTTGTATTATCTCCTGCTTTGGCTATAAAAACAGAAAAAGGGGTTTTTAGCTTTCTGGCATGAAAATTACTGCTGACTGTGGAGTTTCAAAGTAAGTGATAGTGAGAAGTTAGAAATTCCAAAACTCCTTTTACTGTTTACTACAGACATATTTTGCACTTTATAGCCTAACTGTGAAAATTCATCAGATTAATGAATTCATTCCTGATAACAGTACAGTGTAAGACCTACACGTATCTCTATTTACTTTGATTTTTTTTGAGCAGCACAAAATGGGTTTTTGAGGTGTCACTTTAGCATTTGAAAAGGAAAGAGGAGGGTATTGCTTTTGTTTCAAAGTGTATTTGTGACAGGTATGAATTTGAAAGTCCTAAAAAGTGATAAGCTAATAAATGTAAATGCATATGACAGGCTTATAGCTAGAACTCTGATCTCTTTAAACTATACGACACTTTAAAGGTGTGAAAAAATCTGTTGTATCAAATCATCTAACTGTAGAATCTCAATTTATTTCCAGAATCAAATGCAAAAAACCAAAAAACAACCTGTATAATTGTTTTGGTTTCGGCTGCCGCCGGCAACAAAAGCGCCACGCGGCCGCCCCTCACCCCGCCGGCGTGCGGAGGAGAATGGAAAGAAAGAGGCAGAAACTGGTGGGTCGGGATAAGGGCAGTTTAACAGAACAGCAAACAGAGGGAAAACAGGAACAACAACGATACAAATAAGGAGAAAACACAACAACGAACCGTACAACTCGGACAGCACCGGCGCCGCGTCCCCCCCCAAGCCGCGAGTGCGTTCCCGCCGCGCCGCCCCCCCCCACTGGAACCCAGCGCGACGTCACATGGTATGGAATACGTCAGCCCCCACCCCCTGGCTGTGCCCCTTCCTGGAGTCCGGTGAAAATTAACCCTGTTCTGGCCAAACCCAGGACAATGATTTTACACTGTGGTACAGAAACATAGCTTTTGTGATACAATTTAGATAAAATGGGAATTATAACATATTTTGCGTGATGAATTTGATAATTATGTATAGAAATTATATGAATGCCTAGACTACATAGGGTTTGACGTAATTTGTATGTGCTCATCCTAGTTTGTACACAGAATACATGGCCATTCACGTCCTCAATTATGTATTTAATGAATTTTTGCTCAATTAACATTTTATAAGGTTTTGGAATTGCATAGAGTGTTTCTACAAGAAATGCACACGATGTTCAAAGCAGAACGCAATGCGTTCAGCTTTTATCTGTTTACTCTCTCTTCTGTTTGTGGAATGCCTTTACATAAAGATAAAATTTTATTGGCTGTAAGATTTTTTGGCATTTTCTATAATGTTAGGGGTTCACACTAGAGCTGTTCATGCAGATGTCCTTTTCTTCTCCCTCAGGTTCATTTTGAGTCCTTTTTTTCTCTTGATGTGAAATGTGACAGGGCAACCTTCGGGAGAGCCTTATAGGTGCTTTGGAAACCCATGGGACAAAGTTCTCAGGGGAAGGAGAAAGCTGCTGGTGGTGGTTTTATTTCATTTCTAGTGAGGTGGTGCTGAGTACGAGTCCAAGCAACAAAGAAGGGAACACAGCCACGATACTTAGCATTGTGTCGAGGAACAGGAGGCAAGCATACGGGTAACGGGGCAATTTACAGTGGCAGGCATAACACATATGGTGCTAATTGAGCATATCTAACATATATTTTCCTAGGATGAGAAAGATTATGTCCTTGCTACAACATGTCCCACTGTTGTATAGAGTATTGCTCAAAAAATCGTCACAAATGTATCAGCTCTATTTCTTGCCTTACTTGTTTCTTAAAAAAAAAAAAAAAAAAAAAAGATAATGGCTTGCTATCCCACCTCAATCTTTCTTGTCTACAAATTTTGCTACTTTTAATTTTCTGCTTGTTAATGCCAGAGTGTATTTTTAATACATAGACATTATATGAGATGGCCTATTAGAAGACGAGTAGGAGCTCTCAATTTTAATGAATTAGCCTCTACGCTAAAATCCTTTTAAAGTGATATAGTCTTCAACATGGTGCCCTTGGAGAATATCCTTGGTAGTTTGGTAAGGAGCTGAAGAGACGCTGTTAATCTAAAATGGGCAAGCCTACGACCTAATTTTGTCACAGAAAAATCACCTGAAAAAAAGGGTAAGTATATATTTACACAAAGGCTCCAGCTGATCTTGGGCTCTGCTGGTCTTAGTGTGGCATGAATGTACACAAAGAATGGTTTCTGTCGCAGTGTGCTGGAAATGTGTATGTCTTCAGATTGCCCACGACCCTGTCTGAAAGATAGATTCAATTTAAAAAGTTATGCAATAGGAAAATAGTGGTCATTGTAACTGCAAGTTATGCTGCAAAATCCTTAAATGAGGAATTGGCAAAGTGTGATGTACTGAAGTTATAAAACACATAAGCGTTTATGTTTGTATGTGCCTTGTTAACCTGTGGTCATTTCTGTATATTTTTCCCCTCTCTGTTTAATTCTGTGCTGTTCACATCTGTTCTGCTGAGACACTTTCTAGTGCATGAAAAGGTGAATGTATCAAACTCTGGTGGGACTGATGCTCATGAGAAAGGGGGAAATAGATTTTATTGTTTTGTTAAGCTTTTCAGTAAGGGAGAAATCAGCAGGCAGGCTGCCATATCTTTTAATGTATCTGCACCTGGTCCTGCACACGAGATACCTTCACTATGCACAAGAATGTAATTTCTGTTTGTAGAAATTAAGACCCAGGGGGACACTATGGGGCTCTTGCCAATGGTGATATTGCCATTATCAGTTATTGTTTCTTCTTTATTTGTAGAAGAGGCCCTCTGCTGAAGGGGAGTGTGATTCATTCTATGCTTATTAGCTGGCCATAATTTGCTAAATCTATTGAGAGATGATGAAACTTTATCCTGAGTTCTTTTCATCTTTTTAGTCAGGCTACTTCGCCGTAGACTCTAGGGCAAATGGCATGCATTCATTAACTACTAGCTGGATTCCTGCGTTAGCGCAGGTAGTAGAGCGTGGGTTGTTTTTTAGGAGTGTTCATAGGGGTTTAGTGTGGGTTTTGTAAATGCTGAGCTGTATGGAGCTACCTGCAACTCAAAGACCTCTCTCTGAAAATGCTGAGATCGTTTTGTCTCATTGATTTCCTTTGTTTCCCAAGGTTTATAAAGAATCTTCATTAATAACGCAATAGTTCTTTAAAGTCCCAACTGCAAATATCAACTAGTACTTATACTTTTGCCTTTACTTGGCAAATATCATATAAAAGTATAGTAATTCCAGCTTATCCATGTTAATATTTCATGCAAGTGTCAGTACTGGCATTTCTGTAGTCATAACCCAGGGTAGTTGAAGCAACGTTTGCTGTTCAAGAAAATGATGTTGTGGCGCATCGCTGGTGTGCTGGAGCCAGGAGCTGGCCCTTGCCCCACGTGTACCTCTCCCACTCATGCTCCCCCACTCGTATCTGCCTCCTCAGAGACTCTGGCATGGCAGATGTCCCTGTAAAGCTACTTCCACTGAACGCAAACCCTCATTCACAAGGGATGTGGACTACCAGGCAGACAAGTAGTACTTCAACATATACCAAAGTATGGGTTTTTGTTAGTGTGAGGAGTTTCATGCAGAATAGCAGAGAGTTTTAATATTGTAATAGTGCAGCTAGTCTGTCTTTTAAGCACACTTATAACAAAGCCTCCGTGAAACTTCCTTAAACCTCCTCAGCTCTGGTTGCTATATGGTTATGTTTTATCCTCAAGCAAAGCCTGAAGCATAGTAAATGCAATTTTAAGTTATTTATATCCTATTGCTAGATATAACATTGAGCATTAACATGTTTGTACTGTGAATGCTTTTAAGGGATTGTGCTATTTACTGCAACTTTTAATTGATTTGCTGCTACTGTTTAGCAAAGCCATGTCCTGCCACAACATGAGAACCTTGTGATACAGCCTATCACTGGAGTTAAATTTGGTACTGAAGCTTTATAGAAGTTTTTACAGCATTACATCTTAGCCTTGTGGTGAACTGTCTACAATTTATTGCTGTGTTTTGCAGCAAGAAACTGGAAAAAGAGATTGATGTTGGAATCATTTTATCTCCTAACATCTGCATAGACATAGTTAACCAGTGGCATTGGCTTAGCTGTGGTTTTACAGCACTTTTTAAAATCATGCATGGAAAATAAATAAAATCAAATCCACCCATTCCTTTTCTGGGGATGGATGGGAAGCTTTTTCATGCAACTTTTATGCAAAAGAGATTAGACTACTTCTATGCTTTGTGATGAATCTAGGTTAATTTCCCTATATTGTTTGTTTTACTGTTGAATTTCAGTGGCTTTTCTTTTACCATGTAGTGACTGAAGCCTTCCTGTCCTTGGTGTTCAGCAGCTGATATCATGCACAGCTGTGGTCAGCTTGTAGATGTTGTTCCCTAACACAACCAAATTCAAAGGCTTTGGTTTCATAGACTTATGTTTAACCTGTGTTGCCTGATCTTTGGGACAGTTTCCCTGCTCCTTGTGGGGAATGCACCCTGATTTTTATCTCCAAACATTTCTAAATGGTGCAAGACTTCTTAGACCACATCTCATGGGGCAGCAACACTGTCAAAGCAGCCTGAAGTCTTCCTCTTTATTGAGCTGCTCACAGGGCAAGCAGGGACTCTGCCAAATGGGCAGAAGCTAATTTCACTTGCTGCCAGTTACTATTACTATATTAAAGTGTATTATACTATATGATATGTGGAGAGACTTTCCAATTAGATGGTCCAGTAGGCATAATTTCCTATGGGGAATCAGCCTGGATCAAAAGGAGCATGGAAGACAAGCAGCTCTTTACAACAACTCCTCCTCCTCCTTACAACTGTCATGTGATTCCCAGAAGTTGCTTGACAGGAAATTAGCAACCATCCTAGATATTGATGATACTTTGAGTGTAAGAAGCAGCCTGTGCCAGGTGGGGAGAGGGAAAAGAGAGAATGGCATGGGAATTCTTGCTACTGTATATTTCATCCAAATGTAGGTAGCAGCTCAAAAGCCTTTGCTCCAGCACATACAGTGTAAACAGTCTAAGGAATATGAGAAAGTAGAGGAAAGGAACGCACAGGATCTATGTATTTATACTGTCGTATTTGAGAGATTCTGAAAGTTATGCACTAGGAGCTTATTTTTGTAAATGAAACCTTTTATTTATTACAAGGCTTTTTCTGGCTTGAATAAAATGAGATATTTTACTTCACTGAAATGTTTGTAGGTCTTCCTCATGGCAGAAGTGGCATATCCTTTTGTTCATTGATAATGCTGTGATTTAGATAATAATGCATCCCTTTGTCTGTAAAAGTGTTATTCTGGAGGTAGTAAAAACTCCAAGTATCAGACTGATGCCACAAAAACATATATTGCTAAGAATGTTTAAGCCCTGCAGCATCTTTCAGATGTTGTGAACTTCATGCAACATCAATAGCATATTGTGTCAAAAGAGGAAGAACATAATATTCTTATATATATGAAATAATAAATGGAAAAAGAAAAAATCCTAGTTTTCTCACATTATACACTGGAAAAATATTATTTTTCTGATCTTATTTTTCAGTATTAAATGGGGAAAAAAGGAGAAATGGTGCTTTTTTACATAGCTAACTGAAAAATAGAATGACAGAGATGAGACAATTTTCTTAGATAAAAGTAAGGTGGGGAATTATTAGGACATTGGCATTTATAATTCTACTAAATGAGTATGTAATGTACCTTTTCATAAAAAAGGATCTCTGTGTATGCATTTCTATATATCCTGGCAGGGAAACAACCATATCTAACTAGGTACTACAGGTTTGCTCCTACAGTATTTTGTCTTTTAATGATTGTTACCTTGGAAGATTGATGATGGGGTTCATAAAGAACCCAGGGTGGAAAAAGAGACCCACAGGACTTTATTACCTCTTTTGTTTTGCTCCACATGGCATGTTTAGTTCAAAATGCCCTGAATAACTACCTCTTTTCCTTGTATGTTTATTTCCTTCCCCTTTATTTTCTTGTAGAAATTTAATTAGCTGTTGTGACCTGGCGGCTGAGGTGTCCACATGATACCCCTGAGGAACCTGCCTGGTCCACCTGTGTGAGGTGTGCGACTCCTGTGCATCTCTGCCAAACTGTTCAGCCTTTGCTTTGTTAATCCTTAACATATAAAGCAGATATCTGTTTCTATCTGTCTCAAAGAATACTTGAGGCCAAAATATTGAAGAGCTTGTTTGCCAGTTCCCAACCTCAGGAGTTCTTATGTGTTTTTAAAACTCAATGAGTTTGTTTTCAAGGTTACTGATTATGGCTCTTTTTTTTTTTTTTTTTGCATTCTGGAGGGAGGTACGTGGGTTGCAAAAGATAGTTCAAATGAAAACACCAAATTGACCGCAAAATGCTGCATGTTAGCTTTTTCTGAACACTTTTTGCTGACACTACTCAGCAATCCTGGAAAGAATATGAGCAAAATCTGATTAGAGGACTTCCAGTAGTGCTGCAGAGAGACTGGCTCAGCGAAGGAGAGACCGCTAGACTTTCCATCTGCTAGTTTGTTTCAGAGGTGATGACAGCAGAATTACAGCGGGGTTTTTTTGTCCTTTATGTGCTAAAGATGCCTTTATGCTGCATGTGGCAGCCATTTCTGCTAAATTGGTGGCTTCCTTGGTGTCTCATTGAACAAGTGATGAAGTAACTGATGATAGTTTACATAAAATGAAGTAGAAACTAGTGGTGGTGTTTTGGTGTGTTTTTTTTTCTTCTGCATAAGGAAGTTGAGCTTTATCCAGATTAGTTCAGACCTGAGGCTGTGACACAAACATGGGTTGTTGCAATTAGAAGAGAATTAGTGGTGAGTTCAGTAGCGAGTCCATTGCTTGGAGCCCCAAGTCCAAGAGGAACTTGCATCCAGAAATGCGGTTGCCAGTACAAAAGTTTGAGTTTGCGTGATTTGCCTTTCATTTTAAAAAGAGTTGGCCACAGATTTCAATTGCACTTGAGCTACAACCTGTGCTATTATGGCCTGCACTAATGTGAAATAAATGTACAACCTTACAGTACAGGTGGCCATTCCTTTAACTTGGCCACAGATATCAAGGGAATAATTTCCCTCATGGGATGGACCTCCACACCTGAATCCTATGTCTTCATCCTGCTTCCCAGGGTAGGTAGGTGGGTAGGTGGCATGGCAGACCCTGCAGTCCGCAAGGTAGTACTGCGTACAGTACAGTAAAGAAAGATAACAAGCCTTTATGAACAACCATGCTACAGCAGCAGATTTTAATAGCTTTTTTAGCAGAACTTTGTGGTGTGACTGCAGCTGGTTATGAAAGTCTGTTTATTGATTGTGGAATCCTGTAGATCTTAAAAATAAGAGTAAAGTAAGAATCGAGAGGAATTTGTGTATATAGTATCTTCTGGTGAGTTTCTTACACTGCTTTCCCACCTGTGAAACATACCATATATTTAGAAAGAATGCTTATATTTATTCTGTTACAGTCTTTAATATAATGAGAATTTTTTTTGTGCGGATGGGAGATAGGTTTGAATCCTAAGTGGGTAAGGTAGCTGTGGCATACTGGCGTTCAGCTCTGTTCCATCAAGCTCTGCTGTTTCTGTACTAATTCTGGAACAAACCATGTATCTTGGAGAACACTGCAATGGTATAGTGTTGCTTCTTTTTACAGTTTTTTAAGTACAAAGCTAACTATTAGGAAACATTTGAGGTTCCTGAAGAATCCTCAAGATAATTTTATTACAGGATTTAACATTACCGTTTATCAGAAAAAAAGCTTTACTAAAGTGAAATAGTATCATTTTAAGTAAATTTTCCTGAGTTTTTTTCATGTGTTTTTTATTAACAGACTAAAACATCACTCGTATTGTTGCATTAGGTTTCGTAGGTATGAAATCAGGAAACAAGATATGGTTCCTTTATTATTTTTCCTAGGTGGATGTGTATAAATACCAAAGATAATTTCTCTGCTTATAGAATAAGCATGTGTGGAGATTTAGTAACATCAGGCATTGTTTAAAATATCAAGGCTCAAGTAAAGAGGTCCTTGAAGTCAAATTCTCCTCTCTTTTGGCTTCTCTACTCAATCTGCTGCGCTGAGAAAACCGTCAGCTATGCAAAGAGGTCTCTAAGCTACAGTCAGGTAAGAACTAATCCCCAAAGTCCTCAGGGAACCAGTAATGCCCAGCTCTATCTCCCTTCCCTTTCATTAGGATGGAAAGGTAAGCTTACATCAAAGCAGCATGCCTATCCCCAAAGCCTGTGTTGGTGAAGGTTAAAGAGAAAATTCTCTTGTAAGCTGGGAGCTTTCTAGGCATTTGTGAAGTTAGCTCAATTGCCATACGACTCACCTGTGTAATGAATAGATGGATAGAAAGGTGTTACTCAATTTAAAATGTCATTGCATATTACTAGAGGCATTAAAGGACTGCGCTAGTCTACCTTTACTGCACAGCTCAAAGAAATGAGGAGGAGACATTTGGAGTGCTCAGCCATTGGCTTTTATGTTCTCTGTTCACAGACTCATTTGTCAAACCCTGTTTGGGAACCTAGACTGGTCCAAGATTTTAGATCATACTTGGATCATTATTTATTGCCTACAGTTGTGCTGGAATGCATGGTGAGGTGTTCACAGACAGTTGCAATTCACATTGTTATTCTTCCAAGGTCTGTAGTCTATGAAGAAAATGTTATTTTAGCAGGATATTCAGATATAGAATAGAATAGTTCCAGTTGGAAAGGACCTACAATGATCACCTAGTCCAACTGCATGGAAGTCCTGTGATGTAAGGATAATTTTTTTTCTCACTTCTCTTTTGAGTGTGAGATCTCTGTCTGGAATTAGCAGAGAGGGGACTGGCTGAACAGGGAAAGAAAAACCTTTGGCTCTGGAGACTTGTTTCTTTCTGTATTTGTGAATCTAACCTCAGAAGCTTGGGGAATCTCTTTTGAAAAATGGAAAGGATTCACTTAAACAGTGTAGGGTGGATTTTTTCCATTTTTGTTCCCATTTCAATAGTCAACTCAGTCAGTAGATTCAGTTGTCCCCAAGATGTCATTTCAGTTGCTGAGCAAAATATAGTTCTGATACTCAGAGTAGCTATCTGAGCTCGCTGCAGTCCAGGTGCCCACAGACACGTCTCAGCCACCAGAAGGGTTTAATGCTGTTGGTTGCTTTGGTGCAGGGAAAATTGAGGTGCAGCAAAAGAAGTATCTACTTGAGCATGTTATCTTCAGCTCAGGTGTACAGCACTTGAATTGTTTTACTGTCTAACTTTTGTGGGCAAATGGAGCGACAGGTACAACTTCACAATTATTAAGATAAGTTAAATAAAGAAGTAAACCTACCAAATTTACAGCCAGATTTCCATGAGTTTAATAAAGACAAAATCAGTATTATGTATACAGAAATATACTGCTATTCCATAAACCCAGGTCTAAAAATCTAAAGAAAGTATCAACCTGCACTGCCTCAACTGAAAGCAATTCTACAGATTTTTATTTTTTTTTGTAAAAGGAATACGAATTTCAGTTAAATTCTACTGAGTGGCATGAGAAGATCAATAAAGTTTATTTTCTGTAGAATTTTTCCACAAAGACAAACAGGGGAGAAGGAACTGTTTTGGGGGAAAAAGGTAAGAAGTATCTGTCAAGTAATTTTGTTCATTTGCATAAGGCTTAACATAAAAACAAGAAAATGAAGCTGCAACTGGACTACACTAAAAAGAACTGGGTATCTGGTATTAGGATGATGCTGATTCTCCTCAGAATTTAAATATGAAGCATCCTTCTGTGTGTCTCGGATGTTGTCAGAACCAGTATAGAGAGTGGAGGGAATTTAAACAAGGACCTCCTTAGAGAAGTGTAGGTATGCATAAATGGTAACTCCACCCAATAAAAGGGTCCCCATCTTCCTGTGATTGCTTGAAGATCACAAACACAAAAAGAGATTAAGTGAAAAAGGAGCAGGTAATATGCAGGAACTTGTTGACATTTATATTCTCCTTGCTTGACTTGTATGAGGGAACAGACTGAAGAGACATCAAAAATGCAGAAATTGCACAGCCCAGCAGGGATACACTTTACGTTTCTCTGATCAATGGTACCTGGGGGGTGCCAGGGTAATTTTATCTGTTGCTTTGGTGCCCAAAACTAAGCAAAGCAGTAGTGAATTACAGTCAGCTCTCTCCCTGCCTTGTATAAGTGTATACACGTGTATACGTATAGCAATTGTATGTCTGTATGTGAAACTCATCTGACACTGTGTTCTTAATAGGAACTTCAACTTACACTTTCTGGGAGGAGGGGAGAACTGGGAGATGGAAAGAAGGGGGTGTATTCACACTATATAATTTTAAATGTTTCTATTGTCTAATCTCCCTATTTAGGAGCTGTTTTTATTCAGTGGTAACACAGGAAGAAAAGCTGTTGAACTTGCAAACAGAAATTAGGTACCTAAAGTTAGGTGTTGTGAATAGTGCCCTAGCTCTATTTAAATACATGATGCATCAAGAAGAGTGTGGCCAGCAGGACAAGGGAGGTTCTCCTTCCCCTCTACACTGCCCTGGTGAGGCCTCATCTGGAGTACTGTGTCCAGTTGTGGGCTCCCCAGTTCAAGAAGGATGAAGAGCTACTGGAGAGAGTCCAGCGGAGGGCTACAAGGATGGTGAGGGGACTGGAGCATCTCCACTACGAGGAGAGGTTGAGGGAACTGGGCTTGTTCAGCCTGAAGAAGAGAAGGCTGCGAGGGGACCTTATAAATGCCTACAAATATCTGAAGGGTGGGTGTCAGGAGGATGGGGCCAAGCTCTTTTCAGTGGTGCCCAGTGACAGGACAAGGGGCAATGGGCACAAACTGAGGCATAGGAAGTTCCGTCTGAACATGAGGAGGAACTTCTTCCCTCTGAGGGTGACGGAGCACTGGAACAGGCTGCCCAGGGAGGTTGTGGAGTCTCCTTCTCTGGAGATATTCAAGACCCGCCTGGACAAGGTCCTGTGCAGCCTGCTGTAGGTGTCCCTGCTTCGGCAGGAGGGTTGGACTAGATGACCCACAGAGGTCCCTTCCAACCCCTACTATTCTGTGATTCTGTGATTCTGTGATTCTGTGAAAGGAGTTTTATGGAATAGGTTTATATTTAGAGAAAGACAACCTTAAGCTGAGGTTCGGCTATATCCCTTCTTGCAACAAACTGCTACCTGAGGTCTCTAAGATCACTTCTGCCTATGTATGGTGATTAAATCCCTTTTGAGATGGCAGAGACACAGGAGAACGTTTGTGTGAACTCTACTTTCATGCTTGAACATGAGCGCTTACGATATTTGGAGCTGCTTTGAATTTGGACGAATGAGATGAACATAAATGACATACAGTTCAGCATAGGAATTGTAAGTTTTAGAATAAACTGAGAGTTTATGCAGACTTCAGAGGGGCTTGGTGGCTAGTGGGCCTGAAGAGATATAGCCTGCTGGACCTGCAATCTGCAAAACCCCAGGCATTGCAGCTTTAAAAGTTAAAAGGCAGCTCATGTTTCTTCTCCACGAGGAAAAAATCACTCCATTGTTGCACAGCCTCTTTCATCTAGAAAAGTTTGGAAAAAGCATGTAGGAAAATTGGAAAACTTGTGGGTGGGAAACAAGGCCAGAAATGTGTGTCCTGTCTTTATAACTGCAGGAGCTATCTGCTCCATCTGCTGGTGGAAATGGCAGGTCTTTACCCTACGGTGCTTACTTAAATACATGCTATTTAACACAAACGCTTCGTCTATGGTTGGGCAGTTGCCAGAACAGTACAGAGTATGGTCACTGAGAGAGAAAGTTTTGAGAGCTTAGTTTTCCCTTCCTCCTTAGGAGCAATGTGAAGAAGGGGATGAAAACCATATTAGGTGTTTTCATGAAAGAGTACACGGGGCAGAGCAGAAAATTTTTGTGATATCTAAACCATTAAAGTGACTTAGGTAGAAAACTTTTTAGGACTGGAGACCACCAAGAACAAAGACTGTGTCTTGCCCAGACGCCAGTAGTTTTGGTAGATAGGTTAAAGGATGTAGTCGTGCAACAGTTATTGAAGGGACACTTGTACAGCTGAACTGAAAGTGAGACAGATGGCCGAAGGCACTGCCAGGAGGTAGGAGGACTTTACACTGTCAGTATAACTTTGCTTTTACTGTGGTTTTCTTTTTTTAATGAAAATACATCTGTATCTCTGTATTGGTATGGGGCTTTGGCTTACGTATGAGCAAGGAATTTCCTTCTGTGTACTGCACATGTAGAAAGGGCATTTTATTTTCAAAGTTTCTGGAACTTATTTGTATGAGAAGGATCCTAAGTATAGGGAACGTGTATTTTGACTGGCATCCTGATAACTTGTCTCTCAGTGATGGAAAAGGTCCCAGCTTGGGGTATGCATCAGATTTTGCTATGAATATTCATATTCCAAAGTGCTTCTGATGATTAGTTTGATATCCCATTAACGTGGGTTAACCTTGTGAAAGTAGCTATGGAATAATAATGACAATACAGCGTTTTAAGCAAAGAAAGTGTGCTGGTTTGCAGGTGATAAATACAAACATAAAATTACTGTAACACAAGTACAAAATTAGTTACTTACTGGTTAAAATGGTTTATGTTTTCACTGAATCTGAAAAGCTCCACATTTTTCTAACCCCTGCTGTGTAGACCATGTCACTTATATCATGCCTTCTTGGGTGCCTTGCTGCAGTGGAGGCAGTATTGGTGACAGTTCAGAAACTTCTGAAAAAACTTCAAAAGTCATTCAGAGGCAAGCTTTTACCTAAAAATTTGGTGTCGTTACATTGTTAAAATGAAAGAATGATGTCAGGGTAGGCTGCCCAATGTTGTCTTGCTTTGAACACTTCGCTTAAACCTCTGCAGACTTCTCTCTGAAACTCACTGACTACTGCTTTTTTTTCCTGGGAACTTCCTGTGTGCTGGACGTCAGTGTCAACATTTCCTGCTTTGCCAAGCTAGCCCCTGCATTTTTTTCCCCCAGATAGGTTATTTGCTGAATTATATTTGCGAATGGGCTTGGAAGAGCTGACACAGGGGAAACACCAGAAGATATACGAATGTATTACAGGTAATGCTCATGCAGATTCTCCTGGGGACATCTGAGAAACTTGCTGGATTTGGCATTTTGGGGCAGAGCCCTCTTTGGATGGTTGGCTGCCAAACTGGCATCTGCTGACATGACTGAGATTGCTTAGATAGGTATAAAGCACTGCAAGTTTAAGTCCCTCTTTGCCTCTTCCTCAACATTTTAGCTGATGGTCATTTACTGTCTTGTTTCTAGTGAAAACTCTTGGGAGCTTACATGGCTCAGTCTAATCCTGCGTCAATGTCCCAGGCTGTATGGTGTTGGACTACACATGTAACCTTGCATGTCAAATGTCGCTTACTTTCTTTGCATCTCATCTGTCTCACTGTGCTTATGGAGAAAAAATGTCCTGTAGTGAAGACAGGAAAGGGGCTGGAGAACATGGAGTGCCATGCGGATGCGTAGGAAGGAGGATTCTCAGTGCTGATTCACACCACCGCAGCAGCTCATGTTTGCATGGGAATGAGGATGAACTCAAACTTAAGGTCTGTTGGTAAACAAACAAACAAGTGCAGCTTCAGACTTAGATACTGCAGTAACCTGCTTCACACAAATGCACCTCTGTGTTCCCTCTGCGTGAGTCAGAGGCTGCTACTGCAGCTAGGGTTTGCTAGTCTTTTATTTCTGCCCACACAAAGGGCAAGTTTCATATACAAATGTTTGCAGAGGCATATACAGCCAATAGATGTGAGTCACTTGGGGTCAGGAGCCTTAAGCAGATTGTCTGCTTCTCCAGGTCAGTTAAACAACTTCTTTAGAGATTTCTGTCAGATACATGACTCTGACAGGTCTTTGTCTCCTGCTGCCACTCTCTCCTGTGGGATGGCTGCACATGGAGAGCCTGCAGAGCTACCTGCAAGTAAATACGATGCTCCTCCTGAGTTACACAGCCATATACTCCAAGAACAGTGCGTAGTGTCAGCATTTCACAGAATTTCTTTTTTCTCAGGTGAGGATGTTTTTCGATTGTTAGTGGAAGAGAAAGGATAATTTTCAAGGAAAACAGACCTGCGTCTGCCGAATGTAGCACGTGGGTGCTGACCTCTGTCCCATCCAGCAGTGCTGCGCTTTCCTTCCCCTACCAATAGTGTTGCCACATTGACTTCCTTGCTATTCTGCTGCCAGCTTTGCCTCTACCTCTTCTGTTGTCCTTAGATGGATGTATTTCTTGCAATCTCCTCAGTTTTTTCCCATTTAATCTTCTTTCTTCCTTTTCCTCTCATTTTCCTGATTGATTTTTAGAGTAAAATAAAGGGAAAAGTTGTTCCCATTTTAAATGGACTTGGAGGAAGCAAAGAATAAGATTGGTAATAGGGAGGATGTGCAAGGAAAGGCTGAGAAAGTGGGAAGAGAGATTTGGTTAGAAAAAGGGAACAGAAAATGCCTCCAAATGGGTGGAAACTGTCGATTTCGGTGTGCAGTGAATGAACACCAGATGGAGGAGAAGTATTTCCTCCCCACCGCGGTGGAACAGACTACAAGCTGAATAAGTAGTTGCCATCACAGGGAGGCAGATATTTTAAAGGTTTTATCTGGGGAATTTTTTTTGGTGTTTGTAGATATACTGGCAAAAATGCAAATGACACCTTAGCATCTCTGTGTATTAAAGATTCACCTTATTCTTTCAATAGATTGTAGGAAGCAAGCAACTGCAAGATCCTGGTGGGTCTCCAGGACTCCACTCACAGTCCTCAGTGTATGAAGAACAGAGGGGTTTTTCATGCTTGTGTTCTTTTGTTCGATGGCCTCTCTGCAGTTAGAAAAACAGACACAACAGGCAAAAGAACAGCTGGCACACAGCACAATAAATGACTAATTTTCACTCAGCGAAGTTCTCTAAATGCAGCTATGTGCCAGACTCTGTGGAGCCATTTCTAAGATCTCAAAAGAAAGATTAAAATCATCTCAAATACACAGAATTGACAGGAAAGTAAACTTTTCTGTGAAAGGGACACAAGAAGCCAGATGGTGAGTGTTGCATAAAGCCAAACAAATCCAGTCTCTGAATTCCTAAGGCGTATAAACCTCTGCAGAGAAATTAAATTTCTCTGAAAGAAAGTGAACTTTATGCAAATTCACACTCTGTCATAATTCTGTCATGCAGAACAATGATCTTGTAATTTCCCGAAGTTGTCCTTTCCTTACCCTTCTGAAAACATGTTCAAAAGCATAAAATAAGCAGCTTTTTCACCAAAGCAAGCTGCTAAGGGAACAATTATACGTAGCAGAGGGGAATCAATCGGTAGTTAACTGTGCTCCTTTTGTTGTTTGAAATAGTTTTGTATACACACAAAGATTTGTCTTTTGTTGCTGAATTGTACAGTTGTATGATGATGCAGCTACCTCTTAAAAGGAGAATGTGACAGATGATCTGTGGCTTCAGTTCACAGAATTTCAAATATGTTCATACATGCCTAAGAATAAATTGATTGAGTTGTATTAATACACACATTATTTAAATTCCTTGACCAGTGAGCAGCAGTAATAAAGTTTAATAAGATGCTAGCTTGCATAAATTGGGCTGTAAGTCTAGGAGTGTTCTGCTGTCACTTTGTAGAATTCATTTTCATCTGACATTTATTGTACAACTTAGTTCACTCTATTTTGAAGAAAGGTGTACTAAAATTGTAGAGCATGTGTCCTAGAGCATCTGCATGACAAACAGAGTGGAAGGATTTATGTATGAGGAAAGGGATTATGGAATTTTAGAGTACTGTGAAGAAACAATCTGTAGGGATATAATTGACATGTAAAGGTAAGGGATTTTAAAATTAAGGTGTTGTAAATAAATATTTGTTATTACATTCAGATTTTAGCTTAGCATCTAGGACCCCATGATGGTCTTTTCTATGCATGGTATGGCACACTCTGAGAAGATTACTGAAACAGAGTGGAAGTCAAGAGAATGAATTGGCTGTAAGTAATCTGAGTTGTTGTAATCACACACGACTAAAGCGGCAATTATTTTTATCTGCTTCCCAGTCTATATATAAAAGTTTATTTTTTCAAACTTACATTAGAAATGACTCTAAAAGAAAAAGTAGTGTTTTTCTGGACAAAACTAACCCAGTTGGTAGATATAAGAGTAGATAGATCTGGGCATAGGAGTAAGTAAGGATTCTTCACTTTAGTCAAGGACATTGCCCTAAATAATTATTGAAAGGAGTCAAACCAGTTTTCCTTTTTGTCCTTAGAGACGGAGCGTGTCCAAAGAAGAGCAACTAGGCTGATGAAGGGTCTAGAGCACAAGTCTTACGAGGAGTGGCTGAGGGAACTGGGGTTGTTTAGTCTGGAGAAGAGGAGGCTGAGGGGAGACCTTATTGCTCTCTGCAACTACCTGAAAGGAGGTTGTAGTGAGGCAGGTGTTGGTCTCTTCTCCCAAGTAACTAGTGATAGGATGAGAGGCAATGGCCTCAGGATGTGTCAAGGGAGGTTTAGATTGGATATTAGGAAAAATTTCTTTACTGAAAGGGTGGTCAGGCATTGGAACAGGCTGCCCGGGGAGGTGGTGGAATCGCCATCCCTGGAGGTGTTAAAAAAATGTGTTGTTATAACACTTCAGGACATGGTTGAGCAGGCATGGTGGTGTTGGGTTGACGGTTGGACTTGATGATCTTAGAGGTCTTTTCCAACCTTAATGATTCTATGATTCTGTGGAAACCTGGGGCATTTTTCTCCCCCTAAAGCATTATGTAGAAATGATAGAAGAATAAAGGAGATAATTTGATGAGGAATAGTTGCATGTTTTTACTAGACCTAAAGTTTGTCTGGGTTTAGATACGTGCTGAGGTATTTTCCAATGTCTGTGATTTTCTTCATGATTATTTGAGTAAAGCTTAGCAAAGAATAAAGGAGATAATTTGATGAGGAATAGTTGCATGTTTTTACTAGACCTAAAGTTTGTCTGGGTTTAGATACGTGCTGAGGTATTTTCCAATGTCTGTGATTTTCTTCATGATTATTTGAGTAAAGCTTAGCAAAGTAACTTAGTGTTTGATTTGGCATAAAAGAATGTGCAAGAAAAACTGCAGGGCATTGAGTGAAAGAGTTTCTGAGAAAAAATGAAGACAGTTATGATGTTTTTTTTTCTTGGTTTGAGAAAATGAAGATTGTCACTGCTTTGGTATCCTGTACCTGTACAGCTACACTTCTCTAAGCACAGAAGTGAGTGCTTATCATCCAGGATGGATGATGAAATTTGCAGTGAAGCCAGAAACTAATGATGAGTGATGAGAAGTGATTTAAAGGGCAACCCAAAATACTTACAGTTTATTGGTGCTGCTGGACAGTGATTGGTAGGTAGTTAATGCTCATGAAATAAGACCGTGATTAGTCTGTAGCAGTTGACCTCCAGCTGAAAACAGCTTTGTGCAGAAAACAAAACAAAAAAATGTTTACAGGCCTCTTTAGATGTACCTGGACTTGATTTTCCCTTCTGTTGTACTTGGGGTTTTCTCAGTGTTCAGCCAAGTGGACAGGTACCGAATCAAATAATGAGTGCTGGAGACCCCCAGGGTTCTCACCAGCAGCTCAGGTTTTCTGCATCACCAAGAGAAACTGAAAGAACAGGAGTTACTGGCTGTGTAGGTGGGTTTGGAGATCCAGTAGCTTTTTTTTGCTTAGCTTGTTACTGAGCTTTCAGGAAAGGTCTTCTCTGAAGCCACTGGTAGATGCATTCCTGTGAATTTTCACAAATTTGTTAACAAGTAACTTCAAGCTTCTTAGTAATATTACCTTTCTTCCTTTCTTTCTTGTTTATTTGTCATTCATTAAATGGCAAATGAATATTGATGAGGTTGAGAAATAGATGTTGCCTAAGAGTAAACAAGTACGGAAAGAAAACAGAAATTCCACTAGTGTCCCAGGAGGTGATACTGGTGTACACGGAAGAAAATCAACTATTCCCTTATAGTCAATAAACTTCTTCAAAACCCTTGCTTCTTCACTAGGAGGAATAATGGGAATGGGAGCAAACCTAACCTGATGGAGAAATATTAAATTCTTATAAGGAGATTTACTTGCTCTATGCACACTCTGTGTCCTGTACGGGAACCTCTAACACATGGGATGTGTTGGAGCTTAGATCTATTTTTGTAAGAACTGGCAGTGTAGTAATGCTGCAGTAATGGGTTGTTTTCCTGCTTCTTGCAACAAAGTACTTTTCTCCTTCTACTGCTCTGCATAAATCTCAAGTTAAAATAATTTGAAAAGATTAGTTGAGATTAGTGAGGAGAATTTAGCGACATATCTTCTGCGATACAGAAGGCTAAAATGGATTAACTATGTGGCTTCCTCCAGGGCCCACTGCTATGATTCTGTAACACAGTAGAAGTGTAAAACACAAAATAACAGTAGAATAGAAGGCCAAAAAACAAAATTGTCAGGTCTCTTTGTGAGGCAAAATTGTGGTATAAAATAAGTTTATAGTGGTGGCAGCGCTAATAAAATATTGTAATCTTAGAAATGACAACAAAAATATAGCTGCAGTAAAGTAATTGCATTTGATTGATTTCAGAGACACTTATTACTTGCTCTGTTGGTGTTTTGTCACTTGTAATAGAAGATGGACTTCCACAGAGAAATCTCCTGGTGGGAGCAAATTGTTCAGCCTTAGAGACCCGTTAAAACTTTTCAGTTGTTTTGTTACTTGAATCTTTTAAGTGCCATCTCTGTGGATTTGCTGACTACTTCCTTTGGGAGTTATTGTTCACTCTCAAAGCAACATTTTAAAACAGGGAAGAATGATCATTTTGAGCAGCTTTTGTTTCATGCTTATTTGTAGAAAAATCTTTTCGACATCCTGGATTCTGGTATCCCTACTATGCACATTTTATTGTCAGTCGTTAGGAGACATGGGCTGTGCTTATACTTCTGCTAGCGTGGTACATGACTTTGACTGCGTCTGAGTTCAATATGCTGCAGAATCAAGAAAACGGATGCATTTAGCCTACTTAGGAAATAAGAAAGGCTAACAAGTCAGTACTGATCCTGAGTGCATTTCAGAAAATACCTGGTGCATTATATAATGGAAAAGTAAACTTGCCTACAATCTAAAGGTGAGAGCTTCAGAGCTGCGAACTGCAACACGTGTTACAGCGGTACAGGAGGTTTAAGGCCTGCAGTTATGTCATACAGAAGAATCAATGAGCATTTATCACAAGATAAGCCACAAGGTAAAATAGAAAAACATATGACTGGCTGACTTTTGTAGATTGCGTGATGTCTTTTATCTGTGAGTCTCAGAGGACTGTAGGCATTGATGAGCAATGCTTATAACAGTGGTACAAGAAAATATTTTCACTTGAAACTCAGGATTTAACACAACTTGCCCAGTCAGATGAGAAATGAAGCCTATAATTCAAGTCTCTGGGTTTCCACTCATTTTTTTATTACTAGGCCATGTTGTTTTTTTTTTCCCTATCAAATTTAATACAAGGCTCTCCCTCACTAGTCTTGGATGAACTTTTCCCTTAAGCTAATTTGTACCTACTCCGAATAAAAAAAGAAAAGAAACACAGGGACCCTAAAAGACAGATCTCTAACATGAAGTATTTAAATCTGTGCATAAATGCGCTACATCAGAATGAAATTATCTTCACTTGATTGATGGAGAGATGTACTAGATCTGTGAAACCATCAGATTAAAGGTCTAATGCTTCAAAGAAAAGGGAGTGGGGATTTGTGGTTTAGGCTATGAATCACGAATAATTAAATGGGAACAACTGAGGAAGCTTTACACTGTAATATGGGGGCAACTGTGGGTGGTGAACTCTGTTCCCTTTCCCAGGATCTTCTTATGCCAGTTTTGTGATCAGAGAAATCATCAAGTAGGAGGAGCGTATAGTGTGGAAATGCTTGTGAAAGGGCAGACAAAAGGAAGATGGCAGGAAAGATTCAAGAATCACTGGGAACTTTCTGCAGGGTGACTTTTTTCCTACTTTCTTGCCACTGAACTTATGAGGTTTAAGCTGTGATCAGTAGAAGCGAACGGTTTGGAAAGACTTCAGCTATGTCTTCTGAGAGAGAGAGAAAAAAAAAAGAGAGAGAGAAGAAAGGTTTCATTCTAGAAAGAGTGATCATTTGAACTTTGTCCACACACCAGTTTGCAATGGTAGTATTGGAGCTAGACATGAGTTCTAGCACACTTAGAAGTCTCACAGAACACTTTGCGTGTATTGGTTAAAGCAGCTGAGAAATCAACACTGCACCTCTCTGGTGCACTCTCTGAAATGGCTGAGACCTGCCTGAGTGAAATGTTCACCTGCATTCATTCCTTCCTGGTCCAGACAATGGCCTTAATTGCTTGTGCATTGCTTTCGGCTCTTGTTCTTCCTGGTTTTACACTAACCACCCCTTCTCAAAATGATAGTGTATTTTAAAGTGTACCCTGAACTTTGCTAGGTTCAAGACTGATGCCACTATCTCTGTCTAAAGACTACAAAAGGTATTTTTTTTAATACTAGTTTCACAGGTTTATAGTGGTGCCAATAGTGAAAAGGTAGATGAGTGTGGCGGCTGTTGAGACACTTACTCTGCAAAGTCTGTCTAAGAAAAGCCTCTGAGATCAGGGTTAGGAGGGTGGAAGGGATCTCTAGAGGTCAGCTTGTCAACCTCTTGCTCAAAACAGGCCTGACAACCCAGGTAGATTAGGGTGGTCAAAGCCTTTCTTAAAGACCAGCTTGTGGGTTAGGGGATCCATAGAGACTGGCACACCAGAAGGTAAAGGAGCTGCAGTTTCACAGTGCTGTCAGGCCTGTCCTACCACGCACTGGGAATCAGAAGTTTTAATCTGGTCCACTACTTTCAGTTAAAGCTAACCCATCACCATTTAGAGCTAACCCAGTTGAGAGCACTCTGTATTCCTAGTGAGGACAAGGTCTACGTGTTTGGCTTTTTTTAGAAAATAAAAAATGTTGTTATTCATGATAGCCATCAGTTTAGGGTCAATTATGGGACTTTTAAAAACGAAATTTGCTTTGTCATAGTCACAAATCTTAAAAAGGTAGAGCATGTATTGCTCTTCTCAGTGCTTTCGATAAATCCCGCTAGAGTGTTGAACATATTTACAGAAATTGTCCTATGGCAGTGCTTACAGTAATTGAAATAATGAGATTTTACACTGGAAATCAAGATCTTCAAGAAATATATGCGTATATGAGTATTCGTGTACTAGTATGTGTGTGTTTGCAACCTGTAGCTTAAGCACTTTAGCATGGGTGGGGTTCCCAGGTGAGGCTGGTTGGGGCTGTTAAGTGCTTCAACCCTGTTGGTGCTCTCAGGGCCCAGAATCCGAGTCCTCAGTGAGATGAAGAACCACCCAACCACATTAACTTCTAAACTCTGAGAATTTACACATCTTCTTTACTCCAGGGTCCTAAATCTTGATTTTGAATGCGTGGGTTGATAAAACTGGAGTTGAGGTGTAACTGAGCCCTTCAAACTGTGGATGAGATCTGTCAAAATATGGTGAAGAAGCAAGTTTCTGGTAGAGTTTCTGGTGGATTCCTCCAAGCGTGTGCGTCGTGGCTTTGCTGAGTCAGGGATTCCGTGGGTAACAAGCAGCTGCTTTGTGAGTGCTGATGTGCGTGGCTGTTTACAGCATTGTTTACAAAATTGGATGGTACAGCTGAAGCAGTCTGGCCCTGCATTTCAATTTTAAATATTTACTAGCAAGAAGCTCTAAATGTCATTGCTTTTGGTCAGATGTTATTTATTATATTATAGTGTTTCTGGTGATAGAATACAGTTTTCAAAAGGATCTGAAAAAGTGCACGCTGAGGCTTCATATCAGTCATTCAAAATGGTTATTTTTAAAGGATTTTTTTCTGTTTGGAGTGAACATTTGACCAGTCCTATCAAAACATAAACTGGATTCTTAATCTGGTGGTAAACCTGTATCAGCTGGTAATTTAGGTGCAGTTTATTTTCTTTTTGTTTGTTAATCACAGCCACCAATAATGCTCATGTGCTTCTGCTTGAAGCTGTAATAAATGTTATGTATTGTGTACAGCAATAATAACACGAAAAATTTATAAAAAACAGAAGGTAAACTATGTATTTTCATTTTATCCTGTGACAAATGTGTGTTCCACTCTTGCTTCATGATAGTGTTTAATATAAACGGACATGAGCAACAGAGCCTATCAAAGCCCACTGATTTCCCTCTCAGGTTATATTGAGCTTTTCCTTTATGCTTTCCTTGGGGGTTGAACATAGGTGCATTTCTGAACATGCATACACATGAAAAATGTATATATACATATATTAATGAAAATACCTGTTATAATTTGCCAGAAATTTCTGTGACAGTTTTAGGGGACCTAATTCAATCCGGTAGAGAGTAGTAGGCAGTGGATATATAAAGATATTTTTGAAACTTTGAGTAATAAAATAACTGTAAATTAAATAAAACCTGCACTTATAAATGATATGCACTGGCTTTATGTAGCTTGGTAGAAATAACCCTACAGGAAAATTTTTTTTTTAAATTTATGTCATTTTAAGTAATGCAGTTACCTCTATATCCTTATAATATGTTTGAAATACACTGAAGATAGAATGGCAATCCATATTCTCTGTTTGAACAGTCTTGGCACATCGGGTCTTCGCACAAGACATGTGTTAGTAGGTATTATTATAGCATCTCTAGCTGCTTGTAATTGTACCAAACGGCATTTAAACCCCTTCTGAAGCAGTGATGAGCAGTCGTTCGCAGCATGTGGGTTCCAAATGCCAAGCGGAGCGGATACGCTGAGTGGTCACAACAAAAGTAGTGAGAAATATGTTGCTGGGAGATTCGCCTGAGGCAAAAAAACCCACAAAAAAAAAACCCCAGGTGAGGGCACAGGGAGAAATAAGAAACAATCATTGTCAGTTCATCTTTGAAATTTGACGTTTGCTGAAAGGGAAGGTGATTGGGAGACTTGTTTTGAAAGTGCACTTCTGATCTACTCAAATGCTAGAATAGAGACATTAGGCCTAGCTTGGTAATAAAAAGACTCTACTATGAGATGAAATTTTCAGTGAAAAACTGGGAATACAAGTGAAACTGAAGTCCATGACTACTTAAGTACATTTTATCTTGCTTTGTGAAGATGAAGGAATATGATATCTGATTTGATAGTCGTTTTTATGCACTTTTGTTTCAATAATAGTTACCAATTAGTCATGGTCTGTATTTTACACCTAGCACAAGATACGCTCACTTCTATAAAGACCGTTAATGCATGTTTGTCTTGTGTGATGTATGGTGAAGAAGGCAAATATAAGAGATCAGAGGACATTCTGAAATGATCAGTTTAGAATTTTTTACAAATTAAGTTTAAACAAAAAGTACCAAGTAATTACTTCGAGTTTTTTTTCAGATCCAGTCTGCTTCGTCTACTTACAGTTGCTCT
Source organism: Opisthocomus hoazin (assembly GCF_030867145.1). Taxonomy (NCBI): domain Eukaryota; kingdom Metazoa; phylum Chordata; class Aves; order Opisthocomiformes; family Opisthocomidae; genus Opisthocomus; species Opisthocomus hoazin. The sequence continues at coordinate 41,867,586 of NC_134418.1, read as the reverse complement.
TCCTGTGACAAAGTTAAAAGGTGGGGATGTGAAATCCTCCCCTGACTAGAAGGAACAAAAAGTTTTCTATTGACTTCAATGGGCTGGGCATTGAATGCCGATTCTCAAAAATAAGGGGGTCGGTGCACTCTGAAAAGCAATTCTCTTTCAAACCCTTCAGGTTTTGTATCCAGAAATGACAGCGCTTATATTACTGGTTGTATTTCAAAACTCTGGCATTCAAACTTTCACGTAAAGTAGGTTAAGATTCCAGGGGGATATTAATCAGAGACATCCTTTGTTTGTGTAATACAGTACACTCCATTTAGTTTTGGAAATGGGTGGTTGAGAAGTGTATTTAAACGGATTTTCTTCAAACAACCAGTTTGTTTCCATCAACACTCAATGGATAATCCTTTGTTTAACAGGGATGAGAAGATCTCTTTTGTGGGACATAGATTTTGTGATTAGACACACTAAGCTGCTTTAAATCACAAGCAGAGGTAGCCTCTTAAGCTTTGAAAGTGGCTTAGCTTAGGTATCAAACTCTCTGTTAAGCCACTTTTACAGTGTATGGTGCATGGGACGCTTAAGATATACCCTGTAACCCAAAGGACCCAACTGGCACACGAACAGTTGTGTATGCAGTATGTGGAGACTGAATCCACCCACAGATGATTACTGACTGATCCTGGGGAATCAGCAGCTGCTAGCAGAAACTTGCACGACGCAAAAGCAAGAGGATAACTTCTGTAACTGATACTTGAAGGGAAACTGAAGAAAGGAAAGTAGAACCACCTGTGTTCGACTAAGCAGTGTTAGACTCAAGATGTCATAAAGTGACACGGGAGCTTTGATAGCTGAGAGTGGTCACTGCTCCTGTTCTACTGGTGAAATTCCCCATCTGCGAAATTTCCACTCAGGACAGCAGCACGCTTACCCTGCTCCCCCAGCTTTGCTTCATGATTCTTGCTACCTTTTACATCAGAAGAATTTGCATTTCAGTTATGAATCCTTCAAACTAAGCACTTCTTGAGTGTTTTATAACACAAATTAAATTAATGCTTTGGTTTGATTCTTTAGACAAGTATTAGGTTTAGTGCAAAAGGAGGTACAGTTCCAGCAGCATACTACCTACTTCTATATGACTTACCATTTTCTAAATCTCTTCTATTCCTATGGCAATCCAGGGTGGTGCTGCTTAAATAGAAGACTGGATCACAGTTAAATGTACACGTGGCATGTGTGTCTGGGTTTTTGTTTGATTATTTGGCTATTGCATGTGTGCTGAGGAAAAGGAACTTGTGCTCTTTGGGGATATGTGATTATGCAGATCTGTACTGCTAAGGGTAGAATTTTGCCCTCTTTGATCATTCCTTTTATTGATGGGCTTGCCACAAGGGTTAAAGGGAGCTGCTTGCTTTGAAAGCTTGGAAACAGCCCATCTGACAAAGTAGTGCCTTTATTTGTTAAAAGCTTTTCAAGCTTATAGACCTGGAAGAGCCCCAATATAAAATCAATGAAAAACTATCCAAGATAAACAGACTTACAGATGAATAAATGCTCACTACTATTTTTAGTCTGAGCTCACAGAATCTCTTGCTGACTGCCTGACCTTTTTCTCTAATAAAACAGTTAATTCTTCAAATATTAATAGAGGTGTATTGGCAGATTTGGGGCTCACAGTTCTTCCTGAGCTTAAACAGAGGGAATGCAGTTAAACAAAAGCTTTTTCAAATGGGCCTGTAGGTACTTGTTTAGCAAAGTTCCCGTCTCACCAAGGACTGATCTTTCCACAAACCCTAAGCAGCGATACATTAGAAAAACGGTTAGCAACACTGCAGCAAATTAAAACTTTACTCATGCATTACTATAGCTAGCACAGGAAGGATTTCTGTACAAGTAGACATAAACAGTCCTTTAATTTACAGGTGCAATTTTCCAGAGTGTTGAGCACTCAGAACTGTAGTAAAACATATGGTTTAAAGGAAGCTTGGAAGACCATAGGAAGAAAGAGTGGAGAATCTCTAGGACAATCAGACCTCTTACTCTGAGACAATGTTTTTCTCATCTGCTTTATTTCTTATCACTGTATCCAGATTTTTGTGCTAGACATGAAAAAACACATCCTCCTGTGTTTACATGTGCTGGATGTGTCTCATTTGAATGGCTAGGCATACTGGCATGTTCTGCATTGAAGGTCTTTATTCTTGTCTCTTGGGAGGTTCAGGGTGACTGCTGGGCTTTTGTTTGCTGCTCTCTCTTCCTCTTGACCTGTGTATCAAAAAGCACGGGGTTGTTTGTTCGAGTATCTTTTTAAACTGCCTTGCTTTGATGTGGAAAAGCCTAAGCCTGCAGAATGCAGCTTGTTGCTGTGGCATAGTCAGGAGTATATTCAGAAATTTTGTTGCTCTCTGAAGTGGGTATCATGTTCACCTCAAATCAACTTACAACATAGCTGTATTTACTTGTATGCCCCTTTGTACTGGAGTAATTTGATGGTCTAATGTGGATTTCAGGACTCTGCTATGGGAGTGCTTTGTAACCACGCTCCTTGTATCTCCCGTGACCAGAAGTGAGATGTCTGTGAGGTACCAGCAAAGTTAGATTACCTGTATCTGCTTTGGCCCTTGTGGCTAGGACTTCTGCCTGTTTGGGTAGAAGCGAAAAATACCTGTTTGGGTTTGCCCAAGCTTCCTGTGGTCTACTCCTACATTTTCGTTATGCGCAAAATGTAAGCTTGCCAGGACTTTGGTTTTTGCTTGTTCTAGAAAGGATTTTCTGGTCTGAGGGTCTTGGCCTGTGGCATATGCCTGAGAAATTGGCCAGGAGGAAAGGGAGAGTGTGGGGCCAACACGATGCTTGCCTTGTCTCTCACACAAAGAAGCTTCTCTATGCAACTTGCTTTTTGTGGAGTCTTCACCTCATACCCAGGCAGTCTACAACCCCGCTTTCATTAAACGGACGGTTTCATGATACCTCAAGAAAGTATGTATTTTTTGACTAGCAAACCCTTTGCCATAGGGATGGTTTCTATTTACTTCCATGCTTCTCTGAAGATTATACCCCAGCTCATCCTGTAAGGATGCGTAATATATATGGGGACCAAGAAATTAATCTCCCTTGTGCAGGGTTGCAAGTGAGGGATCTGCAGGGCTGCAGCGAGACAGCAGGTGGGAGTAGTAGATCAAAGACCAAAATGACACCTCTAGCACTCCTCCAGATTTGCCGAGGGAGGGAGACAGGATTTTGGCGTGAAGCTCTGCACCGAGCTTCATGTCTGGAACGGCATGAAGATAGCTTGGAAAAATGTAACATGGGTAGGAAAGGTGACTGTCTGGCTGGAGATGTGCCTGGTTGCTTGGAGCTGTGCTGCGGCTGGCAGCTTGAGCGGGTCCCGAAGCCTTAGGCCTTCAGGGTGAAGCTACCAGTAGCCCTGCAGGGCAAGCAATAAGCTTGTGTTGGCTGTTAGGGGATGCTTAGAGCTGATGCATGGTTTTGTTCCTGGTATTAGTTGTCATCATCTTGGGAAAATGTGATCAAAGAGTTTAGACTCAGCACAATTTCCTCAACAGCCTCCTCGCTGACGCTTTGAGCATGTATTTTTTTGCATGTTTCCTCACATCCTATTCTTTTGCAGGATCCTGACGTCCTACCTTGCCACCATTTCCTTTTGCATCTCCATCCCACTTCTCCACCTGACTTTATTAGCTGCCATCCCAACCATCTTAGGCTCAGGAGAAGACTTCCTTGACAAAGATGTCTTTTACTGAGCAGGAAACTTTCTATGAGCAGCCCAAAGTATCTGCTGCATGATAGAGAGGGATATTAATCAGTATTAGTTTGGTGAGGCCGCTCTTCAAGGTCTTGCACAAATTTGTGTATCAGTAAATCCCACTCATTTTCATAAATGGCTTTTAAATAAAAAGGCAGAAATGTATTTTTCAAAGGCCTTCAAGTAGTAATTCCAAATCAGTTCGCACACTCTGTGTGAGCTGCTTTACCTGCGTTGCCTGCAGCAGAAGTAGGCGCTGTATCAAAAAGCACAAATTACCAACATTTCCTCCCTGTTCCCCCGCATTCCTCTGCTCCATCGTAACAGCCAAAGGCTTTGTGCAGGGCGGCGCTGATGCTATGAGGGAGGTTCAGTACCTTCCCAATTGATTTCTACACTGAGTTTCAGTTGTGGGAGTCTTATAGGGCAGGGTCACATTTTGCCTAAGGGGGAACAGGGCGCTCCCAGTCCTGCACCGTGCTAATAACACTTCGCTCTTGGTGTTTACAGCTGGGCATCATCTTCGCTGTCAGCCTGGCATGAGAGCCTGGGTGTAAGGTTGGTACTTATGAATTAACCACTTTGGTGAATAACCACTTGTTAGTCTGAGGGAAATCCCACCATGTAGATGAGTCCCATGCCATTCTGGTAACTCTGTGACATTTTTCCTTTATCCTGTTGACAAAAAGTGCTGGAATACAGCAATAAGAGAACCATCTCTGTTGTGGCCGAGCTTCTGTGAGGTGTGCTTTTGTCACGTAGATTATACGGCTGAAACTCATTTTTGTGCTCTGTGTCCTAGACGATGTTCAGCCTGTTTTCCGAACTGTCAATGCACTTGACTCCATTTTGCACGTACACCTTTTCTCCTTTTGGTGCAAAACCAGCAAATGCCAACAGCACAAGGCAGGAGAGGGAGAGATGGATTCGAAACTTGTACTTGGAACTTGTTTTTAGACTGCTCTTTTTGCATTGTGTTTTGGGTGGCTTTGGGTCACAAAGTGGTGCAAAACCATTTCTGTTAAAACCAGCTGAAAGACAAAGCTATAGTAAGACAAGCACTCAATATTTAAAATACGACTTTTCTTGCTATTCTTTCATACTTCCAGATGTCGATCAGTTGTTGCAAGCCCTTACATTTCTGAATATAAACATCTGCATTTTGTGGCAAGCATTATTTGGATTTTTGGTGTTGTATCACTGAACAAGTGACACTGTAAAATCAAAGTTTTTTTTCAGTGAATGGATTTAGGAATAAAGAAAAGTAGCAAGAAGACTGTTCTGACAACGTGTGAAGACCTTTTCCCTCCTTCAGTAACACTAGATCTCATGGATGGAGTACAGCATCACAGTGCCCTGGCTTGCAAACAGGGAAGATGCTTTTTAAAAACATACTTTTGGGTTTGTAAAAACACTTACTTAAGACAAAGAAAACCCTTTCCTGAAGCACTAAAACCATAGAGAGAGGGATTATGATGCAAGCCTTCAAAGGAGAAACACTGGGCTACAGGCAACACAGGCAGAAGCACAACAAAGGACTTCTGAGGCTTCGCAGATTCATGCAGGAGATGGGTTGGCTTGCCTGCCTTCATGGGGTTGGGAGAAAGGGTATTGGAACAAGATTAAAACCTTGCTCTTAGTAGGATTTCTGCACCGTTTGCACAGCTGACTGGGAAGGCAGAGCAGGCACAGGCTATCGGCATTTATCTCTTTCCCCAAGTGTTGCTGGAGTGAGGAGAGAGGGAGGGCTGCTGCTGAGCTGTATGGCCAAAAGGTGCGTGCTTGGCTTTGCAGTGCTCCACAGGAGAATGCATATGTGATTTTCAATATCCTTTCATGACTTCCTTGCCGTTGCATGAACACTTCTGCCTTCGTTTAAAATGTCTGGAATATGTAATATAATTTAGGTAGTAATTTCTGTAATACATAAAATGGAAGACAGCAAGGGGAATGCTTGCATCTCTCCGTACTGGGAGAACAGATCATGAAGAGAACAAAATACAGCGGCTAGTCTGAAGAGAGTTTTTCAGTCCCTAAACCTAATGCAATTTTTGGATTGAATACAATTTTAAACTTGGAGTCAACAAGACAACTCATCTGAAATTGTGCAGGGCTTTTTGGAGAAAAAGCAGTTTATCGTCCTGAAGATTGGGTTATGTGCAAAAATGTTAGCATAAGGTTATGTCAAGGTGGTATTTCTGAATTTGTGCTTTAAATTGTTTTCTCCTTGTAATAGGTGTGTTACACAGATGTGAACTCCTAATCCTACAGTGGTGCTGGTACATCAGAACTAAAACACCTTGGCTGCTCTGTGTGAGCATTAGAATGCGTGTCAGTAAAAAAGTTGTTTGAGCTTGTGACAAAAAACTGTTTTCATCAGTGTGCTGGCAGCATTCTTGAAGCAAAGTCCTCTGAGCTACTGCAGTGTGTGACTTAACCCATGGTCCTAATCACCTATTGTCACTAGAAAGTTTTTTGCACTTTTCACAGTAGGAAGTTTATTAACTCTGATGTTTGGACTAACTCTAGTTCAGATAATTGCATTGTGGCTACATGAAGTATTATGCCCCACAGTATTTTCTGTTGGTAGCTCTTTCCCTCCTTATCCTAAAATACGGTATGGTAGTCACAGTTTCTTCTACAATATTTAAATGTACTTTATCTGCTTCAGTAAAGTTAATATCCACAATTAGCACATGCCCATCTCACTAGTTTGATGCAGTATTGCACATGACACTGAGTAAAGCTGCAGTGTGCGTTGGGTTGAGAAATGGGCTGTCTGGGGAGACAGTGGTGCTGTGGAGCATGCACTGTGGCTTTTGCTGAGGTGTCACAGCTCCCTTTGCCTCTTCTGAAATTAGTCATGATTAATTCCTCTGAAAATCAGTCATCAGTCTGTGTGGATGTGCGTAAGAGGGAGAGGAATGTTTTTTGCTTTTTAACACTTCCCCTTTTCAAGTTTTTAGTCTCATGACTTGCTTCAGTACATCGGGTTGTGTAGTTAAGTTATCCACATCCTGCCTTCACTGAACTGCCTGTGACTGTGTTAAGGTACCTCATTCACAACAGGAACATGTGATGCTTTCTGAAAATTGATGTTGAGAGTCTTTGGCTATTTATCGAGTTTGCAAAATCAAAGGCAAACTTCCAATGTGGTGTGCGATTGTTCAGAGAATGAGAGAGTGATTTTGTGGTTTCATAGCAGGAACCCAGGCTACTTTTCTTCTGTTTCTGAAAGACCGATCATCTCATCTTAATTGCTAAATCCGGAGTAGCTCTAGACTCTCAGCAGTCTTCTGAAAGAGAGAAGACCGAAGTGATATTTGCAGTAATTAAACCAGTATTGGAACACATGAAAGCTTCTGTTAAGAATGATATTGGTCTACTTTTTGTTGTGAAACAGCATATATTTGTGTATTGCACTCGGGTGCTGTTACTGGTGAAAAAATATCTTAAATTGTGAGTGCTAACAGGCAGGAGATAATTGAGTGTATGTGTGGATGAGTGTCTGAACTTCCGGAGTCAAGCATGCTGCTCCCTGGAAGCTGATGGAGAGTTGGATTAGGGTCTGCTTTGTGTGAAGAATATAGATTTACAGTAGTATTTTCTCTTGTAAGCCCATTCTGGGGTGATGTTAAACATAAACGTTAAAGATAGCTCTTGAACGTCCCACAACTTGAGGAACATTGGCTTCTAAACTTAGTTTTGCTGGGTCTGACTTCAGGCAGGCACATCCAATCTGAGGCAGCCCCTCTTCTTCCCCCGACTCAGAGTTTGCGTGTGGCCTGCAAATCTGCTCTGACTCAACGGGAAAAATCAGATAAAATGGATGGAAAGCTGGCAAAGTGAAAGTGTAACATGATTTTAAAGCAATGAGAGAAGAACTACCCACGAAAGTATATTTGAGAAGTGTTTGTACAAGGTTTCTACTTCAGACTGTGCAATGGCTTTGGCATTCAGTGTTGTCTGTACTGGCAGAGAAAAATAGCAAGGAAAGCAAAGAAAACAAGTTTTTTCTTTGCCTCAGAAAGGACAAACAAAATCCAACTGACAGGCTGCAGGGATGGATAACTGAAACCAGGGATTAGGGATGGGAGAGGTATAGTGGGAAGAGGGGACATTAATTTAAAAGACACTGAAAAGAAGAAAAATCCAGAAGAAATGCTGATGAGCATGAAGGCGAGGCAAGGGGTTTAGATGCAAGGGGTAAAACCAAACCTGAAAAGAGATTGAAGTGCTTCTGATGCAATTAGCGTGCTGTAAAATGTGCATTATTAACTTCTGCCACCCCACTGTGTGATATTTGAAATTCAGATGACAAAGTTGTCTGTCTTTACTTTTCTCTTGTAATCACCGTTTAAGGAAAAAGGCTACGCTGTGTTGTGAATCGGAGAGCAAGCAATTCAGCAGTGTGGGTTACAGACTGCTTGTAAAGCTCCCCATAAAGTCCAGTCTACTTATCACCCCTGAACAGAAGATACTAGAATGCAGAAAGCGTGGTGATATCACAGCCTACCTATACCAAACCAGGAAATTTGTTGACATGGCACAAATGTAGACTATGCTTCAGATTCTGCTCTCTTAATGTTCTGAATTTGAGGACTCTTCTTAGCCTAGCTACCAAGCAGCTTCTCTAGTGTGTGGGTTTTTTTTTTCTTTATCCCCACTTCTTTTAGCCTCAGGCTTTTCAAAGTGCTTCCTTTATCTTCAATTCCTCCAGCTGCAAACGAAAAGTATATTTTTGTTGTGGGGTAATCTGAGTAGCACAGCTTTCATGTAGCGCATCAAACGCACAGATTTCCAGCCCTAATTCCAGTGAGGGTTTGTCCAGCGCAGACACATGTCCAAAGCAAGTTTCTTTAGTAATCAATTGTTTGGCTTGCAAGCAGCCGGGATCTGTTTTGTACATTGAGAAGTGGCTATACCTTCTAGTGGTTTTAATCCATGCTCTCAGAGAAGCTTGTTGCCTGTAAAGCAGCAGGAAAGTGGGTATCGAGACCAGTGAGGACATGCATGACTAGCACAATGTCTATATGCTGGCCAACACCTTCAGTGGCGTTGGTGTACATGGACTGCCCTGTCCTCCTGGGAGTCGGGATAACTCATGGAGGGGACTGGAAGCTTGAAGTGAAATAAGGGCATGTGAACAGAGCTGGAGTATGCCAAAATCAAGCGGGCAGGCTTCTCTTCCCCACAGATACAGAAGTGAGCAGAAGAAGCAAGAGCACAGGTAATTAGAGACAAAATCTATGACCTTGTAGATCTACAGGAGTTAAAAAAATTGTTGTCATTTATGGAGATAACTGGCCTAGGTCATGCTGAAGTGGAACACACTCCAGCAGCGGTTGGGATTTTCCGTCCCTTGAAGAAGCTGGGCAATCCCCCCTGAGATGTGCTTTAAAGTTATGTTGTCATTTGTGGGGAAAGTCTTGTGTGACTTGCAGCTTGTGGCCCCATGACTTCCCAGTAGCTTTCAGGATCTGCTTTCTGGGGACTCCCGGCCTGTGGTTGTCACTGGGACAGCCTCGTGGCGGTAACTCCCATGGCACAGGGAGCCATAACCTCGGCATCACAGATCAGGGAAAGAATCTGAAGAAGTTTTGTTATCTCCCCTGCAGCCTTCTTTCCCCTCCCTCTTTGTGTGTTGGCAGAGGCTGAAGGTCAGGGAAGATCTAGGGGCAGTTGCAGGGTGCTGTATGGATGTAGGGTGATCTGAACCTGCTGGAAATATCAACAACTTTGTTAGGTATTTGAAATAAGGTAGGTAGGAAAGAGATGTTTGGAGGGAAACCAGCTTTCTGGTTTAATATGTTAAAAACAGACAGTCATTTAAACAGGAGTGTTTTTCCAAATCGTGAGTTAGCAAGTTTTTTCTAACCTGGCTGTTTCACATACGAAGAATTCTGGATTTTCAGTAGTTTCTTTCTACCTTTGGCTTCAAAGGAGTGGCAGGCTTTCACTTGGTGGTTTAATGCAGTGCAAGCTCTCCTGATGAAGTCCTCAGCTCACTTAAATTGACACTGCTCCCATGAATTAGGGGAATGGGACTACTGCGCATTTGTTGGCTGAGATTTATTTTATTGCACAGCAACCTCCCAAATCTCCATACTTCCACAACAGGAGGACACCCAGTGCTTTCTAGCAGTGCAAAAGCCATATATTGAGTAGATTGAAGAAATTAGGATCTAATATGTTTCAGAAGAAACAGATCCCTTAGTAGTGTTTTTTTTTTTTTTTAGCAGAACTTACTGGACATCAGCTTTATTTTTCTCACAAAAATTGGAGGGGAACAATTCCCCTGTGCTGGGGCTATAAATATATTTTCAAGTAAGTGCCTTTTAGATGCGTTTTTAATATCTGATGTCAGGGTGATTGCTATTTGTGGTTTTACTCAGCCCTGGAGGTGTAATACTTAATATTGTCAGAGCCAGAGCTTGGATTCCACTTCAAGTCTGAGCCTGTAGTCTGGCTTTCTTTCTTTGTATTTTATTTTTTTCTAAATCCCTGTTTGTTTTGCCCAGCATAGGTAATTAGTGTGACTCTTCTTAGAAGTGGGGTACGATGACTTTGTCAGGCTGGGTGCAGCACAGATCACCAGACTTTTCCTTCCAGCTCTGGAAGACAAGGGTCAGTTTCAAATCCAGGGAGAAAACTTGTCATGATATTTAACAGACTTCACTTATATGCGCAAAAATGACTCATTTACACCACTATCAACATGATGATTCGAGCTCTGTTAACAAGCTGAAATAAGCAGGTCGTGATCAGGCATATAGTTGTATTTAGATTTATTAAGAGATTTCTTTTTAGTGTCCTGCCATCTGACAGTAGAGTTATGAGTCTAACAGAGTGAGTGTAGCACAGAGGTATGTAGTTAGCTTTTTACTGCATTGTTTAATTCTGAACAATCTGGGGAAAATATCTGTAAAAACTTAGGCTATATCTTTGGCACGTGTCGTCATTGATACGTTCTCAGACATGACCACCTGAACTGACAAATCTAGCTGGCAAAAAAAATTATCTTGCTAAGCATAATTTTAACCTCTGAACTTATAAAAGCTCTCAAGAGACTGGTGCAAAATAATTGCTATTTTTTTTTGTCTGCAAAAGATATGAACAAAAAAAATCAGATTCTGGCCTTTCCCCAAATATTAATATTCCAGCCCCTGTAGCAGCACTGTGAACTGGAGCCAAAGCTGGCAAATGGCTCCTGCTTCAGCAGAGAAGTAAACCAGCCCCACATCTCTGAAGCTTCCCTAGGTGTGTCAGAAATCCAGTTTCAATCCCTGTGATACCATCTCCACCAAACTTTTGTCTCCTGAAGGGCCGGCCTGTAAATTTCTACAGAATCCTTCATCCTGCAACCATACTTAAGACCATCCCAGTCTTTACAGTGCTAAATTACCAACGCTACTTCCCTTCCACAGGCCCATCCTGCCTCATCTGCAGATGTTGCAGCAAGATAGGTTGATGTTGTTCTCCTATCCATCTCTTTTGCTACTGTTATGACCTTTTATGAGCCTATTAAAATCTTTCAGAAGAACAGAATTTGTTAGATCTGCCACAAAAGAAAAAGGAAAGATGCGTCCTTTGATGCCCCTGCAGATGAAAGCTTCAAAGGAGGAAGGATATAGGAGCCAGCATATTTTAAGTGACTTGGTGATTTGAATTTTGTTCTTCTCTTCTTCAGTAGAAAAGGAGGATGCAGCACTTACACCCATAAGCAGAAATGTGGATGGGATTCAGTTTTCAGCTACTATTTTTCCTGCAAATGTACAAGTGTCCTTTGTCAAGAGGCAAACCGTGCTGGTTTTTAACATTGTACTTTAATATTTTCTATGATGGATAGTCATTGCGCAATAATTTGGTTTTACCTACCGCATTATGACTTCCAGTTGTTACTTATGTTAAATCTTAAGCTGCATGCTCGCTTGTGCTGAGTACTTTCCTCTTTAGGTCCTACAGAAGTCATCAGAATTGTTCATCAAACGTAGATCTGCACTGCAAAACCATGCTGCTCTAAGTTTTGTTATCGAATAACTGTTAACACACACGTACTCTGGGGACGCAGCGACATCAGAATGCTAATGTTGATTGCATATCTCCTTGCAGTCGATTGCTGTAGCAGTTGAAGCTGATGTATTCTTTACATAGAAAAAGCAAAGACCTCCTTTCCGTCTTTTGGTGCAACATGTCATGGGACACTCAAGCAGTGTGTTGTACAATTAGTGGGAAAGAATCAGGAATACTAAAGAAAAACAGGCCATGTTTTTGCCTTTTCCACTCCTCAGTGCAGCCCAGAATTTTTGCAAAGGGTAAATCTCACAGCTCCTTGTATGCTTCATTCTCTCCTATCAGCAGGCACCCAAACCCTTACAAAGAGTTATTTGTTTCTTCTCTCCTTCTTCTTTTTCATAGTATAGTAAGTCACCTTTTTTTTTCTTCTAAAATGCTTTGCATTGAAAAGACTTTCTGATAGGTTACAGTTAAAATAATGCCTAATGGCTCTGGATTTATCTAATATGAGTAATCTCATGTTTGTGACATGAAAAACATCAGAAATTGGAGAGAATTTTCAAATAAGAAGGGGCATCAAAGTGAAGAAAAATGAGCATCTCTGAAATCAGTCTCTTTCCTGACTGTTCCTTGTGACTTGCATGCTTGAGGTCCTGTGGTGTTTCTAAGAGGTCTGGGTGCTCTCAGATGGGTTGACATCACTCTTGGCATCTCCTTTCTCTTCCTTGCTGTGTACTTGAAAGCGCATGTTGTCCAGTTCACACGAAACATCAGTGGTATGGAGCAGAGTGGGGGTAGTTTGCCCCAGAGTATGAAAGGGAAAATCACTGGGCTGGCTCCTGATGTTTTGCTGTGTGGCCTTCTCTTGTGGCAGGTCGGCTTCAGAGACCTCTTGGAAGCCACTGATTGGCCCTGTTGAAGTGCATGGCTCTCAGCCCTCCCCAAGATGTCTTCAGAAGTGCTGTTGTCCTTTTCTTCCCCGCAGCTGGGCTCGAGCTGTCCTCACCTGCCTCTAATCCCCTACCAATGCTGAGGCCCCCTTGGATTTCTTTTCTTTCTCTCCTCCACGTAGGAGGATAAAAAGTAGGTGGTATTTTTTCTTTGGATGGAGCATTGATGGACTTGGCAGTATTAGGTTTACAATTGCACTCAATGGTTTTAAGGGTCTTTTACAACCTAAATGGTTCTATGACACTATTACCTATTTTGTTTAAAATCACCCTCAGGGTTTGGCGCTGTGTGGGAGCTGCAGAGGTGGTGGGGACCTGGACTGGAGTAGTGATCCTCATGGGGGGGGACCATCGTATGTCCAGGGGTCAGTGGCAGACGTGGCTGCTACCCTGGGTAGGCACAGGCCGTGGCGGTGCTGCATTGTGCTGTCTGTCCAGCCTGTCCATCAGGCTGTGCCATGCTGCATGGACCCCTGTGTCGCGGTGTCGCCACAGCAGCAGAGGAGCCTGCAGGCAGCTCCTGTGCAGAGCTGCCTGCCTGGCCTTGCCTTTATCTAACTGTGCAGCAGTGGGTTTTCAAGCCAACATCCTTTCTGTTTGACAGCAGAAATGATGAAGAGGGTTGTTTTCTTGTAAGAAAATTATATAGTAGCTCAAATGACCAAAAAGGAGGAACCTTTCTCCACAAATGACATCTGTTCCCTGGGAAAATCCATCCAGGGTCTGTCAGATGCTGCACAAATGCACGTTGTGAAGGGTCACAAGGTTTACTTGCTGTCTATATTACTTTTTTGGTTCAAGCTTATCAAACCAACTATTTTATTAAGCCGTCTGTTGCCAGGCTTTCTTGCTAAGATCCTGTGCCATCTCTCTCCCACCTCAGCCCCAGTGCAGAAGACTTGGCCAGCAGGGTTTGACATCATGAACCACTGTGAAAGTGTGGGTGTTATGGGGTCAAACCCAGGGTGAAGCTGGCCTTCAATGCAAAATATAGAGCCTGTAGCTGAAGTGCGGAGCTGCAGTATTGTTTCCAAACACCTACACCTTATGTGGGACTTGACTGTGTTCCCCTCGCTGTGCCGTGGTTTTCTTGGGAATGAAACGTGGGCTAGTGGATGGGCAAGGAGTCATGGCACTCTCCAGTCATATCCAGTGGCTCTGGTTGCTCTAGTGACAGGCAAAGTAGGACTGCAGAGCCTACCACAGAGTTCATCTGCTACATGGTACAGACAAGCAGTTGTGACTGCAGTGAGGTTTTCATGATAGCTGCCTGTTAGCTGAGGGCTTGTGGCTTTTAAGAAGATGATACTGCTGACTGAAAACATGCGAAAATATAGTTATGCTGGCTTGCTCTGAATTTGGGAGTGTTCACATGTAAATCTCTGGTTGTAAAACCTGTGTTGTGGCGACAAATCTTCACAGACCAAGTGAGGGCTGAAATGATAGAAATGGATGTGCTGTGACCTTTATTAGTCATAACAATGAATTAATTTGTAAGTATCATCCAAAGAAGGGCTGAGCTTAGGAATTTGTTGTGCTTTTCCATGTGTGTTCATGAATTGCATATGGCAATTCTTGTTCTATTTCTAGCTATCAGTAAGGTAAAAATTTGTCCGAACACTGTTATTCTGAAGAAATACTTCTTTCACAGCCCATACTTTGCATAAATCTTTCCTGGTTTGTAAACCACATAGAGGCATTAGCTATTTTTAGATCTCTGCCTGCAACAAGAATGAAACATTAGTGTGTTATTTGTATTGTTCCACAAAGTCAGTGTGATGTAACATACAGAGGCACGGGGTGTTTTTTCACCTCTGTGTTACTGCTTTGCATTCAAATTTTAAAACAAATGCAAAATGTCCAAACCAACAAGAGAAAATGTGTTTGAAAGGTAAGTTGTCTCATTTTGGTAGGATTTTTTCACCCAAGTAATTATCCATTTAAAGAAAATTTAGAATAAACACCACTATAAAGGGCCAGCAACTAATTTTCTGTGTCAGATTCCGGTGCCTAAGTACATAGGCACTTTTGGAATGTATCAGATTTTACTCTGAGGAATATCGCCAACTGTAAAGAACTTTGTTTTAAACATTTAGAACTTGATGAGAAATGTGCTAAATATTTACTTAGAATTCACTGACATTGTCTCTGTTCTGATGAGATCAGAGTTGTGCTGAAAAACCGCTATGTAATGCCCAGCTTCTTGAAAGAGAGGTAACCATGGTGGAGATTTATATACCTTTTTTTCAAACCCATTTTTTGCTTTTCCCATCTGGGGGCTCTCACAGCTTGTGCACAAACACAATAATTTGTGAGACCACCTGTGGAGATCCAGACCAGAAAACTGCCCAAGACCCAAGGTAATGATACCAAAAGGGCTGAGATTAGGGATTCAGGTAACTGTGTGATCCACCAAAGAGTTACGAAGGGTGGCACAGCTGAGGGGAGGACCTCGGTGTGGGAGTGAGCAGTAGGACTGTAGCCTGCGGGTCAGGACTTCTGCGGAGCCCACATTGCTGCAGGGGAAGGCAAGCTGTCTCCTGACAGTTCAGTGGAAGCTGTTGTACGTTTTTAGGGTATTGAATATTATCCTCACATAACTCTCAGGGAAACCTACTGCAGAAATTGTTCTCCTTGCTTTATGTAGGAAATAAAGGACCACATCAGTTTCTGTCATTAAGATTCTTGTGCGATTTTATAGGCTGCAAACTATGTTGGCCCACATAAGGCAAATTTCATACCCCAGCCTCACACTGCCATTGATCAGAGCAATTTTGGAGTTATGAGAGAAAATTCAGGATCTACATATAGCTTTGGATCTGTGAAAGCTTAGGTTGCTTCACATGTTGAACTCAAGAAGATGAGATCAGCTCTGCTAGGACTCTTAAGGTGGTTTTTCATGATAGTGATATGGAAAATAAAAGAGCTATGGTACTAGCAAGTAGCACAATGAGACTATAAAAGCTTTAGGACAAATATCAAGTCTGTTGTTTGGGGTGGAACTGGGAATTTCTCTGTGCTCTTCTTTACTTCTTACTCCTTAAATAACCCAGTCTCACAAGTAGGGGCTGAGAATGAAAGTTGGAAAGGTTTAATTCTTAATTGGCAGCTGGACCACACTATGGCACTGGACTACCATCCTTGTTCTTCACTTTCGTAGGAGACCGCCCAAATGTAGTCCCTCCTTCTCTCAGGACACACAGATTTATTCATGTTACACAGCTTGGGACACTGAGACAAGACTGCTGAGGTGATGGTACCATCAGTGTTAGTAGTTTGTGCATCATTTTATATTTT
Source organism: Opisthocomus hoazin (assembly GCF_030867145.1). Lineage (NCBI taxonomy): Eukaryota > Metazoa > Chordata > Aves > Opisthocomiformes > Opisthocomidae > Opisthocomus > Opisthocomus hoazin. The sequence continues at coordinate 41,851,569 of NC_134418.1, read as the reverse complement.
ATGTATTGAGAATTTCAGTACCACCAGACTGCCAGATAAATATCTAGAAATAGTAAAGAAATGATACCCTAGATATGTATGGGAAGCACGTGTGTCCTTCTTACAAAAGGAGAACCTTAGGAAGATAATGTGGGGACAAAGATCAGATGGTGCCATCTTGAAGGACATTTGCCTTTTCCCTCTGTTCCAATTAAAATTTTGTTGTTGTGACCCTGCTCTAAGTTGTGTCAGGCTGTTGTTGTATTTTATTTAGAAGGGCAAAGTTGAGGCAATGTAGCCACAGTCTCACCAGAAGCTGTGCAATTTTGCTCAGGCCCGGTTAAATGAGGTGCTCCTAGGGATGCAGAAAAGCTGGTGTGGGAGTATTTTCTTCCGAGTGGCCCAATTTCTGCTGGAAGAAAGCTCAAGAAAGCTTTGAAAAGTGATGATTTTTATTATTTTCTGTAAATTACACAATAGTTTATTGAAGTATATATCACTAAGACTGCCACCTGTTTCCAAGGTACTTGGCTCAAATGACATTCATCTGCTTACCTGCTACCATTTTAACATGAGTTGAGGGGTAGTTAGCTGTTTTCACTTAGCAAGTTTAACTGTTTTCTTGGTCTAGGAATTATAACAACAATAACATCATTGCCCATTTGTTTTATGATACAATAATTGAATGTTCAGTGGTTGAGTTATGAGACTGGAGAACAAGTAGTTTATCACAAGTGAATTGGACTACTGCTTTGCAGAACACGGGGGCAATGATGTTATCACTTAATTGTATACTTCTAAGGCAATCTTCTCAGCCTTTCTTGGGCAGTCCTCTGAGGCACAGAGCCAAATGTGACCTTGAGATCCATCGCTGGAGAGTGCCACCAGCTTCTGTAATGCACTTCCAAGCTCTCTGAGCTTTGTATAGCTTTCAAGAAACACAGCTTGTCCATAGCAAATAACAGTCACTTATTTTCATTGTTTTATTGTTGGAAGCCCATAAGAAAGTGCTGTATGCTCCCAAAAACCGTTATTCAACCAGAGAAAAGTAAAAGCTGAGATGGGTTTGAATCATCCACTTGCCTTAAAAATTCAGAAACGTTTGAGATCTGTTGTAATTACGCTATTTTGAAGGTGAACAATATCAGAAACTTGTCCCACAAACATTCAGAGTTAATGATGGAAAAAGGTATACCCTAAAAAAAGAATATAAAGTTTTCCTAGACTATTAGCACTGTCACTTTTTTAATGAAGAAATATGAACACAGACACAAGCACAGACACCCCCCCCCCCCGTGTAAATGAATAGACAAATGATTATTAAAGCTAACGGCCATAGTTAGTGGTATGAAGTCATGTTACTTTTAAGCGTCTTCCCTTGAAGTTTAGCTACGTTTTCCTAAGATTCCCCTCTCCTTGCAAATATTTGAAATATTTTTGTCTTGAAGAAAATGGTTGTTTATTCCAGAATGTATATATATATTACAGAGTATACTATATCTGCTCTGAAAATAGAAGTTTCCTTATTAAAATCATAAGGCAAAATCAGTTTGGGAGGAGATGTTATATTTTCATATACATCACAGGGAGTGATGCAGTCATAGTACGCAAATGGGGGTGGCAGGAGGAAACGTTTGCTGCCCTCCCTCTGCTGCCTCCTGCCAAATTGTTTCTGCTTCACAGGTCAAGGTTCTCTTTAGTGTGGTGTAATAACTCTGGGTTCTGCCTGAACTGTGTACAAACACGCTTGGTAGTTCACATGGTGGTACAGTAATGGTGTGGAATCATGAGGACTTTACAGAGTGGGCGGTGATTCAGAGTCATGGGTATGTTTTAGAAACAGAAGGAAGGTTGAAGAAGAAGGATCTTGCCGTAAACATATCCTGTGGTTCTTGTGTAAGGGAGTATAAGGGTAGATTAACTCTTTTAATGATGGAAAGTTTTGATAATTTCTATTTGTCTTTTGGTGCTTTTTTGGACCTGCACATCTCGAACCCTTCCCCACCCCCTAAAAAAGGAAGGATGCTAAGAACGAGGATGTTGTGAAGTTAACCAAGACCTGTTTCTCAGGATTTGGCTGCTACTCCAGCATAGCTTGACAGCAGCATCTGAAACAGCTGTCTGATGGCATTTGGCACTGTGTCAGACTTCAGGTTGTAGCATTTTTGCAGCACGCTGGAAACTTGTTCAGAAACTTCTGCTATCCAGTGGTGTATCTGGGTGTCATCTTCTACAGTGTTTTGCGTGGTGGGTGCTGTCAGCCATGTTATGTGATACAAGTGCTTTCTGTAGGTTATCCTGGGAGCAGTGTAAGCATCACAAGCTTTGTGACGGAAAGGCTGGACGCTCATCATGTGGGATATGCCAGGGAGATACACATTGGTGGTGACCTAGGGGAGCAGAGTATTTATTATTGCTAATTCTGCTGAAAGCAACCAAATTGGCTAGTCCAAAATTTTTCCGTAAGTGGTGTCTACTAAAGTTTCTTTTTTTTTTTTTTGTTTGAAGGCTTAGAGGACACTGGTTCATGTGCAGAGGATGAAATGTAGGGGAAGGGTACAGATTGAGTAGTTATTGTGCAGTAATTATTACTTAGATTGTATTTTGTACAAAGATTATATTACATTAGTAAAAGCAGAGCAGGTTATACTTGTGCGTACAAATGCTAGTTAAATCTTCTTTTAAACAATGCAAACCTGGGCATAATTTGTTCTGGTTTTTTTTTTGTTTTGGTGTTTGTATGTTTTTTTGTGTTGTTTTTTTTTTCCCCAAGTGTTATGGATTGCCTGTTTAATAGTACCTGGAACTCTGCCAGTGTCAAATATAAACTACACATTCCTTTTAACTGACAAATTTATAAAGATTTACAAACTTGTTAGATGACAGCTAGCAGAATGCTCAACAAATGCATTCTATTTTGAATTCTTTCTGCTGCACAGAATTAACTTGAAAGGAATTCAGAAAGAAACATTTTAATCTTATTTAATCCCTGAAATACTCTAGCTGACAGTTATTCTATACAGTTTATTCCCTGCTTTATATTCTAATAGGTTATATAGTCTTTCTGCCTTTAAAGAGCAAACTTCAAGGGGGAAAGTTGCTTAAAAAAGTATGGTTGTAGAGGTGCTCAAAATTATGAGCTTCCTGGAAGCTTCAATAGTTCTTTATCGTCCTCAAAATAAATGAAATAGGAAGCAGAAAAGCCTTAGTGGGTGTTTGAGGGGAGTACTAAACTGAAAGATAGAAGTGATGCAATATGGAACTTAAGAAAATAATTAAGTGATTGTCACTCCTATCACCTGTGACATGTTCCGTTTCTTCATGATGTTTTTTCATGCTAAAAACCAAAACAAGCCACAAGCTAGTCTGTCAGCAATGACTATGCACTGAATAAAATGTATGAGGACAAAGATGTTTATAAAGCCATTAATGATATTTAATTCATTCACAAGATGTTAAAAGGTTAAATGCTCGCGCACGCAGCATCACATAAGGTCAGTGGCCTGGGAAGGGCAGAAATTCGGATTTTGGTATGGGTCCTTCCACTTGCTCCCTTTCCTGCTCAGTACTGCCTTCTTGTTCAAGTGGACCCTGTACAGAATCACAGAATCACAGAATGGTAGGGGTTGGAAGGGACCTCTGTGGGTCATCTAGTCCAACCCTCCTGCCGAAGCAGGGACACCTACAGCAGGCTGCACAGGACCTTGTCCAGGCGGGTCTTGAATATCTCCAGAGAAGGAGACTCCACAACCTCCCTGGGCAGCCTGTTCCAGTGCTCCGTCACCCTCAGAGGGAAGAAGTTCTTCCTCATGTTCAGACGGAACTTCCTGTGCCTCAAATGGAGCATGATGGAAAACACAACAAAAGGAGAAAGGGTAACAAAACTGGGACTTCTTATTGTATTTTATGTACTGTTCCAGTGTCACTATTAAAACTTCATCTTTTGAAAAAAAACAGATTGTTTTCTATCGTGTAAATGAGGTGCGTTTTCTAAACAATACTGTCATTTCACTCTTAGAGTAACAAAGTTAAATTCATCTGAAGTGGTAAAATCTGAAACTTTTAATATTGATAGGGAAGGAGCGTTCAGGTTTGCTTTTATTACGAGGTGATAAAATTATTATCCTCTTTAGTCTGTAAACTAACTCTGCAGATTGATGTTACCAACACGCATACCAACTCAGCAGTAATCGTTCCACTTCCTAATGCAAATATTACATCATTCCTCTGCAATCTTAGTATTCCCAAATTGTATGTGCTCAAGGTGATGTTGGCCATTCCGATGTACTGACACCCCCACTAACTAGTTCTTTCTTGGGTGATTTTTTCCCATTACCCCCAAGTCACGTGAGTCCTAGCCTAGATGCCAACCCAAAGTGGTCCAGGGATGTGACTATTGTGCAAAGGCAGACTCCAGAGGACAGTGCTGGGTGCTGAGGGACACAGTCCAACCTTTCTCCAAAGAAAATCTCGCTTCTGCATTGAATGTGCTTGGAGACTGCAGCGTGTTCAGTGTCAAGCTGTGAAAATTAGGCTACCAAAAGATCACATGAAAAAATGTTTGTTGTTATTGTCAAAACTTTCACACAGAAGTTTCAGTGCATGGCACTCTCTCTTATGCTCATTGTAATAATTTTGAAGTTTCCTAATTTCTGGAACAAGTATGTCTTTTGTTTTGTCTTGCATATCAAGATGCTAATGCTGCCTTAGAAGAATCTCTCTTTTTCTTGTTGTTAATTAGGAAAAAAGCAATTCCAGCGACTCTGTTTTTTAAGTTGCCCAGCAATTAAACAGCAAAATATTTTTCTTTCTACTGCTTGTTCTTAGAAGCTAAAGAGCTTGGAATGCTGAAGATGGCTATTAATCTTTTCTGTTTTTTGCAAAAGACATTGTATCTCCCCTTCTCCCCCTGCCCCAGCCCCCCTCCTACCTCCCTCAGTTTGATCTTTTTCTGTAGAACTGGATGACCTTTTTTCATTTTCCTTTTTTTTTGAACTGGAGTGCTGATACTGTTCTTCGAGATTTAGAAAATACACAGATACATCGTGCTGACTGTAGCATTTCTCTTCAGATCACATCCCTTCATTTCTATGGAAAAATGTGTTGTGTATGGAAAGATATTTGTCTAATACTTCCAAGACTTCTATCCTTTTGGTGTACTTTTTAGCTATTTCTTGGGTTTTAGTGTATGTTTTGGGTCACTGAAAGAATCATTGAAAGTGCTAAATCAATGTTTGAAAGAAGAAGGTAAAGTGGTGAGTTATGGTTTTTTGATTTTTTTTCTAATAGTGTTCAAATTGGCAAGGCTCCAGTTCCAGAGCCTATACTCCTCTCTGGAATCCAGTCCATCGAAGACCTGTCCTTGAATGGGCTGGTGTGACTTAGCTAGTATAAACTATACCAGTCAGCTTTCTCAAAGTGAATCAAAATGTTTATGGCAGCCTGCTGAGAGGACACTTTCAAATCCTGTTAAGATCTTATGGCACAGTCCTGCTGGCCGCCTAAATAAAAATTTGACAGGACAGCTCGGTTTATTATTTTCTGGGGAGTAGTATTGTATCCCTGATGATTTAACAGAAGTGATAAACGCACTAGGAAAACCTATGGTGTTTTTCAAGTGGTTGAGCTCAGTCTTTGCAAGGCTAGGATTACGCTGATGTAATAAGTGAAGATACTCTGGTCATCAGTGGAATTAGGGAAAATTTCAGAATGGTAGGTTACATTGTGTTAGGTTCTCCCAGCTAACCCTGTAGTGCAGGTCTGCTTTTGAACTTTCCTCTGCATTACTTTTACCTTTTACAGAGGCTTTCTGATAAGCTTCACTAGGGCAACAATATTCTGAGGCACTGCCATAGTATCTGAAAATATGCCTTGGTCAAGGAAACACACTGGCTTCAGGTTAGTCAGGAACTAAGCTACAAGGTCTATGCAAGGTTTAGCATCCTTGGCATTTGCGTTTCTAATAGCTAAAGTGATGTAGGCCAAGGAGAAGGTGAAGCACAGGAGAGTAACGCGGAGGAAGGAATGGAGAGCATGGTACACTGCTTGTACTTTCTTTGGAAAATTATTTGTGTCAGCGGTAAAACAGTTTGGTTAGATGAGAAACTAGACAGACTGCTGAGAGATCTATACAGCAGTGAAATTTGCTGGAACCTTTGCTGGAAAGATTGGAAATGCAGGGCAAAAAGGGATCTCGTGGACTGTCAGTCAAAGTTCCCTGTCATCACAGGCTCTGTCACTTAATACTTACTAATCCCATAATTAGTTTTCTTTTGTATTTAGAGGTTTCTTTTTTTCAACTAATATGCTTAATTCATTGTTTGTCTCACTGTCGCTAACACAGTTATTACAACCTTTATAATATCAAGGTACATTTTAGTTGTAACTGGCATTGGGCTGCTGGGATTTATCCTCTAAGATCTACAGTTAATTTTTATGCAGTACTTTTATTTCTGTAGCATGGCAGTCATTCTAGGAAGTATATAGAGAAGAATTCTGATGTCAAATGGAAAAACTGGTTCCAACAGAAGTTCTTTGTGCTCTAAAAATTACGAGTTCTATACATTATGAAGCAATTCTGTTTGATACATACCATGTGATCTGCTGAATTGCTTTAGAGAAAATTTAGATTTATAATACTTTCTCTTGACACTTAGACTTTCTATATTATACTTATCAGTTACTGCTTCATCACCATTCAAAGTTGAGTGTACTTTCCAAACTCTTTTATTCTGTTTGCTGTCATTTTAATGGCACTTAACCACAAAGCTGTAATGTGTAAGACAGTATCTGAAAATCATCTTTCTGTTTTTCTACTTAGCAGAAATAATTGGCCCTTGATAGCAAGCGCTGCAGTCATACCCACAGCGGCACAGGAAAGGGAGCTGCCTGCAGCAGGAGTTGAAGCAAAGCAATCAGTGACTGCGGCTGGTCTTTTTGTCATGGGTCAGGGATGCTGCCAAGACTGGAATCACAGATACTGTTTCCCCTGTGGTAACCTCTCTGTTCTGATTACTGAGCTGCTGTCGAGCAACACTTGTGACACCATTTCCACTCGACACCGTTTGCGCTTGTGGTTACTATTTGGCGAGCAAAGATAATTTCCAGTTTTTGCTACTTGAAACTTAAAATTTCTTCCTGGCTGCTTTTCTACTCAGCCTGTGCTAATTTTAATATTGTAGTGAATTCGGAGTATGAGCAGAAAAATATCCCTGTTGAAAGCTCTTGTCTCTTTTTACAGTTTTTTTTGTTCTTCAGTCAATGAGCAGAGAGGCACTCATTACCTGATGATGGTTGATGACTTGTAGGGCGTCTTTCACAGGAACAGAACATCACAGTAAAGTGTCCACCCGTAAGGAAAAATGCAAGCAGTGAGGCTGATGCAAGTTTCAGAAGAGGAAACCGTAATCTGAACTGGCTGAGGCAAGGTCAGATGTCTCTGCTTAGCTATGTCGTAATTAGTAAAGCTACTGATGAACTATGAGAGCAATACTGCCAGTCTGATGTTAATCACATGACCCTAACTCACTTAATTGGATTGTGTTTTGCCACTTTGCAAATCCTAATTATACAAAGAGGCTATTTAGCAGCAGGCATGCTTTAAATCTACAAAAGATTTTTTTTCTCTGTCATACAGTTCTTCATTAAAGTAAGTCTCTTTCAAGAAGTATGCTTCTGCTGAAGTTAGATGGCTTAAATGATGATGGCTACTGGGCTTTTATTTTTTTCATCTTAAATCAATATTTGCTGGTAAAATCTGGCCAATGGAGTGTTTCTACAGTTTCTAAATAGGTGAGATGTAAATAGAAGAATGCTATCACAAGGTAATGGTCTCCTGCCAGTTCAGAAAAAACAAAGCAGAGCAAAATTATTGATTGCAAAGCAGGGAGACATTGATTGTATGACAATGTTTTCTTACAATGAGGTTGTCAGATACTCTTCTCTCCTGTTAGTTCAAATGAATTATATAGATTTATCTGTTTTGCTATGGGGGTGTTTGTGCAGAACTGATTACTGCACCATTACTTTTTGTATTCTCTTTGGGCTATAGACTGACTGATTTGCGTTTGTAAAGGTAGAGGGCCTAAGACTTTCCATTTCCACTATGTCATTCAGCAAATCAGGCTACCTGCTCCACAGGGTGGTGTGAAGAAATATATTACCGTCTTGCCTCTTTAGGTTGTATGTTTTTGTAGTGTTCAAGGATCAGAGAAAGCTTAGTGGACTCTGTCTCTTCTGGGTTCCTGAGCTGGCTTTCTCTCTTGCTTTTGCTTTCTTACCTATCTGTGTATCTTGACTTCTAGTTTCTGGTCATCCTGCACAGCATCTCTTACATGGCAACCAGCCTGATGACAGGCTGTGAACTTTCTCTGCTTGACAGTGAATAAAGCAAATTGGAGGGTATTCCCAGTGCCTGCTGTATAGAGGAGATTACCTTCTTGACAGCCAACATGAAATCTCATCTTCCAAATGACTGCAAATGTTTGTTCAAACAAATGTCCTGCCTCGTTTTTCCTACCTACAGGGTGGCTGAGCTGGAGCTGCCCTTCCCATCTCCTATTTATTTTTAAATTTTTATTTGCTCACACTGAGAGTGTTTGGTCCTACGTGTTTGTATCTGTAGGGTGGGCAGATTAAAAGCTGCAAGTATTGGTGTAAGCTGGCTGCCGCTGAAACCAGTGATGAAGCTCCCATCGTGGCGCTGGCGGGAACAGTTAAACTGCCTGGTAAATCATGCTAGTGCAGCTTCTCCCAAAAACACTTTCCTAGGAAGTGATGACCTCATGTGATTCACCGCTGAGCAGAGTTCCCTTGAAGAACCATAGATGTGATGCCTAGTGCTGAACCAGAAATTCAACTCATCAACAGCATTTCACTATGCTTGTACGATTTTAAGGAAACCTCTATACAGCTGTGACCTTTGGTGCACGAAGTTACTTGGCACTTGTCTGGATGTCTGTAATGCAATACAGTGTGAACTTACCCCAGAAAGCTAGGTTTCATCAGTTTGATACCTGCTTGTTTCTGGATGGCAACTTGTATGTTTATTTCCACAAAAGGCAAATGTCTTTTTTTCTTTTCCGGAAACAAAACTGAAGATGACAGCAGCTCTGGTAGGATTCTTCTGTTCTTAATAGTATCCAAATATATTTTTTCCACACACAAACCCCAGAATGCCTCTCTTAGATCTACAAAGAGGACTTTAGTGGATTGTGAGTATTTATGAAAGAAAACCAGCAACAGTCAGCAGGTATAAAACCACAAAAAGACTTCTGTTTCATTCCTGTCCAGTCAACACAATTATTTTTTTCCGAAAGGAAAGAAGGGTCTATGAGTTTGAAAAGTTTCTTTTTTATTTTAAAACAAATTTGTTAAAAAAAATAATCTGAGTATTTTTTTCAGAACAGGTGTTGGAACAGTTCTGCATAAAACCAATATAAGTTAGTAAAACAAACAAAAAAATCAAGAATTCCACCAGTTCCTTTAATAATGGTTTAGTTTCACTCTTTCATATTTTTTGAAGGCAGCCAAAAATGCTGCTTTTCAATGTGGTTTTTTTTCTGTAAAGAAAGTGGCCCTATACGCACCTGCCTGCTGTTTCTTAGGTTCCCCTTTACTCTGGTCCTTGCTCACTGAGCTGCTTCTCAGGGGATTGTTCATCCTTTTGTTGCTGGAGATCTGTAGCCTTAGACGCATACCTAGCTCTACCCTTCAAGTACCTTAGCCTACAACAAAACTGTAGGTAATGTAAGGGAGGAGGAAAATAAAGGTAAATGGTGGATCCCCAGTGCACTCTGAAATCTCTATCTCTTTCCTGACCATGTGCATTGCCAGTCTGGCCAGGGAGTGCCACTGCTCCTTCCTAATCCAAGTGCCTTGATTTCCTGTCCCTGAAACCTGAGTGAAGTGAGGGAGTAAGAGAGAGAAAAACGCATCTGTTTGGTACAGTAAGCCATTGACATCTCACCCTGATGGAGGGGCTTAGATGCTGTTTTGCTGTCTGCTGCCCCAGTTATATATCCACTCACTCCTCAGATAGCTGCTGGGCACCTGTGCCTAATTGCATTTTCTTCTTTTTAGGTATCTGCCTTTCATTTTTCATCACATATTACAAATCCAAGTCAGTCTATGATATTTCAAAAGAATTTCTCACTGAAGCATTTGAAATGCCTTACAAAACTAGATGAGAGGAAGGGCCATGAGAAGTAATACTGGAATGAGGTCAATGACTTTGCACTTCCTTTTATCTTTTTTTCTTGTTATATTCAGCTTCCTATTTCTAGAGAATGTTTCCTCAAAAACAATGTGTGGAATTTGGTATCTGAGAATGTAGTGCAGTAAAGCCAAGTGTGATCTCTCTTGTCATATTGCTCCATAGCTAAGGTCCTGCTTTTGCAAATGATCTGTCATCAGATGATGAACATCTGATCATCTCTAGCTGTGAGATCTCTGAGATATATGATGGTGTGTCTGAAGTGCAGTGGATTAGATGCTTTTATTTATGAGCAAAAATACCAGAGTAATCCCACCCCACAAATCCCTCCCAAAGCCCCTCCTGAAGACAGGAATTAAATAAAAAATACAAATTTTAAAATATATATTTGTATGTAACCATTTTATTGTAATATTGCTTAGAAAATCTTCTGCTATTTTGAGAACTGGCCAGTCTCAAGGAACTTCAAGTCCACACATACCAGATGAGACCAGCCGTGAATCCAGTGAGCTGGCTGGGGCGCAGCTGCTACTGCTGGCGTCTTTTCCATCCTCATGTTTAGTGCTGGGCTTGCTGCTACAGGTCAATATGAGAGAGGCCTTACTGGCCCTTCAGGCTGTGTGTTAAACTCTGGAGCAGGTTTAAGGGCAGTGATGTGCTGAATGTAAATACTATATCGTTATATGTTTAGCAGAGGGCAGCAAAGGAGTTAAACATAGCATACTATATATATTTCTGCATTAATCTACTGCATTGTGGGAAACAAGATATGAATCAAAAACAAATAAAAAATTCAAGCACCTTGAGAAAACAGTGTCTTAACCTAAATGTAAACACTCCTAAATAAAACTATAAATGCTTCTTCATTTTCCAATAATGTAAGAGTATTGGAATTTTTTTATACAAATCTGTGTTGAAAACTACTCACATGATCCCAGGCTGCTGCTTCATTGGGTAAAAAACCCTTTTCCCCTACCCTCAAAGTCAACAGGCTCTTGAGAGTGATAAATAATTTATGACAGAGAAGCTGTAATTGTAGGTAACATTTTTGTCTTGTTAGCATAAAAAAGATAACCTGTATGTTCAGAGAAATGGGCACCCACATAATAGAAATGACCAGTACCTTAGGAAGTGATGCAGATAGGCCAGATGCCACATACTGAGCATAGGAATAGTTAGCTCAAAACTGTGGAACAGAAGTAAATATGACCCTCACCCTAGCAGGCTTCTGGACACAGGGGTAACTTTATTCTTGTGAACATGCATGTGTAGAAGCACTTGACTGGGCAGGGTCTGGGTCTGCAGTGGCTCCATGGTGAAGTAGTTGCTGTTCTCTGTATGGTGATGCGTAGGGACCACAGCCAGAGCCATGGGCTCTCTGTGGGTGGAGTGATAAAAAATAAGCTGTAGAAGACAGTCTGAGCTGGAGTGGTTTTTTTTTAAGTTTTCATCTCATGACTGAATTCACTAAAATATGTTGAATTATGGACGCGTGACATAGGGTTATGAGGCACTTAAGGTCAGTTCAGTAGGAGTGGGAACAGGGTTTACAGTAGCAATCAGAGCAAGTGAAGTAGTGGGATATATGAGGCAGTGACACAAAAGAACACAGGAGATATTTAACTGGTGTTATCTAAACAGAAGGGTCTCTTTCTCCTAACCTTGAATGCTAAGTTCAGTTCTAGTTGCATTACAGTAGAAGGACACAGCAGAAATAGAACAGATTCAGAGGGCAATGGAAATTATTAAAGGGAAAGGGGCTACCAAGCAGAGAGATATTTACAAGGCTTGCCTGACCTAGTTAAGGAAGGAGGACACAATAAAAGATGTTAGTGGTGTATGAAATATGAACTGGTATGGAGAAACTCAATCAAATTCTTAGCATTTACTCTTTCTCATAACAAAAGAACAAAGGGATATTGAAATTAAAAGGGAACAAATCTAAAACAGATAAAGAGAAACACATTTTCATGCAACATTTATTTAATCTATAGAAACTGCTGAGGCAGGATGATGCTGTTACCAATAGCTCAGTTCAGTAATAAAAATGATGAGAGACACATGAAAAGGAGTTTAGTTACACAAGCCAGGAAAAACGTTATATTATATGAGCAATTAATCAGGCTTCAAGGGAAAAATAATGATTAACTGCTGGGTGCAAGAAGAAATATCTGAACCTTGAGTTCTTAAAGAGGCAAAATGTCTCTTAAATTCAGTAGCATTTGGTCTAATTAGGGCCTGAGTGACTGGCTTCATCATTCTGCCCTCTGCACATGATTGTATAATTAGCAAAAAGTATATTTAAATAAATACTCCTCAGTGCCGAAACATAGGATTTATTGCTAAAATCTGTCTCTTTTGCTTCCATTCTTTGGGAAAATTTTCTTGCAAAAATTTCAGCTAGCACTTGGCTTGACATACCGTGGTTATCCTGCCCTGTGATGTTAAGGCCAGTTTAGGCTGATAGCTTCGAGGAGCCCTACTTTTACAGAACAGTTTTGAGCAAGTATACGGGGACAAAGTCCTGTGTAGAGTCATGCTAATAGATGAGGCTTCCAGTAGGAATGCAAATACACAGAGGTGTATGGTAAGAGGAGAATATTTATTGGCGTATTTTTGCTCCTGGGCAGCACAAGCTCTGTCATGTTGATATAATATCAAGATTTTAAATAGAAAATTCCAGAATGGAGTGATATGCTGTGGTATTATCCTTTTATTAATATAAAAAAACACATTTACAATTACCTACCCATGATGCAAAATCTAGTGAAATTACATTGGATGAATATAGACCTGCCTGCCTGCAATGTGTTCTTAATAGCTAGTATTAAAAAATGATTTTGAAAGGAAAGCCACAATATTCCAGTTTTTCACAATATACTCGGAATAAACCATTAAGTGAAAAAGACTGTCTCCTATTGTCTTAGACCTCTTTTGTATTATCCTGCCTAAAATTTGTTTGAAACGTTGAAGTTTTTAAGCATTTTTCTCTTGATGATGTCACGCTGGCTGTTTCATATGCCATGATGGTCAGTAGCAATTTAGCTTTCTTCTTCTACAAAGACTTTTCTGGATCTCATTTTGCACATACTTGTGAAATATATGGATATGAAAATTGATATGATTGCTTGGGTATGAACTTATCTCAAAGGTAAAATAGTCACCACTGGATTTTCTTCGTCTGTAAAACAAGAAGTCTCACATTTGACAGGCTCCTTACTTGCATCTGATAACTGATGATTTCTTCTCCCAGCTCAGTCATGTCCTAAAGCCTTTATTATCCTGCTATTGTCTTGCAGGTCAGAGGCTACAGAACAAATTATTGTGATAAATGTCAATAGTTAATTTAACTCCCATTAAAATTTTCTGTGTCGTAAACCTTAAATTAAAGACTAATGGCATCTCTTTTATTATTCTCCATGGCAGTAAAAAGAGTATTACATCTGGCTTTGGCTTGCAGGGAAAGAATGAAGTGACTTGAAAAACTGTTGCAAAAATAGTTGTGGTTTTTTTTATTTGTGGTGAGAGAGAGTGGTGGCCTACTGCTTTTCATGACTCCCTGGCACTCTGCCCAGCGTTCTTGGTAAGAAGGCGGCTGATCTGCTCAGCTGGATCCCAACCCTGCCCGCTGGCCGGTGGTCTCACAGCATGGCTGGTCTGCTTTGGCACAGTGAGTTGTACAAGTGGTCAGGCCTCTCTGAGGTGTTTGAAATTCCTGAGGGTATTGCTATTACTTGCAGTCAGCTATGGAGAATAACGCAGGAAGTTTTCTTCTCTGTCCCCACATTGAAAAGGAAGACAACTAAATTTTTTTTTTTTTTTTGATGACATGCACAAGCAGAATGGGCATCCCCTTTTACAGACAACACAATAACTTGAATTCATATTGGAGCCACTTAATTCCTAGTGAAATTCTCACTCTATTCAGGGAGGTTGGACGGAATTAATTTTTAAATAATTTTTAGCCACTGCCTTTGTACATTACCTTCCTCTGTTTTGAAGAACTGTATTTTCAAGCTCTTTACTACTTAAAAGGAAGCGTGCTCTAAAAGGGTGATCCCTCAAAACTGTGTAGAATATGGATGAGAATGCTTGTGTGGAGGGAAGAAATCTATGAAAAAAACCCCCCAGACTAAGGGAGCTGGAGGAGATGGACAGGGAACTGATTTTCCCACTGGCATCTCGGATTTTGTGACCTCCCTGTAACTAGAGCAAATCTGGAGTTTCCAACAGAACGGGAGATGCTTTTCTCAGTTTAATAGGTAGCATTTGAAATCTTGATGCTGGTTCTAATTGTTTTTATTGTTAGTTACTTAGAAAATGTGAGTCTAAGCATGTGAGCAAGTAATTGTCTAGTAATATGCGCTTCTTTTTCACTAATGGTTTCACTCACAGTAGGTACTGTGGAAGAGCCAGAAGGCCATGATTCAGACTGAAGCCATGAGATATGACCATAGGTCACTTTCACTGATTAGGGAAGTTCTATATGCTACTGGAATGCAAGCATATAGCAATGCATATTTGCGTGGCTTTTCCTCCCACAAACTTTATGCAAAGAGGCCAACAGCGCTGTTAGCAACTATGGTGAGATCTTACTCTTCATGATTATAAGTGTGTAAAAAACAATCAAAAAAATGCCCCAAAAGGAAAATCGTGAAAACGAAATGTTTATGAAGGAGCAACAGAGGCATTCTTTTTCCTTGCAGATGACAAACCCTGACCTGGCGCTGGATGTCACACCAAAGAAATTGTGCCACGTCTCGTAACTTTGCACCTGTACTGTCAAAGCCTCTTTTGCCACTTGTGTGATCTGTAGTGGTGATCATCTGTCGCACTTGTGGATTCAAGGACAAAACGGCTGGTTTACGGAAGAGTGTCTCCATCATCTCTGGATTATGTCAATAGGTTATAGATGAACTATCTTATGATTACGCTTTTGAGAAGTTATATTTGGCTACTGTTAATTGTTTTTGTTAGTAATTAACTGTCATTCAAAAGGAAATATACAGTTATCTATTTTTTTAATGTGAAAGTTATTTTATGATTCTATTTTCAGTCATTAAAGGTTTTAGGTTACCTACATTGGCTTAAGGTCTAGCTTGCTATTTTGTATTTTATTTTTCTGCCTATCTTGAGAAATAAATATTAGGCATAGCTGTAAACTTCTTAATCTTTCTGTGTTTAATGTCGCACATTGCCAAGGACCTTGAGCATACTTTGAATCTTTACAGATTTTTTTAGTGTATAATAATTAAAATAAGTGGTTGAAAGCTAAGCAGTGTTCCACATTAATCCATCTGCTCTGTTAGCCTTTAAAGTGAATTTGATTTTTTGCTAGGAGGACACTTTTGGTAAAACTATCAGTCTGTACTAATAATCTGTGAACAGGTTTTATGGAGTTTCATAATCGCCTTGAATAAACCATAAATATTTGATGTTACTAGGTTTAACTCGGTGTCATGCAATCTTGATTTTTCTTGTCTGTTGAGACAGCTTACTTGATAAAGCACATGAGTTCAGAGCTAAAGATTGAGCAAAAAGGAAGCAACACTGTTGTGAATGGTTTTAATACTGCAATTTTACTATAACTAACGTTATACCATTTCCTCACTGCCTCTGCCAGTGCCCTGTGATGATACAAGGTTTTGTTTTTCCTTCTTCAAACCCACACATTTTTTTCTGTCAGGCTGCAGCACATTCGCGAAATGAGGACAAAGCTCTCAGTGGAGTGTTGGAGCAAATTTGTTTTGTGAATCTGAAAGGTCTGAAAGAGAGGAGCTTTATTTTGGCTTCCTCCAATGTGTCTCTAATGAGTTGTCAGCAGGTCTTTAGTCAGTGTTTTTCCATGTCTTTCTCTACCTTCAGTCTGTTCTGAGGTTCAGGGTAACCAGAGTGTAGTTGATTCGTTGTAGAGTCCAGGAAGAGTTGAAGAAAAAATGAGCAAAAGTCCATCCGAGAAAAATAATTACAGGATTTAGAGGAGACAGGTGGTGGACCGTGTTTCTTGTATGTGTGCATCCCATTGGCACCTCTGCTTTCTTGTATTTTCCATGCTGTAAAGGGAGAGCCTCATCAGCTGAGTCTTTAACTTCTGGAAAGTTTGAGTTCTTGAGTATATTGACTGTGTAGCCCCCATGTCATATAACAGAACTGATCTCAAACTGGTAACCTGGTCAGCTGTCTGTGGTTTGGATTTTCTTTTTTATTGGCATACTGGAAGAATTCTTAGAAGGTGGAAAAAGCATCGGTGGATTCAACTGTATTTTCTTCTGTCCGTTTTAAAATAGAGCATTAGGGTGTTATTAAATTTTCAGGTTGATTTGAATGTTTGATCTGAAAATGGGAAAACCTCATAGGCTTCCAAATGAAAGTAACTGACACTGGAGGGGGATGAAAAAATAAATACTGTAGAAATTTTGTAAAATATTTTAATAATGTGGATGAAATATTTTTGTGAGTAATAAGTAGGATTAGGATTCTCTTGGGGTTTGAGCCTTTCATTTCTAATGTATCAATTCTTTCTTCTTTTGAAATGTACAGGGGAAAGTGCTAAGGTAGCCACCTTACTCTACAATCTATTATTTGAAAATAGGCAATTAGGAGAGCAAATAATTTAATATTAGTTGACAGATCATTAGCCTGTAATACAAAAACTAAGAAAAGGCAAGAGACTAAGGAAGCAGTAGCTATATTTGGAGTTGAGGAAGAAAAAAGATCTTAATAGTGAAGCACAGTAATAGCTAGAGAATAGGCACAAGAAAGCAGAAAATTGCTGGTACACAAAAAATTTGGACAGCGTCTTGCCACAGAAGCTGAGTCAGCTTGAATCTGAACACTAATTGGCACCTACAGGCTGTGCTCTGTACTTCTACTTCATGACCTGGACCTGTCTCAGGTGATGGTATGTGCTGAGGGCCGGAGTGAATGACAGTTGTGATGGGCAAATTTGGGCCTCTTTTCCCAGGGGGCTGGGTCTTCATTAGGAAAAATGTGTTTTGAATGACTGAAAATAGAGTTAAGGCCTGTTGAAGATAAAATAGCTGGAAGATTTAATGTGCTAAGATTAGATTTATACACCCTCCCATTTCAGGAGGGAGGAAATGGGAGGATGTGTTACTGTGAGGGGATACAGCCTGGAGCATGAGAGTGGAATGGGAATTTCATGAGATTGAAATAAGAAGCTGGACAGTCCCATGAGTAGCCTTTTAAAATAGAGATTTTCTTTTAAAGAGTGATTTAGGGCCATCCCAAACCTACAGCTAAACTTCTTGGCTTTCTAGATCACATAATTCATAGTGTGGGAACAAACCTTCTCACAGCTCTTTCATAATGAAGAAGGAAAGGTATAGGAAATACCTATCCTACATGTCAAACGGCTGCCAGACCCGTGCTTGGTAATACTCACACCACCTGTGTGAAAACCATTCCAGTAGACAACAGCAGTAGCAGCAACAGAAGATGAATGCCCTATGACAAGGAAGAGCGCATTCAGCACTGAAAAAAAGTATGTTTTTCTTTCAGGAATTTGTTATGAGATCACAGAAATGACTGGGCTAGAACTAATAACTAGTCTTTCACTCTAGGCAAATCAGTGAAATGCATTCTATTGTCAGTTTTCAGGGGTTTAGTTTTAGGTATGATAAATCTCCAGCTGAACAGCCTCTACCTGAAACGTAGCTTTCTGAATACTACATTGTGATTTCGGATGGATTTTAATTATAACTAAGCATAGTTCAAGCAACAATTTTTCGAACTATTTTTTCTTTTCTTTCACTTTTTTAAGGAAAAGGCAAAAAAATTTTTAATTACATTAAAATAGAAGAAAAGTTTGTTCTTGCCTTTTCAGTGTTCATTCAGAATGCTTACCTTTTGCTAAATTTTCTTCTTTCCCCATGTTAAAGGTTGTCTTTAATTACTCTCTGTTTCTTTATAGGAAATTATTAGGAAATAGATTCTGTAGTGGTGATTAGAACAAATGTGAAGTTTTCTGTATTCTCTGAGAAACCTGGATTCTGAATAGCTTAGAAAAGTATGCAGTTCTTGAATATTATCTAATTATATGTGTGGGTTTTTTTTGTAACAAATCCCTAGGAGAATAGAATCACTGCTGTCTTTCTTTAGAGTTTAAAGTCCCCATCCTCCAAAGACATTTGCATAACACTTTAGTAGCTACTCACAATTTATATACTCTTCTGAGTTTGAAATGCATTTTTAGATAGGGCATTTAAGATACCTTCTAGATTGCTAGTTGGATATCGAATTAAGTGAGATTATTCTATAGATGCAGTTTAGCATAGATGTCATTAAGAATGATATATATATAACACATATCCTCCAATTAAAATAAGCATGTGGAATTTCAATGACATGTTTGGACTGACTTTGCATTGAAAAATGGAGTAAATTATATGCATAGGTTTATGAAGGAAAGACATCTTAGCTGGAGAACAAGCAAAATAAACTTGATTAGTAATGGAGCCTGTCCCTCCAAAATCTAAATATAATGTAAATATAATACACCATTTATGGAAAAAAAAAAGGGAGTCGTCTTTTGAGTGAAGTGGTAGCTGACAAAGCTCTCAGCAAGACTATTCTGTCTGGTAATTCTTATTTTTTCTATTGTTTTATATTCTTCATGTGTACATTTGTGATTGTATAAAGAAGTCTGGATTTCAGCAATACCTTCTGGCAAGGTTCTCCTTCAGCTGTTTATCTGTCCCTCCTCTCAGTCACATGAGGTCACTGCTTATGGAGCGCATACAGGTGCTTTTAGCAAACTGGTTGTGCTGGGATTCATCTCACCTGACTTCAGAAGTCTCTGGGGTTGACGCCTGAATCAGAGGCAATTACCCTAAACTTCTTGTGTAGTCAAAGGAGAGAAGCATGCATTTTTAGTACATGGTTCCCCCAACCCATTTTTACGTTCCTTCTGACCTGTGCCCTGTTCATTTCCAGTGACTCTAACGGAAGTCTAGGAGGGCATGGGATACCAGATGGAGGTATATGATGCATTTATGTATAGTAATTGACATTTTCAGTGGGTGTTGTCCATGCGTATTTCATGAAGCGCTTTCTTTCGCTAATATAGGAGGGCAGAGTAGAGGAGGAGAGCTTTTATAAAACTGATTTTGGAGGAACTAAGATCATCTAAATGGATAGGTAAACAAATAGTTTCCCCTAGTATTTAATTTGAAATTGAAGTTTTCAAACACATTTACCTCGGCTTCTGCTGTTTCTTAATGAAGTGCTGCTTCTGTACACACGTACAAGTTCTTTAATGCATAAAAAAATGGCTTAGGCCCAAATGAAATCCTGCAAGTTTATTCTTCAACTTTATTTTCTATGTGTGGGCCAGATTTTCTATGTTATTTTGGGTTTGCTCAGTTGCAAAGTACAGGTTCAGAGTAGTTCCTTGCCTATTAATTTGTGAGCTATAGAATTATCTTCTTTTTTTAAAAAAAAAAGTAGAACAGGCAGCTCTGCTGAAATACTGTATCAGTGCTGGAACTTCCTGAGCTAGTATAAATGGAAAACATAAATCAGTGTTTTTGTATTTATAAAACTGATATTTCAGGCCACAGAGATTTGCCATTTGTGCCTAGAGTGAGCCCAATAGTTTACGCTTGAACTAGAGGCACCTACTTTGGTATTAAATCTGTTGTGGCTGGCTCTTACTAGCTTATACCAGATTCTTTTGAAGATGCAGTTGTCTACAATTCTCTACTTTATCATACATAAAAAAAAAAAAATCAATTTCTTATGTTTTAATGGTGTCATGGATTCATATAAAAACTTTACAAAACTATAAGTTAATGTAATGCTTATTGTAAATTTCATTCATAATGATACTCTTGTGTCAAAATTAGCTTCACCACTGGCTTCTTTCTTTGTCAGAGAAGAATATGATCTGTTGATGAGTGCCAACATTTCATCAGAGTGCAGGTTTCTGGAAGCCTTGACTTCTGGAAGGGGAGACCCTAATTTTTCGTAGAAAAAGACGACTGCATTTTAGTTCTCTTGGCTCAGCTGTTCTGCAGGGAAAAGCCTGAAAATACGAGCTTAATTCCTTCTCTGTGTCCAGACACCACAAGACAAAGGGATCCATCATGAGAAAGGCATTTTTAAAAGGCATTTGAGGAAGGGGATTGTTTCAGGAGGGGTAAAGGCTGACTAATGGATTTATAATACCAGGAATTGGCAAGATTGTCTGTGTTCTGGAACTGAATTCAGCCTGTGCCACTGGAGGCACAGAAACGACTTTTTTATCTTGTGTGTGACAGCTAACAATTTAATCTGCTCTGTTTGTTGTGCAAGTCAGACCCTCTTCCTGGTTAGTGGATTACAGGAACAAAAAGCGCCTGTGCTTGCGAAACAATTACTCTGATCCTCTGATTGTTCCTGTGTTATAAAGCAAGATAATCTTTCAGATATTAAATAGATGCATTTAGGTTCTGAATCATTACACTCTCAGCAGTGTGCTGGGTGTTCTGATCACCCAGTTGAGGACCCACGTTTCATTTGGAGGTCACCTTAACAAAAGGAGGTGTCATATGAACAAGAACTCGGTGTGCCTCTTTGATCAGTCACTTATGCAAAGTTTCTTCCCTTTCAAAGAAAATTCTTGCTGAAGTGTGAGATGTGAGGTTTGCAGAAGTCTTGGCTGATTCGGTGTTGGCTATTGTATAAAACAGTGTTGGGCATGACCATAGACTCTTCTGATCCTTGTATCTCGTCTACCAGTTTGTAAAACTTGAGCAGGAATGTGTTAGTGCAGAGAAGCAGACTGGAAGAGACAGGAGCTGAATTTTCTTCAGTGCCTGTTTGTCCCTGGTGGATAACTGTTTGCAAAATGAGCAGTATCTTCTCCTCTTTGTCAAAGGGGAGATGAGAACTCTTTCTGTAATAAACACTTGTTTCCTTTGATCTCATCCTCTTTGTCACTTCAGTTGCTCCATTCTCATCATGTCCGTCGTTTTACAAGAGTTTTGTTTCAGTTTGGTGGTTGATGGACAGAGAGGAAATGAGCTCTCATGTCAGGGCGGGAGAACCAGGCTGCCAGATGTGCAGCACTGCTGGCAGTGCAGGTTGTCCAGGCACCATCAGCCACTGCTGGCACTGCTGCAAGTTTTATAGAGGCTGGTGCTGGTGGTGTTTTACTTTAGTCCAGCTGGAGGCTTAATCCTCATAGAGAAGTGCGTCAGGATGGCAGCTGAGGCTGTTCCTGGCCTGCCCTCCTTCTTCCTGAAGAGCCCTAAGGGCTGCTGCCATGTGAACCAAACCCTTCCCCAATTACCCCCACTACTCCCTGATCCCCAGCACAGAACAGCTGCTCACATTGGCTTGCACAGATGTGCGCTTGTGAAGCAGTGCAGGCCTCCTTTGTAAGCTGTCACACTCTTTGTTTGGGTTAGGTGCTTTAAAGGTAGGTGCCTCAGTATTCATTCTCTCTGGCTCATCCTCTCTGCATGTCTTTTTTTCTTTTTTAAGGATATCAGCTTGTATGAGAAGGGGAAATGGACAACTGGCCCCGTTACAATTGCCACACAAGTTGGCATCATCTCATTTCCTTGTTTATGCTCAAACTTTGATTTCTGTTGGCTTTATTATTCAGGTGGTGTGAATAAAATCTGACGGTGTAACAGAGCACTTGAGGCACGAACAGTGTACTTTAACACTAGTTCGAATTCACTGGTTCATTAAATTAAGATGAAAAGAGCATACCAGTCCAAAATCAGATTGTCGTGTTTGCAGTCATTTGGAGGCTCTGTTGCCTCTGTGTCTCTGTGTACTTTTCAGGGAGTGTTTAAGTCACGGGAAAACCATTTTTTCTTGCCCACGCCTTGGCTTCACCATTGCTTTGGATTTCTAACCCAAAGATAGTTGTAGTAGACTCAAAGTCTAGCAAAGCTCATTGTCTTTGTACCCTCATTTGTGCTCATTAATATGTCTCTGATATAGAGATTAGATATCCACATGATTAGAAAGAGGCTCAGCTTTACACAGAACTACTCCTTCTCCTTGAAGGCTGGTGGATTAGTGTTGTTCAGCTCTTTGGCTGGCAGCATCTCTTTGTTCATCTTTTCTCCTCATATACTGCCCTGTCAGAAGAGGGAGCACAGTGGGAGTATCACCAGTTGAGAACACTTAGTTCAGATGATAATTTTGATTTTGTGGTTTAACATACAGTGGTTTATGGCTATGTATAAAACCAATGAGGCGCATAGGCTGTTAGAGGTTCCTGAAGGTCTCAGGATATGGCTGAATTCTTTTAGAAATGAATCAGTTGGGACAGGAGTGTAAATCTGTCTTCTTGTTGGTATCTGTAGTATAGCCTTTGTCCTTCTGAGGAAAATGTTTGATGTTTCAGAGAAGTAATACAAAATGCAGGAAAGCTTGTTCTTCATATTGACTGAGGGATGTTGCAGAGAACGCAGTAGAACAGTTTACTGATTTGTGCATCTTGTCCTATTCACATTAATCTGTTGTCATTTTTGAAGTGATAATATCCTTAAAATAAGTATAGTTGTTTCTAATTTGTTTATCTTTAAAAAGCTGTTTCAGTTCCACTCTTCAGCTTTCATGCTTACACCTCAGACACATTGCAGTGAATAAACTTCATTTGTTCCTCCAGACATCGTCAATTAGAGCCAGGATAGGCTTCTGACCTACTACAGCATATGTGCTAGTTCTTGATGAAATAGGTAACACTTAGCTATTTTTAGAAAGCCCCACTCATAGTTCGATTAAGTCTTTATTTCATTAATCCGCAATGATGATCAACAATCACAAGTCTGGGATCAGAATTAGAAAGAGTATTAGGAAACAAATTTTTGTTATCTCCCTCACTTGTACAGAGCTCACAGGGGAAGGATACCATGCTGGGGCTGCTTTGCCTACTTATCTCACTCAAAGCATTTCTGAAATAATTTTTATAGTATTGTATTTGAAGACAGTGATGGAAAGCCTGTTTGCAAGTATATTTTGTTAAGCAGGCAAAAGACAATGCACTCTGAAACTACTTTCCATTTTGCCATTGGTAGCAATAAAGATTACTGAACAGGCAACTTGCCTACACAGTCTCTATCTTCTCACTACAATTACACACTTAGACACACACCATCTTGTCCAGAAGAACTATCTGCATACAAATAAACTGCAAAACCACTTCCAAACCTATTGTAAGAAAGGAAAACAATATTCATGTCTTATCTTGTAATTCCTTTGTATCAATCACTGGCTTGCACCTCAAGTTTACTATTCATAGGAGGGGTTGTAAGGTGGGTCTTCATTCCTTTTTTATGCAGGACAGATTTATTCCCTGGTCATGGATTACAGAGATGAAGGGCTTTTGTTTATAAACCCATTACGTAAACTCTTCACCCTGCTTGTAGGTTATAGAGCATAGACAGCACGATTCTCTTCCCCCTTACATGAGCCTTAGACTGCTGTAACACACGGGAATTCACTGAAGTTATTCCTGGTTTACAGTACTGTAAGAGAAGAGTCTGAGAATACTTAGCTTTAAGAAAATAGAGCAGGCTTGCATTTCACTAATACCAGGATCTTGCGTGGAGGAAGCAGGATCAAAACCCTGGACCTCAGGAGGGCTGACTTTGCCCTCTTCAAGGAGCTACTGGGAGGAATCCCGTGGGCCAGGGCTCTCGAAGGCAGGGGGGTCCATGAGTGCTGGTCGCTCTTTAAACAACACTTCTTCCATGCACAGGAGCAATGCATCCCCCTCAGAAAGAAATCTAGCAAAGGAGGCAGGAGACCTGCATGGTTAAACAAGGAGCTTCTAGCAGAGATCAGGCAGAAGAGAAAGGTCCATGGAATGTGGAAAGAGGGGCAGGCCACTTGGGAAGAGTACAGAAACGTGGTGAGAACATGCAGGGATGCGACGAGGAAGGCCAAGGCCCACCTGGAATTGAAGCTGGCAAGGGATGTCAAAAACAACAAGAAGGGCTTCTTCAACTACATCAGCAGCAAAAGAAAGGCTAGGGACAATGTGGGGCCGCTGCTGAATGAGGCGGGTGTCCTGGTGACGGAGGATGCGGAGAAGGCAGAGCTACTGAATGCCTTCTTTGCTTCAGTCTTCAGTGCTAAGACTGGCCCTCAGGAATCCCAGGCCCCGGAGGTAAGAGAAGAAGCCTACAAAGAGGACGACTTTCCCTTGGTCGAGGAGGACTGTGTGAGGGATCGCTTAAGTGATCTGGACGTCCACAAATCCATGGGCCCCGATGGAATGCAACCACGAGTGCTGAGAGAGCTGGCGGATGTCATTGCTGATCCACTCTCCATCATCTTTGAGAGGTCCTGGAGGACAGGAGAGGTGCCCGAGGACTGGAGAAAGGCCAATGTCACTCCAATCTTCAAAAAGGGCAAGAAGGAGGACCCAGGGAACTACAGGCCGGTCAGCCTCACCTCCATCCCGGGAAAGGTGATGGAGCAGCTTATCCTGGAGGCCATCATCAAACAAGTGGAAGAAAAGAAGGTTATCAGGAGTAGTCAGCATGGATTCACCAAGGGGAAATCATGCCTGACCAATCTAATAGCTTTCTACGATGACATGACTGGCTGGGTAGATGAAGGGAGAGCCGTGGATGTTGTCTACCTCGACTTCAGCAAGGCTTTCGACACAGTCTCCCATGATATCCTCCTAGGGAAGCTGAGGAAGTGTGGGCTGGATGAGTGGTCGGTGAAGTGGATAGAGAACTGGCTGAATGGCAGAACTCAGAGGGTTGTCATCAGAGGCGCTGAGTCTAGTTGGAGGCTGGTAACAAGTGGTGTCCCCCAGGGGTCAGTACTGGGCCCAGTCTTGTTTAACTTCTTCATCAACGACCTGGATGAAGAGTTAGAATGTACCCTCAGCAAGTTTGCTGATGACACCAAACTGGGAGGTGTGGTAGACACACCAGAAGGCTGTGCTGCCATTCAGCGTGACCTGGATAGGCTGGAAAGCCGGGCAGAGAGGAACCTGATGAGGTTCAACAAAGGCAAATGCAGGGTCCTGCACCTGGGGAGGAACAACCTCATGCACCAATACAGGCTTGGGGTGGACCTGCTGGAGAGCAGCTCTGCGGAGAGGGACCTGGGTGTCCTGGTGGACGACAGGTTAACCATGAGCCAGCAGTGTGCCCTGGCTGCCAAGAAAGCCAATGGAATCCTGGGGTGCATCAAGAAGAGTGTGGCCAGCAGGACGAGGGAGGTTCTCCTTCCCCTCTACACTGCCCTGGTGAGGCCCCATCTGGAGTACTGTGTCCAGTTCTGGGCTCCCCAGTTCAAGAAAGATGAAGAGCTACTGGAGAGAGTCCAGCGGAGGGCTACAAGGATGATGAGGGGACTGGAACATCTCCCCTACGAGGAGAGGCTGAGGGAGCTGGGCTTGTTCAGCCTGAAGAAGAGAAGGCTGCGAGGGGACCTAATAAATGCTTATAAATATCTGAAGGGTGGGTGTCAGGAGGATGGGGCCAAGCTCTTTTCAGGGGTGCCCAGTGACAGGACAAGGGGCAATGGGCACAAACTGAGGCACAGGAAGTTCCGTCTGAACATGAGGAAGAACTTCTTCCCTCTGAGGGTGACGGAGCACTGGAACAGGCTGCCCAGGGAGGTTGTGGAGTCTCCTTCTCTGGAGATATTCAAGACCCGCCTGGACAAGGTCCTGTGCAGCCTGCTGTAGGTGACCGTGCTTCAGCAGGAGGGTTGGACTAGATGACCCACAGAGGTCCCTTCCAACCCCTACTATTGTGTGATTCTGTGATTCTGTATTATGCATTCCTGGAACCTTAAAATTATGTGCTTCTTGTAGGAAGGCATTTTCTTCATCAGAATGCTGCTAATGGAATTTGTTTCGGAAATCAGGACTCTACACCCTTCAAATGGTAAGCTTCCAAGTCTCTGCCACATTGGATCTGAAGTGAATGACGTCTGGAGAAGAGTACATCTATTTTTCCAGCCTGTACTGCTTGCTTTTGGAGCTTTTGGATTTTTACTACCAAGGTTTTCACCCCAGTGTTTATAGAAAGGAAGCCTAGATGTGCAGGCAATATCCAAATTAGAAGCAAAGTCATTTTGGCCTAATATTGCTTATGAGAATGCTGCTGTGAAGTTGTATGTGTTTTGTACAGGACTCGATTCTTCAAGGGTCTGGAAATGGTGGGATATGGAGTCTTTTCTCAGCTACTTCTGAAGCTGACTTGGTTAGTGGACATTAGCTTCCTTCAGAAATCTTCATGAATCTTTTTGGTAATCTCAGCATCTATCTGTTAGACCAAAGATTGAATTAATGTGTAAGATTGGAGGAACTATTAGGGATGATTGTATGGGACGGGTGGCATCATCTGACTGACCCGCCATGGCTTTTGCTGTTGTTGCCATGGACAGGGAATCCTCTACTCCATATCTGCCTGAATGGCACCATTCACGTGCTCCCCTTCCTTTTCTGTTTTCCTTTTTCTTGAGCTGTCTGTTGTGACTGTGTAAGTCAGGGGTCCTTACGGAAAGTCACCTAGCAAGAGCATCAAACCACTGACTTCTGTTAATAACAAAGTAAGAACAGTAGTAGTTCTGTATTTTCTACCTCTGAAGGAAAATACATAGGGAGCAGAAGTTACTGAAAACTTGGAAGGACGTTTAGCTAACGACATTGCATCCGTTTCAGAAAACTATTTCTCTGACTAGCATCTAGTTATTTCTCGTGTGACCCCTCTGTATCCTACTGGTCATTTTGGTATGTTTTTCCTACATTACTTGTCCACACAGTGCTCTTCCGTTGCATTATTAATGGTAACCTTTTCCCTGCATGCTGTCTTGTTAGTCAGCCATTGTTTTGACCTCCTGGCCTGAGTTATCCAGGAGGAAAATGTCAGTGGACAAACTTGTAGCTTGTTTGGTGCCCCTTCAAGAATGCTGCTGTTGTTGTTTTGTGAGGTTTTTTTCTACCTGTGGTAATTTATAGCAGCTGCCACCCTTGAAAGTGCAGAGCACAAAGGTGAGCCTATAATTATGGCTAAAGGCAGATCCCTGAAATTTTGAGCTTTGCCTTGGTGCTGTAGTTTGCATCAGAATTTAAAACAAGGTAAGTCCATGATCTGGGAGAAACAAAAGAGCGGTAGGAGCCCATAACCAACGAACTGACCAACACAACCCCCTTCTTGACTCATCATGTGATCAGAGAAATGCAAACACAAATGTTTGTTGTGGAGAAATGTTTGTGGATGGCAGCTGGCATTTGTCTTGAGCGGTTGTATCTAGGCATAACTGGTTGATTGAGGTTTGCTTTCTTTCCATAGGAAGTGTATGACTGCCTGATGTTCGCCAGTGTTTCTTGCAAGGTAGCTGTCAACCTGGTGGGAATTCCAGATCAGCATAATAATTGCAGGATTATCCTAGCTCTGCTGGATGATATTACTTTCCTAATGCTTCCCCTGAGCTTTGTTGTTGGACTAGATGACCCACAGAGGTCCCTTCCAACCCCAGACATTCTGTGATTCGTTTGTGAGTCTTTTTCTTAGATGGAGAAATAGGAAGAAATACTTGTTTTGCTCTTCTAGCAAACCCTAGGTAGGAGAAGGGTTATGAATATTAAATTTTCTATCTGGACATATTTTCACTCATCTCCTGTTGCCATTTTCCCATAAACACTTCATTGTAATGAATATTATTGAAGGCTCTGGCATATGATCACTAGAAGTGGCAATAAACATTTGGAGCTTAATGTTGAACCAGTCTAACAGAAGGCAGTGTTTCTTGTTGACTTCAATAACTTTGGACCATGCCCTAAGTACTCTCTCAGACTTTTGATGTCTGGTCATTTTTCCAATGAAATCTGATGAAGTTAGTGTAAACTGAGATGCTGAGAGTATTTAAAGAGTGAGAATAAAAGGAGGAACTGAGTTATTTGGCAGTAAATCTGATAGAGAAGGAAAAGAATAATGTTGTAGGAAAGAAGATATAATCTCAAATATTTACCGCTCTGTTGTCCATGTCTCTGGACTGATTTAATATGACATTGTAAAGAAACAAAGTAAATTGTGCCAGACACACTTTAATTTTATAAGAAAATATAAATTTAGCTGTAACCCAGTAAATGTTTAGGAAAGTAACAGATATTGTCTTGTATAAAGAACCTAAGATCAATATCACTAACTTTTTAAAAGGACCTAAAGTTGTGCTTTTATTATATGTTGTAAATAATATTGTCCTTAGTATTGTGCCCTCAGGGAAACAGATCTGGAACTCTTTAAGAAGTGGCATTTGAGTTCAGCATGCACGGGTTTTTGCTGCCTGTGTTGAAGTTCTACATACTTCCATATCCTTATTGTGTTTGGATTTTTACCGCTGAAAAGGTTTACTTCCTTTTTTGGGGATGGCTGTGTTTTCTAGGGTTACTTCTTTGGTCCTGGTTCAGATAGATATAGAAAAAGATAAAATATTGCCTTCAAAATATTCGTTTTAGAGTTAAGCAGCAATAACAGTGCCTGGGATAGCTACAAAACTATTTTTCAGTGGTTTTGGTAGAAGAACAAAGTATAAAGTAACTCTTGTAGTTTTATGTGTAAATGATATTATTTTGTGAGTGAAGTTATGTGGAAGCCCAGCCTTTTCCTGCCAAGCAAGCAGCTCTTACCACCTCCTCGGACATGGGATCAAAAAATCTGGGCAAATGGTACCAGCCTACCCGCTGAAGAGCGCAGGCAGTTTTCAGGCAGGAAAGAAGTGAAGAAGTTGTTTGTTCCTACATCAACTCTGTTTCAGGTGTTGAAAGGTTTCACCAGGCAGTGGTCAGCCTAACCCAGGGTGGTGTCCCAAGAGCTACCAGTGTCAAAGGGCTCAGAGAAAATGTTGCAAAAACCACCCTGGATAGCTTTTCCAGAGATGAAGCACAGCTTCTCATTAGCTGTTTTCTACACTTTGTTGTCTGTTGGGTGTATCTTCACACTGATGTAAGGATCTATTTGGGATTTACATGGAGACTGTTGGATCCACATCCCCAAACCTTTGTCTTTGTGTTTTCAGTTTGTCAATTAGATCTAAAGATAAAGCATCCTGACTGCCAATTTAATTACATTTTATTACTGACTATTTTTCTGGAAGTATCCTGTCTCTAACAGTCCAGACTGGCTTCTGAAGGGAGCTAGTTAGAAACCTATCTCCAGGGGCAAGGATTTGAGAGGAAAGACTCTGAATAAAGTGTCCATGCTGAAGGAGGAGATAGTGGTCAGTATAGGCAGAGCAAATGAGCATGATGTTCTTCCCTCACTTGTTTCCCTTTTCTTCCAAGGCTTCTTACTGTGCAAAATTTGCCCAAGGTCTCATACTTCTCAAGAAGACCTCATGTGTACATACACGCAAATGCAAATTGAAAAAAAAACGCCCGCACTGAATTAGTTATTTTAAATAGTCTAATAATAATTTAAATAACTTGTGAAGTTATAGTAGAAATAATATACAAAAATATACATCTCTAGAAGATGCTTGTTGGGCCTCAATTGATGTGTGGATATGGATCAGTAAGCATTAAATTTCTTGTATCTGGTTACTCTTAGAAACTCACTGAAACACTGAATTATAGCATAAAAGGACATGTTTAGGGTTGAGTGTTTGCTTAAAGCAAGGGCTCAGCATCTGTGTGGAGCTTCAACCTCCCTGCTCTTGTGAATCCTTCCCCAAACTGCTGTCTTTTTTGAAGCCTGGAGCAGATTTGCCCATAATACACAAGCTGGTCCTTGGGCAGAGAGCCGAACCATCTCCCTCTGCTGGGGCTTGCTTCTAGGTAGGACCTCCACCATTGTGGTCCTTAGGCACAGCTGGCCGCTCAGCAGGGATGGCAGCTTTGTCGAGAACACAGCAGTGAATTTGCTTCAGATGGCTAAAGCTCTTACTGCCCGTGGCTGCTTGCTCCACCTGCCGGTGGCAAACCGACTTTGATGTCAGGTAACCTTAAAATGTCAGGCTGAAAAGTGGGGTGAGTTAGGACTTGATTTACGAGTGGATCAGACATCCCTGCCTTGGGGGCAGCAGCATCTGTTAGGCAGGTGGGAAGGAAGGTAGGGAGTGGTAGCAGCTTCAGCTGTCCAATTTTCATCTGCTGCTGCACGTCTACCGGAGCCCTGCGGTCACAGGTTGCCCTTGATTAAAATGTCCTTCCCAGGCTGAGAGCTCATTGTTCTCAATGGGATTGAGGTTTACAGGATCAAAGGTTCTGGCTTTGCTTGACATATGGCCACAGGCCTATTGCAAAAGTGAGCTCTTCCTACCAGATGAACCTGAGCTGTGCGATGCTTTCTCCATCCCTTAGCACAGGGAGAGGGAGGATGAGGACTGCAGTTTGAAACTTCATCAGCTGCCTTTTTCTCCTGCTTTTTCAGCTTTTCTGACATCTTCTCCACCTTACAGGATTTGTCAATACCTGCACTTAATTTTACACAGCTCAGTTATTTTCTTTCCTTACCTTGCACTATGGTTTTCTAACGTGTTTCAGGAAATCTTTTCCCTGTTCAGCCCTTAAAGACAATGCTCATTCAGCTGCAGGCAGGAGTTGGCCGTCCAAATACCACAGGGTTATCCTGGTCAACAGCGTACTCTCTTGTAGGGTGTCCCAGTTGTTCTCAAGTTAAGGACCACCTATCACGGACAAAAATCCATGGTCAGTCCTGGACATTGTAGCCAGAATAGTTGACTTTAAAAATTTGTGTGTAATTTGGATTTTTTTCTCCTTTGTTTCGTGGCTTGCTTTTATCTGTAGGAGTCTTTATGTAGTTCTATTAAAAATGATAACTGTCATTTATGAACCATTTCCTGATGTCTTGCAGGCCACAGGCTGAGAAATGCTGATTGTCTGAAAAGTCCTGCCAGCCTCTGTGAAATTTCAGTCACAGCCAAGGTCTTTATTAGTAAAATAGAAGTTGCTGAAAGCTGTCAATTATGCTTGTGTTTTCTTGACCAACCTCCTGAATGCAAGTAAAATGGAAGGAGGTGATTTGCCTGATGAAATCTATGTAGTGGCATACTCCAGGACTTTACCAAGATACATGTAGACTATATACTGGGGTTAACTATGGCGTATCCAGGTGTTCTCTGTATAGAAGCTAGATTTCTGGAGTAAAAGATGTCTTGGGACACATGCAGATGCAGAACTGGGAGAGGGTATGCACTCCTGCCTTGGAGTCGAGTGGATGCCAAGTCTGGTCATACAGATGTAGCTCAAACCTCTTCTGTTTCTGCTTATAATGACAAAAATAGCATTGCTAAATAGTACTGCCTTTCTTCCTGCCATGAAATCCATTAAAAAGAAAAGATGGGCACTTGTTCTTGTCTTTTATGCTGAAGAAATTAGTTGCATTGGAAGCAGTGCTGACAGAAGGAACCTCAATGTTAGATGTTCTGGCACTACTTACTCAGCAGAGAGGAATAAGGAGGGAGAATATCAGAAAGCAGAGGATATATGGGCAAGCAAGAGAAGCCATGTCATGAAAGGTTTCATCAGAAACTGAAAGTTGTCTCCTTGGTTCTCTTCATAATTTATTTTAGTTGTTTTCCAGCCGTTGCCTCTTATGCACATAGTGTATTAGTGAAAAACACAGGAATAGTACTGTTGGTGCTCAGCCCCTGCCAAAGTATAAAAGCTGGAGTGGGGCTCCCCTCAACTCCCATTTACGTTGAGCACTGAAAAAATAAAAATGCAGATGCCCAGAACAGGGGGGAGCGGGGGAGGGAATAAGTAGTCGCAGTGAAACACATCCTTGTACTCGCCAAAACTTTGTTCTGCCAAAAGCCCCATGCTTTTCCTATAGCCAGTTCACATCCCATTATTTTACGCTTAAGAGATTATTATTCTTCTGAGATGCTGAATCAGATATATAAGTTAGAATAGGAAAATATTAGGCCTAATGTATCTCTTCACTCATTTTTAGTCCGCTGATAGTGAGACAAAGTTGACTTGGCTTTGTAGAAGTGCAGTGCTAGATTCAGATTAGTTATACACTAAATACATTGCATGATAGTTCGGAAAAATCTGTTCAAAAGCCCCCAAAGAAGCTGCTAGTTCTCTGAAACAAAACATCCCCCTTCTATATTTTCATCTGCTCATTTTCTGTTCTTCCTTTTGCAAACCCCCTAAATGAATGAGGGATTGTTTGTTTTCAGTTAATTAAAACTATTACCTAGATTATTTCATTATCCCAAGTTTATTGAATTATTCTGCTTCTAGAGGGAGTAAGAAAGATTTGATCAGGTAGATATGTATACCTCAGGAAAGTATCTGTTTAATGTGGGAGTTGGCATGGGTTTGTGCCAAATTTTATTTTAGATTTTTTTTTCTTTTTAGTACAAAAGGCAAGATGTGAATAAAGGTCATCAGATATTTAATCTGTTTCTGTCTCTCTGAAGTGAGTGCTAGTGTGTCATTAGCCAGGTATGTTGTTGGGTGCATTCTTACTGCTTCCATTGCTTTCCTTGCTCCTTTCCTTCCAGTCAGGGTCTCTCTCTTCTGCCTCAACTTAATGGATGAAGGTAACTAAACCAGATGGTGTCTCCCGTGGGCTTGCATACGTTTTAGGGTGGAAAAGGCACCACAGCCACAGACAGACCTACACTAGACCCCTAGCAGACTCTCCAAAACCTCTTTTCCATGTAGCCCTTGCTACGCAGCGCGTCCCAACATGTCTAATTGCACTTTAGTGAGGGATTAAAATCCACAACTATGACCTGCCTTGGAAGGACAGTGGGGAAGAGGGAGGGTGTTGCCTGTCCAAGTCCTGAAGTGCCTGGCATTTCTGGCTCTCTTCCTCCTAGCCAGTCTTCCCAACTCCTGTTTTCGTATGTTCAGCTTGACGTTTTTTTAGCTTCCACTGTAGGAACTGCTACTGAGGGGATGTAAGTGAAATTGTCAACCAAATGTTTTCATCATCACCTTTGAGGCTTTGCTATTTCTTACGCTCCATCATTTTTCTCACTCAAATCTGTTATTCTGAGTGTGTCCCTCAGGGAAGTGTTAAAATATCATAGTGACTTCTGCTGCAGCCCCCACCTCACTTCTTTCTCTAACAAGCACATCCACGAGTTTGAGACCCAGGCAGGGTGCACGGAGCTGTCACACCGATGGCTATTGAGCTGGGTTCCACTCTTTGACTTCTAACCATGTCTGCTAAAGCCTGCTTGCAAGTCTCCTTGTTGGAGCCCAGGGCGCGGGCAGTGCTGAATTGCTGCCTTCACACCTCTGCCTCACCTCCCGTCCTGGGCGGCCTTTTCCATCATGTTTTCAGTTTCCTTCCTAATAATTCCTAGTTTCAAATGTTTTCTCTATCCTGTCATGCTAAGCCAGCATTTTCTACAATGACTTCAGGGTGCCCTAGTAGTACTACCTAGTGTAGAGCCGCACCTGCGCGCGCATGTTGAGGGTTACTGTTTCCAAATGTGCCACAGGGCACTTGCCCATACAGTAATTATCAAGCAATAATATGTTGACATGCAATTTTTTGCCATTCTTTGTAGCCAGTTTAGGTTTGATTCACCTGAAGGATTTTGTGTCACAGACAGTTTGGCACTTTGCTGTCTTCTCAGATTATTGATTCATGCAGATGCTG
The DNA here is from genome assembly GCF_030867145.1 of Opisthocomus hoazin. Taxonomy (NCBI): domain Eukaryota; kingdom Metazoa; phylum Chordata; class Aves; order Opisthocomiformes; family Opisthocomidae; genus Opisthocomus; species Opisthocomus hoazin. Next base: position 41,817,795 of record NC_134418.1, on the reverse strand, counting down.
AGGATGCAGAATGGGGTGTACCACAGACCCTGCTGGTAGCCCACCTCTGCAGCAAAAACTGGCCCTTTCTTTTCCTGTCTTTTAACTGGTTTTTAATCCAGGAAGGGATGTTCCCTTCTTTCCTGGCCACTTTTTTTTTTTTTTGAAGTTAACTGGAAGTTCTGGTGTAATTGAAGACAGAATGTAGACCTTTGGGTCCAGAGGAGAGCCACAAAAATGATCAGAGAGTTGGAACACCTCTCCTGCGAGGAAAGGCTGACACAGTTGAGGCTGTTGAGCCTGGAGAAAAGAAGGCTCCAGGGAGACCTTATTGCAGTCTTTCAGTACTTAAAAGAAACATGGGGACAGACTTTTTAGTAGGGCCTGTAGTGATAACACAAAGGGCAATGGCTTTAAACGAAAAGACTTAGACCAGATATAAGGAATAAAACTTTTACGATGAGGGTGGTGAAACACTGGAACAAGCTGCCCAGAGAGGTGGTAGAAGCCCCATCCCTGGAAACATTCAAGGCCAGGTAGGAGGGGCTCAGAGCAACCTGATCTAGTGGAAGGTGTCCCTGCTCGCTGCGGGGGTGTTGGGCTAGATGACCACTAAAGGTCCCTTCCAACCTGTACTATTCTATGATTCTAAGTTAATTAAACAGGAGAAATCTGGATTCCGTTTGTCTTTTCTTCTGGAAAGAAGTTGTGTGTGGGGTAGAGCTTTCAGAGATTGTAAAGGAGTAAGACGATATTCTGTGCAGGCAGAAAAGCATACCTTCTTCAGACGATTCAGTTTCTGTTGTGGTGTCTTGGAAATAGTATGGGTATTTCTGCTAAGCACTCTGCATCATTAAATACTCTAAGCTCTTTGCATTATTAATTGTTCTCACATTCTGTCAAGCAGGAAAACAGCCAAGGGTGCATAATCTTAATTCCCAGTCCCCTTATATAATTTAACTAGTGTTCAGTGACCTTTAGCTGGAGAATGATTTTTCAAAAGCCTTTTCAAAACCTATTTTTTACATGACATCCATACTTTCAGCTATGCCTGAGATTTTGCCAAGCTTAGGGGAAGGTCAGGACGTTATATAAAACAGATCATCTTGCTTCTAGCCACACTCCAATAGAGGAATAAAATAGATCAATAAAGCATGTTGAAGCCAATATAATCCAGATTTTGGAAATTCCTTTTAGCAGAGCACTTGCAGGTATTAACAGAAAATATGTATTAAGGATGAGTGGCTGCACTAGCTGCTGTCACTCAGAGACTGAGAGTTTTCTCTGCATGCAGGTATTGTGCCCAGCTCAAAAATATGTTGTTCAGGTGGCAGTCTGGATATATTCCTTATTGTGGTCAGACTGGTAAAAGGAGAATTATGTCAAAACTTTGATCACCCTTCAAACTTAGCTAACTCTTTTTTGGAAGCTTGGAAATTTTTCACCGAGATGTTTCTATCTATGTAGTCCTGATTGGGCAACCACCTTTTTTGCCCTCTTTTAAAGTAACAGGTAAAATTATTTAAACTCTCTTTGCTTGAAGATATTGGTGGACAAATAACAGATGTACAAATAATAACAAAATGATAAAATTTAGTAATATGCCATCAGTGATCCAAACAGCAGAATTCATTACTCTTTTTAAGTAAGAGAAAACCACAATCCTTCGTGTATTCCAGAGCAAGGCAACCCCAGGGAGAAAGAAAATCCCGAAAGTGCTTAATGCTTGACTTGCTGTGGCATATTTCCGATTTTAATAATGAAAAATTCCAATTGTCACCTGCTGAATTTTCTAGCTATTCACCTTTTATGTACATAAATCTTCAAAGGTAAATTCAGGAAATTAGGATAAAAGCAACAAAAAGAGATGAGCATTTGCTATCTTTTCTAAAAAATGTTTTACTTGGTTTGAATGGATCCTGTTACAAGATATGGTCCATAGGTTGCACATTTTGAAATACATCTTAGGCTGATCATTTATATTTCAAAGAAATGGAGATGAGCATAGAAAAGTGGGCAGCAGTGATTTCTTTATTAATTTTAAGGGAAACTATTCTATCATACATTGTTCATGTAGGAAAGAAAACCTCAGGTGTTAAACAGTTGCAACACAGTGAATTTTTGTAATCTAAAAAAAATTTTGGGTTTTAAATGAGCTTAATTTTTCTGCAGAAGATACTCTTCCAGTTCCTCTCCTTGTGATGCCCATAGAAATGTGGGCAAAACTGAATTACTCTGTCCTCAGAAGGCCAGGACTGACTAGTCAGCAAAAACAAATGACTAATATCTCATTAATTCTAAAGTAGCTGAGCTAAAGCTGCTGTAGAACTATTTATTTATTTGTTTATAATGTTCCTGGCCCAAAGTGTTTTGCTAAGCATTGACATGTTGGGTAACTTGCGTAAGTTTCCTATAACTCTGGTAATTCTAAGTGCAAGAGGTCTATAAAACAGTAAAATTACTCCTTCTGCCAGGTGAGGATTGTTTTCCAGGGCAAATGTTATACTTTGTTATACTATTTAATATCTTAAGGGTTCAAGCTTCCAATAGAGCCTGCAAGTCTGTAACTGTGGAGAGCAGAAGACACTCGTCAAAATGAAGAAGTCAACCTTGAGCACGTGGGCCATGGGCAAGAAGTTTAATGCATTTTCCTGTTTTCCATTTCATCTCATTGTTCTCAGTCTTATTTCTCACTACTCCTTGAAATTTAATCCTTACACATATGAGTAGTTAATCCTAATGGCGTCCAAAGGGTGAAGCATTATATGCCAATCTGAGGTCTCAGACCTTGAGGGTGTAAAATGGGAGCGTGATTCTGTTCTTTCTCAGGAGACAATGGGCACATGAAGTCCTTTTTTTTTTTTTTTTTTTTGGTGTTGTGATGGGAACAAAACACATGACACTTATGTTGGAGTTCTAATGCCCAAGGCTAAATTTATAGCACTGACAGTTGCTATAGATGTAGTGCTGTTTGTGGAGTGATCAGACTTGGTCTGGAAACTGCTGACTTGGATCTCTAGCTCAACCGTTTCTGAAGTTAATTTTCTGAGTAAAGTCTCAACATAACTGCTAGAGCCATTAAGTAACTTCTGAAGAGATTTTAACTTGCAATGAACTTGTTACAGTTTGGAGACATTCCTAAAGTAAATGCCATCCAGATTTTACATGATGTCACATCCAAAACATACTCCCTGAAAATGGACACACTCTAACGAGAGGAAACAAATACAGAGAATGGACTTTTTATTCGTCAGTTATTAATAACTTTTACTTCAAAACTCATGTACTTTTTTAAAAAGAAAAACACATGCTGCTCCAGTAAGAAGTCTCAAGTAAGTCGTTCTTAACTATTGTTACTACCTAAAGCAGATAGAAATGAAGCTCGCAAGTGCCGGAGAGAGAAGGTCAGCAAAACCTTTTCTGTTAAATTCACAAGTTGCAAAATGTTTCACTTCTAAAGCACATCCAAGCCTAAGAGCAGTCTCTTTCTCAATAGATTAAGTAATCTTTCTTTATTTGAAAGAATTTAATTGTGTACTGTTAGAAGGTGATACGCTGTTTTCCAATAATTGTTTATAGGGACATTTATTGCAGGAAAGCTTTTAGTTGCTGAGTTTTTTGATAGGATTTAATTTTATTGCTTTTATTCACTTCCAGAAAACTTTAAATGTGAGGTCTTGTAAACTAACCTGTGTTTTCACAGTGATATGTAGGATTGCAGACCTCTATTTTAGAAGTGAGGTATAAGGATCTATAACTATGAATTTAACAAGCTGTCAAGCATTAGACATTTAAAATGAAACTGTTGTTTACCCTTAACTATCTAGAGATACTCAAATGCAGACTTTGCACCGGTTTTTAAAAAGTCCAGTTCTGTAGTACAAGGGGCACTTATTTACCTTTTCACATCTTTTCTAGTGTTATGCATAATATCTTTTTTCTAGATATGTAAAATATGATTGAACATTGAATATATGCCTGAAAGCATTCTGACTGCAAGTAGTCATTATATATTGTGCATTAGTGGGACTCACTTGGAGCTGAATAGTGTCGGATTGTTTATATTCAACAGACACGAATAAGATACTATTTCCTGATACAGAGGAGCATTCCTTGTGAAGTTGGCTTTGCAAGCAGAGCTGTCGAGAAGGCAGGTTGTGCTGTCCTAAGTGCAGCACTCTGCCGCTTCTGGATCCAGACTAATTCTGCTGCGTGGCTCTCTGCCGCTGTTTGTCCATATACTGGCTCAGGGATCTCCACCCAGCTCTTCACGGGCAGTGGGAGTTTGCCCTTTGCCTCTTTGACTGGGTTTCATTTGCTCAAATGTAGACCTCTATGGTGTGTCTCCATCTGAGGAAGCTGCTAGATTCCACTTGCAGTCAATGGAAGAAAGGAAGAATGCTTGGGGCACGAATGATCTCGTTCAGAAGGCAGATGTGTGAAACAGGTCAGAAGACCCTTCCCCTAAAAATGCCTTTTTCTCTGCTGTCAGAGATTGCACCCTATGGTGCAATCTACCATTGAATGTTATGAAGCCTACCTTATGCGACCTGTCAAGATTAGTCATCTAAACGTAAATGTTGGCTGTTAAATATATGCTTTGGGGAAATTCAGAATGGGGTCATAAACCCAGGAGAAGTAGTAGCCTGAGGAGCAGAAAACTGTGAATATGAATATTTACCTACTTTAGGTCAAGGCTTGCTTCAAAATGTTGGCCTTTCTCAGTTTACCATCTTGTAAGGTATAAAAATACTGCTTTTTAATTGCAAATGATTTTGCGCTCTCCATAAGGCAAACCAGGCCTGCAGCCATAGCCTCATAAGAAATAGACCATCAAGGTATGGCAAGTCTTACTCTCTTTGCACTGGTCATTAAAGATAACGATACAAAACCTGACTTATTAACTCTGATTTTCATGTGTGTTGCTGTCTGTACCCAGAGGACAGTAGGATATTAATTACTGCAATAGCTGTTTCTGAATGTACCATTATTCAGTAAAGAGTATTTGGTAGCTCTTTCCCTTCACTTTCTTTGAAAGTGTGTATATGGAATTGGTCATAAACAGCTCCACCTAAAGAAAAAGGCTGAGGGGTAGTCTGTTTCAGGATGTGTCTGTGGAATAAGTTTTGCATCTGTGTGATATTTACGTTATAGTGCAGCTCTTATGTATTGACCTTTTGGCTCTGGGAAATGTTAAAGATGCTGAGTTGTCTCTTAGGTGCAAAACAGCAGCAGTGTTTCACATACAAGCTAAAATCATATCACTAATAAACATTCATCTCTTCTCTTTTACCAGAAGTAGTCTGAAGCCCTTCATCCAATTTATGTGATACCTGTAATAGAAGTTCTCAGTTTGGCCATTGGAATCTTAATCATGCAGGATGAAAGCACGTTAAAATGGTGAACTAATATAGCTGCTTGGGACTGTGAGAAGGAAAAATTAATAAGAGACCATGGGATCAAGGTTGGCTAGCTGTGACTGAAAATTAGAAGTGTTGAGCACTGTGTGATTTCTTTGGTATAAATGGAATGAAAGCAATTTTGAAAGCTTAACAAGTCTGTCTCCCTGTTGCTCTTTGTAATTCAAAGCAAGTGTCTTTGCTGGTAATTTCTGCCAGAGTCTCCTGAAACCCCAATAGTTAGGGAGAATAATTCTGTTTATTTTCTAAATTAAAATACTTCTTTCTTCTTACTCCTCCTGAACACAGGAGTCAGAATTAGTTTTAGAGAGGAAATGCAGTTTGAATGTGATAAGCAGTGGCATCTAGGTAACTTGCAGAGGAACTCTGCAGTGTGCCATGGAGTCACAGATCCCCTTTCGAGATGCCTGGGGGAATGTGCCACAGCTTCTAGCCTGTCTGGGTGCCTGGATTTCCTTTTGGTGAAGCTGGGGTGCAGCTGGACTGTGGGCATGGGCATGGAAACTGCAATCTGATACTTTAAATTATGCCTTGTTCTGAAATGCCTTGCAAAGTGATCTGTCCCAGTCTTGTCCATTTGATACATAAATTTTAAGAACTAAGTGTACTTGGTCTAAAGGGTGGTCTAACTTCCACCTGCTTAAATGCTGCATGCCTTTTCGGTATATTGCATTATCCAAGTGCAAGAAGAAGAAATCTGGCCTTTTTCTAAGAGAAAATATTGAGTGTCCCAGTGCCAATGGACTGTGATGGACGATGCAGTATCAGGAGTAGTACTGCTATGAGGAATGTTTTTGCAAGCTTACAGTTTGCAGGCAGCGAAGGACAGATAAAAGACAAGTGACTCAGGTTCTTAACTGCAGTAGGCACCTATACCTGCTGAGATAATCTCTGTATGGTTGGCAGACGTGGTACGGCATCTAGGGGATACCTGTGCCCAGCTGGAACATCAGCTGAGGCAGGAGGATACCTGAAAGCATTACAAAGGGACTAGACATCAGTGTCTAGGCATGTGAATTAATCTCAAAGTGGTGAGAATTTAACAATGACCTCCAGACCCTTCTTCTAATTTATTAAGCTCCTTAGTACAACCAGTTCTCATCACCTCTTCTGCTTTATGTCTGCTAACGCTTGTTTTAAAAAGTCAGCAAGGCCAAATTTGGGGCCATTGTAAGGGAAGGATAGCTGGGTTGACACATTTTAACTGCAGCAAAATTCATACTCAGAACTCATAAGTTCTGCAATAAATAGAAGATTTTTGTGTTGTATTGGTTTTCAATTCACAAAGAGAGGCTGGGTGCTCTTTAAATTGTTCTGGGGCTTTTCTTAACATGAGTGAATAAATAGCAAAACATCTCAGTAGAGTTTCCGGAAGTTGCTTAAACAAGCACCTCTTTGGTTCCATGATATATCAAATCTGCCTTACAAAATGACAGCTGCTACAGCTGATGAAAATATAACAGCTATGGTACAGAGAAAAGGTCATAAGTTACCGTAGTACCTATACAATAGTTAACTACTGACCAAGAACTACTGTCTGCTACAGAGGGGTAGTAGTTCAAGTGCATGGCCAACACGATCATCTATGTCTTTGTGTAGTCAAAGCAAATAATTTTATTTTCAGAATAAAAAAAGTAAATTTATGCTTATTTTCAAATTAATTATTTTATATTGAAATAAAAATAGCAAACATATTGCTTCTCTATATACATCTTCATTTTCTCTCTTAGGAGAAGATGAATATATATAAATGAATGGGAGAAGTGAGCTGCTCATGCATCACTTGATTTCCAGCAGTGCGTTAAATTACAAGGATTTAGTCTTGCAAGACTCTGTAAAGCTGGGTGAAATTTTTCAGTGAAAATGGGGGAAAGAGGAGAATCTGTGACATAAATAATTCCTGGTTTTGGACAAACTCTTATTGAGAGAACTCCCGTAAGGCACAATGTGGCCTAAAGTCATCACGCAGGGAATTTAAATGTGCAAGGGCCTCATGAAAATACTGTTAGAAATGCACTTCCAGACCTAGTAAGGAAAGGCAGACTTACTCAGGTAAGAGAATACTACTTGGAATAATACCTCAATAATTCTGCTTGCTGATTAGGTGTGCATTTATTGGCAATTATTGTTGTGCTTGGCCCCACAAGAACCTTCTTTGTACTTCACAGTTTTTCTTTTTAATTAGTTCTCTTCTTTGGTCCTAACATGTAGGAGAATTAAACAAGGCTCTCCGGGCTGCTAGTGAGATCAAAATCTGTAAAATGAAATGGAAGATGGAAAAAAAACTTTGTCTGAACATTAAACAAAGAAAAATAATTATGATGAAGATCATAATAATGAGTCGTCAGTTACCGCAGCAGTCTGGCCACAAAACTATAAAAAGCAAAAAAAAAAAAAAAAAAAAAATCCACCCTACCATCTCTCATTTTAATTAATCTGTGTCATTTTTAAGTGCTGCCATAAATTTTACCACCAGGTTCATAAATCCTGACTTTAGGCCTAAGTCTGATTTCAGATCAGGAGGTGCTATGTCCACACAGGTTTCTGTGGATTCACTTCGGAATAACTTTGATGTAGGAAAGGACTTTTGCCTCTTGTGTAGACCACAATAAATATAATACAAAGAAAGCAGCAGCTGAAAGAAAGCAGCTGCAGAACAAATGAGTATCAGTGAGCCTGGAATTGAGGTGCTACGAGTAAAGGTCTTCACTTTATGTACCTTTCTTTAGTGTGTCTATGATGTTGTTTAGTTGCTAGATAGAAGGGGATGTGCAGACATAAATAATCTGTGAAGCCCACTGGAACTGGCATGTGCTAGGAGCTCATAAGCCCAAGAAAGGCTATGTGTAAAATAAGACAGGCAATATTAAGAAAAACGTACAGTAAAATTTGATGCAAATAGTCCTATTGGGAATTTTTCTTCTTTTACTGAGAAGTTTTGAATTTAGAAAGAGAAAAGTTGTCCCCAGGACAGTCTAAAGATAATAAAGTCATTCCTTCAAGTGTTTACAGTGTCTTCTGAGAGGAGAAACATTATGTTGGTGTGCTTATTTTAACTTACTGAGTCTCCACAGCATATGGAAAGGCTGAGCTATACAAAGTTAACTTTGACTGCCCCTGAAATGCAGTAGTCTCTTAAGAGGGAGTGACTGCACTGGCAAGTTTCACAGAGGAAATGGAGAAGCTAGGAAGTGAGGGGAGCAGGGGGCCCGCAGGAGCTGCTGGTCTTTGAACCACAATTAGCCGGGCAGAAATTTAATTAGGGCGCTGTCACTGTTGCAGCTGATTTTATAAAGTTGCTACCCAATCTTTATTGATACTAACTGGACTCTGAACTTTTTGTTCCTTTGAAAGACCAGCTATTTTATGCAGTGCCTGTGATGTGCTGTGTGGAATAAGGCTGGGTGGTGGTTTTGGAATGGGTAAATGCTTCTAAAGCATCTGATGATCTCGGATCGTCTGTGTAGGCAATAGACGGCTTCAGTTTTCTGTCTTAATGAGACACCGTTCTTTCTCTTATTTTCGTGGTAGACAACTGCCTCTGTGATAGCGAAGAGATGTTGCTGGTAACTCTACAATGGGTTAGGTGAACGCAGGAAGGTTATCTCTTTGCTCACCACATCCCTCAGGTGTTCAGGCAGTATTTTTTTAAAGATTGTTCCTATGCTGCAATCAGCATGTTCGCGACCTTGCAAAATGAACGAAGGCGTGCATACTTGTTCAACAGGCTTTCAGTTTCACGGTAAGAGCAGCAGTCTTGCTGGGTCCAAATTACCATCTTTGGGCGCTCTAGGGGATGAAAACTTTAGGAGATTCACTTGTTAAAACAACCCTTCAATGAATATACATGGAAGTTGCTTTTTTTCTGCAGGTATGAGACTAGCACATCTATTTAGACCAGTGAGAGACCTTTGTTTTAGGATAATTCTTATTCTCCACAGAGATTTTGTTCTATTTATGCAGTAATTTTTATTCAAATAAAGCTACATTAATTTTATCATTTTTAAAAAATTTTGTCTTCTATTGTAAGCCTGCTAGACGTAGAATAGAAATAGAAACATCAGACCTGTACAGCCTCCTGTATTTTTGTGCATTTGGGAATAATTGGAATTTTTCCTTCTTTCTCTGTTGTATATTAAGTGACACCATCTTTCCCTTGCATCAGTGCTGAAAAAGCATGTTATAACTGAAGTGCAACTGCAGACGTAAGTAATGTCTTAATATCCACCTCCATCTCCTGTTACATTACCAGAAGAACAATGTAATTGAACTAGAACATCATTTTGGAAAATTATCAGTGGGATTAAAGGGATACCAGACATATTTTGGCGAGTGTGTGACTTTCAGAGATACTTCACACATTGCAGAAAGTTATTAACAGGTTATAGCAGCTATGGAATGTATTTTAGAGGAAAGCTAACTGTAGAATTATTTGGCTTTGAATCTGCTGCTGGTGTCAACTGTCTAGCACTAATCTCAACACTATATTGAAGCAAAACGTAAATGGCTTTACAGTCTTTCGTTGTCTTACATCTAGAAATATTGGTGCCAGTATTGACTGATATCACTGTTAACACAGAAAATCACTGCATCCCATAGTAAAAATAATTTAAAAAATAATAATAAAAAAGCACAGCCAAGTATATTGGAGACTTCATTGTCAAAAGGTATCCACAGGACTCAAGATTAGAAGTACTTACTGCTATGTCCTCATCGCAAAGGCTGTGCTTTAGCAGTTTCCTTTTCAGCAAAAAACCTAGCATTGGCACCCCCGCCATAGCAGCAAGGTGACCGCACAGCTTAGCCTTTTGCTCTGGTCGTTCGTGTGTTGCTAAGGAGTCCCTTGCATGATGGATTTTTCCATATATTTTCTTACTGTAGTTATTACAATTTTAGACTTACTCAATGTTTTGACCTCATTTGCAGCCTAAGCTTATCATCTTTCTTTGCATTCTATTCTGATACTATTTTCCTCTTCTTTTGGCATACTACTGAGTTCAGGGAGACATTTTTAAGTTCCAAAAGTTCAAGAGGGGGGAATGTGACAGTGATGATTAAATGTCTTTAAGTTTTCCTCCTGCTATGCTATAAAATAGTGAAGATATTTCTATGAAGAAGAAAATATTAATCTTAACATGAAGCGTAGAAGAAACTAAAAACCCATGTACAGTAATGTTTAGTTACCTATAAAGATGATGAATAATTCCATAACATCTTCATTTTGATTTTGAGTATGCTTGAGTGAGTGATGCACTAAGAAGCGCTAAAAGCAAAGTCGGAACAGGTAGAAATGCTTCCTCATGGACCTCAAATCTTTTTGACCTGACACTCATGACAAGTAGTAATATGCAATTTCTGGAAAGAAGACCTGAATATGAGGCAGTTGTCAGGGGAGAGTGAGGAATGGAGGTGTGTATCGTGTTATGCTCTAACCTTATAATATGTCTGTCTCCCACACTTCTGCATACAGAGAGTTTTCAGCAGAGGGGCAGTACAGAAGCTCTGCATTGAACTGTAGACTCTAAATGGAAAACCTTGTATGCTGGCCTTTTTATGTGTTGTTGTTGAAGTGACTTTAAACACAGGAAGAACCAAGCTTTAAGGAGAAGATCGATTCTGCAAAGTCATTCTGTAAAAACCTGAGGAATAAAGTGCTAGAGTTGTCTCAGCTTCTGTTAGGTATTCGGAGTCATATGTGCCGTCCTTAGGGGAAAATGAAACAGAAGTCCACATAAAATCCTGCTAGCCTTGCACAAGTGACATGACTCAAGCAGATGTGCTGTGTTCTATGGTCAAAATGGTCAAGAGGTTGGTTTAAGTGCTACTTGCTGTCCACATATGGCTGTTGTCTCAGATCATGTGTGTGTAACTCCTCCAAAGTCAGTGACATTTGAATTGACTTGCAAGGTGATTGGTGGCATGCCCTGAGGGAAATGGGCTGCTGAGAGCAGAAATTTCTAGTGAAAATTCTTGTGTAGGCATTTTTACGCTATCTACAGCTCAAATGGTTGTCATCCTACTAATCTTAGGTATCATAGAGTTGTGTGTTTATACATACACATATATATCCTGTATAAAGTACCAAGAATAAAACGTTCTGGTAGAATTTCTGCATGTGTTGGGTTCGTACTCTAAAAGCAAAACACAGAGGAGACTAACTGCAACAAATTTATTATCTCAGCATCTCCCCACAGGGGTAAACCCCCTGCAGTTTACTGATACATTACAATGTTTCTTGCTGTCACCTCTTGTTTTTCTGAATACATCTATGCACTATTGTGAAACTTATTAGAAAGCTGGGCTGTTTTTCAAAGCTAGCTGCTCCTTGCTTGACTGGGGTGGAGGCAAGCAGCAATAAGTTGTTTCTTCTGTGATTCCTTTTATGTTCACAGGGTCTGCTGGTCTCAAGTATGAGCAAATTTTGCCTAGCCATGCTTATATAGGTAACGATATAATATTTTTTGCCATCCAAGGCCAGCTTCTTATATTTTTCTTGAGATTTTTCTGCCAAATTTTGTCCAGATCTATTCATAATAATACAGAGTGTTGCTTTTGTGTAGCTAGACAGAAGCTTGCTGTAGATTGGATCTAGTGTAATAATGTCTTGACATAGACTGCAGTACACACAGTTCCTTCAACTGATAGTTAACATCTATGGGAAAAGCTTTTCCTAGAGAGATGGAGCTTAAAAATAACCAGTGACCTCTGACTCTTCATCTGGCTGCACTTGGTTTAAAGCTGGGTTGTGTAATGCTAGATAAGCAGAGGAACTACACCACCTTTTGTTGTGAGAGCCTTTTATGACCCAGAAGGATTATATGGATGTGTCTGAAAAGCAGAGGAGCTCAGGGACAGGTCAGAAAGACAAGCACAGAAGGGGGAAATGAAGCCATTTTTTCAAGTTCCTCTTTTTTCTGTAGTAGGTGTGCCCTCCAAACCCTGTTTTCCACTTTTCCCAGTGTTGTTTTCTCAGTTATCAACATTTTCTCTGCCCAGAGATAAGTCCATGCCAGTATGTTTGGCAGACTACTGGCTTTACTGTAATGCTAGTTGTTGTTACACAGATGGGTGGTCCTGTTGCTTGTTGTTATGCTGCCACTGGCCATTGTCTGACCCTGGAGTGTTGTAAAGGGGCCTTGTAGCAGATATACTCTGCTGTAAGTTTACCTCACCTTGATGACTCCTTTTACCCTCCTTGAATGTTATGGGGTAGTTCATCTGGGAAAAACTTAATTCTGCCACCTTCTCTTCTGAAGGAGCTTGCAATTTATCCCGCTTGTTGATACACATACACACATCTTAAATGGATTGGTAGGTAATCATTATCTTGAAGTGGCAGGCGGTAATTGCTGTATTAAAATTCTGTGTAGCTTATTTGCCATGCAGGACTGCAGCAGAATTCTATGTACCTCGCCAGCAAGCTTATTAGAGATGCCTTAGGCATCATCTTTTCCAATTTTTAAAAAATTAATCACGCATAGTTTTCATATTAACTTAGAACAGGGCAAGGAGTGAAAATGAGACAGTTCTTGCAGCACGCTCTGCATGTTCTGTGTCTTTTTATGAGCCCAGTCTAACCTCTGTCTGCCTCCGATGACCCACACCCGAAAGAAGAAAACGAGAATTATTGTAACGAATCCACCTTCTCCAGGCAGTGTTTCTAGCCCTCATAGAAAAGACACAAATAAAAATTAAAAATGTCAGAGTTACTGAGCATGCATGCTGACCTTGCCAGCACTGCAATGGCTATAGTAACATACGTTAGCATATGTCACGATGTTAACATGGTCAAGGTGGAGATGCTGTCTTGCAGAGGTGCAGAGTATTTGCATAGTACAAAAAAATGACAAATGACTTAACCTAGGCCTGCAAAAGTACTCAGCTGTTAGTGAATCTGTTTCTACACCAGGGTTTTTGCTGTCTTTATTTGGGTTGACAAAGTGATTTATTCTTCTCTCCACTGCCAAAGGGTGTAGTTGTAATGACAAACCTTGCAGTATAGACAGTGTCCTCTCAAAAGAATAGGAATTCCTCTCAAACATGTAGGAATTACAGCAGTCTAAAGAGCTGCTTTTGCACATCTAACAATCTTTGGGGGAAGAGACAGAGACTAACACTGGCATTGGTAGTCACCTGTCTTTACATAGCTGATGATTGCAACAATTTTAGTGAAGCCATGATGATCTTGCTTAGCTTCCTGCATTATGAGGAAGTCCTTGGTTCTAGTCCATCAGTGGAGCTGGACAAGGAAGCATGTTGTACCGTGTGGCTTTATTTTCCATAGCATTGGGTCCAGCTGGGTTTTGAGTACTGACCAAATCTGGTTGATGTGTCTGTAGTACAGATGGGAAAGGTGCCTGCTACACCAATGAAGCAGTGTGGATGAACAGTGGCACCTGAGTAGCATGAATACCCAGGGTGAGAAGAAGCCAACTTGTGCCCATGTCCAGAGTCGTCTGAGGAATTTCTGTTGTGAAGGATGGTTTACATTTGTAAATTAAAGACTAATCCTGTCTTAAGGGGTTTACAGCCTAAATCCTACTGAAATACATGGCACTACTTAGCAGATTAAAGTTAAGCTTAGGAGTCACTGGGTACACAATGGGACTTGTTATGCTAGCTGTGAATACAAGAAATAGGAAGTTGCAGGCAGTGAAAACGGAAGTCCCAGGATCCTCTCATAGTCCACAGTCATTTGGAGACTATAAATTGTTTTCTTTATTTTAAAAACAGAGTGAAAAATTCCCTCTTGTTTGTTACTCGGATGGGGGAAGTTTTGAGAAAATTAGCAAAATTTTATATAAGAAAATCTGACATGTACTCTAAAATGAGATAATTTTGCTGTTTATAATTCACTAACCTGTAATGATTTTCACAGCAAACAGTGATGCCACAAGCACAAGATCATGATGAAAGTCATGAAAAAGGCAACAGAAAAAAATTAAATATTGATAATGGGTATAATGAACCCAACAGACAAAGGAGGGTGGACTTCTTTCTATTTAAAACAAAACAAATTGCTTGATAGCCATGTAAAAATGAAATGATTAGTACCATCCGTGTCTCTGCAGTTACATGCTAAGATTAGTCAGTGATTATTTCATTGGACGAGGTTCTGGAATAAGAGCAGTTAAATCACATAGACTTGGCCATGCATTCCTTTATGCACTGCTGTGCATAAAGCAAGTGTAACTGTTGCTTCCCTTTTTCTTTCACACAGCTTGTGTAGTATGATAAATAAATTTCCTGTGTTCCTGATAACTACTGCCAGCTAGTAGAGTTACTTTCGCAGTGGGTGTGGTTCATATCATAAGGCTCAGGATTTTCTTGATGGTTGGTGACAGAGGTGGTTGCGCAGTCAGTGCACATTTCTTTGAACAACTGGACGCAAGAAGCTGTTTATGGACCTTCTTCCCTGTCTCCTCCCAGGACAACATGAAGCTGAATTTCTCTTCCTTTTGATTTAGTTTCTCTGTTTTTCACATGTAACCTGCATACTGGGAGTAACAGTAGAGTAACACCAATTTCAGTGTACAAATGTTATTTGCTTCAAAATGAGGATCTGCCAAACTTACGTTGAGCCATGAAATCTCTCTGAATATTTTTTTTGTTTTTAAATTTGCTACTGGATATATATTGGCTGATAATCTGCTGAAGTGGTGCTTATATCTAGAAAGAAAACTTCTACCTGAAGAAGGAGCAGTTTAAGATATCTGTGAGAAATGAGTAGCATTCAAATAGTTAATGCCTTAAACACATCAAGCAGGTATCTCTTGAAGGGTATTATGTGCTCATTAAGATCTGAAACATAGACTCTCCAGTGTAAGGTAATTGAATGAAGAATATATAAGAAACGAAATAACTACAGTGGAAAAAATCCTGCTTATTTTATTCTGACATCCAAATTACCCTGTTTTTGGAGCCATATCTAAGGGCAGAGTTGGCCCAAATCAAGTTCACACACACAAGGGCATGAGAGGAAGATATTTCAGTAAAGCGTTGGTCTGTTGGTTTATAAGTATAGTGAGATCAGTCTCTCGCTGTACTAACATACCGCTTCTTCCTACCTATGGCTCAGATTGACTTAGCTAACTTTGTACTTCAAGAGAGTTTTACTAAAAAAAGTGAAATACTACTTGTCTGAGGTTTTTCTGGGGGAATCGGTTTGAAATATTTAAACACTACAAAGCTTCTAACCCAAATGAACAGTGTAAGAGACCCAGGGGTCTCCTTTACCTTTGGCTTTTTTTCCACCCGGAGAAAACTTAATGTAATAGTCACAAAGTGCTATAATCTGTGTCTCAGGGGTCCCATTCAGAAATTTATGTTCCTCATCTTCGGCATTTAATTCTGACCTCTACTTCCTGAGGAATTTAAAAGGGAAATGTTGAGATGTTCATCGTTTAAGTGCATACAGATGTCAAATTTCTTTGTGAATGATATTCATTCAACTATGTTAATATAAAAAAAAAATCCTATAATAGAAATTAGAGAAGATCAAGATTTCTGGATTTTTTTTTCATATGTTTACTTAAAGTTGTTGAAAAATATGTCTCAGAAAACTTCCCTTCAAATTGAAAGCAAGGAATTTAAAGAGCACAGTGTGGGGTAGTTTTAATATGAGTAGATGGTCTAAAACAAAAGAAAAAATTTCTTGAAGTGTGTCTGAAAAGGGCATATGCAAATTCATAGTGGAGATGTGTTCTGGCAATTAAAATAGTGATAATTCAGATGGAACTTTTGTGTCAAGAAATCTTGGAACTGCAGCTGCAGGCAGCTCTGCGTGGCCTGCAGGCAGACGGTGTTTGTTGGGGAACCCAGTTTGCTAGGCCTTGAAGAGCTGCTGTGGTGGTGGCATTGAGCTACTATACAGCAGTTAGTGAGGTAACCAGAAATTACTTCTTTGTTGTGAAAAGAAATGATTCGAGAAGAGAAAGGTGAATAATACTGGGTCAGTATTAACCCCAGACCTCTGATATCACTTTTTTCCCACTAGAAAAATACCTTTTTATTTTTTTCTTTCCCTTAACTTTTTCTTGAGAGTGAACCAAGGGAACACGTCAGGTTGTCATGGAATTCATTAAACTTTTCAAACCTGGAAAGTGGTGAGATCTGTTAGTTACAATGTTTGTTTCTCCAATTTTATTGCCATACTCAGACAACCTACTGCATGTGAATAGCAATTGTAACACTGGGCCAAACTGTGAGGTCATTAATGTTTTGGAGATGTAGATAAAGGTGAAAGCTGGCCAGCTGATGGGATGAGGCTGCACTATGTCCAGAAGCAGTGGTGCTGCATTCTGCCTTGGTGGAGGTGTCACTCTGAAGGCTGCCTTTTGGTGTGATTCACCCAAAGCATTTTATTTCTGTCTGCAATGGCTTTGGATGCTAACCCAGATGTGTTTTTCTGACTGAACAGGTTTTGTTGATATACACACAGGAGAGAATGCAGAGATAAGCGTGCAACAACTGAATTGTGTAAATGAACAGTTGTGATCCTGAGTTGTTCCAGTGGTTCTGTCATTTAATACTCTCTGCTTTGAATGAGATTTACTATGCAGTCTGCATCCTCAGAGTCTGTAGAGCAGAATTTCATTGTGCTAGATACATCTGTTAAATGACTTCGAGCTTTCTTTATGCATTGTTCCAAAAGGGGAAAATATATAGACTAGGAGGGGGGAAAAAAAATATAAAAGGTTTTATTGCAGGATAGAAAGAAAGGAGGATTAAAAAAATGGGAAGAAAGAAACTGGCATTTTCTAGTTGGCTGTTCATGTTAATCCTCTTTAACACTCACGTGACTTCAGCTGGAAAACCTCTTACCTTTTTAATTCTGTTGTGGAGCAGCGAGCTTAGTGACGGTCATAAGAACCTTTAAAAATCTCTAAGCAATTCCTAACCCCTCTCAGTGTGACTCTCTGACTCTGTAGGCTGGCAGACTGGCACTGCTCAGAGACCTAGGACCAAATGACAAATACTAACCCTGCTGCTATATATTTCAAATAGTCTGTTGTACCATGACTAGTGGTTCAAAATGACATCAGAAAGTGATGTGTGGATTTTAATATCATTTTTGAAAAGAGACTTAAACAGAATTTTATTTTCAGAGTGGAATTTAATAATTTGTAGTATAAGCCATAAAACACATACCCTGGAATTCCCTGATTTCAGTTGTCAAGGTATTTCAGAGGAGCTACTACATATCCTGAAAGGACAAAGAGGAGCATAATTATGAAACCTTTCCCTCTTGAATGACCATAGAGGTAATTAAAAAAAAAAAAAAAAAAATCTAGTACAATAGATCATTTTGTCTCTTGTGTTGTCAAAGTTGGAACAGGTTCATACATCGTCATTTGCAGTACTTATCCAGATTTATTTTAGATGTCTCAAGAAGCTGGATTTTACTACCATATATGCCCAGAGCTACAGACATGGGGTTACTTCAGTTGTCTTTTCATTACTGATTAATGTATCTTAAATGATTAGCAGAAATAAAGGAGTTACTGAGAACACTTTCACAGATAATTGTGGCTCACATGGCCTGACAGTATGGAGAAACTCTATGACAATAGGTGAAGGCCTTAAAATAAAACTTTGGCCTTTGACAATCCATAAGAAAGACCAAAAAGCTAGAGAATAAAAAAAAAATGTTCAAGTCTGGAGTTTTTTTCCCCCCACTATTAGTTTCTCTGTATTATCTAAGCCAAAGGACTGAAAAGAACAGCTGACTGCCTGAAATGCTTCTGAATGCTGAGATAGGGTGGAGTTTATTTTTATCTCTTTGGTGGTATCATACTTTATATTTTGCCTAAATTTTTAGCACAGTGATACTGATGAACTTTACTGATGATTCCTTTCATATTATAAGAAATAAGATATGTAACTGTCTGGAAACACCAAACAAGTCATTTAGCTCTTCACAGATCTTGTCAATTATGCGAGCTCGGATTTTGCTGTGTATAAATGCTTCAGTTTGGTTGCCAATAAATATTGTACACCTATAGAAACTGAAAGAATGGTGAAACATGGAGAATATATCTGAAAAGACCTAATTTGCATGATGATTGTGGGATGAGATGTCATGAATTGCTACGAACATGCATTTTGTCATACCAAGGTAATATCCTTAAATCAAATTTTGATTAATTGACACTGACAGACTCTACTTCCTACTTGGTTTCCAGGTCCTAGCTAGTATTAATGAGTGCAATAGCAATTTTAATACTGTGTTTTGTAAATATAAGTGTGTCACGGTTTCATGTACACCTTCTTTGTTAACTCAAAAGGCCACCTGTAAAATTCACATGTGCAAGTAAATTTAAAAGAAATTTATTTTTTCTTGTAAAATGATGCAGTGAGAGTGATTAAAAAGCATCCTGGAAACAGAGACATCGTAAAAAAAGGGAAAGCCCTTTGGGAATATGACCCCAAGAAGTCTGTGAACCTGGTCCACAAATCCTACTGCCACTAAAATTCTTATGGCAGGTAGTAAAACTCAGTGCAAGTGTTGAATTGTATTTGAAATGATTTTTTAAAAATGAAGTAACAGTAAAGCAGTGTGTGACTGCCCTTAGACAAACCTTCTGTCAGCTGATATTTGAGACATAAAACTTGTAAAGGGACAATCTATGAATGGAAGCAGCCAGGCGGGCTGGGGGAGTGGCCATCAATTTATGCACACAACTGCATTTTCAACATAATTAGCTGTCTAATTGAGCATTATAATTTAACTGACGCATTTAAACATGTAATTTATTTGAATGCACGCTGCTTGTAATCTGTTTGTAATGTTTTGCTCTTCAGGATGGTGTCAGACTCTAGAGATGAAAATATTCTTCTGTTGAACAGAAAAGGGACTAAAAAGAGTATATTGAGGAGTCCTGAATGCAAATAAATTTCTGTAATTTCAAATCAGAAGAGGAGTATAGAAACAGAAAAGCCATGCAGATAAAGTTAAGTACTAAGCAAAACTGTAAGCAGCACCTTAATTCTATATACCAGAGATGTTGTACTGCACTGCATGCTATCAGGTTATCGTGTAAAGCTGACTAGTTTAGCTGGCCGCTGGGTAGGAAGCAGATTTTGATAACCGAGAGGTTTTAACTGCCCATCTATCTTGTCTGGGGGAAAGAAGTGTCCCTTTCTCAGCATGATAGATATTGCCAGTAGGTCAATGTTTATGCAGGCACAGATTCTGAACCTGAAGCTGATAGGCTGCACAACGAGGTGATCACTGAAATAGAATTTTTTTATTTTTGTTTTTTACTTCTACACTGATCATGCTGGAGTGGTGCTGATACCTGCCTGCCATTTTAGCTTCTGTTTCTGTCTTGCAGTCCTCATAGCAGTGCCTCAGGTATGGCTGGCTCTTTTCATATCTGAACAGTGACAAAGGCATATAATCCCTAGGCTCTGTTAGAATACACACAGAAAGTACCCTGTCAACTGGTTGCAGAGAAAGAAGCCAAAAATCCCTTCATTTGTGCTTGCATAATCCCTGGCGTGCTGGTAAGTTCACTCTCTGGGTGATAGCTAGGCACCTGGGCATTTATTTTCAAGGAAAAAACAAACTGATGCATATTTGGTTTTGTTGCCAGATTTTTTTTTTACTTTCAGACTTTATTTGATGAACAAAATAGTTACGGTTTTCCTTTTAACCCAGTAAACTTTTGTACTGTTACACCTCGTTATATATTTCGTGGTGCTGAGTTTTGAATCTGCTGTTTCAATTACAGAAACTGCCAACAGACATATGAAAATCCAGAACACAGAGGGTGAAGCATTCCTGCTTTTTAGCTTTGGGATTACTTTTGCATACTCTGACAATTTCTCCTTATAAACTGAGTCAGTGATAGCTACAGTTATGGAATGCAAGAAAAATAATGCAAAATTTTAATGCCAAAATAAAGAAGAAAACAACTTTTTCAAACCAGAGGTTGGCACAGTTCCTGGCTTTTCTACTCACCTTTCTCTCTGATCGCCGCCCTCCCAAGTCAGTAATTATCAGAAGTGGAGAAGAAGAATTAAATGCAAGGCCATGCGAGAGGAAATAATAATGCACGGGTCTTTTACCCCAAGGAGCTGCTGCTTTCTTTCTGACAAGACATATTGTGATTTCATGTCATTTGAGTTTATTGTGCTCAGCGTAGCAGAAGAGGTGATGGAAGAAGTTGTGCCCCTGGCGTATGTGAGGTGAGGAGTTTTAGCTTCAATCTATAGCTGAAGTGATTGAAAATTGTATTTGTATTGTTTGTTTAAATCCAAAGAAAATTTACTGACTAAGCAGAAGATACATTGGACTGTTTGGAGTGGGAAGATTACTTCATTTTCAGATTGAACAAGATGGTTTCACTTATTAGGACGTCCTGAACCTCACAGAGGTGGATTTTGTATTTCTAGATAGATAAGGCTGGGGTAGGATAAGCTCACAAGGTAAAACTAAAACAGGGTACGTAAAAAGCTCTCCCAGATCTTGGAGAGATTCATCAGTTGCTATGGCTCCACTGTGCTGGTGCATAGGTTCCCAAATACATGGTCGCGTATACATGCTGTGCAGAAGATGAGGAAAGGGAACTCTTCCAGGAAAACTAGACTTTGTACCCTTCATGGGGAGATGAAGGGAGAGCTAGGAAGATGGACAGTGGCTCAGAGCAGCGTTTCTCATTTTCAGTTCTCTGACAGAGTAATAGAAGGTTGAGTTTCTGTTCTGTCACTCAATGCGTTCAGAATAGCTTTTGTCAGGAGAAGCAATATTAGGAATATAATGCGAAATACATTCCATAAGATAAAATTCTTTACTACTTTGACCTTTCAGTCCTTTTCACTGTGCTTCATGGTGATATACTGCATTCTATGAAGATTAGCAAGGCTGTCCTTATGAAGAGGAGAGCCCATCAAAAAAATCTCTGCTATAGGATCTGTTGGCACTTTTTGGCATTTTGACTGTTAGTGCCTCTTCTCTTCCTCCTTGATGATAAAGGAGCAATGAAGCCTTTCCCATTTGGAAGGGGAGGACCAGTGGAATTACTTCCAAACTACCTGTGGTAGAGTAGTTTCTGTTTTAATGATATTTCTTGTTCTTGCTGTGTTTTCTAGAGAAAAACAGAAATTCCCCTCTTTGTACCTGGAGTCAAGTTGACTCTGCACTGGAGAGAAGCAGATGTGTCAGCCCCGAGACTAGCTTAAAAAATGGCACCAGCGCCAAAAGGCAATCTGCTAACTGCTGTTTACCCACTGAGGTTTCTGCTTGGTTGTGCACTACTGTGAACACGCAACGCTGGCTCAGCTGGCTGGTCAAGTCCTCCAGTGTGCAAGGCTGGCATAGCCTGAGGCGCAGGCAGGACAGTAAAAAGCTCTGGAATAAAATGCTTTGCTTGGTACAGGCTTAACTGATCTGTCTAGGAGAATGATGGGTAGCTGGATCAAAGAGTGAATTATTCACTAAGATTCACTGAAACTTGGGCATTCATTGCCCCCTGGAAAGGGGCATGGAAAAATACGGAACAATAAGAGGAAATTCTGAATGGTTCCTATTTTAGCTGAGAAATTCGGGTGTGTACTTTAAGTGTGGGAGAAAACATGAGAAATAAAACTGAAAAACGGAAGTAAAGTAACAACTAGGGGCAAGATATCCCTCATATACCAAACTAATTACTGTCATGTTTCAGGAGGGGCCTTTAAATCTATGTTGTTTTTAGAAAACTGGATTGGGATACTTTGTCTAGTTTCTCTGAAAGGGTTTTATAAATGGAAGTTAATTAATTATTAATAAAAAATATGCTCAGATGATTAGCATGATTTCTCTGCTTAGACTACACTCCTGTCCAAATAAACATTTATTCCAGTTTTTTGTTTCAAATAAGAATAAATGAAAGCCTGCATTGTGTAACCTGAATAGAAATTGATACAGGGGCAGGTCAAGTTTCCCCTGACTTAAATTTCTGTGCTAATTTGACCTATTGTCTGGTAAATGTTCACATGATTTATAGTGCAGCATCTTTCTGTACTCCCTCTTCAAGCCTTCTGTATGCAGAAGGAGTACCTTTTACAGGGAGGTATTGTGCTCCTTGAAAATGACCATAGTTAACTTCACGTACTGTTTTTATTCAAGTACAATTTGTGCTATGACTTATAAAGCTGATGGGGTGCCCTGTAATGGAGATGTCTATATACTCAGGTTTGTATTTTTAAGAGGAAGATCCTTTCTGTGTGTTATAGGTTATGCAGTGGGTAGGATTTGCTTTTGCTGTAGAGATGACTGACTATACACATTTTCATGGAATCAGAGAATAGTTTGGTTTGGAAGGGGCCTTAAAGATCATCTAGTTCCAAATCCCTTGCCATGAGCAGGGACACCTTCCACTAGACCAGGTTGCTCAAAGCCCCATCCAAGCTGGCCTTGAACACTTCCAGGGAGGGGACATCTACAACTGCTCTGGGCATCCTGCTCCAGTACCTCACCACCCTCATAGTTAAGAATTTTGTTCTGTTATCTAATCTAAACCTACCCTCTTTCAGTTCAAAGCCATTACCCCGTGTCCTGTAACTCCATACCCTTGTAAAACATCCCTCTCCAGCTCTCTTGTAGGCCCCTTCAGGTACTGGAAGGCTGCTATAAGGTCTCCCCAGAGCCTTCTCTTCTCTGGGCTGGACAGCACCAACTCTCTCAGCCTTTCCTCCTAGGAGAGGTGTTCCAGCCCTCGGATGATTTTTGTTGCTCTCCTCTGGACCTGTTCCAGCAGGTCCATGTCTTTCCTGTGCTGAGGGCTCCTTTTTTCTCTTTTTAAAAATGGGTGTTATATTTCCCCTTATCCAGTCGCTAGGAACTTCACTGGTCTGCCATGACTTCTCAAATATGATGGATAGTGCCTTAGCAACTTCATCCACTAGTTCCCTCAGGACCCGTGCATGCACTTCATCAGGTCTCATGGACTTGGACACCTTCAGGTTCCTTAGATGGTCTTGAACATGATCTTCTATGATTGGTTTTTCATTCTACCAGTCCCTGCCTTTGCCATCTGTGACTTCAATGGTGTGGCTGGAGCACTTGCCAGTGAAGACTGAGGCAAAAAAGTCACTGAGCACCTCAGCCTTACCTATATCCGAGGTAATCAGGCTCCTGTTTCCTTCCAGAGGGTCTCAATTTTCTGTTGTGTGTATTGGCTCCAAATTTCAGTTGCATGTGTGTGAGAGGAGTGGGAGTCTTTTGTCCCTTTGAAACCCTGTCTGTGAGCGTACTGGACCCTCTGGAAAAATGTGAGCAATATTGGTTTTATCAATTCATTCTCAGGCAGGAGTCCTCAAAGTGTGCTCGTATAGATTCCTCTCAACTCTTCTCCTTGAAGTGCAAACGAGATACTAACGAAGAAGAAAAAATGATGAAATTAGTGTCTGTTTTTTTGTAAAAGTTCAGGAATTTGGCAGATTAGCTTTTTCTTTTAATCTTTGGACTAGATTAAACATGGTAGGGATGGAAAAAGGCTAGAATTGGTACGTGATACATGGGGGCTGCTGAGCTGTTGGTTGTTTGTGAGCTTATGTGCAAAGCATGAATTTGAAATCTACTTAGAAGTCCATGCACTACTTTTTGTTGTCCTGGAGATTTGACTCTGAAGGTTCTGGATAACCTGTACCACCCTGCAAAAGTGGTGAGGGGGAAGAGGGCAGATTTCTGACGTGGTAGCTGATCCACACAGAATTTTAAATTCTAGGGTAGAAAAGACGGAGATAGCCTCATCACGCCCACACACTGCACACATCTGCTTTACATTGACTTCATACACTTCTTACTATTGTCACAAAACATGATAAAATCAGTACGCTTGAATAGACAGTGTCTCTGAAGAGCGTACTGTAATTGTGGAAAAGAGGAGCTTCACTTCCAAAGAAGAAACAGAGGCTGACCTCAGCAGTAAGATGCTCCTCTCTATTGAAATGTGGGAATAATATATGGACTCGCACTAGTACAAACTGCTGAAGCGCCTTGGCAGTACTCCAAACGAGTGCTCTTTCTGATGGAGTTTTTAATACTTCAAGAAGACATAGTATGCACATTTAGATGCCAATAAAATGTTTCCCTGTAGGGTCCATAGGCCACATTTCAATGCTAAATTATGATGACAGTGTGAATGATTGACCATCAATCACCAGTGAAGCATTTCTGCACACACGTGCTTTTGCTTTTCTATGGTTCAATCCCTTCTTGTGTTAAACTATGTTACCACTTCAACCCATGGTTGAGATGCTTCTGTCCGTCTCTCTCAATGCACATGTTGTGCCGTTGCTGCTGATACTAAAGAAGCCTTGACCACCTGGCAGTTTATTGACTGGAGCCTGACCTTATTGCTTGCATGACCTGTAAGAGGCTGCAGCCGAGATTTGTTTGGTCTCCAGACAAAACGCTACATGAAATGAACCAAAAGAGAAATCCATAGATGCAACTATTGCTGCATCTGGCAATTGAGAGAGGAATGAGAAGGGAACTGAAAATCCCATTGCAATTATTCTTGGTAAGAGAGTAGTTTTCTGTTTCAGAAAAATCAGATAACTTTGAATATATGCTGTATCTAGTCGAAGTTGTGTGCAACAGTACGGGAATGAGCTTGCTAAACCTGACAGGAAAGAAAGGTGACCTCCTGTTAAGGGTGAGAAGAAGGAACTGGAGTTCAAATTAAGACAAGTGATCTGAAAGATTTCCCCATAGGGTGGTCATTAAATCAAAGCTTTTCTTAAGTTCTTGAAATTCCCCTTTCCAAGATTTTGGATGGATTATTTTTGTAAGAGAATTCAGTGGCTGAATCTGTCTGTCACACTTGTGAACTAAGTATCATTAATCCTTTTAAAAAAAGAAAGATTTCATTCTGAGTGGAAAAACACAATCTGCATAAAGTATAACACCTGACCAAACAGAGGAATAAGGCAAATGCCCCGGGATGCTGTTTCTTGTATACATGATACTGTATAAATTGTATGAAAAATACAATAAAAGCTAATAGGGACTAATTAAATAGCCAAGTCTAAATCTGATAATCTAGGCAGCTGTTGCACGATTTCTTCATGTTATAAGCTTTTTAACTAGTGTGAAAAATTCGCATCAGGAAAATGGAGAAATGAACTAGGAAAAAGAACATTCTCGGTGCTAATTCTGTCTCTATCTTGATTTCTTTAGAAATCCTAATTTTTTTTCAGAAGTGCTGATTAATTCTGTTCACATACCCAGCCTAGCCTGAGACAGCTCAAGTAAAATCCTGGCTCCGTGAAGCCGACAGCAATCTTGCCATTGTGCCAGGTATCTGGCACATGCAGTCTTGATGGAAATTTACCCTGAGGTCTTGATTTCTTGAAAGCCATGGGGTATCTCAATGTTTGCATCCAAAAGCTGATCAACAATAACATAGTAAGTCTGAAAACTGTTGTCTCATTCTTCTGATGAGAAATGCAAACACAGAAAACTTAAGTATAATACTTATGTACAGAATTGCTTAGGTTATATTTGCATATATCCTGAATATGAAAAATGAGATGGTGTAAAACACAATCACGTTTTCAAATACATGGGGCTTCAGTAAGAATTGGCTTTGGCTTTCTCTCATGTGAAGATTTCTTGCTTGGTACCAGGCACTAATGATTCTTGTCTACTTAAAAAAAAAAAAAAAAAAAAAAAAATCATTAAAATGCCAAACCCTTCAACCGAAATCATCATGCCTTTTGAAATACAGTTTTAATAGTGAGAAAAATAGGAAAGATTTCTGAAATTCTTTTAATTTTTTTTTTTCTATCTGAAAATTGACTGGCAGCTCTCAACAAGTTGGAGACAGGGAAAGTTTCAGAAGTATTTGCCTTCTAGACAGCTATCATTGTCTGCAGTCTTCTTGGAACTAGATTTCTATTTGCTGACTGCATAGGCATATTGTCGGAAGTTTTTTACTGAGAACACGAGAAATAACATTTGAATTACTTTTGGATTTCTTATAGGATTTTGTCTCATTTTTACAGCCTCTGAGCTGGATGTGTATTTCATTCCTTTGAATTTTTTATGTTTCTTCTAAATATCTTC
This sequence comes from Opisthocomus hoazin, assembly GCF_030867145.1. Lineage (NCBI taxonomy): Eukaryota > Metazoa > Chordata > Aves > Opisthocomiformes > Opisthocomidae > Opisthocomus > Opisthocomus hoazin. Next base: position 41,791,341 of record NC_134418.1, on the reverse strand, counting down.
TTTGTATCTGGCACAAAGTGGAATGCAAAAGAATTTAAAAGTTTGTGAGTCTCTGGCTACAAAATAACACTTCTCCCAACATTCTCAGTAATTCCGTTTTTAACTAAAGCTTTGACCTGTAGTAGAGACAATAATAAATTAGTTTAGTGTTTTCACAATCCTAGATTTGCATTGTAATTTAAATGCTTGTCCCAATCTACTGAGATTTTTGTACACTTCATGACAATACTATTCTCGCTTAATTCCCAATGACACTTTAGTTCTTAAAGTGTTTACAGATATTTTTTTTTTCCACCAACGCTAGTTAAACTATTTTTCAACACTGCAAAAGGAGCAGAAAATCCCCAGTCAAAACTTTTCAATGCTAGATTATCTACATGAACCAAATACTTGTAGGTATTTTGCCCTCCTTTGACATTTGAAACCAGACTCCCGCCTTCCTACACGGCTACTTTCTGAGGCTCACAAACAGTTCGGCATTATACAAAGAAGACTCAGCTCAGTTTCCTAAACAACTCTTTCATGCCATGCCACCCACACCAAAGAGTCTGGGGCTTTCCTTGCTTCTTCAGTCTTGGTATACTTCCTTTTTTATTGCCGTGTCTCCAGTCAGTGTGGCAATGAGTGGCCTGCGGGCTTGGCTTGTGACTCTTTGAATTTACTGGATGCAATGAGCTGATATACAGCTGCCCGGAAGGATTGTCATGCTATGCTCACTACACCTAGAAATTAAGGAGTTTTTGTGGGCTCGAGAAGTGGAAACTCAAGTCCAGGCTTGAATTTTAGGTCCTTCACTTTGCTGTTTGTGTGTTGTAGTGTTCCCATAAACACACGCTCTGTGCATGTGTTTTGTAGCATTCCCCAGGAGAAATATCAAAACTGTAGCTTCTTTGAAATCAGGGATACGGCTGTGTCCAGGTATTTGGCACAAGCTCTACTAGAGTGAAAAACGGGGGTGCCCCTGTATCAGTCATAGTCAGCCTGTGAAACACTGTAGTGCCATTATTCCCTGTGTTGCTGGAGTATTTCATTTGCTGGAGTAGTGCAGTGCAGCGGACAGAAAGGTGATGTTATACACACCCTGAAAGGTTCCAGCGGTGCAGCCGGTCCTGGTCACCAGAGCCCACCGATGGCAGCAGGCAACAGCAAGGGGAGCTGACTCCTTCAGCTAGTGGCTCAGCTCTTTGCAGGGGGTAGGCATAGGAGGACTCGTGGGCTCGGCTGATAAGGATTTCTGTTTGAAACAGACAGTGGACAGCTAGTTCAGGGCTGATGGTGAGATTCAAAAGGAAACCATTTCACAGTGATGGTCTTGGATGTGCCTTAAAATGTTTGTTCAGGAGAAAATGTCTATGAATTGTGGAAAAAAAAAACAACCAGAGAGAAAGAGTAAAAGGCTGTGCACAATGCCAGCTGCCAGTAGAGGTTGAAGGTTTATTTTCAGAGCATCGTTTTTAGAAATATTGCTTCAAATAATTTCCTCAGTCTAAAGAAAATTGCACCTTATACCTTTTTGTTGTGTTTTCAGAGTGGATTTTTATGGAAGAACAGGGCTGTTCGGAGTGTTGGGCGGGTTAAGCCCTATGCTTTCAGAAGAGCTCTCTGTAAAGACACTGAGTGTTGTGTGTTGCTGTTGCATAGTGATACCACGGTCCTTACTCTGTGATGAATAATTCAAATGAAAGTGGCTGGTGGGCTACAAATAATTGGAACAGATTTTGTGAGTATAGTGTAGAACAGGGGGCAGCAGACAGTAACAGGCCTTTTCCAGCTTTATGCCCTCCTCAGGTCTGGGCTTAGGTGATGGAGAATTCTCATGAAATTTTCAGAATATAACAAATAATACCTCAACACCGAAGAAGTATTCCCTATCCTGGGTGGAACTGCTAATTGGAAGTAAGGCTCCTGGTTTTTTTGTTTAGTTTTAGTGGATAACATTGAGAAGCAGTGTACACAACAGTACTCACTGGGAAGTCTACAAACAACATGATCACTAGCAAGCTGCCAGTATTTAGGAAAAAGAGTTTTCTACATCCAGCCTTCCTTAGTTCACGCCTTAGAAATTTCACATGGTCCTTGAGCCTTGCATGCATGTTATCCCTGTACCACAGAAGCAGCAAGCACCCTTTGTTTCCTGCGTGGGAGAGCGTCAATGGCTATGTCCAAGGGGCAAATATGCAGTCTTCTGGCTAGTGGTCAAATGAAGTTTGAAAGTCATTATAGTGTCCAGTGTTTTTACTGAATAGCTGGTGCAGGCAGCTGGATTGCTGGGAGCTGCCTTGGGATCGTCTGGGAGGTTACTGAGCTTTTGGTTTGATCTTGGAACCATCTTCCTGTGTAAATAAAGGGTAAGCATTAGTTAAGAATGATTACCTTAAAGTATTAGATGTTTTAAGATGTCATGTGTTTCTCCATTAAACAGCCTTTGTAAATTAAAATACAGGTCATCAGCCCAACCCAGCTGTGTGGTTAATGCTTTTTCCGGGTTTGATTGGATCTAGTTACTTACTTCAGGCATTTATAATCTTATTGGGGGGCAGCCTATGAAATGTACATCGGGGAAAGCAATTCTGCGTAGCACGCCACCTACTCGTGGCTTTGCATGTAACTGGTGCTGCGAAAATCCGACTTGGTTTGGACTGCGCGGCAACCGGGGGAGGTCCTGCCCGCAGTCGAGCCGTGCAGTCAGCTATGGCACGTGCTGGAGGGGCGATCGCTTCCCCAAAAAGTCAGGCACGTGGTGCGGTGGCAACGGGAGTTTGAGCTTCACAGAGAAGTGAGGCATTAGCTGCTGCACACAGCAGCAGATGGAGGGAGAAGTAGGATGTGTTCAGAAAACAGGCAAGCGCTACAGCGCCTAGTCACAAGCTGCAATCGCTTTGATTTTTACCTGTGTGCATTTAAACCAGATAAGCTTTTTTTATGCCTTCTTTTATCTCAGTGCAAATTATTACAGGTGAGTTATAACTGAAAATATGAAGCTTTAGAAAGACTGATGTTTTACAGCTGCAGTGTGTTGATACTCCAGGATCTCCTCTTTCTCACATAGATTTGAAAGTACAATAGTGCTTTGAGCTCAGTGCCTGCTTTTCAAATGATAAAATGTTTTAACTACTATATTTTTTTTCCTCTCAATCCTAGGTCCTAATTAAGCTGTAATTGTAAGAGCAGTAACTGCAGCAATCATTTCTCTTTGCACTGATCTAATCTGAAGCCATGAGCAGCTGCAATAGTTATGCCACGAAGGATTTTTCCCCTTTGGCATGTATTACACAGGCTGCCCCTCAATGAGGTTACAAGTGCTTGAAAGCTATCGATTTTTGCTCAGTTTTATGAGAATACTTCTCTTTTTAACAGCTTCATTTCTCAGGTTTGAATTTGAATGACCGGGTCATGCAACAGAAGTATTTGTGCATCTGTTTATCTGGTCAGGAAAGCTCTATGATAGCACAAAAATCCTTTTCTGATTCCTAAGCCACTGGAGATCCCGTGCTCTGTTGTCCTCTTGCCAGATCACATGCGTGAGGTGTCTGTAAAGGTTAATAGTACTTCTTAAAGGGAAGTGTTGTTGCGGCGTTGCTTACCAACATCCCAGAAACACACAGCGTGTATGAAAATTACTGTACCGTGGAAATCACCCTGGGTTTTCATTAGGCTGATTTGGGTGTGTTGCTAGGCAACTTGGGGTAACAAGGGGGTTGTGTGTATTCTTTAGGTAAGTATATGTCCCTGTAGAGATTTCCAGGTAAGCAGCATAGATGTGAAAGAGGCTGATCAACTGCAAAGCAAGAAGTTCAGCCCCGCAACCTTAACTTTCGTTAAGAGGAGTTTTTCAAGGAAGAAATTGGATTAGACCCAGGGATGACGTATCCTGTTTGATTTCTTTTCCCCTTGCGCTCTGACGAGCTTTGTGTTTAGGCAGGCTTTTGTTTCTGGCTCTGAGTTGCTTTAAAAAAATTTGGGAGTGTGTCTCGGGGTGTCGAGGGTGATGTGCTTAGCTTGCTTGGCTCAGTTTGTTTGCGAATGCTTTGTTCTTCCCACCACCCTCAGGTCAGTTGTGCAACATGCCCCTACCGTTTAAAAAGAAAAAAATAAAAGGGGGGGGGAGAAATGCTGAGTAATGCCAGAGGTTTCTCAAATGGCTGATGCAAACCTGGAGAATTTGCATCATCATTCAGCTGGAGTAACTTGGTATGACAAGAGCTTAAATACAAGTCCACGCGGAAGCTGAGCTGGTTTCCAATGATAGGGCAGTACCAGCTTGCAGTGTGAAAGCGCAGGTGTTCCTGAGCAGCGCGCAGATCACAGTAAAGGCTCCACTACACTTCGGGAGCTTGCTACCTGTGCGTAGGAGCAGCTGGAAAGATAAGAGAGGGCAGAGAAAGAGACTAAGAAGTTGGCTACACAGAGAGGAAAAAAACCTTGAGTTTCTGCTGCAAACTTTTTTGCCTGTGCTTGCCGTCGGTGTGCTGGTGGCACTGTAGCATGTTTAGGAAAGCTGCTGTGACCACTGTCTCTAATGGAAGCTACTTGCAGGGGCAAGCTAATGGCAGGTTGCCCTCTATGGACAGCGGACAGCCAGCCCAGGAGGGAAAAGTTGTGCTGAAGAAGAAAGTGACGCTTTTGAGGGGGATATCCATCATAATTGGCACTATCATTGGGGCTGGCATCTTCATCTCTCCCAAAGGCATCCTGAAGAACACGGGCAGCGTGGGCATGTCCTTGACTGTCTGGACAGCGTGCGGTGTCCTCTCGCTCTTCGGTAAGTCACTTAAAACGTTCCAGTTGGCCCAGAGGGGCGGCGGGTGGCTTATTGCTGTTATTTGTCGGATTTTGCCATTGGATAGCAAGGCACAGTGTGGAGCTTGAGGACCAATGGGGCTACAGAAGGTTTTTGCTGCATGATAGGTTGCGTGGAGGGCACAGAAGTACACAGCTCCTGTCCCCCCAGTGCCTGGTTAGTTAAAGATGGGAAGTGTAAATTATTGTTTCTTGGGGGTCCCTAAAGTAAAAGAAAAGTAAAAGTTCATTTTACGCTATATAATGTGCCATACGTATAATGTTTTTCTTCTGGCTGTAAGAGGTAGTTTATGGTTTGCTTGTAAGGGTGCCGGCAGCTGGGGCTGCGGGTCACTCTGCTTGAACACCGGCAAAATGTTTAGACAGCTTGACTTTGTTCTGTAGAGGATAAAGCAAAGTCTGAGAGGAATAATTCCCACTGGACGCAAGCTGTATTGGCATGAAAGGGAGCAAAATAACAACACTAATAACCCCTTTCCCCAGTCTTGTATTACGGCTCTCTACTTCATTCCTCGCTCACGATGTTGCTTTGAAAGATTGCACTGCAAAAAACAGTGTGATGGAAACAAATTTGTAATGCGAGTTTTATTGCTGACCTGCCTATCGTGACAGTTTTTACTATTTTTGTGTATTTTTGAAGAGTATTAAATTCTGAAGAATGCCACTTTATTTGTTGTGTACACAAAACCCCCATTCAGAGTGGAAAATCCCACCCTGGCCTCTGCGGGACAGAGGGTCCATTGACCCGCTTAATGAGTTAATCTCAAAGAAGGTGAAGAACTAACATGAATATTTGCTTTATTTAAAACAGAAGCAACTTGTTTTCTGGCAGGAGGTAAGGAGGGCAAACATGGACTAACACGTGTCTGCTTAGTAGGTGGAACATGAAAATGTCACCCTGTGTAAATTGGCTCTGAGCTTAAAAGAAACATGAACTGTTCAGAGGCTAAGCCCACCTAAGCCGAACAGACAGTGCAAGCAAGTTAAGACCTGTTTTGATCAAATGTTAAATCTATTAGTACAATGTGCAGCATAATCTGTTGTACAAATGTGGAAGTCCTGCCTGGAACCAAAATTACCCTAGAATGAAAACCTCAAATACAATTTGTAACTCTGTCAGAAGACCTTGGCCTTTAGAGTTAGGCAAAACAGAATTTGCTTAAACATTGCATTTTTGGCTTTAACTTTCATAGTAGTAATTTTCTGGCTGTGAAGTCTTAAAAAAAAAATTCTCTTTTGTCAGAAAGATTTTCTAGGTAATTTTCCAGATCTCAAGATATGAAGAACTGTGTAATTTGGCCCAGCAAAAGATACTATCTCTTTCTCTGAATGGACCTGTTTTTCATGTTCTTATTTTTAATTCCGCGCATGACTTAATTATAGTAAAATCACATGCAAAGATCACTTAAGTTCTTGCCGAGGCTGTGTGCATAACATGTATTGAAACAAAATTACATTTCATCCTGAACCTCAACAGAAGAGGCTGGCAAGAGACAACCCATCAATAGCTTTTTTTCTTTTTTTAATGTGGCTGTAAGAATTTCTTTAAGTACGTTTTCAGGTAAGCTGAAGAACAGCAGATAAAAGCTGCCACATTTTTGCAAAGCCCCAAACAAAGCAAAGGAACAAGGATGGAATTTGTCATAATGTGATACAGCCTTAGTGGGCTTGTACATGTTATGTGGTTTTGACAACTGTAGTTTTCATCTTAAAGCTTCATAAAAGCATGCAGGGAACAAAGCCAAAATGAGTACATATGTGTTGCTGATCTTAGCTCTGTGTGACGTGGTGATTACAAACTATATTACTATTTTCATCTGCCTTCTCAGACTCTTATGAAAGGGCTGCATACATTTATTGGACGTGGTACACTGCTCGTGGTCCACCCATGGAGCTGAGAATCCATTGGTTTTGTGACTGGGTGATGGCTCATTAAGCGACAGCAGCAGATGGTGCATGCATGAAGAAGGCTTCATGCAGGTCCTCGTAGTTGCAGCATGCTGTTGCCTGCTGCATAATGGCAGAGGCCGTGTGTTGTGCTGACAGCAGCCTCGGAGAGCTCTCTGAGAGCTGCTGCTTGCTGGGAATGCCACTAGCACTTGCTCCAAAGGGGCCTGAACCACTTCTCCATGAACTAATGCAGCAAAGTGATGATGATTTGGGTTTAATTTTAGTCGGTGTAAATGCACCAACTGATGAAATGAGCCTCCTGCTATGAAAATGTGGTCTATATTTAAGGCAATGCGGAAATTAACTGAGATTTAATTGCATTAGTAGTACACAGCAACACGGCACCAGCGTTGAAAAGTCAGGGCTAAGCTATCCCCCAAATTTTGTATATAAGATGTTGGGAGTACTGTTGAGGAAAATTCTTAATCTGCAATTCCTGCTTCCAAATTTTGGCCAGTTGATTGCTTCACCCATGGCTGAGGAGAGATAATACAGTTACCAGGCTTTTCTTCAGAGGCTGAGCCAGGCATCTCTAAGGCTGAAAGGAGCTGATCATTGTTTGATAACAAGCAAATGTGTCAGAAGGCTTTCACTAGGAGGTGCAGTCAGGCTGTCTGGGGAGCCCGGGTAGCTGGCATGATGCAGCAATTTGTTGTCCCTCTTCATGAAATACAGCTGAGTAATGAAACGTGTTGATAGAAGATAGTTGGATCAGTGGCTTGACGTGTAAATGTAACTGGATATATGAACAGTTGGGTTAACTGTAAGTCTCAGTGAGTGAATTAAACTTACAAAATGTATTGAAAGAAATGATTGAAATACATCAGAAGTATCTATGATACCACGGCAGCTCCATTTTTATCTTATAAATGTTTTGAAGGTATTTCCAGATATCTCTTGTGATGCCACAGTTTAATTCTCACAGGTGCACTCTGCTATGCTGAGCTAGGAACATGCATTAGGAAATCTGGTGGTCACTACACCTATATCCTGGAGGCCTTTGGCCCATTACCTGCTTTTGTGAGAGTCTGGGTTGAATTACTCGTCATTCGGTAAGTGTATTGTGGCTTTTCTGTATTTCTTTTCTGATGGCAACACACTTTTCAGTCATAAAGAAGGATCTCCAATATGTGATGGGCAAAACAAATCAAATGTATCTTGATCAATGAGTTATGTTCTTTTAGTATGGTTGCTTCAGAAAATTTTACAAAGCTATTTTGCTCATCAGCATTGAAACATTCAAGAAGTCATACGTACATGTACGAGGGGAAAAAACCAATTCTAAAAAAACTGTCTGCCACACAAATTCAGCTACTTTCTTTAATTTTACTATGCTGACTGTATCCATTAATGTCACTAGTAATGCTAATACCCATGCCTATGTAGAGTACAGTGGAAATCACCTTTGCATTTTCTCAGTCTTGGCACTAGCTTTTGGAGCGGTAGCTGTTGTCTGTGGATACAGGAGTAACTCCTGGTGAAGCTATTACCCGGTAGTTTTCAGATTTGAGGGCATCATGTATTCTTTATGTATCAATTCAGGTCCCCATTTTTCGTTTTTGTGGGGTGTTGAAGAACTCGAATCTTGATTACTATGAAAAGCACAAACTGGCCAAATAAAGCCATGCAAAGTCCTTACATATAAAAAATCCAAAGTATTGTTTTGGTGTGTAAGCCTGTGACTCATGCAGTCCATGACATTGTATAGGTGAATTACAATATGAAGATGCGGAATCATTAAACCATATAAAATATAGTTCCGTAATATAAATTGATCTTTGTATCAAACTCAGATGTGGCCCTTTGAAATTTTAGTTTTGCTGTTGTTTTTTTTTTAAGGTATTGCTGAGGCTGGAAAGCTTGTTACATGTAGAACAGGGCAAAATGCAAAATTAATTCAGGTATGCTCCATTCCTGCCTCAGGCTACCTAGCACTCCTTTCCCCTCTCTTCTGCAATCAGCGAATCAGTGACAAAAGCACAAGTCTGGTTTCAAATCACAACTATGTTTACATAATGTTGACAAGTTTAAGCACAGACTGTTGAGCTTAAAAGCACTGACGGTGCTGGGTCATTAAGAATCCGTAAATTCTTATCTTGTTTCCAGAGGAAATCATTGTGTATATCAGATGGTTCCTTACATCGTCCCCACCCATACCTAACCTTTGAATTAACTGCGTAATTTCCATCAAACCTGATGAAAGAGCAGATGTCTTAACTGTATTAATTTTTTGCCAAAAAGGAAAACCAGACAGAGGAAACAGACCTATGTTTTCACTGTGAGAAGCACTGTGAACGTAGCTGTATCGTTGCACATCACAGAACCAACAAGAGAGAGTAGTGTTTGAAATCTCCCTTATGCACCTTACTATGCAGGGGAACCTTATTAGCCTGGGCACAAATATCTACAAGAAACTAGGCTTCATAAATTCCTCTCCTCGCAATAGCATTATGTTTTGACGTATGACAGTATCCCAGGAGCGTCATGGAAACGCTCTTAGTCATCGTGATTTGCCCCACACCCAGAAAATAATAATCCTGCATGGGAAGGAACATCATTGAATTCTTTAATCTTCAAATCTGAGAGGCAGCAAGGGAGGCATACTTGTTATAACTTGTGATGATCAGAGCCGCGCTGCCGAAACTGTGTGTAGAGTTTTATAGCCAACTCCTGCATTGGTAAACTAATTGGCTGCTGCTATCAAAGAAGTTGAGACCTAATATGTATCTAGGTTTTCTTCAGTAGATGAAGACACACTTCTCAGCTAAGCTGTTTTTCCCTCTGAAATATTGCTGGGTTATCACACCCACGGGCTGGTGAAGCAGCCACAACTAAAGTAAATATTTCCTGCTCTCTTCTATCGTTTCAGCCACTATTTTACAGTCTAGGACGCACTTAAACTCTGCTCACATACTGATTAATCTGTGCCAGCATCACCTACTGTTTACATGTGCCTTACGCTGTGCTGCTCCTCATCCAGTATGAGTAGGAACTTTTTTCCTTCCCAAAAGTCAGGTTGTGGGCCTATTACACGCTTGTTTTAAAAAGAAGATCGTTTTCAGACAGGTGAAGATGGCTGTGTGAATGCATTCTCTGTAGTGCTGAAGTATGGTGATTGCTAAACACAATTTGGGTGAGAGTGCTGCTGAGTGAGTCACTCGCCTGTGGTGTGTGCTGGCGCACTGTACCTGCTCCATTCCCAGTGGCTTTTTGAGCTCCTGGCCCTTCAATGACAGCTGCTGATGCACTTTCTGTCCACTCCTGAACACACAGCTGTTAGGGGGCTGCCAGTCCTTCCTTAGGATTGCAGTAAAAAGGAATTGACTGCAATCAGTTCCCCATTCCTTCAACTTCCACCTCAATTTGTTGGCTACGCTGCCAGCAGCATCTCCCCTCAGACACGGGAATATGAGAGAGACAGCTTTTTATTAGAGGCATAGTTTAGGAGCTATGTTTTTAAAAACATAATGGGGTGGCTAGCGGCGACTGCCACTTTAAAAAAGGCTTTGCATAAAAAGAGAGGGAAACAAGTCTTGGAAAGCTCAAATGATCTGATCTTTAATCTGATCTAGGACTCTTCAAACTACTTTTGACAGGCTGCAGTGTTTAAAGGCCGGAAGCCTGGTGATCTGCTTACGTAGATTAGAAATATTGCACTGACGTGAAGTCAGTAAATGTCTGTGTAAATCCAGTGCAGAGGACATTCGGTTCCTGAGTGAAGGCAAAATTTGCAAAGCTAGTTGTTGGCCAGTGAGAGGAACAGTCCTCGTGCGTGGGGGATGCACGAGCAGCAGCTGCCCTCACTTGTGCACGCAGAAACTCTGAGGAAGATACATCTGTTCTTTGCTGCTCTGCAGTTTGGCCCAATGCAATGTGTGACATTTTGGTAGAGTCATAACACTTTAGAAAGTGGGTTTTGTTTCAAGGGTCAAACTCTCTTGTGGAAAATTCCTGTATCGTTCAATGGAGAATAATAACTTTTCTGCAGAATTTTTACACTGTTCCACAGCATTTTTAGCAATTATATTTTTATTAATATTCTGTGTGCTGAGGAATTATTTTATTAAATGCTGTAGATTTTTTCACAAGAAATTTGCGTGGACTCTTGTTTAACTCAAAAATCCTTTGAAGCAGAATCGTATGCCCTTTTGTCCTTATTACGTGTGAGTGTGTGATGAAGCACAGATGCCATCAGCTGTCCTAAGAAGGGTGAAAGCATCCTCCCAAACCAAAAGTGAACAGATCAGTGGAACTAATATGCAGACAGTGTCTGATCTGAGGCACAGGGTAATTTGCTGTTAATATATGTCAGTGTTAAGGCTCCTGGTATTTAGCTTGTCTCAAAGAGAAGGGCTGTGTGAATATTACGAGTATTTCAAATCTGTAAATACAACGTTTCTTCACATTTCTCAGTTTCATGGTAGGTGCTTTCTGTACTTTGAGGATTTTTGGTCTCACTTGCAGTGATAGGAAGTTGTTAGTCGATAAAAAGAACAAGTTCCATTTTCATTCAGTTTTGCATTGTCTCAGATTTTAATAAGAGGCTTGGGTAGGTTTTGGATACTTTGTAAAACAGAATTCTCAGCTTGATTGAAATTAATTCCCATGTGTCTCTGAGGGGTGAGATATACCTGGCCACTAAAATTCAGTCCTCAATGACTTTTACTCTGTGTTTTGCCCATGTCATCTAATTCTGGCCATGTTTACTTCAAGCAAGTGAATGAAGATTTCTGTTGATACCTTTCATTTCTGCTTACGACTGCTTCACAACAAGGAAGTTGTAAGAGCGATCCTGGTAAGCAGTGTCGCTGTCAAGATCAGGACCGCTGAGCAAAGCTAGATTGCTTGTGGTTTTCTGGTACATTCAGAAATCATGGTACATGGCAGCATAGTTACAAGCAAGCACCAAAATTAAGCACGGTTAACAGTTCTGTGATGGTAAATTTGCAGCATGATCTCATAAGAATATTGTCTATGTACTATTGCAAATTAATTTTGTGATTTTTTTTTTTTTTGTTGTTGTTGTTTATGCCCTAGCCCTGCTGCCACAGCAGTGATATCGTTGGCATTTGGACGTTACATTTTGGAGCCTTTCTTTATGAACTGTGAAATCCCAGAACTTGCAGTTAAACTTATTACAGCTGTTGGCATAAGTAAGTATCCAATTTTAGGTTTCAGGGAAGGGTAAAGATGATGTAAACTGAAAAAAAAAGGTAATTGTACACTGAACAGGTAGTCCTTTGATGTGAATTGGTACAAAATAACTGTGTATCTAATGCCAAGAGCATCAGAGTGACTTTTTGCCTGGATATGTGAGTTTGTGAACATATGCAGCAGTGAAAAGAATAGCAGCCTTTATTAATGGCAGGGAAAATCTATTGCCAAGGCTGATTCTGTGGCACTTGAATTAATGGCAGAACTCTCATTACTTTTGTGGAAGCAATTTCAGCCCCTAAGAGATGGTGAGCCAGTGCCAGAGATATAGAAGAATGATTACCTGATTTTAAGTGCTTTACTCTACCTCTGTTCTAGGAGGCAATTGAGTGCCAAGTATGATGCTATGAAGAAATGTAGTTCTCTTGAGTGGAGCACAGGCAACATGAGATCATCTTCCCTCGTCCCACTCTGTCCTTTGTCGCAATAAAACTTCTTGAGGCACTTGCGGTTCAGGAAGCAGGAACCCAACTGATGACTTTGGGAGCAGAGTGTACAGCTTGGTGAAAATATGTGTCTGTTGCCAGCAGCTTGTCCTACTCCTGCTAACTTTGCAATTAGTGTAAAAGGGACCGTTCAGGGTTACAGAGAACCAATAATTGCCAGTGGAAGGAGGGAGGCTACCCTGAGACCAGGAGCTTTACAGTGTACCTGGGCTGGTGTAGGAGGCTACATGAAACAGGAAGGCACAAATTGTGATGGGAGTGGGACTCTGAAGCCGTGTGCCTGCAGGGCTAGAGGCTTGTTTCCAGTTCTGTTCGGTCACTGGGGATGATGGTCCTTGCACAAGTGCACGAACATTCGCATTCAGCTGTGCTGGCAGGAGAGTGCGGAGTAGACCTGAGTAATTAGTAACAGATTGTTCCTTTCAATTTGGTCAGTGCACATATCAGAAACAAAAGGACTGAAAAAAGGAATTAAGACATGCAAAATGATCAAAGGCACACAGGAGACCCCTTCAGTTTTGCACAATAATAGGTTCAGATGACTTTTTCTTTCTTTGGTGTAGGGAGTTCAATTGACATTGAAATTTCCAGTCTCCAGGTTACTGTGGCTTTTTGTAGGAGCTCTCTTGATAAGAGTTCCCTTCTGCCAGGAGTGTTAAAAAAATCAGCATGTGACCGCATTTATTTCTAACTTAATTATGCACAAACTATAGGTTTCATAGCAATAATTGGATTAAGGGCTGAAATTTGAGGTCAATGACTTTTTATAGCTACATCTGTCTAGAATATTTCAGTGCAAGATAAGGGTGAAACAGATGTTCGGTAACTTCAAGGTCACTGAGACAGAAGGAATGTTAAGTGAGGACTCCATCAAAGCATTTTGTTAAGTGCATGTGATTCAAGCACAATACGTGAACAATTTGAAATGGGTTTTTATTGCTTTTAATTTAATTGAAAATCTGTGTGATAAGCCAGGGCTTTGCAAAGTAATTAAACAAAGAAGTAGCATTGCAGGGAGGGTGGAGTTGTGCTGAAATAATTACAGCCTAAAGGGAGAGAGGAGTTCACAGCAGACTGCTCCTACGGTGAGTGAGGGTCCCTACAGCGCAGGTGGGATGAGCTGTTGTTTCACTGAAAGAAGGGATTCTTGTAGAAAGTTTGTAATGGTGAACGGGACAATGCTGAGGAGAACAGCAACGTGTCAGTCTGGGCCTTTATCTTTATTCTTTGTAGTATGTTCTACAGTGGAGTTTCTTTTGTAGTAGTTTTTGATCACATGCTACACTTAAGCTCAGGGATCCCTGAGTGTATGACTATTATTCTTGTACGGTAAGAATTAGCTGTTGTGGTGGTAATTGTTATGAATTTTTTGTATTGTTCATGTAGTCAGAGTGATAGGTAAGATTAAGGTGGTGTTGAGCTGAACAGACACATTGGAGCCCTGAAGATCTTATAATCCAATTTAATGATGCCAAAGGTAGTGTCTGCTTCCATTGAAAGTTTTAAGTTAATCAGAAAGTGAACTGATGTGCCTTTTGTTTTCTTATCCACTCCTGGTCCCTTCTCCCTCCTGTGCCACACGACAGTGCTCACTGCATATCTGTCTTTATCGCCCAGAGGGATAGGTAATGGGAAGCACTGTTAAACTCTGTCCTTGGGTGAGACTTTGTTCTGTAGTTTTACCCTGTCGTTTCTGATCATACTAGAAAGGGCAGGAAGAGATTTTGAAAAATCTCCAGGTGATCCACGGCCCCAAAATACATACAGCGTATCTAAACAATTTCTGATGTATGTTTGTCTAAATTGCTCTTAAAACCTCCAGTGAGGGAGTTTCTAAAGCATCACCTAATACTGTAGCCCAGTTTTTTTCTGTCCTTGTCAGAAGACAGTTTTTCTCATTTTTTCTCTGCCTCAACCTTCTTTTATACAATTTAAGCCTATTATTAAAAGGTTGTCTGAGACACATACAACCAGAGTTGTCGTGGGGACTGGCAAATACTGTTCCTCCTCTAACAGCTGCAGACAAGTACTTCTCATAGAGGGGCAACAGCCTCTTCTGCTCCCCACCGTTCCACCTCAGTGCCTCTGTGATGAAAAAGGAACGATGGTGCTGCAGAGAAGATGTAGATCAGATGACAACTGAAATGGAACTACTGGAGATGGTGACCTTTAAAAAAACCTTCATTCTTGGTTTATTATTTATGGGAAAAAAGCATGTGCTGGGCACAATATTCCCTTTGAAGTCACATTTGTTCTGAGCAATTTTGAACAATCTGTAGAAGAAAATTTTCTGTTCCAAAATATGGCACTGTAATTTTTTTAAAGAAATTTGTTTATTTATTTTTAAGTAAGAATAACCAATGGAAAAGTCCAAACATTTTAATGGCTCGGTAGAGAGAAAGATGCTTTGAGTGGAGATTCTAATCAGATACGCCAGCTTTCTCAACCTCTGAAGCAAAGGCTGCCTGTTCTTTTCAAACTTAGAAATTGCTTTAATTTGCTTGGTATTTCTCAAGCGAATCTCCGTGAGGAGAAAAACCTAGACAAACGCCGGATATGCATATCTCAGTGTATCTGTCAGTCTGCCATGAACTTTTTCTAAAGTCAGTCAATTTAACTGTACCTGAGAGAAGAGAAGGCATCTCAAAGATATCCATTTACTACAATTTTTATGCAAATAAGTTGCCAGGCAGAGGAGAGAGAACCTGGATGTGCCCCAGCACAGGGAAGGACAGCTGAAGAAAATGAAAACAGGAGATGAGGCCTAAATTCCCAATTTCTCTTGGACACAGCAACCTCAGGACACAAAGCAGAAGGGACACCATCTTCCTTTGTTCTGATGCTGACAATGGTCTTTTCAGGAGAAAGAGTTAAAAATTCATTTCTTGAATTAAATGAAAGCTGGTAGACTCCTCCATATTTATTGTTTCTTCCCATGAAGGAAACACCATTGCGAAGCATGGTGATAGACAGTGCAACTCCCCGCCTTGATTTATTTGTTGCTTTATTTGTATTTTTAATTCTTCTTCTAAGGGTAAATTTAAATATACTGGTAACAGGAAGGGATAAATTATACTGTGAAAAGGTATTGAACTGTACTATCAACATGTAACCTGAATAGATATGCAATCGTAGCTGACCTTGTTCTAATCTTTTCACTTGGCCTCCATATCAGAAAGAAGATAAATGGGTTTCGGCTATTAAAAACCGTGAGATTGAAAGCAGGTTACCAGCTCACACATGTTTTTAAAGTTTTTACACTCATTCCTGTGTATTTTGGGCATTTTATGCTGCAATAATGTCTAACTTCCCCCTTTTTTGAAGGTCTGCCAAAAAAACCTCAAATACCCCAAGCTATGACTGTTAGAGGCAATATTATGGTTGAAAACCAAGGTCAGCTGTAGAGATCTATCAGTGCTTGCTGGCAAATACTCCAGCCCAAAGATTTATTGACATAAATTTGGTGTGTGTATATGACTTTAAAGCTAGTTCCTTTTTTTTTTTCCCATCATTACAGATGTTACAGATGTTGCTCTCTACCGCTGATAGTTTTCAGGCAAACACTTTAAATTAAGACATCTCTTGGCTTGCAGGGATAGCAAAAACTCCTCTGATGGGTGCTTTTGTGCCTCCTGTGACTTCATTTTAATTGACACATTACAACCTGCAAATTGGGGGTATTTTACTTTGCGTGAATGCCTTGACCCTAAAAGCCTGACAAGTCAGGGGAGGGCAGTTTCCTAGGTTTCCGGCTGAGGCAATGGTTACATATATTCTTGAAAAGTAGGCCAGAGTGTAATACTTACTGCTGCTTCTCCCATTAGGTTTTGTTCTCCTTCTGTAGCTGTGGCTATGTGAGGGAAAGGGGTGGTGAAAAGCAACATGATTGGAGTTACCACTGTTTCATTGTTCGTGAACCCCATTTTGTTCTCCCTCCAAACTCTCCTCTGTTAGGATTCATCTCGCTTTTAGTTAAGTGTTTAGCTTAAGGTAATTGTCTATGCTCCCCATAGAGTTAGTGGACGAAGAGGGAAAGAAACACTTCCTGCAGGCAACACATCTCATCTGAGATTGGCATCTGAAAGAGGTGTTATTATTCATCCTCTGGAGGCAGCTGTCTCTTCATTGAGGGCGCAGCCACACTAGATGTCTGGCTTTTAGTTAGCAAAGTTAGAGATGATGAGTCCTTTCTCTGTCCTTTTGTCTGCGCAGTTGCTGCTTCCTTCTGATCTTTGCTGTGATCCTGTATCAAAGCATCTGCAATCAGTTTCTTGAAGTATGCCCATAAGGCCCTTATTCATAGAAGAGAGGTGCTGAATAATGACCATAGTCCGAAGATATAGAATTTCCTTCTTGAATCCTGGCACTGCTGTCATATTCTTTTCCTGCTCTTTAGCAGATTTCTTCATGACTCCTCTGTTGCCTTTCACTCCAGTTGCTAACACAACTAGCGTGATGCTGATACGTGACAGCAGGATAAGCCCCTCATCCCAGCATATGTCTGTTATGTACATAGAACTGCTAAGACTAAAATTATAAGACAACTGTAAATTCTTATAGCCTATTAAATCTAGCAAAATGAAATCCCCCAAAACACCAAATTGGTCTCAAATCTTCTAAGAACTTAAGCCTCAGCACTGAGACCTGAACTACTACATTTGTGCAGTCATGCAACTCTGCAAGGGACTTACGCTTACAGAGGACCATCAAAACTAACGGCACGTGCACCGGACTGACCGCAGGTGTAGTGTCTTTTCAGCTTCCTGATTAAAGGAAGGTCCTTGCTGTGTCCATTTTGCTTTTGCTATTTAATTAGAAATCCTCAGATGAAATATCTGATGGCTTGAACTCACATTTAGGGGTGGAGAAGCTTTTAACACAGCCTGCTCACAAGCAGTTTGTCTTCATGAAAATACCAGCCTGCACTTTTCCGTTTCAAGCCAGTGTAGCTCTTATGCAGATCTGGGACTTGTGATTTGTGTATGGCTGGCCAGCAAGGAAGGTTATGAGTTTCTGTTTGAGTTGACGTTAGTGTTCATACTAGTTTACCATCCAGTGACATTCTTATATGTGTATCGGGAAGGTGAAACTGATGCATTAGAAAACCTCGAGGAAGGCTCTCTGCAGGGAGGATGCTCACACTACCTGTTCTGACCCGTGTAAGGTAACAGACCAATTGCTGCAGTCAGCTTGAACTCCAAATAAGTTGGATGTCAAACTGCAGATACTTTCTTACACATAAAACTCTTCCTTGACACTTTCTTGTGGCTTGGTCCGTGTGCCTGGGCTTCATCTTCTGGGAAAGAAAAGTGAGATACCCTGAGCTTTCTAGGAAAACTGAAAGAAGCCGGTGCTTGTTTATGGCTCTGGATTTCTTTATAACTTAAACACTGTTGGTCAAATGAACATTTAAAATACATTTTACCTAAATGACAGCTGTAAACCTTCCTGGTAATCAAGCCCTAGGAAAAGAGAGAGCCTTAATCCGTGCTAATACTCAGGAGCAACCTTAAGGGATCTTTCAACATTTAAATAAATGAAGACATGTCAGGGTAGTATTGCGACAGCAGAGTAATGAATCAGACCCCTGGGATTTTCTGTTGCCTGCCAAGTATAGGTATACACGAAGTAATACACCAAAAGTAAGTATTTGGATCTCAAGTGATACTTTACAGAAGTCCAAGTGGTTTCTTTGTGACTTAGAAAAGAGTGCCCCAGTCTGAAATATGGTGAAATGCAGAACTGGAAAAATATTTTGACCTACTTTTGGTGAAAAATTCACATTAAGAAGTGTTGTGACTTTATGCTGACTTTGGTAAATTATTCATCTGAGAGTGGGGCCCTCTCTTTCTCAGATAAAAATTCCAGAAAATACCTTTTTTTTTCCCTGCAATTTTTATTTTTTTTTTAAATATCTAAAAAACTCATTGGAATTCAGATTACTTGGAATTTTCTCCCTTCTCCATTAAACTAAAACTTCTTTTTGTTTAAACTGAGAAGATTTTTTTATGATATCTTTTTTTGGCCTGGCCAGTGAACAGAATCTGTATAAAAGACTTGTGGTAAATCAGTGGGTTTTGCTGCCATAAAGCTTGTACCATGCCAGATTTACAATGCTAGTGCGTACAAACTAGGTCCCAGACTCTGGCGGGAGACAGCAACTTGTGTTTTTGTGTGTCCCGTGATGTGTGGTATGGCTGTTGATAGCGACAAACCGATGCTCTTGAGAGAGTTCAAATTTGGGAGGACTGTGATGAGGGGCTAATTCATTAGCTCCATGTGATGGCAAGAAAGAGAAGATGAGTGAGCAGGCTTTTTTGACTGCATTTACCTTTCCCTGCAGCAGAGGGGGAAAAGGGACTTTTTATCTAATGAAACGACTCACATTTTCATTTCATTAGGTTTTTGTTTTTTTTTTTTAATAGCTAAACTCCTTTATTGATTCGGTTTTGCCAGGGTAATTATTTAAATAAGCTAGAATCACTTGCACTCAAATGAGAAGGCCTACCATCCTCCTGCCAGCCAGTGCTGCAGTAAAGGCCAGAAGATGTCCTCCCTGGCCCAGAAGGAGACGCAAGCCGAGCAGGCAGGACGTTAAAGCCCTTCTGAGTTATCTCTCTCTGTGTTGGTGAGGCACAGACCTGGGCTTTGTTTTCAGGAAGTAAAAGGTCTCTGTTTCTTCACCATTCCCAACAAGGGCAGGCACGTTACTTGCGCTCTAGCCCTCCAGCATCTCTGATGGTGTGTCATTAAGGGAGGAGGAGGAGTGGAAAGGAGAAATGAGGGTAAATAAGGTAGTGAGTGACAAATTTATGCGGGGTCTAAATGGAGGTGAGGAAGTTTAATATGATTACGAATTGTTCTCTGAAAATGCAAATCTCTACTCAAACGGGTACTGATACAGAAACTGGAGTGATAAGGGCTGGGCAATCAATTTCTTTCATCCAAGGCAGGGTCCTGCCAGCCCGTTGTCTACCAACAGCTAACAATTCTGGGTAAATGAGGCTGTAATTTGGTGTGGAGGGAGCCAGGCAGAGAGCAGAGAGACGGATGGGCCATGCAGTGGGTCAGACAGAGGGGCACAGCTCAAGCATTTCGTGAGGTGTCTGAAAGAGGAATGTGAGAAGTGGGAGGGCAGCAGCTGAAGGAGGTTATTGGGATGTATTTCCTTTAATGCATCAGTACCTATTGTGTGTGTGGCCTCTCTGCTGTAAAGGGTTTTGCGGTGATTTCAGCGGCATGAGTATTTCTTTCTGACTTTGTTTTTTCCCTTTGCAGCTCTGGTGATGGTCCTGAACAGCACGAGTGTCAGCTGGAGTGCCCGCATTCAGATTTTCCTTACCTTTTGCAAGCTTGTAGCAATTCTGATAATTATAGTCCCTGGAGTTATCCAGCTAATTAAAGGTATGAAATGAAAAGTAAATGCTTTTAAAGTGCTTTTATCTTTACCCTCCTCACTCTTTCCCCACCTGCCTCCACCAAATAATGCTTATAGCAGCAAAATCTCTTAATTAGTCTGTGCTTGTTTAACTGAAGCTCTGTACTGTCATGTAATTGATTAGAAGTGGAACTGCACTGGGATGAACTGGTATTTCCTTCAGCATGCCAATGAGTCTATTCAGATCAGACTCAGTTTTCAAATGAGCGACAGGATTGCTTTTCTCTGTAATTTGCCTTTTGGGTGAACTTGTGAAAGGGGCAGGATGGATTTTATAACAGATGGGCATACCCCTCCCTAAAGCACATGCCTAGTCCAGGCAGACTATGTGTTCTTTAACTGGGCTAGTGTCTAGTCCTGTTCAGTTCTGGGTATGCGGTGGCAGAGGGGACTCGGAGTTGGGGAATATATAAAAGAAACAGCACCATGGATGCTGTTCTACCACTTTGGTGATGCAAAATTTGAAGTTAAAGATGCTGTACTGCCAAGAGAAACTATAGCTGTAGTACTGGATGCTCATGCTGTGTGCATGCTTTACTTCTTCCAAGTGAAAAATCAAAGCATACAGCTAAAGGCAATAGTCTGGGGCTAACCCAGGTGCAGGAAAGGAAAGCAGAAGTGTTTAGAGGGCTGGAATTAGGCTACAGGCTTTATCAATGTTGCTGCATAATCAAGGAGTGTGAAAACACACCTTTGTTCTCCCCAGCAGCACCCAGCACGGACATGGCTGCGCAGGCCTTTCCTTGGCTCTCTGGAAGTCATTCGGGCAAAGCCACGCTGGCATAGAAACTCTTTTCACTGACATGCTCAGCTACCTGAAGAGGCTTTTTCCATTCCAGCCCTATCGGCAGCGGGCGGGCGATGGTGACAAGCCCCGGCTCAGTCTCCTTACAATAACGCTAGACAATAGCTACACAAAGCACAAGGAGCCATTCAGCGCAGAGGGTCAGAACGGGGAGCACTTTTTAACGAATCCGTGGCTGATTTTATCTAACAAAAATTACCACGGTTGTTGGCTCTGTCCCTGGGGTTGCTCTTTTATGACGCTTCACAAAGCCTCCCATCTGGGTCGACAGCACAGCATTAGGCTCTGCAGCGAGCTCAGTTTCTCAGGGACAGGCGGGGCTCTGTGGTTAGCAAAAGACTCTGAAATAAAAGTTTTCCTGTTTAGCACTCTGCTGATTCACTATTTCTGTTTTCATGCTTTTCACTTCCTTTCTGGCAGTTGCAATGCCTCTTCCCTCAACTCCTTTCATGTGCAAAATTTCCCTCTGTTCCCATCCGCCCCATTTTTCCTAGACCTTTGGAGCAGGCCAGACCCAGGTTTGGATGGGGTTTGCTGCCCTTAAGTAGCTCAGAGAGCGTCCCTGCTTCCCCACTGCCGCCTTCCTCTGGCCACAGCTCTTCCCTTACCCAAAAAGCCTCTGCTTCAGTGGGAATTTTGACTGAGGGCTCAGTAAAAAATGAGGAAAGAGTAGAGATTTAAATTCTGCTTCTTCCTGCTCCTTTTCTGTGGAGGATCATTGCTTCTCAGGAAATTCAGGATGTTGTAGGAAGGTCTTACAAACCATAGAGCACCTTGCATGCTCAATGAATAAAAGCATAACACAATTCTTACATGTTTGCATTTATAGATATGTAATTCTTACTCAGTGTAACATTAATACAGTACTGACTATAATGTAGTAGGGAGTAACTGAATTTTTCAGTGGTAGAAATGTTTAAGATATTGGGTTTGTTTGCCTTAAAAATGTTGCTTGTGAGTGACATGCTAGCAAAGTTCCTTCTGATTAAAATGTTAAACAAGTGAAATTTTCCACAGCAAACACTATGGAGCTCATTCTGCTCTTTCATGTAAGTCCCCACTGGACATGACAGTGCAGTGAGTGTCAGCAAGCTCAGAATGCTTTGAAACAAACTGATAGGTCAAATTCTGCTATTGCATGACTAGGGATGCCACAAAACCTTTTACAATTGCTGGCAGACTACAGCTGCAAGGGTTGGGTCAGAAATTAAGGTCAAGAGCAGAACTTGAAGTCAGTGAACTGTTGAGTGATTAAATGTTCCATGGTGTGATATATTTATTTGTTTTAAAGTAGTAGGTGACCGAAGAGCTTATTTTTCAATGTTGTTTTTGTTGATGTTGCAGGAGAAACACAGCACTTTAAAAATGCCTTTGCGGGGAATGATGCCAGTGTTCTGGGGTTACCACTTGCTTTCTATTCAGGGATGTATGCCTATTCAGGCTGGTAAGTTCTTGAAACCTTGAATTATTTGTCCTGAAAACAGACACTAATATGCTCTAAAAAAGACATTTGTTTGTATGAAGAAATGAGCAGCATGGTCTACATCTTTTGCCAAACTACATCATGTATTAAGGGTAGATCTCACCACTGTCCGATATGCTCAGTAATTATTCTGCAAGCAGCTCTACAATGGAAAGATTTTTCTTCTCCAGTGTACAATAGATAAACACATACTGAACACTAAAAAAATCAAACTTTTATTTCTGTTCTTAAGACTAGAAATAAAGGCAACAAGAAAGAAATGTTCTGAAAATTTCGTTAGGTATGTTGAAGAAAGGACAAAAAGGATAATGAAAGTTTAATTTTTGTTGAACAAGCCAGTAATTACATGAAAAGCAAATCTATGAACTGTTACAAAGTTGTGTGGACCTCAGCCTTTGCTTTGTAAGAGCAGTATTTGAAGAATAATAAACGAACCATGATAACATCTGTATAGACCACAAAACGAGATAAAAACCCTAGATTCTTATGCCTATTGCTCCAAAAGAATAGGACCTCACTTAACAAGAAGTGCAACTGGCTTCCATAGAAGTCAAGTACTATTGACTGTGAGCAAAGGTGTGAGAATCTGCCTTCAAGTACAAGAACTTTCTTTCAAGTTCTTTCCCTCTCCTCCACCAAAGTACACAGCAGCTGATTTGAAAGGTGCCGCCACTCTTTGAATGTGCCTTACTATTTATTCATGCTTAGGGAGGGCTCCACATCGCACAGCGCCAATGTGCTTTTCAAGCAGCAGTGTGTGTATGGGGAAAAAAGGACTACAATGCACAGAGTGGGCTTATTTTGAGATAACTTTGTCTGCAGTCTTCCCTTTCCCTTCCACAGCCTCACAGGCAGCCTAGTTCTTTACCCTGCATGAAAGGCGAGGGCTGAGAGATAAGGGTTTTATTTATTTAATTCAGAGGGACAATGGGCCGAGCATTTGAGTTCTCTGCCTGTCTGTAAGTCCCCGGTTGCAGGAGCATTAAAAACATGCACAGTGAAGTACTGAACAGAAGTTGGGGGGGGGGGGGGCACCCAAGAGAGTCAAAGCCTTTATCTGTGATAGATATATAAGAAAAGAGCCTGGCATTTTGAAGCCTCAAAGAAGTGGAACTCATTATGCAGACAGTCTCTACCTTCTTCCCCCTCTCTCGTATAACTGCCTCTGTCTCACATATCCATATGTGTGATGGTTTCTCACTTTTAAAATATTAACCTAACTGTACATTTTTCTATGAAGGCAATTTTAAAAGCTCTTTAATATTATTCATCACTGAGATAGAGTTTGTTTACTGTAAAATTCTACGTCAAAAATACTGTTATTCTGTTTCTTCTTTCCCATTTCTTTCCATTTTTCACCTAACATTCCAAACCCCTACAATAAAAATAATCTCTGTTTTTCTGTTACACCTTCTGACTTTTATTTTGGGGTCCTTATTTGACACTTATAAAAGAAATTAGCAGGAAAAGACCCAATTTGGCTAGTGGTTCTTCCCAGCTGCCTATTTGTCACCAGCTCAAATTGATTGCCTCAGAGCACAGAAGAGCAGACCATTAAGTGAAGTGTCAATACCCTTGCACTATCAGTTTCATGGGGCTAAATCAGTCCAATAAGCTGAATGTGAAGGAGTGTTGCAAGTGTTGGTATTGTGTCCCAGGATGCAGGCAGAATTTTATGCATAGCCTATGAGACTATTAACTTTTAATGGTACAGCTTTAAAAAACAAAACGAAGGTAATATCTTTTGTATGTGTAGGTTCATCCTGTGAGGAGCAAGTGTAGGCTATTGGGTAAATAAAACGCTGGGTGAAAAAGGACGAGTAGAGAAAAGAGTGCAAGGAAGCATGTCTTTGTGTCAATAAAAGGACTGGTGCAGCGCTGTCAAATTACTTCTGTCTAGAAGCAGGGCTAAGAACAGAAAGAAGTAGCTGAACGTCTTACTCATCAGAAGCCATCTCTCCTTTGAACTACCCCAACCTCTTCTTTTGTGCTCTGTGCACCATCAAGTTTAGAAACAAGTACTGAGGTTGTATAAGATGGCAAATCTAGTTTTACAGAATTTCATGCTTGGTCACAAAATCACCTTTTTTAAAACTGTGAGCCAGCACTAACTCATTCTGCTAACCCAAATCTGGTCCAAGGCTTGTGATGGAGAAAGATTCCCAGACTTTCTGCCAGATCAGGTACCATTTGTTTATTCACTGTAGCACTGTTGCGTCAGATATAATTTGTCTTCCTGTATAAAAGTAGAAAGCCAGCATAAACACTGTATTGACTGCTCTGTTTAATTAGCCAAGATGTGACTTTGTGCCCATATCTGAGCCAGGCACATCTGTGTGATCCAGCGATGCACAGACCCAGTGCTAACAAATGCAGAACAGAGGATTCAGTGACTGTGAGGCTTACGGTTCCTTTGTAAACAGGGCTGTGCTCAGTGAGTAGTTCCTATGAATTCCTGTATGTATCTGTCTCTTGCATCTGCTGGAATATGACCAGAGTGCAACCTGTACTGGAGGATGTGCAAGAACATGCAGGATTAGCAGCCTGGGTTTGTGACCGTATATGACACTAGTGTCAAAATCCTAGTTTTAGGATGGGTTTTTTGAGGCTTCATTTATTTTTATTTTTAAGAAGTCCTTGCTGAGTACCCTGATGAGAATTTTTGCCAATATAACCTGAAATTGTAAAAGACTACAGCCACAAATAGAATATGAGGCTTGAGGGTGTGTGTGTGTTTATGTATAGGATTAGGGTAAACCATATTTTGCCTAGTATGCTGGGGAAAAAAAATTAATTTAATTCCACACCGACATTGAATAGCTTTTGGTTTTTTTTCTGCTTTCCTGTCTTTTCTAAGCATTCCTTTCCTTAGTGTGGGGATGAGGGAAGGTTAAATCTCACACTCTCCTTAATCCAAACATGGGTCTGCAAAGTCTACTATAGTTAACAGCAGTGCTTGACTAAAGGCGTCTTGTTAGTTCTTTGGGAAAGAAATACAGAATCAATATCTACCAAGCCCTTATAATACATTTTATAACTCTTTTCTAGGTTTTACCTCAATTTTGTTACTGAAGAAGTGGAAAACCCTGAAAAGTATGTACCTAATGTTTTTCTTGACTTTTGAAAAACATCTGTAAAATTTAAAATGTTATAAAAGTAGTGATCTTCAGAAACTCTGCATGCTGGTCAAGTTGTGTGCTTTCCAGCAGATCTGGTATCTATTTGAATTGCAACTGCTTGAAGATTTGCTAGTTTTTGGCCTGTTGTGACCTTGTTATGTATTCTGCTTTTATGTGCACAGAAAGCAGAAAACTAAGTAGATCTCCAGGGCTCTGATTCTCCCCCTCAGGACACAAGTAACTATCAGTGGCTCCTTTTAGTGGAAGTTACTGGTATCCTGTCAGGGAAATCTCGCCCAAAAAACTTCTCTGCTGCAATATTTGGCAGTTTTGCTATGTTTAAATATTAATCAAATACTTAGTTCTACTTGTTTTAGATGTCTCACAGTTGCAGGATCTTGAATACACACAGCACAGCATACAATCCAATTAAGCCAAACGGGGGGATATAGGTGGGAGTCTATTTCAAACCAGAGACGAATACTCTCACAGTGCCTGTCTGTAAAATATGGAAAGAAGAGCTGTCCTGTTAGGAAGAGTTTGATTTGGCAGGTCTATTTTGGTAGATATGTTTTGGTACATGCAGCCATTAGTAAAATAATATTAACCTTTTCTAAAAATTAAAGAAAATATGCCTTGTCAAATGAATTTGTTCTGTGAGGAAATTAACAATTCACTTGACTAAAAACTAAGGGGTAGATACAATTTTCTTGGGTTTTTTTAAAGAAGATACCTGGCTGGGTACCAAATAACATACTATTTAAAAGCACCCCCAGAACTGTATGCTCAAAGAATATGAAGCTACACATCTGAGACAGGTAGAGAAAGAGAAAAAACCCCAAACAGCTGTCAAAGGGGAGCATGCAGAAGGTTTTTAGGTGGTTTCTTCAATGTCTGAACCAAGTCTGGTGCGGTTCAGTATTTTCTTCAGAGACCTGA
The DNA here is from genome assembly GCF_030867145.1 of Opisthocomus hoazin. Taxonomy (NCBI): domain Eukaryota; kingdom Metazoa; phylum Chordata; class Aves; order Opisthocomiformes; family Opisthocomidae; genus Opisthocomus; species Opisthocomus hoazin. The sequence goes on along the minus strand of NC_134418.1, from coordinate 41,765,147 downwards.
AAATAATTATAAAGAAACTGGAGGTAAACCAGGAGGATGGCAGAAAGACTGGCAGATTTGGATTGTTGCAGTGCCTTTGAGGGGTCTTGGGTGTCAACGGACTCTTTAATGTGATCAGGATATGTATAGCAAGGAATGTATGACTGGAAGCTGAAACCAGACAAATGCAGGTAGAAAATACAGCATTAATATTTAACAAGGTGGTTGACTAATCATCGGCACAGATACCTGTGTGCAATTGGGTTTTTCACTGTTAATCTTCAGTTCAGAGCACTTTTTTAGAAGCCATACTTTAGGTAAAACACGTCCTTTGGCTTGGTGGACAGCAGCTGGCTAATGCTTCCCAGGGCTGGGACACACAGGAACTTAGGCTAGATGATCTAGCAACAAATCTGGGTTTAACTACCAAGGGATCTGTGTGTTTATAAAGTCAGGGGAGGCAGACATTTAAAAACAAAAAAACCCCACATTTTTTGCATTTGAAAAACTGTTGTGTGGCAGACTGACTTGAAAAGAAATGTGAAACTACATAAAGGAGTGAAGTATTTCCAGTCCAAGACTTCTACCGCTTCAGGAAATTCTGGGGAGATGGATTAGGAGCCCGAGTCTTGCTGATGTGATCAAAAGCATTTGCTAGAAGCAATATAATTTGTAAATTATCATGTAGTTACAAGCAATACTGTGTGGCATTTTTAAACAGGCATATGCCTACCACCCTTTGGGAATTTTCATACACTTATATGCCTCTGCAGTCCTCTTAACTGCATGGTGATTAACTGAAATTATTGGTAATTTTCATTACAGCTATTTTGGTTTATGTTGACTTTTTTCCTTGTGGTTTGAGTCAGAGGAGTGCATAGTTTTGAACGTGTTGGCCTCTGCTGTGTTCAGCTGTGTTCTTCATTGCAGCTGGGATGCGAGGAAGGGAGACACTCTTTTTTCCGCCCTCATCCTGGGAGAGGTTCTTTGTTATTCTTGTTACCCTTGGAGAGCTGCTGAAGTTAATTGTGCTGCTAATGCAGGATGCAGGACCAGGGGGCAAGCCATATAGCCTGGCTGGTTCGGTGTATTCCAGGATGGCTCTGGAAAAAACACCTCCATGTTGCATGTGCAATGTTGTTGTAAAGCTGTTAAAGCTTCCGTTCATCATTCTTCTTCTTGGGGTTGCACTTTGAGATGAAGATGCTCAGTGTTTACAGCAGGGTGCCTGGGATCACAGTCTCCATGCAGAGGTACAGGTATACAGTAGAAGAGACAGGGCTTTTAAACATTGCTAAATAAGTGACAGGTGATGACAGGGTGAATGGATTGCTACCAGCTGTGCTGACAGAGACCTCTGCACCACCCCTAAGTGGGGATTCTGGACTCAGTTACCCCAAAACAATGAAACAGGTGGAATAATTTTTTTTATCCAGTTGCCACCTGTGAATGGCTCTGTTGGAAAGACGTCCTGGTGAACAGGGGCCTGGTCCACCACCGTTCCCAAAGACACAGGGCGAGGGAATATCGTGGACTAATCCTATGGGCAAGTGTCTTGGCTCCCACCAAGCTCAATGCAGGCGTTAGGTGAGCCGCTAATCGTGCTGCTATTGTAGGTGTTTATCAGAACTCCACTGCTTTTTTTTTTTTTTAATATACCTAAAATGCCATCTTTCCTTTCATTCTTACTGTATGTTTTATGTTAAAGGTTGCATACAGTGCTGTGGAGGTATTACGTAGCTGTTTTTGAAAGGGAAGAAGGAAGTAGAGGCTTGAACCACTTAGAGCCTGTAACAGCTCCAAGTATGCAATTTGTAATATTTGTCAGTGGTTAGGGATGCAAATTACCTACAGCGACAGAGGTGAGCATGGTGATGCCTTCTGCACCGCGCATGCCAAGGTAAATGTTTGCCTGAGAATCAGTCACAGTCACGTATTTCCAGGTGTGCGGCAGCTTTTCAAGTAACTGACAGCTGGTGCCGAGATGGATGATCAGCGCCGTCCCCACGCCAACCAGCCTGCTGCAGACCCGCAGCGAAGTGTACCGAAAGAGTTGTGGGGAGGGTAGCGCAACCCCGGCAACGGGAATGCAGAGTTGCTCTGGCAGAGAAAGGAGTTGCAGCGGAGCTGCCAAGGGCCCATATTTATGGAAACCTGGCTTTGAGCTCCTTTTTACGTGATGAGGCCTGGACTCCCGCTCTGCCTTTGCGGTATTGTGGAGGGGGAGGGAGAGAGAGATGGGTCGGGGCCCGGGAGTATACCCCCAAGTGCACAGGAAGGTAGGAAACATCTACTTTTAGACAATAAAGTTTTCCAGATAGGGATTGCTGTGTTTGCTGTGTGTGTGCGGTGCCAGGAAGGCTTGCTGAAGTCCAGCAAATGCCATTGGAAATATAGGCGAGAGGCAGGGGAAGGGGGGATGCTCGTGACCTTGCCCAGCTGAAAGCCGCCTTTGTGCTCCCTCGGAGTGGCAGAAAGGGCTCCTGGAGGCTGTGGGAGTCTGTGTAGGTGCAGCAGTCTGCTCAGGCACAATCAATTGTAGATTATGTCCATAAATAGGATAAATACTACGGGCCCGAGGCACAGACATACCTAGGTGATATGAAATGCCAGATAGGGAGAGCTGACACAGATGCAGTGGAAATGAGCCAAGTGGAGAGCAAGCACCCTTTAAGTTACAGAAGGGAGAATGGAAAAAGGAAAAAAAAAATCTGAAAGTGAATGGCACTACTTTTTGAACAGACTTTTGTAAGTATGCTGAATTCTCACTTTGGAAATGTCATGGTTCCTTCTTTTGTGTAAGAAAAAGGACATTATTATAACCCCAGTTATAGTAAGATGTAAAAGTAGTTGTTTCTGTCTCCTGCTAAAGCCCCTTTTGATGTCTTATTTTTAAGCCTGGACTCATTTCTTTATTCTTCTTTGTTAAAGTCCTTCCCTCATACAGCATTAGTAGGACCTGAAGCAACATGAAGTTGATGTTTGTTTTACAAGGAGCTGTGGCTGCAGTGTTCAGTTGCTTTAATGTACAGTTTTATTTAAAAGAGCCTGAAATAATTTTATTATCAAGAATATGTGGAACAACGTTGAAGCGTAATAACAAATTTCTTTTACTTTTGAACGTTACGCTTCACATATGTGTGCTGGGTTGATAGCGATTGCTGCTTGAAATGAAATATCTGAATAATCCTTGAAGCAGAGCTTCACCAAAATAACCTCATGCAGCCACGTCTCGTGCAGCTTTGATCTTTTTGGTTTTCTTACATTATAAGGATCAGCCCTACTCAAACTGAGGTCGTATTGCATTGTCTAAATAATAAGTGAATGAAGGAACAGCCGGGTCTCTAAGAGAGAATTTGTCACCTGAAAATTGGCAGGACCCGTGTTGCCTGGAGCAGTAAATTTAGAGGACTGGAAATCAAGCATGTTGAACTTTCAAACTTATTTCTTATATATAGTCTTTGAGCTCATCTGTATTCTTAAGCATCCACTCTGTACTCTCAAGAAACAGACCAAGCTTTTTCAGTCAAGACCTTGAAAGCCGTTCATGCCCGAACAGCAGTTCCCTCCTCCCTTCCCAGGCAGAGTGGAGTCGAGGATCAGCACTCTGGTTTGTCAGGAATTTTGACGGACTCCAGATGAGAAATTAACACAGGAGTGTTCTTACATTACAGCAATGTCTTCAGAGCCTCGTCAAAGTCAGGGCCAGATTGTGTCAGACGCTGCCCAGAGAGAATCCTGCTTTAAAAAGATTATGTTCTATGTCCTCAGTATAAGCAGATGATGAGCCCAAATGCTTCACGTTATAAAGATTAGGTGGCTGTTGGAAGAGAAAGAAAATATTATTTCACTGTGAGGGAAAGGAAACTAAGACTTGGATTCCTTAACGACTTCAAGCAGGACTGTGAGAAGTGGACAACTAGAGGTATTGATTCACAGTCCTCCTTTAACTCAAAATCATGTTATTTTTTGTCAGTGGAAGTTTTTCTTAGTGTTGTTGAACTTAGGAAATATTTTTCCTTTAGTGGTCTTCAATTTCAGTTGTATAAAATGATAGATAAGAGATTTTTAAAGGATGTTGATTCTGAAAGTATTTTACAGCAAAAAGTTATTTTCCTTTGCAGCTACAGTTAAGTATAGCTATTTGGCATAATCCTTACCTCTTTTTTTTTTTTTTTTTTTCCCCCCCCTCCCCTTCTCTTATTGGAGCATTTAATTGCAAATATTCTGTTTCTGTTTGTAAAATAACTTTGGTCCAGCCCAGGCACTCTATCATTGTTTAAAAAGTTACACAGTGCAAAGAACATATTATTGAGATGTATAGTGTTTATAAGCCTGGTCTCAGATTGATAAATCATGTCTTGTGCTGTTGAAAAGCCAAGAAATGAATTGCTTTGCTATGACCTTGGGGTCTGAGATTAGTCAGTTTGTCTATTAGATTTTTCCAGTGTTCTTCTCACTTCATTTATTCCTTCTTTTCTAAGGAATCAAAAAGCAGTAGCTGTATAGCAAATCACCAAAGCTTGAGGTCATCAGACATAGTGTAAAATCAGGATATCAAAATGTTTGATGTAATCTGTTTTTATATTGGGTTTAAATAGTGTGTCATGTCTAATTAATCTAATATGTACCACCTATTTGTATTAATTAATGTTTAAAGTCAGACTTTGCATCTTTGAAGACTGAGAGAAATGTGGTATTACAGCATTTTTTCAGGGTGTCTACGCACCATAGAGATGCAGATGGATGGCAAGGGAATAGTGGCTAAGGCACTAAAACTCTTCCAGCTCCGGAGCTGTTTGTAGCCGGCTGATTTTTGGTACTTCATGTTACGATGCACCCCCTTCCAAAGTCAATCAGAATCTTGAACTGCACTGTTGCTCACTACCAATCTAGACCCTGACTAGTTATTCCTAGTAATAATAACAATGAAGATTATTTTTAATATTACTTGAAAGGATGCAAGTGTTTGCCATTTCTGCCTCTCTGCTTCTTTGTTCATTTTTGTTATTTTATAATTTAATGACAAGCTCTACCCTGAAGAGGAATATTAATATTGATATTGATTATCTTAGGCACCAGAAAATGAATAAAGTCAGAAGTTTGTCTCCCTGTAGCTATGCTGTCTATCATTTCAAACACACCTCATTACTGCTTTTTAGTCAGGAAAGACAGACAATGTAGTTGAAGCACTGAACTGGAACTCAAGAGATCTGGCTTAGGCACAAACTTGCTGTGTAAAGGAAGGGTGCATTACTTCATCTCTTCTCCTCCTGTCTCCCTCCGTTCTCACCTTTCTTTACCCCCTTTATGGAGCGGGAAGTATCACCTCCTGGCTTCATTTTGGAGCATTTGTGTTCTTTCAAGGTTGAGGGTAAGCCATGGGCTACAGGAAACAAAAAAAAAGTTTATGTGGATTTAAAAATCTAAGCACCTACTCCTTGAACTGAAGGCTTTAGCAGATTTATTAAACCCTGGTTGTGGCTTCTGTAGGTCCCAGTCCTGTAAAGGCTCATGTGGTATCAGTGGAAGAAGGAAGGCTGTGTAGGTCCCTGCTCGAGTAGCTAGCACCTGGGGGTGTTCCCCATGGGGATACAATCTTATTTTTAAATAAGCTTTGGAGAAGCCTTTCTCACAAAGTAGCTGGGTGTAAACACAGTTCCTTCCTTTTTTGTCTGACACTGGATGAAGCTATCCTGCCTAGATATAAGCAGAAATAGCTTTGGTACCTGGAATTTGAAATCTTTCTTGTGTTATTCTGTTCCACTCACAAAAGATACATTTGACTCCAATTCATTTTCTTTGTTAGGCTACAGTGCCCAATATTCAGTGCAGAAATTATGGGATTACATTGTGATATTTTATCTGAAGACAATCAAAAGAGAAAACTGCTAATCTTTTAAATATTTTGCAAATCCCATTTGCTCACGTGAATTCATCACATTACCTTAAAGGGAAAGCCAGGCCAGTTACATGAGCATCGGCATCTTTTTTTCAATATATTATTGTGTCTTGGATTATTTTTTCTATTTGAATACTTATTCTGCATTATAGAATGAGGATGTTCTAATTGCCCTTCCCCGGCTATTTTTATGTGTCGCTTCAATAGAAATCTTTTTTCTAAATTTTACTGCATCTGACAGCATAGTAGGCTACCTATATTCCCTCCATAATCTGCTAAGCATCTCAGAAGATGAGGTGTCCAAACACTGTTGAATCCAGCATCACTTTTCACAGTTTAATTGTGCACTGTGTGAGGGATAAAATGATAGATTCACAATCATGTCTTCAGAACTATAAAATCCTTTAATGAGGAGTTGAATCTGCTGAATAAGAAAACCTATTTATTAGATCAAATATACTTAAACAAAACTAGGCATGGGTTTTGCCATTTGTAAATTGTATGAAAAAGCATTTAGATGAGAATGTCATTCCGTAGTATTTGTGTGTCTATTTCTCCCTCTCAAACACAATTACTAGCTCACAGGGGAGCGGGCTCACCAGCACGAAACTCTTCATGGTAAAATGAACTTTTCTTTCCTTTTGCTCTCTCCCTAACCTTATTAAATACTTACTGCTTGCATGCCTCACATCGTCAACCCATTCATTATAGTTTTTCATAAATGACTGATAATTCATTTCTGAAACTAAGTGTTTCTGTCTTGGATGCATGTTTTTTGATAGGTTCAGATTTCTGAAAACCCAGTATAAACACTAATTTTTTGCATTTCACAAAAAAAAATATTGTTTGGGGTTAACGGATGCTGTTCCTTCTTTTGCTGCAAGCTGCAAATTCTCTTATGAGTGGGATCCAAATATTCTGAATTGCTTTGCTCTTATTTATAAACTTTCTTCACTAAAACTCCTAGTTTGGGAGACTTTCATTGTCCCATAGTTTGGTACACAGAGGTTTTCCCAACCGTATCACTTGAAGACCATGGGTACAACAGCAGACCAAGGATTGCTTGACAAAATATTATGTGGGAGGCAGTGCAGGCATTAGCTGTGACATGATATGCTTCATAAAGAAAACTTGCTGGTGGGAAGGAGTAATTATTGCTTCATTTTGCACCTGATCTTAGCTAATTTTTGGTGATAGTTGAAGGCAGCTTGGATTCAAAACCAATTGCAAAGCTGGGGAGGGAAGTATTGAAGATACTCTTTGGCCAGCTATGGTTTCAGCTTAGACATAGTAGTATTGCAGTCAGATTTTCTTGCAATGCCTCCAGATTCCTAATGGGGATGCCAGTAAATCAATAAGGAATAATAAGCTTTTATAAAAAGCCACCAGACTTCCTTCAGGACATATTGCTTTTGCTGCTGCACTGTCCTGCATGTCAGTGAGTGGAACATTTAGACTCACAAGCAAAAGGACCTGGAAGGAAAAATCCATGCTGGAGCAGCAGATGCTGTGGTAGGTTCAACTGAGTTCTGGCTCCAGCTTCTCCTTGTCTCTCCCTCTCCATCCCACCTTCCACAAGATGGGCTGTAAATGCCCTGACTTTGACAATCTGTTGGTTCTGCTAAGAATGGATGCAATTAAGTGAGCCACATGTGACAGACGCAAATGTATCAAGGGCTGCAGCTTGCTGGTGAGCCATACTTGGGACGTGTCTGTGATAGGATTTGAGGAGGGTCACCGAATCCACTAAATATTTCCAATCAGGTAGAGTGAGCAAGAGAGACTGTGATTTTAACTGTGTTAGCAGCTTGAGTTAAAACAGGGAAAAGGTCAGAATGGAGTTGAAATTAGTAACCCAAATTAAAATCCAAGTAGTTGTGCTCTTTTTTTTTTTAACTTCATTTACTTTGAACTAGATTTTTGGATTTGATAATGTGGGTTACCCCATACTTTGTAGCGCAGACTTTTCTTTGTCCCTGCAATTTTGAGAGTTCCAGCATGCTAGCTACTATATATAATATCTCATCATTAATTGAGGATGTAGATTCAGTTCTTTAGTTCTTATTTACCCTCTTCTAGGCTGTTAAACACAAATTCCTCCCGTCACACCTGGGTGTCCCTTTCCCCATGGGTGCAGCGGGTCTTCCTCAACAGCTGTGCTGTGTCATAAGAGAGGGAGGAAACGGAGAGCACAGCTGGAAAACATGGTGTGCCATGCAGTTTGAGTCCAGAGTGATCCAGATGTACACAGAGAGACACTCTGCAAACCTGAATCCTCCACCTTGCCTTTGACACATGCAGTTTGTGTCTGAGCAGTGCTTTGAATTCACCAGAGCAATGTATGCAGAGAGCAGAGAGGCTGGGAAGATGACTCACTGCATGAATTCACCTGTCATCTGGAAAAGGAATCACAGAGAGCAAGGCTTCAGCAGCAGGGACAACAAAAAGGCTGCAGACTTCACTGGGCACCATTCTCCTACCTTACCTCTGCAGACAGTCAGAGGCTGCTGCTGTATGTGCGCACTGCTTTACAGAGATTGCATGTTTTCCTTACGCATTTCTTTAGGGACTGACTTAATGGATACTATCACAACCTATAAAGTTCAGGAATGTGTACATGACACACATTTAACGTATGTTATTCTTTGTTTTTCCTTTTCTCTTGTGCAGTTTCTTTATTTTTTTCTCACCCCGTGTTTTTTGGTTCTTATATCAGTGCTGAGTCCTGTGGTGCAATTCCATACCATGAGAGACAGCTGATCCTCGGGTGCTGTTTTCAGGCATCAGTATCTTTGTCATTTGTAGCTGCTTTCTAAACACCAATTTAGCATTTGAATTGGTTCAGCTGACTTCCAGTCTTTTTATCTCCTACTTCCACTTTATTATCTTTCTATTTTAATGTAAAAAAAAAAAGTGATGTTCTGTTTAGAAATTGACTGCAGTGAAGAGCTACCTGTGACAGGGTTTAAACTTTTATGCTAGTCAATACATGTAAGTTAGAAAAGAGACTGATGTAATCTGCAGCGTCTGTAAAGGTTTCAAAGCTGTACCTTGATCATTAATTAAGACAATAAGGACGTCTCATAAAATTATAGTTGAGGAGACTAATAATTCACTATTGAATGAAGAAAGGCAAGGTCACTTGTATAATTGTCTGTTCTAACATTTATATTCCTTGTATAAAATGCTCCTGCTCACACACAAATTGAACTGATGGCTGTAGAATTATTCAGGACTAGGAAATGCAGATTTCACACCTAAATTTTTGTAGTAAAATTTATTGTCCCATATAGTCAAAATTAACTTATAGCACATGCCTGGCATGGGTGTTTAAGGAAGAGTGAGAGCAAAAATGGAAGAACAAAAATGAATGCTATAGATGCTGGGTTATATCGGTATTGCTGTACTGGGTTTTAGCTGTGGATAAGTGTACTGAAATTAATAGTGCTGTGACTATTCTTTTTTCTCCTGATTGATATAGTATCTGATTTCAATTACTTTTATGTTTCAAGAATGTAATAAACATATTCCAAAGATGTCAGCATAGAAATCCAGAAGGTAGTCAACTAACTGAAAAATCAAAGTTATTCACCAAACATAGCTGGAGGATGGAAAGAAAGGGAGCAGGAAAAGATAAATTGCAAAGGCAGTGGCCATAATACTGCACTGATAGATGCCAGGACACAGCGCTAGTAGTGGTTCTGTTCCTGTGTGTGCTGTTAGGAGGGAGGAGGGTAAGGCAGGGTGGGAGAGCAGGCTGCCTGCGCGACGGTCTCCCCGCTAAGGCAGCGTCTACACTAAGACAATGCTTCAGAAGAAATTGCTTTGATATGTTTGTTTCTGTTTACATAGACTCTGGTTGAAGATAAGAAGCACAACTTGAAAAAGACTGAATGAAATCTCTCTGAATTCTGGAAACACTTTAAACTTTGAAGATTTCTTGTAGTTCTGCAAATGCATTGTTCGGGCAGGCTCCTGCTGAGGGAGAGGTGTCTGCTGGAGGGGAGGGTTCCCCTGGGCTGAGTGGTGGGATGAGTGGACAAGCAGTTGCATGGGCTTCCATAATGCACAGCCTTGTTTTTTCTGATCCAAGAGTAGTGGAGAAAGAGGGTCTGAGCTAATAACTTCTGCAGGGCATGAGGATATTTCAGCATTTTGATTTTCAGAAATGACTGCCTTTTTCAATTGAACACTGATGAGGTAAGATGTTATGACCACCTACAGCTGAAGTTGTAGCCTGGAGTGTACACGCAAGAGGCAAACATCTACACGGAAGTGGAGGCTTCAGAGGCAAACCCTCAACCAGGTTTCTCATCCTCTGCCAAGCCTGTGGCACCTCTTTCTAGGAAGCAAAATTCAGGGAACTCATCTGGAGCTTCCAGCCCTCCCTTCTGCTCCTCAGTGGTGGAGGTGTCCCCCCGGGGTGCCGAGCACCCTGAGGGTTTGCGGAGCTGTCTGGCCATTGTGGAGCCATGCAGCACCTCAGAGTTTCACAGAGCTTTGGTGGCCCCAAGGCATAAGGGTTCGATGAGCCTGCATGCTGGCTTCAGCCCTGGGTGGTGGCCACCCCAGCTGCCTCTCTGATGGCTGTTGTGTCTGCCTCACATGGCGTCGCATCACTGCATTGCTCCTTTCCAGCCCTTGTGGCTGAGTTTGCTTGCTGATGCGATAACCTGCTGAGTGCAAGGTGTGTTTGCTTTCCTTTTTTTTTTTTTTTAGTTTGTTTATGTGAATCATTGTTACTATGAATCAGCCTTGCTAAGGAAGTAATGCAAACATTTATTCACAGTCTCCCCAGGTAGTTGGCAAAATCCTAATCTGCTTTACCAGCAGACACGTGTTAATGCAACAACAAAACAAAGTAACCTTTGAAATTTCCACTGCCCTACCTTTTCCTTAATTTTCACCACCTGAAATACATGCAAGATTATTTTAACATCTGTTTCTCTTGCACTGAGGGACATAGCAGTACCTGTACAGAAGTGTGACAGTATCCTCTTTATGGGAACCCTGAGCTGCTCAGCAGAATATTCACTGCAAGAACAAAAATCCCTTGCAAGACAGATGTACTGCTAAAGGTCCAGAGCTGTAAAACATACTGTATTTCACTGGAGAGATCATCCGTCTCTCATGGCTAACCTGCCTCTTCTCCTGGCTGCAGTGAAGTTTTCTCATTAGACATTTTCATTCTGTTTCGGTGGTTCATAAACAGATGTCCTGACTGAATTTACTGGAAAAGCGGTAAGATAGCAGTGCGTTGATGGTAGATGGGAAAGTGAGTAAACTCACCAGATCGGTTATAACCAGATGAGGCCAAAAAAAAAAAAATAAAAAAAAAATTGTCCAATGTAGGGATCAGGTAAAGCTGTGTCTGTACGTATACAACGTCAGCCACAGCACGGAGTCCTTCATGCAAGACATACCGGACCAAATCAGCAAACCTTTTGTCTACGTAAGAATTACTGGCTCGAGAGGCAGTTTTTTGCTTAACTGTGATGTCGTGTCTCTTAGTATGCTAATACAATGCCTGAAAACCCTGATTGCACTTTGCTGATAACTGCTATCAGACTATGCTTTGAGCTAACAGCTGGGTAAGGTGACAAAGTGTGTGTGCCCAAGTGAGATGGCTCAGAGCCTGCCTTTTGATACCAAGCATAGTCACTGCAGCTCCCACGGCCTCTGCATTTGTCACCTTGGGCCCTGTGGGAGTTATAGGGCCCTGTGGGGGTTATACGCTTTGTGAAAGAAAGCATACGTGGTTTGTACAACTTTGGTGTTGATGTTGCTCTGCAGTGTAGGCAAACCTCTCCTGGGTTTTTCCCTTCCTGCTTTAAAACAGAGCCTGGTTTTCTCTGACGCTGGTGCCTTTCTTTCCTTATTTACCAATGGCATTAGCCATGAGAGAGGTGATTCTGAGCGCTTGCCTGAATGTTTTGGTCTGAGATTTAAATCTGAGTTTCAAATGGCACTGAAATCTCACTGTAAACCCAACAGAAGCCAAGAAAATCCTTATGAAATTACACAGCTGTAGAGCAGTCTGTGCTCATGGGTACTGTCAGTGTCTGTTACATGCTTTGTGTAGTAAAACGGGGAATCTGACATCCGTTTTTGCTGTTATTTGTAAAAGCAAGCCAACACCCACTACTTATGGGCAGTCATATACAGCAGAGACTGCTAGTTTAATTCAGTGTGATGTTCTGATCTGTACCGTGGTGCATCCTTTCCTGGCACAGAAGAGGATGAGCCTCTTTTGTGCCCCTTTTGTTTCCTTTTCCCTTTAATGCTTAGCCTCAAAAATGACAAAGCGCAGAGTGCTAAGCCAGTGTTAGGTGAGTGTGGTGTTACACCAGAAGCTGTAGCAGTATCTTGCATGCCACTAGCAGTAACCTTCTATCAGAGCCCCATCTGAAACTTCTCTAGGCTGATACTGGCAACTAACTGACAGAGACAGTGAGGTTGCATTTTTTACTGGTATGAAATACAAAACAGAAGTATAAAACACAAATAAAGGAGTGAACTACTAAAATTGCAAGGTTAGCATGTTCTTTATTGTACTCATGTGCATCAGATTGGAGTTTTACAAGTGCACAGTTATTAACAAGTGGCATGTCATCAAGAGTACTTATCCTTTAGATAAACATGGTCCAATTATCAATAGCAGCGGTATTATGATACACAAGAAAAGGAATATATTCCACTTGGTTCAGCTAGCAGAATAACTTACTCAACTTTGACAGTCTTTTCGGATGAGACATTCAATGAGGTTGTCTTACTTGGTTGTTCAGCTTTAAGAAGTAGTGAAATTGCTGACTTGTATTTAAGATATGTAATAGTTGTACCAAAACCAGACCCTTTGGCTTTGTGCATCTTTCCTGTAGATGAACATATCCCTTTCTGTGTGATCGCTGAATTTCCATCAGAGGAGGCTACAGGTTCTTCCTACCCACTGAGTCCTCAAATTCATATTCCTCTGCACACCCCTTCCCTACATGGTAGCTGTTTTATGTGTGTGCTTATGGGTTTACTGATGTTCTGGAAGCGGATTGCTTATAGTGTAGCTTGTCTTTGGTATTTGTCTGTGAGAATGTTGGAATTTTAAATACACAGTGACAGTGATATTTTATTTAAGAAAAGAATGTTGTTAACTAACAGCCCATATGGGTTTTCAATCATTTAAATTACAGTATAGCCTATACCTGTGAACTGTAAACTAAGAGGATTTATATAAGATTAGAATGGCTCCAGAGGAGCTGTGAAGTCAATAATCTGCATTTTACAAGTTACACTGCTGTGGTCTATTATGTCAATCCTCATTCACTTGTAGCACTTGTTGTTGAGCAAGTACTGTTATTTGCATCTTCACCTTGTCATTATGTTTAGTTCATTGCAAAAAAAATGGACTATATAATAACAGTATTTAATTTTTTGAAGTATGATGGAATGAAATGTCCCTTAGAAGACTAGTTTTGATATCACAATTTGAAAAGATCCAACAGCAACAGAGAGACCTCCTCCACAGATCATGAGAATGGATAGAGAATAGGAGCACTCTAGTCTGATAAGGGGTTTAACTTCTGTGTTGGGGTTATTCTAGAGAAAAGAAGAATTAGATTCATCGTACAATGAAGGAATGACTTATTTTTTCGTACCTGTTTATTACAGGAACAAAACTGCTGCTAAGCAAAACCAGATAAAATTAAAGATTTATCCACAAAGAGAATAGAAGACCATGAAAATCGTTTTCCTTGGGCAAAACTTCATTAGAGGATGAGCTTCTTGTGGGTCTAAGGACAAAATATTTCTATAGGCGTGAAAAATAAGCAGAATCGCTTTAGGATTCTTGCATGGTGCTTGTGAAGGCCATGCAGAGAGTCTTTTTCTTAGTTGCAGGCTAACGCAGGCAAAAGTAGGTCCCAGCTGTAGGCGACCTGGGCGTAGTGCTGACTTTTCTCAGAGTCAGGATGGTATCCTAGAGGAACTACCCTGGACTATAATGAATTACATATTTTCTCTGCTCCTAAGAAAATATTTTCTCCCACAGTGGACTAAATCCTGCCATTTGCTTTGTGCTTATTTTGATTACTAAAACAAGCCATGCAAGCACTTTTGCTAAACTAACACACAAATTTGTCCTGGTCCACAGAGATGGTGCTTTCTCTAGGCTTACTTTCAGGTGCAGATGTCAGGGAGGCTGGTACTGGATGGTGTGCTATGGAGTGCCAGGGTGTAGGGCTTCTTGATGGCATCGGTACATGGTTTTTAATGGGTTGATTATGAGTCAGAATAATAGAGAGTGCAGTAAGTTCTGTATAAGCCATTGTTATCCCTTTCATTTTAAGATTTTACCATGGAAGAGTAGCGCAACATTGACAGAGGGTGTGCTAACAAAGCGCAATTGAAAAGATGAGTCAGCCTCAAAATCCTAAGTCTTATTGACCATACTGTCCAAGATCATAGAAAAAGATTAATAATTCTGGCTATTTCATGTCACTATCCAAACTGGAAGGAAATTGATTTGCAGAAGGGTTTCAGTACTAACTCTCTAAGGGTTATGTTTAAGATTTCTTAGCTTGGATACAGAAAAAGGAAAATCCAGCCTTACTGGTGATTTTGAAAATTTTGTGACATTGCTTCATCACTTAAAAAAAACCCAAACAAACAAGATATGCTCTTCTCCTATGCGTGTGATTGTAGTTCAAGTATTATTAAATTTTATTGAGAGAGAATTTCAGCTTACTGATATTTCCTTTCTCAAAGCACTGAAGGTAATAAAACAGAAAAGTTGATATTCCCATTTGAACTCCATTCCAGTGCCTGTAGTTACTGCACGCTACCAAGGCATATTTCAACTCAGACTTGGACTTTTCTGGATTTCTCTCAGAACTTAGCCATTTCTTACAGAGTTATTTCAGTGTGCTATACGGGCTGTCCCACACCAGTAGCCAGTCTGCTAGGCTGTCCTTAGCAAAAGCCTCATTTCCTTGCTTTCTGCAGAGAAAACTATTTATCTGTGGGACATCCCCCTTCATGGCACAGCAGTACTGTTAAGACATCTCCTTTTAATCTCATTTAAACCCTTTTATATCTTTTAAGATGCTAATGCTTCAAGGCACCTGCGGTTGCCATTTTTCTCATTTTGAATTCCTTCAGAAGAGCCGCCTTTCCTGGTAAATGATATTTCAGTTTCCATGGTGCTCCTTATTACAAGTAGCTGCTCTTTTCATCACCGAATGGTGCAATTTTCATTCATGCTGAAACATCAATGGTAACATACAGCAGCAAATTGTTCCTTTATGATCCCTGGCATTGTGGAAACTCTCCTGCTCAAAATTAAATGTCAAGGAATTTAACAGGTATGAAAAATCTGACTCCTTTTATGCACACACACACAGAGCCACACGCTCTTCCCTCCATCCCTCTAAGCACCTAAGCATTTGTCTTCCCTTGTTACCACAATGAGTCATTAATATGCCACCAGCGATACTTCCAAAAAGTTCAGCTGCAGGGCCAAGGGGGCGGTGATCCCCCCTGATCCTCCACCAGAGCCGAGCGAGGTGTTTTGTATTCAGGCTGCTTCTATTCCCAGGCTCTGAACTTGAGCGGCTCATTCTGCGAATGGTAGCAGCCTCGCTAGCCCGCTCCCTTGCCTTGCTCAAAGTGTCGCTTTGCCATTTGCCGTGCCATAAATCAGAAACCTATGTCCTCAGTATAGACAACAGAAGTACATACAGATTAGGGCAGGGCTCTGCTTCCACCCCAGCCCTGCTGCCTGCAAATGCTCCAGTAACGGTGGTAGTATGGGAAGGGGGCTGTGACAGGCAGCATGGTTTTCCGTGGAATTCCTTTTGTAACCACCATACTCTCATTTCCTGGCCATGCCATTATTGTTGTGTAGTAGCCACTGTCTGCTAGCTTAGATTTCCCAGCTATGAGGCTGGATCCACTTGTTTCCCACCTCAGGTTCCCTTGTTTATACAGCTAAATATTCCCAGCTCCTGCCAGTGCTCTGCCGACTGCTGCCTTTGGGCTTCATGGGCTTCATGGCCTTCAAGTGGCCGTGCAGGATGGCAGCTCTGCCCGCTTGCAAGTCTGCAGGGAGCTGCAGGAGACTCCGTCTTTCCTATGAAAAGAAATTCAGCGCTAGAGCTGAATTCCCTGTTCATAAATCAGGTGCTCAGGGAATTAATAATTTCGAATTCCTAGGAGAGCCTCCTGTACCAAATAAAACTACTTTTAATGCATAATTACATCACACTCTTCTTTTTACGTGTGAGTCTGGCAGTGAGATACATGTCTGTGCAGAACAGTGATGAAGTTAGACCAACGATCACGTGCTAGATAAGGCAGCTTGGAGGAAGTGCTTTGAATCGCGCTGCTGCCCCACTCCCCTGCATTTCCATACGTGAGCTTGTTGCAGGCAGGTGTTTTGTTTTTACAGCCCCATGTCAGGTTTGTGGTTATAGCTTCCTTGCCTCCAGGCAAGCACCTTGATTTACTATTGCTTCTCACCATAATCTAAACTACTGGCAGTGCTGTAAGCACTTCCAGCAAATAGACCTCAAAAGAAAATAAAATGCCGGAGCTTGTGAAAGAGCAGAGATGTTTCCTTCATCTCCGGGTTGAGTGGGAGCTAGGCAGTAGAAGTCAAACCTGAATTTTTGCATCTCTGGCAGAAAAGGTCACAAACTTCCTAGAATACATGAAAGTTTCCCACAAGAGAAATAAAGGGAAGACGTCAAAATGCTGATGTTCAGTAGAAGCATGGAAGTCATTCATCAAACCCTAGAGTGACAATATATTTGTGTTTGAATCCTCTGAATTTAGACTATACTGCTTTTTAGAATGCAAGCTTTTGTGAAAGAGAGTGGCAGACACTGTTTTAATTACAGATCCAACCTAAACCACACCTTAATTGCAATACCCTAGATAAGTGAACATCTTCATCCAAGCATCTTTCACTGTCATTTTAGGTTCTGGAATGCTAAATGCAGATCCTTTGCTAGAGATCCTGCTCAGCTGCTGCCCGCATTTCCAGGCACCTGACTTTTTTGCTCTAAGCCTCCCAGGCTCTCTCAGGACAAGCGCGCCTGAGTTTCCAGGGCAAGCCCAGCTCCATGCAGGATTGGCTAGGCCTGACTATTACAACAGGAAAGAAACGCCAGCTTAGGTCCTTGGGACCTTTAGGTCCTTGAGAAGGGTGTGACTTGGGGGTCAACTTACAATGCAAAAGAAACGCCAGGTTGGATTATTCATACCTCTCTTGGAAACAGTCATAAACTGTGTACAGTAAGTTTGCAAATGAGGTAATATGAAGATGTTGGATACTGGCACTTGATGGAGATATGGAAATGGTTGATCAAAGAAATGGCTGAGAAGTCACAGTGGATGATTCATGTCTTATGTTTCAAATCTGTGTTCCATTTCTGTTTTTAAAGAGATATTTTTAAAAATTAAGCCCCCATTTTATTAGCATTTCGTATTGTTTCAGCAGCTCTGTGTACTGCCTCTTGTGCTTTCTTTCTGGCTCCTAACAGTGCTCACGTGCTTGCTGTACAAGAAACATGCATGGCTAAGCAGAGACAGTATGACTAATACTTACCGTTGTAACCTCGAAAGTCCTCTGTGGATTTAGCTGTCATCTTTAATATCTGCTGTCTGGGCTTACTTTTCTTCAGGAATGCCAGAAATGCTTTCCACTCCATGCAAAAGGATTCAGGATCCTGCTTGAATGTGAGAGGTGTTTCTAGCTGGCAGAGGAATCCATTCTGTTCTTCAGAGAAAGGTGTTTCATAAAAGGCATTGGCTTGACAAGCTAGGGCTTGGATGATGACATAAATGAATATGACACACTGGTGAGATCTGGCTTGCCAGCCTGAGTCGGTACACAATGTGACTGCAGCCAGGTTCAAATCTTTATTAAAGCAAAGCAAATTGCCTTGCGAGCATAACAATTATCCTCTGTCTCTCCAGATCCGTTGACAGATCTGCTTCTGCTTGGGACTTCAGCTGGGAGAGTTTGCCTAGAAGGAGATGTGGAGAACAGTGTTACACCATGCAATTGGTACCTTTCTAGGACTTACGTTTTAGCTAAGAAAGTATTTATGCTAATCCACTTTTTAGGAAAGCCTGCTGGAAAGGGTATGGAAAACATTTGAGAAGTTGTTAATATCTACTGCCCTTCCCAGCACACTTGTAACTCAGTTTGACCATTTAAAGTCAGTTGATCATAGAAGACCCCTTTTATGAGCTGTAACCAATTATAATCCAAACCAGTGAAGTCAAACACCAGGAAGAAAGCAAGTAATTAGGCACAGCAGAAGCTCTTTTCTTCTCTTGCTAGGTGATCGAAAGCAAGAAGGTTTTTAAGTACAGACTGCGGTCTTATTCTCCACTCTATTATCCCAGTGTCATGCTGCTGTGTCTCTGCAGATATCAGAGGTACAGAACCAATGCATCGAGATGGAGAAGGGAGCCCTTTAACGCTCGCTCCAGCAGTGACATCCGTGGAGCGTGTCGTGGCGTAAATGAGAGTGCAGCTTAATAGCTAGTCTTTCCTTCTTTTCATTTCTCCCCCAGAAAATCAGAATCAAAAGAAGATGAAGACAAGTCAAGTAATTTAATAGTGTCTGAGCCGCAAGCCCACAAAGAGCGGCTCTGGTCTCGAACATAAGGCTGGAACATATTGGGAGACAGTGAAGGGGGGGAAGCGGTAATCTGCTGACAAGAACTTTCGCTACAATAAACAAAATAGTAATAGCTCGTTGCTAAAGTCAATTGTTGCTGAGACCTGTATTAGCATTTACAAATATGTGGATTTCAGAGGTGCTGTGATGTTTCCCATCCCTTTTGCTTCTCTATTCCTGGCTTTGATTCTGTCCTGGGAGGTGGCCTCCTTTTAAGTTTTGTATCCTCCTTTTCTCGGAAGAGATGGGTGAGCTTGGATTTTTTTCATACGTTGACATGGTGAGAAACATTTGATCCCTTCAGTGCAACAGGCTTCCTTGTAGGCTGCTTTTTGCATAAAAAACATGCATCAGAGATATGTAAGTTTGTATCAAAACGTACTGCTGTGCTGTCTAGGCTTTGGGATTGCTAAAGCTCACAGAATGACTACCTGGGAGTGGCAAGAGATATCGGTTGGGCTCTGGAATGTGGCACTTACTAAGCCAAGCCTAGAAGTCTTCTGGTCTTGCACTGAAGTCCTGGGAATACTAAATTACCAGGGCTCTCTTGCTGCTTTCTGTACTGTATTTGGTTGTTTTTTCCAGTGTCAGGTTATCTGGATAAATTTGCACTTGCGACTTCTTCTGCCAAGCTTTGGCCCTATGGGCAGTGTAATGGATAATTAGATTTTTTTTAAGAGTGCCAAAATCTGGAAACAGCTCATTTGGAAAATTGCTGAACAGATTGCAAATTATTGCACAAGGGAACTTTTGAAAAGAATCTTGAAACTCCTGTGGTGGAGAATTTTCAGCTGAAGAAATATAGCATAGCAAATCCTTGCCTGGAAACCACGTGAAGGAATTAGGACTTTTCCTCTCTCCTTTTTTTTTTTTTTTTTTTTTTAGTTTAAAGTGCCTTTCACAGTATCCATAGCACAGTAAAGATATAGTTTATCTCACCTAACTTTACCAGTAATTAATTGATATTTTTAGACCTTCTTATTTATGTTTCCTGGCTGGGTCCCACTGGCACAGCTTCTTCCAGAACAGTGCACTCAGGCTGAACATTTATAAAACCTGGGTCTGAAATGGACACGAGGAAATGATTTTGGTATGGCTTCTAAACAACAAAGGATGCAGCAACAACGTGTTTCGTGTTTGTGAACTCAGCTGACTCAGTGGGGCATATTTGACAGCGTGCTTGTCATTTCATAGAAAGAACGGCCCACATGTGGTCACAGCTCTTAGCACTCACTGTTTGTTTTTATAGAAGTTATCATTAAGCTGGGATATGAGCTGTAGGCTTCTGGGAATGTTCCTTGGCTGATTTATTGACATTATTGTTCTTATCCCCAGGTTCTCACTCTGGCTTTCTTTATCTTTTTCCCTTTTTTTCTTTTTCTTCCCCTCTCTTACTTGGCCTGCTCTGTGTTTTTTCTCTCAAAAATATTTGTAGGAGGTAGAGCAGTACCAGAGCAGATTATCAGAAGATCTATGATTCTGCAACACTGAAGGTCAAATCCAAAACCCAGTGGATATCCTGATTAACTGAACACTGTGCCCTAGCTCCAGGGCCCTTTATAGGCTGTGGAAGGAGGAAATTTTCTTCCAAGCCGCATACAGCATAGCTTGGCAATGCATTTCAGCCTTGTATAGCCACAGGTTGGTCTAGCTGTATTCTTAATGCTGAATTTCTCTGTAATGGTGGACTCCTCAGTGACTCTTCTTCTGGGAATTGCAAGGTAGATGTGATCTTCGTTTAAGCTGTCATGATGCTTCATTACAATTTCTTTGTGTATAGGGCAGAAGGGGAAGATTTTTCTTTGAACAGTAGCTAGGGATGGGTAAATCTTAAAATGTGTGGGAATTCAATTAAATTTTAATCAATATTCAGATGCTTAGAAGCTACTCTAGTTGTCTCTCATCTGATAAAGTCTTTAATTGTATTGTTAATATTTTCTTGATTAGGGCTCCCTCTGATTTTTTTTTTCTCCTTTTGATACTGATTTCTTCAAAGTTCTGTGAGAAGAGATGAATATTCCAAAAGACTTTCCTGGCAGCATCTTCCCCTTCTACCCGAGGAGTAGCCTGCTTGAATATCGTCTTCACAGTAATAAATGAGACACAAATCGTTGTATAGGTTTGGGGCTACTGTCAACAGCTCAAGGTCTACTCAGAAAAGCTGCTGATTTGAAAAGAATTTTTTGTGATTCTGAAGTCTGTTGAGATTTTACTCTGAGATGAAATGCGAAAAGAAAGCACTGCCCTACAGAAACCTGTAGCCGCAAGTCCTGGGCCTGCTTTAAGTAAATAAAATATTGCAGTCTCCTGTGTACAAGCACACACAATGCTATGGTTTTTAAGCCATTGACCATTCTGAGGTCTTTACCAGTTGGGTGAGATTTGCCTTGGTTCTACAATTTTTTCCTAGGAAATGTCATACTGAAATGGTCAAGTTTCCCATAAAAATTTTTGGTTTCAATGAATCAAAGTCTTAAAGTGAAAACTATCATTTTCTTGAAATTTCTGACTGCCTTTAGTCCAAAACTCTCAGCTAGCCATATGGCAGTTGTGAATTTGCGTTAGACCAGAAACATGGCCGATCAGTGTGCTCACACCTTATGTTGTGTTTGATTCATAGGATGCAGAAGTGAAAAGGTGAAATCTGCATTGATAAAGGCAATTTAACAGACAATAGAACTTAGGTATGATTTTTCCTGACTTGGAGAGAAGATTTGCAAGTCTAGGAGAATCTCTAAAATACAAGAAAATTAGTACAGTGATCCTCCAAGGAAAGGAGGTAATCTTTAACGTTAATGGCATTACAGTTTTTATTCCAGTGCAGTGACTGTAGCTCATAGCAGAGAGTTTGATAATGGGATGCTGTTGCAAATTGGGAACTGCCTCTTAAATTGGATGGATAGAAGAGACATGATTAAAGCTCCCACTTAGTGATTTTACATATGGTTCATACCTGTCTGTCTGTGCTTTCAGATGATTTGAGGACCAAGTGTAAATGTGAACCGAAGTTTCAGTGAGAAATGAGACGTACTGTATTACTCATCCCCAAAATCTTGAAACTGGCCTTTCATTTTCATCTAAACCTGTCAACAAAATCTGTGCCTAATAAGCAGCACTCGGAGGGGCTGCATGTGAAAGTACGGCAGCCCTCTGAAGGCCTGCTCCTGCCGAGAAACAAAAGGAGGTGCAACTTGAGCGCTTGCTTCTCTCGGAAGACGAGGACGCAGCAGCTCAGGAGTCACAGCATCCCTTACACTGCTTCAGCCATGAGTTACTGTCTGCAGGTTTGTTAATGAATGGTGCTTGCTGACTAGTTCTGGCTCATTTTTTGGGTTTTATTCTTTTCCTGAGAGGGTTCTTTTTTATTGTTGGTGGTATTACTATCCAAGGGGGGTAGTGCTCTTCAGCATAACAAGACAGGACCCACAGTGCTAAGAAAATGGTCATGTTTGGAAGCGTGATTTTTTTTCTCCTCTTGGTTTTGAACTGCCACAAATTAGACTGGGATTTAAATTTGGAGCAAATACAGCAAGCAAGTGTTTGGTAAGAGTTAGAAAGGACAAAGGTAGTTTAATAATGTGATTTCAGTCATTCAAATGGTATTTGTGAAAATAGTACAGATTTGCTATCTTTGGCTGGAAACATTTTTTGAAGGTTGGGGTAAGTTCTGGTTTATCCAGTAGCTTAGTGGGTGAAACATTCATCCATGATACAGAAGATCTATTTAAAATCTCTGTTCTGAGAAGCTCTGAAACCAGGTATCCCTACTTCAAATCAGATGCTGAGTCGATGGAATTCAGTTTACAGCCAGGTCAGGTAAGAAGGTTTACCAAACTGGATGCAAAATATTTGGCAGCTGACCTACAAAAACGTTTCTTGCATGAGCATATTATCAACATGCAGTTCTGTGGTATTTCTTGAGTCAGTAATTTTGTGGTTTTCCGGCAATACTGCACTTGCATTCAGTGCTGTTTGATCTAGTCCTTGCTGTTGTCTTCTCCATCAACATGTGCGTCCTGCAAGCTTCTTCACCTGAGGCAGTGCGGGTGAGGTAGCAGTGGGTGAATGCAGTAGCATCGTGTCTACCCATGTTTGGTGCTGGCAATGCAGCATGATCCTCTTACCTACCTGTGTGTCTGGGTTAATGGCACCATTTGACACCGTGGTTTCTGTGACGGGCAATATGTGCAACAGCGATACCACCTCACTTTGTTTATTTATTTAGTCTCAGTTCAGAGCTTATTTTCAGCTCTATACAAGCATAGTGATTTGAAGGATTTCTTTGAGAAAGAAGAGCTGGTAGTTCTGACCCAGATGTGTTTCTTTTGGAAAAAAACCCAGAAAATAATGAATCTTTGTGTTGATTTTCAAAACACCTTTTCCTTAGAGGTGATTGCAATAGTCCTTCAAGACTGTGCTTGTGGTCTCTTCTGGGACCCCAGAATCCCTCATTCTGTCTCTCCTTTCTCCCACCTGATGGGGTGACCTTCACAACAAAGTTCTCTAAAAGTGTAAACCTTTGCATGTCTTCAAAAGCAATCTTAATATTATCAGCTGGAGGGAACCAGCCATGAAGCAGGAGCTCTCAGATCCTCTCAGAGGAAAAGCACATACTGTGTCTTTCCAACTGCAGCTTTCAAACTTGGAATTAAAGGACCAAACATTGGTTTCAGATCTGAATCTCTTCTTGGTGTGATGCAGATATCAATAACATCAAGCAATGACATCGAGTGGAAAGAGGCTAGAGTAACGCTTGAAGTGTCTGCATTTTGTTCCTAACTGAAACATTTGCCTGCAGTGTGGTTTTGGATTAATTCACTGTGCCTCCGTTCCTCATCTTTAAAACAGAGATAATTCTGCTTTTCTGCTTTGCTGACTGGGAGGACATGCTGTATAAAAGTTCAGCATTATTATTTATTTGTGTGTTATTATTCGGTCTTTTATCTAAGATGTCAGGGGTTTTGTACTGTGCAGTACTATTTGTGCTATACTAACAGTACAAATTCATACTGTTCCTATTTCTATGTCATATTCTGCCCTCATGTATCCCTGAATAGTGAGAGAGATAATTGGCATATGGTAAGGTGTGCGAGGGAAGAACTGAGCAGAGGAGGAGAGGGCAGAATCTCACATCCTAGACCTTTTGGCACCCAGGGAAAGAAGTCTAACCACCTCCAGTTGGGCAGTCATTGAGTGCCAGGAGGTATATTGGAGATGCCACTGTGATTGCTCTCCTGTTAGAGAGCTGAATCACCTGCATCTGTCATCTGCCTTGTTGCTGGTCCAAGCACTGATAGTTGCTGCCTTCCAATTGGGCTCAGCTTGAAAGTCAATATGGGTAGGCAGATCCAATGGGCCATATTTCTTGCATGGGAAGCATGGGGACCACAATCTCTTGGCATCCCCAAGAGACTCGTCCCTCAAATGGTTTCCAACCTCTTCATTATAAATCTATTTTCTTTCTGTAGATGGTTTTGTTTAGATGATATGTTACTTTTTTACTGGTAATTTCTAATTATGATATTTTGGGATCACTAAATGTGTGTTCACCTTCATTAGTGGCTGCTTCTCATGTTATTTGTTTCATGTTCAGGGAATAGCAACCAGATTGCAAAATAATGAGCTACCTTGTGTATTTCAGAAACATACCCCTCGCAATATGCATTTCAATGATTATCGTCACAGTTGGCTATGTGTTAACAAACGTGGCTTATTTCACTACAATCAGTGCTGGGGAATTGCTGCTTTCAAAAGCTGTAGCAGTGGTAAGTTACAGAAGAAAAACACAAAGCTATATCCCTGCTGCAGTTGTGTTTGTTGATACATTCTTATTTCCAGGGGGAAAAATTGGAGGGATGCATCCAGTCGGACTTTTCTATGGCTCCTCTATTACACCACATATTAGCATCCCAGTGAACTTAGTCTGATTTTTGACTGATGAGTGGGATTGCATTTAAGGCCATCGATAGCATTTGTAATGTCGTGTTAGACTGTATTTATTTACCTGATATAACAAAGTCAATAGGACTTAAACTTTATAGCCAAGTATCTGCTTGAAAAATTCTGTGCTAAATTGTAGGCCAGACTCCTGGGAAGCAGAAAACACAGATATATGTGGAAGTGAGAGCTCTGAACTATTTTTTTTTTGGTAGCAAGAAGTGGTAACGCTGTCTCTGCACAACGTGAGTCCCTAGTTACTTACGAAGGGGGTTGCTGTCAATACTGGAGTTCATTTGGGAAGGATTTGCAGGGCAACCTGTTTTGGAAATACTGCTTTGATTGTTCTTGCTGTATTGTGGTGATGATGCTGATTTTTATATTTATGGTATCTGACTCGTGATGAGAAAATACAAATTTTCGTTTACTTTCCAGTAGTGACATGGCCTGTGGCTATCTCAATTTATGTGGCATTTGAAAAATGACCAAATTCTGTAGCTCATGGAAGATTTACAAACAAAACATTTTGCAAACCCAAAGAAAATTGTACATGTCTCCTGTGGTGCCCAAAACTCCAATTAAGGCTCTTCTGGTAACCTAGAACAATAAAGTGTGAATGAATGGACTATACGAATGGGTAGCATCAGCTAAGTAAGATGAAGGCTGTAAAAAAAAAAAAAAGTATTAGGTATGCAGATCAGACTTTGATCCATGCAGACTGGGTCTTCTTTTATGGAGTCATAATGGTCTAAAATGACATAAACCAGGGCCTGATTCCACCTCTACAGCACTGCCTCAATTGGCGAGCTTCCATGCACAGTTGGGAGTAAGTTGGGAGACCTCATCTGCAGTAGCCTTGGTGTCACAGGATGAGAGGTAACAAATGCACAGAACAACTTTCAGTAAAGGATGCAGAGAAAGGGGCATAGATAAAACTTACCATAGTTATTCGTAATTTGTTATTAGAGTAAAGTTAGTTTCATGTTTTTTGAAAAATCACTATGTATTTCTCTCTCCTCTAACAGACCTTTGCGGAACGACTAATGGGAAACTTTTCTTTAGCTGTACCAGTACTTGTTGCTCTCTCCTGCTTTGGGTCTATGAATGGCGGCGTTTTTGCAGTCTCCAGGTGAGCGTTGCTAATATTACTGGCAGTGAAGGGGGTGGGAAATACACTGAAAGTGAGGAAGCAAGAGGAAGGGAGAGTAGGATTCATTCCTTTAGCAGCAAATAAAAAATGAGTATAATATTTACCAGGTATGGGGCTTTTTCTCACTTTGTTCCTGTTGAGTTTAGTAACTTACTGTTAAAACCCTTTGAATGGTTTGGAAATGGGTCCCTCTGAGCATAGCACTTAATGGCTGCTTTGTTTCATGTGAAGGAGGGAAATTGGAGGGAAAATATTAACTAATTCCAAACACTGATCAGAGTGTAAGGTAAGGAGGGGACACCTTCAGAGATGACTTTGATTCTGTGTATGGGCTGCTTCTGCTAGTCTTTTCATTCAGAATACCTCAAACAAGCCTAAGAAGTGCTGCTGTGCTCTGTGACTTTCATGAGCTACTTTGCCTAGTCACAGTAATGAGCACATTTAAAGTCTGTCCACATTTGTTTCCCACCAGGATGTTCTTCGTTGCATCCCGCGAGGGTCACCTTCCGGAAATTCTCTCCATGATTCATGTCCGCAAGCACACTCCTCTGCCAGCTGTCATTGTTTTGGTAAATCATACAAACAAATGTTCCTGCACAAGAATTCCTATTACAGGCTTGCTCTGGAGGATTTGAACAGAATTTGGGCACTGCTTGAGTCTCATTTATTAATGTGTATGTGGGCTTTGGGCAGGGCAAAGGACAGTAAAGAGAGGAATGAGATTTGGGAGTTGTTCTTATTCTATCATCTCCTTGCTATCTTGTCAGTAGCACTTGACTGCCTATCAGTGCAGCCTAATTCATGTCTTCTTGCCCTTTATTTCTAAGAATCATCTAGTGATGAGCTAGTTCCCTTTCAGAGAAACAAATTCCAGTTAAACAAACAAACAAAAAAGGGATTCATTTAACTGAAAGTACAGCTAAACACCAGCGTCTGGGAGCACCCTAAAGGCTCATTATACCACCTTCTAGTGAAAAATGCCAACAATTATGCACTAAGATAATGGAAGAGGAACCCTCAGCAGTGCAGTGTAGTGGTGATTAAAAAATGAGAGAATGTGTGCCTGGGCAATAGTCTGTGAATTGTCTGAGGAAAAAACCACCAGTACTATAGTAGAAATCCTGTTACTGACTTCTAAAATAGTGGCAGAGCTAAATGTTGACCATGTGTTTACATTGCAGACTAATTTGTATGGTAAAATGTTAGGACAAAATGTCAAAATACTGACCTCAAAACTCAGTTTGCATAGTGCCCAGAAGATTTCCACTTAACTTGCAGTCTTTGTAACCGTGGGTGTTCAGCCCCTCTTTTGAGACCACTGACTGTAATCTATCTGGACAGACCTTTGCATCTGTGGGGAGTTCTTGCCACAGCAGACGACGTGTGTGCGGCTATGAGTGTGTGCTAGTAAGATCAGATGCTTGTACTGGAATTTAAATCAATTTTTGCTATAGATGACTGTAAGCTGACTTCTGAAGTGCCAGCTGAATTGTTGAATTCTATATGTGCACATACAACTGTAGGCATCCAAATTTTGGAAATTAGTCAATGTGATGATGTTGAAAAGTTTTAATGGAATTCGTTTTACATAAATGTTTCCTTTGCATTTTGTTTTTCTGGACTGAAGTATTCATACCTTTCAGGTAAATTGCATTGATTTTTTTCTGTGGAATGAAATGCACATAATGTACTCCCATATTTTTTTTTCTGAAATATGTTTTCTGTTGTTGCATCTGGTCCTGTTACACCAGCATTGATTTCCTTTGAAAAAGTCAGATTCTCATATGGAGATGGCTTTCCTTCAGAGATTGTATCTTTTTTCTTACCTTATTGCAACTAGAGTAGTTGCAGGGTATATTCTGCATCAACAGTCTGCATTTTAGCATTTTCCTGTTGTATTTCTCCTGCCAAGGTCTACTCACTGTAAGAAGGGAAAGAGCTCCTGAGGCGAAACAGAGAAAATGAGCATGTCCAGTGTTTGAGGCTTGTTAAATAAAAAAGTGGTTTTAGGAATTAAGAAATCTGTTTATGTATGTGTGTCCTGGTGTTTGAAAGCTGTGTGCGTAAGAACTCCAAGAAATCATGCAATCTGATTGTAACCCTACTTTTTTTTTTTTGCTTGATAGCTGTCCTTCAGTGTCTGTGGCCCTTTCTTGCATTATCATGCTTATACCTGAGATTTTAAATTGTTAAGGACTGAGTCTATATAGAAGAATTCCTGCCCAGTATAATTCAGTGGTAGAATTTCCTTTGGCCTTTACAGAGAGGGAGTTCGCTTAATATCTGTGTGTAAAGAACCAAGCACTTTGTAAGTCATTAGAGGTTGGAACCAGAGACCCATATTTGAAATATTCATCCTTCTGGTTCAAATCCATGCTGTCTTCACTGCTTGAAATAAAAAAAAAAATGAGAGGCTGTGAGTCTAGATAACCAATACAAGTTAGTTTTCCTCACATGAAGATTTAGCCCAGTGTTTTACTGCATGTGTGGTTGATTTCACCTGTTGCCTCGTTATAAACCCAGAGAGGCTGTCGCTGCCAGGATCCCCCTCTCGCTGAACAGTAAGGGCTACAGTGGAGCTGGCTCATTCCTTCATCCCCAAATGCAAGGCCTGTGTCATCGCAGGCACAGGGTGTCTCACGCGGGAAGCACGGGCTATGCTGCAGATCTGTATGTGCACATACAACTGTAGGCTTATTGTTGTATTACATACAACTGTAGCTTATTGATCCAAGCTACAAATATTCTGCTTTTGTTCAGAGGCTGCCCTGAAATAGATCCCTGTAGCCTACCCTAATCATCTAACCCAAGGTGCAACACTCTAGTTGATACATAAGCTTTTGCCTTTGCCTTGTATCTGAGAACAGCTTTTTAATGAGGAAGTGTATTTACGCTAGTGTCCGCCCTCCTCCTTGCTGTTCAGTAGCCACCTGAGTGACAGCTAAATGCTTCGCTCTGCTTAGAAATGTTTGCATTTCTGATGTGCGGTAAGTCTACACCCTGCAAGCCTGAAAGGCATACTGCAAATGCAAGCTGGTGGCAACCCGGTGTGCCCAGCTGGCATCCCATGGTGTGCAGCTATCCCTTACCATGCCCTCTCTGCTGAGTTCGCCTGTTGCAGCCTGGGGGACTATAAGACTTGTTCTTTCCACAAAACACCTAGAAACATTTGCTTTCATATGATCAGATGTGACCGGAATTTAATTGCTTTTATCATTTGCATCGGTGATGAGTGAGTAAAACTGCAGTGGGCTGATATATTTGTCAGGTCCCATGAGAATGGTGCCCAGGATGCTGAAGGATTTTGGTGATGCAGCAGGCTGTGTGCCTGTGTATTTGTCTGGGTCACAGAGGACAGATACGTATTGATCATGTGTGGCCACCCGGGACAGATGTATATTGATGGAACGTGATCTCAGGGGACAGCTAAGCATTGATCACACACCTGACTGCATGACAAAGGCAGGCCTGAATTCTGTGGCCCTCAGGTGCCTCCATGAAAGGTTGCGTTGCTTGTCCCCATGGAAAAATTTGACATCATTGCTGTAAAATACTAGAGATCACTTCACTAAACCCCTCTTATGCTCTGAATTTCTTTTGCAGCATCCTCTCACAATGATAATGTTATTCAACGGGGATCTCTACAGCCTTCTGAATTTCCTCAGTTTTGCCAGGTGGCTTTTTATTGGACTAGTAGTTGCTGGGTTGATTTATCTCCGATATAAACGTCCTGATATGCCTCGTCCTTTCAAGGTAACCTCTGCTCTCTGCTGTTTTACATGAATCCTTCTGCCTCCTATCTATTGTGTAGTAAGACGGTAAGGGAGCATTTTCTGATGTAGAAAGCTAACCTCTTTTTCAAGAAACACAGAGTTAACAGAAAAGAGTTTTTTTGCATTGTAGGGTCTCCGAGTGCTTTCCTGCAAGCTCCCCAGCGCTACCCCAAGCTGCAGCCCCTTCTGAAAGATAATTCTTGCCTGTTCCTGGTGCCTGGGGGGCAGCGACGGAAGCTGCTGTGCCAAAGTGAAGGTGTTTGCTCAGTTTTGTCTGTCAGTCACGTTGAGGCAGCATGATGCAAGCTGTGTGAAAATATCTCTAGTCCTGTGTAGTTACGTAGGCTTCATACTGCAAATATACAGCCAGTCCTCTGTTTAATGTCTTCTTTGATAAAGGCCTGAATAATTTTGTCACCGGAGTTCATGTCAAGTGTAAGCATTAATATGAAACATTTATTTCTTTGCCTATCCAATATCAAATGTGCCAATTTGGTGTGCAAATAAGTTGTTAGTGCTATTATTATAATATTTGGGTCTTGCAGTGGATTTG
Source organism: Opisthocomus hoazin (assembly GCF_030867145.1). NCBI lineage: Eukaryota > Metazoa > Chordata > Aves > Opisthocomiformes > Opisthocomidae > Opisthocomus > Opisthocomus hoazin. The sequence goes on along the minus strand of NC_134418.1, from coordinate 41,735,170 downwards.
CAGGCGCAGTTATTGTGAAAGCAGAAAGAAAATGCTAATAATCTGGCCCATTGAACAGTAGCTGGTTTGGCCTTAGTTCTGCCACTCTTCTTGCTTAGTTTAAGTAACATTACAAAGTAAGTTGTGCCATTGAGTATACAGAAAGATAACATCCATCATGAAAAAAATGGAGGAATATATCCCTATTTGTGTATTGCCAAGAAGCCTATTTTGTGAAGAACTAAGAATGTGCGCTGTTGCATTCTTGTAGGTATATCTGTAAATAAGAAGGTCAGCAGCACAACCTATTTTGCTTTGATTAAAAAAAATTGCTCTGACAGTGCACAAAAGAGGAACAGTAATGCTTCAAGGCATGAAAGGAAGAGAATAATCTCCAAGGAATTCTCCGATTCTCCATTACACTGAGCATCTCAAGCTGTGCCTGTAGGTGTTTCATTCGGAGAGGTGCTAACATACTGACTGTAGTTTTGCTCTTGGAAATGGAGACTTCATTGGATATTGTTATTTTTTTTGTACTTTCAACAGTGACACTGATATTGCTATCAGTCGTACAGTCAGAAAGTTCTTTTTCAGTACCTATCTGTTGCATAATGCTATCAAATATCTTTATCACTAGTCAAATTGGTGTTTAATTTGCTCTCTTCCTGCCAGATTTTGATTTTTACCTTAGGAAGGAAATCAATATGTTCTTAATAGTTTTAAAAGGTGACTTGAGCTCCTGGTTGTGTTTTAAAATGTTTTCTAATAGGTAATTATCAAAGAGGAAATCTTTACTGCCGTTAGTGTTGCTTACTGAGGATTAGAGGAAGGACTTTTGCAGTGTAACTTATTTACAGCCCTTACATTTTAAGGGACATAAAGAACTGTAGTGTTTTAGTGTGTAATTAAGATACTTCCACGGTACTTATTGCACAGCACTCTGCGTAGCTTGGTTTCTGCAGTCACTGACATTTCATGCACATGTTGTAGACACCTGTATTTCTCCAGAGCTATCCTGTACTGCTGGGTTATATCCAATATACGTTTCATGAAACATTAAATGCAATAGTCATTCAACAACAAGGTTGATGTAAAGTAATGGTTCTTTGTGTGGTTACATTTCAGGTGCCTCTATTTATTCCAGCGTTGTTTTCCTTCACCTGCCTCTTCATGGTTGCACTGTCACTTTACTCTGATCCAGTGAATACAGGGATTGGATTTGCAATAACCCTGACTGGAGTTCCTGCCTACTACCTCTTTATTGTATGGGACAAGAAGCCAAAGTGGTTCAGAAAGCTCCTGTGTAAGTCCTGGTGGGAATCCTCTCCACTGTGCTGACTCTGGGAATTTCTCAGGGCTCCCCATGTTGCGAAACCCTTCCAATCGATCCTCTCGGCTGCTCTCAGCTGGGGATGACAATGCAAGTTTCTTTTCAGTGCATGCTCTAGCATTGCTTTGCTGGCTACAATCAATGTCCGTTAACTAACGAGATACGTTTACAGCAAGCCTATTCTTCTGCTAGTGACTGACTTCAAATGACTAGATGCCTCTCCCCCTGCCTCCTTCTCCCCTCCCTCCCCTACAAACATTGATTCCTTTTAAATCCCCCATCTCCCTCCCCTGGCTGTTGGCCTATGCTAATAGACAAAGAATTTCACTCCTAGGACAACCGGTTTGGGAACTTAAACATCATAGTTGTGATGACAGGATGAGCTCAGTGCTCCCTGCTGAGACCACGTGTCTGTGGAGTATTTGGAATGGGACAGGGTCCGTTGGGCTTGGCATGGGGAGATTGTCCTTAGTGGTGGCTCCCAACAAAATGATAGCAAAACATACCGTGCCTGACACACCTCTGTGGAAATTGTTTCTGTGCTTCATGAGAAACAACTTCTGAGTGGCTTGGCTGTAGTATTTCACACCTCAAATACACTGAGAATCATTTTTATACCATTTCTGAAATTTTTTGAAAGCATTTGTGGAAGTTATGACATGTTGTAGAAGGGTTATTTGGAGTATTTCAGTTGGTAAGAAGTCAATATCATATACTACAGCTCCCCACTCTTCTCTTTTTTTGTTACTGAGCATGATAGGAGGTTTCCAAACTGGAGGCCATTTCAAAACATGAAACAAGAATATAGGCAAAACATGTGAGCAATGAAGGATAATTTATTAAGCAAAACTAAATTAAATCTCTTCTGCTGCAAAAGAAAAACTCAACCCATTAAAGTTTTCAGCTAAAAATGTTTTATCAGTATAGGTACTAAATAAAAATACATACTGTCTTCCGTGCCTCAGCCTTAAGGGATGATTTAAAATGAGCTGCTCACAATAAAAGAATAGGTTTTTTATATGAATGTTCTTGTCCTGTAACCTTTTATATGTATTTTCTCTATCTAAATCTAGGTTATAGGTTTATCCTATCTGTTATAGGGTCTGTGAATTTCCCTCTCAATTCATGCTGGGAACTACTAACAGAAAAAGATGTTAGCTTAGGGCTAGCACAGTCTGGTCGTCTTAATTTTATATCCATAAAGCTATATATTACTTGCAATGTCCTCGGAATGGGTAGAAAGCTCCAGTGCAAGTGAAAACAGTTGTATACAAAAGGACATTCTATTAAAATGTTGGGTTTTTGTCTGTTTGTAATTTCTCAGGCTTGACATATAGGGACTAGGATATTTTCCCTTATCAAATCCAGGATATTTTTGGCATTTTCTGTGGAGTCTCAGAGGTTTTGAAATACAGTTACTTGAATCTCTGGCCACAGGATGCCAGTGTTGAACTACATTACTTGGGTGAGAGAAAAAATATTCTCTTTAAGGTAGACTGGGTAGATGTGAAGCTTTTCCTGCCAGCTGTGACAATGAAGGTGAATCTTCTAGCTTTTCAGATAACACAAAATTCTCCTCCTAGAAAGAAGGCCTGGTGCCTGTGTAATACCTACGGATGGACACGGTGTACTGGCTCAGAGGGGAAAGCAGTGGACACCAGTCAGTGGGTGAAACAGTTTGCTTTGTAATTATTATTCCCAAAAGAACAACAGTAATGACAGAAAACTGATGCTGACAGTTTTGGGGTGGAGCAGAGTGGAGATTTACTTGTTAAATAAAAAGATGTTTGTTTTTTTTTCCTTCAGAAGCAGCAACAAACCTTCTGTGTGGAGTCATTAAGGTGGCATTATTCTGTGAGTGTTAAGGGAGCTCCAGTGTACAGCCTGAGAGCATTTTTCAAAGGCATTGAATGAGGATAAATTCACTTAAGGTACCTCTGTGAGATACAGAAAAGTCAAGTCATTTGGCAGCTGCAAGCTTGATATTCTAACCTTGAAACAATATGCATTAGGTGTACATAGGCATGAAAGAGTAATTCCAGACATGAAGTAAATTAACAACATGAAAAAATGTGATTGTCATTAAAGAGGTAGATTTTTTCCAGATTAACTGGGCAACTTTTTTTGAGAAGATAACAGATTTTTCTAGGCGAAGGAGAGTGATAGATCCAATCTACTTAGACTTCAGCAAAGTATTTTGTGTAGTAACCCAGGGGGAATCAAAGCCGGTTAGTCCGAACGCAGCACCGTGCTAACAAGACTATTCCCAGGCTGCTTCATCTGCGCAGCTCAGCGCATGAGCAGCATGTTGAGGGGCTCTCTTGACCCCTCTGCAAAGGCATCGTCTTGGGGAACTGGTCTTGTGCAGCTCCCCAGACGTGCTTTGGTGATGAGAGATGACTGCTCCTCATAAAACCTATGTGGAACATGTGCTATTTAGGTAAAGGACAGCACTGGGGCAAAATCACATGGATACAGACCAGCCCTGCATAAGACTCGACTGGATATGCAGAATAGGTTTAGTAAGGATCAGAGAGGGATGTTGAGCAGCTAGAATGAGTAGTCGGATATAAGACCCAGCCTGAAGATGAGTACGTTTACGAAAGGGGTTTCAGTCTGATTACAGTAGCAGAGTCCTTGAATGGATTACCTAAAAAATCCTCTCCAAGGCTGAATGTCTTTGTTCTGTTCGTTTTGACTGTCCCTAATGGCATTTACATTACCCATTTTCCTTACCAAATTGCTGTATTGAACAAAAAGTAACTTCACAGTTGTGGGGTTAATAGGGTCTGGGTGGTATTTTGCAGTGAGAATAACATTTTGTTCTCTCCTCATCCACAGAAATTTTGCTGTAGCACCAGATGTGCTGGGACAAATAATTTTCAGCTAGAACAGGCTTCATTTGACCTCTGCTTTCTTGCTTTTCGTAGTACTAATGTGAAAATGAAAAGAGTCAAGCCTAGAAAATCCTACAAATCCTACAAAGCAGATCAGTGTGTAAAAGCAGGCGTCACCAGCACCAGAGCACTTCCGTTTGGGCTTCCTCAGTTGAAAACCCAATCTTAGACTCATATTTAGAGCATCTATTTCTTTATGGTGCATAGAATTGCAAGTAGCTGAAAAGTTGAATCCTGCTTTCTTCATAGCCTGAGTCCATGCTGGAAAAGAGATCTGTTTATATAACAAAATGTCTCTTTCAGGGTTATTTACAAGCACCAGCGGATGACACTTGCTCGCTCAGGACATAGCCTTCTATGCTCAGTTTGCTTCTTTTCATCGAGTTTGTGATGTTGGGATCTGCAGGAAATCATCTCAGACTTTTGCTGTTGCAGATTTCATGTCCAGTTTTATATATATGCAGTAAATTCCTGCTTTCTTTCCTCACACAATCTTTACGGGGTGCTTATATAAATACCAGCTCTGTGTTTTTCATAAGATTGCCCCCTGGGATCTATTTACAGTGAATTCTCCTCTTGAAAGTGAAAATTATGGTTTAAAATGTGCGTGTGGGAGGAAGTTGTCTTTACTGTCATGATGTGTTAAGCTGTCTTGTTACAAATGTGAAGCTAGTCCTGTAACTCTGGGTACTGCTCAAAGCGGACAATATAGAGATACTGACTGGAGACAGACTGGAAGATTTTTTGGGGAAAATACTCCTTACACAGTCTTGTCTGGAGTATATTGCAACCGAAAACACCAAGCAAGCATCTCAAGCCTCTCCCCCCCCCCCCCCCCCCCCCCCCCCCAACTTGTCTGATTGCTTCTCCATGGCTTCGTTCCAGCACAGAGCAAAACTACCCTGTCAAAATGGAAGAGTGGCAGCCACCGCCCACCACAGCGAGTGCAAGGTCTGGCTGCGGGTCGCTCTGCCCAGTTTGTCGAACAGGACGTTAAAATCACAGCTGGCTCATGAGATGCCCGGGCTTTCCGTCTGCTGCCGTGCCCTTTTCCAAGAGCTATTACACCATAGCTCAGCTTGACAGAAAGACTGTTTTATTTCTTCTTCCTTTGCTCAGCCTCAAACCTGGCAGGGACAGGATGGCAGGGGCAAAGCCCTGCTGGCTTCCTGCTGCTGGCTTTCCTCCTGCCCTTCACCCCGGCTGTGCTCAGCCCAGCACTGAAGTCCCCGCTGCGGGTAGGGGAGGGAGACAGGAGGAAAATGCAGTCCCTGTTGACCCTCAGCTTCTCTGACCCCATCAGTTTACAGTCTAAGTGCAACCTGGCTTCGCACTGAACTGATGACCTCCAGAGAAGACCAAAAGATGGTAGAGTCTGCCTTAGACAGGAGAGCAGGAAAGTAGTTTCGGTTCATATCTTCTGTGAGTTGCACTCTTTTACCCTCGCTTTACACGGGTGTAAATGCCAGCAAGTTGTGCTAGACAAGGAAAATCATAACTTTCTCTCACAACTCCTGCTTGTTTAAAATGGGTTACTAAAAAAAGTGACAAGCGAAAGGAGTGGTGAGAGAATGCTCTTTTACTATTCTATAGGTAAATTAACTGTGCTATTTATGAATCAGTACCCTAAAAATAAAACCACCAGAAGGAAATAAATGTCCAGAGTGACAAAAAGACAGCATGAAGTTGCTCTGGATGTGTGACATTCTTAGACCTGTGAAGCTTTGTATTCGTTGTTTCCTTTCATTTTATTTTATTTTTTATTTTTGCTTAGGCAGATCTTGGCACTGCTGAATTAACTTCTTTAAGCTCTTTCAGACTTTTATTTCAATATTGCAAGTTAGTTAAAGCTAAGCAGTTGTGCAGAGCAGTCATGCTTTAAGATTGCCTTTAAATGCATGCAGACCTTTATTGAACAAGTTTATACCTCCATGCACTTCCATTATTATTGTATATGCATAGCCTTGGATCAGAGGCAAAGAAAACAGTTAAAAAGACAAAAAATATGAAGAAGACATTTAAATGGTATATGCTCCTGGTATATATGACCGCTGTGAACAAGTGCAAGTAGGCTGTATAGCAGCTGAGATGATTTTCCTGGCTGCTTCTGCCTTCTCTGTCCCCACAAAAATTTCTCATGTGTATGCTTTTATCTTTGCAGACAGGGTAACTGTAACATTGCAAATCCTCTTGGAAGTCGTCCCATCAGAGGAAGACCAGAAATCATGATCTCCGTGTACAACTTTTGGCTTGGTGTTTCATTTCAACCTGAGGAAGAGGGTAGGGAGATTTCTCCCCCTACCTAACATTCTACAAACTGGAGGAACAAGTCATAGCTGAGATGGATACCGAGCGAGTCAGTTACCAGAACTGTATTTTACTAAGTTGCAAAATTTTCTTTTAAGGTGGTTGGTTTATACCTAGAAAGCAAGAACTTGTGCTACGAGGGAACTCATCTCTTCACTATTTCTTTTGTAACAGTGTCATATTTTAACAAATCGTAGGTTCGTCAAGCTAGGATTTTGGTTGCGTTGTCACTGAAAATAGGTTTAAGCAATGTGTAAGTAGCAGTCAGGTGTACTGTGAAGAATGTATCCTGATTGCTGTCCCTGGAGAACCCAGCTCTCGCCAGAGAAAGGGTGAGATAAAGCTGCTGAGTTTCACTTACTAATGTTCTTCCTGTCACTCCATTTGGCAGCCCGATTTGACTTCTTCTGGCTCACTCGGAGCACCAGCACACTGATGCAGAAGCACAGAGGTTTCCACACCTTTGTGGTGGCAAGTTCAAGGTTTCTTCATTCCAGACTTGTTGTACGATAGCCAACAGGAATATCTTCTGAGAATTAATATTTCTCCCAGTGGGGCAGGAAGATTTTTAGCCTGGAGGCAATTATTTCATACATGTTAAAGTTTCTACCAGTCTGAAAATGATTACTGTTTTTACTGATGTTTCTGTGTGGACATATGAGTAGGAGATAGGACAACTGAGTAATCATCTTCAAATGAGTCAAAACATTTGAATGCGACCTCCATTGCTATATGAGTATTTTCTATCCGGAAACATATGGACCTGCAGTTATCAGTCAGGCAAACCGTATTTTAAAGCTTTTTACTGTTGTCAGTGGCAATAAATGAATAATAATCACTGGTGGGACTACTGGATACACATGGCAATAAATGCAATACCTTTTTATGAATAAGGTAGAAGGCAAGCTACAACAGATTTGTTGATTTGAGTAGGATATGCACCTAATCTGTGGGTTTTTCATGCAAGTACTCTCCAATTAACAGGGTTTTGAAACATCAAGAGACAGTTGCTCTGACAATGTCTTCTTCCTGCTTTTATTTTATCAGAAACACAGAAAGACCATCAAACCTGATAAAATCAAATGAAACTCATCTTCAGAATGATGTTTGAGCTGAGATGTGGTTCAAATATGAGCTGAAGCTTTGCCTTTTTTTTTAAATAGTTGTAGATTAAGAAATTTTTTAAAGGTTAGAAATTCAGTTTTATATTGTTAGTTGAAGACTACTCAACCTTAAGATTAAGGTTTATTATCACTCTGTTAAGAATATAAAGCTTAAATATTGAATGCACTACTTTTTGAGCTGTTTGCTGTCAGCAAGTCATACGTTTCATGAAAACTTTTATGGAACTGAGCAACATTAAACTTCCTAAATTGGGAGAAAAGCACAACTAGTAGCCAGACCACTACAGTAAAGGGAGACTGTATATTGTATATGTGTTGTACATATCCAAAATATCTACCATTTTAAGGGTGTACAGTAAAATGTCTTAAATTTATACATGTTTTTCTTTCTTGTATTTCTATGGTGGTATTTCATAGACCTAGGGAAATGGGAGTAACTGATTGTGTAGAAGAGCAGTAATTTAAGACAGAAAACAGTTCGGAAACAATTTTTTTCTTTAAATGTTTTCTATTTATGGTAACTTAAAGTGTTATTTGAAACTTTTTCAGGCAAACATTTGGAGAGAGATTTTTATCTTGACAGTGAATGTGTTTGATTAGTATTTACATTTGGGTCAGAAGTCTGCTTTCGAGGCTATCTCCCGCCATCCCAGTTCACCAGGGTTTGGCCTGTGTCATTGTGGAGCATCTTCAAAGTACATGAACTGCATTTCTCTCTGATAAAAATAAACTGCTTGATGCCCTCCAGAAGCACACCTAACATACTCCTCCGCTAATGGATGCTGGGTGCGTGGCATCCCACCGGAGCTAGTCCAAAGCAAAACCTCCTGATCACTGACAGTGAACAACAACTCTTTCATTCCATGTATTCACTCCTCTTGTGCCACATTACTTGAAAGTTTAAATGTGGGCAGTGTTAACTTGTAGAAATAAATGGGCTCTCTAAATATAACTGAATGGTGTTTTATTTTCCTGCCGTGGACTTCAAGCTTAGAAATGTTTTGAAGCCTGATTCAATGACCACATTTTACTAGGATTCTTTCATGTAGGGGGGTTAATTTGTTCCAAAGGAAATCATGAAATTATATATTTTGGGAATAAAAAAATTTTACCTGCAAAATAAAAACCTACCTTTTTCAAAATGCACAGGAATTCTAATTTCAGGTTTAGTTTCTTTAACACGTACAACCACAACAGACAATGTTGTAATTGGGTTTCCCCTGCATTATAACAGTTCGTATTAAGAACTTCTTCTACACATGGAAGTGATGCATATCCTCACAAATGGAGGAAAAGCAGGTTACAATTTTTTTTAAAAAAGCATTGAGTTATTTTTGAAGACTTTTAAAGTATTGTCTTAAGAGTCATGAAGAAAATTCTTCTAGAATAAAAGATAAACTTTATATATAATTTTTCTTAGTAGTGCCTGTGGTAGTCATACCAATGAGACTACTTCTGTGGAGACTGTTAGTGATCCTTAATTTTAATCTTTTTTTTAATTGCCCATCGCAAGTTTTTGTCAACTGGACTCTGTCAAAAGATTTCTTTCTTTTTGTTTAGGAGGGTGCAGCAGTTTTTCTTCTTTGACCTTGTTGCTCTTCTGAGGTATAGGCAGAAGTGTCACCCAAGGCAACATGAATGAACACTTTATCTGAGTAGTAAATACAGATGAGATTTAGTACAACACCTCTTAGAGAAACAGTTCAGCATCTGAAGCCTCTGAAGATGCTGACCTATCTTTGCAGCTCCTGATCTGGACTGCTATGTTGCCTAAGGCATGATTCTATCAGAGGGGCACGTTCTGGTTTCTGAAGCCTGCTCCTAGCTCTGCATGGGCACAGCATGGCTGACCTTTTCTCTGGTGCCAAGCGCTGCAGGTCTGTCCCTGCCATCCCCTCCCAGCGCAGGAGTCTGCCTCGGCTTTCGAGGGGCTATTGGATGGGAACCAGAGGGTCCCCTCTTCTTTCCCTATTGGATGGGAGCCAGAGGGTCCCCTCTTCTTTCCCTACATCAGCAATACATTCCTTGTCTGCACCTAGGGTTTTCACGATTCATTTCTGCTACTTCAGATAATCTCCTTTATACACATGAATCAAAGCAGGTGAGAGAGAACCTCATTTTTTAAACGAGGTGCCTGCGGTCTCATAAAATTGGAATTGTGTATGTTGTTTGAAATACTTCCAGATCCACCCTACAGAGCTTTTCACTGGTGTTGTGCCTTTTCTGTGTCGTTGTACATGGACATTTTTGTTATGAGACAAAGTACACCGAGGTCTTTGATGTGACTGGCAGCTGCAAAGTGGTAGGGGTGCTTTTTGTCATGATGGCGTGACGTTTGCAAAGCAGTAGTGCCAACACCCTGCCAATGGGCAACACCTTCTCATGGACACCACAGCCTCCAGCTGTGGCCAAGGAGCAAAGATGCTTTAGAGTGATGCCTGTCCCCAGCTCCTTCCCTTGTCAATCAGCTCCCAGGCTGCAGCAGTTCGCTGTGTAGAGTTTGGAGTTAACCTGCATTGATTTTGGTCTGCCTTAAAATACTGCGCCATCAATCACGGTGTTTTAGGAGCTGGCTCTGGAGCCTCTCTGCAGTGGGGAGAGGTAGGTGGATCAGAGCTGTGGCTTCAGCAGCTAAACACCTAGTGTCTCATAGGAGTGCGTATGTATATGTATTTCTGTATATTGCCATAATGTGTTCAAGTTATATTTTTACAAGAAAACTTAAAAGTACTTTTGGAAATGCCATTCAAATTAAATCTACTGTCATAACTTCTATGCCATGTTTTTAAATTTTTGGTACATTTTTCACTTTATGCAGAAATTGTTACTAAATTTTACTCTCACTTGTGCATTTCAAAAGTTGTCTTTTATTGCTAGTCTACAGTAACAAAGACATTTAATCTGATTTGATATAAATATGCATCTGATTGACATCATAAACTGAGGGCCAAGCTGGCTTAGAGAAAGACAAGCCTGACAAAACTAATCTGCCCCAAGCTGTGATGCATCCCATCCCAAGACAGGTATTTAAGGTAGGTGAGATGAACTGATCTCTGGAATTGCTCATAGCTCTGTTTTTTCTTGAAGGAGGAGACCGGATGAGTAGTTTCGGCATGCTTATTGTGTCAGACAGCTGAGTGGGAGTGAAATTAACCCTAAGTTACTGCAGCAGGTACAATAAAATTACTAAAAGCCCTTATGTTCTAAACTGATTGATACTGGGGATCACAATTACCCCCTAAGAATTGCTTATTTTCAGTTCCAATTGCAATAGAGTTTTCTTGTGACTAGAACACACTACATTTTCCAGATTATCCAATCTGGATTGAAACCAAATCAAAAAACTTTTCTTGCAAGAATTTCATCTGCCTTTGATTATGTATGTATAATTATAACTATTTGGCTGAGTGTGTATGCTCCTGCTTTTTGATTTTCAGAGGAAAATCAGCCTTCAATTTAAGAATATTTTTCAAATATTATTCTGTGGAAAAAGGTAGCATTTACTTATATCCACAAGGTAGGTATCTAATTGTGTTGATGCAACAAGATGAAAAGGGCGTTCCGTAACATTCAGTACCCCCAGAATTTTTGGTTCAAGCATTAAACAAAAATCAGGATCCAGGTAGATTTTAAGCAGTAAAGGTCTTACAAAAACAAATGTTGATCTTTCTTCAGGAGGAAGTAGATATTTCATTTTTCCAACTTACCTATCAAACATTGTGTTTAATGACCATCAGAGCACAGACGGCTTGTGCAGCAGAGCGTGTAGCAGGCAACACACTGAAATCTAGAGTGAGAAGTGTATATACGTTTGAGAAGGATGCAGATGACCAAGTCTGGCATTTTGAACCCAGGAAGAAGTGGTCAGGGGGACGTGCAGAACAATGTGTGATAACCCCTCTTTGGTTACAGGGCTGCTTCCTAAGGTTGGAGTCTTTTCTGCAGCAACTGCAGTGTCCGTAGGACTGCTGGGACAGGTAAGGCCGGTAGCAAACACCAGTTCGGGAACTTCACTGGACTGTCAGGCATTTGAACTGGCTTATACTCTTAAACTGACTCACACTCTATATACAGTCTGTAAAGATATTTTTTGCGCAAGACTCATAACACTAATTGAGGACAACCATCCTCAGAAGGTGCGCTTGTGCCCACGCCAGCTTGTACCCTGCCTGAAGGGCTGTGGACTCATCTCAGCCTGACTCTCCCCCCAGCAGAATCAGCCCCCAGGGAAGGCTGGTGCTGCCAAAGGGAGATGGCAGGGTTGAGATATCCCTGTGCCCAGGTAGCAGCTCTTGTCCGCAGAAGATGGCACTGGTGATTTTTTTATTTTCCCTGGGCCATCCCCCCTGTACTCTTTTATCCAGTTGTCTGTGGTGATGAGTCGGGAGTAACTCAGGAAAGTTTGATTGCCTTAAACACCGGTTGGAGACTCATTGAGACTTGGCAAACTCGTGCTGAACTTCCTGCTAGCTTTCAGAAGCCTATATATTTTTCTTGCGTGTTAGTCCATGTTTAATTTGATTTCTGTTATTGTCTTTTTGCCAAGGAACTGCTGGGGAGCATGTCTAACAATTGACACACCAATTGTGTTTACATTTGCTTTCTTGCTTCCTTTGTATTCAAAGAAACTTTTGAAATAATGTTTTTCCTTGAAGTGTAAAGAGCCAAATGGATACAACACCTTTTTCAACAAAGGCTTGACTTTATCAAGAGAGAGTTTGCATCCCCTTTACGTTCTCTAACAGGAATGTCTACAGTGTTGTGTTGTGATTTAAACCAAAGCTTTGATATTTTCTAAGTATCGTATTGATGATGATCCAACATGGTAATAAAAGCACTGTTGCTACAGTCAGTTTTATGCTTCTGTAGCTCATTCTCTTCTCACAATGCAAGGCACAAAACTTTGCCACTGCTAAGCTTTTTTGCAGTCCTTTTTCTGTTCCCAGGAATTCAGCTGGATCTCCTTTGAAAGGGAAATACCGTCCCTTCCTTGAGGTGCACCTCACCATGCAGAGCTGGTGCTTTGGATGTTAACAAGTGACTGTAGCTGCAGACAGGCGCCATGCTGAGCCCGGAGCTTCTTCTGTTCAAGGCGAGCTGGTGTCCTGGGTTTTATAAAGTAGCTAGATTTTGCAATCACCACTCATACGTACAAAGTTTTATAAAATTGTTACCTAGGAATTTTGGTGGATTTCATTTTTTTTCCCTCCCTGTTTGTTATAAGAAGTTTAAATGTTGTGGGACAGTTTTCTAATTTTACCCTGTACTGTTGGCTTTGCCTCAAGAAAGCCATTTGATGCAGTTTTAGCTGCCAATGTCTCTTTGCCACTCAGTCATTACAGAGTAATTGGATCTAAAGTACGTGTATAATTTGCTGCTAGCAATGCTGGCTTGTCTTAATTATGACATCCAGCTGATTTCTAAGGGTACTAATCAATGAATATGCATAGCATGGTAGACAGACTTGTACAGATGAATAAGCCTTCAAGAGAACCTGAGCTTTCACTGTACCTATGTATCAAGCTGTTTAAAAACATCAAGGTGGGATCTCTGGCTGAAAGTGTATGGAGGCTTTCAAAAGGGCTTGTACCACAGCTCAGGACACAGTCGGTGCAAAGTCTGAGGTGTTTTGGACTGTGTACATGTGTGTGTTTTGCCACAGGTGGCAAATTTTCTGGGAGAAAATGAGGAAAATCTTAGAGGTATAAACACAAATTCCTAGGCAGATGATTCTTCTTACCATTTCCCTAGTGCTCTCTCCTGCACTCACCCTGACTGAAGGTTACAAATAACTTTTCACTGAAAGCATTTCCTTTCAGTGTCTCCTCTGCAAGCCAGCTTTTTGAGACATCTGTATTTAATTTTAAGCTGGGTGCTATTCTTGCCCATCCACTTTTGATTTTTTTAAGCCTTGTATTTTTCCTCATCTGAAAACTGTCATGTCATAGAAAACCAGTTTTCCAGGCTGTAACAGTACTTTTAAAAACAACATGTTCATGAGTTATGGTCACATAAGGATCTAAAGCCTTTCCAAGCAGCTACTCCCTTACAGGCTCATACAGGTTTTTTTGCAGATTGCAATCGGAGGATTGTAAAGCTTATCACATCAAATACTCAGCTCCCTTAGGGTATCTCAGATGTGCTGCAGTGTTTTAATAGAATCCTTGCACTTGCACTGCAACACCCTATTAGAGGTCCTGACATGGACAACTTGCGTTAGAAAATTTGGACACATGACAAACCCTGCTAGAGATTATGAAAACTCTGTGGGGATATCGCTAGATGTGGACAGACTGAACGACTATGTGCACAGCAGCGTGTTTTATGATTAGCCATCTATGTACACTTAATTACTTGCATATTTTCAATTACCAACAGCTTCATTAAAAATATCTGTTATCCATTTGTAGGGAGAAATTTCAGTTGGTTTTCTATTTTTCTTTCTTTTTTTATCTTTTTTTTTTTTTTGGTTTGGAATTTGGAGCATTACATTCAGCACAGCTGTCTCAGGTATTCTGATTACCAGAAAGCTGGGACAGGCAAAGAAGCTTTTAAGGGAGATCTTTCTGTATTTTTACTTGACATACTGCACAGTGCAATTCAATATTCATAAATTATTTTTGGCTGCTGTTAGTATTTCACAGCTCTGTTTGCTAATTCTTGTGCCAGATATATTTAAAATGAATCATTAAATGCCAGGAGATTTGATGCTTGTTCCACATGCAACAGCTCTCTATTGAACAAAACTCCAACACTTTGTACTGATGCTAAACCCTAGCTTCCTTTGATTTTACAATAAATATATGAGTCAGAGGCAGGATAAATCAGACCTTGTACTGTCAGCTTGACAGAGATGATTGATCATACCTTTCTGACAGCACTGCATTTGACTGCAAGCCTTATGCACCCCTCCTTTAGATCATACAAAGGCATCTGGATGATGAAAAGCATGCTAGCTTAGAAGCTAGCGTACAGTGCTGCACCAGTGTCATATTTATCTAGTGGCATGTGTACTCTAAAATGCTTCAGGCTGTAGCTCATGCTAATAATTATCTCTTGTGTTGAATCCACCTTGACCCATTTTTATTCCTTTACCCATATTTTAAACAAAAAGTTGTTTTCAAAATCCTTTCCAAAATGGAAATATAAAGCCTTTATCTAAAGCAGACACATGCGGGTAATAAAATACCTAGCCTCCACGCTCAGAGTTGATACTTTTAGAAATGAAATCATGACACGTTAGTCAAAAGGTTCGTTGGTGGCCCAGACACTCCCCTTATTCCTCCTTTAGAAAAAACCTGTCGAATCGGGTATCAGAAACAATCTAGTCCTACAGATGCAGATTTGATTTGTCGCTGTTTGGCTCTTGACGATGGATGTCTGCACCAACACTGTGTTTGAAATACGGTCTGAAACCCAGCAGCTTCCCTGGGCAGAGGGGACAAGGGGGAGCAGCACATGGCCGTCTCCCCTTCCTGGGCTTGTTGGTGAGCGGTTTGTGTAGCCTTTGTAACAGCGTGGCTCATCTGGGAGCTGTGCTCATGGAGAAATTTTATTTCGTTCACGTTGTGAATCTGCCCACATACAAAGCACAGACTGGTGCAGTACCATGGGGTTTTTCCCCTCACAATTTTTCAAGATGTCGTTTGAGATGTATTTATGTTCAACTAGTATGGCTTTCATCTGGCTTTCTCTTGGTATATATGTGGTTTTCTGTACATACATATGTGTGTATGTATGGTTTAGGGCTAGAGATGCAGAGGTGCTTTCCTGTGTTGCAAGTTCAAGAAAATCAATAAAGTATTATTTAATGCATGTCAACTTCATTTTTAATACTATTTCTAAAGTAAATTGCAGAAAGCATATAACCATCCACCATTGAATAATAAATTGATATAGAATGTGTGGGGAAAAGGCAATAAGCCAGAATCATTAGAAGGCTCAGTGCACCACTCCAGCAACACAAAGCAGTCGTAAACCCGAGGCTGGAATTGCACACAGCAAATGGTGTACACCAGTAAATCTGGCCCTCGTAATTTTATTGCAAATGACATACAAGCCAGAAAAACATTTAGATAATTGAAATTAACACTTTTAACAATGATCTATAAAGCAGTGAATAACAATTAGGAGGTTCTTGTAATAAATCTACAGTACTTCACAATCAATTTTTCCCCAATATAAATGAGACAAAAGAAGATGGAACCCTCTTTTCCTTATGCATAGCTAATGGGAACATCTTTATTGGTAAGGTATCATACCAGCCCCTGGTTTGCCAAATATTACAACTGTGCATGAAGTGAAGGCTTGTTATTTTGAAACTGGAACAAAGCTAGATGGAAATGGAAAAGATAATAAAAGGGAGCTACTGGAAAAACATAACACAGATTTTTTTTTTTTTTTTAATGATGCATATCTGCACCTGTGTTTACTCATATCAAAGTGGCTGTGCATATCGGGTCATGTGAATGTAGCTCTTGGATAGATATAAATGCTGCTGCAAACTTTGAAGTCCTTTGGAGGATGTAACCACTAGTGCAAGGTTTTGTGTAGTCCTATCCAGCACTCTAAGAAAGAAAAAGTTTTCTATTTCATATTTCATCTGTACCATATTTTTCAATATTACTGTTAAAATACAACCATTTCCTCTCTTTCTAACTAAACTGATGAAATAGAAGATTGAGTCTGTCAGGTAATAAATCAGTTTTTTGATGTTGGATCAGTTGTTTGATTCACTGTTTGACCATATTATTGGTCACTGACTGTCATTATGCTGCCTCCCATAGGCACCGGATGAGGTGCTTGCTATCCGACAGAGCCCAATCCAGGCACCAAGCCTTTGAAAGGAGCCTGGGAAGAAGCCTGGGTGTCAGAGGGAACGCTGTCTTGCATGGCGTTGTGCACACTGGTGAAATGTTTCTCTGGATTAGAACTAAACCCCCAGCTGAACCCCTTTAAAAACTGAGCTTTTAAGCAGTCATTGCAGCGGGTCTGAAATCAGTTGTATTATCTGGGTTCTGCGTGGAAATCTGGCTGTCACTTTCCAACCTATCAATCCAAGCTCTTTCATGAATACCAAATTCATTTCAAAAAAAACAGATTCAATAAAACGGTTTCTGCAGGGGAAGCAGCAGTGTTGGGAGAGCGACTGAAATATGGTTTTGCATTAAATTCCCTTTTTTGCCAAGTGACAGGGATGCTTCAGAAGTACTACTGCAAATATTTTAAAAATAAAACACAATCCTCCAGACTTATACAAAACCTTTTCACTCTAATGAAAGTGGATAGGTGTGTGCATATGAGTGTGTGTGAGAGAGGGAATGAAGCATTACTGGTGGAAGCAGCACGTAAGAGCAATGCTCTGTGTACCAGCACTGCGCCGTTGGCCGCCGGCCGTGGGGAAGGAGGGAGCGCTGCAGTGGGAAAGTTGTGCTGCCGCAGTTTTGGGATGCTGTTCTGATATTGCTGTCTCTCCTCCTGACCACCTCCAGTGCCAGCCTTTCAAGTGCTGACATCACGGAGAAATTTGCCTGAGGTGTTTTTTTCGCTGACCCGCTGGAGGAAATGGGAGACACAAGCTGCAGAACATCAGCTGCAGCAATACACCTGGGAAAGCCAGTAAACCCTGGTGGAGAGGTGGCCCGTGACCTATGCTGCTTGATTCCTGCTTTCGCTGTACCCAAGGGGACTGTTAAACTTAATGAGAGCAAAGTCTGGTGAAAAACAGGTGGCTTTTGAGAGCCCACCCAGAAACCGGTGTTTGTGACGAATGCAAGCTACTGGAAGCTTGCAAACCATGAAGCCCTTTATACAAAGCTACAATAGGCCATATAAAAGAAATAGGCCCCAAAACTGAACACATCAGTGCTGCCACTGTTGTGCTTATTTCTGTGCTCCTGTCTCCATGGGGGATAATTAATCCAACTCCCTGGAGAGGCAAGGAAATCTCAAAAAAAATAAAAAAAGGTCACATTTCCTGAGGGCAGTTGCAAAAGCTGGCTTATATTAGGAAGCTGGAGAAAAGAAGAAAGTTAACAGCAAGGAGACAGATTAAATTGCGGATCAGGGCAATACACAGACAGAGTCATTGCCGGGAAGAAAGAATGGACAGAGTTTTGTCCCCATGAATTTCAAGTCACGGTGACTTGAAGACACAACTACAGGCTGAAAGTCCTCCTAAAGAAAGATGCCAGAGAGACAGACCTATCTCTCCTTGCTGGAGAAAGCTGATGGTTGATGAATGGAACCTGAAGGTGGGTAAAGGATGCCTGGGACAAGTTATATTGACTAGGACTGGGCTGAAAAGAGGTCAAAGCTGTTGTGGCACTCATTTGTACAAATACGGAATGAACGTTCATATAAACCTTTCAAGTTCTCTCATTTATCTTCTGTATTTTTCCCCTACTTATGTTCAAGCCACAAATGTATTTGAGTTTGGGTGCCTTCCACTACAAGCGCTGGTTCGGCAATACGTGTTTGTCCCAAGACCCGCCAGCCATCAAATGGGACCAGAACAAGCACGAAATTGAGACCCAGGAGTTTCTTTGTATTCTCTGCAATCTAACTTTTTTTTCTTTTTTTTCTTTCGTAAATAATATATATGGATGATACAGGTCTATGAATATGTGTCGCTATATTGGCTGAGAGCAAAGGTCCGTGTAATCTAGTGTTCTGCCCTGCCTGTGCCTTTTCTTCTGAGAACAAAAAAGCATCAGACAGAGGGACAGACACGGCTTCCCTGACTTACCTCCCAGTGACTGGGGTGAAAGGAATTCCTGAGCCAATGACTGCATCGGGACTAGGGTGTTTAATAGCTATGAGGAGCACGGCCTAAAAATGCGTACTCTCTCTCCTTTTTTTGAACCTCCAGGTTCAAACCTTTCCAGGAAAAAAAGTTAGATAGCCATTTTTGTCTGTGCTGTTACTGTGTAGTTTAAAGAATAGTAGTTTTGGGTTTTGGGTTGGGTTTTTTTATTCTGTTTTGGATTCTTTAACTTTCATTGCCTTCCAGGTCAGAACTAATCATTAGGACAAACCACATATTTCCAAGTTTCAAGAGAAACAGCAATGCTGTTTAATGAGTTGTGCAACAGATGCTATTTTGGCCATGGCTAAGAGAGAGAAACCCAACAGCTAGCTGTGCCATATGCAAAGCACTTTAAAGAAATAACCGAGCATTAATGAGTTCCCACCAAAACATTCCCACCAAAATGCTCCTCTTCAGACTCTGAAATGTCTGAGCTGAGCTTCACA
Source organism: Opisthocomus hoazin (assembly GCF_030867145.1). Classification (NCBI taxonomy): domain Eukaryota; kingdom Metazoa; phylum Chordata; class Aves; order Opisthocomiformes; family Opisthocomidae; genus Opisthocomus; species Opisthocomus hoazin. Next base: position 41,716,280 of record NC_134418.1, on the reverse strand, counting down.
AACTGCCTGTCCACAGCAGGTCCCTCTTTCCACAGTGGTGACCAGAGTCAGTTGCTTGATCTAGTGCAACTTTCAGGCAAGAGGTGAAGAAAGAAGCAAGGCCCTCACAGGTGGACTGTGTGGACATGAACCTGCAGCAGGTACTCACACAAATCCCCCTGAGCTCAGATGACAAAAGTGATCCATGGCCCCAAGGTGGGTTGTTCGCTGGCTAGGCACCCACCGTGTTCTTCTGCAGGTTCTTCTGAAGTGCTGCACAAATCACCTCTCTCTTCACTTAGGAAAGTGCACTACCTTCCCTGGGGGGTAAATCTCCCTGTAGTACTGCTTTTTTGAAGTTGCTTCCATTCTGCCTTTCTTCACCAGGAAAATTTAGTCTGGTAAGAGTTGTGGCTCCCCACCCTGCTCTCAATGTGCATGGACAATGCATTTTTTAATGCTTTTTTGGACAGTTGCATCTCCCTTTTCCTGTTAATATTATATCAATTAACAAATTTTTGTTCCCTGAGAGTTAACAGATATTCAAGCATATCTGAATGAGGCGGGTGTCCTGGTGACAGAGGATGCAGAGAAGGCAGAGCTACTGAATGACTTCTTTGCTTCAGTCTTCAGTGCCAAGGCAGGCCCTCAGGAATCCCAGGCCCCGGAGGTAAGAGAAGAAGACCTCAGAGAGAATGACTTTCCCTTGGTGGAGGAGGACTGTGTGAGGGATTGCTTAAGCGATCTAAAGGCCCACAAATCCATGGGCCCCGATGGAATGCCCCCATGAGTGCTGAGGGAGCTGGCGGATGTCATTGCTGAGCCACTCTCCATCATCTTTGAGAGGTCCTGGAGGACAGGAGAGGTGCCCGAGGACTGGAGAAAGGCCAATGTCACTCCAATCTTCAAAAAGGGCAAGAAGGAGGACCCAGGGAACTACAGGCCGGTCAGCCTCACCTCCATCCCAGGAAAGGTGATGGAGCAGCTTGTGCATCAAGCAAGTAGAGGAAAAGAAGGTTATCAAGAGTAGTCAGCATGGATTCACCAAGGGGAAATCATGCCTGACCAATCTGATAGCTTTCTACAATGGCATGACTGGCTGGGTATATGAGGGGAGAGCTGTGGATGTTGTGTACCTAGACTTCAGCAAGGCTTTCGACATGGTCTCCCATAACATCCTCTTAGGGAAGCTCAGGAAGTGTGGGCTGGATGAGTGGTCAGTGAGGTGGATTGAGAACTGGCTGAATGGCAGAACTCAGAGGGTTGTCATCAGCGGTGCTGAGTCTAGTTGGAGGCTGGTAACTAGTGATGTCCCCCAGGGGTCAGTACTGGGCCCAGTCTTGTTTAACTTCTTCATCAACGACCTGGATGAAGAGTTAGAATGTACCCTCAGCAAGTTTGCTGATGACACCAAACTGGGAGGAGCGGTAGATACACCAGAAGGCTGTGCTGCCATTCAGCGTGATCTGGACAGACTGGAGAGTTGGGCAGAGAGGAACCTGATGACGTTCAACAAGGGCAAGTGCAGGGTCTTGCACCTGGGGATGAACAACCCCATGCATCAGTACAGGCTTGAGGCGGACCTGTTGGAGACTGTGGAGAGAGACCTGGATGTCCTGGTGGATGACAGGTTAACCATGAGCCAGCAGTGTGCCCTGGCTGCTGAGAAAGGGGACTGGAGCATCTCTTCTAGGAGGAGAAGCTGAGGGAACTGGGCTTGTTCAGCCTGAAGAAGGCTGAGAGGGGACCTAATATATGTTTATAAATATCTGAAGGGTGGGTGTCAGGAGGATGGGGCCAAACTCTTTTCCGTGGTGCCCAGTGACCAGACAAGGGGCAATGGGCACAAACTGAAGCACAGGAAGTTCCGTCTGAACATGAGGAAGAACTTCTTCCCTCTGAGGGTGACAGAGCCCTGGAACAGGTTGCCCAGGGAGACTGTGGAGTGTCCTTCTCTGGAGATATTCAAGACCCTCCTGGACAAGGTCCTCTGCAGCCTGCTGTAGGTGATCCTGCTTCACAGGAGGATTGGACTAGATGACCCACAGAGGTCCCTTCCAACCCCAAACATTCTGTGATTCTGTGATTCTGTGATATCCGAGAAATACTGTTTTGAATTCTTTAGTCTACAGTTGAGGAATTATATCGATAAAACAATTGTGATGATTGGTTAGGACAGGCACATATGATTGTTTCTGTTCTGCTAGGGCACCTATTCCAAACATTTCAGTTCAAATGGTAATGGAAAGGGCATGCACAAAGTTCTTCAGTTACAATTATGCCTTTGAAGTAATAAAAAAATATGTTGACCGACAGCAGCAAATTTTCATTGTCTGTATTTTGGAGCATCTAATTTGATATATTTTGAGCATAATTTTCACACTTAAGAGAAACTTCCAGAGCCTTAATTTAGGAGTTGTGGATTCTATTTGAAGCAGTAAATATTTTTCCTCTGAACAGTGTGTATATCGCCCACTGGGTTCCAAAAGTACTTCGAAAGTTTTGCCTGCAAAGCCTGCAATTCAAGTCCATTGATAAAAGATTTTGTTCATAAAAAAAAAAAAGGGCGCATTGTTTTTATTGTCTACACTCTGGATATAGTTTATATTCTTATATTCTTGGCAATGCTAGGGAAAGACTAGAAGCTATCGTTCCAGAGACAGCTATCTGACGTCTAGGCACAGTTATAGATTTTACATTAACAGCCTGTTTTGCAGAAATCCTTTACTCCTCATTAACAAAATACAGGTCCGATGGGTATCATGGTACTGCTGCTCTTTTATTTATGTTTCTGTTATTTAAAAAATTGATTGTATCTCCACTTCAGTTGGTTTTCCAATCTATTATAATATGCCATATTCAGCATGGTTCTTTTGGACAACAATTCTTGTTCAGCAGTTTTGGTCCAGGAAATCATATCTTTCTTCAGTTCCATTTGGTTCTCATTATTTGTCATAATTGGTAATGCTGAGAGTCCTGCATTTGATCTCCAGTTGTCTTATTGTCAGAAATCTTCTGTATTGTTCTGCTTTCCTTGGTAGACAGAGTTTGTTCTTGTACACTGGTCCAGGGTTTCCTTACAAAGAGATTATTATGTCAGTAGAAGGGTTTACAGACAGTACCTCTTATCATTACCAAAAATGTACATAGTCAAAACTCAGGTTTGTTTTTTCGTCTACATACTTTATTGTTTTTGGGTTGTTTTTTTTGTTTTTGTCCTATACCACAAGAAGATTTCTCTTGGCAATTCCTTTTATTTTCTCTCTATGTATTTTAGGAGTCAGATAGAGAAAGGTAAAGCTGTGCAAGGGCTGTCTCCTTTTTGAATACATTTATTTAAATGTATATAACTAAAAATGGGAAGCAGAGTGCTTACTCTTGCCCCTCATTTTTTTCTCCTTTAAGTGGATGTACCTACAGCAACAAGTTATATCCCAGCTGCATGAACAGTCTTCCAAAAAAAAAATATAGGATCAGATTAAGAGCTAACTTCACAACTGTGGATGCTGGATCTTCAAAGCTGTACTTGTTTCACTTGCCTCTAACCATCTGAAAACTAAGCTTTTAGTCAGTGCAAGTGTTGAAGATCTCTGTAGTAACTGGAGAGAAACTAGTCCTTCCAAGAGCTGATGTAAAGCTATTCTTGTGCATGCGGGATGAATTTCTATATCTGCCTGCCTTCTGCTTTTAGTGGAGTTGTACTTTCTTGTCTGTCCAGTGCTGTTGGACTTTGCTGCCTTTCAGACCAATACTCTTTGACACGTCTCAGCTCAGAGCCATTTGAGTACAGTGGGTTTTCTCATCACTCCCTCTGGAGGAGTCTGGTTTTCCCCGTTGACCGTGGAGAATAGCCCTAGGCTATAGAAGAACATAAGCTACACACCACACTTTAGGGCAGCTGAAAATAGATTAGGCGAATCCCACTCTTTGAAGTAGTAGCGGTAAGACCAACGAGATTATCTATCCAACTAGCAGTACGTGTGCCTGGGTAAGCAGCCAGGATAATATCACAGAATATCACAGAATAGTAGGGGTTGGAAGGGACCTCTGTGGGTCATCTAGTCCAACCCCCCTGCCGAAGCAGGGTCACCTACAGCAGGCTGCACAGGACCTTGTCCAGGCGGGTCTTGAATATCTCCAGAGAAGGAGACTCCACAACCTCCCTGGGCAGCCTGTTCCAGTGCTCCTTCACCCTCAGAGGGAAGAAGTTCTTCCTCATGTTCAGACGGAACTTCTTGTGCCTCAGTTTGTGCCCGTTGCCCCTTGTCCTGTCACTGGGCACCCCTGAAAAGAGCTTGGCCCCATCCTCCTGACACCCACCCTTCAGATATTTGTAGGCATTTATAAGGTCCCCTCGCAGCCTTCTCTTCTTCAGGCTGAACAAGCCCAGTTCCCTCAACCTCTCCTCGTAGGGGAGATGCTCCAGTCCCCTCACCATCCTTGTAGCCCTCCGCTGGACTCTCTCCAGTAGCTCTTCATCTTTCTTGAACTGGGGAGCCCAGAACTGGACACAGTACTCCAGATGAGGCCTCACCAGGGCAGTGTAGAGGGGAAGGAGAACCTCCCTCGTCCTGCTGGCCACACTCTTCTTGATGCACCCCAGGATCCCATTGGCTTTCTTGGCAGCCAGGGCACACTGCTGGCTCATGGTTAACCTGTCGTCCACCAGGACACCCAGGTCCCTCTCCGCAGAGCTGCTCTCCAGCAGGTCCACCCCAAGCCTGTACTGGTGCATGAGGTTGTTCCTCCCCAGGTGCAGGACCCCGCATTTGCCTTTGTTGAACCTCATCAGGTTCCTCTCTGCCCAGCTTTCCAGCCTATCCAGGTCACGCTGAATGGCAGCACAGCCTTCTGGTGTATCTACCACACCTCCCAGTTTGGTGTCATCAGCAAACTTGCTGAGGGTACATTCTAACTCTTCATCCAGGTCGTTGATGAAGAAGTTAAACAAGACTGGGCCCAGTACTGACCCCTGAGGGACACCACTTGTCACCAGCCTCCAACTAGACTCAGCGCCGCTGATGACAACCCTCTGAGTTCTGCCATTCAGCCAGTTCTCAATCCACTTCACCGACCACTCATCCAGCCCATACTTCCTCAGCTTCCCTAGGAGGATATCATGGGAGACTGTGTCAAAAGCCTTGCTGAAGTCGAGGTAGACAACATCCACGGCTCTCCCTTCATCTACCCAGCCAGTCATGTCATCGTAGAAAGCTATCAGATTGGTCAGGCATGATTTCCCCTTGGTGAATCCATGCTGACTACTCCTGATAACCTTCTTTTCTTCCACTTGCTTCATGATGGCCTCCAGGATAAGCTGCTCCATCACCTTTCCCGGGATGGAGGTGGGGCTGACCGGCCTGTAGTTCCCTGGGTCCTCCTTCTTGCCCTTTTTGAAGATTGGAGTGACATTGGCCTTTCTCCAGTCCTCGGGCACCTCTCCTGTCCTCCAAGACCTCTCAAAGATGATGGAGAGTGGCTCAGCAATGACATCCGCCAGCTCCCTCAGCACTCGTGGGTGCATTCCATCGGGGCCCATGGATTTGTGGACGTCCAGATTGCTTAAGCCATCCCTCACACAGTCCTCCTCGACCAAGGGAAAGTCGTCCTCTTTGTAGGCTTCTTCTCTTACCTCCGGGGCCTGGGATTCCTGAGGGCCAGTCTTAGCACTGAAGACTGAAGCAAAGAAGGCATTCAGTATCTCTGCCTTTTCCGCATCCTCCGTCACCAGGACACCCGCCTCATTCAGCAGCGGCCCCACGTTGTCCCTAGCCTTCCTTTTGCTGCTGATGTAGTTGAAGAAGCCCTTCTTGTTGTTTTTGACATCCCTTGCCAGCTTCAATTCCAGGTGAGCCTTGGCCTTCCTCGTCGCATTCCTGCATGCTCTCACCACGTTTCTGTACTCTTCCCAAGTGGCCTGTCCCTCTTTCCACATTCCATGGACTTTTCTCTTCTGCCTGATCTCCGCTAGAAGCTCCTTGTTTAACCATGCAGGTCTCCTGCCTCCTTTGCTAAATTTCTTTCTAAGGGGGATGCATTGCTCCTGTGCATGGAAGAAGTGTTGTTTAAAGAGAGACCAGCACTCATGGACCCCCCTGCCTTCGAGAGCCCTGGCCCACAGGATTCCTCCCAGTAGCTCCTTGAAGAGGGCAAAGTCAGCCCTCCTGAGGTCCAGGGTTTTGATCCTGCTTATCGCCCTGCTTCCTCCACACAGGATCCTGAACTCAACCATTTCATGGTCCCTGCAGCCGAGTCTACCTCCAACCTTCACATCCTCCACCAGTCCCTCCTTGTTTGTTAACACGAGGTCCAGCAGCACGCCTTTATTGTTGGTTCCTCCACCACTTGCATCAGAAAGTTATCATCGATGCTCTGTAGGAACCTCCTGGATTGCGCCTGCCTAGCTGTATGGTCTTCCCAGCTGATGTCAGGATGGTTGAAGTCCCCCATGAGAACCAGGGCCTGTGACTGTGAGGCTGCTTGCAGCTGCCTGTAGAAGGCCTCATCAACCTCCTCCTCCTGGTCAGGTGGCCTGTAGTATACACCCACCATAATGTTACCCGTGTGAGCCTGTCCCTTAATTCTAACCCACAAGCTTTCAACTCGTTCCTCATTTGTCCCCAGGCCAAGCTCAATGCATTGCAGTTGCTCCCTCACATATAGAGCAACTCCCCCACCTCTCCTTGTTGGTCTATCTTTCCTAAAGAATCTGTAGCCATCTATGACAGCATGCCAGTCATGCGAGTTGTCCCACCACGTTTCTGTGATGGCGACCAAGTCGTAGCCGTCCTGCTGTATAATGGCTTCCAGCTCCTCCTGTTTATTGCCCATGCTACGTGCATTGGTGTAAACACACTTGAGCTGGGCTGTCAATCTCACCCCTGGCCTTGGCACGCCAAGCCTAGGCTCATCCCTAGTGAGCTGGGCAATATCCCCTTCCCCCTTCGAACCTAGTTTAAAGCCCTCTCAATGAGCCCCGCCAGCTCGTGGCCAAGAATTCTTTTTCCCCTTTGTGAAAGCTGAGCTCCACTTCTTGCCAGCAGGCCCGGTGCTGTGTACACCTCCCCATGATCAAAGAAGCCAAAATTTGACCGATGGCACCAGTCCCTGAGCCACCTGTTAACCAGGTGAGTTTTCCTGCCCTTTTCAGTGCTGTCCCCTGCCACTGATGGGATGGAGGAAAACACCACCTGCGCCCCTGATCCCTCAACCAGTCGCCCCAGTGCCCTGAAGTCCCTTTTGATGGCCTTGGGACTTCTTTCTGCTATCTCGTCCCCGCCAACCTGCATTACCAAGAGGGGGTAGTAATCAGAAGGCCGCACCAGACCAGGGAGTTTCTTCGCAACATCCCTAACCCGGGCCCCAGGGAGGCAGCAGACTTCCCTGTGGGATGGGTCCGGTCGGCAGATTGGGCCCTCTATTCCCCTCAGAAGGGAATCACCTATGACATTGACCCTCCTTTTTTTCTTAGTTGAGGCAGTCGTAATTCTTGGGGCTGTCTGACTCGTTCTAGGCAACCCCTTGGATGGAGCCTCACCTTCACCCACATCCTCTGTGGCCGGTCCCTCACATTCCAGAGCCCCATACCTGTTGCTTAAGGGCAACTGGGCAGGTGAGGAAGGCCAGAGGGAGATTCGCTTGCCACCCCGAGCAGGGACCCGTTTCCATTCCCCCCCATCTCTTAGGTCCCCTCTTTCTGCTCGGTGGCAAGAGGGTAGGGGGTTCTCTGCTTTCTGTGGAGACGCCTCCTGCTGCCGCTGCCTCAGGGAGGGCAGGGTGCGGCTCCACCAGTCCATCTCCCTCTCACACTCCTGGATGCTCCTCAGCCTCTCCACTTCCTCCTTCAGCTCTGCCACCAGGCTGAGCAGGTCATTCACCTGCTCGCACCGAACACAGCCGTTGTCTCTGCTGTCCTCCGGTACAAGCGCCAGGCTCAGGCACTCCCTGCAGCCAGAGACCTGGACACCCGCGTTCTTGCGTGGGGCCTCCGTCTGGGTCTCCACACTCCTTCGAGTGCTGAGGGAGAAAAGCACCTTGCTAGCCATGCAGAATGAAAAGAAGGGTGTGCTACTGTCCCACTCCAAAAGGTGGCATGGTGCCTGTCACGGGGACAGAGGGAGTGACCTGACTTTTACAGATTTCATAGTCAAGGAGACAGGGAAAAAGCAGTTTTTTTCTTTCTTGCAGACAACCTCAAAACCAAAAAGTTAAAGGAGAAGGTGCCAAATATCCAGTGGTCAGTGGCAGAGACAGGAACCTCCAGTTCCCATCTTCCCTCTTCTGCAGTGCTGCTGGGGACTCTATCCGCTGCTTCTCCTGAGGCTGCTGCACTTCGTCCAAGCCCCTGCAGTGATCACTGCAGGCAGGAGTGGCAACAAGGGCTCTGAGAAGAATGCTTTTATGTTCATGGCCATAAGTGATTTTTACAACCATATTCTTTCTCTCAGGTACCATTCAGTGCAAAAAGGTGCAGATGATGACCTGATAGTTTGTTGTCTGAAACAAATAGGCACTTCAGAGAGAAATCTACTGTTTTGTGCAGAAGAAAGGCAGTGTTAAAAACATGCAATCAGTAAGGATAAGAGAAAAATCTGCTGTTTGTATAGAAAAAGAAAGCTTTACAGCCCTAATCTGTTACTAAAGGTTCCCATTCATCCTTGGCAATGAGATCAATTTGTGCTGAAAATTTACTCCTATGTGTGTGAATTGGAAGTGATCTTATTAGTGTTTTACTACATCAGGTCCGATAAACTCCCCTATCTATTTCAGTTAAACTGCTATTGATCCACTTAGGAGATCAATTTGGCTTTCATTATTTTTTGGGGGCGATTTCATTTGTCTGAAACTGAAGTTACGAAAAAAGTGTGATTTATCAATTGGTCTGTGTGTGTGTGCACAGGTGCACTCTCTCAGGTGCATACAGACACGTGCACACATACATATTTATGTAGCAGAGCTGCCTGTATGATACTTTGTATTGGCCCTCTTGGTTCTTCTGTTCCTGATACTGTAGTTGGATCAGACTTCGGTGGCTGAAGTGCGACATAGCTATGGAAAGAAGAAGTTAATGGGTATCAGAGACTTTTCTAAGTTCAGCTGCAGTCAAACCTCCATCCGCAAGTCAGAAAGGGCAATCCAAATCAAAGGTTTTATGTTTCCAAAAGAGACTGAAGGGTGGCTGGAGAAGGTGACAAAAAGGTATGATGTCTAAACCCTGGATAAACTTCAATCTCAAATAAAGTCATTGCTGTCAGGAACGAGGATGCTTTCTTCTTTTCTATGCAAAAATGATCCAAGGGCTGGAGCACCTCTCCTATGATGAAAGGCTGAGAGAGTTGGGGTTGTTCAGCCTGGAGAAGAGAAGGCTCTGGGGAGACCTTATCTTCAGTACTTAAAGGGGGCTTATAGGAAAGATGAGGACAAACCTTTTAGCAAAGTCTGTTGTGACAGAAAAAGGAGTAATGGTTTTAAACTAAAAGAGGGTAGATTTAGGCTAGATATAAGAAAGATATTCTTTGCTATAAGGGTGGTGAGGCCCTGCAACACGTTACCCAGAGAAGCTGTGGGTGCCCCCTCCCTGGGAGTGTTCAGGGCCAGGCCGGATAAGGCTTTGAGCAACCTCATCTAGTTAAAGATGTCCCTGTTCATTGCAGGGGAAGCTAGCCTAGATGACCTCTAAAAGTTCCTTCCAATTCAAACCATTCCATGATTCTGTGATTTTTGTCAGGTATGTTAGCCAATTCCCATAAGTAGAGAGGAACAGAGAAGGAAGGGCGGTGAGAAAAGCTACTTTCTCCAAAGTATCTGCCAGAGGTTTTCGGTCTGCCTTACACCAGTGAAAACAGAAATGGCTCCTGGAGGTATGGAACAGAGACAAGATCTTGGCCCACGTTCACATCTTGCACTCATACAGGTTAAATACTCTCAGTTTCCTGTGGGCAATGCATGGATCAGAACTGTGCTTCTCATGGCCACCAACACCAGGAGAAAATAATTGTACAGGCAAGAGACTGCACTCATGGTGAATTTGAAATAATTTTTTATTACTGCCATGGCAACTAGGCATCGCTGCATTTCTCTGAAGTGCCTGAAGTTGAAATCATTGAATAATCACCAAAAGAGGTATGAGAAAGGCCGTAAGAAGTACTCCTGCTGTGTTATTTTTCTCTGCAGAGATGTCATAGACTAGTTCTGTTTGTTTATAGCTATATTGGCATAAATTCAACTGCAATTTTTCAAAAGCTAGTTTTCTATAAGACTACCCTGTGTCTTTACCATTGTTGTTCACACTCCATAGTCAGATGAAGTTATTAGCAGAAAGCCTATATATTTCCCATTCAACTGAAAGTAACTCAGAGTAATAAATTGAAAACATAAAAAACCCCTTCCAAACTGAGAGACAGACCTCTTGATCAGATATTTGAAGACTCTGAATCACCTAGCAAAGACAACTGTCACTCTCAATGCACAGTCTCACTTTGTAAAGTAAAAACTGTGAACGCATTTGTCATGGTTTCCGTTGAGGCAAAAGAAGACCGGTGGGAATGGTGGATCTGACCCAAAGTGCAAGACTCTCAAAAGTTTCCAAGTGACTCGGGACTTTAGTGCACTCTGTGTGATCAGCTCTCAAGATTTCCACGGATGCAAGTGTCCTGCCTGTGCAATACAGCCGAGCTAATATCATCGTTCTGCTTCTAAGAGGTAGGAGATGTTACAGTCTTGCAAGCTGTCTTCTCATCCGAACGAAGTTGGGGATATACAGACCAGCATTTCCTTGTGAAACAAACTTATTTATTGCCATAATCTCAACTGCAATGCTTGTAAAACAGCATACAGAAACCTCCCTTTTCAGGAGAGCCTAACAGTGACGCAGATGTTAAATTCTTTGGAAACTGCTTATTCACCTCAATAGCTGTCAATAAACAAGGAGTCTAAAGCAGAGCATGAAATATCTTGGTTTTCCATCCCCCACGTTCCACTTGGAGACACCCTTAGTAGCAGACCTGAGTGCAGTCAGTATGGGTGCAAGGACAGGCCACAGATCCACAGGGGGCAGGAGACCTCCTGGTGTGGGATCTAGTAGTGCCAATCCGTGATGTCCTGCAAAGTTATGTTTGGACCAGCCTGAACTATTGAAATATGCCGATGCTCAGAGCTCTGTAAAACATGGCATTAAGCCTGCCTTCCTTCTTCAAATATTGCCCTTTATAGTGCAAACTTTTGTGAAACTCCTCAGGAAAAAACTTTCAAATCCAAACATTGGGGTGCATTATTACTAGTTACTCATCATTTCCATTGATTAAAATACTAATAATAGTGATTATCGTTACTACTCTGTATATTTCCGTTCAGCTGGTATGGCAATTTGTGCACCATATGCATGCTACTCAGCTCCTCTTATAATACGTACTCAGATTTGCTGAGGAATGTGCAATTCGCAAATGCAGTCCCCAGCTGAGTAGTCCATGCCTAGCCAGAGAACTGTTTCTGCCACCCTCAAATAGGTATGCGCTTAAGTGCTTTTCCAGATATGACTTAGACACACAATATTGGACAGAGTGTGGGCCTAGTCCAAGGCAAAACATTTTAACATGCTGTACAGTAAGCCATCATTTATCTCTCTTGCGAGTAACCTCTTTTCTGAGGGCAGAATTTTTGTTTAGCGTAAGTGACAAACCAGGGCAATAACAAGCAAAAGAATAACGTTTCCATCTTGCACTGCTGCTACATTTAAACTTTGCAAAATTGGCTTCTTGGTTATCAAAAAACTCACAGATTAGGAAAAGGAAAGAGAAGAAAGAACCGTTGTAGGACTATGCAAAGGTGAGTCACACAGCTGCTATGAAAGAAGAACTCTCTTGCTGGAATGTCAAATAAAAAAGAGAAAAAAAGAAAATAAATGGAATCAATTCTAAAAGCCATCTGGTCCCTATATGGGAGGAATTAGAGCAGAAATGCAACTATCTCCCTCAACCTTTCATCTCTGGGAAAGGTGAAATTTTAAGCCATGATATCCTCCATTACTCATCTCATTAGTCTTCTTACTATTATATTTGGTATTGCTAGGCTAGATGCCTACATTCCAGCTTTTAACCTACCCCTGGTGAACAGGGAGTGGAATTCATCAGCTCTCTCAGGGCTGGCTGTCCCTCTGCAAGACGTCATCAAAAATCTGAGTGCATTTTGTGAAAGGGAGAGGGAAGTTGTTCTGGAAGGCTCCTTTCCATGTCAGTGCATTTTATAAATGGGCCTCAGGAACTGGACATTTTCCTAGTTATGTTTATGAAATAATTTACCATCTCAAAATGGCAGAGGAATTCAGCTTGGGATTAAAATCGCTCTGGTTTCCTCCCTTTCTTTATACCTCTGCCTGTTGGTTCACACATTGCTCTGTTACTTCGTAGGACTTTTACATTTGCAGACCAGAGTCACAGAAAAATTTGGGTTGGAAGGGAACTCTGCAGATAGTTTGGTCCAGCCTTCTCATCTAAGATGGACAATTTCTATGCTGGACTAGGCTGCTCAGGGCCACGCCCTGTTGAGTTTTGAAGGCCTCTAAGGATGGAGACAGCACAGCCTTTCTGGGCAGCCTGCTCCAGTGTTCTACCACTTGTGGTGAAATTCTGTTCCTTGGCTCAACTGATGTCTTTTGCCTCTTATCTTTTCACTGTGCTTCCTCCAGGAAGCATCTGGCTTTCTACTCTGTAACACCAGCTACTGGACTGCTGAGGACTGCTGTCTTCACACTGAGTGGCTCCTTTGGCCTCTCCTCACAGACCCCCAGCCATCTTCGTAGCTCTTTGCTGGACTTGCTCCAGCGTGTCCATGTCCTGCAGGTATTGGGGAGCCCGAAACTGGGAACACTACTCCAGATGTGGTCTCAGAAGTGATAAAAAGAGGAGAATAATCACTTTCTTCAGTTGCTGCCTCCAGTTGTACACTACAGCCCAATTTGTGATCAACCTTCATCACCGCAAGAGCATACTGATAACACGGACTGGAAGAGAGGTGAATACTTTAGATATAAATTAAATTGGAACTACTAGCGAGGAAGAAGCGTAATCATAGAATTGTAGAATCATAGGCTGGAAAAGACCTCTAAGATCATCAAGTCCAACCGTCAACCCAACCCCACCATGCCTGGTAAACCATATCCCAAATTGCCACATCTACATGTTTTTTGAACACCTCCAGGGATGGTGACTCCACCACTTCATGGAATGCTAACAAAGGAATGGTTTCCAGTACAACATCCTAATTTTGGTTGTCTGCAGTTGTTTGAAGTGTCTACTTCAGGCTAAAACCTTGGAATAGTCATAAGGATTAACTTTTGACACGAACTAGAGACTTCTACACTTCGGGGATATTTCCAGTGTTGGGGTTCAGAACAAGGAAGCAACCGCACCTACAGAGCTTGAGATACAATATATAGGGACATTTGCAACCTCTGAGTTGAATCAGTGCCTTTGGGCTCAGTCTCTCGTTATATTTACAAACAAAACAAAGATAACCTCTCCCCATGAAGTTAAATGTAAGATTCAACATAACCATCCACACCTTCAGATACCTTATGTGAAACTGGGTATGTATTTTCTTAAAAATGTGTATTTTGATTCTCATTCTTTCCTGCAAGGCACTACAGTGTTTCCTCCAAAGTGCTATAGTCCTTTCCTCTGCAGGGTAGATATTAATGAGCAAAGGTAAATTTAGCCTTAAATCAGATATTTTCAGATATTTTTCTGTCTTACAAGTCTAACTCTACAGATGACATTTTAAGAGGAAAAACAAAGGGAAAGACAGGGCAGGATGCATTTAACATTTGCTCAAATATGTTAGAAATGCAGGAGTCATCTGATCACTATCACAGACAACTGTACTATTGATGTCTGTGTTAGAAGGGTCTACATAACATGTATTCCCCTTGTCACCAGCCTCCAGAGGTTGCAAATCACTCTGGTATACCCAATAATCAACGTAAGACTTGTGGTAAGTGAGTCAAAGGCAAAAATAATAAAGAACCACCGGAAGCGGCACTGGAGAGAAGCCTGAGGTTAGGTCCTTTGTACATGTATGTGTTTGTGTACGTATATGTACATACAACCCAGCGTTCTGTGTCCCTGTGTCCCAGCATTTTGCCAGACAGAATGTCTATCTGAGCCTGGGGATCATTTTGTACTCCATACAATAGAAAGCTAAAGCCCCCGTCTTTTTGTCCTTGCCAAGCCAACAGGATCCTGTCTAGAAATGAAATCTCGCTTACAGGCTAATATTGAGTGTGTGAGTAGGACAGAGAACAGAGGACATTAGAAATTATTACCACTAAGAATCTGTGAACCTTTAGACAGTGTTTGGAGTGTTCCAGGGGAAAGTAAACCTCTCCCCCTGTGTGGCATGAAGCCACACAAGCAAGGCAAATATGGCCACCAAATAAGAAGATTAAAATGGCAGAAATAGCAACCCAGGCCCCTGTCAGGTTCAGGATAATAATGAAACAATATCTTACTTTCAGGTTTTGCCATGTATAAGTGATCTAAAAAAAAAAGCAGGTGCTACTGCTAACAGAATAGTTAAAGCAAGTTTGAATCTTAAAACCAAAAGAGACTGTAGTTTTCATTTGTAAATACGGCTGTCGGCACTACCACCTCTGCCCCATCTACAAGGCAAATTTTCACGTTTTGAATTTTTCCCTGGTTTAGGAGGTTTTTCCGACACAGGCACACATATGCTTACATATAAAAATGGTTAATTCTCTTTATTGAAAAGTATTGATCAGGAACAATTAATTACTTTTAAACCCAGGCACTACTGTAATGACCAAACCCAGCGCCAGGGTTTGAGAAAAGTAGACCTTAAACTTCTGGCGCTCCTAAGCAAGAAAAAGTATATATTTTGTAGCCAGTTGTTGAAATTTATGTCATTGAAATAAAGAGCTAGCTAAAGGCTGACTCAGCAAAATGTACTTGCAGCGTGGGAAGAAGAATGCCTAAGTTATTTCTGAGGGGGAGAGCAAGCCGTCTAAGTTAATATAGAGGAATTGCCTCATAAGTCATCTCTACAGTTGTGCCGCACTGCACTAGTAAGAAGACCAGAGTTCAGCGCTATACTTGTTTTGCAGATATAGTACTGATTTGTCTGCTTTGGATCTTCATGGCATTTCACACAGGTGAGCTGTAAAGACACTCCGATTAAGAAGAGGAGCACACTAGCTAGACCATTAAACCTGCCATTAAATCCAAGCTAACTCTTCAAGGAGCCTAATTCCTGCACAGTGTTGCTGATGAGTCCAGTGAAAAATTTCAAATATAGTGTATTCCACCAAAAGAGAAAGAAATATGAGAAACACATAACAGCAGGCAACACTGCACCATTATTAGTTTGGTTTCCCTCTACCTGTAGGGAAACCAAAGAAATTACATTTTAAAGCATATGCTCACCCTGAGTGTTGCATTGTGTAGACCTGCATTTCAAACTTACTGTGAGCTCTCTGAGGAAGTCAATATTGGAGAACAGAGCTAGTGGGTAACAGAGATTTCTTTTCACAGTCCTGAGGTATTCAGAAGCCCTGGAGCTTTGGATTTTTTTAATTTTTTTTTTAAATTTTTAGAGAAAAAAAAAAGCACATGTGTGAAGCTTCCAGTGAAAAAAATAGAGAAAGCCAGGGAAAAAAACTCCTTGAGAAATTCATGGAGCCCCTTACCTGTGGCAGCCTGCAAGTGGTATCTGCTCCTGGGCTATGAATTGTGGAATAACTACTGGGCTTTGACAGCAAAGATGCTTCCAGGACAGACCCCAGATTCTGGAGGGTTGCTTCACCTGGCTGGAAGCCAGTCAGCGACCCTCTTGCTGAAATCAGCATGTTTCTATTTAGTATTTTGTGTTTGAGGAACCTGATGCATTTCAGTGCAAACTTATTTTACTGGAAAATTTCTGGCTTAGTCTGTTGTGAGTGTTCTCTTGGACAAGCTCTGGCATTCAGTAAGACAGTTTTCTGGTCTGGCTTCGCTCCAGCAAGGCATGGCCTCATTCCAGTCTGCTGTTAATGACAGTACAGGAGTGACACATACCAGTCTGCTCATCACTGTGCAGGAGAAACAAACTGCACAAAATAGTCTATTTAACAATAGGGAAAATGTAAACTTGACAGGGTTTAGAAGTGGACTGAATATAGTCAGGCACCGGCAACTGTAAGAAGCATAATGTAATCACATGTTCACGCTTTTACAGAGCACAAAATTCACTTGAGAGAGAAGTGGAGAATGCTTCACTTGTAAGTGGTATTGCTTGTAAGGAGATAGCTGATTTCTCTGGAGGATTTCTTGATGAGGGACTGATATTTTGTTCCCTCACTATATTTTTTTTTAGAATAGAAACTCTTGCTGTTACAAATTATAACCTTCCTTTCCTAAGCAGATGTTTCATTCTTTCTGATAGGTATTCAAGATTTTAGTACTTTGTGACAACACTTTGAAAACTAAGAAAATGTCCTTTATCTCCCAGCACATCTATTTTGAAATTCATTGCTTGTACTGTTCGTATGCTGACTGTAAAACCGCCAAAACAGAATCGAGATGCCGATGACATGCTTGAGCAAAAAGAAATCATATAACCCGGGATACTCAGTACAGCCCTGAAAATGACTGAAGTGCACCAACGAAAGCAAAAAGCTGTAGCTCTCTTTTAGAAATGGCTTGCATTTGAGGCTCCTTTCCTCAAAGAACTGAGCTGCCAGAAGACCAGGAAGAGCACTGTTACGAGTCAAAGAAAAGAAAAGGTCTCTACAGCACCTCTAAAAATTGGACTAATTCCTGTGTGCTGTTTTGTTGGATAGTCTTGTAACAAAAGTTTGAAGATGGTACTTCAACACTACAGGAAGTGCAGAGAAGGGCAGAAGGTGTACTGCGGGGAATTAAATGAATGTGTTATGTATAAGAAGAGTTTGGAGAGTACAGTGTCTCCAGGCCTACAAAGAAGGTGACAGAAGGGGATCTAATTGCATTGTATAGTCCCTAAGGAGGCTCATGCAATAATGTATGACAGAATGTGTTTGCACTTGAAAGGAACGGATAAATAATCCATAGACCTTCTTTGCAAGGACGGAGTGTAAAGTTCAGACTATCCATGAAATCCCTAGTATTTCTCCCAGAAGGCTCTCACCGGCATAAAAAGAGGCTAACAAATGAACTAACTATACTAGGAAATATATACATGTATATGCATACACACATATTTCAAGGACTGGATGTATTAGATAACCAGAGGAGAAAAGCACCTGATAATCTGTCAGAAGTAATGCACAAGCTTAGGTATTGCTGCCTACTTTTTGTCTACATTTTTTTCACTTCTATTGTGCATGTGCATGTCTTTCCTTCTTTCCCTCCTTTAATATTTTTCAGCAAGGAAAAGGGCATAGGAGATCACCCTTTCCAGATGACACGAGGTTTCATGAGCTGATGCTACCTAAGCCTTTCTCCTGTTCTACTGCCTCAGAAATGCTGTGGCACTGCGAGAGAGGTGGCCCTTTCCACCTCCGGGGAGAGGAACCATGTACTGTGGCCTCAAACAGTCTCAAGAGGAAGGTCACTGTCGCCTGGAGCAAGAAGGGAGACTTCCTGGTCAATGATGATGTTAGTCTTCAGAATGAGTGAGTGTACCCATGCTGTTGTTCCAGTGCTCCCAGGTGACGGCCAGTGCCCAGGGCTGGCCTGAACAGGGAAGTCTACAAGGACAAACCAGACCTGTTCTTTCAGGGCAGGTCCCTCTGAACAGAGGCAGTTATCAGCTGAGCTTTAAGGGCATGTTTGCCTGCGTAAAGATTAAGGGCCTCAGGACTGACAGAGGTTTTGTTAAATGCTTTTTTTGTTTATTCTGCCCAAGCGGAAAAAAAGCCCAAACGTGTGGCAAACATGCTGTACGGAGGAGCATGATGGAGCCAAGACAGTTCATGGCAGCAGGGTCACACCATTGCAAACTGCACATTTTTTTTAAAGTGTAGACAAATTGCTGTTGTAATTATGTTCAGCTGCAACAACGACAGATATGGTTACAGAGGAGATAACAAAGATTACTGCAGGCAAAGCAGTAACACAATTTAGATTTTTGCACTGTGAGGTTACCCTGACTTTGTACATTCCGGTGTATCCCCCAACATTCAGCTGAGCCTAGATGACCCACTGGTACAGTGTGTTTCAGGCAAACTAATTCCTGTAGCCAGAGGCACACAAGAGGGTGACTGCCCTTGGTGCGGCATTTGCCTTGCATCTTAGGTCGCCTTTTAAGCATAAACCAGGCGAACCTGCGCACTGCCGTTGTGATGCTTGTCCCTCCAAGAAGCCCAATAAAGCTCCTCAGTAGACCCCGGCTGCCCCAGCTGTACTAGACGGCTGTGCTAGCTCAGCTGCTCTGGTGGCCAGCCTCTGGTGGCTCCTGTTCTGGTGGCCAGCCTCATGTAGCACAATCTTCTTTCCATGTCAGCAACCCTTTTCATAGAGAACCTCAAAACACTCGACTGCTGTTAGTAAGACAGTACTCATCAGCCTTCTCGGAGGGCTTGTGGGTGTAGGAAAGGTAGAAAAGCAACACAACCGGAGAGCATTGGTATTCTTCCCTGAATGTTTTCCCAGGATGTTTTAGAGATGACACCTGTGGCGCGGTGACCCAGCTTTCGCAGACCTCCAGCCTCCCAAAGCAATAGGAATTCACTAGTCAACACTTCTCCTCATGTTTTGCTCCTGTGTTGTAGATTGCTATTAATGATGGAGAGGTGCTGGGGGAAGAAGAATGGGGAAAAATTACTGGTCTAGGTATTTGGGTAGCTCGTATGTAGAGGTTGCACACCTATAGAACTCCATTATAGGCATTATGTATATTCATCACATTTAGAAAAACGAAAATGATTCTGCAGAGATGTTTGTGTTAGCAAACTTTTCTCAGTATTATAAGGTTATATATTCTGAACTATGCAGGAACTTTGAAATATCTTGAGACTACAGATGAATTTTCTGTGCTAACAGGCAATCTATTCTTTTCTCTTCAAGAGGTTTAATTGGTCCAAGCAGTAGAAATGACCTTGTCAGAACAATGAGTTGTTCTCAAATATCTTGAGAACTGCACAGGGTATGCTGCTAACTGTTGCACTTCATTAGATAGAGCATCTAAATGTGGAAAGCTCAGAACTCATTGACGGTGAATCACAGAGGATCGCTATTCCTATGCTTCCTGGTTGTATAACACCGGCAGGCATTACAATGTCAGAAAATTAACTTTCCATCACAAAGCTCTAAATATTGCTTTGAACTATATCAAAAGAGACTGTGTATCACCTGTCGCTGGTCTCCCTTTCCACTGAGTACCTCCTGTCCCTGTGAAATGCTCCTGTGCTGAATGAAGAGGAATTCAGTGCCAGGCCAGTGGCCCAATGATGGAGCTTGAAGGGTGGCACAGGTACTGCAAGTTAGATAGGTTGCTGCCAGGTTACAGGTTTGTTTGGCAAAACTGGGAACTTTCTAGGGGACTTTTAATACTTTCAGGTGTTCAGTCTGAGCTGATTCACTGATTGATGGGGGCTGGCAATGTGGTGATTGAGTAACAAAAATGAGGGACCAGTTCTCACTCTGAAAACACAATTCAGCACATATAAGGTGTGCTTTATCCCTGAGTACATGCTCCTGGAGGTGAAAACTATCCCTGTTTAAATGCTGAAATCTTCAGATGCTGCTTTTTTAAAAGAACGTGAGGTAGCTGAAGTGTCTGAGCACGTGCAGAGTAGAAGCACAACAAAAACAAGGGTGGTTTTTATAGTTTTTTTTCTGAGGTATATTCCTGGAATAAATTTTATGTCTTTGTGTTTGTTCTCTGCACAGTAGAGATCTATACCCTTGGTGTGGAAAGATCACCCAGATGTCTAGAAATGAACTGCTAAGGAGTGCCTGCTCACCATGGCAAGACCCAAGTCCCTGCATGGACTTACTCTGACAGGACCTGTTCTTTTCCACCCTCTCTGGCTGCATTGAGAGACCCCAAAGAAGAGGATGACTTCCAACAGTTCTGGTGGATGGAGTAACCACTGGAGGGGTTTTGTGTGGAGTGTCAGATGGCTACGGTCACTCCCAGTGTGCTAGCAGGCTGTCTGTCTTCAGTACTGGGATGTTCTTGTGATCTATGATTGCCATAAATATGAGCAGAGAGAACCTCTGAAAGGACAGAGCCCAGTATCTGTCATAGCCTCCATCCTACAGGCAACTATGTCCTCCTGCCTGCCCTCTGCCCTTAATTCTCTCTTGGGACCCTGAGCCAGAACACACTAACATTTCTGTATGACAGCATAGCTGAAAAACACACTAGACTGTGTGTTTGAAACCCATATAACAGAAAGCCAGACTGTGCTGGGAAAAAGTCCAATTCAATATATTTTAAAGAGAGTCAAGCTGCTGTAAGGTTCCATCACTCAAAGTCATGTGATACAAAAGGAATGTACAGAATATTTGATTTTAATTTAGTAGAAGTAGTTTTGATTTGAGGTAGGCTGCATACAGTCTACTGAGAAAATAATTTAAAGACCTTAATTGTAAAAAAGAGAGAAGCCTTTTGCTTCAAAGAGCCCATCAGCAAGCTGTCTTTCCTGTTTTATCAGTAAGCAAAGCTGAGAGCAAATAACAGATGGGTATGTCCCTTAGCGGCAGCAATGAATGTTCATGAAATATAGCACAATCTTCCTCCAGTGTGTTGTGTTTTTTAACAGTAGTAGTAGGTGTGGGGCAGGATGAATAACTAGCTCAGATCAAAGATCCTTTTTTTTCTACTGAGACGATGGCAGTGACTGGCATTTGGGCAATGACTGTATTATTTTGGTGTGATTGCTGAAGCAGAGACAAACGGCTTCGACAGACACGCGGAACAGATTTTAGGGGGTGACAGGAGTATAAAGAAGGTTTTAGGTCTGGATTCAGATCCCCAGAAGAGAGCAAAAATTCCATTTTTCTTACTGCCATGTCAACAGGCAAATAAGCCTGTTTCAGCCATGGAAAAAGTAAGATTAGTTTCCCAAGTGGGCTTAGTGCTGCGATATCAAACCTGCAGGCCCAGGGGGGATACAGAGGGAGAGGCAGTTTGCGTTGCTCAGGTAGCTGGATGGAGCGCTGGAAGGAGCAGGGCTGTGCTCATCAACAACCTCCCTGAGCACACACAGCCCAGCCCAGTTACCGGCGGGGGCTGTGCTAACACAGCCGCAGCCTTTCTGATACCTGCGCTGACTTGAATACCTCTGCCCGGCTTTGTAGATATACATTACAGGACTAAGACCAGGGTTTGTAAAAAACAGCATGTTGAGTAGGGAGCTGTTTAGCCTGATCAGCAGAAAGGAAGAGAAGGGTTTAGATGCCTTACTCAGAAATGATGGAGGGAAAGCTCTCTGTGTATGTTAAAGGTGCACAGCTGTGAAGGCTGGCTAGGAGGCAAGGGCGAAGGCTGGTCAATGCCTCCCCCTCCAAACAAGCAAACAAACAGAGAAGTCCAATAAACACTGGAGAGACCACCAGTGTCACCCCAAGTTCTCTGAGGGCTTGAGGGTATTTTGATTTTTACCATTGCCATGAAAAAGAGAGATGCTAACTCCCTGAGCAGAGGGCTGGGTTCCTTTTTGGCTTCATATTGCGTCAGTTTTTGCAAGAGGAGCCAGTTCAGCATGCGGAATTCAGCATGTCCTTAGGTGGTGAGGGAAACGTCTGTTGGTGAATGCTCCAGGGGATTTGCCATGGCACAGATTCTGAGTAGGTCTGTATGAATCCAGCGTGCAATAGTTCTGTGTATTACCAGCCGTCAGATTATAGCTCAGTATTTTCAGCATCTAAATTTCAGGTGAAGGCACTTTTGGTCCCAGACGGAGAGTGAAGTCTCTTCTGGAAAATCTATTTCTTACTTTCCAGTTGCAAAATGTACAACTCTTTTACATATGTTCACTATTAGTTTATGCTTAGCTACTCGGCTGTTATTCTAGCTGTATTTGACAGAAAATACCAGAGGGCCAGATGGTTAAATGGTGCAATTAACCAATTCCACTGATGTCAACTTATTTTCATAAGCAGGGGTTCTGGGCCCTTTGAGTTAATGTGTCCGTATTCACACACCCGGGCTGGTTTAGTAGAGAAGCAAAGTGATGTATTTGCAAACAACAGGAAACATGCAAATTGCAGTGGTGCTTCAACTGTGATGGTTCAAATTTGGGCTGTGAAATAAGTTTCAGAGGTATGGGACTTATTCTGGCCTGCTATTCAAGCTATCATACAGCTTACAGGTATAGGTGAATTTGTGCTTGTTTCACCTTTAAGAGAGCTTCCCAAACATTTCAGATGGCTGTGCACTGATGTTAGATTGGATGTGGGCTGAGTTTCACTGCGTTTAAAATTTGGACTACTATATCTGGATAAAAAAATGGGAGTTTGGATAGAGATGATGTGAATTCAGATTAAACTCAAGTTCAGATAGAATCTCACTAGACTGAGAACTCTTATGTGCTTGGGAACAGTAAAATTCAAGGATATCACACTCGTTCAGGTAAGAGTTGAAGGAACATTTTCCACAAAATTCTGTGAAACCAAATCAAAACTCTTTGAAACCAAAAGCACATGCCTTTTAGCACTCCTGGAAGAGTGAAGAATATTCTATGGAGCTCATGCACCCATAAAATGTAAAGAAGATCATGTATTTCTGAAAGAGAGATTGCAGCATGTTTTGAGGCATAATGCTGTGAAAAAGCCATTGTGGAAGTAACAAAATAAAAAAAAAACCACAAAAACAAAGCAAGAATCGGTATCAAAAGATCTAAATATAAGTTGTGTACATTATTCTGTTCTGAAAATACTGCTCTGGGAAGTAAACAAGGGATGCTTGAATGACAACAACCATCTACAGAAACAACAACAACAAATAACAGCCAGAAAAAGATGAGACAACAGCACAAAAGATGCAAAAAGATTTGGGGAATTTGATAATGTTTTGGTTTTGGCTGCCGCCGGCAACAAAAGCGCCACACGGCCGCCCCTCCCCCCGCCGCAGTGCGGAGGAGAATGGAAAGAAAACAGGCAAAAAACTGGTGGGTCGGGATAAGGGCAGTTTAACAGAACAGCAAACAGAGGGAACAGGAACAACAACGATACAGATAAGGAGAAAACACGACAAAAACAGACCCGCTCTCTCGGACCGCACCGGCGCCGCACGATCCCAAGCCGCGAGAGAGTTCCCGCCGCCCCATCCCCCCCACCGGAACCCAGCGTGACAGTCACATGGTATGGAATACCGGGCTCTGTTTGGCCAGGTGGGGTCAGCTCCCACCCCCCGGCTGTGCCCCTTCCTGGAGTCCGGTGAAAATTAACCCTGTCCTGGCCAAACCCAGGACATCATCCACCCCTTATTCCATACCATCTACATCATGCCCAGGTCCCCCATTGTCCAGTTGATCACCACCACTTCTCCTGTCTCCAGATATCATTCCCTTAGTCTATGGATCATCACTCTAAAGTGTCCGTTGAGTTAATTTAATCCATGACTTCAGGCTCCATCTGTCGTAATGGTCTTCCGTGGCAGGAGAGGTGATGTGTGGTGGTGGGCAGTCACTTGCTGCATCCGGAGCTCACGGCTAATGTATCTGGTGCGGCGCGTGACCAAAGTCTGCAGGAGATGTTGATCTTGATGAAGTTGCTGGATCCCAGTTGTTGAAAACCAGGTCCAGTTCCATCATCGCTGTGCTCTGCTAGGTTTTCATCGAAAAAGTCCATCCTTCTTTAATCTGGACGATTCTTACTATGCTATTACTGGTACAAAATATAACAATTATAACAGTGATAACAGGCAGTGACAGGGTTATTTAACAATTAACTTTATACAATTTATTTATGGACTATTCTCGCCCAAAATCAAATCCCCATCAGGTACACATCAAACTTCCCCATCCTTCCGTATTACCCACCAGGTACACCCAGGTCCTTGAGCAAAGGCAATCCCGCAGACGGGCTTGCCTTTGCCCGAGGCAGGACTAACCCAAACCGTCTTCCCTAACATGTTCCACATGTGCACTACAGGGACTTTATCCCCTTCTACGGGGCACTGAGGTTTTGACTGGGCAGGACCAGCCCGGTTGGTGGACCCTCTGGTGTTAGCCAACCAGGTGGCCTTTGCTAAAGGGGTATCCCAATTTTTGAAAGTCCCACCCCCCATTGCCCTCAAAGTGGTTTTTAGCAGCCCATTGTACCGTTCAATCTTTCCAGAGGCTGGTGCATGGTAGGGGATGTGATACACCCACTCGATACTGTGTTCTTTGGCCCAGGTGTCTATGAGGCTGTTGCGAAAGTGAGTCCCGTTGTCCGACTCGATTCTTTCAGGAGTGCCATGTCGCCACAGGACTTGTTTTTCCAGGCCCAGGATGGTATTCCGGGCGGTGGCATGGGGCACAGGGTAGGTTTCCAGCCATCCGGTGGTGGCCTCCACCATTGTGAGTACATAGAGCTTGCCTTGGCGGGTTTGTGGCAGTGTGATGTAGTCAATCTGCCAAGCCTCCCCATATTTCTATTTTAGCCATCGTCCTCCATACCACTGAGGCTTTACCCGCTTGGCTTGCTTGATTGCAGCGCATGTTTCACATTCATGGATAACCTGTGCAATGGTGTCCATGGTCAAGTCCACCCCTCGGTCACAAGCCCATCGATATGTCGCATCTCTTCCTCGATGGCCCGAGGTGTCATGGGCCCACTGAGCTATAAACAGTTCACCCTTATGTTGCCAGTCCAGATCCACCTGAGCCACTTCAATCTTCGCAGCCTGATCTACCTGCTGGTTGTTTTGATGTTCTTCAGTGGCCCGACTCTTAGGGACCTGGGCGTCCACGTGACGGACTTTTACAACCAACTGCTCCAGCCGGGCAGCAATATCTTGCCACAATGGGGCAGCCCAGATAGGTTTGCCTCTGTGCTGCCAGTTGTTCTTCTTCCATTGCTGCAGCCACCCCCACAAGGCATTGGCCACCATCCAAGAGTCAGTGTAAAGATAGAGCACTGGCCACTTCTCTCGACTGGCAAAGTCTAAAGCCAGCTGGATGGCTTTCGCCTCGGCAAACTGGCTGGACTCACCTTCTCCCTCGGCAGTTTCCGCGACTTGTCGTGTAGGGCTCCACACAGCAGCCTTCCACCTCTGCTGCTTCCCCACAATGCGACAGGACCCATCCGTGAACAGGGCATACTGTTTCTCATCTTCTGGAAGCTGGTTCATCTTCTGGAAGTGGGGCCTCTTCAGCACGTGTCACCTCCTCCTCTGGCGGTGCTCCGAAATCTTTGCCTTCTGGCCAGTCCATGATTACCTCCAGAATTCCTGGGCGACTGGGGTTTCCCATTCGGGCGCGCTGGGTGATCAGCGCAACCCACTTACTCCACGTAGCATCGGTGGCATGATACGTAGAGGGGACCCTCTCTTTGAACATCCAGCCCAGGACCGGCAATCGTGGTGCTAGGAGGAGCTGTGCTTCAGTGCCCACCACTTCTGAAGCAGCTCGAACGCCTTCATATGCTGCCAGAATCTCTTTTTCATTGGGAGTATAGCGGGCCTCGGATCCTTTGTATCCCCGGCTCCAAAACCCCAGGGGTCGACCTCGAGTCTCCCCTGGTGCTTTCTGCCAGAGACTCCAGGTTGGGCCATTCTCCCCGGCTGCGGTGTAGAGCACGTTTTTAACATCTTGCCCTGACCAGACTGGACCAAGGGCTACGGCATGAACTATATCCCGTTTAATTTGTTCAAATGCCTGTCATTGCTCAGGGCCCCATTCAAAATCATTCTTCTTCCGGGTCACGTGGTACAGAGAACTTACAGTCTGGCTGTAATTTGGGATGTGCATCCTCCAAAAACCCACAACACCCAGGAAGGCCTGTGCTTCCTTTTTGCTGGTTGGTGGAGACATAGCTGCTATTTTGTTGATGACATCCATTGGGATTTGACGGCGCGCATCCTGCCATTTTATTCCCAAAAACTGGATCTCTTGAGCAGGTCCCTTGACTTTACTTTGCTTAATGGCGAAACCGGCTTTCAGAAGAATCTGAACTATTTTCTCCCTTTTCTCGAAAACCTCCTCCGCTGTGTCGCCCCATATAATGGTGTCGTCGATGTACTGCAGATGTTCTGGAGCTTCACCCTTTTCCAGTGCAGTCTGGATTAGCCTATGGCAAATGGTGGGACTGTGTTTCCACTCCTGGGGCAGTCGATTCCAGGTGTACTGGATGCCCCTCCAGGTGAAAGCAAACTGTGGCCTGCACTCTGCTGCCAAAGGGATGGAGAAGAATGCATTAGCAGTGTCAATTGTAGCGTACCACTTGGCTGCCTTTGACTCCAACTGATACTGAAGTTCTAGCATGTCTGGCACGGCAGCACTCAGCGGTGGTGTGACTTCATTCAGGCCACGGTAGTCTATTGTCAGTCTCCACTCTCCAGTAGATTTTCTCACTGGCCATATGGGACTATTAAAGGGTGAGCGAGTTTTGCTGATCACTCCTTGACTCTCCAGCCAGCCGATCAGCTGATGAATGGGGATAAGGGAGTCTCGGTTGGTACGATACTGTCGCCGGTGCACCGTTGTGGTTGCGATTGGCACCTGTTGTTCTTCAACCCTCAGCAACCCCACAACAGAAGGATCCTCCGAGAGACCAGGCAAAATGGACAGCTGTTTAATTTCTTCCGTCTCCACAGCAGCTATCCCAAAAGCCCACCGATACCCCTTTGGGTCCTTGAAATACCCTCTCCTAAGATAGTCTATACCAAGGATGCACGGAGCCTCAGGGCCAGTTACAATGGGGTGCTTCTGCCACTCCTGCCCAGTGAGGCTCACTTCAGCCTCCAATACATTCAGGTCTTGGGACCCCCCTGTCACTCCACAAATGCAAATGGACTCTGACCCTTTTAAATCTGATGGCATTAAAGTACACTGTGCACCAGTGTCCACTAGAGCTTTCTACTCTTGTGGATCTGACGTGCCAGGCCACCGAATCCACACCGTCCAATAAACACGGTTGTCCCTTTCCTCCACCTGGCTGGAGGCAGGGCCCCTCTAATCCTGTTCAGAGAATTTGCTGCTCACCTGCTGTAAAAATGACTTGTATTCCCTCTCCTGAGCAGAGAAACGCTTGCCCCTAATAGCTGAGACACTGGCCCGTACAGGTGGGGAGTAGGAAATACTCTCTTTCATTTGTCGGACCTCCCGGGCCAATTTCTCTACAGCTGAGACAAGGGAGGAAGAAAGACTTTCCTCATATTGCCAGAGTCTGACAGCCACCTCATCCACTGTTGGTGCCTCTTTACCTTTCCAGTTTACAAGTGCCAGTGAGTTGGCATATGAGGAGGGTGCGCTCCGCACAAACTTCCTCCACATGGATTGTGAGCACTGGAGTTCATCTGGGTCTGCGGGTACCTGCTCATCGTCTGTGTCACAGTAAACCAGCTCCCGCACAGCTAATTCCCTCAAGTACTGAATCCCCCTTTCCATATGGGTCCACTTGCCAGGATAGCATACAAAATCGTCACTGAAGGGGTATCTCTCCCTCACGCCTGACAGAAGTCTTCTCCAGAGGCTGAGGACTTGTTCCTTCTTCCCAACGGCCTTGTCAATGCCCCCATCCCTGGCCAGGGATCCCAGCTGCTTGGCTTCCTTGCCCTCTAACTCCAAGCTGCTGGCCCCATTATCCCAGCACCGCAGCAGCCAGGTGGCAATGTGCTTGCCTGGGTGGCAGCTGAAGTCTTTCCGCATGTCTCGCAGCTCGCCCAGGGACAGGGACCGGGTGATGATCTCTGTCTCTATCTCCCGCGATGACCCTGGCTCATCGTCATCCCTCCCGAAGCGATCTGCTCTCTTTGCGTCTTTCTTTAGTTTTACGGGGGCGACTGCTACTGGCACAGGTTGGTCATTGGGCTCAGTCACTGCGCCTGTGGCTGGAGCTGCAGCAGCTGCCGTGCCCGCCGGGGGAGCCGGGACCACACCAGTGGCTGCAGCAGCCGTGGTGCTGGTCGGGGGGGCTGTGACTGCCTGCTGGGCTGGAGGGGCTGCAGGGCTGGCTGGGGGGGGCAGTGCCAGTCGCAGCGCCTGCCGCTTCGTTTCCCCCCCTTTCCCCTTTAGGGCACTGAATCAGGTTGAACATGGCTCGGTAGGCGTGGGCCAGACCCCAGCAGGTTGCTGTGATCTGTGTCTCTCTGGAGTTCCCAGACTGGCAGCACACTTTTTGCAGATATTCTGGATTCTGTACTTGCTCAGGGGTGAGTTTAAAAAACATCGGGGGTGTCCACTGCCCTAGGTACTTGCCCATGCTGTCCCACACACCCAGCCACTCACAGCTATCCAGCCCGGGACAGGTCTCTGCATGATGTTCTTAACTGCTTTCTTAACCCTAAACAAAACCTGAAAGCCATTCAGGAGGCAGAACAATAGAAACCCGCTGGCCTGAGCATCCCAGGGGTACTCGAAATTCTCACGAAATTCTCAAAAGCCGTTAGGACTGGCCTGAAGGAGAGAGGGGGGGAGAAAGAGTGGGGGAAGGTATCCCCTTCGGTTTTCCCCACAGGCTGGGTTTGATTATTAACAAGTTCTAGGACATAGGATCCGAGGTATGGAAATGACCACAGTGCCGCATGCAAATACAAGCCTAATTTCATGCACATTGACGTTATCATGTCATAAGTCGATATCATACAGTAGAGCAAAATTATCATCCTGATCTTTTTCCCAACGATGATGAACAGCAGGGCATTGAATACATACTGCAAATAAGGATTCAAAAACCACAGCCATCTGATCAAAGACAGAAACATTTTTACTGGCGACCATTTAACACAGAAAAATGCGTATAACAAAATTTAACAAAATGTAAGAAAGCAGTTTTAACACCCACTGCTCAGCCCTGCCGTTATCCCCGCCCCACGCTTGGGCACCAAATTAATGTTTTGGTTTCGGCTGCCGCTGGCAACAAAAGCGCCACGCGGCAGCCCCTCCCCCCGCCACAGTGCGGAGGAGAATGGAAAGAAACAGGCAGAAACTGGTGGGTCGGGATAAGGGCAGTTTAACAGAACAGCAAACAGAGGGAACAGGAACAACAACGATACAGATAAGGAGAAAACACGACAAAAACAGACCCGCTCTCTTGGATCGCACCGGCGCCGCACGCTCCCGAGCCGCGAGAGAGTTCCCGCCGCACCGCCCCTCCCCCCCACCGGAACCCAGCGTGACAGTCACATGGTATGGAATACCGGGCTCTGTTTGGCCAGGTGGGGTCAGCTCCCACCCCCCGGCTGTGCCCGTTCCTGGAGTCCAGTGAAAATTAACCCTGTCCTGGCCAAACCCAGGACAGATAAGCAGATATAGACCAGAAAAATTATTTGGCCTTCGTTTTTGTAGTGGTTTTTTACACATGATTTTTGAATGCATGGCAGAACAGCTGTAAAGTTCCTGTACATAGGTAGAACTGGGTTCAGTGGAATATTTGCCACCCTGTCAGGGGAAATCTTTCCAAATATATTTTAGTAGTTGTTTGGTTTACTTCAATTTTTTAGTTCTTTCAAAGGAATATTAACTTCTCATGCCTGTGTGCCAAAGAGTAACCTGGATTTAAAAAACAGTTCCTCTGAAGAAGAAATAAAATCTGTTTAGGTTACTAGTACTACATAACTGAATACTACACCACTACCTAGAAGAATTATTTGTACCCATTACATATAAAGAACCAATTGAGAAAAAACTGGTGATAAAACACTATGTAGGCATTATGGGGTTCTGATAGTAAAAAGAGGAAAGCGTGAGTGGTTTATGATGTCTTCAGACTCCCAAGACACTTATACCTGTATCATATTTTTCTAGTTTCAACACTTTCATTATCCTATACCACTGCAAGGAGTGACAGAATTTTCCTGCATTTATGGCTTGTAGTGGCCAGTTTAGACACAGGTTTCAGAGAAGGAATGTGCCCATCAGTGCAACGTTTTGCATATTTTGCCCATAAAAACATCTGCTACCTGCATGCTAAATCCTAACATTGTGGGGGACTGGGGAGGCTGAAGATATTTCTTCCAGAACAGAAACCCTCCCGAAGTTTAACAGAACTTCATGAAGAAAAAAAGAAAAAGAAACCCTCTTTTTGTTTATTTATATTAAAAAAAAATTTAAAAAATCAGATTTGATGCAAATACAATGAGTTCTTATTGTTCTCCTTCGCAACTGTAGCAATCATGTTTCAGAATTTCAGAGGGAGTTTAAATGCTAAGACATTCCGAGCTTTCATATTGCAGGCTTGTGGCTGCTGCTCACAGTCCGGAGACACGGAGCACAGAGCACCCTTTGCCATCAGTGGGTGACAGAGTCCCGACTCGCCTTTTGTTCAGAGGAAACATTTTCCAGCAAGCCGCACTGCTGGCTTGGCGACCTTCCTGAGAACAGGCAAACACCAGGGCACTGCTAAACTGTAGCTCATTTTTTTACCCTTCTTGCTGTGGTTTCAAGGCAAATTGCAGGCTCGTTAGCGAGCTGCGACCATTTGCTGATCAGCTGGGCTCGTCGGGGCGGCTTTTCCTTCCCTGCGTGCCTTCGCTCCCCCAGCAGCACCCACTAGGTGGTAGCATCAGCCCGGCTGCCAATTCAAGCTGCTGCGGCCATTCCTGGGTGCGCCTTCAAAATGTCGCTGCGGTCGCGATTTGCCTTTTTTGTGGAAGGAATCGCTGTTCTTTCTCTTCTGCAGTGCTTCGTGGTGCTTCTGGGGAGGGTGCTCACCGTGAAAGGTGGCATTAGCATTTATTAGGGGGTGAACTGGTTCTCAGGACTAGTGATGCACCCGCGGTGAGTTCATGCAGATCAGACTGTTGAGAGAAGAAGAGAAGAACGATCTCTGTAACCATTTGTTTTTTTACCCTCAGTTTACAGATTCATTACCTTGTATCTTTTCCATACTCTAATTGAGTATTGCAATATTTAAGGTAGATCAGAGCTAAGAGGAAGGTCATTAATAATATCTAAGAATAAGCCATATTTTAATACAGTCTGCAACATGCAATCCTTACTGGGGTTTGAATTTACTGTTCGCTTAGAAGCATCATTTGGGACAGAAAACCTGGCCCTTGTTCTGCATATGATTTGTACTTTTATCACCATAACTACTCAACATCAGTATTCTTTCAGAAAGTGCAGTTTTAAAATGGAGCCAGGAGTGCAAGCTCCTGCTTTTCTGCTTGGTATTTACAGAATACTTCGAGCAATAGAAAAATGGACTTCAGTTTCCCAACCCAAATGTTACCTGTTGCATTTTAGAAAAACATTTTTCTTTAAAAACTCCTTTCCAGTTTTGCTGTCCTCCTGACCTTTCTAGGTCATTTAGAGTGGCAGGTATAGCTAACCAGTATGGTAAGCAGGGTTTTGAAGATGTCTGATAAGTTGAGTAGCAACTGTTAAATGTTGAGAGGGGAAGGCAGGTGTTTTTTCTTTTTGGTCTGTGAACAAATGAGAAAAGGGAATAATTTACTGAATATTAGTAAGGAATAACGAAGGGTTCTTGTGTGTGCAGTCTGTACATTGCACAGAGCATAGTGAATGGGACTTAGGTCAATGTGCATTTTTCCAGTCATGTCTTGCTGAAGTGTTTTGAATTAGGGGATCTTCTTGTTTTCAGTCATACTCTTCTTAAGTTAGCTAGGAAATGACATTCAGACTAACAGTGAGAGAATATGAAAAACCCAGATATTTTGCTCAGAAGGCAGATAGTGGCAAAAGCAGAGCGTTAGCTCAGCCATACTAATGAGATGAAATTGCATTTCAGTCTCTAATTACATGATCGCTTGGACAGGATCTTCAAAGCATATAAATTGCTGTGGCTTTATTAAAGCCAATGCCAAGTATACACTAACAAAGAATGTGACTCCCTTTCTTGAACAGAGCAATTTTCTGGAGAAGTACCTTCACTTGCTTGTATTAAAAGAAGTACTATGTATAAAGTATGTTAATAGCTACTTACCCACAGATGTAGGGGGTTACACAAACTTACCGAGAGCAGTGCACCAGAAAATGTGTTGTTATTATGTTTCACTATTAAAGACCAATTGTATACTGAAGGACTGTATCATCATCTGTGTGCAAGAGAGGCAGAGCCCTGGAACCCATTTTTGGCTGGTGGCTGCCTAACTGTGCAGCTTTCCCATTCCCTTAATGTTTAATTTTACAGGGCTGCCCTGGAGCCCTCTTCAAATATTATTGCATCATTTCTTTCATATACCTAAAACATGCCAGGATGCATATATAGCTTTACTAACACCTCAACCTATTTTTGTTTCACATCAGCAGTTAAGAGGAAAGAAGCTAAATCTAGTATTTCCAGCCTTCCCCATACAATTACCTTGATTACAAATACATAAAGGGTTTGGATTCCCTGTGCTAGGTTGATGCAGGCTCCCTGTGAGCATTAAAGGTTGCTATTAAATGCTGACCAGTTTTCAGTAGCCCAGTTGGTGGTAGCCTGGCACAAAGCTACTGACTTAGTCACATCTCTGACAGTCAGGCTGTGGTGCTGGGTTTAAGTAGCAGACTCTGCAGTGGGGACCCAGGTAAACCCTGCGCTTGCTGCCAGATGCATGGTCCTCGTGTGCGTCTTAATTTGTCATGAAAACTTTTGGGTTTTTTAAACTTCCTGAAGCTTAATTAATAAACATGACAACTAAGTGAGAGTTGGCTCAAAGCCCCTTTCTCATCCAGCACACGGGCATAGTAGGGTAATTGTAGTTATTTACATTTGGCATCCAGCTGACTGAACTAACTGCACAGTATCTTTTTTTTTCTCTTGGAGTAGTGAGGCTATTAAATTAAACAGGTTAATGTGGCTGCAGCGTTTCACCCCCTGCTATCCTCGCAGCCATAGTAAATCTGCCACCTGTTTATTTCCATAAAAATTCAATTACAGCACTGCCAGTTTATTCTTCTTATGTGAGCTGTTAACTTCAGGCACTTTCAGACTTAAAGAAGTGCACAGCCCATTCCTTTCCAAAGCTGTTCTTCCTGATGCTCCTCCTTAGCTGGTAGCTTTTTTTTTTTGCTGGGTATCCCAGCCCCACATGACTTAAAAATGGGAGACCAGGTTTCTGCCGTGGTGCCTTGACTGGATGGTGAAAAAGGCCAAGCTATGTGCGCACCCCCCCCACTGCTGCACACAAACACACACACATGCACACACCTCATCCCCAGCCATGGGTGTGCACTGCAGGGCACAAGTAGCGACCACAGCAGCAGCAGTCAAAGAAGGTTAGCAAAACAGGTTAGTGATGGCTACGGTAAACCAGCGATCTTTTAAAATCATGCTTTTATTCTCTCCCTCCCTTCCTCTTTTCCAACGTTCTGCTCCGAGAGATACAAACCCATCTGACTATAAGAATGAGGTGTTGACTGATGTCCCCTTTTGTATTTGGGCTGTGATAGGTAAAACACAACCTTTACAAGATCATCCTTGAGACCCTTGTCATTGAATCAGACACAGTCAGGAAATGCCAAGGCTGGAATAACGCATCACCTAGAGCTATATTTTTCACTTGCAGAAGGCAGCCCTCCTGCTGGGGGAAACCCTGGTGAACAGGGCAGGCACCGTGCAGGGGTAAGGGACAGGGGCTGTCTCCGTCCTGTTTGGAGGTGCTCACCTGGCTGCCACAAGAAGTGGAGGTGGGTGGCAGGACAAGGAGGGGCAGACGTAAAGGAAAGTCACCCGGCAGACTCGTTTCATGATATCACTTGTCCCCACAGTATCCCCGAGGGAATGATAACACTTCTCTGTTTTATACAATGTTTAGAGAGCATTGGATGAAATACGAGTACTGCTGTTTTCTTTCTTTTTCTTTTGTCACAAATCCCACCATTCCTTCAGCTTTTTTCTCCCTTACTTCTGGTGGGAAAAATAACTTGGAAATGTTATTCTTCCAACAGTCTAAATTCTGGTCAGATGCCTGATTTTTTCCATTTCATCACTGCTCCCTCCTCTCCCTCCTCCTCCTTATTTTGTGGTCAAGAGCTTTTGCTTCTGCCAAAAGCAACAGTCTTAATGGGGAGCTTGAAGGTCAAAACTCAGAGAAAGAAACAGCGTGTGACTCAGAAAAGAAGTTCTATGCTATCATTTTTGGTTCTGGTATTGCTGCTAGTACAGACATTGTGGAAATCAAGGACCCTTTGGTATATGCTGTTTCCTGAGGGAGCATTTAAGGCATTAAGGGAATAAGAAGCAGGATGCTCTGACTGCAGAGAAGGGAAAACTACTGGGTTCAGTCTCAAGGCTGGAGGATGAGATAGCTTCATTTTAAAAGTTGCGGTAGTTTGAATTGCCTCTTTTGGGACTTAACCAGAGATTCAGATGCTGAATTTCTCCTGCCTCTTGTCTTGCTGTGCCCTAGGACACTGCAAGTGGTCACCAAGCCTGTGATTTCTCTGTTACCCTGTGCCAGCATTTGGCAGAGGTACGGGCTGTTCTGCACTGAGAAAGGCAAGGAAGACTGGGGCTTGTGGAGCTCTTGAGAGAGACTAGGTTTATTAACCATGCTGCTGTGGCAAACAGGCAAGCATTTTCCTAAAAAAAAAATATTATGCTACCAAAAGAACATTGGCTAATAAGAACATCCACTACTATTGTTGTCTGCTGCATTATTCTTTTTGATTTTCACAAATGTAGACCCACCTGCCTTGAAAATGTTTTCAGACTGGTTCCTTCAGCCTGAGGTCAGTCAGGAGAACATGCTCTGAGGCCATCTTCTCATTCTGCAGCCGCCTGAAGACTGCTGTGATGGGAATACCTCTCCATTGCACCCTACTGACAGGGAGGATGCACTTGCTTCATTCCATTTTCTGTGGAAATACTAGTTATAAATCAACCATGATACATTTGTAAGGGAAATCTGCAGCACAGGGAAATTCTGTTAATACCAAACTATACGGGTTTTAGCTCATGTGTTCAGCAGCCTTTGAGACAAAGAATCTGTCTAGTTTCATGTACTTTTCCTGAGTTATTCATAATTATTCATTATGTATGACCAATGCATTGCTCAGGTTGTGTTATGTACAGAAACAGTATTTGGAAATCTCCACATTTTTTTATTTTACTGTTTTCCCTTCCAGAGTTGCGCCCAAAGGAGAAGAATTATGTTGCATAACTTTGTGAAACTATTTAAATTTGGAATAATAATGACATTTTCAAAGGATAGTTAAGAGATGGGAATGGGTTTCTTGTATATATTACAGTATTTTGTCAGAACCAGACACAGGTGCATTGTCTTTGGACACCAAATTACTCAAATGCAGTTAAACAGTAAGACTTTTTTGCTTCTGGCTGGCTGGATTAGTCCAAATAAATTTCTAATTCATTTTTTTCGGTCCTGACTATCATCGTAAGCAAAATTCAACAAGCATTTTATGCCTATGCTTACATTGAAGAATGGCAATTGACTTGAGTGGGGTTTCTTTACATGCCAGAGTTCAAGTTTGCCTGCTGGTTCAAGGGTTTGCATAGCCACTTATAAGCCAGAGTAAATGTTTGTGCAGGAAGGAGTTCTTGGCCGGAGTTGGAAAATCAGAATCTAGTCTTTCTGCAAAATACAGGATAGCAAACTTTTTGATGCTTTTGTTGCTGAAGAGTAAGGGCTTATTTAAGAAAGAAAATCACAACAATGTGTTTGCTCTTGCTGCAGGTGATCTCATGTGGCATGGACTGTTATGAAACTATTGGAATCCTAAGGCTATGTTATTTGTGTTTATGTACCACAAGCTATATTAGAAAGATTGTTGAGGAATTGATTTAAAAAAAAAAAAGAAAGAACATTGGACAGTTTCCAAACCTTTCCCATTCGAGGGGTTTTTAAGATTTAATTGGCAGCTTTAACATCAGTCCTTCATAAGAATAAATAACTTGTCATTTTACCGTTATACAGCAATAGTCATTGTGGTGGAGGGGATGTTTCCCATGTGATCCCTGAGCACAGAAAGTGTATAGAATCATGGAATGGTTTTGGTTGGAAGTGACCTTAAAGATCATCTAGTTATAACCCCACAGTTATGGGCAGGGAGACCTTCTGCTACACCAGGTTTCCCAAAGGACCATCCAAGGTGGCCTTGAACACTGCCAGGGAGGGGGCATCCACAGCTTCTCCGGGCAACCTGTTCCAGTACCTCACCACCCTCATCGTAAAGAATTTCCTTCTTTTATCTAATCTTAACCTACCCTCTTTCA
This sequence comes from Opisthocomus hoazin, assembly GCF_030867145.1. NCBI lineage: Eukaryota > Metazoa > Chordata > Aves > Opisthocomiformes > Opisthocomidae > Opisthocomus > Opisthocomus hoazin. The sequence continues at coordinate 41,680,056 of NC_134418.1, read as the reverse complement.
GTTTGAAGCCATTACCTCTTGCCCCATCATTACATGCCCTTGTAAGAGGTCCCTCTCCAGCTTTCTTTAGGCCCCCTTCAGGTACCGGGAAGCTGCTCTAAGATGTCCCCAGATCCGTCTCTTCTCCAGGTTGAACAGCCCCAACTCTCAGCCTTTTCTCATAGGAGAGGTGTTTCAGCTCTCAGATCATCTTTGTGGCCCTCGTGTGGACCCGCTCCAGCAAGTCCATATCTTTCCTGTGCTGAGGGATCCAGAGCTGGATGCAGGACTCCAGGAGGGGTCTCAGCATAGTGAAGTAGAGTGGCAGAATCACTTTCCTCAACCTGCTGGCCGTGCTGCTTTTGATACAGCCCAGGACACGGTTGGCCTTCTGGGCTGTGAGCGCACATTGTCAAGTCATGCTGAGCTCCTCATCAACCAGCACACCCAAGTCCTCCTCAGTGCTGCTCTCGACCCATTCTCCACCCAGCCTGTATTTGTGCTTGGGATTGTCCCGACCCATGTGCAGGACCTTGCACTTGGCCTTGTTGAACTTCATGAAGTTTGCAGGGGACCACCTCTCCGGCCTCTCAAGGACCTTCTGAATGGCATCCATTCCCTCGAGTATGTCAACTGCATCACACAGCTTGGTGTTCCTGGCAAACTTGCCGAGGGTGCACTCAATCCCACTGTCCATGTCTTCCCTTATATATGTTCCTTATATCTTTTATAAGTAACAAACGACCAGGAAGTCCTGTGAAGCTTTAAAAACTCAAAGTTATTTGCAAGCAATACGCAAGTATTATTCATCTTTGTTGAAATGAGGGCTTCTGCAGGATAAAACATGACATAAAACGTGACAACTCTTCGATACAAAAGTGAATGACCATCTAGTGAACGTAGATTCCAGGGTCTATAGTTAGGCAGTATGTCCCAAACTAAGACATAGCCAAAGACTCCCATTTTATTCTAGACAAGCTCTTCTTCATTATGAAGAATGATACAATTTTGGGTTGTTTTTTTGTTTTATTTATTGTATTGTGTTTATTGTGTTTTGGTTTTGTTGGTTCCTTTTTGCCATAAAACACCATCATTTTGGTCTCTTTTTATGTTCTTCTGTACAGATCGTATTTGTCAGCTATTATCCTTTCATGTGACCTAATCACCTAAAGAAACTCTTAATGCATTTAGTAAAAGTCCAGATTTAGTTATTGTTTTTATCTTAGTTCACACAGAAACTGTGTAACAAAGGACACTGGATTCAGATGATCTGAGTTTTACCAGTTCCTCTCAGAGTTTTCTAGAAAAGGGCAATATTAATTTACCATGTCTAACTTCCTGGGGGAGTATTAATAGATGTTACAGCATGGAAATAAGTTACTATTTATTGACACTAAGATTCCTCAGGCTGCCTGTAGGAAATCTTCCTTCCCATTATCTTCCACTCAAATTTATTTATTTTCAGTCTACCAGATACATTTATTATTTGCTGTCTGCAGCTTCTTTACAAGCAAAAATTACTTCAACCTTTATTTGGACATATTTGCTCTGAACTAATCCATACTGAGTGCTTTGTGTCACCCTATATATTTATTTATATATAATTTATTCTCTTGTTTTTGTGGGTAAACAAAGTTCAATGCCTGCTGGATCCTAAGCACTGTTCTGGTGAATAGATGGCTTCCATCCAGAATGGATAGGACATCTGGAAGCAAACGACATCTAGAAGAAAGAACATCATAACATCCTCAACAGATTTTCCATGGGAAAAAACATGTCCAAAATGATTTTGAGATTGCTTCTTATTATTATTTGGGAAAGAGAAAGATCTTTCTTTTGATGGTGTCTACAAAATAAAGATGGATTTTCCCAGATGAGGTGAAGAGAATGCAATCAATGGCTTATCAACGCTCCAGAAATAAAAGGAGTCTTGAAATTGTTGCATTTGTAAGTCAAAAGCAATACACTTACCATCAGTTCACTGAGGACACTTAACTACCCTTGTATGTGTAACCTGAAACTTAACTATATAGAAAATACATGCTAGTGCAAAAGTTGAAGCTTGAAGGTTTGTACATGGTACAAACATTTTAAAAACATGAAGTATATACACAGGAAGGGGGGGAACTGTATTTTCTTCTTCTTTTTTTTCCTCAATTTTGGTTGCATTAGGTAGTATAAGTTACAAGAACAGGTAAATGTTTCCATCAGAAATATGTTTCCTAGTCTGACTCTCTATGCAATTGTGAAATCAATGAACTTTAAAGCAGTGAAAGAAAAAATAGAGAAATGGAATTTCCAAACTGGTGTGGTGCCCACAATTTTAAGAGTTATTCTTGTTCCCGTTATCTTTAAATTGTCTTTTAAAACAATTCATTTTAGCAGTTGGTGAAGAAAAAAATGATAAGCGTTTACAGCATTGCCCAATCTACCCTTTCTTTCTGTGAGGAGCAGATGCCACTGTTCTTTTTTGAGGAGTAATTGTGAATATACTGGTGAAAGGTTACTCAGAAGAGCATCTAAACATAGTATCCCATCCAAACAACTGCAGGATGACTGCCAGCTCTAATAAATAACCACTGACACCCAGAACCTGGGGTGTTTGTGGGCAACATCAAGGTGTCAACAGCCTGACAGAGCTTGTCTGTTGCTCCAGAAGGAGCTAATACGTTCTGAAACTTGTGAGCTTTAGGGGGTAATGACAATAAAGACAGTCTAGGAGGCCAGTTCCTCGGTGTGACCCTTCCTGGGACAAGCTGCAGGCTGAATGCTGGTTTCCTGTAAGTTTTTGATCAGAGCTTTATAGAGTTGTGAAGACAAACAGTGACATAGAGGTCTGGAATTAGTGATTTTGTGTTTTAACAATTTTGTTGAATTTTGCTATTTGAAAAGAAGGAACACATCTGACTTCAGAAGTCCAGATAGTCCAAATCTCTCTTTTTCAAGTTTCATTAAAAACTTTCCACCAGTAGCAGGATTCCTAGCATAATTAAGCTAAGTGAATGATTCCTGTGTGCTCTCTAGCAGCAGTGATGGACTCTGCTGATCAGCTGTAGGCTAATTATCCTCTCCCATCCACAGCTGAAGTGAGGACTAAATCCACTGGCCTGGTGCACCTGTACAGCTTGAAGTAATTAAAAGGGTACATATTATCTGCTTTTTAATTGGCTAGGTGAAATGATCAGTAAGCTGGGCTGATGGTTCCCAGCTGTGGATGTAAAGGAAGGAGTTCATAAAGCTTCAGAGGCCTCTCTGTTTAGGTGATGTGTTTGTGTTCTAGAGAGTAGGAATGATGTCAGAGTGCAGTGGATTCTCTTTTCTAGGCTACATAGCAAGATGATGGAGAGAGGTGAGTACCATTATGGGATAGTTTGCACCAATATTGCAAGCAGGAGGGGGAGTGGTGGATCACTTGTTGTTTATTAGATTTGTTATAACATTTGCCCTGTCAAAGAAAAAACTTCAGGGAGACCACTTCCAAGTTGTTGGAAGGTCACCAGGTAAGGTGTCAAACTGGGGCCATGTAAAACAAAGCTGCTGGTCTTCAGAGTGCTTACAGCTGAAAAGCTGTTACCTGCTACTGTTTAAAAACGTGGCTGCTGGTGATACCTTAGGGCTCGACTTTGTATCAAGCTTGGGCAGGATTTTAAAGAGGATATCCTCACTGGTTTTAATTGTTTTAATATGTTGTGTAACTTAGCATTTACCTATTACTATTAACTTGTGTGAAGTTGGAGGTGAATATGCCCTTCTTTTGATCTAATTAACTTCTTCTAAAGTGTCCAGAGCCAAAGCTGAGTATGGGTGACAGGCTTTGAGGTTTGTGGTATGCAGCATGAGGCAGAATTGTCTGGTCTGAGGGACTTTAAGACCTGTCAATGCAAAGGCAGTCAAAATGTTGATCTCTAAGAGTTGCTTGGCTATTTTAGATCAAGTCTTGCTCATTGTGCTGCTTGTGCTTCACAGACATACTCTGTGCTAACATGGTGTGACTGCTGTCCCTTGTGGGACTGTCCAGAAAGTTACTGGAAGTGTTTATCCCTGATAACTATCTTAATGAGTAGTGTGTTGCATAAATGCACATTGTATGAATATGATGTGGCTTTTGAAGTTGGAGTGGTAATTAGTCCAGTGGCTATTTGGATGGAAATCCCTGTATTATGTATAAAAATTGCTGATTTTTAAACCCTGAACTCGAGCTTCTTAGCAGAAAGGATTTATGCGCTGTTCTTCTTGTCTTGGTGTTGATAGTAAATCTGTCCTAACTTTTCTTGTTGTCCCTTTGTTCTGTCTTGGTAAAATGTATTGCAAAAATATCTTGCAGGCTTAGAGGTTTTTCATTAGACACCTGCCACTGGGATCTGATTCTTTTTCATCCTGTACAACTGTGACCTTGGAGCAAAACTGTTACTTCGTGGGGGCTGTGAAGTGGAAAATGTTTTATGGGAGATGTGGTGCAAACAGAGCCTGGTTCACTGCAAGAAGCAGGGCTTCCAAACCACAGCTCCTGTGAGGCAATGATGTGCCACAAAAATGCGGAAAGTACTGAAATAAAAGTTTCTGTGGGGATTCATATCAAAAGGATGTGTTTTGACAGTGAAAATTAAGATGCCTGTTTAGACTGAAATAATAAAAACATTTTCCTTTAGTTTCAGGATTTTTAGTTTATTTTGTTTCATGTGGAAAAAAAAAAAACAACCAACCAAAAAACCCCTGAACGCCCCAGCGTTTAAATTTTACTTCAGTGCAGTTAGGCTGTTGCTTTACTGTATCAGAAGCATTCCTTTAAGCTCACTGGAATACTCAATCTTTCTCCTCTTAATAGTTCAGTAGGATAGCCAAGTAGCTATATAATAATTTACTGTTGGGTTTTTTAATAATTGTCGAAAGAAAGAGCATAGAAGATATATTTATAAATATGACTTTGATACTAACAGCTTATTGAGAATTCTTTTCATTTTTGTTATGAGAATCTTTGAGGGAAGTTAACTTTGTTTGGAATTACATGGATATTATTGGAAACAAACCTCTGACAGATTTGAACCTGAAGTATTTCTGTAAGCGTCTTTCCAGAGGAAAGAAACATCTGTCCCTCCTTTCCAGCAAGAAGAGGTCTGCCTACATGGCACATGGTCTGTTCTTTCCTGAGAAGACAGAATTGCGCTGATAGGAATATTTTGCTGCCCAAGCTGTACCTACTTTTTGATTTCATTTAGTCTCAATGTCTATACAGTTAATTTTGCACAAGGATGCATTCACTTAGCAACTATAAAGTTCTGTTAAAACCATTGTTTTTTCTTTAAGCATAGCAGGTATTTTCTCCTTTGTAATTGGTTTATATGGAAGACCCTTCCCAGGTTTACTGTAATTATTCTTCTTGTAAATTGTGTATATTTTTCATATGTAATAATTGGAAAATAACCCTAAAAATGAAAAGGTAAAGCACCTTTGCAAAACACCTATTTCTAACTACTTCTAAAGCAACTTCTGTGTGTTTTACGCTAGGTATGATTCTTATATTTCATTATATATCAGCCTGTTATTTTTATTTTGAATGTCATAGTACTTGAAGTGCTTATAATGGTAATCAAAAAAAAATTTTTGCATTATCTGAAATGGCTTAAATCATTCTATAATATTTCTGTTCTACACAACTATTTTTAAAGAGGTATGAAAGGTAAGAATTACAAAGTTAGCTGCATTTTACAGATCAAGTGGTTAAAGAGAATGCTTGCTTATGGTCTTGGAAAGTGTGAGAATGTCTGAAGTTCCATTTTAAGTTTGAATTCTACTTCAGTTCTATTTCAGTTACTGAAAATGTTCTGTTTTCCCAATAAGTTGTTTTTGATCCAAAATTTTCCTCTCTCATCTTGGATGTGATTAGAGGTTGGGTGGAGCACCAGGCAGGATTGGGTAATTGCATAAAAATTGGTTTAAACAAAGTTAGGTTGGTCTAGAAGAACAGTTATGTTAGCTCATCCTTCTGAGATCAGTCTTGATGACTTCTCATTAGAAGTTTGTGAGGAAATTATTTGGTGGTTACTAATGGAAGAATATTTTGGAGATATATAGAACTTTTATTCATAAGAATGTCAGCTGCAGGGAAATCTTACTAAGTCCTAATTAGGAATGCTCGAAGACATAAGAATTTCATGTGTGCCACGGCTTGCACTTGCAACACAGTGTGATAAATTATAGTCTGATTTTAATTGATAAGATATGACAAGCTGCATCTTCAGAGTTCTCAGTCTTCATTGAGACTCTGAGAATATCAGTCACAGTTTACCTGGTGAAGTCCTGAGCATCAGATTAAGGTGCCTAGTTTGGTGCATGAACTAGTTTTACTGTTTATCATTGCTTTTAATAAAAATGATTTAAACAGCATACTGTACTCTCTATCATCAGGGTTAGTTACCCTTTATAACGTAGCGTCATGCCATCAGTTCTAATTATCTACTGCCCATTACATTTTATGGACTACATAAGAGAATAAACAGCAGTAGTGTGTGGGGGAGTGTTTGGTTTTTCTAAAGTAGTGTGCAACTTTTTAATTGATGTAATTAAGTCAAGTGAAGAGTTGTGGAAAGGCTATTCTAGATAAGGGCTGCAGAAGGCCATGAATGCAGACTTTGAGTGGGGTGGGTTAGGTAAGGGAGTAAGTACAGAAACTGATATCCTTGCAAACAAGTCTACTCAGGCTTTACAACCTGTGAGCAAACTAATCTCAAGAAATGAGGGGGTAGCGGAGTCATCTGAAAGTGGGTGCTGATGTAGTCCTTTAGTCCATGTGTTTCTGAAGCCTGAGCAGCGGGCTGGAATAGAGAAAGCAATAGAAGAGGGTACTTCAGCACTCTGGGAAAGAAGAAATTAAAGCATGCATGTGAGTTCTCTGCAGAAATGAAGTAATGGCAGAGGTTTCTACAGGTGATGTTATAACATAGGGAATGCATGAAGTTTTTAAATGAAAAATGAGTCCTTTCATTTTAGGCAGAACAGATGTTTTAATGCTTTTCATATGACGTGAAAAAAGTCCAGCATTGTATATTGACTTCTGTTGTTCTGCGAGTTGTAGGAATATTATGCCAACAAACAACTTCTTTCTTGATTTGGCATTAGAAACTTTGGATTCAAAATATTTACTTTCTGGCTGATGATAGATATTCTTTACTCCCTTTTTTGATATATTGAGGTTAATATGACTGATATCATCCTAGTTTAATTACAAACTACATATAAAAACAAGCTTAACTAGTCTAAAAAAATCTTCTGGTTATGAAAACTGGATAACTTTCTTCCTTAATTTGAAAAGCAGAGACTGAGATGCTTTTGCAGATAAAGAACAAAAACCATTAGAGACATGTATTTGATCAAAGTTCTCACTTTCTCAGATACTCTTTTTCTACTTGCGATTACTTATCACTATGCATTTTTTATGGTCAAAAGATTCATTTTCTGTCTCTGTACATACATTATAATATCATTCCTTCATTCTCTGAATGTGTTTGGACAGCAGCAGGGAAGAAGCGTGAAGGTGCCAGGAAGAGAAACAATTACAAAATAAGGAAATCTGTTTGTTACCAGCCTGCAGGCAGTTAAAATGTTGTTTGTTCTACTGTGAGCAATTAATGGCTAAGACTGCAGGAAATATTTAATTGAGTATTGATTTAAAACAAAACTGGTATTCAAGTAGCTGCATTCTGTTTAACTGCCCTTATCTTTTACTTAACATAGACTTTAAGAACACAGTGTAATCTATATATGACCTTTGTCTTTTGTTTTTAACCTCTTGGAAAATCAAGATGAGGATCAAAACTGTCAGTGTTCGGAAGATGCTAGTATAAGGTTAAAGATGTGAATTATGATGGTTCCAATAACTATGTAAAGATAATGCCATTTCATCTTAAAGGCACCAGACCGGCATCTGTATTACTCTCATACTTCAGCTGAAGGTCCTTTGTAGTGTTTAAGCATGTATTTAAATGTTAAGATGTATAGGGATGCTCTTGAGTATGTGCTTAATGTCTGGGTGAATTAGGACACTGCCTAGGAACAGGGAGTGATGACACTACTGAGACATATGGTTGTGTTTCTTGAAGTTCTATTCCTCTAGCTCATGTTTGAGGGCTTTTTTATGTGGATGTGATGGCCATTATTGTAGAGTAAACAGCAGAATGAGAGGTCACTTAAATATTCCATAGCAACATCCTTGTTTTGTGAATCAAGAAAAACAAGATTGTCTATTACTATTTTTGTGCATAATACCTGTTCTCAGACTGCCAGGTGGTGAAACTGGGGGAGCTTCATACAGCTTGAACAGTTCAAAGTAGTGCTGGCAAATAATGGAGTACTGAAAAATCCATGCCTGCTATTCAGTGAGCAAGAAATGAATCATCCTGATGTGAATAGCAGGGATGCACACAGCTAAATCAGGGAGCAGTGTCCTCTGTTTTCTTCTCTCTTACCAGACTTTGATTTTTCCCTGCCTTTCCACTGAGGTTGTAAGGGAAAGGGAACCTGAAATGGGAGTCCCAGTGTTGTTGGAGAGGTTTCCCATGTATCCAGTCCTAGGGAAGCATCTGCCTGAGAATGAAGGACTTTTATTCACTTCTTGGGCACAAAGACTGGCTTCCCAAGAAACCCCTCCTTTTTTTCCCCAGGGAGAGAATGGAACTGGTTCTTTTTTTCTACCCCCTTTTTTTGTGTGATGTGTTGATCTCCTAGTTTTTTACTGGCTTTTGTTAAATTATCCTCTTTGCACGCCCATAGCCTTCAGCTAAGAAATCAAATATGTAGTTTTAGTCATAAAACTTAAAATAATAATGACAAATATTAACTAATTAACATTATAGTTATATAAACATGTGAATCTTAAACTATTTCTGAAGTAAAATAATAACTTTGGAAAAATATTGCCCAGTGATTTTGTAAATGTCAGATTGATAGGTTTTCTGTCTGTCTTTTCAGTGTTGAGCTAGATTTTAACAAGCTCATTGCCTCTTTCATTTTGCTGATATTTCTCTGGATTTCATTCCTTTTGATAACAGAGTCAGAACAGACGAAAATGTAAAGTATGCTCCCAGGAAGTTATCTCAAAATTTTAGATTTCTACTATGCACCATAGGGTATCCCAGAAGACATTGGCTATCCTAAACTACAGAAAGCTAGATAAGTAATTTCATTTTCATAAAATGTATGAATTTCAATCTCATAGTACTGCCTACTTAGAAATTCACTTATTATATGCACATCACTGGTTACTATCCTAACAAAATCAGTGTCACAGAATGGTAGGGGTTGGAAGGGACCTCTGTGGGTCATCTAGTCCAACCCTCCTGCCGAAGCAGGGTGTCCTAGGTTTGGCCAGGACAGGGTTAATTTTCACCGGACTCCAGGAAAGGGGCACAGCCGGGGGGTGGGGGCTGACCCCACCTGGCCAAACAGAGCCCGGTATTCCATACCATGTGACGTCACGCTGGTTTCCGGTGGGGGGGGTGGCACGGGGGGAACTGACTCGTGGCGCCGGTCCTGTCCAGGGGAGAGAGTCTGTTGTGCGAGTTTGTGTCGTATTTTCTCCTTACCTGCATCGTTGTTGTTCTTGTTCCCTCTGTTTGCTGCTCTGTTAAACTGCCCTTATCCCGACCCACCAGTTTCTGCCTCTTTGTTTCCATTCTCCTCTGCACCGCGGCGGGGGGAGGGGTGGCCGCGTGGCGCTTTTGTTGCCGGCGGCAGCTGAAACCAGAACATTAAATTGGCGTCCAACATGGGGTGGGGATAACGGCAGGGCTGAGCAGCGGGTGTTAAAACTGTTTTCTTACGTTTTGTTAAATTTTGTTATACGCATTTTTCTGTGTTAGTTAAATAGTGGCCAGTAAAAATGTTTCCGACCTTGTTCAGATGGCTCTGGTATGTCAGTCCTTACTTGCAGTATGTATTCACTGCTGTGCTGTTTGTTACCTCGGGGAAAAAAGATCAGGATGACGATTTTACTGTACTGTATGATATCGACTTATGATATGATAACATTACTGTGCATGAAATTAGGCTTGTATTTGCATGCGGCACTGCAGTCATTTCCGTACCTCGGATCCTATGTCTTAGAATTCGTGAATAATCAAACCCAATCTGTGGGGAAAACCGAAGGGGATACCTTCCCCCACTCTTTCGCCCTCCCCTCTCTCCTTCAGGCTGGTCCTAACGGCTTTTGAGAATTTCGAGTATCTGTGGGATACTCAGGCCAGCACTCTCCTTTTGTTCTGCCTCCTGAATGGGTTGCAGGTTTTGTTTAGGGCTAAACAAGTAAAGAACATCATGCAGAGACCTGCCCCGGGCCGGATAGCTGTGAGTGGCTGGGTGTGTGGGACAGCATGGGCAAGTACCTAGGGCAGTGGACACCCCCGGTGTTTTTTAAACTCATCCCTGAACAAGTACAGGATCTGGACAATTTAGTAAAATATCTGCAAAAAGTGTGCTGCCAGTCTGGGAACTCCAGAGACACAGATCACAGCAATGTGCTGGGGTCTGGCCCACGCCTACTGAGCTTCCCTGTTCAACACTGTTCACTGCCTTAAAGGGGAAAGGGGGGGAAACGAAGCGGCAGGCACTGCAACTGGTGCTGCCCCCCCCAGCCAGCCCTGCAGCCCCTCCAGCCCAGCAGGCAGTCACAGCCCCCCCGACCAGCATCACCGCTGCCACAGCTGCAAGGTCTGCCTCAGTTTCCCTGGCAGGCACAGCAGCTGCTGCAGCCCCAGCTCTGGCTGCAGGCATCACGGCTGAGCCCAATGACCAACCTGTGCCAGTAGCAGTCGCCCCCGTAAAACTAAAGAAAGACGCAAAGAGAGCAGATCGCTTCGGGAGGGATGACGATGAGCCAGGGTCATCGCGGGAGATAGAGACAGAGATCATCACCCGGTCCCTGTCCCTGGGCGAGCTGCGAGACATGCGGAAAGACTTCAACTGCCACCCAGGCAAGCACATTGCCACCTGGCTGCTGCGGTGCTGGGATAACGGGGCCAGCAGCTTGGAGTTAGAGGGCAAGGAAGCCAAGCAGCTGGGATCCCTGGCCAGGGATGGGGGCATTGACAAGGCCGTTGGGAAGAAGGAACAAGTCCTCAGCCTCTGGAGGAGACTTCTGTCAGGCGTGAAGGAGAGGTACCCCTTCAGTGACGATTTTGTATGCTATCCTGGCAAGTGGACCAATATGGAAAGGGGGATTCAGTACTTGAGGGAATTAGCTGTGCGGGAGCTGGTTTACTGTGACACAGACGATGAGCAGGTACCCACAGACCCAGATGAACTCCAGTGCTCACAATCCATGTGGAGGAAGTTTGTGCGGAGCGCACCCTCCTCATATGCCAGCTCACTGGCACTTGTAAACTGGAAAGGTAAAGAGGCACCAACAGTGGATGAGGTGGCTGTCCGACTCTGGCAATATGAGGAAAGTCTCTCTTCCTCCATTTTCTCAGCTGTGGAGAAACTGGCCTGGGAAGTCCGACAAATGAAAGAGTAGGTCCTACTCCCCACCTGTACGGGCCAGTGTCTCAGCTATTAGGGGCAAGCGTTTTTCTGCTCAGGAGAGGGAATACAGAGGCTATACACCCCGGGGCACCCTGTGGTTCTACCTGCATGACCACGGAGAAGACATGAGGAAGTGGGATGGAAAACCCACCTCAAGTCTAGAAGCACGAGTCCGTGAGTTGCGAGGTAAAACAGTCACAAAAGGGGATTCTGTTAGGAAAAATGCAGCTCCAGTTTCCAGCAGCCAGCTCTCCAGACCAGGTAGACAGTTTGACTTTGATTCCGATCCTCTGGAGGGGACCTCCAAGTCATTTTTACAGCAGGTGAGCAGCAAATTCTCTGAACAGGATTAGAGGGGCCCTGCCTCCAGCCAGGTGGAGGAAAGGGACAACCGTGTTTATTGGACGGTGTGGATTCGGTGGCCTGGCACGTCAGATCCACAAGAGTAGAAAGCTCTAGTGGACACTGGTGCACAGTGTACTTTAATGCCATCAGATTTAAAAGGGTCAGAGTCCATTTGCATTTGTGGAGTGACAGGGGGGTCCCAAGACCTGAGTGTATTGGAGGCTGAAGTGAGCCTCACTGGGCAGGAGTGGCGGAAGCACCCCATTGTAACTGGCCCCGAGGCTCCATGCATCCTTGGTATAGACTATCTTAGGAGAGGGTATTTCAAGGACCCAAAGGGGTATCGGTGGGCTTTTGGCATAGCTGCTGTGGAGACGGAAGAAATTAAACAGCTGTCCATTTTGCCTGGTCTCTCGGAGGATCCTTCTGTAGTGGGGTTGCTGAGGGTTGAAGAACAACAGGTGCCAATCGCAACCACAACGGTGTACCGGTGACAGTACTCCCTTATCCCCATTCATCAGCTGATCGGCTGGCTGGAAAGTCAAGGAGTGATCAGCAAAACTCGCTCACCCTTTAATAGTCCCATATGGCCAGTGAGAAAATCTACTGGAGAGTGGAGACTGACAATAGACTACCGTGGCCTGAATGAAGTCACACCACCGCTGAGTGCTGCCATGCCAGACATGCTAGAACTTCAATATCAGCTGGAGTCAAAGGCAGCCAAGTGGTATGCTACAATTGACATGGCTAATGCATTCTTCTCCATCCCTTTGGCAGCAGAGTGCAGGCCACAGTTTGCTTTCACCTGTAGGGGCATCCAGTACACCTGGAATCGACTGCCCCAGGAGTGGAAACACAGTCCCACCATTTGCCATGGGCTATATCCAAACTGCACTGGAAAAGGGTGAAGCTCCAGAACATCTGCAGTACATCGACGACATCATTATATGGGGTGACACAGCGGAGGAGGTTTTTGAGAAAGGGGAGAAAATAGTTCAGATTCTTCTGAAAGCCGGTTTCGCCATTAAGCGAAGTAAAGTCAAGGGACCTGCACAAGAGATTCAGTTTTTGGGAATAAAATGGCAGCATGGGCGCCGTCAAATCCCAATGGATGTCATCAACAAAATAGCAGCTATGTCTCCACCAACCAGCAAAAAGTAAGCACAGGCCTTCCTGGGTGTTGTGGGTTTTTGGAGGATGCACATCCCAAATTACAGCCAGACTGTAAGTCCTCTGTACCACGTGACCCGGAAGAAGAATAATTTTGAATGGGGCCCTGAGCAATGACAGGCATTTGAACAAATTAAACGGGATATAGTTCGTGCCGTAGCCCTTGGACCAGTCTGGTCAGGGCAAGATGTTAAAAATGTGCTCTACACCGCAGCCGGGGAGAATGGCCCAACCAGGAGTCTCTGGCAGAAAGCACCAGGGGAGACTCGAGGTCGACCCCTGGGGTTTTGGAGCCGGGGATACAAAGGATCCGAGGCCCGCTATACTCCCAATGAAAAAGAGATTCTGGCAGCATATGAAGGCGTTCGAGCTGCTTCAGAAGTGGTGGGCACTGAAGCACAGCTCCTCCTAGCACCACGATTGCCAGTCCTGAGCTGGATGTTCAAAGAGAGGGTCCCCTCTACGCATCATGCCACCGATGCTACGTGGAGTAAGTGGGTTGCGCTGATCACCCAGCGCGCCCGAATGGGAAACCCCAGTCGCCCAGGAATTCTGGAGGTAATCATGGACTGGCCAGAAGGCAAAGATTTCGGAGCACCGCCAGAGGAGGAGGTGACACGTGCTGAAGAGGCCCCACTTCCAGAAGATGAACCAGCTTCCAGAAGATGAGAAACAGTATGCCCTGTTCACGGATGGGTCCTGTCGCATTGTGGGGAAGCAGCAGAGGTGGAAGGCTGCTGTGTGGAGCCCTACACGACAAGTCGCGGAAACTGCCGAGGGAGAAGGTGAGTCCAGCCAGTTTGCCGAGGCGAAAGCCATCCAGCTGGCTTTAGACTTTGCCAGTCGAGAGAAGTGGCCAGTGCTCTATCTTTACACTGACTCTTGGATGGTGGCCAATGCCTTGTGGGGGTGGCTGCAGCAATGGAAGAAGAACAACTGGCAGCACAGAGGCAAACCTATCTGGGCTGCCCCATTGTGGCAAGATATTGCTGCCCGGCTGGAGCAGTTGGTTGTAAAAGTCCGTCACGTGGACGCCCAGGTCCCTAAGAGTCGGGCCACTGAAGAACATCAAAACAACCAGCAGGTAGATCAGGCTGCGAAGATTGAAGTGGCTCAGGTGGATCTGGACTGGCAACATAAGGGTGAACTGTTTATAGCTCAGTGGGCCCATGACACCTCGGGCCATCGAGGAAGAGATGCGACATACCGATGGGCTTGTGACCGAGGGGTGGACTTGACCATGGACACCATTGCACAGGTTATCCATGAATGTGAAACATGCGCTGCAATCAAGCAAGCCAAGCGGGTAAAGCCTCAGTGGTATGGAGGACGATGGCTAAAATAGAAATATGGGGAGGCTTGGCAGATTGACTACATCACACTGCCACAAACCCGCCAAGGCAAGCTCTATGTACTCACAATGGTGGAGGCCACCACCGGATGGCTGGAAACCTACCCTGTGCCCCATGCCACCGCCCGGAATACCATCCTGGGCCTGGAAAAACAAGTCCTGTGGCGACATGGCACTCCTGAAAGAATCGAGTCGGACAACGGGACTCACTTTTGCAACAGCCTCATAGACACCTGGGCCAAAGAACACAGTATCGAGTGGGTGTATCACATCCTCTACCATGCACCAGCCTCTGGAAAGATTGAACGGTACAATGGGCTGCTAAAAACCACTTTGAGGGCAATGCGGGGTGGGACTTTCAAAAATTGGGATACCCCTTTAGCAAAGGCCACCTGGTTGGCTAACACCAGAGGGTCCACCAACCGGGCTGGTCCTGCCCAGTCAAAACCTCAGTGCCCCGTAGAGGGGGATAAAGTCCCTGTAGTGCACATGCGGAACATGTTAGGGAAGACGGTTTGGGTTAGTCCTGCCTCGGGCAAAGGCAAGCCCGTCTGCGGGATTGCCTTTGCTCAAGGACCTGGGTGTACCTGGTGGGTAATGCGGAGGGATGGGGAAGTTTGATGTGTACCTGATGGGGATTTGATTTTGGGCGAGAATAGTCCATAAATAAATTGTATAAAGTTAATTGTTAAATAACCCTGTCACTGCCTGTTATCACTGTTATAATTGTTATATTTTGTACCAGTAATAGCATAGTAAGAATCGTCCAGATTAAAGAAGGATGGACTTTTTCGATGAAAACCTAGCAGAGCACAGCGATGATGGAACTGGACCTGGTTTTCAACAACTGGGATCCAGCAACTTCATCAAGATCAACATCTCCTGCAGACTTTGGTCACGCGCCGCACCAGATACATTAGCCGTGAGCTCCGGATGCAGCAAGTGACTGCCCACCACCACACATCACCTCTCCTGCCACGGAAGACCATTACGACAGATGGAGCCTGAAGTCATGGATTAAATTAACTCAACGGACACTTTAGAGTGATGATCCATAGACTAAGGGAATGATATCTGGAGACAGGAGAAGTGGTGGTGATCAACTGGACAATGGGGGACCTGGGCATGATGTAGATGGTATGGAATAAGGGGTGGATGATGTCCTGGGTTTGGCCAGGACAGGGTTAATTTTCACCGGACTCCAGGAAGGGGCACAGCCGGGGGGTGGGGGCTGACCCCACCTGGCCAAACAGAGCCCTGTATTCCATACCATGTGATGTCACGCTGGGTTCTGGTGGGGTCGCATGGCGTGGGGGAACTGACTCGCAGCTGGGGAGCGCGTGGCGCCAGTCCTGTCCAGCAGAGAGAGTCTGTTGTGCGAGTTTGTGTCGTATTTTCTCCTTATCTGTATCGTTGTTGTTCCTGTTCCCTCTGTTTGCTGCTCTGTTAAACTGCCCTTATCCCGACCCACCAGTTTTTTGCCTGTTTCTTTTCATTCTCCTCTGCGTCGGGGGGAGGGGCGGCTGCGTGGCGCTTTTGTTGCCGGCGGCAGCTGAAACCAGAACATAGGGTCACCTACAGTAGGCTGTAAAGGACCTTGTCCAGGAAGGTAAAATATCTAATGATAAGTAATTGTACTTACCGTGTTTACCATTTTGTAGATGTGAAACTCAGAGTGGCTCAAAAATGTGCAGAAATACCTCTGTTTAGTGTTTTATCCTCTTTCTCTGAACGGTTTAGAAAAAAAGGTTAGTGGTAGATGGTGGTAATTGACCTGTGTAAGATTCAGTAGTGAGTTGTCGGGACTGAGGGTGGAACAGTGAAATACTGGCTCTCGGACTTCTGTAACCATTTTAATCTTGCTTTTTAATAGCAAGATGAATAATACACCAGTTTGTCCTGTTACAAGTAACTCAACAGACACTCCAATAGGATGAGTGTTGCTAATTATAATGAATTAGTATTACATCAAATGTATCTATACTGGCAAGTCAAAAGATTGAAAAAATACAAATTATCTTTCAGACAGGCAGAGGAAAAAGCAGTTTAGCAAAGTAAAAACCCCAGGTCTTTCCTCCTATTCCACTCCTTTTCTCAAGTACATTTATTAAGTTCTTCTGCCTCCCACAACTCCAAGAAACTATACTTGACTTAGACTGAATTCACTTACAAAGTGGAACACACATTTGTGTTCAACAGCTAGATATCTCCCTACCTGGCGCACCTGTCAGGCTTGGTATTCCTGTGCTGAGGGGGCTGAATAATGACTAACTAGATGAAGAGAACTAATGCAGCTATTTTGTGATACTGGATATGCTGTAATTCCCTAAGCCTTTTATGAATGCAGTTTAAGAGCAGAAAAGCTTTCTTTGCTTTAGAGTTTATCTTAAGTTGCAGGGAGAAGGACTAGTGTTTCACTCTTACTCGTACATATTTTCATAATACTTTGAGCCTTTTGAAGAGATGTTCCTGGTGCCTGCTCTGAAAGACCACTTTTGTTACAAAAGCAAGAAATTCAGCATACATTATACTTGTACAGGAAGACAGTACCTGTGCTTCTGCACAGCGCATCCATGTGTTCTTTCTACCTAACTTGAAAACATATGGAGTGACAGGGAACGAAAAGGTTGTGGAAGAGAGAATGTCTGATGTCTTCAAATCATCCAGCATTATCTTGCAAGTTAATGTGAGAGCAGATGAGAACAGTGACCTGATGCTTCAGAAGTGGCAATTCATAATTTATGCTGGATAACATGTGTATGACTACAAGCTTCAATAATGCAGAGATCACTTTGCTTGCAATAGTCTGATCTATTCCACGATTCTTCTCCAACCAGCAACTTGGCATGGGTAAGCAAAAATACACGTCCACATAAATACAAAGAAAATGTTTCCCACTGGAATGCAGGATCCAGTGGGAAGTTTACCCAAAATTTTTTGGAAACACATATGGGGGGAAGGATTTTTTTATCCTTAGTGTGCTTTTTTGTAGAAGGACAGAACGGGTACCAGCAATTTTTATGAAAGAAAAGGAGGCAGCAATATTTAGTGTTCAAAACTGAGTGCAAACTGATGCAAATGTGCACCTCAGTGATGCCTGTGGGTGGACAAAAATCTCAGGCACAGGTTGCCTTGGTGTTTTGTGCATCAGCAAGGGATTGACTATAAGAACTATTTGTTGTGGGAAGCATTGGAGTCTCTTTCTCTCTGAATAAGTAGATTCCACTTTAAAAGAGAATGAATTACTTTGAGCAATGTTTTAGTCTGAAGGTAGAAATTTCACTGGAGCCCCAAATGGAAGTGCTTCACCATGGGACTAAACTGCTGAGCTGCTCTAAGCCCTACTTCTCTGGTCATCACTGCTCTTTCCAGACCAGTTCTAACACTGGAGTGGAAGGGCTTTCTGTGGTACCTTGTGCCTTTTTGTTTGGCCACTGGGACCTGGTGCTTTCAGATCATGGATGATACCAGCCTGCCCATGGTATATGGAACTGGGAGAGTAATGGGACTTTGGAAACCACTTACTTGTCGTGGTAAAAAATTGCTCCTGAAACTTAGGAAGGCTAGGTGAACAGAAGAATGCAAAGAAGATAAGCAAAACTCGTTGTTCTGTGCATGTCAATTCTGACATTGGACATATCAGACTTCAATGTAATTTCATACTGTAAATGTATAAAAAGGTTTTGCTGGAGTTTTCATAAAGTGCAGTGAAAGAAAAATATGTATATATGTGCTAATTGAATTGTAATGCACTAACCACCTCAAGTGTAATAAAAAATATGTAACCATTTTTGATTCCAAAGCAGTTCTGTTATAACTTTATAGGTGCAATTTGGCTGCAAAGGAGGTGTGTAAGGAACAGATTGCTAAATACCTCTTTTAAAATGTTACTTACTGCTTAACAAGCTGCTTTGAGTGCAATTTCTCTGATCTGCTGAGAAAGAAGTACAAATTAGATTTGGTGTTTGTCTAATTTATCTTTTGGTATACTAACTCACAATGTAGTGGTGAGGAAACCTTGCATCTTTGTTTTAACCTGATTTTTCAGTATTTTGGCTGACATATGAGTGCAGCTAATTTTTACTGCAAGAACGTAACTAGAGCTGGGCTTGCTTTTGGGGTGTGGTGTGGTTCTTTTTTGATCAGGCTTGTGTTTTCTATTAGATTTACCTAACTGTAAGGAGATAGGGAGCAATACTCTCCATGTGGGTTGTCTTTGTCCTTGTGGGAGTTCTCAGGAACCCTGGAAACGTCCTTTAATGCACTCAGTTGCTTCATGTCAGGAAAATCTGCAGCCTTCCTTCCCACCTTGTTCTGTGATCTGACAGATTTCACAAGCTATTGTAGTCATGGCTTGCCTAGATCTATATTTGGGTGGGAGACTTCAAAGACAGCGTAGAAGATAGAGGAACAAATGTTGGTAGGATGCTTGGAAGTCCCTGATTTACAGTACTGAACAACTCCCCTTCAGTGGTAGGGAATTTTATTTTTGCTCTGGATGATATGCAATTTTAGGCAAAAGGCAAAACAAAAGTTACTGTTTGTAGTCATTACTATCTTCCAGGTTTAGAGGATTATGTAGCTCTAAACTCTGGACTAGACTGGACTGCTTACATTTGGAGAAAGATATTCTACAACCACAGTTCTCCTCTTAATTTTGTATTGCTGTGTTGTGCAAAACCAGCTGTGATGTTCATGAAGAAACATGTACTAGTTTTTCAAGTACTTTGGGATAACAGATGCTATTAGAAGTGCAGTATTTCAGAGTTTTAGTGTGTTTTTTTTCCCCTCTGGTATCAGGAGAAAAATAGATTAAGAAAATACCCTAGTTTTTGTGAAATATTAAATTTTATTTTAGTGTTTTATTATTTTTGTAAATAATACCTCTTTTTGGTAAAAGTCTTAAGGAGTCAGCATAGCTGAAAAGTCACTTAAGGGCTTGGCCTCTGACTTCAGATTAAAGCCTTATTGGTCCTGTTCCTCAAGATTAGGAGTGCCACCTCACAGCGGCTTCATTGGGAATTATATGATTAGATGCCTTTTGAATACCTGAATTTAGGCTCTTGTGTATCATTTCCACATCTATATCTTTAACAGCAGCATAATGAAGTTTTTTACTAGTATCAATAGTAGAATAAGAACAGACTACTGTCCACAGCCCCTGCAAGTGCTTGGGTTCAGCAAAGGAATCCTTGTCCTTGCTCTTGTCATACTGAGGTAGATGTGTGCTGTGGATGCTGATCACCCTTCTGGAGAGACGGGTGTCCTGACCCAACATGCTGTGTGTGGGATCCCTGGCAGGGCTCTGATGCTGTGCAGCTCTCTGTTTACAGCAGTCATCTGAGCTAATATTGGTAGGTCTAAAACTTACAAAATATTCAGGTCCTGACAGAGCCTTTTAGTCTGCATTCATTTTGTTCAGAGTAAGTAAGAGATCAAGGGGAAGGAAACAAAAATTAAGTAGAAAAGTCAGAGTGGCTTGGTGAAAGGATGGAGGCCCATTCACAAATAACTCAGTGTCTCAGAATTAAGATAATGAACTATCATTATTACATTCTTTCCAGGGTTTTCCTTCTGTGTGCATTAGATGTTTTGTGCCATGTCTTGTTATCTTGTGTCAACATCACTTACTGTCATTTTGGTGAGCAGTCAGAGTGGAAGCAACAATTACGCTGCAAGTTGTCATTAGATTAAAAACATGAAGTTTTCTGCATTTGGCGATGGCTGTGAACTCCAAGTTGCTATTTCTTTTCTTCTGCTTCCCTCCCCCCCTTCCTTTTCTCACAATCAGTGCTCTGAAAATTAAGATGAACATATTTGTAATAAAAGAAATACAGTAATCTGGAAAAAAGCTTTGGAGGAATTTTCCCACGTAATTCTAGCAAGCTATTGCACACTATTTGAAATTTCAGAAAAATGCCACATTATCAATTCACAGCAAAATGCTAAAATGCAGGTGACAAACATTTTAACTGTTGTCTTATTTCTCTGCTATAACCTGCAACACTAGAAGGAAAAGTTTTGTAAAATAGTGTGTTCACTTTTGTTCTACAACACTCGGAACTACATTATCCATATGACGCATATATGTTCACAGCACACTGTCTTCTGAAATCCGTAGTCATCTTTCTGTGCTATGGGACATATTTGTCACAATGACAGGAGGGTTTAGGTTTGCGAATAACCAAAACCAGATGATATAATAACCTTAGACACACACTGACAAAGTTACTCATTGAATATTTTCCTTGGCTCTAAGGATGACTTGAAAGAATAAAGCAGTCAGTCAGAAGTTGTAATCTTTCTGCTTTTTTAGTAGTACATATATTGCAATTTGGAAATTACTTTTTTCCAAGAAAAAGAGTATAGCCCCTAGGTATGTGCATTGGCATGTTTTGGAGAAAAACTGATTTCAGAGTAGCCCTTAGTCTTATTTTACTATGCTTCACTGGAAAAAATGATTCTTGCAGTCCACAGGCAAACAGCAGTGTTTTGAAAGAGGTTTTCAATATGTAAAAATCACAACCAGAATAATGGTAGTTTCATGGTATACTTTGTAAGGACTGTGTAAATCTTTTATTGTTAGGCTGCAAAAAAGACTGATCTATGATTTAATGAAACTGAGAGGTAAGTCATGCTTTTTACTGGCTCGTAACCTGTGCCATACTTTGCATCATCTAAACAGCAAAGGCTCTTAGATTGCTTGTGTTTAATTCTGGAATGTCTAGTACCTTGCAAACACAGGAAAACTTGTGGGTATAGCCAGATACTCCTAGTGGAGGAATAGAAAATTTTTTTTTTTGATCCATCATGATAACAGCTTGCACCGATTCCTTCCACAGAGTGCTGTCCAAAGATGTGGTGTGTGGGCTGTGTGCAATGGCTGTCTTGGTTAGGGGTAGGGGGCTCCAGGGTTGGAAGGTTTTTGGTTTCTAAATGATCTTGTTCTGCAGGCTGAGGCCAGCCTGCTTTGCAGAGGTAGAAAGTGTCCTCCATTTTCCTCCTGTAAGCATTCTGGTTGTTTGGTTTGAGGCTGGTAAACTTCAATATCAAGTGGGTGGAAGAGCAGTTGGGGTTTTGAGTGCATATTGGGATCTTATAAAACAGAAAGCACATTTGTGGGAGCAGGTGGAGATCCATCCCAAGGGAGGACATGGGGTGCCTGCAGCATGCCTGTGGTCCCTCCTTGTCAGGAGAGTGCATGCACACCTTCTTGGCTCATCTTTTATGCGTGTGCCATATTGGAACTTCTTTTATCAGAGTTGCCTCTTTCATTTTCTTTATGTGAATGCCTGACATCGTGGACTCTGATTTAAGCATTGTTCTCTGTGCTTTGCAGTATCTAGAAGCAAGGTCATACATAGCCAACCTACTCGGCTGACTCCTTTTTAGCAAGCTTTGTACTAGGCTATAAACACACTTCAGTCTCTCTAGAGAAAAATATTTCTATTCCATGGATGTTACTGGGGTCAAACCACACATATAAATTCCTCTGTGCTCTGAATAGCCCTGAGGAAGTCTGCTGTGTATATAAAACTCATCAGCAATGGTTTAAAGGCTGTACCAAACCAAAGTTGTACATGTTGCCTTACAGTCAAGTTCACAAAAGACACAGAATCACAGAATGTTCAGGGTTGGAAGGGACCTCTGTGGGTCATCTAGTCCACCCCCCTGCTGAAGCAGGGTCACCTAGAGTAGGCTGCACAGGACCTTGTCCAGGTGGGTCTTGAATATCTCCGGAGAAGGAGAATCCACAACCTCTCTGGGCAGCCTGTTCCAGTGCTCCGAAGTGGAACAGAAGTGTTAAGCCCTCTGGCAAGTGTCCACTATCCCAGTGGCTTCTGTTGTCTTGAGTTTGGGTCCTGAGCATTAGGCAAAGAGGCCTGGGACTATAAGGCAGGACTGTAAGCTACCACTTGCAACTATGCTATAGTAGCTGCTGAAAGCTTTACAGCTTCCCTTGGTGTAACTTGTCAGAGGGCCCCTTCCCTTCCATTTTAGAGATTCATTTAGCTCTGAGAACTTGGTGACATTTTAGGGAAAGCTTGCAATATTTCTTGCCTTACTTGCTTTCTTGAGTGAGGGCAGGTTAAAGCCTCATCTCTAACTCAGACTCCCAAAATATTTAAGTGACCAAATCCAGGTGAGAAATTGTATTAGGTGCTTACATATGCTTGGCAGACTGTCAATCATCAGGAATCAATTTCCAGAGTCACAAGATGAGATCCGAATCTCAGCCATTTCAGTCTTAGGTTTCTAGGCCCAATAAATATAGACCATTTCTCTTGCCTCTAAAAAATTCAAAAAGTGAAATAATCTAGGCGATTCTGAAAAGTGCTTGACGCAATGCTCTCACACTCCTTTTCACTCAAGTTTAACTGTCTTTATCACAGTCATATGGAATACAGACGGGTATAAGGTAAACTTGAAAGAGCATGTCACTTGGAATATGCCAAAGGCTTTGACTTGGCTTACTTTGGGTGTGTTCCTGTGTATTATTAGTAGGGAAATCTTAAACATCTTAAGATGTCAAATTTGCAGATCTAAATCTTATGCCCAGAGTAGGAGAGACTGCATTTCAAATGGTTCATAGCACAAGTTTTAATGTTCAATACTTAATGAGGCATTGATGATGGACCACTTCTCTATTCCAAACAGACAAGTTATACTGGCAGATGTAACTGCGGGAAGATAAGCAAAGCATCTTGTGTTTGAAGTGAAAGCTGTGCAAGTGGTGAAGGGCAAACTGCCTATGGCCTTCTCTCTCTGAAGCATCCTCTGTAGCTTGAACAGACGTTAATTACTATTCACAGACTACCTGTGGGTGTTTTTAAATATTTATTACTTTCTCCCTCTTTAAAGTTAAAGCCTGCATCTGCCCACCACAAAACACGTCCTTTAAGAATAGATGTGGCTCACTGCCTCTTTACAGTAAAAGCTGGTATTTAGCAGAGGAGATAGAAGCTTGTGTCTGCAAGTAGAAATTAAATTGCTCATCCTCCCCATGCTGTGTGGGCAGTTCTCACTCCTTCACTCTTGCCCCCTCAATTTGTTCACTGCAAGTCTGAGGCAGTGTACAGAAACAGCATCTGGCTATTCTGAAAAAGCCTGGGATTCTTTAAGACAAGATGTTTCAACGTTAAAAAATTTAAAGAAGTGTTCAACTGCTAATTCTCTTCAATTTGCACTTTTAAGTACCGAATAATCTTTGTCAAGCAGTTGAGAACTGAAGATAAATACTTGTTATAATCACCATATTATTTTGGGGAGAACAAATATGAACAATTAACTAGTGAAGAGTACCAAGGCTTCTTGGGAGAAACAAGCATAACGACCCCTTTTTTGGTATCTGTGTATATAGAAATCTAATTATAGTGCATTTCTACATAGCAGTGATGCAAGCAGGCAGAGATTTGCTTTTGACCTGCTGTTTTCAATGGACCCAGTGAACACCTGGGCACCTTGGTTCAAAGCTGGATAAAACACCACTTTGTTCTGAATTGTAATAATTCCTTTTTTTAAAAAAGAGTTATCTCAAAGTGGGAAGGGAAGTGAGTAACTAAGATGAATTACTGATAAAACTGAGTGTTTGCACTCAAATTTAGATTAAATATAGGTTTTCTGGTCACAGCAGACTAATCTCTGCTACTTTAAGGCAGCAATAGGTGCAGAGGTTTTTAAGCACATTCTCAATCTCCGCATAACTTAAGCGTGAGGCTTAAAGCCTTCAGTGGCACAAGCTTCTTCAAAGAGCAGAAAAAACAGAAACAGCAGTCTCTGCCATTAGCCCCAGGACCAGAACGAGTAGCATTAGTGGGGACATATTTTTGCGCTGTTTGAAGCATAGAGACAGAAGCTGCTCTGCTCTTTGTTCACCCAGAGTACGTTGGGCTGCCTGAGGCACAGATATTCCCTCTGCATGGCCTCCGATCATAGCCATGTGTTCAGAGTCTTAATCCAGACCAAAAAACTTGCCTGTACCCACAGTGTGAATTTGGAAGGTTTAGCTAGCCTCTGTTCTGTGCAGTTTAGCCTTTGGATAAATAGCAATGGCAAGGGCAAACTTCATCCCTTTTCCATGGGGAAAGAAAAGCAGCTTTATAGTGCTTGTTCTCAAAGAGCTTTAGCTTGTAAGGTTTTTTTTGCCCCTTAAGATGTCACCCTGCATCTAATGTCACCTTTTCTAGTGCCACTTGCTGGCTGGGGCTGTGACTGATGCTGTGAGCTGCTTCTCTGCTAGACCAGCAGAGCACCGAGTTCCTTCTCCTGCCTGGCCCTGTTGGTTGGCATGCAGGCATCAGCACTCTGAGAAGTCTGCTACAGTGAGAAGATTTGGAAAGGTCCAATTAAGGACACAGAGTTCAAGCGTTAGAGTGTATGTGGAGACTGAACAGGCACCTGAGCTTTGCAGATCTGCTGGGAGGGCATCCCCTGTGCTTGGCAAAGAATCATACAACAGTTTGTGCTGGAAGGGACCTTAAAGATCATCTAGTTCCAACCCCCCTGCCGTAGGCAGGGACACCTTCCACTAGACCAGGTTGCACAAAACTCCACCCAACCTGGCCTTGAACACTGCCAGGGAGGGGGCATCCATGACTGCTCTAGGAAACCTGTTCCAGTGCCTCACCACTCTCATAGTAAAGAATTTCTTTCATATATCTAATCTACCCTCTATCAGCTTGAAGCCATTACCCCTTGCCTCGTCACTACGTGGCCTTGTAAAAAGTCCCTCTCCAGCTTTCTTGTAGGACTGTTAAGGTACTGGAAGACTGTTACAAGGTCTCCCAGGTCCTTCTCCACGCTGAACAGCCCCAGCTCTCTCAGCCGCGGTGAATCCTTGTCAGGTTTTTGGTAAGTAGATAGCTGGGACTGGAACTTCCAGTTAACATCCCCTGTGAACCAGGGATCTGCACTAGACCAACTGTCCTGAGCAATTTAATGTTATTCTTTTTTATTGCCAGTTTGCTTTTTGGCTGTTGTTAAGGTGTACTACCTAAATTTGACTGTATGATTAGAATGTCTTGCAAAGGATGCAACACCTGCTTTTCTTTTAAAATAAGCTCACAGAGTTCCAAATTCTTCTCCAAATCAAATCCAGTAGAAAAGCAATTTTGGACTAGGAATTATTTCATTTTATGTTGACTTATTTTTACAGTAATAGAGGATTTAAAAAAAATGCTCTGGGGGAAATAGAGACACTTGTTCTGGAAATGTCAATACAGCATTTTATGACATTACTATAACACTGGTGGTTTTTTCCTCTTGATTGTCTGAAAACTAAACATTTGGCAAGGTTTCACTTATTCAATTTTACAGGACACTGCTAGGTTGTGATTATTTTTTCTTCAGCTGGCTTTCCATATTATGTCTCTCTGCTTTTTTCCTCACATCAATATCTGAAAAGTATATCTGTCAGATCCATATGAAGATCAAATTTTTGTGTATTTCCAGGCAAATAAAAAGATTTTCTTAAAGAAGAGTCTAAACTTGCCCTTTAGAGAGCATCTAGATATTTCTCTGCTGTAAAATCAGCAGCTAATAGATTTGCTTTTCAATGTTTAAATAACATTCTTCTAAATGTTAAGACCACTGCTCTACAGAGACTGTGCAGTGTCCCCTTAAGAGTTCTGGTGGTGACTATGCAGGTTTCTCTATGCTAAGCTATGAATATGAAAACATCACACAAAGTTAAGAGCTCATTTTCCTTGCGCGTATGGGCTGTGACATCTCTGACATGACTAGCACAGTGTGTGATACTGTATGTGCAGCAGCTGGGCTGCAATGTATTACTTGTTTTGTGCAGAGGGTTCTGCGGTGGTTATGTGCATCTTGTCTGCCAGGACTGGTTACCCATGCACAACAGGCTTCTGTTTACCTGTAACTAGGTGGGGCACAGTGACCAGCTAGGCCTCTTTTGAGTAACCAGGCAAAGTTTCTTGGCCATTGAATAATTATCAAGTGACTTTAAGGACTATGCTATTAACTGTAAGGTCAAAATAACAGCATTGCTGTGTCTGTCAGCTCTGATATGATGCCCTGTAAGTTCAGGTTCATGCTACTGCTAAATTAACTGTGCAAATTCTGACAACCCAAATCGTACTGATTTACCTCCAAGCCCCTCCCTCCATGTACAGAAGGATCATTGTAGATTACAAGGACCTCAAGCATGGGTTTGGGCTATGCATTAATCTTGCCTGGTTGAAAAATTTAGGTGATAATGAAACTTGTATTGTTGACTCAGACTTGTTTATCAGGAAGGCTATACATTAGCGAACAAGGTCAAATCAAAGTGGGGAAAAGACATGTTGATTTGGGTTGAAAAAAAGCCACATGTGAATGACTAAGGTTCCACCAAAAACTGTATTGTATAGTCATCCCTAAGCGGCCTTTTTTCCCCCCTTTTGAATTGACCCATCTATTTTGTTTTACCCTGGTCTTCTGCAGCACTACCCATGTTAGTACATTTCTTGTATAAACTGCAGGAATGTTGACATTTGGTGTCATTCCTTGTTAGATGCTTACTTTGTCTTTATTTTTCATGGGACATCTGGGGATAAAACTTAAAACTTCTGCTGCATCTGTATCATAAATCAAACATTTTGCTGGAGGATAATGGTGCACTTAAAAAAAGACACAGAGGATTCAATCAATATAATACCTAAAAAGCAACAGCTTGTCTGCAGCTTGAATTGTAATTCATTAATTAGAGTTAGCATTTACATATTTATTATGGTGTACTGATTTTGAAAACAACAAAGAATTAATTCATCCTTCCAATGCATTTGATCAGTGTATGAAAATCAGAACAAAAATTTTTTATCATGTTTTTATTTTGTGTACATAATTTGAGCAATGTGCACCCCTGGGTAAAGCTTGTGCGGAATTTCTAGAGAAGTAAATTCAACTGTTCTAACATTTTAGTGTGCTTTCTGCAAATGTCCGAGAATTATTTTTTGTGCGGTCACTTAATGAAATCTCTTATTTCAGCAGCTGAATGCTCCACATTTCGATCCATGTACTCCCATAGAATAGTCTGTGTGGGACTGAACCCAGTAGATGTTATCCACTGTAGGACTATGCTTTCCCATGCTCTCTAGTACTGGTAAAAGAAACGAAATGAGAGTGAACAAAAAAATATTTGAATGTTCCCTGTGGAATAGATCTCTAAACTTTAAAGAATAAGCTGTTTGGCACTATTGTGCCCTCTGTGCTGCTCCTATCCTGAAGAGTAGGAAGGTGGTGGCCTAAGACTTGCCTGCATCTATATTTCAGAGTCAGCAGGGTCTGAGGTCTCTTTCACTACCTAAGGCTTTTCAAAGCAGTGCATCATAACATGTTCCATTGAAGACCATTTTTTCAAAATCTTCAAGATACCTTCTTCACTTTTCTCTTGCTTTTCTATCACACAGTGAGTTTATTCAGGAGAGTTAAACTGGATGAATTTCACAGACTTCCTCACAGGTTTCGCTGCATGCTACTATCATTTCTGTAGCTTCCTGGAGAGTGATGAGGTGCACAAAGTAAAGGCACTTTGATAATGAAGTATTTTTCTGGCAATGGTTTGTGACTTCTATGTTATCCTCGTAGTGGCCAGTGCAAGTAATCCTGAATATTGGCACATCGGAGCTTTACATCACTTGTCAGTTTGCCTCCTGAATTTTGTAAGGGGGAGCAGACACAACCATATCAATATGTAGTTTTTGCATACTCTGTTTTTATTGCTTAGTAATGGACATGAATTACAGAAGGGTGACTCTAGCCCATAGTTATTTGTAACTGAGGAAGTCTTCTCTCCTTACTGAAGGGTTTATTATATTCAGCCAGGAATGTTTCTCATTTTTCTGAGCAAAACTTAATTTCAAGAAACTCACAGCAGTAAATACTTTGAGGCATCACTTGTAATTATTTTACAATGGCAAGTATAGGTCAGATCTAGCAAGGAAGCCTGTTAGTCAACCAAAGTAATAAACTGAAAATTGACCCATAAACATGACTGAGAGTTCCTCTTTGGATATAAAGGAGAGCAGAATAGCTTTAGAGGAGTTATGGAGAAGTATCAGTTTGATTTACAGGCAGTAACCTTGCTGTGGACTGTGTATGAACATGGACCTTAAATCAGAGTTACCACTTCTTGTTTGAAGTGAATCTTTAATGCTAGTGTAAACTTTGCAGAGAAAAATAAGTAAACAGTATTTATCCCGGTAAGAAAGAGCTGGGAGTAGAAATGTAAAGTCAACCAAAGAAACTGGCATCAAAGGTTGCACTCTTGCCCTATAGAGTTCTTGTATAAAGATTTAGTTTTCTTTGAATTCAAACAGATGCAGAGAGAACGGGTTGTTGATCTACGTAACCAGGCTCATTTTGTAGGGTTAGCACAACCAAAAACCTGAAATCATTATGAAAAAGGAAACTACATTTTGATGTGAATTGCAGGGGTCCAACACACCTCTGCAGTCAGAGAATTCACTTTATCTACTTCTGTATGATGTTGTGCTTAATAAAAGTCTTTAAGGAGTGTTCCTTTTTTTGTGTATGATGATGTATCTAGGCTTGGAGCAAGTGCCACAACCTGCTTCCAGCTAGCCTGGTACTTGAGTCAATACAGCTTCTTACTGAGGAAGGTTCGATCTTTTCAGCAACTTAAGTATGCATGTTTTAAGGCAATCCCCAAGTCATCCACAAGAACAGCAATTAAAAAAAACCAAATCAAAATCCTAGAACAACAGAGGACCAAGAACTTCAAAATCTCTGTCAAACCTATAGGCAGTGTTGTGACAGTTCTGATTCTGCAGCTTCAAAAAGCCTTAGATTTATAGTGATGTAAAATGTTTTAACTCACTACTTTTTAACTGGAGAGAGAATAATTTTTTCTGTGGATAGCTATACTGCTTTTAGGAGCATCTGGAAAGGGTGCTTATAGCGGAGGGGGTCACAAAGGCTTGATTCAGTTAGGCTAGCTCTAGCCCTTTAAGATTAACTTCCTAATTTAATGTGATTGTATATTTTGAGACAAAATTCTAGGTTTGCATTTGAAGGACACTTTTTCCTAGCAATGTTTTCCTTTCCCTTGGGTATAATATGTTCTTTCAACTGAATAAAGTAGAACATTTTCTACAGATTGACTGTCCTTTTGTCTCTGTACTTCATCTTCCATTCCAAGTAACATATAGATATTCCTCCTTACTAATAGCATAAAACAGAACTGAGGAGTGATAGGCAATTGTATTCTCTTTAGATGACAAAAACATAGCAGAATATTCTGATCAGTTAAAATATAAGAACGAAGATAAAGAATTTGCAGAAGTTATGCCACCTCACTTACCTGAGAGCATAGAAATAAGCAACCTAACATCTACCCAAGAAATTTGTTTAACTAGGATGCATCCTAGGGAATTTAAGACTAATGAAGCTTAATTGTAAGGGCTGCTGATTTGTAGGGGTAGTAATTCCCTTTACTAACTGGAATTTTATTCAGCTGATTTAGTGGTGCTCAGGCCTTTATCAATCTCATTACTTACTTGCCCTACTAAAGCTGTGCTCACTTTCATCTTACCTGTAGCTCATAAATGCAGTAATTTAATTCTCAGTTTTTGTGGTGGTTGATAGTTGGCCTATTCTCCATCATTATCCAGTTAATCTGTGTGTAAAATGCAGATTAATCAAGACCTTGCATAGTATTCTGCAACTTTTTTCCTTTCTGCTATTGCTTTAATAGATTGTTTTGTTCCCCCCTACTGTCTTTTGAGGGGCAGGGCAGGTATATTTGAACCACATATGGAGATTTTAACAGCGTTGTGCAGGCACTGTATTCTTAAGGATATGGTGCATCTCCTTGCTGCTGGTTTAGGTGATTAAAAAGGAAAAAAATATAGAGATGACTTCCTCGGTGCTTTGTCTAAGCTCTGAAACAAATGCAGAAATGTTAAGGTCTCTTTAAAGCATCAACGACCTGGATGAAGAGTTAGAATGAACCCTCAGCAAGTTTGCTGATGACACCAAACTGGGAGGAATGGCTGATACACCAGAAGGCTGTGCTGCCATTCAGCGTGACCTGGATAGGCTGGAAAGTTGGGCAGAGAGGAACCTGATGAGGTTCAACAAGGGCAAGTGCAGGGTCCTGCACCTGGGGAGGAACAACCTCATGCACCAGTACAGGCTTGGGGTGGACCTGCTGGAGAGCAGCTCTGCGGAGAGGGACCTGGGTGTCCTGGTGGACGACAGGTTAACCATGAGCCAGCAGTGTGCCCTGGCTGCCAAGAAAGCCAATGGGATCCTGGGGTGCATGAAGAAGAGTGTGGCCAGCAGGACGAGGGAGGTTCTCCTTCCCCTCTACACTGTCCTGGTGAGGCCTCATCTGGAGTACCCTGTCCAGTTCTGGGCTCCCCAGTTCAAGAAAGATGAAGAGCTACTGGAGAGAGTCCAGCGGAGGGCTGCGAGGATGGTGAGGGGACTGGAGCATCTCCCCTAGGAGGAGAGGTTGAGGGAGCTGGGCTTGTTCAGCCTGAAGAAGAGAAGGCTGCGGGGGGACCTTATAAATGCCTACAAATATCTGAAGGGTGGGTATCAGGAGGATGGGGCCAAGCTCTTTTCAGGGGTGCCCAGTGACAGGACAAGGGGCAATGGGCACAAACTGAGGCACAGCAAGTTCCGTCTCAATACGAGGAAGAACTTCTTCCCTCTGAGGGTGAAGGAGCACTGGAACAGGCTGCCCAGGGAAGTTGTGGAGTCTCCTTCTCTGGAGATATTCAAGACCCGCCTGGACAAGGTCCTGTGCAGCCTGCTGTAGGTGACCCTGCTTTGGCAGGAGGGTTGGACTAGATGACCCACAGAGGTCCCTTCCAACCCCTACTATTCTGTGATTCTGTAAAGCTCTAAGTGAAATTATCAGCTTTGGTCAAACTGGGTCTGTCTTGAAAGTTTTTCAACAGAAGTCCAAACCACTCCAAGATAAACACTGATGAATGTGCGTTCTTTAAAATTTATCAGATGTAATGATAGGTCATAGTTACCACCTTAGAATCAGAGTGCCAGTACTACTTACCTCAAGTTTATATTTCATAAGCTCCTTTGTGTAGCTCTTGAAAACCAGTTGTGGTGCAAGTTCAGCAAACTATTTGGAAGAAGTGACCTAGGCGAAGTCTTCATACATTTTTTTAGTTAAGACAACCAACCACACTAAGACTTCTAATTATTTCGTACTACTGTAGTATATAGTTGTGAATATGTACCCTTAATCTGTAAAGATGCTTTCCCATGATGCAATCGTTGGTCAAACACATCTCCAGTTTATGAGCCTTGTGCTTTTTGTACAAAGGTCTACTCGTACAGCTTAGCTTGTAAGGTGTGTGTGTTTTTGTTTTTTTTTTTTTGGATAGTGCCTGTCATCGAAAGTTTTCACCAAAATCCTTCATTGATTTATTGGAATAAAACAGGAATAACTGGCTTTAAGATTTATGCTGGAATGTTTGTTGTTCAGGGACCTACTGACTTGCCAGTCAGATTCAATCTGTTCTGTGGTCTGATTTCTTTAAAGCTGTGGTGGAGTCCAGACGGCTTTTTCTAGACTTCTGCACACTCTGGTGCTAAGTTCCTGCTTAGCTGAGACCCCCACCACTGGTACTGGCAAGTGCTTGAGCTCTGAGGCTCCTTGACTGTTCGGACTTTCAGGGCCCTGGCTGTAAAACTAGCTTGCCTCAAAGCCCTTGCAAAGAAGCTATTGGGGTGCCCATTTTGACTCTAAACTGAGAAGAAATCAGGTGTTCAGGTATGGAAGTCTCATGTATTGCCTCATCCCAGTTATGGTCAAAATGGAGACATGAAGCTAATAAATGCAAGTGAACATAGTGTTGTAGAGATATAGGCAGAGGAGAGCAATTTATCTTTGTTGTTGAACTTAGATGGAAGGGCACACATGTGAAGGAGTACTCAAAAGCTGTTTCAGGCAGCAGCATCTACAGAGGAGCAGACCCTGAACCTGTAAGTTAGAGGCAAGGTGTTGAGGATAGAAGAGTGATAGAAAAAGAGATGGACCGTTGGCCTGAATCCTTAAAAAAAACAAAACAAACAAACAAACCCCAAAGAACACAAAAAAAAACCTGAAACAAATTCACAAGCACTGACTTACATTGTCAGCAAACAGCCTAAAAAAACTCGGTTTAAAGAAATTAAGGTGTTTCTGAGTTTCAAAAACAAGGTGTCAAAACTCACATCTAATTCTGACTTAAAAACATTGAGGGTTTTTTTTCTAGCTCAATTTAATCTTAAGAAAAGGACAAACCCTTCTGGCTGTGGTCATGTATGCTAGCCATCAGCCAGGAGTAAAGTTTTACAGCTGACTTATAAACCCCTGAGATGGGTTTTTTAATGGAAATACTGACAGTCTCTTAACTTGAGCAATGCTAGCAGGCACCGTTATAATAAATGAGACTGAGAGACACATGATACAGGCCCACAAGGTAATTAATGGCTAGAGTAAAATAAAATATAGACGCAACATCCCACAGAGAGCATGACTCAATGGAGCAAGCTTGTAATAAAGCACAAAGAATGTCTGTTTAGTAAAGGGCTGTGTGAAACTGCTTGTAAAATAAATCATGAGCTAGAGCTAGCTGAGCTCTCTGTATGTTTCTTTTAAATTAGAGGATTAAAAAACTCCCCTGAACTGTAAAAAGCCTTTTTTGGCAATGCAGAATCACAGTGTATAATGAAATAAGATGCAATGAAATGCAAAGTGCACCTATGCAAACATGCACTTAACACACTTCTCAGTAGAAATATAGCAGGGAGAAGTTAAGACTGCACCTACTACCTAATCTTACTTTTTAATCAAGTAACTTCTTGAGTAGCTGTTGTGATTCTAACCCAATTTTCTCCTCATTTGGAATGCTTGATTTCAGCCTTGTGACATGTCATGTGTCTAAGCAGGCATCAAAATAATTCTTATTCTTCAGTCTCCTTACTTGTTTAAGATGCTAAGCTTTCTTTAAAAAAAACACCCAAACCAACCCCAAACTGTGTCTTGTTTCTTGCAGTGCTTCCACTCACTGAGGACACTGTAGCTACAATACTTGCAGATAAGCTGTTCTTTTCTATTTATGCACAACTATGCTTGCTCATAGTTTATTATTGTTAATCTATCCTAAGTTCATGTTGCTAAGGCAAAAAAAATAAGTTGCTTCAGATTCATAAGCCAAATGAGTTAGACACCACAATGAACGTATTCCTGACAACTCCCAACTCTGCAAATCTTGGAAGGGAACAGACTTATGGCTGATGTTGAACTAAGTTGCAAGTATATGCCTTGTCACTGCTACTCTAATCTCTATCAAACTGTTCGTGTTGGCAAGTGTCTTTCCCACATTACTTGAATTAGGAGTAAAAATACTTCCTTGAATTAGGACTAAAAATACTTGGACATTACAGAAGCTTAATTAGTATGTAAGAATGGTTTTAAAGAGCGGGCTTTGGCAGTGACTTTGAAGGTGAACTATGGCATCACTACAACATCAAAGTTGTCTTCTTTCGAGGTAAATGGTATAAAGCGCGCAAATATAAATGTCTTATCCGAATACACTTTTGTAATTTTCTATTTCTGCTTTGTTCTCTGCATCCTAAGAGGGAAGAACTGGAAATGGCTTTCTAGGCTGTCATACTGCTAATCTTCTGGAATGGTGCTTTTCATGTTTTTATTTGTCTTGATTGTGGAGCAGTGATCCATTTAGTTTCAGGCTCTGTATAATGGGGAAATACTACCACATCATCTTCATGAGCCTTGCCTTGCATCATCTACACTTTAAAAATTACTGAAGAAGGCGATTTTCTAACTTTAGATAGTCTACTAGTTAATTTTACCATAGTCTCAGTTCCTTGTCATTCTTGGGAGGCAAGCTGCCTTGAACTCAGAACTGTATTATTTTCATGTTACAGTAGTGATACTTTTATTATAATTCTGCAAGTGAAGCATAGCCAACTACAAGAAGTAGCTTTATACAAGTGGAATCAACTTCAAAAAAATCCCCTTAGAAATCTAGAATGCTATTGTGCTATTTGACGCTTAAGCTGCAAGAAATATTTTGGGAAGAACCCACCTACCCTTGTCAGAAAACTAGAGGCTTCAATAAATGAACTCTTTCAAATTGCACTGGATGATTTTGAAGATGCTCTCACTGCCTTTCATTTTGTTTTGACTCCGAGATATGTATGGCTGGTATAAATGTTTCCTCAGCTGCTACAGTCACGTGAGGTTTATGTTGTAGCTGTATTAAGTGCGTAAGTCTCAGCTGAGGTGCAGTAACGGGCCCTGACTCTTCCTTATTCTGTCTATAGGATCTCGGACACTGGCTCAGTTTCAGAGCTAGATTATGGACTATAAAGGATTTTGCAGTGCTGAGTAGGGCAATACTGAAGTTCTTTAAATGCGGACCATCCTCTTTCCAAAAATCCAATTTCTTTTGTACTTGAGCAAAAATAACTTGCAAATCATTATTTTCATTTTTTAAAGAAAATCACCTATTTGCATAGATGGAAATCTTTTATGCCTCCCACTTGTACTGTGTAAGAGTGAATTGCTTATCTGTTATTTTCAGTTTCTGTCTTAAATTTACAACACTAACTGTCTGAATCTCGTTTCTTGATTTACAGAGAGCCTGCAGATACTTGCCCATATATTGCTGATTTAAACTAGATCTGCTATCTAAATCTTTACTGTGCATACAAAGGGCCAGGAATTAAATTTAGTACACGTGATGATTTTCTGAACATCAGTAAGAGAACCGAGATGTACGGAAACACTGGATTTTGATCGTTATTTATGAATTTCTACCTCCAGTGCCATTGGTATCTTAGATCTATGTGCTGATTGGGAAACTATTAACAGAAGATCAGGTTCCACAGTCATTACCTTGGAAATTGTAAGGAATTTGCAGTGTTTTGTATTTGATAATGACACAGCAGAATCAGAAGCTTAATTACTCATGCTGGGTTTTTTAATATTGCAAATACAGTGCTTTAATCATAGCATTTGAACTTCGCATGTTTTCTTCAACCCTATGAATACTAGAACCTGATTTCTGATAAATTTTGCTATCAGGAAATATTTATAAATGAAGAATGTGTAAATAGGAAAGGCTAATAGCCATGGCTGGTGTTTGAAGAGTCAGACAATAGCACCGTGGAAAAAATATTCCTACCCACTTTTGTCACTCCTATTTCAGATTCTACATTTTTCAATGAATTCCTCTGAAGGTTATCGTGGTTTGACCGCGGAGTCTGAAGTGTGAGAAGTTTACTGAAATCACTTTAGTTTCTTCAAAAAGCATTTAAATTCAGATTCAAAAAGGCCCACTGGTCAAAAAGGCCTATTGAAGCCTGGAGTCAAAGAATCACTTATTCCACCCCAGTGGGGGGGAAAAAAAGGCAACTTCATCCTTTATTTTTAAAGGACAGTCCAATTCTCTAATAGCTGCTTTGCATAAGGGAACATATGCCTGTCTTGCTTTGCTAGGATAAAGCCAGAATTGAGAGAATTGCATAGGTCATGTCCATCATCTACAAGTATTTGTGCTCTGAGTGAATGCCTGTGGAAAAGGGGCATTTCTGTCACGTTGATGAGAAAATTAGTATGCAGTGTCTCTTTCACACTTTTTATTACACCTTGCAGAAACAATTGGTTTAAAATTTCTGTGGTGAGGCAGGTCTGTAGCCAGTCAGCTAGCAGTAGTTCTGTTCATATGTGCTGCTCTTCTTCAAAGCCTGCTTCCATCACTTGTGTGTATACTCCAGCTCAAATTCAAACTTGGCTATTTAAAAAATGTCCTGAAGAATGGATATCTCTATTTAAAAAGACAAATCTTATTTGCAGCTATATGGGTGATCTTTGAAAATATACTGTATCGGCATGCAGCTTTAATTCAGATACGTTTCTGAAAAGTGTTCTATTGGGGTAGCTTTATTTCTTCATTATTTTCCAAATGATTTACTACTTAACGTCCTCTCCTGTTTCTAGTCCGGAATCAATTCCATAGATAGGATGCACTTGGGGTAGAAAGTTTTGTGTAAGAGGAGTACAGACCTATCTCTGCTTGAAGTTAGAGTTGGAAGTCTCTACTTCAACCAATGGCTGAAACTTCATTTTACTGGGATTCTGCGTGGAGCACTTAGCCTGGGTCCAAGTTTGGTCTTGTTTTATCTGGCAGCATGTTCTGAGCTATAGTACCCGTAGCCAAAGTTTCCAAACTCTTTGTGACTCTAGGGTCAAGGGGCAGGCAGCATACCAGGCTGAGGTAGATCTTGGTCTCAGTGATGCAAGCAATAGTAAATACGCAGCTCCAGATGACCTGATGTTACAGAGGCTAGGAGCTAACAAGAAAGCTGTTGCCTAAGCCAGAAGCAGCG
This sequence comes from Opisthocomus hoazin, assembly GCF_030867145.1. Lineage (NCBI taxonomy): Eukaryota > Metazoa > Chordata > Aves > Opisthocomiformes > Opisthocomidae > Opisthocomus > Opisthocomus hoazin. The sequence continues at coordinate 41,643,305 of NC_134418.1, read as the reverse complement.
GATGGGCAGGCCAGAGTCCCACGTGCTGCTTGCACTGCATGTGCAGCTGCTCAGTTGTCCCAAAATACAGTGCTTAGTTATCCAAATGCTTGAGTCCTTACATACAGAAATCATTAGCCAAGAGTTAATTTAATTAACTTACTGCATAAATGTAACCCATCTTAAATTGTGTTTCAGCACATAGAATATGCCACTAATGGGTTGACACTTATAGAGAAATTGTTGCCATTCAAAATACATCTTTATTCATGTTTTAAGTGGTCATATTAAGCAAACTCATGTTTCATGTGTCATCTGAATATTAGCCTTACATCAGTTTTTTGTTCCTGCAGCATACAGGAATCTGTGGGGGCCAGACTTGCTTCCTTATTGAAATTGAGATTGAAACTGCTGAAAGATTTGTTGCTAATACAATGGCAACCAAACTTCTGAGAGACACAGGTTAGAGTGGCACCTCTGAAGTTAAAGAACAGATCTCCTTCAAGGGATGTCTGAAGTTCATGATGTAATTTTCTGAGAGGCTCTCTGGTTGTGGGGGAAGAGAGGAAATATCCCTGAAACTGTCGTCTCCCTGGCCTTGCTGCTGGTGGTGTGCATTAAGGGAGGCTGCCTTTGCATCCTTACTGGAGGCCTGGGTGCTTCTTTGTGTGTAAACTTTTGAGGGATAATTTACAGATCAAATATTTGACTCTGATGTCGACCATTAGATAACTATGTCAGGTGGGTAGGTTGGTGTGTGACCTGAAATTAGATTAGTGCCTTTCTTCTTTTTACTTTTTAGTGTTCATTAAAACAACAATAAAATCACTGACATCCACTTGAGACTTTTCCTGATGCTCATCTCTAGTTTTGCAATAAATTTGTGATACATGATTCATACTGATGAACACAAGTAGTAAACTGAGGAGGAAATGATAGGTTTCTAATACTGGGTACCAACATTTTAAAATGAAAACAAATTAACTTTGGAGAATATCTAATTTATTTTTCCAGTAAATATAGTCAGTTTGGTTAACAGAGGAACTCTGAGAATAATTCCAATGCTGATTTTAAAAAATAAAAAATTATCTGGGACATTCTAGACCTGGGATGGGGATATTAAGTATCATGTGGAATAAAACATGAAAATTACTTTTCCATTTTGACATCTTTCAGGCAAACAGAGTTCAGTATTCAATTCTTAAAGCAATTTTGACCTATCAATATATAAAACTAACCCCTTTTGCTCCTATGTGTACTAGGACAAAAATGAGAGAGTACTTCCTAGGGAACAATTTCCTGTATGGTTCCTCAATGAATGGAAAAATCTTTGAATAAAAATAAGTGTCCAAAGCACAAAGGCAAAGTATAAATGTCACCAAAACTGTTGTGATCCGCAGAAGAGTTGTGAAGATTATGAGCAATACTGTATAACCCACTGTAGGTAATGCTATTAATGAGAAATCCTGAAGTACTGAAATAATGGGAAATATTTCCATTTTTTTGGTACAACAGGTTGCTCTTTATGAAATGGTATAACTGCAGACTCTCTGTCCATGGGGAAGTGTTTTAATACTGTTTTTGAAGACACTTTCTATTTCCGTTGAATATACTCTAGACTCTTATATGATACACTTGATTTCACCCTTTTGTAGACTCTCCTGAAGTTTTGTTGTGTTTTTATTTCTTTCTTGAGCACTTTGGATATTATCCTTTTATACAACATGGTCATTTTATTCCTGTTGTGATCTCAGTTCATGACTTAAGTTCATGACTGTTTCTTATAGCTGTTTCGGTGCTGTTCATTTTCACTTTTAGTTATCAAGAGCAGAGTGGTTATCTATAGTGCTTAATTTCATAGTTGTCATCAAAAGAAAATCTTTATTATAGTTGCTGAATACTATATATAGCGGTAAAATGGTGTTTGTCCTCAGATGCAGACTGATACAAAAAAACAGTTTATTGTCGAAAATCTTGCTGGGGAGAACTTTGATGCCTCTAGCAATTGATAGCTAGTACCACACTGCACCGATTGTTTTGTACTTTGAAATACTATAGAGTGCAGACTAAGAGCTGATAGGTCTCTAATTCTTCATAATTTCCCTGCCATTTCTGTTTAAATAAAACAAACAACAAACCTGCATACCAACAAGAGCCAGTACAAATTTTTCTTCTCTTGTGTATTTTGTGAGGAGGCTTTAAAGGATTTTGTATGTAAGAATGCTATTTTTTTCCTTCACTTTCACTGCAGGTTTAACTTCTGTTTCTCTCTTTGGCTGTGTTCTCCTCTATTTATACAGTGTCTACTAAAATTTCTCGTGTTTTTTCTTACTGATTCTTTACTGATAGTCATATTTGTAGCCCACCACTACGTCCTTTTAAAGCTAGTGGATGCATTAGAGTGCTCATATCAGCCTGGCCTAATTTGATCCATGGGGCAAATCAGTCTGTGCCACTGACTCTTTTATGGGATTATGACGTGCTTAAAAGCAACGAGAAGAGGCAGCTGCCTGTATGGAATGAGAAGTTATGTGTTTCTGAGTATGTAAAGAGGCTTACAAAGGTTTTTTTTAAAAAATAGTACAGATTTTGCAGTTAAAGTATACAGTTCACTGGCAGAAAACATGGTTTTATTCCACTGGCCAATCTTCCACTCCTCAATCTTGGTATCTTTCACTCTTACCTCTTTCAATTTCTGTGCTCCTGTTAGTAGTATCTCCATTTCACTTCTTTCATCACCCAAAATTTATTCTAATAAAATTTTCTTCAGTTAATGTACTTCTAGCCTTGGTAGTACACACAAAGTCCATCACAAGAACGGTTCTTGAACTGACAGCAGCTGGGAGACATCTCCAAACAAATGAGTTTGATGTTCCCATTGCTGTCATGTCTGTGCAGAGAGCTGTGGGGAGTGTTCATATTGATGCGGGGCCTTATGATGTTTGCTCAGACTATCTGATTTCTTTGGTCAGCCAGGGTAAAACACCTAATACACTGGATTAAAACAAAAAGTCCTGCAGTTGGGACACTGAGGTTGTTTTTAAATGGGTGGTTCATAGTTGTTGTTCAGAGATATGAATCGTTGTTTAATTGCATCCTAATATTGGACTGTTTGAGAGCAGCAAGGCTGAGAGGAGGGAAACTATCCACACTCGGAATTGGAGTGCAGCACTTCTGACCTCTTGTCTGTGATCCATTCTACAATTTAACACTAGCCCTAGGGTGCTTTAATGGGTTCTCGTGGCATTGTGACCCTCTTTTGGAAAAGGCTGACCTGCCAATAGGCCTAGATCTGCAAATTTCTGCACCTCATATGACCCAAAAGTCCAAGGATATTTCCTACTGGGTAGCGTCTGCCAAGAGATCTTGTATTATTCGTAGCAAGGTCAAGGAGAAACACTGTGTATACTAACTCAGGTGTTTTAAGTGTTTTCTGTTAAACTTTTCAGTGTAGAAATACATGGGGATGGAAAGACAGCAGTGTCAAGGAACTTCTATATGACTTTTCAGTATAGGCAAATAGGCAAACAGAGCTTGTTATCGTAAATAGGCAGTTTAATGAGTGTTCTCATTCCTCTTACAAGCCATTGTGTTTCTGTATTATGGTATGTATGGCATGATATGAAAATGGGAGCCCTTCTACACCCGACAGTTGTGTTGGACTCAACCAAGAGAATCTATTCTGATATATGAGGGATGAAGAGCAGTGTTTTGCAAATTCTGCTGGAGTATAGTTAGTGTGAGTGCTTATAGCCATAATGGAGCGGGGCCTGGAAGTCTCGGCCTTGGCTTTAGCTGAGAAAAATGTAGCTTCTGCAAACGATCACCTTTTTGGGGAATCCCACTGTCCAGAGATTTACAGTATCCTAGGGAAACCATTTCTACAACAGATCCAGAAGGCAAGTGGGAGACAACAAGAAAAAGGCTGAGAAGTTAGTATTCATGGGGTGTTTCTTTCCATAAAATTTTCTTCTGCTTTAGGAGTACTAAAACTAAATGCATTCAGCAAGCTGTGTTTCCTAGATTTACTATCACTTTGGAAACTGCATTTCTTGAGGAAGTAAATGATGGTTAGGTAGATGGCTGGTCTGTGGTTTGGATATTGGTTTGCTGTATGCCCTTTTTCAAGACAGATCTAAAGTTTGGAAGTAATCAGACCCAGATTATAAAAATGATAGGGTGCTATGACTAATGTAAAGCATAAGGGAACACCGATCATTCAGAGACCTAGGCAGGGCCATGTTAACTTAATTCCTGTGAATGCAGCACTGATGCTCTTAGATGTTATCCAGACTTTCCAAGCGTAGCATTTGAACCCTGATGCAAAAAAATTCAAAGAAATTACCTATTGCCTTCCCCTCCTCATTCCTTTTTCAACTGACATTACAACAGAGTGAAGTGTCATGCATTATGCAGCACAATTTTTCTATGGGAAATGCTCAGAGACATCTAAATTAATGGAATAAGTATGTCAGCTTCTAACTGCTAAACTCAGAGGGTTTTGAAGCAGAGATACATTAGCAACATCTGGTTTCTTTAAGAATTCTAAATAAATTCATTTTTAAAAATTAAAGATGCCTACATGCAGCATCTTTTTGACTAAGTTGCAAAGAAAGAATCCTCATTGCTTATACTCTTACTCTAACATATTGCTTTTCATGCTTTCCCCAGAGTACTGGAAGAATGTTACAGATGTTCTCGTTTATGTTCTGTGTCCTGTCAACTAGATGAGAAAGTCATTGTGGAAAGTGGTAACAGCTTTTCAGAATGAAGGCTGTTAAACTATTTTCTTTATCATGGCGAGGTATTTTGAATTTCTGTAAATAATACCATTTTTCAATTTCTGGAGAATTTGAGGAAGGAATGTGTGCAACTAGGTTATATCAAATTTAGATCAAATTCAGGATCTGAATGGAGTTCAGCTATTTGTCCCTTGAACTTGTAAGCAGTGTTTGTAAGTTAATACTGCAAAAAGGCGAACTGATACCCAAGGATTTATTTACACCAATGAAAGAATGGCATTCATACTGATCAATGAACAAAAACTAGGCTTATCCAACTGTCATTTCAACCTATATGGAACAGTAGAGGCAGTTTCAGATTTTATATAGGTCAAATCAATATCTGAAATTTAATAGTATCTAACTTACTGCTTCTGGATTTCATGTTTCTAACCTAAAATTATTAGTTGTTTACTCTTCTCTTGTTCTAATTTTAAAGGGTATGTTCCATTTTACTGTTAAAAAAGGAAAAAGATTTGACTAGCAAATGGCATCATTATCATTAGACTTTTAACTGCTTGTCTGTACCAGTGAAAGGTAGATTGAAGTGATAAAGTGATTAGCTTCTGAAAATAAACAATTAGTTAATCATGTTAAAGCATACAGTAAGATAGCTTTGGGAGGTAAATTGAACTAAAGCATTTAGTAAATGGAAGATATTAATACACTAACACAGAAGCATGCTCTGAGCTCCTTACTGTTTTATCAGGAATCATAATTGCATGGGCTGAAAGGCATATTGGATAGGTGATCATAAACCAGTTCAGAAAACCAGGCAGGGAAAAAGATGTGATTTGAACCAGATGATCTTCCGAGGAACTCTTCTGATCTCAGCTGGAGAGAAGTGCCCCTGACTATGTATGAAAGTTCAGATTTGTACTGTAAAATCATGCTTCCAGGGAAACAGCCCAGCAGCTCATCCTCACTTAAATCGAGGGAAGAGCCTTGCCTTGCTCCAGAGGGAATGAGGATTTTCACAAATATCTCTGGTATTTGGCTAGTAGCTACAGGTTACAAAGCAGATGGCCCTTTTGACATGGGGTGAGGAATGAGAAATATTTATTTTTGTAAATACATATGTCTATATATTTTAATACAAACAAAGTTGATGTGTACACTTGTATATTAATGACATCGGTTCTGTAAGTGATTGACAGGTGCCTTAAATTGCATTGCATGGATCTTAGGCAGTAGATGGGATTTAAATGCAATAGTAATTTCCAGACAGCTATGTAGAGCTGACAGTGCAACTCATTAAGGTAGCTTTAACTTATGAAGTGTCTTGTTTGCAGTTATCAACTTTGGTGATTACCTATTTGACCCAATCTTGGGCTTCTGTCTGGATCTGATTACTTGTGATCTGATTGCTTGGAAGATCTACATGGTTTAAATATTTTATTGGTTACAGGCTCTAGTTAAATAGACTGGGAAAACAAGCTTGTGTTCTTAGAGCGAAGAAGAAGATTTTCATATTCAGAAAAAGTCACAATAGCAAAGAATACAGGAAACTTCCTTCTTAGGGTCCACTTCCATGTCCTAGAACTCAAATAAAAGAACCCACATATCCTCTTCCTTCTTCCTGTACCCAAATTTGCAGGCCAATGTCACAGATTTTGCAATATGAATCATGATTTTATTTTAATATGTAGGAGCAGCAGAGGTACTATAGATACATGTTCTTTTTCCTTAGAAAGGCAAAATTTCCCAGCAAATTCCACACCTGCTTTCCCCAGAGTGTGGTGAAGTGGTTTGTGCCTGCAGCAGTACAGTTTCCTTTAAGCTACTTCAGGGCAATACACCAAATAGCTCTCCAGTACAGAGTTGTACCTTAACACCAAAACTTAGCTTAAAGAATATTGGAAAGGACTGTTAGGGGTGAAGGGTGAAGGGTAAAGGGGACAATTAAAGATTTATCTTTGATTCCAATCGTGTCAACTAATTGAGCTGTGATGTTAAAAACACCTTGCAAGACAGTATGGGCAATCAGTCCTTCAGCTGTGTGGAAAACTATTGCACAGTGTGGAGCACAGGCAGTATATGATCTTTCCCATGTGGTTGATCAATCTGCCACCTCATTGCTCACTCTCTAATTCACTCGATTCAAAAAAATGATGACCATAATGAAGCACTGATACAGCTACACTGGAGCCTGGCTGAATTCACTATTGCAGATAAAAAGCCCATAGTGAGGGTAAGAATTAGTTTATCTGGAATTAGTGTCACGGATTTCAGTTGTGCTTTTCTCAAAATTATTTCTTAAAACACTGAAAACAATTACTGTATGCAAACTTTAAACCAGCAACATTTTAGAAGTGAATTAAGATGTATACTGTTAATGTTGCTGTGCTGCCAGTGACAGCTTCAAATTTTCAGAAGAAAAATAAAACTATCGCGCGAATAAATTTGTGGCACTTCAACATAGAGCAAACAACCATATAAGTACATAAAATATAGCAAGTCTGTGCTGCATTGAGTTACTTAATGTTTATTGCAGTTATTTCTGTTCTCATTATATAGTACTTGAACCAATGCTATAAAACAGTATAAAATTCAGAATATGTTCTTGACTTCTCTGGAGTTTTCTCTAGTAGAGAAATGACACCTTTGCTCAACATAGATTTTTAAAATGACCTAAAACTCTGGAGTCCTTTGTACAGAGGACCTCAAGGGTCAGTACATGAGTCTGAAACAATGAGTATTCTACAAGGTTGGCTGCGGGATCTTATCTGTCATTCTGACATGCTAGAAGAAATTTACTGGAAATGTTGGTGGCAAGAACATGAAATGGACTTGTTGAGATTTAAGTTATCCAAAAGCAGACAGATGTGAAGACATTCCATTAATCAAACTGACAACATGAAAATCCAGACAGAGGGAAAGTACACAGCTGTCTAACTACAGCATGGCTCATTACTATTTTTTCCATATCCATCCTAGTGCTAGAGTGTTTCTTGAGTCTGTCTCAAAACTTCTGTGGAAGACTGGCTGCTACATTACTTAATAGCTTACTTTTATAATCTAAATTTATTCTTTGTGTAACTGATCCTCTGAGCCTTGCTTTTTTCTTTCATATAGCAGTGGAATCAGCAGGACATGGTACATAAGGAACAGCAAAAAGAGAGAGTTCTTGTGCGTGTGGCAGGTGATTTCTAACTACATAAGCATTTTGCAAACAGATTTTTATTCTTGTTGTTGTATTTAATAAGTCAAAACCTTGCTCTACCTACTCATTATTCTGAGGTCCTGGGCTTAGCTGGAGGTCACACAGCCATTTGTCAGTATGAACACAATACATTTGGACAGGTAGGTGAAATACCATAGGCTGAACCATCAGTGAAATTTGCACCGTGACTGTATCACCAGTCTGTGCAATGTGTACTATTTTAGATCACCACCTTGCTATGGTATGGCTTTTATCTTCCTGGTATTTGGTGAAAACTTCTAAGCAAACTATGGGTGTCTTCGAAAACTTGTGTGTTTCTAGTCCTTTCTCTACATCGAATAAAGTGGCAAACTATTGAAGCCATGAAAAGAGTTACAATAGGTAAATTGCACTAGTCAGGAACGTGTATCTAGTAGTTTCTTTCTGACTGTTTAAAACTGAAGGCCACATTTAAACAAGCTTTAGTATAATAAATATTCCTCATGCACAACGATAGCAACAGCCTTTAAGTCACTGGCATTTTTCACAAATCTGTAATTCCTGTACCAGGAATTTGCTAGAGACGCTGTTGGAAGTGCCTCTGTTCATAGGACTTGATTGTGTGCAGGAGATGAAGGTACTCCTGTCAGCTTGCGTCATGCTTCTGTCTGATCTCCTGAAGTACGAATTAGTGTGATAAAAACTAATGAATGATTACTAATGTGCTATATTTGTTAATAGAGAAATGCTCATCTTTTTTCAATCTGGAAACCATAATCTTTGGGAGTGGTACACCGATATCAATTTATGCATCTGTGCTTTCATGTTCTGTAACTTTGCTTGTTGGAAAGTAGTAAATAACTACATTTTACTACCACAACCTATGTCTGAAATATCATCCATGAATGTGTTCAAAGCAGCAGGCAATGTGAAATGCAGTGCCTTAATGGAAGGAGTCACATGATCATCTGCTGCTACTGTAGTCTTTCTGTGTCTTTTGGGAGTCTCTTCAAACTTCTGTCAGAATGCTTCTTCTGTGAATTTGCATTAAGAATGGTCTTCCTGATGTACATTATAAGGATGCACAAAAGCAAGCAGGAAACAATTGCAGAACAACCCCAGATCTCCATTTTGATTATGAAATAACATTAAAACCATTCTGGCGTTTTACTAATCTTTTTCTGAATCCAGGAGGAGAGTCAACATCCAAGACCTAGAAAGCATGTCGGGTGCATCAAAAGGCTGCAGTGCACTGCTTTGTTCTTTCCCTGTGCCATGTCCCAGGGCCTGAGGAAGTCTGCTTGTGCTTTCTGGGACCCTTAACAGGAAAACTGCAGGTGGACTGTGCTCTTTTGTCCCGAATGGCAGAGGGGGCCATAACCTTGATCTTTCAACTTTTTAAACTTTGTGTGCAGCTCTCCGCTTAGTGACTCTTTCTGAACACCTGTGGCAACTGCAACTAAGACCAGGACCAGATCTAGAACGGCCCTAATAGGGCAGAGCACGCAGTTCATACATCACAGCTGAATGTTTTCCAATAACCCTAAAATCGGATAACTTTAACTGCTGGGTTCCCTTCTTATAAAAAGGTCTCAAATTAGTTGTAAGGATAAAAGTGGTTTCTAGCAAGTAACTATAAATAGGAAGGGATTATAGTTCACTCCCTCATCTTTCCATCTACATGTCTTTCATCGTGTTCTTTGTCCTCTGTATTCTCCCCCTTACTACCAAGAATATAAAGTTCAACATTTATTCCTACCACAGAAAGTCTGCTCTGGTGTCAGGTTTTCATAGTATAGGAATTAAAATCTCTAACTTGAATTCCTTGGCATCACAGTGAGCTCTCTGGCAGGATGTGCATTCCTCCATTATATACATGAGTAAGGAAGAAGTTGTACATGTAACTGTACAACTATAAAAAGAAGCTAAGTAGAGTCAGCATAACTTTTCTTTATTCTGTTGTAAGAAAGCTACAGTTTCTAAGATATTAGTATTTTGAAAAATGGAATGAAAAGCTGCCCGCTGCCTTTAGTATCTTACAGAACCCTAAGCTGTAAATGCCTCCTGTTCCCCAAGGGTTAAAATGGCATGGATTTTTAAACACTCGTTTCATCCCAGGAAAGTTATCCTGGAATAAGTAATGTAATCTTCCTGCATGGGAGGAAAATAGCTGGGGAAAATGTACCAGTGAAGTGATAACTCTGACAATGCAGAGCAGCACTCCTTGGAGACACTGAGGTGATGACCTGTGTGTCTCTGTCTAATCTGAACTTCTATTTTCCACTGAAAGCAGGGTACAGCATCTGTGAGGACTGCTGTGGTTTGGAGGCTTTCACAGTTAATCCAGAGTATTTTGGCTAAAACTTTGTGGCCACGCTGTATAAAACAGATTGGGACACTGCGTCCCAAACAGTGTAGAAGAAAGTCATATTGGCTGTGCTAAAACACTAGCTTGTCTTTTGCAGAGCAAAGTGTACTTTAAAGACTAGTTCACCTCTTTTCTAAATGAATCCAGAAATGTGGAATAAAAAACTGTCCTACTGTAAGTCAACAGAAAGAATTCAGTGCAGAAGGCCTTCCAGATTTGTACAGAAGAGATCAATATCTGCTGCACACCTGAAAAGAGAGATATTTTGATTTTTCCTCAGTAAAATACATACAGCAATTCTAATCTGATACTTTAAATCTGGGAATGTGCCTTTTTTGTCCAGATTTTGATTTTTGAGAATGACAGGAATCATTCTCATCAAAGACAACCTGAGTCTTCTCATACTTGATTAGAACTACTGTGGTGAGGTTTCTCATAAAACTTCACTGTTTTGACATAAATGACCACAGTTGATTTAGTGTGAAATATGCTCATCATTATAAGTAGAATACATTGCTATCATGAACAAACATGGTTTATACTCAAAGTCCTTCAGAAGTCAAGGCTGTGTTGCCACTTTTTAAAATTTTCTAGCCCAATTCTTAACAACCAAAAGCACTTGAAATTTCCTCTGAAATCATTGGGATTATTTGTACTAAAAATTCAGTAAACTTTTTTTTTTCAGAGTTCCTTCTGCCCTTATGTGAACTAGTATGTGAACTGGCTTCCATTAAACAGTTCATTTGAAACTATTGTTTTAAGGCTATGAAAAAAGTGTGCTATGATAACTTAATCTGTTACATATTGATAGTTTAGAAATAAAGTAATTTCACAGCTGGTGTTCGTTAATCTCAGTCTCTGGCTAAGCAATCTGAATTTGGATTAGCAATAGACAGTTTGATACTTCATATTTTGCACCTCAGAGAAATGGGTTTTTGGGCAAGTACTGCATATTTAATGACTTACAGCTAGAAATCTGGGGAAGGAATACTAACTAAGAGCCATGGGAATTCTCAAGGAAATGGTCATCCAGGAGGAACAAACAAAAACTTTTAATTGTGAATTCTTGAGTCATCTTTTATATAATGTGTGGTATACTTAATGAATGTTATCTACTACAAAACTATTTGGTAATCAGTGGAGATGTGCCAGAGTTGTCTTTTCATTCAAATATCATACTTGCTGGGTCACGAGATTTATTTCAGCACACAGTCCTTATTCAGCTTTCAAAAGACCAAAAGAAACCAACTGAAGCCTCAAATAAGAATATATTACATGATCTTTTCTTTGGCTCCCTTGGACAAGGAAAGACTAAAAAATACTTTTTGTGACATAAGAAATATGATGTGACAGTTTCTCTGTGAAAGACTGCAGAAAAAGGAACAAGTTCAATGCCAAAAGTGACTGGGAGTGTATAGTGATTTTCCAGAATGCCATTATGTGGTGGGTGGTTGTTTGTTTTTTTAAAAAAGGTCCTCAGATTGTTTGGATAAACAGAAGCAGGGGACGAAGAAACTAAACATGTTTTCAACATTGCCCTTGTGTTAATGTAGCATCTTGTACACTGTAACACAAGTGCTGGCCTTTGTTCTTGTATGTGGTGTGGATGACTTGAGGCATTTGATCATGGTAAGATGATTACTAGTGCAACCTCTTTGGAAGAGGAAGTTTTGATTTCCAGTTGAGCTGTACATGTCCGCATCTTCTAGGCTGTCAGCGTAATGTTGGAGACACAGGGCTGAGCTGCTAAGTCTTCATGGCACAGTACTGTGTTCAGTAATTGGGAGACTGGTTTAGGTTCCAGGAGCAATACAGTCGATTTAACAAGAAGCTGCCTCCAGGTTAATTATTATGCTTCAGTTTTAAGTCTTTCATCAGTGAACTCCATAGTTTTAATTTTCTTCAATAGAAAGAAATGTTTTTAAGACTTAATGAGGCTGATAGAGTTGATCTGTATGCATATGCTTATAATGCTCTGCAGCTCATTAAAGGTACAAAATAGTATGTGATTCCTAAGTGCTTCTTAATACTCCTGTACAGTTTAAAGAGGAACAGAGATAAATAAGGTAGATTTTGAAATATTTATAGATTATAGCGTCTGACAGGAGAGGCAGAGAATTCTCTATAGCCGAGAAAACTTGACAGTTTTATTACACAGTAAAGACAGTAACTAGGAGCTTACGAGAAGACTGATGTGCTTCCAGCATTATTCCATAAAATACAGTTCCCACTGTCCAGGACAATGTTATCTTATAACTGTTTTTTTTTTTTTTCTAGTCTGTTAAACTGGGTGCTGTGCAAGCTATGAGCATATGTGTAAAGTATCTCCTTGCTTTCTGGAGTTTTCTCTGGCTGCAGGTGCATTTAGCAAGCTTGCAGCAGTGTTTGCTGATCTTGGGTCTGTCTCCACTATATCTTGCCCATGGCACTTCCCACTGGTTTTTGGCCAAGTCTCCCCAGCTCTACTCCTATAGCATTCAGTGCATTTCTTCTTGTGGGTAGAAATTAAGAATTCTGTTTTTAACATACCAAGTATGTCAACACACACTAGAGTTTGTGAAAGAAGGAGAGAAAGAAAACTTGTATGTACCTCTCAGCCAGGCTTTTGATAACTCCCAAAATCTAGCAAACAGCATCTGTCTAAACCAGAACATTTCATTTCAATATGAACCCAGTGTTCGGGTTGTTAACCTCAGGGTGCACTCTCCTCCCATCACACCTACTGAAGCCCTTTTACTGGAGGGAAATGGTCTTTGTTATGCATTTCCTGGTTCAAGATTTACCTTTGCATTTCTTTATCCTGCATGTCAGCAGAATCTGGTCAACAGGAGAAATTCACACCTGATGAGGACTGGTCCTCCTAGATTCAGGTTTGTTTAGTTAAGCTGCTGGGGGATATACCAGAGGGATTCTTGCCTAGATGAGCTTGCATTTTAATCACAGCCCATCTCTGCTCACAGAAAGCATTCTGAAATCTAAGGTAGACCTGATCAACAGAAGTATTTAGATAGTCAACTCTTAGAAAGGATGGTCTTCTCAAACTGAAATGGAGCAGGGGCTCTGCTGTGACAGGGATGCAAACTTCCTACAGTCTCAAGCATCAATTGACAATCTCAAGCAAATGGAAATCTTTGCCTCTCTGTATACATCTCCAAGTATGGCCATAGTCCAGGAATCAGATGACTTGAAGCACCCTGCAGTGCTGATTCTTGCTGATCTGTGCCTATAGGAATTGTGACACAAGGAAAATGAGTTTAGTGGTTGCTGGTGCATTGTGGATGGTGCAGTTTGAACTTGTAAATTCAATTATACATGTTCATCCATTCTGTGCTTATGGTAAAGCTTTTTTTGGGGGGTGGGGCGGGTGGGGTGCGTGTGTGTTCTTTTTATATTCAAGACCAAGAGCCTGTCAGGTGAATTATACTGAATTGCTGTTTTGACGATGCTATAAAAATTACTTTAACCTACTTGGAGAAGTGCAGTACAAGTGAGTAATATAGCTACTGGTGTTTTAATTTGGCAGTTTGTCAACATGCAGCTTTGCTAGATTAATTTGCGTCTGGAAGTTTGCACCTGAATATGTTTCAGGAAGGGCAACTGTGGCAGTCTTAGATCTGGATGTAGTGCCATTAGTATACAAGAACAGCACTTTTACCCTGTGTCGAGGAGGTCAAGCATTTTCAAGGAGCACTGTAAGGATTTACTGCACATCTGCTGTATACCAGTCCTGCAGAAGATGTGGTACCCCATGTTTACAGCAGAGCAAAGCTGACTGAGTGAAAAGGGCTGTTGTCCTAGGTATGTGTTCAATAACTCTGATTTTCCAAGGAAATAGGTGGTCTTCAATTCATTTGTAATAGTGTCATTGTATAAAGGAAAAGATGAAAGTGCAGACTTTCTTCAAACAGAATTAAAGTAAATGCTCCACCAGTCTTTAAGAAAAAAAAAAGTATATGTGTATGCACATTTATTTCAATATATATAATATTTCTGATAAGGGTTCTTCATGAAAATGTTCTTGCTGTAAGATCTTGACAGTAACTGTGCTACTTTAAAGGCTCTACACTTTTGATTTGGTGTTGTTGCTTTTATTTCTCTGATCTATGCAAAATCTCATTAAACTGACATTTTAACCTAATGAAATGAAAATTTAAACACTGCTTGTCACTTGTCAGAGGAAGAAAAAAAACCTTGAAGTACTTCAGCATACCAGTAAACAAAAGGGCACATACTGTAAAGAGTGTTTGAAATGCTCATTAAAAATGTTAGAAAAGTTTTTGTCTGAAACTTCAGCTCAATTTTATTGCTAACTGGGGAAAATTATAATGCTGGAATGATTTTGAAATTGTGCTTTCTATTTGCGTTTCAAAGCCTTTATCTTCGTCTGGAGGCAGAATTCGAAATCATACCATTCTACAATCATTTTTTTTTTTAATTAGGACTTCCTTAATTCATCAGACTTTCATTTCTTGCACGCTGAATTTGTGAGTTGGGTGGAACTCGATCATGATATTGTGTGTTGCTTTGAAGTGAAAAAAATGGGAATATTCTACATATGTGCTGGCTATATCGCATGCAGTTCTATTTAATGCAGCTGTAGAAAGGAAAGATCATACTTGTAGGAAAAGTATCAGTGCTACCGCATGTTACTGTTAGTACAGTTGATTGTTTTATTTTCAACTCCCTCCTTTTGAAACCCTTGTCTCTTTCCCACAATGAAGCTTTAAAAGCTGCTACCAGTTGATTTTCACCAACTGTAAACATGATTACAGTACACGTGCATGTGAGAACTGCTTTTCTCAAATCTAAAGTGTATTTTAAGGGGATCTGGTTTTCAGTACTATTGTCTGTTGCGAATAGACGTATCAAGTGCAACATTATTCTTGGCTTTTATGCTTCCCTTGCTACTTTTGTGACAGGTAATCTTGAATGCGTATAGTGTTTCTGAAAGACTTATCAGCCTTCTAGTGCGAGAGCTGAGCTAGCACACTTAGTCTGCTGAGTGGCTAATGCTTGAAAATCACGACGTCCTGGGTTCAGGCAAGGCTTCTCCCTGCGCTGGGTCTGCGCGCACTTTGTCTGTAGGTGGCAGTGAGCATACGCTATGCAACGGCATTTCCAAGGTGGGGTCACAAAGTGAGAAACTACTTGCAGTTTCCTGTTTTTGAGCTCTTCTTTTTCCGCGGTGTTTTCTTTTTTTAAATGAAATTCTGCAGGGCTTTAAAGATTGAATCTCTTTGTAAGTGTTGTTGACTTTTTAGCAATAAAACCTCTACTCGTTCCAGATGCTGATGTTTTAGACCTGTTCTCTAAGCTAGTATTCGTGAAACTATAGCAGAGGTGTATTTTAGACCCTATTTTTTAGGTGGGAAAGGTTACAAATGTAACTTATGTATTATTAAATCAGATAGAACATGCTAATTTTTCATTCTTTTCCCTTCTTGAAGTATTCTTTTCTGCTGTTCAACCAGCCTTTGAAATTGAAGGCTGTGTGAATTTCTGTTTTAAAGGTATCCTTTAAAGCCAAAAGACTTGCTGCTGTTTCACTGGGGATCTGAAGCCCTAGAAAAAAAAAATAAAGCATGAGGAGAAATGGCAGCATGGCTGCTCCCTGGATAGGTGAAAGCAGGAGTGCTCTTAATGTGTGTGTGTGCTGGGGAGAAGAGATGTATGTCTGTGGTGGGGGGTTAGCCTGGCCTGCAGAGAGGTGGTAGCCTGTGGCAGGGAGCAAAAGAAAACTTCTAGAACTACTGAAGGATGAAGTCAGATGTGAGAACAGACTGTAAGGCAAGGAAAAGAAGAGTCTGAGGGTTTGTTTCAGACTAAACCCTGTTAGTACCAGGCAAATCTTGATTCAGGCTGATATTATCAGTGGTTTTTTTGAGCAAGGCTCTTTAGCTCCCTTCTTAATAATATATTTACAACTTTTTTTTCTTCTGAGCCTAGTAGATATGTTGAAATATTGCAGGTCTATGGATTTGCATGCAGTAATGGTTCTTCAGTCCAATACTGAGGAAGTAATAATTAACAATTCCCAGTGGTAAAGCTGGAATGGGGGGGAGAAATCCAATATGTTGTTTCGTATTTAGTCTCTTTCATCTTCAATGGGAAATACGATGGGACTGTACAATTTCAGTCATGTGAGAAGGTGAATCTAGCTTTTTCTTATTTGTACTTTTTTCTCCCACTTTACTGTTTGTGTTACTTAATTCTAGGCTCCAGATGGGACATTTCTAATTTTGAGCTCTGGTCTTTGGAGTGATTTCAATCTCTAAAATAAGCAGAAATGAAAAGAAAAATCCCGCAGGAAAGCCATGTTTTCTCCTAGTGTATCATGTATGCCTGCACCACAAAAAGGAGGATTATCACTTTCTCCGCTGTCTCCTGAAAGGAAGCTGTCTGCTTGTCATCCACACTTGCATGCTATGCAGTGTTTCAAATGCACTGGATTAAATCACTCTAGAGATCAGGGTTTTTTTTTTAACAGCTAGTGAGATGCTGGTAATGTAAGTTCAGAAGACTGTATAAGATTTCTTAAATTTTTATGGTGTCCTAGGATTTTTCTGTTTTAAGGGACAAAACTAGTGCCAGTGCAAATGGCTTAGGGGAGGGTCAAGGGGAAAACATGCTGGTGTTTACTTTTCCTGGGTTTTAGAAATGAACAGGCAATATGTAAAATAGAAAATTAAAAGGAGGAGAGATGGGAATGTGGTTAAAGTGTTAACTGGAGTTTAAGAATGCCAGAACTTGGTGCTGATTCTGTCCCTTCCAGGGACATTGTGTGTGTGTGTTACTTCCCTGTGGTGCAGAGGAGTAGGTGCAGAAGCAGCTGTTGAACACAAGTGCAGTAAACTTGTGCCTGTCTGCACCTCTTTAAACATTCCCTTTAGCTCAGGCCGTTATGATTTAGACACCTACTGACATCAAGACAACCATCTATTTAAAGGTTTGTTCCCTAATCTAAATCATTAGTTTGAGGTCCCAGAGTGGCTGGTAGAGAAAGGTAGACATCTCTACGAGAGTGATCTTACTTTAAACAGTAGGTGGAATGAATAGTCTCTTACAAACTTCAGTTTTCCATTTAATATGCAGAACTTGCATTATATGATGATTGTTTAGATGACTCCAATTAGGTGAGACGTGTCCTACCTTCAAGCGACTATGTGTATGTGCTATTTTGTGCTTGCATTTCAGTTCACCTCTGTAAAAACATTTTTCTGTCTCAGGCATGATTAGATAGGTATGTTGAGTTGTGAAGAGCCTAGATGTTGGAGGGGAGGGAACAACAAACTGGGAGGGGATGAAGTTGCATTTATGCACTCTAAGGTGGCTCTGGGAACTTTATCAGATAAGCAATGAATCCAAAGTGATGGAAGCACAGGATGTGGAGCAAAAGCACCGAAAAATAAAAAATATAGATGGGAGAAAAGTGCATGTAAAGAGCATTTCCAAGATGCTGTTAGTGAATGAGCATAAAAGGAAATGTCTTTCAGATGAGCAACAAAAAGCAGAAGTAGCAGAGTCAATTACTCCAAGCCTGGGAAAGCAATTTGATATCCAAGAATTCAGATGAAATTTTGTGCCCATTAGAGTTAGTCTGGCTGTAGGAAGTCTGTGGAAGTAGGATTTCTCTCCCCTCTAAATGTCTGTTATATGTTACTGGAGACCTACGTTCTTTCAAAAAATAGGTCATTTTATAAACAGATGTACTCAAATGTATGCTTAATTCTAAATAAATTAGATTCTAACCTTATAAAGTAAGCTGATAAACATGCCCCAGGCCAGGGGTCCAAAGTAATTATTCCGTACTTGAGGACCTTACCTATGCGGCTATTTTGGCTATGATTCTGCAAGCTATTTATTTCATCACTAATCTGAAGCAGATGGGCTCTGCTGTTGAAGTCATTGCTTGCTGACCTGAAATTTTCCACTGAACTGAGCTAGTATTAAATGAAATGTTTGACAAAATCTTACAAAAGTAATAAACTGAATTATGTGTGCTGAAAAGTTGTTCCTGGTCAAGTTATAATTGTAGAATGGTTTGGGATGGAAGGGACCATTAAAGATCATCTAGTCCAACACCACTAAAGTGAGCAGGGACACCTTCCACCAGACCAGGTTGCTTGGAGCCCCATCCAAGATGACCTATAATGTTACCAGGCAAGGGGTATCTACCACCTCTCTGGGCAACCAGGAACAATGTTTCCTCATTGTAAAAAATTTCTTCCCTGTGTCAAGTCTAAATCTACCGTCTTTTACTTTAAAACCATTACCCCTTGTCCTATCACAAGAAGTCCTGCTAAAAACTCTGTCCGCATCTTTCTTATAAGCCCCCTTTAAGTATTGAAAGGCTGCAATAAGGTCTCCCTGGAGGAACAGCCCCAACTTTCAGCCTTTCTTCTTATGAGAGAGGTTCCATCCTTCTCATAATTTTTGTGGCCCTCCTCTAGACCTGCTCCAACAGCTCCATGTCTTTCCTGTGCTGAGGGCTCCAGAGCTGGATGCAGGACTCCAGATAGGGTCTTACCAGAGTGGAGCAGAGTGGCAGAATCACCTCCTGCTGGCCACGCTGCTGTTGAGGCAGCCCAGGATATGGATTGCTTTCTGGGCTGTGAGTACACATTGCTGATTTATGTCCAGATTTTCACCCACCAGTACCCCCAAATCCTGCTCAGGGCTGCTCTGAATTCCTTTATGCCCCAGCCTGTATTGATAGTTGGACTTGATGATCTTAGAAGCCTTTTCCAACCTTAATGATTCTAGAATATTGGGTGTTGCCTCAACATGGGTGCAGGACCTTGCACCTTGCAGTTGGCCCTGTTGAGCTTCATGAGGTTTACGTGGGCCCACTTCTTGAGCTTGTCCAGGTCCCTCTGGATGGTATCCCATCCCTGAAATGTGTCAACCGCACCACTCAGCTTCCTGAGGGTGTTTACACATTACTAGTCCTAATACAGAACCCTGAGGGATACCACTTGTCACTGGTCTCCATCTGGACAGGGAGCCACTGACCACTACCCTCTGAATGTCACCATCCAACAAATTCCTTATCCACGGAATAGTCCACCCATCAAATCCATATCTCCCCAATTTAGAGAGAAAAATATTGTGGGGAACTGTTGAAGGTTTTACAGAAGTCCAGCTAGATAACATGCATTGCTTTTCCCTTGTCTACTGGTGTAGTTGCTCCATCATAGAAGGCCACTAGGTTGGTCAGGCAAGACTTGCCCTTGATGAAGCCACGCTGGCTGTCTCAAATCACCTTCCTGTCCTCCATGTGCCTTAGCATACCTTCTAGGAGGATCTGTTACATGATCTTCCCAGGCACAGAGGTGAGACTGACAAGTTGGCAGTTCCCAGGGTCCCCTCTTCTACCCTTTTTAAAAATGGGTACAATGTTTCCCTTTTACCAGGGACTTCACGTGACTGCCATGGCTTTTCACAATATTGTGGAGAGTGACTTCGAAACTGCATCAGCCAATTCCCTCAGGACTCTGTGATGCACCTCGTCAGGTCCCATATACTTGTGTATGTTCAGGTTTTCAGGTTTCTCTGGTGGTCATGAACCTGATCTTCTCTTACACTGGGGAGAGACATTGCTCCCTCAGTCCCTATCTTGAAGTCCATTCACTCAAGAGGTGTGGGAAGAGAGGTTGCCAATGAAGACTGGGGCAAAAAAATTAAGTACCCCAGTCTTGTCTTTATCTGCTGTTACCTGTTTGCTAGTCTTGTTCTTTGGGGGGGGGGGGGGTGGGGGAGGGTATTCTTTGACCTTGCTTTTCTGGCTGACATATGTGTAGAAGCCCTTGTTATTATGCTTAGCATCCGCAGCCAAGTTCAGCTCCAGCTGCACCTTGGCCTTCCTGATGCCATCTCTACACAACTGGGCAGTGTCCCTAGTCTTCCTAGGATACCTGTCCCTGCTTCCCCTGCCTGTGCATTTCTTTCTTGCCCTTCAGTCTGACCAGCAGGTCTTGACTCAGCCATGCTGGTCTCTTGCTTTTCTTTCCCAATTTCTTAGACCTGGGGATCAAGAGCTCTTGAGCTCTATGGAAAGCCTCCTAAAGATCTGCCAGTTCTGTTCTGCTCCCTGGTCCCTGAGGGCAGTTTCCCAGGGAGTCTCACTGAAGAGCAGGAAAACTGCTTTCCTAAAATTCAGGGTCCCAACTTTACTCTTTTCCTGTCCTGTATCCCTCAGGGCGGCAAACTCCATGAGTGCATGATCACTGTAGCCCTGGCTGGCTACGATCTTGATGTCTCTGTCTCACTCGCATTGGTGACCAACAGATCCAGTAACACATCCCCTCTGGCAGGGTTGTCTATTACCTGGCTTAAGAAGTTATCCGTCAGGCACTTGAGGAATCTCCTGGATCACCTACAGATCACTGCTACTTTTCCAGCGGATGCTGGAGTGGTTGAAGTCCCCCAGGAGGACAAGAGCCTGCAAGCGTGAAGCCGCCTGTAGCTGGAGGAAGAAGGCTTATTCAGTAATGTACCCTTGATTGGGCAGCCTGTAATAATCACCAGCCACAAGGTTCCCTTTGCTGCCTCAGTCTCCAATTCTTACCCATAAGCTTTCAAGCTGCTCAAAGCTAATGTTTAGGGACTGTTCTTCACACTCTATCTATTTCTTGATGTAGAGGACAACACCTCCACCCCTCCTTCCCTCTCTGTTCCTTCTGAACAGCTTGTAGTCATCAATCACCACTCTCCAGTCATGAGATTTGTCCCACCAAGTTTCAGTAAGGGCAATTCAGCTGTAACGTTCTAGCAGCAAAGTGGCTTCCAATATTTTGTTTGCTGTCCATGCTGCACGCATTGGTGTAGGGGCACTTAAGCTGGGCTGTTGGCTGTATCACCTTTTTAGAGGAACACCTCTTAATTCCTTTGAGGTATTTCACTGGTGTTCCCTTGTGGCTCCTCTTACTTCTGGAGCCTTGGCTCCTCTCTGTAAGACTTCAGTTGTGCTCCAGAGTACCCAGCAAGTCTCACAGCATTGAGCTGAGGGCCCTCACTAGCAGCCTGTCGCTTTAACCTTGGCATGTCATCCTGTGGTTTGTCATGGGCGAGCCTGATGTTATCCCCTTCCCCCTTGAAGTTTAGTTTAATGCTCTGCCAATGAGCTCTGCTAGCTTGTGAGCAAAGACCCTTTTAGCCTTTGAGAAAGATGAATCCTATCTGAGCCAACAGGACTGGTGCTGTGTAGATCATCCTATTATCAAAAACCCCAAAGTTCTGGTAGTGACAGTAGCCATGGAGCCATGTATTAACAGAATGGGTCCATCTGTTTTTCCCATATAGGTGCCTGCAGCTGGAAAGATAGAGGAAAAAATTACCTGTGCACTAGGTACCCTTACCAACTGTCCTAAGGCCCTGAAGTGTCTTTTGATTTCCCTTGGACTATGTGTTGTAGCTTCATCACCACCCACATGGAAGAGCAGTAATGGGTAACAGTCCAAGGGCAGCACCAGGCAAGGAAGTTTCCTAGCGATGTCCTTAACCTGGGCCCCAGGGAGGCAGCAGGCTTCTCTAAGAGCAGGGTCTGTCCAGCAAATTTGACCTTCTGTTCACCTCCAAAAGGTGTCATCTACAGTGATAACCCATCTTTTTAACTCATGGGGTGGTTGTGATTCAGGGGGATAGGCCTTTCTGACCTTGGCAATACCTCTGGTGCGGATGGACCATCATCCACATCACCCATTGACTGGCCTTCCACATCCAGGGCCTTGTACCAGTTGTACAGAGTCACCTGGGACGGTGAGGTGTGCAGGGAGGGGGTTTGTAGACTTTCTTCCTTTTGCTTCTTTCCTTGAAGTTACTGCCTTCTGCCTGGTGGGGGAGGATATAGGATCTCCTTATCTTATGTTTTTTCTGGTGGATGTTCCTGTTTGTCTCAGGGAGGATAGAGCTTGGTTGCACCAGTCTATCTCTTTCTCAGCCTCCCTGATGCTTCTTAACCTGCTTCCTCTCAAAGCTCTGCCACCAGGCTGAGCAGATCATCTACTTGGTCACACCTCACAGCTGTTCTTGTTGCAGCCAGCAGGCACAAGCAAGGCTCCACTGATCAGAATGACTGAGCTGGTGGGGTTGCTACGCTCTTCTGGCCCTGTTCACCCACCCTGCCTGCTCACACTCCCCACGCTGCTTTCTGTAGGTGCTAGGTGGCCGCTGTTTTTCTGCTAAGGTCTCTCCTGCAAGAGCTGCTGGCTGCTGGCAGGCCTTGCTCTGCCTGAGGCCTGCTCTCACCCCAGTGAGCTGAGAGCCACCCAGCCTTCCCCTGCAGGCCGGGCTGGCTGCGGGGCTGCTTGCCTCAGGGAGCCGGTGTGTTCTGTACCTTCTTCAGAAGTAAACTTCCAGGTGTGGTATCAGTAATTGCTTTGATGGTTCCTCCTGATAGAAGAACATGATGATAACTTTTTTTCAGGGAGCATTTTTGTTTAAAGTTTACTGGAGAGAAAAAAATAACTTTTAAGTTATTTCCTTGATTTTTCCTTCTTAGTATAAGTTCTTCTCACTACAATTTTCTTTTCTACAAAATATCAATCTGAAGAGACTTGAAAAATAGTTATAGAAGTAGGTATATTAAATCACAATAACTGTCAGATAGGATGCACTGTGGTTACAAGCTACAGCATACCTGTGTGTGAATGGTAGCACAGCAAAGGTAGAATTGAACAGTAGACCAGGTTAACTGCTGTACTGATCTGTGAATTAGCTGGATAATACTGAATTAGAGATCTAGGACCTACTCTGTTCCCCTTGAAAGGTAATGATGACATTTTCCTGATAGTCCAAGTGGATTTCCTGATTGCTACACTTTACTGCAGAAATGAAGGGATGACTGAACTATCTACAGGTTAATTAAGACAGAAGCATATCAGACAAAGGCCAGGTCTTCCCTCCTAGTTCATGTAGAAGCCCACTGAAGGTCATTTGAATTTTAAGTCTATGGGACTGAGCTGTGAAGGTGGTGTTAAAATGAAGCTTTGAACTCATGTCGGTTGTGGACCTAAATTTTTTAGTTTTGTTTAGTGATTGTTCGTATCTGATTGTTAGCAAAGTTCCAACAGCTGGGTATAATCTAAGACCAAAAAGACTCCAAATTATTGAATCCTTACTCTTAGAGGTAGTGCTTCCGTAAAAATATGGGCACTGGCCAAGAATACGGGTGATATGAGTCACTGGATTCATGTGATAAGTTTGACAGGGTTTGTGGCAGGCACATCTCTTCTGTTGGCTGTGTTTCACTTTAGTTTTCTGACCAGAACCACTTTCTTGATTAAGCAAGCATATTATAGATTGGTAAGACTTTCTGGTATCAGCTACTGTGGGTTTCTGGTCTCTGACTCTGTGTTACAGATACAGCTTTACAATAGGACTGTGTGATGCTTTTGTCTCCTGGATCCAGTGATGGGAAAGGATCTGTGGTGAACTGACATCTTGCCTCCTCTGGATCATCTTGGTCATAGCTCTGGGGTGCAACCAAAGCTACACTTTCCCCATGGTCTAGGTGCATGGTCATGACTTATGAGACTTTACGCAGCCCATGGGTGTGTAGAGATGTTCTCAGGATTCTTCAATGCACAAGTACAGAGATGTGGGTTTCCAACAATTTCTTTATAATAAAGTTACTACAAAACTGCTATTAGTAAAAACATTTTATATACTTATCTATATAAATATTTATATACACACTCAAACATTTCAAGTCACTACAAAATTACCAGTAGGAAAGCAAGCATACATCTAACAAGAGTAAAGCAGATATATTAAGTTATTACAAAATTCCAACTTCTGAAGCAAGTATTTATTTGTGCACATCTATAAATATATTTTTGAGGTGTTACTTGTAAAACACCAAACTCCTCCCAGGAGTGGGGCTTATCAATGATGGAAAAGTCTCACTTAAAGACAATCTATGTCACGGAGGCTGGAGTCAGCCAGATGTCCCTGTCCAGGGTCCCGTCTGCCCAGCAGATCTCATGGGGAAAGCCTCTTTTTTGGGTAGGTAGTGATTTACTTGTTATACCTTCTCAGTGTAGATATAGAAGTGCATGTAGGACATCAGTTCCCAGAATGGTTGTTGCCAACTCCGGTTTTCCAGGGAGGCAAGTTTGTTTTCACAGTTTTTGTACTGCGTGCATCAAAGTTTCTTTATCCTGCCAACTGCTCCCCAACAAGGAGGCTTAGGGTAAGCTTATCAGGGATGTCCATCTCTGCCAGTATATTTACTGGGTTGCCTTTGTGGCAGCTCTCTCACTAGGCATAGCTCATGACAATATTAATAACGAGAGATATTTGCAGAACTTCTGGAAACACCAAGATCCAAAAAGATGACATAAAATGCTTAAAAAAAGGTAGTACTTCCCAAACTTCTTTGCAATTTCTTTTTTTTCTTTTTGGAACTCTTCATGAAGTAAACTATCGCATGTGCTATTTTCTGTCTCAGCCTTGGCTTCCACCTCTTCTGTCCTAGGAGATTAAAAACAAGCCAAGTAGTTTGACTGCAATGTTACAAAATGGTACACTGTGCTCCTTTTCATAGGTATGGTATTTACAATTCACTGGTTTAAAAGTTTATGGCTTAGGTCACAAACCTTGAGAACATAAAATTGTTGTTCATTAATGTACTAAGGAGTTTATAATTTGGGATGTCTGGGATTAGTATCTGATATCTAAAAGTTTATATATTTAGTACTTTAGAGTTAATGCATTTCAACTAATCACAATGATACTTTTCACAGAGGCAGCAATATGTCTTATTTGCTTAGCATAAAATTCCTGTTGAAACTGGAGAGCTACAAAGCGGTATTAGAGCTTGTTACCCTTTCATAGTAAATCTGCCAACCTGGAGATATAACCTAACCATCGACTCTTTGTGCCTGTGTGCAAACGTTGGGAAGACTTGTTTGCCAATAGCTACATAAAGAAAGCAACAAGTGACCAACAAGTCAAGATCAGAAATGAGCTACACTGTTATTTAACTAGTCTTTCCATGTTCAGTGGTAGGTGAATTTTGCATGTGATAGTAAGAGGCAAAATTAGATCATCCTGCAGAATCCTTGGCCTAGAATTCATAGACCAGTCCTCTTACCTCTGTAGTCTGAGTTTAGAAGAAGAGACAATTGACCAAATATGTCTTGTAATTTTGTGGTAGTTATAAATTTTTCAAAACACCAAAATGATTTAGGTGGCTGTATAAGCATAAATAAGGTATCCTCCCCTGAAACTTAAGCTGTGAAATTGCTTTGGTTAAGGGTTTAAGAAGCTTCTGAAAATAGTTCTTGTTAAAATGGAGAAGCTGTAGCATTGAGCTCTGAGTGAGACACTTTGACATACTAGGCATATAGGAAACTCAGTGGAAGGGAAAATAATGAATACCATACTGTTACACTAGAATGGAAAACACATAGAAAGGTTAAAATAGGCCACACCAGTAGTAAAGTAACATTTTATTTTGAAGCATACTTTAGTAAATGTTGCAGCTCTTCTGGGTAACTTATTTTTGGTAGTAAGTTATTTTCCTAAATAATTTAGATGTTTAGCAGAAATAAGTGAAAAAATGGGGCCTCTTAGTTTAGATTACAATGGAAAAAATCTATGTTTGTCTTCAAGTGCAGCCACCGTTAGTTGTTACAAGGTCTTTGATGTTTGATACATTCAAGAACTTCAGATCTCATGGCAGTATTGCCCTTTTTTTTAATCATGATTTAGAATGTGTCTCTGGTCAAAGTCTAGGAACAGCAGTGAGGAGCAGCAGGTGTGAAAATGCAGGTTGAGAACCAGAATATGCCTTGTGTTCTCTGCTTGTTTCCGATGTTTGTAACTTGCTGATACTTCAAATTACTAAGAAATAACCGCATTCATTTGCTGCCACTGTCTCCTGTACCAGAATTGTTCTTCTCCTTTTCCTTGTTTTTGTGTCTTTGTTTTGTGGGCTTTTTGATGAAGAGCTTTTTCTGCTCAGTTTTTTAGTGGATATATGTTTTAAGAAATCCACAGATCTGTCTTTTCAGTTATAACCAGCTTTAATCAGTATCGTAGCCTACTGATTTGCAATATGGCTCAGCTGTAGAAGTTTAAATTTTAAACTTTTCCAAGATGGTCATCCTTGTACAGAGAGCCAGCCAAGCCCAGAATGTGTGTTGCTGTAAGCAGATTGTTAAGCAAGAGACGACCTACAGAGATTTCAATTGGCTGCTGTGATTGATGGAAGGGGTAGACCAGGCTGTCACATTAAGTAAGGACCAGAAACTTCATGGAGAGAGAATTCAATTATCTGTCTATAGTCATTTGACCACTGCAGCTAATCAGCTGGGCGAAGGTCAGCAGGAGTTTCAGAGATTCCTAGAGGAAGTCAGAGGTGGCTTGAATGGCATTTTTTTTGGCACTGGTAGTTTTCCAAATTACTTGTAACACCTGTAGAAAGCCTTTGTTTTATACTTGTAAAGTGCATGTCTGATTTAGAGTTTGAAAAGCCTTTATTTTCTCTATAACCTAACCCTGAGTAGGATGGCAATTTTCTCTTAAAGAGCTTCGTTTCCAAATAAGCCAGAATAAATGGTCAGAAGATTTCAGTCAAATTTCCAATTAAAAGTTTAGGGACACAAGATGTGATACTGGGTGTTTTGTGGTTTGACGGTGCTTTTTGGAGTATTATTAGGAACACCTCCATTGAACTGTGAAGTGGTTAGATGATATTTGAACTCTGTGAAAGGTGTGGGTTTTTCTGCTAGTGATAAAATCTGTAAAGCTGGGAGCAAAGGTAATTTGGTAATAGCCTCTCAGCTCTGTGAGGATGGTGGGAGGAGGTTCTGCATCACAGGAGCACTCTTGGAAACTCAGAGCTAAGGCAATGATTTGAAACTGAAAAATACATTAATTAAAACAGTGTGTGGGGCCAAAGAGCAGTCCAGGTGCCCAGCAGGGCACATCTAGGATGAGCATTCAGGGCAAACATGTTTGATGCTGGAAGTTCTGATTGATCGATACTCTTTGTTACTTTCATCATTAAGCAAATGTTAATGTGTGTACTGTGTTATTTTTTTTCCTGAAACAAGCAAAAGATTCCTCTACTTTTCCTAGGAAATGTTATTGGTAACAAAGTCATTAGGGCTTCTACGTCAGTTCTGAGCCAAGTTCTGAATATCCCCATATGTTAGGGGATAAATTTCTAAAATGCATCATTACAGAAGAACTGTATGGAGAATATAACTTTTTTTTTTTTTAATGAGAAGTGCTTAGGGAGTTTACCCCTGAGTATTCAAATTAGTCATTAATCAAAAAAGCAATTTGTTGAGCATTTGAAAATCATTACCAGTTTAAAGAACTTAGAATCTATTTCAAGGATTTCAGCGGGGAAAAGAAACTTCAGCTATCACTAGAGAATATCCAATCTACATAGCACTTTAAACGCTGCATCTCCAACTACCGTATGTGGCTTATTTTTCACAGCTCTTTGTAACCTATCTTATTATATAATATTTATTCATAGAAGGGAAAAATAACCTTCAGTAAAAACAAGTGTGTTTAATATCTTGGACCTGGCATGGTTACAGCCAGTCTGCAGAGCTCCTCATAGTGCAGGTTCATGTGAAGCATCTTGCTATGCAGAAGTCCAAAGGCAGCTTCAAACTGAGTTCACGTACATTTGTTTAGAGGCTCTAGATGGGGAAATAAGTGGCACTAGTGGTAGGACAAAGGATATAGTAATTTTCAGAATGTTATTACTTGCTCTCTTATGTGACAATAACAGCGTAAGCTCAGTCCAGTATAACTTTACAAGAGATTTTCAATTTGGTATTAAATAATCCTACACTCAGAAAACCAGCAATTAATGAGCAGTTGTGAAATTTGCCGTTCTTTGGTACAGATGGTCAAGTTCTGGAGCACCTTGCCTTTGGGAAAATCCTTTACTGAGGTGCTTAAGGAAAAGGGTTAGAATTAGCATTGCTATAGAGTCGTGTAGCTGCAGAGACTCAGATAGTGAGGAGGTGGCGGCAGTTAGTGACTTAGGATTCAGAATTTCTGTACCTTTCAGTCTTTAAAAAATGCCTGTATATAGACGTATTGTTTTACTAACCCATATGGGTTTTGTTATTTGGGTACACTTTCTTGGAAATGATTACTTGCACTTGCTGTATAAAAATATGAGTGTTTCAAAATGAAATGGAAGCCATTAGTCATATAAAAAAGCCTTCCTGTTTTCTCTTGTCTGTAGCAAATAAACCCCTTCTTCCTAAGAGGGCTTTTCTTTTCCTTGATGTAAAGCAATAAAAGGCTTTTCATGTTTAAAAAATATATACAGATACACATATTCTGTACTCATTTCCTCATGGAATTTTTGAAGGTAATTTACTACTTTATACGTGGTATTTCTACGTATTCTACAAAGAATGCTTTAGCCTTATCAATAAATGTATTGGTTCACTCTTAATTAAAGTCCATTAAGTTAGAGTTTGGGCCAGTCAGTAAAAAGAATTTATGGATGCATCTGCATTTGTGACAAACGTTGCACAGGTCTGATGCAAATTAGGAAATTTGATAGGTAAAAGATCAGGCAGGTGGAACATGTGATCTACTTGTAAAAGCATAACAAATGTGCTTCAGATACTCTATATCTGAGTTCTGCTAGACTTCGACAAAGTACTTTCAGGTGGATGGGAAATTTAGTAGGCAAATATATGGCATAAAGCTAGTTACTGTGAAGGAGCAGCAAATGGCTAATATAAGGCCATACTCATACTGTTGTTGATTATTCACGGATTTAACATTTCTTCCATTTTATAGTAATTGTCACCTGAGAAGAACTTGTGTATTGATTCAGGGAGGAAACTGCAACCTATCTTTATCTGCTGTATGAAAAGTGCTGGAGTTTATCCATGTGAATATCCAGTTAAGTCCCAATTAACCCATCAGAGCTGGGGTGGAAGGAAAAGGCTTCAGGGCATGATGCAGGAGTTGGCTATTATCTGTTTGACCCTTAATCATAAGTACAGTTGTAGAGGAGTAGATGCACCGCTATCTCTGCGCTAATACTGTGTCTCCCTGACTGAGCTTGCCTATCCTAGTAGAGGGCTGATCAAAACTGTTACCCTTTTAACTGTGCAACTCCTACATAGTGTGTTGCCTTCTGACCTATAGAACAGCTTGGGCCCTCCATTGTCTGAAAAATGTCAGGAAAAAAAAAAAGGAAACTGACGTGTCCCTGGAGTAAAGTCTCAAATTTAGTTAGGGGAAAGAAAAACCAAAAAAAGAAACCAAAAAACTCCAGCCTCTTCCTTCTCTTACCCACCTGCACAAAACTAGCAGGAGGAAGTAGTTTTCATTAAGGTATTTGGAGATGTTCATTTCTACATTGTCTGTCTTCAATATAGGTGGAAAAATCTCAAAACTGTTTCATTTGGTGTCTATAGGACTTGCAGATCAGAAGCTTTTAGAGAAATAATGGAAGTATTACACAATATTATGGACAAAAATATAGACAATCCTGAAAAGTTTGTATCGCCAGACTCTTCTTAAAGGAATCGTACTTTTCCTTCTAGTTTCTCAGTGAAAACTCTACAGCAGAAGATTATTGTCTGCTGGGAAACACTGATTAAAAATATAGGAGATGCTCAAACATATCCTTTTGAATACAAACCTGACTGAAGTAAATATGAAAATGCCTATTTTTTCTGGTGTGCATAAGGTCATGCCCTATGTAGGAAAGCTTGTGATTGCACAACATATGCCTGAATTTCAGTATGTCTTTCAAGATATGCATTTAAAACATACAGTGTTATATAATGAAAGCAAAGGGCAGAGTTGAACCATGCATCCATAGCAAGTACAACAGGAGGCTCCAGAGGCATGTAAGATGTGGTACCACCCAGCTCCTTATCAGATAAATTACTGTCAGGTCCACAGTGGCTTACTTCACCCTCTTTGCAAGGAGAAAAAATACTCAGCCAAGAAACACTGATAAATGCTACTGTGCCACAAGGCAAAAAGTAGCATCCAGGACCAAAAGAATGTCAAGCACTAGAAATATGAGTGATCACAGGAGACACAGGAATGTCTCAGACTCTTCAGTATTTATAGTTTTCCAGAGCCTGCTGATTTACAAAGCTTAACCCAAATTATCAGTATGAAGGAAAACAAATATAGTGAAGGAAAAGCCAATAGATCTTCACAGGTAAAAAGTGTGGTTAGTGAAAGAGTTAAAAGCATTATTCAGGAGGATAATGCTTTTGCTGTGTAATAAAATAATTTTAAAATGTTTGTTTCAGGCAATTGAAGTTTTGTGTTGGGGTTGGGCGGAACTTGAGGAAGTCTTTGGTTTTGTGCCTATTATGTTTAAAGAAAATAGCAAACAAAGTCAGTAGACAGCTAGCTAAGGGGATCAGCACAAGCCAAGTTATGAAATTGGGATTAACCAGAGTAAGAAGGAATCAGCAAGGTTCCTGTAAGTGCTCAAACATCAAAGGGCAATTTAACTGTGGCATATAATTTTGACAATTATACTGTGGTTGTGCCCAGAACTTGTAATATTCCAATACGTATGCCTCTGTACTGATGTGTTATACCTATTGACATCTCATTGCAGTTAACAAATGCTGTATCAGTGATTTCTTCTCTGTAAAATACTTCTGTAAAAATTGTAAAGTGCTGTGCTTTATTCTTGCTATTTCTTAGTGCAGAAGTGATGTGTGTATACATTTGTATCAAATGTGTGACAGATTTGTCTCACTGTCTTTTCTTGGTCATCTAGCTATTATGCTGGAGTGACCAGCAGCTTTTTATTCAGCCTGCATAGCCAGATTTCTTTCCACAAAAGCTAGAATGTGAGCAAAAAGGTATGTATGCCTAGGTCTTGAGTTAACCTTGTCTTGTGTTGGTGACTTGAGAAGGAGCGATGCTACTGCATCACTCTAGCAATAAATAAATTAGACACAGTTGAAAGAAAAATAAATTGAGGGCGGTTGTTTTAACAGGAGTGAATTGCATGTGATGTAAAAGGAGAGATAACAGAATATTACAGGGAAGAAATAAGTAATAGTTTTACCCAGGAACATTTTGCATTCTCTATCATTTAGATATTCAGTTCTATAAATGCTTATTTCAATTAGTATGGTAATGTCTTGCTCATCGTCCAGCAACTGATCGATGTATTTTTAGTTGGATCTAATGGCACCAGTTTTACCTTTTGGCTCCATGGCCAGCTCTGACTTTGAGGTGCATGGTCTCCCTGATCCAAATAAATGTCTGCTGTTCAAATAAAGGCAACTTTGTGTGACTCTATGTAGAAATATTAAAATACTGCAGGACATACTTTAATAGATGATCAGTAGGACTGATGTGCAATGACTTCAGAAGAAATCAACTCTCTTCATAGAAAGAGGCAAAACAGTCATATCAAATATATTTTTTGTCTTTTTTATGGAATTTAAAAATAAGCTTTCTGACCATCATGCATGAATGCTTGATCTCCTTGTAGTGGTTCTGACATTTG
Source organism: Opisthocomus hoazin (assembly GCF_030867145.1). NCBI lineage: Eukaryota > Metazoa > Chordata > Aves > Opisthocomiformes > Opisthocomidae > Opisthocomus > Opisthocomus hoazin. The sequence goes on along the minus strand of NC_134418.1, from coordinate 41,611,542 downwards.
GAGGAAAGCTGTGCTGCTGCTCTTACCTATTGTTTTTGACATGGTATATGTTTAGAATACAGAGTTAGTTAAAGATTCTTTAGAGAAAAAGTTTTAAAAGTTATATATACACATAAATATGTGAATAAGAGCAGATTCTATGACTCTATAGGCAGTAGAAGAGGTCTCGCAGCAAATTCCTTACTGAGCATTTAGTATCAACTAAGTACAAATAGGAAATATTTTTTTGAATGGTAGTAAAGATGAAACGGAGATGCACAAGATGTGTAATATTTGCTTTTCAATGACTGAAATAATATATTGAAGAAATTTGAATTTGAAGAAAGGAAATTCCAGTATCTGAAAATCTGAATTCTAGAGCTTTTGGAAGAGAAAGAATGCTATCTAAGTGTATGATAGTTAACTAAGTTACCAAAGAAAGCCTGAGGAGTTTAATAAAATTCCTGTGTCAAATCTTCTGAATGATTAGATTACTTTAGGCTTAGTCCAACAATGTGAAACCAGTTCTTTTGATGTAAGGTTGAAATCTTTTAAAAGCTTCCTAAAGTGTGGTTGAACTTGCCTCACTTTTCCAGATGAGACTTAGAGAAAAGTAAAAAGCTCTTAATCAGCTAAATCGGGGAAAAAAAAATATCATGTGTGTATTTAAATAAAGCCAGGGGAGGAGGGGGCAGTGGGATCATTCTACCTTTACAGAAAAATGTGAAGACTAAAATTTTCCTGTTCCAACTGATTTCCAAGAACAGTATCTTGGAACAATGTTGGGCTCTGGAAATGGAGAATTCTCCAGTAATTTAACATGTTTTGAGGGAATGCTCAAATTCCACTGTGAAGCTGATGTGAATTTCATTTGGATTGGTTACTGGCTTTCGTAGAATTCATTCAGGTATGAGAGGTCCTAAATAGGATGTAACTTTGCTGAAATTACAAGTAAATGAAGGTATAGTGGGGAATGAGTTGGTACAAGATTTATTCTTATGACCTACTAAATTAGCATACTACTTCTTAGTACTCTCTGACTGGAAGAGCAAATGTATGAAATCAGAATGCTCTGTGTTCCTTGTGGGTTCGCTCACCCTGTCCTGCTTTGGAGAGTGTGGGAAACTTTGTGCAGCCATACAGATGAACAAGGCAGACTGAGAGCTGAGTCCCAAGCCATCAGTAGATAGTAGAAAACAATGATACTCTAATTCTATTCCATCTGTCTCTGGATTTACAGCCAAAACTTTCTCCATATGCCTCTCTACTGACTCAGATATAGTTAGTATGTGGATCCAGTTGTGGAATCTAGGAGGGATATTGAGTTTATAAATGAAACTGAGTGCAGAGCTGGTGGATCTTGTGCTTTTTGAACTACATGGCTGCAGCAGGAAACTGGACTTCATTGTTTGGAAAGTCTTGTTAAAACACATGCACTGATGTGTGGTGAGATATTCAGAAGCCAGAGCTTTACAACCACGTAAGGAAACAAACTCGAGTATGTACAACTGTGACATTTGAAATCCTATCCTGTCTCTTACGAAAGAAGAACAATTTTTAAGATGGAATTGAAATCCATTGTACACAGAGAAAGTAGATAATATGATTTGTTTGTAAAATAAAAAGAAAATTAAGTCTCTGCTGTACTTGTACTGAAAAATTAAATGTATTCATAGCATAACTCCAAAAAAGTGTCATGGTACGAGGGATGAACTGACTTGTATAGCCTAAATTCACAGTCAAAATGTACTACTTCATTTCTGGTGGCTCTTTCTGTGCCTAGTGGAACCATCTTTCTAGTTTCTGTTTGTTTCACAAGATAACAGAGACCACAGAGGAGTGCTCTATTAAATGCTACCTTCAGGAAACCCTGAGTAGCTTTAGCCTCAAAATGTAACTGTAACTCTGCCAAAACCCTAACATTTTCAGGGCTAAAAGCAGGTTGAAAGAGTAGTTTTTTTCTTACCTTTGTGTTCCTGCCAGTGAAATTGGATTTTACCCTTAGTGAAAATGTTCATGAAAGTTATGTATAACTAACACATTGAAATTCTGGCTTCAGAATCTTTCTGAAGTGTTGGACACAGCAATAGCTTTCAGAAACTGCCTAACTGGCTTTTCTCAAGCTTTGTGCGCACATCAGATAAGTCATCAAACTTTCTAGAAACATTATTTCCTTCTCTTATAGCAAAAATGATCTGATTATTTTGAAAGTCTGATAGCGTTCACTCCAAGTCTAGTGGATATTAGACTGGCTTTCAAACATTCAAGCGCTAATATTTCAATTTCAGATATATAAATTTTTAAGGTTTTCAGAAATGACTCCTCAATCTAGAGGTAAGAAGAAAGATAAATTTTTAATTATTAATAAATATTGCTTTTCTAAATTGAGTAAACAGAAGAAATAGGGGAGACTTAATTGAAGTGTCAAAAGAAAAATATCTTTACTCTGTGGTTCCTGTACATTTCACTATTTGATCTTGCACAGTTGTGAAAGCGGGGCATGGGGAATGTCTGTCAAATCCATGTATGGTTTGAGCTTCAGGATGATGTTATACGCATGGCAGAAAATAACTGTGTTTGGAAAGTGCAGAAAAATAGTTTATTATGTCTATCATGTTTAATTTTATAACATTGATACTAAAAGTTGCTTGGTGTGGTTGCTGTGGGAGGTGCTCAGCAGACCTTTTAGGTAAAGCTGCAATCAGAACCCATCATTCTCCCAACAGGTTCCAGTTACAGCTCAATTAAACTTTCAGGAGGAGAGGTTACTTAGTTCAAAGATTGAATTTGGGGTCAAAACACATGCAAAGAGGAAGAATTGAGAGAATGCATAGGCATTCAGAACAGACAGAATTCTCATCTTTGACTCAAAACTGGGATGCTGGCTGTGTAGATTTCAGTATCCTGTGTTCAGAGGTGATTTAGAGGCATATGCATTTCTGTGCTGGATCTTTATCAATGGAAGAAAGGAAAATTTTAAAGGTCATCACTTCTTTTTGTGGATAAAATAGAACAGCTGAAATACTACAGTATTTTGCAAGAAAAAAACCCAAAACTCCTATTCAGCAGTATACAGTGTTTTGAACCCATATACATTGGGCACAGAATAAAATTCTCAAAACCTGAAACTTATAAGTATAAGTGTGTTTCACCTACAAAAAAGTATTGTAATACAGTTTTTCTAAAGCTTACCTGAGTTGCCTCACTATTTGACTCACTTAAGCAGGAGAAGTTTGGACCAAAGTCTTCCACTGTTCTCAAACTTACCGCTTAGCATAGCTAGGTGTCCTAAACAGATATCCTCAGTGTTTATGTTCCCATTACATGTGCAGTAAAGGAGGAGTGAGGTGGCCAGGGATGACTTCAGAACCTAGTCTGGTGCATAACTTCCTAATGGGGGAAAAGAAATTGCAAAAAATACTGGAGCAGTGTCATGATACATGGACATGTGCAGCCTGACTCTTGCTCTGTTGGAAATTTCCTTTGGCTAACTGACTACAGTTTATTCGTACAATGGAAGGGTCCCCCTGACTGTGCGCTGTTCTGTCCTGCTCAATGTGGTTCCAGTGCTATATACAGCAGTTTCATTGCAAACTACACAGTATCCTTTTTTACAACGAGAGAGAGATCTCACCTCAGATCCTGTTTCTTGCCGTGATGGACTGGGAAACAGGTGTGTGGAGCTGCAGTGCTGAGAGCTGTCACAGACAGTCAATGGAGAGCTGAAATTCTTGCCACTAAAAGACAGGGTGTAAAGCTACCAAGATGGCTGACAAAATTAGTTTTTTGATGGCTTCCAATGGCACATTTAAATTAGGATGTTGCAGTTCCTTGAGAGTCAAAGCAAATCCCGTATGTGTTTTTGCAGAAAAAGGGAATGAGAAAGACATGTTTGTCTTGCTTCTCCACATTTTAAAATGAAAGCTGCAGTGTAAAATGACGCACGGGGTTTATGTCTATTTGCACAAATACATGCATATTTATGTCTCTAATTTCCCTGAAGTCTACCTCAGGCAAAGTGAAAACTGAAATCTAACTCTTCCTTTTAAAGAATTGTCTAAATTCTGTTGTCTTCTTCCTGAATTTCTCTTTTTCTGCATCTGAAATGAATAAAGGATCCAAAGAAAGCATCATGTTTTTACTGTAATAGCAGCTTTAATCATGAATATTGCACTTGTATCTGTGCAGCTGTATTATGTGAACATTGTTCATTGGATTTTGAAGCACTTACTGCTTTTTAATGTAGTTCTTTAGGTTAAACTTCCTTTCTATTACACACTACTATTTACATGTCTAACTATATGAGAGAGAATAAATAGTTCATGATCTGACCTATAAATAAATATTTATTCTTTTTAAAATACTAAGCCTTTGTGCAACTTGGGAAAAATAACTCTGCCTCCCTGTATTTCCTGACAGCCGTGAAACAATTCTACTTCAAAAATCACAAGATTTGAATTTCAAAATAAGTTACAAGCTGGAAGCAGAGCTTTAATGTTTTTAAAACTCTCGCAGGGAACTAAATGAGAAAGAGGGTGGAAGTGGTTCTAGGAACTGTCAGGAGAATAGTAATTTTAATTCATATAGGACTTTAAAATTTTGATGATAATCTTTTAGAAAAGTTGGAATGAATACCTTAGTTCACTTGGAACAAAATGGAAATAAAAAAACAACCCCAACACTCCTCAGAGACCCCACTTCAAGCCTGGCACTGGTTTTGGCAGCAGATCCAAAGTGTGCAAGTCAGGAGTGTGAAAGGATCTTTTCAGAGATTACAGGGAAGAGTTTTCCGTACTTGAGCTGTTACTGCAGCCCAGGTGACAAGTCATGAGGACAAATCAGTGCATTACTGTGATACTAGTTCTTGGGTAGAAGAATCAGCTCTACCCAGTTGATATGAATTGGCTTTAGAAGTTATAGAAAATGACTGCTTTTGTTTAGTCCTATGGGCAACTTCCCCTTCCCCATTAAACATGACTTTTTACATAGCTATGATCATGTCGCATAAGACCCAGGAGAAGGACAGCATGCTTGGCAAAGCATGTTATGAACATTAGGAATATATCATGTGGGATGGTAATGAATTAAGGAACCCAGTCTTGCCCTGGTATTTGTGCTTCTTGGAAAGCTGATGTAAGATGTAATGGCCAGGCAAGTTTTACTGGTTAAAAAGAATGAGTCAGTGGAACTGTACACCATTAGCCAGATGCGAACCCAAGGTACAATAATGAAATGGCTGCTCTGTGACTCTAAGTAAGAATTAGAAACTAAAAATATAATTGGGCTTGTCTGTATGGAACCTTTTCTCAGACAATTCTGCTTTTGTTTTGTTTTCAGTACAGTTAGAGGTCTGGCTGATAGACAGCTGTGTCAATATTAGACACTTTGATTTCTCTGAGGCATTTAATTTAGTACCACATAACATTTCAATTTAAAAACACTGCATTATGTAGCGTTAACAGGCTAAACAGCAGATGGATTTGAAACTGGCTTGCTGACAGGTATCAAAATGAAGTTGTTAATGGGGAGAGATCAATGAGAAATGCCATTTTTGCTGTGGTCTCCTAGGGGCCAGGGCTACTTATATTTTTATCAATGATCCAAACATTGATGTAGAATTCTTACTGGTGAAATTTTCAGGTGACTTAAAGGTCTGTGACGCAGCAAAAAATGAAGACAAGTAACTAGAGAAATCTCAGTCACAGAATCACAGAATGGTAGGGGTTGGAAGGGACCTCTGTGGGTCATCTAGTCCAACCCTCCTGCCGAAGCAGGGTCACCCACAGCAGGCCGCAGAGGACCTCGTCCAGGTGGGCCCCGAACACCTCCAGAGAAGGAGACCCCACAACGTCCCCGGGCAGCCCGCTCCAGGGCTCCTCCACCCCCAGAGTGAAGAAGCCCCTCCCCACACCCAGATGGAACCCCCTGTGCCCCAGTCTGTGCCTACTGCCCCATGTCCCCAGTCACGCCATGCAATGTTCAGAGGTTGTGATGGTTTAATGCTGCCAAAGTATCGGGGTGCCACATTACTGCTGTGATCGCAAATGCATGTGACAACCAAACACTTTGTCAGTAGCCTCATACCCAACCTACTGTGGAGTTGTCTAACTCTGCTACTTGTCCCTCTCTTTTCCAGTAATTCTCCCTTCCCTCCCTATCAAAATGTAGTCTGAAGCTGCTCCGTGTTAGGAATATGTGGGCCATGGGAAGGAAAAAAGTAAAAGATATTCTGCTGCAGCAGTTCCTACAAATGAAGTCAAGCAAAAGATGGGCACTTCATACCAGACAGTGAAGTTCTCTGGGGCAAATTAAGTCAGATCAGCTGGAGAAAGTTGTTGGTTTTGTTTTTTTGTTTGTTTTTTTTTCTTTTTTTGTTTTTTCCCTCCTCTTACCTCTGAAAATTCAGTGCTCCCTTTTCTCAGAGCTGTTTAGTAACAACCTGCCAGAATGTGCTGTATGTGCCTATTTGAATTTTTTGCATGAATACCAAACTTACGTTAGAATTGGTTAAAGTTGATGGAAGGAACTTCATAGTCGAACCTGAGAGTCAGGACAGGCAACTTTGAAATTAGGTCAGGTTGTTCAGAGTTTTGCCCAGTTGAGCTTTAAAAGTTTCAAATGTCAGGATCTTCTCATCTTCTCTAGACAACCTGTTCTAGTCTTTGGATCACTACACTAAAGAGTTGGTTTTTTTCCTTGTGCCCAAAGGGAATTTTCCATTTTGTGGCTTGCAGCTCTTGCCTCTTGTCCTTTCACTGCAAGTATATGAGAAAAGTGTGAATTGTTTGAACTATATATCAGCTACAGTTAATAGAAATACCTCAGGTTAGTTGCTTGTTAAGATTTCGGACACTTGTAGAAACGTACATTTAAGTCCCTAGCTGTTTAGTGCTAAGTGCATTAAGAATTTAGAAAGGGAAACCTATTCCTGGAAACCTATTTATCCACTAAAAGTTACACTTCAGTGCACTTGTAGTTCTTCTAAATGGACTCAAAATGCCGAAAACATTTCTAAGTTTTCCTCTTACTGTTACTATTTTTATCTATGCGACCATAAACGGCATAGTCATCGGGTGTGCTGATGTTTTCAATAGTGTGTGTGGCTTATTTTGTAGGTATTTACTCAAGGTACAGTTCTGCATGATTGATTAGGTGTCTTGTGTAATTTTTTGCTTGTCCTCTTGTCAGCAACAGGATACTTGCCCTGGCTGGATAGGTGCTCTGGGTGTTATAGCCATTGATTTGAAAGGAACTCTGGTGTGGGTTTTTTTTTTTAATACTTGAATAATACTAGCATACTTCAACATCTAGATTTCTAGTTGTGATGGCTTCTGATAGTACTATTGGTACTTCTCACTGATTTGATTTATATCTACAATAAATAGTAACTCCTAGACTACTCTTATTTCAGCAGTGGAACTGCCTTTACTGACATTCATGTTCTCTACAGTCTTCATAATGTGCATAGAGACAATTCCTTTCACCTCTTGTCCTCAACAAGCAGTAATCTCTTCAGTTCATCTAGCTGTTTTTTCCCTCCAAACCCTAATTAAAGATCTTCCTATGCCTGAGTACTTCTGAACCTGTTACAAAACGCGTTGGGCAGGAAGCAAACTTATGCATCTCAGCCCTTCATCAGTTTTAATACAGAAATGTGGTATTTCATATGGAAGAAAACATCTACGAATAATTGGAAATTTCAAAATCTGTGGAAGTGGATAATTTGATCCTGAAAACAAGTGTCACAATTGCTGTCCTAGTGTTTAATTTTGGAATTGCCATGGCTATTATGAGAATGTCATTTTTCAGAACGGAGAAACTGGAAAAGTGTAGTGTGAAATGTTGACCTGAGTCAGTCTGAGTCTGTGCATAACATGAAATTCCATTTCAAGTGAACTATAGTATTAGACTTAGTTTTTCCCACTTCAAAGTTGTGCCTAAAGTTGTTCCCATTCTTTAGGTTAAACCATGTTTTTCTACAGTTCAATGTAGCTTGATCATAATTTTGAACAATGCAGTTAGAAATTAAATTGCCTGGTATGAGAGGAAGCTACTGAATAGTCATATTCTATTTTTAACTATGTAAATACATGCATATGTATATAACTGTATATAGTTAAACCCCAGAGAAAGCAATATAAATCTCTAGAAACCTCTAGATTTTGAATTTAGAGTTCGTAAATACAAAAAGCTGAAAAGCATTTGAGTGCGTTCGAGTGAAACAGTATTTTGTCTGGTTGTGTATGCAAGTTGTATCTTAGCCTTGGAAGGGTCTAGGGAAAGGTGCGCTGCTGGACCTCGTGTGTATGCAAGTTGTATCTTAGCCTTGGAAGCAAGTTGTATCTTAGCCTTGGAAGGCTCTAGGGAAAGGTGCGCTGCTGGACCTCGTGTTAACAAACAAGGAGGGACTGGTGGAGGATGTGAAGGTTGCAGGTGGACTCGGCTGCAGTGACCATGAAATGGTCGAGTTCAGGATCCTGCGTGGAGGAAGCAGGGCGATAAGCAGGATCAAAACCCTGGACCTCAGGAGGGCTGACTTTGCCCTCTTCAAGGAGCTACTGGGAGGAATCCCGTGGGCCAGGGCTCTCGAAGGCAGGGGGGTCCATGAGTGCTGGTCGCTCTTTAAACAACACTTCTTCCATGCACAGGAGCAATGCATCCCCCTGAGAAAGAGGAGGCAGGAGACCTGCATGGTTAAATAAGGAGCTTCTAGCGGAGATCAGGCAGAAGAGAAAGGTCCATGGAATGTGGAAAGAGGGACAGGCCACTTGGGAAGAGTACAGAAACGTGGTGAGAGCATGCAGGGATGCAACGAGGAAGGCCAAGGCTCACCTGGAATTGAAGCTGGCAAGGGATGTCAAAAACAAGAAGGGCTTCTTCAACTACATCAGCAGCAAAAGGAAGGCTAGGGACAATGTGGGGCCGCTGCTGAATGAGGTGGGTGTCCTGGTGACGGAGGATACGGAGAAGGCAGAGCTACTGAATGCCTTCTTTGCTTCAGTCTTCAGTGCTAAGACTGGCCCTCAGGAATCCCAAGCCCCGGAGGTAAAAGAAGAAGCCTACAAAGAGGTCGACTTTCCCTTGGTCGAGGAGGACTGTGTGAGGGATGGCTTAAGCAATCTGGACGTCCACAAATCCATGGGCCCCGATGGAATGCACCCACGAGTGCTGAGGGAGCTGGCGGATGTCATTGCTGAGCCACTCTCCATCATCTTTGAGAGGTCCTGGAGGACAGGAGAGGTGCCCGAGGACTGGAGAAAGGCCAATGTCACTCCAATCTTCAAAAAGGGCAAGAAGGAGGACCCGGGGAACTACAGGCCGGTCAGCCTCACCTCCATCCCGGGAAAGGTGATGGAGCAGCTTATACTGGAGGCCATCATGAAGCAAGTGGAAGAAAAGAAGGTTATCAGGAGTAGTCAGCATGGATTCACCAAAGGGAAATCATGCCTGACCAATCTGATAGCTTTCTACAATGACATGACTGGCTGGGTAGATGAAGGGTGAGCCGTGGATGTTGTCTACCTTGACTTCAGCAAGGCTTTCGACACAGTCTCCCATGATATCCTCCTAGGGAAGCTGAGGAAGTGTGGGCTGGATGAGTGGTCGGTGAAGTGGATTGAGAACTGGCTGAATGGCAGAACTCAGAGGGTTGTCATCAGCGGCGCTGAGTCTAGTTGGAGGCTGGTGACAAGTGGTGTCCCCCAGGGGTCAGTACTGGGCCCAGTCTTGTTTAACTTCTTCATCAACGACCTGGATGAAGAGTTAGAATGAACCCTCAGCAAGTTTGCTGACGACACCAAACTGGGAGGTGTGGTAGATACACCAGAAGGCTGTGCTGCCATTCAGCGTGACCTGGATAGGCTGGAAAGTTGGGCAGAGAGGAACCTGATGAGGTTCAACAAGGGCAAGTGCAGGGTCCTGCACCTGGGGAGGAACAACCTCATGCACCAGTACAGGCTTGGGGTGGACCTGCTGGAGAGCAGCTCTGCGGAGAGGGACCTGGGTGTCCTGGTGGACGACAGGTTAACCATGAGCCAGCAGTGTGCCCTGGCTGCCAAGAAAGCCAATGGGATCCTGGGGTGCATGAAGAAGAGTGTGGCTAGCAGGACGAGGGAGGTTCTCCTTCCCCTCTACACTGCCCTAGTGAGGCCTCATCTGGAGTACTGTGTCCAGTTCTGGGCTCCCCAGTTCAAGAAAGATGAGGAGCTACTGGAGAGAGTCCAGCGGAGGGCTACGAGGATGGTGAGGGGACTGGAGCATCTCCCCTACGAGGAGAGGTTGAGGGAACTGGGCTTGTTCAGCCTGAAGAAGAGAAGGCTGCGAGGGGACCTTATAAATGCCTACAAATATCTGAAGGGTGAGTGTCAGGAGGATGGGGCCAAGCTCTTTTCAGTGGTGCCCAGTGACAGGACAAGGGGCAATGGGCACAAACTGAGGCACAGGAAGTTCCGTCTGAACATGAGGAGGAACTTCTTCCCTCTGAGGGTGAAGGAGCACTGGAACAGGCTGCCCAGGGAGGTTGTGGAGTCTCCTTCTCTGGAGATATTCAAGACCCGCCTGGACGGGGCCTGCTGTAGGTGACCCTGCTTCGGCAGGGGGGTTGGACTAGATGACCCACAGAGGTCCCTTCCAACCCCTACTATTCTGTGATTCTGTGATAGAAGTGCTTAAGTATCACACCTGGCACTGTGAAAAGGAAGGTTATCAGATTTATTTTGTTCCTCATGGGACTGTTCCAGCTCAGGGTATTCTGTAATTCTATGATTTTCTATTTTTTTTTTTTTTTTAATTCAGAGGTTATGACAAAGAACCCATAACAATCAGTGAAATCTTGGCTTAATTCACACTTTCTAATTTCATATTACTTTTCATTTTTGGATTCAAATTTTGACATTAAGCCCTGAAAGGTATAGATAGGAGGTATGTAGGTGGCTAAGGAATGGAATAAATTCAAAGTCTGTTTTTACTCTAGTGACTCTGCTAAGGACAGAAATGGTACAGATACTAATAGTAATAACAAGTGTTCAGCAGAACTGGTTTTCAAAGGCAAATATAGTTTTAGATATTTGTTTAGCTGAAAAATACTCTGAATGGACTGTAAGTTCTCCACTTGGGCTATGTTTTTGGTTAGGTGGAGTGAAAGGTGGGAGCCCTGGGTGATTGTCTTCCTCCGGCTGGGAATCTGTGTCAAAGTGTGAATGGGAGAAAATGGGGGAGTCAAATGCTACAGTTCCTAAGAGTCATTAGGGTACCATAACCACTTATAAAATAACTACATTAGCTGAATTAGACTTTGATGTGGAGGGTGACATTTTGTTATACAGCCAGCCTTCTCTTTCTGCTGACTCTAGTAGGCCTTGAAGAAGGAATATAGTATGTGCCCACTGAGGAGGTGTTTATATTGCTTTAGTTTGTTGTACTTTAGACTTTTAAAATTAGATACTCATTAATAAGAAGCAAAGTAGTTTTAATACCTATGATTTTAAATTATGAGTACTTGGACATACAGATACATCATTTTTACAGATAGCTTTTAAATTATTTTACTGCAGTTTTGACATATCTCAATGTAGCTGACAATTTTTTGATCTTTAATTTGTCTTACTTAAAATTTCATTTCCAGGGAGGATTTTTATTGGATAGATGAAGTATATTTAAAATTTGACCTAATTTGCCATGTCTTAATTTGTTATTCACACTTTAATCCTGCTCTAAACAGATAAAATTATTTGTTTTCCATATGGGAAAGGATTTTATGCAATTGAAACACATTCTTTGTTAGTAGAGTGTTGTTTTGGATTCCTTTTTAACACTTCAGGATTTCTAGTCAGATTATTAGTTGTCTCTGGGTGAGGAAAAGTCTGTATTGGAATGTCCGCTCCCATTAATCCAAATAATCCTGGTCTCTAAAGAGATTAACGTAAACACATATACTTGCTTCTTTTTGTCTGTGCTTCAGAGGTTTGGTTACACTATGTTCTGTCTCTGATTAGTAAAGAACAAACCAGAAAACAAACTAAAACCCTGAAAAAGTGATGGTTAATTAAAACAATAACTGTTGACTGAGAAAGCAACACAGTCTGGATCAGAAATGAATTATTTATTGTTCACAACAGACTGGGTCAGGAATGGGTTATTGTTCACATAAGAGATGACCCAAGTTTCTGTTTGCAAGCCTATGCGAGTTGTTGCATTGATGTTCTTGAACAGCCCCAGTGAAATTGTAAGCCAAGTATTTGCTTGAGGAATAAAATCAATGTGAAATAACCATGTGTTATAGGTGTTGATTAGAACTGCTCATTTGTGAGATACAGCAAACAGATATCATCTTGTAAGTGATTGTACTTATGCTGCTAAACCACAAAATTAATCTAATCTGTATCGTGACATCAGTAAACACTGATGAAATAAGTATTTGAAGGAGACAGTTGTGAAAATTTCTTTTAAAACAATACATATTGCCATTACTGATGAAGAGACTTGCATGTAAATATTATGCAGTTAATTTACATCCCTCTCTTTTAAGTGGTCAGCTTTTTAATTTGGCCTCTCCTAGAAAAGAATCTTTCTTGTGCATACAACTGACCTCAATGCTAATGTAGCTCAAATGATGACACTATTTTTCTTGTGAGAAGTTAATTTGTTGCCTAATGTGTCATTAGGGCAGTCTGAACACTTATGTAAAATTAATTCTTTGAGATGCTACAGTGATGTGAACATATAATGTCATATTTCTGGACACTTTACCACTCCCTTCAAATAACTGGCTCTGTTTTCTGCCATTCCTAATACCTCAAGCAGTACCTCGCTTTGAAAGAAGCTCTCAAGCGCTTCACCACATCAGTAGGGGTCTTAAAATCTTGACTGGCAAATTCTGTCTGGATTAGCGTGTGACACTGCTTCAATCTGTTGATTCTTAAAATTCAATAAAATTTGTTTATTTAAGGTACCATAAATATTGTAGGGCTCAGGCCAGCACAAAATACAAATGTATATGGGATATCTGAATTTAAAGGAATTAAATAACTTCAACCATTTGACAACTCACTTCCAAAGAAAGCATTAAAAATTTTGGACTATGTACATCCAGTATAATGCTGAGCTAAGGCATGAAACATAACTTGAGCACGATTTTTTTGAGTTTTCCCTGAAACAAATCAGATTCTTCACAAGTTCACAAACTGCTTTAACCTGACATATACTTTGTGAAAAGGTTGGTTTGGAAGACTGTCCAGTGCCTAAAAAAAAATACTAAAGTAACTGGAACATGTATCTGAATCTCTTGATGTTTTAGCTATCTCTCCATTAACCAAAACCAAACCCCAATCCAAAACGTAATGCACAAAGGTTTCAACCTTCCCTTGAATAGACTGAATAGTTTGATGAAGAAAAGACAGTTTCTAAGTATGAGGTATTGACCATAAGGCATATTTTATTTACTTAAAACAACCAGAAAAATCCACTCCTGGAAATGGAATGCTCTGGTGCTCTATCATTATTACTCCTGAATAGTTAACTTTAAGGTATCTTGGGTTTCAGATTAAATGCCAAAAGTCATTTGACACTGAAAATGTGTCTGTGCCTAATGCAGAAAGCAATTAATTCTGTATGGTGTATTTTCCATTTGCGATTCCTGTAACAGTGCCAGGAATGATCATGTATCACAATTGCTTTTCTGGCAAAAATCAAATCAATAAAATGCATTCTATTTTTAATAATAATAATACTTAAGTTCTTATCTATGATAATATTTTTGCTAAATAGTTTGGAAAACTTGAGTAAAAGACTGCATAAGTATTTCAATACTTGATGGAATAGTCTTGAAATCTAAGAAGTTCAGTCTGCAGCACCTTGATTGAGGTGTTGGGAAGTTGAGATTTTGTAGGGTCATTAAGATTAATAGTAAATTCTTTCACATACCCCTGAATCCCAAGGTATACTCCACGTGTGTGCAACACTAGGAAGCCCATACAGTATAAAATACCAGTTACTGTCCTCCTAGACTCTGAACTAAGCTTCCTGTTGTGATTTGGCTTTGTACTTTTCATATTTTTATGTACACTGACAAAAGGGCAGCAATCTGTAGGAAGGAAGTGCTGATAAAACCTTTGAGTCCAGTCATTGCATGGATTCTCACTTTCAGGCTGAAGCAAGGTTACAGAGAAGTGGAAGAACACATCACAGATGGGAGACTGAAAGATGGGAGACTGGCCCTCCAAGTACATAAACGACTCAATGGGTTACTGTAATTAGATTTTATAACTTTGAAAGTAAAGACCTGATAAAGTGAAACAAGACTAGTAGTGAAGATTTCCACTGGGGACAGAGTGTGAAAAACTAGACCTGGAAGTGTGGTGGACTGTTGTTGCTGTCATAACTGTGAGACTGTGGGTTTCAAATATTTCCCACAACAAGTACTAATTTTAGTGTAAAGACATCATACTTGTGTGCAGTGCTCCAAGTAGCAGTTTCCTACCCCTGCTTCATGATCCCCTTTATTTATATAATATAGTGCTGTTTTATCAAGTAGCCAGAATGTCGCAGGGTAAACTCATGAGATTGAGGCTTGTTTAAAGGCATGGAGGATTCAAGGGAGGAGAGCTTGAATTCAACCTTCAACTTCAAATTTCAAGCCAGCTTGAAACTGCCTACCAAATTGAATAAATGGATTGTGTGGAAACTACCCTGTTCTCCCCTTTCTTCCTAAAGATGAGTCAAGTGATGGAAAACAGATATATTCTTCCACTAATAGCTTTCTCTTTGATAATTCACTAATGCAGTCAGCCACAGACCGAAGTCCAAGAAATTGAAGTGGTTTAAATAATGCCACTTTTGCTTTTATCTAATAGCCTGACGGTGATCTAGTACTTCATATTTAGTGTGACACAGAATGTGGTCTCCTCTTCAGTGTCACAGAGACATTCATTGACACCCCAGTGGCAGTTTTATGTCAGGATTGAAGTCTTAGCTATATTGCACTGCCTATGAACCTTCACTATCTAGTTAAAGGCACTAGTTCTAACCCCTATTCCGTGTGAGTGGAAACAGCTAGGCTGGTATTTGTTGGAACGTACTACTTTACTTCATGGCAGTTAATGGGAAGATGAGAAGGGCTGCAAATACTACTCAGGAAGGAGTTAGATTGAACTTGACAAATTCAAGTGATAAAAAGGGATGCAGTTCAAAAAGGAAACATAACATCTTTCTAGATCTAGGCAGAAGCAGGCAAATTCAGAACAGGAAATAGTTGTGGGTTTGGGATTTTTTTGGGGTTTTGTTTGTTTGGTATTCCTTAAGTCAGGTTTGAAATAGATTAGAGACAGAACATACGATGCTGTGATGTTGTGCAAAGACAATCAGCCCACCTGGCTTTGTGGACAGAACATTGTCACTTGTGGAGTAATCTCATATCCCTTCAGTATTGGAGCACGGTTGTCCACTTTGAGTATGGATTAATACTTTGGCCACCTTGGCTAGATTATATTCTTAAAGTTCAGAGAAGGGGAGCAAGAATACCCTGCTGTAGTGTTGAAGAGGCTTCACCTGGACCAGGGAAAGGAAGGTAGCTGTAATTGTTGTTAGGTGAGTCACTAAAACCTCTGCCAGCCCTCAGTATTGGTTAAGGATTTGATTAGCTGAAAGGATCTGGTTAAGTAACAACCACCAAACAAGCAAAACTTGACAAAAAAACCCCACATAAAACAAAACAATCTTTTCTTATTGGCTGTCTTTATATCAGCTTAGCAAATAGGTGAGAAATTATATCAGGATTAGTTCAACTTACTAAGAGGCATGTAAAGGTGGACGACAAGGCCTTCGAGTTCCCTTTCAGACTTGCTATTCTACAATTGTATGTAGCAGATACAGTTTATCTGTGTGGAGTGACTATATACAATCAGGAGAAACTCAGTTTTGTCTGTAGAAGTGGGTAATCGAAATGCAATGTGTGATCTCTTTTTGAAAATGTTTTTCTGCTGGTGAAACAAGATCATGAATTACAGCAAACACAAAAATTCTGAAACGTGGACTGCAGAATAACCATAAGTATCAGCTTCAGTGTTGTCTCTTCCAGTCATTGCTATACCTTTTGGCTCGATCTTGAATCTCCCAGGCGAAGTGTTTGCTCACATTGACAAATAATTAATGTGGTGTTTGAAGAAATAGCTAGGCATATTTGCAGGAACTTCTGCACATCAAAGATTTTCAGTTTTACTGTCATTCTTTCCCTACATCCACAAATGCCCTCCCATTTAGTTTAATTCAAATTCATTAGAGTCTTGCTTCAATTATATTCCATCCTTACAGCTCTGAAATGCATAAAATATTCTCCTTGATCCATGACAGATTATCTTTTTTGTTTGGGCAGTTCATAGTCCTGGGCGTGTATTGGGTGATTATTACCATACAAGACTGGAGTCTGTTAGAAGCCTAAGCAAATAACAGCTGGGATGTTCTGCTGTTTTTATCCCTGTTTATTGGCCAATTTTCTGGCTAAACCAAACAGACCAAGCGTACTGCTTGTTTTCTTATCTATCAGCTGATTTCCAGAGACATACAAACGTAATATAACTTCGATGGCATTTAATGTAAGTTAGAAAACTACTAGGTTCTGCATCTGTTTGGAAGATAGGTTTGCATTCCAGCCTCAGGCAGAAAGTGGTATCAGATTAGGAACGCATAGCAATGATGCTGTAAAATCCATGGAGACACAGAATTTTGCTCATAACAATTTGACATGGGAAGCAGAGGCTGTCAAACTTTGAAATATCAAGGCCTTGGTGATTTCTCAGAGACAATTAAGGCCTCATTTAGAATTAATGGCTGAAAAAAAGAAGTAATTGGTCATCTGCAGATTGCTGGACAGAATCAGTGAATGGAGCATGATACTAAAATAGAAATACTTCACAAAGAAACTGACTGAATTTAGCCAGTAAGATTTCTATTATGGTGTTTTATTCGTATGGCAGAAGGTACATTTATGCACAAAAAGAAAAATGGAAGTGGGGAGAAAAACAGAGAAGTCCCATGTGGCAAAAGAAGTCCATTGCTCTATTGCATAGATGCTTGATTTGATGCTTTTAATATAATGGAAATAACAGATCAATTCAAGAAACCAAAACAGATACAGAAATACTTTGGACCTTCTTTTGGAGAAATTGGTCTTTTACAACCTACAACCTTTCTGTTTCAAAATCCAGCAGTTAGCTCACTGCCAACTTGCTATGTGTACTCAGTTTGCATGGGCAGAGTCAGTGCTTTTGCCAGTCAAGAGTACAGGCATGTCACTTGGAGATCTCAGGGAGCTGACATTGCAGTATTCTCTGGTGTAGAGTGAAGGAGGGGCGGGGAAAAAGGGTTGAATTCATGAAGTTTTGTTTCAATTGTTTTTGAAGTGCATCATAAAGGACATCTACGTTACTTTTCATACTTAGTTTTTATCGTTTTCTTCCTGCAACAACGTTCCAGTGAGAAGACAGAAATTGGAGCATGCAGAGCAGAAACCAACAGGGTGGAGCATTTAAATCTAAAGACTTTTCCTAAAGAACACAGATAAATAAGGACAAGAAGTCATTTAGTCTACTCATTTAACATGACAGACAACTGATATAAATAGACATTTAGTCTAGAAGGATCCACCGAATTTCTGTACCATATGTCCCTGCAAAATACGAGTCCAAAGGGTTCTCCTGAGAACACAAAACAGAAGTGAAACCTGTGGTACAAGAGAGCGCCAAACCCTACGATTTTTAGCATTACAGGAAGACAGGAGGAAAGAGGGCATAAGCAGTACACTCAGTCCACTCAAAACAAAGGGTGCTGAGAAGTTACTGTCATGACAGTGGGTTTAGTAGGAAACTCTGCAATGTGTAATGAGGTTCACTTTATAGTTTCTATCTGAGTTTGTCTCTGCAGTATAACAAAGAGATTTTTGAGTATGCCAGAAGCATTTGTGTAGTCCCCTTTGACACAGCTGAAGATCTGCTAGAGTGCCACTGTCTAATGATGGAATTCCAATGTATAGTTCAGGAAAAAATCATGTATCTCCCCTACCCTTAATCTCTAGAGAGGATTATTTAAAACTATCCATTTTACAATATTTTGTGAGTAACTATGCTATTGCTGGTTTTATTCAGCAGCAGGTGTACAAAGTAACAAAAATCCAGATACTCTTTCCAGGTGAACAGATGTTAATGTGTTCATTCAATTTTTATTTCCAGTTCTTGCTCTGCGAAATTCCCACTGAAGTCAGCAAGTCTGCCTAAATAAAGAACAAATAAAAACTAAGTGCCTTAGGTTTTGTTCCAGGACAAGGAAATGACTATTGGATTGCTGATCAGCCAAGGTTTTCCACAGAGAGCAAATATTTAGATTTCCATATATTAAAAATTCAATGTGTGTAATACAACATTAGTCCAAAACCATTCACCTCTGATCCATTGTAACTTCCATGAGAAATGCAGGTAGATGTTTTCAATAGTACTCTATTTCTGTAATGGCCGTCCTTTGGGGGCGGGAGGTGATCATAAACTTCACATATGTATGAACCAATAAATTATCATATAACCCACCTATAGCTCCTATAAAAGAAAATTATTATTTTGCTTATTTTTAGAAGAGGAAGAATTTAAAAATAGTCTTACATGTGAGCATGTTGGTCTAAACTTACTGTTTATTGGTAGGTATAAACTGAAGTGTGCATAGTATTGCCCTCAGACACTGAATCAAGTTCAAAATTGCTTCTTGACATTGACTATTAAAGGAATTTGACAGTGTTGGTTTGACAAGTTTTAATTTTTTAAGGCAGGAGTGATTGTTTTATGGTCTATAATACCAGTTAGCAGCAGGTCTGCTTGCCACTTCTCATGTTATTGGTGGTTTGAATTTGAATGATTTGAAAAGAAGGATGCACATTCTTTCCCTTTTTCGAAGTCCAAAAGTGAACGTGCCAGGAGTCTGGTGACAGAGAAAGGGATTAAAGACCTTCATGTATACTTTGCTTTTGTCTGATGCTTCTTTTAGGACTTGATAGATGGATTGATTTTTGGTTTTTGGTTAGTGAACTCCTTCTGACAGCAAGAGTCCTAGATTAAAATGAGATATTTCATTGTAAGCTCATGATGAACAGAGCATTATACAGACCTCCTTCCATTTGTGTAGATGCCCTCACTCAGACTTCAGTCTGATGTGGTTACACACAATGGATGTGCTCGCTCAGACACAGACTGACTTCTGACCAAGTCTCGGGATGCCGTTACTCTAGGGTTGTTGAGTGCTGACATCAAAATATACTACCGAAGTTTCAGAGGCTCTGTCAAACAGAGGCAAATCAATGGCAATCAAGGAGATTAATTACTGCATAACTGACATGAATGTACATATTTGTTGAATTTATTATACAATCTAATTACAGGCTATTCAGTGATTTCTAGTACATTTTAATTATTCACAGAGTTCAGATGTTAAGCTAAGTGTGGTAAAAGAATGTAGAAAGTATCCAATGAGATGCCCAACCTTTAAAGCTTTCATGCATTTTTGAGAAATAAAATGGTAATAACAGGTAAAACTATGAGTCAGCATCCCATCAGGATATTTCTTTGCTAACATAGATATGAAAGTTAATAGCAATGTTAACTTAGATTTAGCTGTAATGATTGGGTACTGTAGCTTAGGGCAGTTTTGTTTCAGCTTGTTTTCAGCAGGATCGTATCACATTGTCTGATGTGAAGCAGCTTCAGCTCTTCCCCCCCCCCCCCCCCCCCCCCCCCCCCCCCGCCCCAAGTGCTCCTTGGCAATTTTTCTCCTGTATTTAATAGTTAGCATGAAGTATCTAGGGTAGGGAGCGATCCTATCAGCACTTCACACACAAAATTGACCTCAGATGAATAAGGGTTCAATGAATCAGCCAATTTTTGTAGATTCCAACAGTTGGCAGAGTTGGGAATGTGCAACTTACTTCATTATCTCTGTTTTTGTATTCTTAACACAGATTTACCATACGTATGTCAAAGACACAACTCCAGGACATAGTTGGACAATTTGCATCATGATCAGTGCAATGAATATAATTTCAAAAAATGCTAAGGGATAAAAGATTGCGATTTTGTTCAATGAAATACTTCAGACTAGATCATGGGATCAGAATTTTATATGAAGCATTCATCTATAACATTGAACTTGATTATCATAAAACAAGTTGATGCAAGCTAGTTTGCTCTTAAAATGGATAACTTGTGAAAGACTGATTCTGCTGTTCCCAAATTTTGAAAGAACAAGGTGTACCTATTTCGAGATTATTTTTAGTGTTTTACTCTTCAGGGCTGCAGGAAATGTAAATACCAACCTAGCAGAGCCAGATAGCTGCATCTTGGGTATTTGTTTTTTTTTATTTTGTTTGTTTGGGTGTGGTGTGTGTGGTTTGTTTTTGGTTTTTTTTTTTTTGTTGTTGTGGAGAAGAGAAAGAGAGGGTCAAGGTCTGTTAAACTGAGTGTTTTAGAGCTATTCACACATCCTTATCTTTAAATGGAGTGCTACAGCTTCAGCAAACTGTTTTGCCTGTAGACAAATCTTCACAGTTCAAATCCTCTCGGCATGCCTGGGGGTTTAAGGTGAGGTGAAACTCAGTCTGTTTATATTTACATTTGAACTTGCACTGTCAATGTAAGTCTGGGGATCAATATCTGGAGTTCCACCTTCTTTACTCAAGATCTTATCTATTGCAGTTATGCTTGAATATGGCAGAGTCCAAATCAGTGTGATGTGCTTAAAAGTGTTTAAGCAAACAACTGTTTTCTGATCACCAGAAACTGGTGCAATTACTAGTTTTCCACTCCATAGCTAGACCTAAACTCACAAAGTTCTTGTAACACAGACACTTCGGAATTGCAGTTGGAGTCCTGAACTGTAACAGCAAATATCACTCACACATTTGCTGCCTTAGATTTTGTGTATGCCTCTCAGGAATAGAGATACAACCAATAAGCTTATAAACTCTGCTTTTTTTTTTTCTTTCCTGTTTTGATGAAACAAAAATAAAAGGAAGCCCTCAAGCACGGATCAGGTTATCCTATTCAGTAACAGGCATGGAGCATGACAAACCAGAGTCAGCAGCGCAGCAGTGTCACAGGAGACCCGGGGCAAAACCTCCACTGGCATCTCTCATGTTCAGAGATTGGATCTGTGTTCTTGAGACCGCACAGGCTGTATCTTCCTGGAACCTTTAGACCTCTACAGCAGGACCGTCTACATGCCAACGAGCCCTGTGAAATGCCTCCCTGTGGTTTTGTTATTTTAACTTGATAACACACAGCAAAAAGGCCAAAGTTCTCCCTTCTTATTTTACCACCACTTATTAGAAGCAAACAGCAGTAGACTGGGTGACTGTTTAGAGTAAGTAGAATAAAAATTCAGTGTACTGCTAATGCCTCTATAAAAAGGCCTCAGCTTTTCCTTGGCTTTTTTATTGACAGGGGTAATCTCTATTTCATCTCTACTACAAGCAGTGCTTTTGGCCTATTTATAACTGCAGCTGCCTGGAGAAAGCCTAAAGGAGATGTGATCAAACCAGATTGTACAGCAAAACACGTTATATAAACATGCAATTTGTACCAAGGAATAATTTGAAGTATGAGGAGGAAATGTCAAGTACGATGTTTGAAAACCCATTTGGCTTAAAATTCAGCGCATTATGTATATGTGGTATTTGCCAACTTTCCGTTCATCCTTGGAGGGAAGGCAGATATCAATATACATGCATGTCAACTACTCTCAACAATGTTAAACTTCTTCAGTAGATTTTTTTTCTTCTGGCACACATTAATTTAGAATATATTAAAGTAAGAACTCCTGCTGTGAATTTTTTTATAGGCAGACAAAAATTATTTCACCTCATATATATGTTATGAAACTAAAGAATATCTGTAAGTCACTATTGATAAAAGTTTGCTTCCATTCATATATTGCTGCGTATTAGGAATGACTTTTTCTTTCTGTTATTAGAACTCTTTGGAAGGTTGAGTTAGAAAGGACTTCAAAAGATGAACTTATCTGCTTATATGCTCTGATACAAATATACTGAAAGCATCTATGATGGATATTATTTAGAATGTAATGGTTAAAAATCAGTTTTCCTAATGTCTAAACTAGGGATCACTTCCCACCATGATTAATTCCTTTCTTCCCCAGTACACATCTATTACTTACTATCAGTTTAGAACAATTTTTACATATTTGGGAATCTGTTGTCATGTGGCTTGGCCTTACACCTTTTCTGAAGTTAGTAAACTGATTCCTTCGGTCTTCCTGCTTGGGTAAGGTTTTGTAGGCCTTCTTCCTACAGATACTCTCTAAGCTTCTTTTAATTCATCTTTATTCATTAAATTGGGATGCCCAATGCCATACACATCTCAGTTGAGGTTTATTGGGTCTAAGTGTTGAGCAGGTGGAGTCTTGTTCATAGTAGTATGTTGACCTATCTTCAACATTTTCATATATTTAATTTTATGTACAGTCCCTACTAAGACTATGAACTACTATTATTAATCATCACTGCTTGTATCATGTCTGCCCCTGCACAGTGAGGCTCTGGGGGCTCTGTAAGCAGGATCATCTCAGGGCGAGGGTAGAGCAGGAGGCAGACAGGCTCTGCAGCCCCAGCCGGACCTGGGACCTGAGCTGTCTGGGTTAGGGGACCTGTCGTACCATCCAGCACCTCTTCCTGCTTGCAGGCCTGGCCATGTCCTGAAGTCAGCCAGGTATGCAGGGGAATGCTGCTCATGGAGGTCTTGTCCAAATCTGTTGTTAAAGTGAGAATGGGACTTGCACGTGGCCTCACATTGTGGGACAGACCCAGCCATTCTCACTCTGCTGATGCACAAACTGGGGTTCAACTTTTGGCCCTTGCTTCAAGGGGAGAGCACAGAATAATACGCTATACTAAAGTATGAAATGTACAGATGCATCTGGTTTATGGCATGTATCTGACGTTAAGCGGACATTTAAATGGATGTTTAGTGTATTTGGTACTTACTAAATTTTGACTTTTCACTGTTTGTAGTCAAGCTTGGAGCAGACTTTGATAAATGAAACTATAACAGTTATTTTAAATTGCTTTAGCCACATAACTACTGCCTATTGTGCCTTCATGTACTATATTTGAGTGCTTTTAAAAAATACACAGTCCGTTGCAATAGCCTGTACTATAAATCTTGTGATGTTGCAGAGGCTGCATCCTCTGGTGTTTGTTAAAAGGCATAGAGGAATATTTGCAAAATCCTCTGTACCTGTTGAAACTCTGAGGGGTAATCCTGTTCAGTGAAGAGCATCAGAATTTGGGCAGCTGTGTAAAAAAGAAACTAAGTTTTGCAACTACCATTCTTCTGATCATGGTGTTTGTTTCTTTTTTTTGACTGGACCAGAAGCCTCCTCCTTTTATTTAACGGTGCTCTATTACATTCCTCCAGAGTTATAATGCTTCCTGTGGCATTCCATCATCATGTCAAGGTGGTACTTCACAATATTTTTCACATTTTCTGCCTCATACATCAAACTACAGAATATTATCCATAAGGCACAGCTGTCACTCTGTAGAATTTTTAGCAATGCTCTCATTTTTATCTGACATCTAGAAATACCTGAAGTAATAAAAAATAATTTCCACCTCATATTTGCTTTGGTGCTCTTTCTGTCTCTGTCAGTGTCTATATATTATAGGAGGTGAGATTTATATGTCCCCTTACTTGGCATTCTGTGAGTGTCATGCACAGAATACCAGACTGTGAAATTATTCCGGTTTTAAGGGTAAAAAAAAACAAACCATGTTATTTTGACTTGCAAGAACTTCTGTTGAGCGTATTGTATGTGCTCTGTTTTAACCTAAATCAACACTTCATTGAATGGTCTACCTTCTGTGTGCTCTTTTCTGTACAGATTCTCATGTTCTTCTGTTTCTACAGTTCTGAAGATCATGAAGTTTTGCAGTATTTTTTATGGAGAGTGATTTTTATTCAGAAGAGGACTTGATGTCAGAATCTGCCCTTTATTTGTTATTCAGTTGAATTAAGAGTAAGTTATCATCTGCATATTCAATCCTTAAAGTACTTAAAATCATCATGGAAAGAATATAAATTAAATCTGTTGTATTTTAAAGTAATAATTTGCATTAAAATCAAGATATATTGTCTTAATCTCTTACAGCCGAAAAAAAATATCCCAAAATCTGAATTCCAGAGCTTTTAACAGTCAACTTTCTTCAATGCTACTTCCATACAACTAATACTTTTCTCTGATCAGTAAAATGTTGTGTTTTCAGGGTCATCTGTTTAAGATCTCACTACATTTCTTCATGAGCTGCGGGTTAACTTCAAAGAATGTAAAGGATTTAGCTCTCTGGCCTGAGTCTGTAACTTATTTGTTAAATCATTTATGAACGTATATGAGTAGCACGACTGAAACAGAATTATTCACTTGTGGGATCATTAATAGAATTCTAATAGTACTATACAGTAGCTCTAGCTGTTTCACAAACACGCTGACTGCCGTGTATTCTTGACTCCCAGATATTGGCACAGATTGATAAAAAAGGCTTTAGAAAAGTTAATACAAATATTGGTAGGTTAACTTAGTGTCTCTTAGTCTACAAAGGTACACAGATTTAAATTTATTGTTGTACGGAGGCACTCCGTCCGATATTAGCAATTCAAATAAGAGCTGTGCTTTATACCAGAGAGCAAGAACTGTCAGGGTTTCAAAGTTAATTAGACTAAACAGACAATTAATTACATCTTATTAAAATGTAAAGGACCTGTGACAAATTGCACTAATTGCATGTTCTTAGATATCTGAAGAGGTCAGGCTACTTAAAGTGTGTTGTTAATGGAAGACAAATGTAGTTTTATATGCTCAATCGGAATATTATAAACTGCATTATTTATGACTCTAGTAGAACACTTAATAATTTTAAGCTTAAAATCAAACTGTTCATTAAGCCAGGGAGTCAGCACACAGCCCTGAAAGTAGTCTATAAAAACCTGCTGTAAATGTAATATTAATTCGAAGGTCTGTTGTTTTTTTTCCTCTCTAGGCAATACAGACATACTGTTATTTTAAAGTATATAAACCCTAGGAGAGTTGGAGCTCTTTGAAGATTTCCTTAACTGTCCCAATCAAATAGCACAAAAACATCTTATTAATATTTTCCAAAATTCTGTAAAAATCAACCTCTTAAGTCTAAACTATTTTAATTCTACTTAATAATTACTGATAAAATGGAAAAGAATGAAATAGTGGATAATAGGACAAAAAATACAGAGGAAAGTTGCAGAAATCCCCTAAAAGCTTTGTAGATTTTTCTGTTAAATGTATGGTCACTGTTGGATTTTTTAGTAGATATGCTGTATTATTTAAAGTACTAATTGCATGGAGTTTAAATCGGTTAGAGTAAGTTTAAAACCTGCTATGTTTATGCATTGCAGATGGGCTAAGCTAAGACTAATGCAAGAGTGAAGGTTTGCTCTGATGGAACAAAAGAGAGATGCCATTTCAAATCACAGCTAACAATCACATTTAGAAACTCTTCGTCACAGGCCTGGGAGTAGCTTATTTCTTAGGCTGCTCAGTTAGGATAAAAATCAGTGCTAAGAAATGTATCTGGAGTGAAAGCCAAGGACGCTGCAGTGATGTTAAGTATAAAATGCTTGCACAGGGAGGTAACCATACTTACAAGACAGACATTCAAAATCATAAGCTTTTCTAGACTCTTCTGTACCAGAGGAACAAGGAAGACAGTGTTAGAAATTTTGTGGTATTCTGAGAGCATTACAGATGACAACCTGCAAGAGTAACTTTAATTTCAGGTAGCATGAAGAACTGTAATGTCCATGAGCTTCACGGTTTGGAGGGGGAAGATGATGTGCCCGGTATGATGTCTAGGATGCGTTTAATTTTCCTTTGGATTTTACCAGTTACTACATTTCAAGTTTATTCTTGAATTCTTGTACCTTCCCACCTGCTAAATTAATGTCTAGATTTAAAAATATTCTTACTGTTTACTGATCCTAGTAGTTTGTAAGAGTCACAGGAATCTAACTACTGTAGTGCCTAATCACTTTCAATTTAGTGAAACATAAATGTTTTTTCTGGATGAGAAGTGTGTAGTTCTTGATGAAGCATATTTTTTTGGCCAGAGAGATACCAGTTTTAAATCTGAGTAAAAACTGGAAAACAATCTTGAAGGAGAGAGATATCTAGATATGGAAAACCCTACATACTTACTGAAAATAAATAAAATAAACTCCACAAAGCCAAACAAAAAACCAGAACAAAACTTTGAGGAGATTAAAGGGATTTAGATTCCATTCCTAATAAAAAATATTCTACTTTGTATCATCCTTTTACATTGTCAACAAAGAACTTGTGTGTTCTTCTCAGTTTAAAGTAAAGGAGTAGGTTTCTTATAAACCAGAAGAGCAGCTTAACCACCATGGGATATTCTGAAATTCTGAAATTTCTTTCTCATCCTTCTGCACTTGTCCTAGTTTCCATGTAATTTATTGGTCATTTATTAGAAGAATTGAAACCCTTGTGCTATGGCTTTCTAGGGAATGTCACCAAATAAAGAGGTGTTGGGCTTTTGGGGGTGGGGTGCTTTTTGTTTGTTTGTTTTGTCTGAAATCCTTGGTAAATGTATGAAGAATGTTCAATGAAATTGCTTTGGCCAGCTCAGCCATGCTGATTTGTGTGAGGTAGATTCAGGACATGTTTGGGAGAGGATAATTCAAACATATAGCTGATATGTGATTTGATTGCAACATAACTATCTGAAAACATGTCATTTGCTATGCTCTGCTGTTTCACATGTTGTTTGCTGTGCATGAAGTATTGTATGTGGTAAGTTCGTACATTATATAATTTGAACGTTTAAAATCTTGATTACAACTCTTTCCTGAATAAATTTTAGAAGTCAATAGGAATCTTCTACTTTACAGGAGAGTTACACTTTTAAGTCCATTCTGTTTTGGCAATTGCTTTAATTGCATAGTCTTGAATTAAAAAAAAAAAAATCTGAATTCAGTGGCTATTTCTTTCTAAATTCACAGGCTGTGGTGTTGCTGGAATGAAATTTGTGTAATGTGTCTGAAAGTACTATCATTTTTCTGCTTTTTCCCCAGCTTTGCACCATTGGTCATGTTTCTGCAATATACTTTACTTCATTAAACAGAGAGGCTAAAATCACCTTTTTGATTAGCTCAAATCGATAAGAGTAATGTCCTAATTTTATTTAGAGAAAGAATCTATATATATATTTCCTAATGGTTTGGTTGTATCAGAAGATAAATTATGGTTGTTAAAAGTGAATACAGTAATACAGAATATAGAAAAATGAGAAAGTGGAAATGATTAAATTCATATGGATATATTTCAGTTACTGATAGAATAATTTAAGTGCTTTGAACCACGTATCTAAATAATTCTTAAAAAAAAATCTATCAACAATAGGGTACAAAATACCTTACTTCAACAAGATATTTAAATATAAATCTAAGATTAAATATGTGATTTTGTAGCCCTCTGGGATTAAAAAAACTACTCAAATATTGAAAAAGAAGGTTTTCCTTAGATCAGGGAAAGCAGAAAACCAATGTGTTTTGACACTCCTCTTTTTTTCTAATCATCATCACTGGTTTACCTAGTATTTTCCTATGCTGGTATAAATACTCAGTCCACATAGTGCTATGTCATAGTTCTTCTAATAACAAGGGGTACATCAGAAAAAAAAAAATTTTTTTTCTACTTCTATGTTGGTGAAAAAAGCCCTCTTGTCCCTGAGGGCTGTGGTTTAATTGGCCTATGAGCAACTTCACACTCAACAATGTCTGACAAATCTTGCTGCTGCATGACACAGAACCAGATGCTCCAATCTTCATTCTTGCCATCAACAGTACTTGAGCTGCATCCCTTGATGTTCATGATTTTTTCACATGAATATCATCTTGGTTGGCCTGTGGCTCTAAATGGTGGTACTGGACTTCCATTAGCTTCTAGCTAACGAGCTATCATGAAGTATTGTTAATTACTTTGATTTTAACCACATGTGAAAGTCTTACAGACTCTGCTTTGATACAAGTTTATGATAAAGTTTTTTTGCTGTAAGAATATCTCTCCTTAATTAACCTATGCAATAGCAAAGAGAAACTAGCTGCCTTAGAAACAATTAAGTTATGTATATATAATCTTAATACAATATTGGTAGGAGCACCTTTTATCACTTCACATTTTCTCCAGGAAGAGGACTGCAGCAGAAATCTGAACTTGAAATATTGGTGTACCCTGCACAGAAACTGTGTGTAAAAATGATACCTTGGTAGATTGAAACAGAAGTCATTGATAGGATGAAATTTTCCTCTGAAATGATCAGGTTATACTCTCCAGTATGTAGAGCTTACAGATAACTGCCAAAATAAATCCACATGGAGAGGAAGGAGAAAATTGTTGCTCTCCGAGTAACAGCCTCTGGCTGCACTCCCCAGAGAAGTCTTCAGGACCAGTGATGAAGGGCCTGACAAGGACAATAAATTGATCCAAAATAACCCCAACCTGGTGAGCCCATGGGTGTTCTGCACAATGAGTGTGTTTGGCAGGATTTCTGAGTATACCTCTCCCAACCAGCGAGGGAGACAAAAGACTGGCTGGCTGGCTTAACCTGCGTGGTGAGAGGTACAGTGCAGCTGAGGCTGTGTTGTGCTTACCGTGGTTAAATGCCTCTATTGTGACCTGGGGATTGAGAAGGAAAGAGGTCTTCTACATAGCAAAATAGGTGAAACAGAAGGTTAAGGAGGCAGAAGAGGATGACCTTGTACTTACCACGCTAGGCAGAGGAAGACAAAATGCTGAGGGTGTGGAGAAGAGTGCAATAGGTAAGGCTCAATGGAGAGGAGGTTACCAGCATGTAACAACCTGGGATTTGACTTACTCATCTGAAGGAGGAGAGGAGAGTGTGTTAGAGTGCATCTCTTCATTCAAATATGTAGCAGATACAGGAGTTCTTGAATGAAATACTGACATACTCATCTGGGACAAGGCTTGCATCTGACAGCTCACTCTTTCCCTTCTCCCTTCTGCTGTTGCATCCCTGGGACTTCCTGACAGATACTTGCTAACATAGCAAAGATTACTCTGCTACACAGTTTTGAGATCCATTCTTTTAACGAAATCTGTCTTTATCTTTAATTTTCCCCAAAGCAGAAAACTCCAATTTTTCCTCCATTGTCCTAAGTACTGAGTCTATTAGTTGTGAATTCACCTTTGGTGAAGGTCATCCTTTCCGCAGTCACCTGTTCTAATAGTTGTGTTTTCAGTATACATCTTGTGTTTTTCTGTAAAATTAGAATAATAAGCAAAAGTTTTTATTACAGGTTTATGAATACTAGACATGAAAACAAACAAGCCATTTGGGTTACGGCAGTTTGAGGAGTTGAGAAAAAATAGCTAATTTCACTTAAAGCTGGCTTCTTTGGATTGGGTGGGAGATCAGAGAGAGAGAGAGAGAGAGCAAGATACCGATATTGCCAGATACACATTTTCTTTTTTTGAATTAATTAATATAGGCAGACATAAACCATTAATGATCTGCATATTATCTATTGTAATTCTACCACTGTAAAAGTAATCCTGACAGTGACTACAGTACACCAGTCTTAATCTCATATTTGGTGGTAACTGATTACATAAGACAAATGAAATCATCACTTTCTAGTGGAGATACACACACATGTACTGCCTATGTACAGTATTGCTACACAACTTACTACACAGGGGAGTAGAGTTAACCAGACACACACAGTCAGTCTTTCCATTCCAGAAACTTTTTCAAAAAACATTGTCTCTTCTCATGGACAGACAGGACTAGATACTCATGCTTGTGCAAATCAGTTTGCAACCAGATGGATCAACTTACTAATTCATATATAAATTATTTGTTGTTTGACATCTAACAGTTCTGTTAAGAGATTGCTGCTCTCTCCTTCATAGTATTTGGCTTCACAGTATTGCAGATTTGTATTGAAATTTATAGAATTTACATGTAGAGTTTCTTGTGATGGTCTCTAGAGTATCAGTATTCAGCTAGACAGTGAAAAGAAAAGTAGGCAGATATAAATTTATCCTATTATGTAAGTCTATACCCTGCAGAATATGTTTAGAAAGTAAAGACTCCTGTATTTACCTGTCATCTTCATCCAAATTCGAACTGCTCACTTTCTATATAGCATAAAACATTTCCTAATTTTCTCTGCTATTATTAGTCCTTAATCCAAAATCACGGATAAATTAGTAAATAACATTGGTTTGTTATTTACATTTTTTGTCATGGGATAGCAGAGGTTAAAAAAATACTGTACCATTTGACATGACTGGTTGAACACGACCTAACAGGTAATCTTCAGAATATCGTAATAATCTGCATGCATCTCTTAATGCTGGATAGGAGTAATGTTTCCCCATTTGCAGAAAGTTTAAAAACATTTTTTTTCTCTGTTGCCTTAAAGCACATATATAGTTCATTTTAATGTTCTCATTTCTGCATCTATAGAAGTGGTCACTTGACTAATACACAGTGTCTGTTTTCTTGGGATGTCCTGTCTGGGTGCTTTGACCCAAGAATTACTATAGCTATTTGTCACCATAAGGGACAAAATATTTCCTTGTGTTGCACATTTAACACATGAGAATTTAACTACATGAGATTTTCACTGTCAGGAGAAAGCCTAAGTGTCATTTGGCAAACAGTGTGAATTCAGATATGGAACAGTTGATTGCTGTTTCAGTTTATTTCTGTACAAATTCTGTTATTTCTGTTTTGGATTCTTCTCTCCCTTCCTAAACAAAGTTTTTAATGATAGTCTGAAATTGTTTCCTTAAGCCTTGCAGACATCTGCAGCTGCAACATGCTGAAATTATAATTGAAATGAGCTGTGATCACCCTTATCATCTGCATATGTACCCACATGGTGAGCATCAATTTATTCTGGTTTTCTATCTTTGTGTGTTAAAACTGATTCATACTTTGTATATATAATCAAAGACAACTGCTGCCTTCTTCTGTATCTTTAATAAAACCAAACCTTCCCAGAAATCTTTTTGTCTGGAAAAATTACTATTTTATTTCAAGACTAAATCTCTTCTTTTCAGTGTCAGCTTGAGTGGAGTAAACCATTTGAGTCCAGCTCCAAAGTGCTTCTATTATAACGGCATCAGTAGGGGCTCCACAGTTTAAAATTGCATTTTGCTTTCCAATAAAAGTGGGACTAAAAGCTCTCCATTTAATACTTTAATGGTTGGATTTAATCTCTATATTTGGCACAATCGCTCTTCAAGAGACAATTGAAATTTCTATCTATGCTTCCAATAAAATATTCATAATGTTCTTCAGTAGAAACAATTCAAAAGAATCTTCTTAGAAATGCTGCATTGGTTCTCATCTGTCTTACCTTCCCACAGCTAGGCGAATGGCAGTTCCTGCAAATTTCCAGCTGATGATGTTCTGATGGCTTTTGGGGCATTGGTCTTTGCTGAAAAGTTGATCTCCTAGTTCTTTGTTTTGGAATATCCTAGCTGAGTTTGGTGAGAGTTAACAAATAAACTTTTCTCTGTCCGTATTCTCAAGGCAGGATGCATTAAGGCAAGTCACATGGAATTTCATGTGTACCAATGTCTCAGTACAGAAGTTCATGAATTTTACAGTCATGTCTAGGACTCTTCCTATTGAGTGTAAAGGGAATTAGCTGTAAAGTGAAAGTGAAGAGTGCGTATATACTTAAATATACAGGGTAAAGATGACAGATCGAATAAAGAACACAATGCTTGCTTTCATTTCTGTGTTTCCTGTTTCTTTAAGCCCTTTCCAATCTGTTTTATCATGTGTCTCTTGTTACTGCCCTGCATCAGATGTTAGAAAGGTGCACAAGTTCATTTATGTGTTGACACCAATAGTAAATAGAATTAGTGGGACTCATATCTTGCCTCTGATTTCATGGAATACGTCCTTTGTAGTTGCTGTTTTGAAATATTGTATTTCTTATAGGGTTTTTTATGTGTATGGATGTTTGGATCAGTCATTCCTGGCTGCTATTTATAATCTGAAGACAGAAACCCCCATTTCTATAGGAACAAAACTCGTCTCTAGGCAAAAGAACACACATATATGTTTATTGATATATATAGATAACATTTTCAAAACAATCTGATGATACTGTAAGTTTCATAAGATGGAAAGGTGTTATGGAACTGACAGTCTTCTACAGAGACTGCAAAATAGTTGGGCTCTGGCAAAATTTTTTCTCAATGTCTTAGAAAACAGAATCTGCACTTCTAACTGAAGCGAACAGTTTTTAATCTTAAATGTGCGGGAAAGTATTTGGTGCAGGAACACTTGACCACTAGTCTAGAACATCCATTTTAGATGGCTTTTATAGTACGTTTTCTTCATCCCTATAACATGCCCTTCATTATTAGCAGGCTAATACTTGCCGGCGGTTTTTCCTGGTACGTGCTACTCTAACTGGTAGGAAGGAGAAGTGATGTTGCACCCCTGAGTTCAGCACTACCTATGATCTGGGAGAGGCTGGCTCTTGCAAAGTCCTCAGTCTGTGAGAGGGAGAAGCTCCTAATGAGTGGGAAACTCAGTGGTACTTAGGATTTAGGTGCTGATGCCTCTTAAATCAGTACGGAGATGAGTGCATTTACTTACAGAGGGAGATAACCAAAACCTTTTTTTGTGCCAGGTGTTTGCACCCTAAGGGCTGTTAAATCCTGGTGCAGGGTCTCCACCAAGTTAACTGGTGACCCACAAAAAGCTGGATGGCTGCATGTTGAAATGTTCCCTCTGATGTAGACAGTGCACTGTGCAGTATTCCTTTCATGTGGCAGGTGGTGATGGAGAATGAATGTGACAGGGAACAGGTATACAGGGCTGGGAAGCTGTAATGGGAAAGGCAAAGTATGGGTTTCTTGGTACACTGTTCTGCAAAGAAATCTTTGAGAACTTGTCTGTTGGCTGGCTCTCAGATTTCTGAAAGTCAAGCCAAGTTTGTTCCCTCCTTCTTTTCCACTTTTGTGGTAGCTAGCCCAGACTTCATAGGAAGGTGGGTTGCACAATGGATAGGTGAATGAACGAAAGCAGAGAAGGCTTGTTCATTATTTAAGTTGGGCAGAGAGGAACCTGATGAGGTTCAACAAAGGCAAATGCAGGGTCCTGCACCTGGGGAGGAACAACCCCATACAGGCTTGGGGCGGACATGCTGGAGAGCAGCTCTGTGGAGAGGGACCTGGGTGTCCTGGTGGATGACAGGTTAACCATGAGCCAGCAGTGTGCCCTGACTGCCAAGAAGGCTAATGGGATCCTGGGATGCATTAGGAAGAGTGTGGTCAGCAGGTCGAGGGAGGTTCTCCTTCCCCTCTACTCTGCCCTAGTGAGACCTCATCTGGAGTACTGTCCTCAGTTCTGGGCTCCCCACTTCAAGAAAGATGAGGAGCTACTGGAGAGAGTCCAGCGGAGGGCTACGAGGACGATGAGGGGACTGGAACATCTCTCCTAGGAGGAGAGGCTGAGGGAGCTGGGCTTGTTCAGCCTGAAGAAGAGAAGGCTGCGAGGGGACCTAATAAATGCTTATAAATATCTGAAGGGTGGGTGTCAGGAGGATGGGGCCAAGCTCTTTTCAGGGGTGCCCAGCGACAGGACAAGGGGCAATGGGCACAAACTGAAGCATAGGAAGTTCCATCTGAATATGAGGAGGAATTTCTTCCCTCTGAGGGTGATGGAGCACTGGCACAGGCTGCCCAGGGAGGTTGTGGAGTCTCCTTCTCTGGAGATATTCAAGACCCGCCTGGACAAGGTCCTATGCAGCCTGCTGTATGTGACCCTGCTTCAGCAGGGGGGTTGGACTAGATGACCCATAGAGGTCCCTTCCAACCCCTACCATTCTGTGATTATGCTTTGAAATAATGTTTTTATATTTTTAACGGCATGATTTAAAAGGTTTTTAGGATGTTTTCTACCACCAATTACTTAAAACCAAAAAAGTGGTAGGGTTGTGTGGTTGGAGGGCTGAGACTTGTATTATTCTTTTAACAGTCATTAAATAATGTATAAAACCACAGTAGTGCAGTTTAAAACCCTTTAACAGAAAAACAATCCTCTCTTACAAGCTGCAAAGTGCTGTCTCAGGTTTTTAATGGTTCTGCAAACTTGCTTGAGTCTTACCTGGCAGAAGTTCTCTGATTAGCTTCTGGTGATAATCCTAAAGTTACATCGAATCTAAATTACTGTAAATGCAGACCTCTGCCATTTAAGCAAGTGACATACTTATCTGTCTGGTAATTCACAGTATATGAACTCTTCAGTAGGAGTTTCCAAGTGTGTAATGCTTGGTCGCAAAGTTTTAGGAAATGTGGCTTATTGTACTGAAACTAGGTCACCCCTCTCTACTGGCTATAGAGCACAGTCAAAAGGCATTCCATGGAAACCATTTCCCGGCATTAGTTTGCTATGTAGAAAGTACTTCGGGTGACACAGAGATGAAGTAATTAAGAAGGAAGAATGAAGTGCTCCTTCAGACTGTGGCTAATGAGGAACTTCAAGAATCTTTGCTCTGAATCGATCAGCTGTATGCTTCTATTCAGCCTCTCAATGATGTCTGTAATATCAGTTGCCTCTCTTTCGTATTGCTGAAGTGAACACTTTCTACTGCTGTCAAAACCTAGTAAGAATGGTCTCTCCATGCAGTCCAGACAGGCTATGTTTTGTCTGTCTTCCCTTTGTATTGGAAAAGTTTGACTAAATATTTGAATTACTTCAGACAGCAATAGAGAACATATGGATGATTTTGGATTTAATTTAACAGACTCTGTAGGTGTAATGCTAATGTCCACAGCTGCTAAAATGCTACCCCTACTTCATTCACATATCTACAGTGTGCTTTAGTAAGAACCTTGCTCTGACTTGGAAATTAGTTTGTAGTTAAAAGTTTTTCCTTCCTTTATGACTGAGACAAATAACAATAAAGGCATAGAATTGACAAAGGCTCCAAAATAAATGAAAAATTTATGGCTAAGGTTAACTGCACCATAGAAACACCTATCTCACTGACCTAATGTTCACTTAAATAACCAAGCTGTCTGAGTGAGAATGATAGCTATAATCTGCTGATATGAAATCAGAGGCCAAAGCTTGAGAGTGAAATAAATGTGGATGTGTATTAGACATTAGAAAATTCTCAAAGGTCAGTATATAATGACAGAAAACAGTTAGTAAAATGGCATAATTGCTACATGAGATCCAAGGAAAATAGTCTTGTAGCAGGGAGCAGTGGCAGATGTGAAGAGGTGTAAAATAACCCTCTCCACATGTGGAAACATGGTGTGCTGGTATACCTTCTTATGTTGTCTTTTCCTGGTATGTGGTGTATGCCTGTGAGTGCCAGTTGTATCTACATATACACACCAAAACTGTTATGAACCTGTATGTTTAAGGTATGTTCACTCTATTACTTGGCTCACTTACAGGTGAAGCTGCCAGTGTACTATCAGCCCAGCAAAACCTGTGCCTGATTTTCCACTGGCATCACTGGAATGTCGCTCTGAGAGCTGGAGGACAGTTTGCTCCTCTCTCAGGACTTTCTCTTGTGCTGCTGAACAGCTGATCATGCCTGTGGGAAAGAGGTGGAGGAAACAGAGCACATGTATAACTGCTACGCACATCTGCAGTAAAACTCAGATCCTGATGTATGTGGTGAGGATAAACGAAGCTTGAATGTGACATTTTTGCCTCAAGCCAAGTGGCACAGAACTTCTGAAGAGAGTGGGGGTTAACTTCAGTATCATCCCAAAGTTTAGTGGTTGTAGAAAGGTACTTTCACACATTTATGGAGATGCATAGAAAAGGTCTGTCTGGCATTTGGGAATCAGGGAGTGAGTTTCTGCTGTAAGCATTACCACATCTGTTTTCTCTGAAGTTCTGTTAAGATTTTGAATTGCTCTTAGTGCTGTGAAAACCCTTTACTAAGAGGAAAACAGAATTATATGTGTATGCACCCAAAATAGACTTGAAAGAAGATCCTGAAACTGTGATTTACATCTCTCTTTACAAGAAAGAAAAACTAATTCTGCACCCAAACAGTTCAATTTTTGCCAAAAAAAGTTGTGCCACATACTTGAGGTCCCTTCCAACCTGGTATTCTATGATTTGTTTTACTTGGGGTCAGTGTCCATACTAAGATATGACACAATGGTGTAATGGAAACTAGGACTATATGCCAATAACCAAACTCTGTTTTTTATAGAATCATCTGCCTTTCTAGAGCCTTGGTATTTTTAACTCCCTTTATCTCCAGTGGCATTGCTCCATGTACGTTTTGGAAGATTGCACAGAAAAATACAAGAAAGAGCTGTGAATAACGCTTAAGACGACTCAGGATTTTATTCAGTATCTATGCAGCTAATCTCCAGAAAATAGCTTTGCTGAAGTGTGGGTCGCCTATAGATTTTAACTGTTCTTTTAACTGTACATGAAAAAAAAAAATATTTCAACTGACAGACCAATCTTTCTTTTAATGGCATGAAATACAGCGAGAAAGGGAATTACTGCTTCCATAAATGACGTCTGATGATTACAAATCTCTGTGTAAGTTCTAGGCCTTTTGAGGTACATTATCAGAAAACTGCAATGCTAAGCACTCAGACGCTAGGTATTATGTATAGCATTCTATAAATGCCTTGAACTTTGATTTAAAAGGATGCAGCCAGGTAATTGTTCAGAGATTTTAAATTTTTGTTTTTACTTTTCAGATTTTTAATGCTTTGAAAATGTACTTTCTCCCTCTATTGATCATCTTCTTTCATATTTGGCAGCATTGATTTGCTTTCCTGTCTCTTAAATGTAACAGAATCTAGGCAAGATTTTTTATTTAACAACTTCCATTTGAATAGTGCTTTAATATCTTCCTGCAGCAGCATCTTGCAATGATCTTAGCACAGCTCTAAGGACATAATTTGGTAGTGTGCTGATGAAGTCGAAAGAGGACATATTATATTATTTTTGTGTGAACAACTAAAAAATAAGTTCTTTTTGCCTTGATCCTATTTTCAGTAGGTTTGTGATGAGAAGTTTTTGAGTATTTTTTAAAATAAACAACTAAGTACACTACAATTATTGAAATTAAGGAAGTAAGGATTAATTTTGTAAACCCACATTGAGCTATGATTTCTACCCATAACTTTAGCATCCCCTCAATTTTAAGCATACAGGCAGTCCTCTTTATATCACTGAAGTTTAGTACTTTGGTCCATGTCCAATTCTAGATGCCCATGGAAAATGCTGAATGTATTTGTGTATATTTCTAAGTCTTTAGGCTTTATTCAGCTTAGCTACTTTTTGTATCACGAGTGATTCTCATCACTATAACCCAAGGCTAAGAGAGAATGATACTCTTTGCAGCTTGGAATTTGTGCCTTTGGTGACTTGGCAGGTGTATGCAAAATACTGCAACAGAGTGAAGTTCTTATAACTCAGATTTACTCACTACCTACAACTTGCAAGTCATTATGGGCACAGAAAGTACAATTTAGGTACTGTGATAGGCTGTATGAGTATCACCCCCACATACCCATAGTGAAATCTAAATTTCTTTCACCCTGCAACTCTGGATAGGGGGAAAGTTTGTCTCCTCAAAACAAAATCTACAATAGCATGAACTCAGTGCAAGGAGTCACTGAAAATGGTTCAAAATCTAGCTGCAGGTAGATGATACCACCATGGAAGTACTCAGTGTTTTCTGATCATATATATGCCCTAAATTCTATTAATTTCTTTTAAGCTGGTAAAGATAAGAAGATAAGTGCCTTTTTTTTAAAAAGGTCTAAGAAAGATTTACATTCTGTTTTTAAAACCTGTCTGCAAGGAGCTCTTTCATTATGCAGTAGTTAATTTTTTTCCTTTTTTTTTTTTTTTTAGAGCACTCACCTAGGAAGTGAGGACATGAATTCAGTTTCTTCCTCCCAAGGTAGTTCCATAACTCTAGAAAATAATATTGTATAGTTAGTCTTTGATGACCCTCAGGAAAACACAAGATTGGAAAGAGGGAACAAGACAGACTGTGACTGTATATCATTGCCTGGTGGTTAGGGTATTTAAATGATCGGGGAGCTCAGTGGGGAAGAGAAGTGGGCTTCAGTTTCTCTGCTTTGAAATAACAGTTTTGTTATTGTATAAGCCAAAAGTTCATAGAATGACTTTCCAAACCTACTTATGCAAATTACAATGGAGTCCTGACAGTGATACAAAAATATGTTTTTTTGAGGAATAGAGTCTTGTTATGCCCTGAGAAAGTCTACTAATCCTTAAGTAATTTAGGTGGAGAAA
The DNA here is from genome assembly GCF_030867145.1 of Opisthocomus hoazin. Taxonomy (NCBI): domain Eukaryota; kingdom Metazoa; phylum Chordata; class Aves; order Opisthocomiformes; family Opisthocomidae; genus Opisthocomus; species Opisthocomus hoazin. Next base: position 41,573,156 of record NC_134418.1, on the reverse strand, counting down.
TTTGTCTGTCCTTGCTGGGAGAATGTTTTTCAGATTTGTTGATATTATCATAGTCTGGACTGAGCAAGGGTACAACTCTGGGTAGTCAGGAAAAGCTGAATTCAAAACTACTGACAGTGGATTATCCTATTATGCCCAAGATTAGATGGGGACTGAAAGAGAGTTTTCAGAATTACAGATTTGGACCTAGATACTCAGACTCCATAGAGCTTTCCCTCGCTCTCTCTGTTTTTCTTTGAATTTTCTACATCTGTTCTTCAATACTGTGTTTAAAGGAATGCTTTGAATGAAGAAATAAAAGAATCGGAAAATCCACAGACTGGGACCTAAATTTCACCCCTCAAATTCATCTATAAACTAGAAGCTGTGAGGTTTGTAACCTATTTACTTCCTTACCATAAAAAAGTGTTCCTTTACATACGTTCCCCAATAATTTTACCTGTATCACCAAGGGGAACTTAAGAGGCGATAGTGCAGGCAGAAAGAATGTGAAACCAAAATGTTTGTGGACGCACAGCCTCGCTGGGTAGCACAAGCAGCAAAATGACCCTTGGGTGGTAACTTTATGAGCACTTTATGCTAGCACACGATAAAAAGCAGCAACCCATCTTTTCCTCTCTGTTTCTTGCCACTCCCTTGTTAGTGCCAGACAGTCTTCTTGGGGAGTAGTTTGGAGCTGAAAAGAATCAGGAAGCTCATCAGTGCCCTTTAGCCCCCGTGGGTTTTTTGATCCTGTTCACTGTACCTCCAACACTTCTAGTGACACAAAGGCAGCGTTTTAGTTGGAGGTGAGTGGCTGGTAGCTCAATGGAGTATAAATCTTGGTGTTTAAGTGAAATTGCTGCTCGAAATGCTTGTGAAACTGTTGTTTTGGATCAGCTAGTAGTGAAGAAAAAGTTTGAGTTCTTTTTGTGGTAGCTTGCAAAGAAATAAACTTGTAAGTCTATATAATGTTATTATCCCTGCATGGCAGTGGTAAGGCTGGCAGGCAGCCTAGTCTATACAGTGCAGGCATGCCAATACCGCATTGCAATGGAAAATCAATTCTCAGCCAACAGTACTTGGATTGGAAGGAATTCAAGCACAGTTAGTGTTTTGAGTCTTAAATTGCCACCTTGATGCCTTTGCTCAAAGATAGACCTCATGAAGATATTAGAGCAGGACTAGTAACACTTCATCTGAGAATAATATTTTTATTAAGGGTAATATTAATGACATTTCATGTGAAAATAATGAGTCAGAGCAAAAGCAAGGGAGACAGATCTCACAAAAATTACAAATCTCATTAGTGAGATGTTCTATGATGCTGTGTATAAATGGAGATGAGATTAAGGAAAAACCTGATGATGCTTTTGTAAAATTGAAACAATGAACACACAACAAAACAGATCTAGGAGCAATGATAGTACAGTTTATGCATAGTAATAATATTCCAGCTTTTCTGATTACATGTGTTCCCTGGACTGTCTCCTCAGTGAAAGCATCTTACTGAAGTGCTTTTGGAATTTGCAGTCAGGTTGCTTTGATAACATGTGGCTACTGAACAACAGATTTCATGCCACATAGTTTGCTATAAGGGCTGATGAAAATAGTACAAATGTTGTTATTGGGATTAACCCTCTCTTTTATTTCATAATACTACAATTGATGTATCTGGATTTTCTGTATTTGGGAGTAATCACTTTCCTTTTCCAGCCATACTTGATTTTACAACTGGTGGTATAGCTCCCCTTTCTTAGGCTTTCACAAGTAGTTGACCAGGGGAATCTCAGTTCTTTCCCTCCTGTTTTAAGTTTGGAGAGCCTTGATTTAGACAGCTGGTTTGCAGAAGCTAGATGATGTCTACCAGCCCTGGTCTGAAGTTGCCTTTTAGGTGTAGTAGGTTTCTTGCACCTTCTTTCATGTGATTCAATGCAATCCTATAAAAAACTGGACTTCTGTTTTCCACAGGTTAACATTTTACTTCACATCAGCACTGGACCAAAATCACTCAGTAAATAAAAGATTTATACTTTACTTAAATGAGTAAATATTACTAATTTATGATGGTGACAGCTAACTGAAACACTAGTAGCAAAATGGAACTACTTGTGGTTTGGTTTTAAAAGGGAGACTGCCTTTAAGGACAGTGTCTAGGGCATTAAGCAAATATACATTCTGCCTCTAATTAGGACACTGTTTATGGTAGTGTTCTTTAGCCTGTTCATACTGTACCTAAACCAAGTGTTTCATGAAGTTACTTGATTCACATCATCACTTGATGAATCCTCTTCTACTTTCTTTCTCTCAGATATTAATTTTTATGATCTGGGGAAAAGCCCCTGAATCTGGCCTGTATCAAGTTCTCTTCTAATGCCGTTCAAACAGAGAAACAGTTCAGTACTTATTCTAGTGTAAATGTATGTAGAAAAGGCCATTTTCCTGCAGATATTTAATGAATGAAAGAAAAGCTTTTTTTAACCTTGAATGTCCTTAAATGGAAACTTAGTAACTTTTCTCAGTAATCAGTAAGCAGAACAACATCAATTGCAAAATAGCTGTTTTACAAATGAAGTAAATGTTTTATATATGTTTAGAAAAGACTTTTAAATTTAGGAGAGATATGATGTTCTTGCAGTGAGTCTTTGTGACTAATCCACTGGAAAGATTTACCGTTAGGGAACTGAAGGTCTGAGTTTCAAAGGAAATATTGGTAAGGATTATCATTCCCTTGTCCCCAGCAGTTCTCATAATCCCCTTACACTCAGAGTAGGATTTATAAATGGAAAATAAATGACAAAACTAGAATGCTCTGAGGCCCTGTGTTCACAGAACTAAAAATGAAGCCTAGATGACTTGAATCTTACTTTGAGTTCAGTATTAGGCACCTATATATTTTTTTTTTCCCTGCTAGGCAACATGGGTCAGAAGATTCTAATATAGGCCACTAACAACAGACAGCAACAAAGTAGTACATCAAAAAGACTTTAGCAGCTTGCTTAAAAGACAGACCTTGAAGAAGAAACTTAATTGTAACATTGGGATTTAGGGTGCTTTGGTCAGTTAATAAAAGGGTGACCTCTGCATGCTTGATGGTAGGTTTGTAAATGAATGTTTGTGTTGAGCAAAGAGCAAAAAATGGGATTTGTTACTCAGCCTGCTGAAATCAATGGCGAACCTCACAATCGGGTAGCTGTAGGCTCTCTGAGAACTTGCTTATGCTGCTGAAAGAGAGCAGCAAAATGGATTGCTTGTGGAAGTGTGTTTTGAGTTTGGCATGTGCTTAACTGGTTTCCTGGATAATAGGTAAAGCAAGGTTTTTCACTCACAAAGATAAAGTCAGGTTAGCTAAATAAAGACACATATGGAAAGATAAGTCAAACTGGGTGACAATCAGGTAGCTCCACAATGTGGGATTCTCTCAGGTGCATCTTCAGAAAGGCAATTTAACAATGAAAATGCAAAATCTAGGATATTAAATTGTTTTCCTGTTAACCATTTCAGAGAGAAATATGGACAGACTTTCACAGAGCTTATACATGTATATATGCAGGGCAAATTTCCTCAGGAGCTGAAATGCAGATGAAATCTTTCATATCTCATGCTCGTTTATTTGGTATTTTCAAAAGGTACTTTGCTACTACAACCTGAATAAGAGCTTAATTGGTAGATGACCTTTTGTATTCTATTTCTATTAGTCCCAGCCTGCCTTAAGGGAGTACTTGCCAACAGAGAAGTCCATTCCTATATCTTCTGATGATGACAGTGATGACATCTTGTATTTCTTTATCTTAAATGCAGACAAAGCCTGCTAGAGGCTGTTCAAGAGGATACTCTTGAACAGCATGTGTTGTTTTAATTCACAGAAAATATGAGGTCTACTATTTCCCTTACAAATTCTCACACAAGTGAAATATGCTAGACAGAGTGCGAGAAAGCTGCTTTGTTTTTTTTTTTTTGTGCTATTCCTCTCCTTTCCTGTGGCTTCAGATCATTCCTTGTGACACTGCCTTTTGAATTCTGAATTATAACGGGTTGCCTGGATTCAGTCCAAGACCTTCTTTGATATTGGTTGTGGTTTTTTTTTTTTGTTAGTGAAGTAGTCTTGGGGGCATTTCAGATGGAATTAAGGCTTCACTTAAAGTTAAATCCCATGACAGAGCTGAATAAAATATTCAAACTAAACCATATGTTGTTTGGACTGTCAGTAATTTATGTAAGATGTACCTATGCCTGTGAACATTGTGTATTCTAATGGAGAGGATGAAGGGACATTCTCTTTCAGAAAGAAATTCTCATTTTTAACAGCTCACATATTTTCTGTTCAGTCCAAATCCCACTGAATTAAGTCCTTCTGTTGTATTTTTTGTGTCCTACAAAGTCATGTCAGTTCAGTGTTGAGGCATTTTAGTCTGAACTGGACTTGGTCTCAGAGCACTGTCTGTACAAAACCAGTCAACGTGTGGATGCATTTCCACCTCCAAACCTCAATCTGCTGTGTTTACCTGGCTACCAAGGCCCTGAACAATCTGAAAAGCCCTGAAGCACTCTGTTTGCATTTGCACAAGGACTAGAGCTGGCACAAAGGAAGAAAGGATGCCATGAAAGGGGTAGAAGGGAAGTGAAGGGTGGGACTAGGGCATCCTCTATTTAGAACATGAAAGTTACCATGGTTTTGTAACCCCAGTCACAAAAAAAAAATTCCTAAGGTCAGGAAGCCCTCCGATATAAAGTGTCTTGGGTGTTTTATTGAGCATTTCACAGGAAAGTGAACTGAAGATTATTGCTGCTTAGTGATCAAAAAATCAAATTCAGTCTTGAGAATAACAAGCAGTGGAAGCGAGGGTAAATCAGAGCAGTGTTAGGTGACTCTTTCAAGCTGTGATATGACAGTAGTTCTCATTACCCTATTTCAAAATGTTTTCTAAAATCTGACGAAGAACAATAATGGACAATATACTACCAGAAACCCCTAATCCAGGCTGCTGGGCTGACCAAACACGGCATGTTTTAAGCACTTAAGTAAATATTCCTATGCCAGTATTTGTCAGTGGAATATACTCTCAGTCAGAAATCAGAAAATTTGGGACAGGAAGCAAGGGGAAAAATGATTAATAGACATTTCTAAAGAGAAATTTTAGAAAAAATTGGAAAAACGGTATTGTGAAAACCAGCTTGTGTGGTGAAAAGTCATAATAAAAGGAAATTTTGATAAAATGATCAGCCTCCTCTGCCTTCACAGCTAAAAGATCCACCTGTGGCAGGACGAATGAGATGAAGTTTTCTTATATCTTTGACATTTTTGTACATATATGCTTCTTGGAACCTCTGCATAACTATACTTCTGTCTGTTACTGTCTCTCCTTGGGTGAATAACTAGGTCTGAATTAATAACCTTGAGCAACTACCAATATGTTATATGTGACTTAAAGACTTGGTATACTTTGTTCTTGGTATGGTGAGGTATCTTACAGAGTACCTTGTTTCTAACGCGTAAAATTTTCTTGCAGCCCGGAAAGCATGTTAGGCTTTGGTTCAGACCTCTCCACCCGTGACAGTGAAATACATGCAGGACAAAACAGCATGAGTGACTTAGCAGAGAGAAGACAGATTGTCACAATGCTTGAAGTCTCTGAAGAGGCGTGCAAGACTTCTTGAAAATCCTATTAGACACAGTTTATTTGGCTCATATCTTGTCTGTGTTGGAGTTTTTAATCTTTAAAATGGGTGTCGCTATAACTGTTCTCTACCGGACAGGCCTCTATGGGGATATGTGCATTAAAAGCAGAGATAGTAAATTCATGTGAAACTTGGATCGTTTAACTATGAAAGAGGGAGGTTGATACTTTATGTAAGATGTTGATGCACTGCTGGCTCCAGAGGGTACAGTGATTTTCGTGGATTATACTCATTTTGGAAGGTTAAATTTTGTCCATCAATGGACAATTAGAATAGGTTGTTTAAAGCAAACATATATTGTGTCTGGCAATTTACTAGGATTTACACTGCAAAGAAAAACAGAGGTCTGACACAATCCACCGTGAAATTAAGTAGCAGCTTACCCCAGCAGCAAGCAGAAATCAGCCCTTTGCCAGAAACTGAAACACTTCTCCCACACACAGATGTAATACCTATTTTCTACCACACTCTGCACAAATACAGGCACCTTGCAAGGTGCCCTGGCAGTTGGTAGACTTGGGCTATTTCAGATTAGGAGGGAACTTGTTCCAGGCAGAATGCAACCGTGGAAAATAGACTATTACCAGCTATCTGTGCCTTCACAGTTTCTCTTCATGTGGTTCATAACTTTTCGATTATCCTGGCATAGGTTAAAAAAAAGTTTACTGTTTTTAATACTCCCATAAGTGGATGGAGTTATATTGATATGAGAAATGCTAATCCTCATGGCTTGTATGTAAAAATATACTCTTCTCCCCCCCAGCATGATAACTTCCATTGAACTAGAAAATAAAATTGAGTAGTAATCTTTATTAACAAGTCAAATCAAAGCCGTAATATGTGCATAAATGCTAAGCTTCTCATCTTTTAGTGTACTCAAGTGCCTAGGAGACAACTAGAAAACAAAGACCCAAAATGAGTTTGTAAACTTTGGAAGTGAAAGATTAGCTAGCCTGTACTCTCAACTCTAGATTCTTCCTCCAAACCCTCACGCATCGGGAAGGCTGGAACCTGGATTGGAGCAGAAGGCAGACTTCCATTCAGATTGATAGCCCACTCTAGGTTTAAGCTGCTTATAGACATCTATGTGTGGGGAAATTGGATTTACAGTTTCAATAAAGACTTTGTCAAAGTACAGGTTTTTATTTTGTCATCATAGGAAAGACATATGTCATAGTCTCATACTTATGTTTAGGCTTTTTTCTGTCCCGTAGTGTATATTGTCATGCCTCCTCTAAGACCTCCTATTTTGCTAAATTCCTGTAATGGGGGTCTTGTGTAAAGGATAGGTACATTTATTACAGAGTTCCTTCTTCTTGTGCAATAGAAAATGGTGAGGTGAGGAAGGGCTAGAGAAAGCTGGAGCATTGTTTTGATTCCTTAGTGACAGGTCATACAAAATTGCCATGGTCTGTTATTTTTCTTCATGTGAAAAAGCCCCATGGACCTACAATACACTATATATATACACACACACAGGGAGCCAGTGTGGAGAAACAAGGTAAATAATGCTAATGGAAGGCAGAAAAGGAGATTTCTGTCTCATTTGGAGGGCCATTACTAGGCACTAGTTTTGTTAATTTCATCTTGAAAAAACCTCAGCAGCTAATATGGCACTTCCTGGGAAGCTGACCTGTTAACTATATATTTTAATTCTTTATGAGGACAGAGCCACAGGCTGAGAAGTAGGCCAGTTATGAAAAACTTAATAATAAAATCTGTTCAAGTTAGTTTGAAACCTGTTGTAGGATCCCCGCTCCAAATATGTTTAATGATGCATGAAAACCATTAGTCTGAACTTGGCACAATATTGGAAAGTAATTGCGTTGCAGGAAATCTTAGACATAGTTTGCAAGTCTTAGTGCTGGGCAGCAAACAAAATGAATGATGGATTGGTTACACGAAAGCCTACACAGTTGTAGTTCTGAGGCTTTGACCAAGGGTTATTTCAGAACACATGTGATGGCAGTGCATCTGCTCTCAGGTTTAGCATAACTTTGGTCTCATATGAGCTGGCTTGCATATTCTGTAGTACTGGCAATTTGCAAGGTGATATATATATTGAGGGTAAGTGCTCTGGTTAAATACTTAAAGCACAGTCTCTTAGGTTTTGAAAGCATTCAGGGAGCTCAGGAGAGATTCCCATCCATATGCATGTGTCGTCGCAAAAAGCCATTAGAGTTGGCTTAGAAAGGAGAATGAAAGAGGCATACGTGAAGTTCAGCTCAAAAGTGCTTTGAAAAGGTGTTTGCATCGCCTTAAAAAGTCACTGTGTCCTTTGTTCATCCTTTTATTCTTTTCATTTCTGAACTCTCTCTTTCCACTGGTTCTTTGGAAGAGTAGTCCCTCAGTCACATATGGAACAATGTGCAATGTTATAAATCTCCTTAATGGAAAAAATAATCCATGTTTTTTCATGGCTTTAAATGACAAAATTAGAACTGGGGGGAATGGGGAAATTTTTGCTGGTTGTACCAGTTAACTGCATATGTGTTTCAGCAAATCCGGCTTCAAAGAACCTCAATATTATCATTTATCATTATAATTTATAAACCGCTTGGCTTTGGTTCTCAGTTATGGTATGATCAGTTGAGAGTTTCAGACTGGAAGGAGAGAGAAGGCAGATTTCTTAATCTGCAGAAGGAAAAGCCACCTCAGACTCTATTGCAGAACAGAGGTCAGCTTGAGCTAGAAACAGCAGTAGTCTTTAGCTGTTGAATGTACTTTCTGACGGGCACCTGTTGCTGGATCAAGCCTTTATCTCAGGAGTGTAGACTGTCCATAAGAGTCAGGAAGACGTAACTAGTGTCCAGTCCCATTCTCATGCGTTAAGCAGAGCTTGAACATGAAGCAAAATCTGTTCTGAATTTCTGATGAGTAACAGCAGGCGGCCAGTCCAGCGTATCAGCTAGGCTCCGTCTGTACTTTCCTCCACTCTTCACACACATTAAGGGTATTTACTACTCTGCCTTTGACTGCAGTTCTGGAGAGCTTTCTCTTACTCTTTTGCCTTGCCTGAATAACTGCCTAGGTGTGCAACAGATACTCTGAAGGGACAAAGTTCTCTATCTGTTTATGAAGAGCTGAACAAAAGCCAGTTATGTGTAAACCTATTTTTGCTATATGAGCCTACTACAAAGCCATACAGAGAATGTGAAGCTTAATTTCAGATTTAAACCATACTTAAGAATTTTATTACTTTGGCTGTAGGAAACTGAATGGAAATTACTGTGAAAAACTTGTGAATATTAGCCTGGGAAAGAATTTCATTTGTTTTGTAGGAAAGGGAAATAAGCAAGTTAAATGTCTAGGACAACTTCAGCTGAGTGGATTTACTGATCCTGGGAGCCAACCCCCCTTACCCGCCCAAGGGGAGATGTGCCTGGGCCCCACATGGTCATGGGATTGCTTTTCCAGATGGGAATTTCATTCGCAGAGAGGCTGTCTCTTTCTTTTGCTGACCGATGCTCAGAGCAGTTCCTTTTTGCACACGCAGCTTCCCTGAAGCCATGCAGTGTATATATTCTACTGTAATTTTTGTCCTATTTCTCCATAGTTTGAAATTGTCTTTTCACTTCTCTTGCCTGTAAATGAACACACATGAGGACCATTCACAAAAAGGCCTGTATCTTCAGCAATGACCCTTCTTCTGGCTTGAGTTTAGTTGCTTTCTTCTGTTACGTATTTAGTAATATCACTGCATCTTGGATGGCCACATTAGGCAAAGATGCAGAGAGAAGTTTCCATCACTTAGCTGCTTTGAGGTTTATTGTGTGATTTTAAAGAGGACTCACAGAACGAGCATTCCCAATGAATTGCTGAGATGGGATATGGTGATGGTGAGAGGCTACTTTCTCTGAATGTTTTTTGGGTATTGGGGGATTTGAGTGGAACCCAAGACTAAACCCCCAGATAATCAGAGCTTGTACCCTCAAGCTGTGCTTGGCAAGGGGTCAAAACTGAGCAACTTCAGAAGTTTCTTCTTGATTTCTCTGGCTTCTCCTTGAAAAAAGAAACCAACTCAGAATGACTGGTGAGCTCTGGGAAGTGTTTCAGCCACCATAGCCTGAATTTCAGTTTTGTAATTAAAGTATTATCGTTGTCAGACTCCATAGGCTGTGGGAGAACATTTTCATTTGGTTTCTGGCTCTGTATAGCATATCAGCATAATGTGCTTTCATGCTGTGAGGAGGATGTGCTTCTGCTAGCCACTTTGGATAACAAACCTCATTTGTCAATAATGCTTTGCAGGATCTGTGGAAAAAAAAAAAAAGAGGAAAATTTGGTGAACAAAAGCAGAAAGTCCCATCCTTTGAAAATACTGTGTTGAAACACCTCCTAATAACAACACATTTGAATCCTATTAACCATTGTTGGCAGAATTGCTGGAAAACATGATACGAAATTGGTCATTTGTTGTACCTGTAATTTCATCTTACTGTGAGTTTCTATCTGAGAAGCAAGTTTTTGCAAAGTGCTGAAGTTAGATTTTAAAGACTAGGGTAATCAGTTAGTCTCATTCCTTTGTATTAGGAAATCAGCTGGATTACCTCAGTAAACTAAGTTCTCATTCTTTTTTTTGGTTTTTCTCTGTTTTTCTCCTCCTTTATTAAGTAACAACCAAAGATTGGAACTTTGTCTCAGATGCATTTATAATCATCACTGTTTAGAGTCTCACATCTAAATGTAGCAGAAAAATTATAAGGCTGCTATAACCAAAACCAGTTTCAAAGCCAAAGAATGTAAAATGAAATAATATTATAATGGAAATTTTGTTGATGTGTAACTGGAGAGTATCTAACAACACCCTATAATGGATAGTTTTATAATTGCACTTTGTTTACAATTAGGTTCTTAAGATCGTAAACTCCAGGAGATTTCTCACTTGCTAGTACAACTGCAAACTCTTATGGCATATGATAATTCTAAATTTATTCTAGACTAACTTGCCTTGCAGGAGGACTTGACTGTCAGTGCTTTGGGGAAATGAGTTTTTATTCTGCTAAGCACAGTGGCATTCCTGTGTGACTATAGCGGTTTCATGACAGAGAAACACAACTTGTTTAATTACAACAGTCAAACACACAGGGAAAGCCATATTTATATTAGCTGTCTCCTAATGTTTAAAAGTTTGTTTTGACAAAGTAAGGGTCCTTCTGATATGCAAGTACATAATTAATATCTATGATTCAGATCCATCTCGGAAGGCGGTCAGGTAAATGCTGAACAGTGCTGTCAGTGTGGTACCTTGTGAGCAGCTATAAAGACAAACTGGGGAGCACTATCCATTTACGGGGATCATAAAATTATGACATCAGACCGTATGAATAAAGCTCAAGCATGAATACGGTTTGAGATCTCCTTAAGGGTCCTCTTTGTTCCCTTCACTTTGGCACATAGCACAATCTTTTAGCAGGACCTGCAGATAATGGCTCTCTTTCCAGATTATCTTTTTGCAGACATCTCTGAAGTAAGTCTGTGTCAATCTGCTGACCTTGGATCATCTGCTATTTCTCTGTACAGGACAAGCACTTTTACAGTGCATCCCCTGTCCAACTCTAAATGGTTTTAAGAATTATTGTCTTAGGTAACAGTCTTTTCTCAGATGTAAAATCAGGCTCTCTAGTCTCTCACCTGATATTGAATAGACAGCATACATGGTAAGGATGGAACACGTTCAGCTTTTTCTTGTTCCCATGGGAACTGGCCCACACACACTGCATGCAAAAGCCACTTACCTCACCTAGCCTGTATCATTTCAGTCATTACCCTTGTACCACTCCAAGCGCAGGCTGTTGTCTTCTAACTGTGTGTGGCAACTTTTGGCTGTGTTTTCTTTTCTCCTACATGCCTTGGACACCATCTGGGCCATTGAAATGTCCCTGAACCCTGATGAGGAATGCACTAAAAAGTTGCCTGCCAGCTCGGTTTGGCTAGCACTGTGCTGCCCACAAATATGCTTTGCATTGTCCTCTCCCATGTATAAACGGCAGCTGTAATCTCGTGTCACCCCTCTTCTTCCACAGTAGCAAATTAGCTGCTACTGGCAGTAGATCACAAACTGCTTTTGGCAGTAATTTACTGTTTGTACACCTTTGCTCTAAAGGTCGGGCCACACTAATGTCTCATGTTGATCCAGCCCTAGCTAATCCATTCATTTTGCTTTCTTACACCTGTTATGTTACATTACTATAATTCTTCTCTCACGTTTCTCCAACCTTGCTGTGAATTACTTCTTTCTGCTTTTTTTTTTCTTTTTGTGCCTTGGGGTGGTTATAGCATGTACATTATTTTTGTTTTCCTTTGTTTCCTCTGCAGACTGAGAGAATAAACTTTCATCATATTTTTCTGAAAAAAAAGAAAAAATCTCTGTACCTTGACATTTTCTTCAAGCCCCCTTTTGCTCATAGCCTTGAAAATTAGGCAGCAACAACACTTTTGTTTCATATCCCTTTAAATACATGACCTTTTCTAGGATCTAAGAGTGAGACTTCTTAAAGGGGAGGGTTCAGACTGAAAGCTTGGGTGGGTTTAGCTGCTGCAGTTAAGGTTTTGCCATTTGCTTCTGCGGGGATTTAGGGCCCTGCTGCCTAGGGAAAAAGATGCAGCTTCTCTGCTGTAGCAGTGTCTGGCTGAAACCACCTTCACCTGGTTTCCAGCCCAAAATAACCTGTTATGTACTGAAACAGATGAAATCTCAATGGTAAGGGAAAGTGCCTTAAGGCTTCTAGGGAGGTTTTTCTGCACACATCTGTGCAGATACACCAGAAAATAACTGTGTAATTAGCATGATTTCAAAAGCATGCTGAACCAGAAGCAGCCTCTATTAAAAATAACAGAAGAAATAATAATAAGTAGTAATTGGTGTTTTTCAAAAACTGTGGGCAATACAGAAGCCAGATGTGAAAGATGGAATACCTGTGAAACCTAGACTTATCCTTCATATACCTTGAAATACTTTGGGGAAGTACATCAGGTGATGGGTCACTGGGAGAGAGAAAGACGTCAGCAGACGTGGCAGGTCTGATGAGCCTTGCTATTCAAAAAAGAAAGAGCAAGGTGCTTGAAGAAAACAAAATCCCTCTTAAAACAGTTCCTGGAGTTGCATGAGATTGAACATAACAGCCACATTAGAGCAGCCTGAAGGTCGGTCTAAATTAGTGTTGTCTCTCCTACAGTAGCCAGTAGTGGATTTGTGGAGGGGAAGGAAGGATAAAGCCAAAGTGAACTCATAGCATTACGTGCCCTGAATGGTCCCCAATCCTTCCAAAACGTGCAGCTCAGATGCTGTCTTTCAGTAGTGGTGTCTCCATAACAGGCTCTACAACCATCTGGGGTGGCAGGATTGAATTAGCTCCCAGGGCAGTGCAGGATAGGACCACAATGCTGCTTCTCCTCATCTGTTTAGAGCTCATGATGTTCAGAGCATGGCAAGAAGGAACTATTCTTGTATTATTTTTGTCCTTTTCTGCCCATGTAAAGGATGGATTTAATTTAGCCCTTAACACATTTCCTCTTGTGTTCCGCTAGAATTCCACAGGGAGCTTTGCTGCTGTTGAGGGTCCTTCTTGTCTTTGGGGCTGACTTGGGAAAATGCTATTCTTTCAATAGACTTAATTCAATTTAGAAAAAAATATATATGCAACATTGTAGATGGATGTAATATTTGATTGAAATGTTTGGGACAAGCTCCTGGTCACCGAGGGCAAAGTCTGTTAGTTCACAACATCTTGAGACACTTTAGTGAACACAAATCTAAAGAAATTGATGCATACTCTGCAAAATGGTGCTGATCACAGTGTTCAAACATCTTCTCATTATGAATAATGGTCTGAGAGGTGGAATAAATGTCTTGGCAAGATGGTAAATGCCATACAAAAGAGCATGCAGGGAGACAGAAAGCATGATCTCATATATTGTGTCAGCCTCACGTTCTTCCAAGTGTTTTAAATAAGTGTTCTGTGATGGTGTGTGATATTTCTGAGGGGGCTGCAATTCCTGAAGAGATTTCCCCGGATGTTCTTGGTGGGAAAATTTTTAGGCTTCCTGCTTTTGATGTCAAGCAAAACAAATAGTCAAGAAAGTGTCTTTTGCCAGTGTGCAGCTTTGTAATGCTAAATATCTATTATTATTGGTAATAACATAAAAAATATAACACCAATTTTTAAATAGTAATAAACTGGTAATTTAATTATAATTAATATATTAATAAAGTTTTTATTATGCCATTATTATCTTGAGCACAAAATCATATTTTGCTGGCATGACACAATAGAGCAGCTTCTGACTTCCTGTAGCTAGCTAAATTATCTGTAACATAACATGAGTTGCGTGACAAGAGTTTGGAGTGCCTGTGTACTTGGACTGTTCTTCAGCGAATGTAAACCAGGACACAAGGCACATGGAAGCCAAACAAAAATCAACAAAAAACAGATTCAGCAGGTTATTTTCGTCAATATACAGGTCTCTCCAGCTGGCATCTGGGAGTTGATCTCCAGCTTGTCTCAGTAGATCTCTCTTTCAAAGTATTGAAAGAGAGGAGAATGGTCTGTATCATCTTTTCCCTTCAGATCCAAAGCGGTTTGAGACCTGGAGAAAAGCTGCTGTCTCTGAGAGCCTGGAGGTTTTTGTGCTCAGGTCACGGGAAGTATGAAATCTGTAATATTCAGCAGATGTCAGCGGCAAACCACAGTTAGTGCTGATTTCTAGTTCACCTCTCACTGCCAGATGTACCAGAACTGGAAGTCCAAACTGACAGTACTTCTCAAGTACCCTCTTTGAATGCCACATTTAGAAAAAGTCACTCTCAGTGTTCAAGATCACCTTAACTTTTTGAGTGGAGAAGCGTGCGTGCCAGCTCCACAGAAAGTCCTTGTTTTCAGAGTTTTATTATATTTAGAGCAGATGGAGTTTCAAACAGTGAGTGTTAACAGGGACCAGGCAAGGTGTCTTGCATTCTACTTTGGGAAATGAGATTTTCTGCAAAAATTTTGTTATTGTGATTATCCGTGTTGCTGTTACTTCAGTATGAGACAAGTAGTGACACATTGCTTGAGGCTAAGCTCTGAAATTAGACATTGAAGTTGGTACAGAAGCCAGCTGTTGGCTTAATAAGCATTGTGCTGTGCTGCTACCTCTCTGCTTCGCATGGGCTCTTTCTGTTTCTGGGACAGTGAAAAGTTGCAGTTTGAAATGACAAAACCTCTAGTGTTTTTCAGCAACGTTATGCCTAAGGTGTTGCGCTGAGTGAGCGCTTCACAGCGCTTGCCTGGGAGCTCCCAGTGGTCGCAGCAGAAATGATTTGCCAGCAGAGTCCATGAGAAATCCTTCTCTTCCCTTCAGCCTGTTTCTAGGATTCCTACCTCATGGCGCTTGTTAATCTCTGAGTAAATAGCAATGTTCACTTTTCCTGCATCTTTGGGAAGTGGATATGCAAATAATACTTATTCCAAAGCACTTAACTGCCATAGTTACTATTACACTGCTTATTTGCGAGATCATCAGGAATTTTCCAAAGAAGTGGATTTTCCTTTGAGAATCTTCCTGACATACAGTTTTAAAGGAACTTATACTCGCAGGGACTCAAGAGCATCAGTATTGAAGTGCTGCTAAGTGGTACTTCCAAAAATGTGTTTAAGACCACTGAGTTGAGAGAAATATAAAACCGTATCAACACTTACCTTATTAAAACATCTGTATTTTTCTGGAGCTGATCTACAAACAGCAGGTACAGGTTAAGACTTCAGCTGGACCACGTAAAATGCTGCTATCTTTCCCACCTCTGATGTCCAGACATAGTGTAAAGAGACCAAAAGTTCATTTGAGCTTGGTGATAGCTGTTTGGTTTGCAAGAGGAGTCCAGTGAGCAATGCTGGGACTCAGCAATGACAAAAAACAAGCGTGCAACTTGTGGCATGCAGCCCACTTGCAACAATGAGGCTGAGTGCTCTAGGGAAAGAGGAAAAATATTAAATACTATGTACACATGTACAACAAGGATGCGATATATTAATTGTTTGCTCCTGGTCATACGATCTTGCTTTCTTGAAATGTGCCAGGACAGTTTAGCGTGGGTGGGACAGCTGTGCTTCACCATTCCTTATGAGCTAATTGAAAGTGGATTTCTCATTCCCTTTGCTCACTCGTGAACATTTTCTACACTGCATTGCAATATCCTTCAAGTTACAACTTGAAACAGGAAAAGTAGTACCATCTTAATGAGATTTAGGAAGTTAACTTGGATTCATTGTTGCTTTAATGTGGTTGCACAGCTCTAGAGGAGGTCAGATTTGTGTCTGCTGTGCTCCCAGAGGGACTGGCTGGTTTTGACATGTTACTTGGTTAAATCACTCTGTGCGGAGCTCATAAATATATCCTAAAGGGAAACTCCTGAAGCACGTGTAACAGTGACCAAATAGAGCATAATTTTGCTTTTCTTTATGCCCTGTGAATGTTTTACTTTCTTTTATCTCTTTGTTGACTTTGTGAGGCTATAAATTCTAGTGACTCTTGTTGGCATTAATGGTGACCAGAGATCTAATATTTCCATAACAAGCTAATTTTCTGCAATTTTAGAGTCAAATATGAAAGAAACAGTAAATCTGAGTAGCCTAGGTTTGAGTTCCCCCTTTTACACAGTTAGGTCTTAATTTTCAAAAAAATCCCTAGGATCCTAGGTCTGGAAAAGGCAATCTCCCCTAAGTAAAGGACCACATCTTAGTCTAGTCTCTTTAATGATTGTTGCTCTACTATAGTCCAGGGAAATGAAACAAACCAACTGTGATTTGAGGAGACATCAGGGATAATATGAAATTTAGTTAATCATAAGGAGAAAAAACTTTCTTATCTATGTGCGAAAGCCACATCACTGTTCAGAAAGTCACATTAAAATTAGCTTAAATTTAAGCTTGTGCAAGAGTCTCACTAAGCATGTGCTAAACAGCCTTTCTGGAGACAAAATCTCTTCTGAACAGAATCCTTAATTAACATGTTGCCATCCTGGGATAAAAGCTGCTATAGAAACTGAACTAATGGTAATGATAATACCATCCTCAATACACTCAAATCCTCTTGTTTTCTATGATTTTCACTTAAATACATACAACCAACCTTTAAAAAAAAGATGGTCAAATGTAAATATAGAGCAGCTTTTTAATTGGCATTATGCTTCATGAAACACGTGTTCCAAATAACACAAAATAGTTGCAGATGTGTTGCCAGACTATGTGAAAATTCAAATAACTTCCTCCATTGAATGACCAAAATAGCTATGCAAGTACTTTTGCTTATATATTTTAAAAGCTATAAGAGCAAAGCTGCAATTCCAAATGTCATGCTATTTTTAAGTCCTTTATAGTACACAAAGGACAGGAAAAATATCTTGCGTATACATTTCAATGAACATTTAAATCCTAAGTCTAGCTTGACTCTACAAATTAATAGCAGTGCTCTTATAATTTATTTTACATATATGTTACAATTTTCCCTTTTTCCTTATGTGGAGATTTTACTTGGTCCTCCTTTGGTACGGACTTAAATTCCTTATTTAAGTAAACAAGGTGGTATTAAGTAAGTATGTGCTTTACATGCACAAACAGAAACTTGGTGTATATGGGTTTTGGTCATACTTTTTCTGGATTTACTTCAGTAAGTGAGACCTGGCCTTATTCCCGTTCATATAAAAAGCTTTGATGAGGGAAGTTTATGGTAAAGAAAAGGCTGCAGTAGTAGTTAAACGCAACATCAGTTTAGATATTTACTGGCAGAATCTCCATGTACTTTGA
Organism: Opisthocomus hoazin; assembly: GCF_030867145.1. Lineage (NCBI taxonomy): Eukaryota > Metazoa > Chordata > Aves > Opisthocomiformes > Opisthocomidae > Opisthocomus > Opisthocomus hoazin. The sequence goes on along the minus strand of NC_134418.1, from coordinate 41,555,715 downwards.
GGAAAGAGTATGGAAAACACATGCTCGCCTCAGTAAGCTTGGCTGAATATGCTGCAAGATTTTTTTGTTCTTGCTTCCACCTTCCAAAGGAACAGTTCCCCGGTTCCCTTCCAAACCCCGATGATTAGAATTCCCTTACTTTCCTCTTATAGCATTTCCTGCTTGTTGGCTAAACTGTGTCCCATAGCGTAGGACTGCAGAATTGACACTGATCATACAACCCTTTGGAAATACAGAAAGACTACCAATGTTCTCCTGTATCTGGACTGATCAGTGAAAGGGCAGCGAGAGGTCTAGTCACATTTAGAGCATTTGGAGGGACTGTGCTTCACTTTCCATGAGTGGATCTGCCCCTGTATCTTTTTGGAGGAGAGAAGCATAGACAAGGCGTCAGTGTTGCTGACTAAAACAGTAGATACCCAAAAAGAGTTCCCATGCTTTGCAGGGCCCTGCTGGGCTGAGATCTGTGTTGTTCCTGACTAGCAAGGTAGCTGTGTGCCAAACACTAAGCCATGTGGCAAACTGGATGAGTGACCCTTCTGAGCCTACGCTGAGTATCTGACACCGCAAAATGGAAACCCTGTCAGGACTTTCATCTCGAGGACACCTTGGGCTCTTGAACAAGTCAGATAGCATTGAAATGCAGCACATTTAGTCGCCAGTGACCTAAATACATCCACGGAACTTTTCATAGAGTCACAGAATGATTTGGGTAGGAAAGGACCTTACAGGTCACTTGATTCCAACCTCCCTGCATAGGCAGGGACATCTTCCACCAGACCAGATTGCTCAACCCCCCATCCAATCTGGCCTTGAACACTTTCAGGGAGGGGGTGTCCACAGCTGCTCTGGGCAACCTGTTCCAGTGCCTCATCACCCTCATAGTAAAGAATATCTTTCTTATCTCTAATCTAAATCTACCCTCTTCCAGTTTAAAGCTAATACCCCTTGTTCTATCATTACATGCCCTTGTAGATACTCAGCTGTTCTCTGGTTTTCAGATGGTCTTTGTCATTATTTTGGATAAGGATAGCTACTATCCTCTCAGTGTGGTTTAATGGTCAGCCTTGGTAAGGAACAATTCTCATAGGTATTCTTGGGTGGAGGCTTCTTGTTCTGGAAGGCAGAATTGTTTGCTAGTATAGGCATGAAGTAACCTACCATTGACCTGCATGTGCAAAGAATGGGGTCTGACAATGTGGAGAAGCAGACAGTACAGGCTTGGGGCGGACCTGCTGCATAGCAGCTCTGTGGAGAGGGACCTGGGAGTGCTGGTGGATGACAGGTTGACCATGAGCCAGCAGTGTGCCCTGGCTGCCAAGAAGGCCAATGGGATCCTGGGGTGCATTAGGAAGTATGGCCAGTAGGTCAAGGGAGGTTCTCCTTCCCGTCTACACTGCCCTAGTGAGACCTCATCTGGAGTACTGTGTCCAGTTCTGGGCTCCCCACTTCAAGAAAGATGAGGAGCTACTGGAGAGAGTCCAGCGGAGGGCTACGAGGACGATGAGGGGACTGGAGCATCTTTCCTATGAGGAGAGGCTGAGGGAGCTGGGCTTGTTCAGCCTGAAGAAGAGAAGGCTGTGAGGGGACCTAATAAATGCTTATAAATATCTGAAGGGTGGGTGTCAGGAGGATGGGGCCAAACTCTTTTCAGTGGTGCCCAGCGACAGGACAAGGGGCAATGGGCACAAACTGAAGCACAGGAAGTTCCGTCTGAACATGAGGAAGAAATTCTTCAGTCTGAGGGTGACGTAGCCTTGGAACAGGCTGCCCAGGGAGGTTGTGGAGTCTCCTTCTCTGGAGATATTCAAGACCTGCCTGGACAAGGTCCTGTGCAGCCTGCTGTAGGTGACCCTGCTTTGGCAGGAGGGTTGGACTAGATGACCCACAGAGGTCCCTTCCAACCCTGAACATTCTGTGATTCTGTGACCTTCAGAATTGGTTGTACTACTAAATAAATCTTGGGCAGTTAGAAAAGTGAGAAGGTGTGGGTAACATACATTTGCATGGTTTATCTTCTGTCTCTCAAAGTCTGCAGAAGTCAGGAAGTTCATAAGAGGTTTTATAAGAAGCTAAAGGCTTTCCAAAGAAGTTGTTTGAATTCACATTCTAATGTTATTTCCCTGCTCTATTTAACTGTCTCCTAAGTGTTAACGTTTACCTGTGTCTGAAGAGGGTTCTTTTCTCCTTTGTAGACACCTCACATCTGTGAGTGGTGCCTTTACCCAGCAAGAACTGTTGCTGGGAGTCGGAATGTAAAGCTGTAACTCATTTTTAGCAGAACTTTTTGAATATCAGGTGGTAAGTAATAGCTGCAGCACTGAAACACTGTTACTTTACAATTGCAGAATGGTTATTAACATTGATATTGTAGTGTTCATACTCTGAGGACAGGCTCTATTGTTTTCCTTTTCAGTAGTTAGAAATTACCACCCTGCCTGCATACTTGGCTTTCATGACAAAAATGTTCTATGCTTCTTCATAGTTGTAAAATTTACTTGTTTCTTCCTTTGCTTGTTTGTTCTCTTCGTTGTTTGGCAATTTTAAATGTGGTAGGAAAATTCTTCTGCAATGTCTATAGAAAGCCTGGTACTATCCAAGCTAGTTCTGGGGTCTTATGTCATACTACAATTACAGCTGCTTTTTTTTTTTTATTATTGTTCCCTCATCCTTGACCTTTGTAATCAATGTGCCTTTGTCTTGTGTTTCATTCTCTCCTGAGATATGTTTTGCTGTTCATACCACTCTGGCTTAGATACTGTAATGCTACAAATTGATAAAATTTGTTAGAAGAGGTTCACTTTTTCGAAGCATACCAGAAGAGATGCACTGAAAGGATTGTATTTGTGTTAGCCTTTTGTTTAAAACTATTCTCAGGCATCTGATGAACTTCAGTCTTAGGTGACGACGTGGTTTAACCCTGGTAGGGAGTTAAGCATCGTACAGCTGCTCTGTCACTGCCCCCCACGGCAGAATGGGAGAGAGAATGGGAAGGGCAGAAGGAGGAAACCTGTGGGTTCGAGATAAAGACGGTTCAACAGGTAAAGCAAAAGCTACAAGTGCAATCAAAGCAGAAGTAGTACTTCGTTTACTACTTCCCTTCGGCAGGCAGGTGTTTAGCCATTTCCAGCAAAGCAGGTTTCCATCACGCCTAATGGTTACTTGGGAAGACAGACTCTAGAAAACATGGAACCTCCCTCCTTCCTCCTTCTTTCCCCCAGCTTTTATTGCTGAGCACTGTGTCATGTGGTCTGGGAGATCCCTTTGGTCAGTCGGTGTCAGCTGTCCTGGCTGTGTCATGTTGTGTGCCGTGTTACAAGCTGACTGTAGCACTGTCTCAGTAGCTGCCATGGAGATGCCATCTTCTCTCCTCTGATTCACAAGGGTTGTTTCAGGAATATAATCATGCTAAGAGAATCAAGAGTGTGAACAGATATTACTGGGCAGAGTCACTGTGATTGTATTATTTGCAAATTTGCAAGGCCCGCTCTTTTTTTTACATCCCTCCTTTTCATTATTCAAACAGCTCATTCTTTGCTGAATGAGCTATATTTTAGCACATCTAAAAATAATTTGCAGAATTTATGTATCAGGAGGATGAATGCTTACTGCAATGTAATCTTTCACAGAAGCACTTACATATCTCAATATATGACTCAGAATGGGGTTCAAACAAACTCTCATAAACAAGATATATTTCGCCATTTAACTGTAACGAAGTTGTGCCTTGAATTGTACTGTCTGTAAGTCATACAGAAAGAAAAACCATTTACATTGATCCTTGATATTTAACCTCTGTTTTATTCATGTAAGTGTAAGAGACATCTCACATATTTTTAAAATGCTGCATTTATCCATCTTCAGAATAGACTCTTTTTTGCTGTTAGAGAAATGTGAGTCTTGTTTAATCCATTTTTTCTAAATTTGCTGAAACCTTCACCTATTAACAACGTAAGAAGAACTTCCACTGTATGTATTCCCTTAACCCGAGTAGTTTACATGGTTGAAGAGCACATTTAAGGATATTGTAAAGTCAATTTTACTTGGCCTTGTGGATGCACAGCGGTAAAAATGACATTTTTACTGTGGTGAAATCTTTGAACTTATACTGTACTGTGTGAACATATTCACAAAAAGAAATGCTTCCAAAGAAGCAAAATATGAACTTAGATTTTTTCTCTTTTTCAGCTATTTCATCTTCTGAATTTTAATTTTGAGCAATTTGAGCAATCCCTCTTTTGTATAAACTTGATTTTGGTTTTATCATGCCTTTGTGTCCTCCCGGGTATTACGTACTTACCAAGCTTTAGTTAAGAGATTTTCTTGAAGCTAAACCACAATATTTCATCTCTGCTTCAAAATGGCAAACAATTAAGGCTTCTTAGAAGTTTGGCTAGCTATCAGGTGGAGACTGGAACATCGTCTCTGTGTTGCAACTGCTGGAAAAATAGTCTGGAACTGAGCTTCTCTAGAATCAAGGGTGAGACAAATTGAGTCAGACAAATTCTTCTGAGAAATTACCTGCTGGGGAAGAAGGGGATGTGGGGAATGAGTTTAAGTAAATCCTCTTTAAAACCTATGCTGTCTAACTGCAAAGAAACTTGGGAAGTTTCCTGATTGGAGGATGGGTTTCCTTACCTCTGGAGGAGATGATTTACAACAGTTGGTTATGCATAGCAAATGACTTCTCAAATTTATATGAGTGAAACCCAAAGAAAGAATAATAAATCTTTTCCTTGATTCTTAAATGATACCAGTATCGGATTATAGCTAGTTTTAAAGTGATTTGCTTGGAGGGTGAATGATGGTTATATTGCACCACTTCTGTATGTAAAAGCTAAGCACACGGTGTTCCTTGGAATCCTCTCATCTGTCCTACTTTGCATATAAAAGATGTGTATAAAGGATATATAAAGTCCTTCCTACTCCTCTTCTTCCAGTTCTCCAAGCTGAACAATGTTTTAAGGGTCTTCATTATATTTAATAAGCTTTTTTCAATACAAGATACAGATACGTAGTCCTGCACAGCAGTACAGCTGTTTGTTACTTGCCCATTGATAATACCTGTGGAGAAGTCATGGTAAATAGAAAAGTCCTCCATACCGCCTTCATGCATAATCAGCCCTATAAACACACCTAAAGGTCAGTAGTGTTTTCCTCCTGGGCAAAGCTGCTTACTAGGTGAAGAAGAAAGTTTTGTGAGTCAAAACCTTTGAAAGATTCATTACGATGACATTTTCTCATCATATCTTGTACTGCTACTGTTTACTTTAAAATACAATTAAAGCCTACATAAGGACCTGAGATTGTTACCTTTATGTCACTGCCTTTGGTGCAGTTGTACAGCCAGAAAGCCCAGGCTGTAAAGGAGAAATGGGAAAAAAGAGGCAGCCAAGCTGCATTTTGGCTTAGAACAAATATTTTTCAAGCATAACATTTTATGTCTCACTATTTTTCTCGAAAAAGTTGATATTTTGCAAAGACTGCAATGAGTTTGAGAAAGGGAGGAATTATTTTCACAAAATTGTTTAGTGAGTGATGCAAGGGGGATTGTGGAGGACTGAGAAACCCTTTTTTTTCTGCATAGTGAGTCACAAATGCTCCCTTCCAGCTACAAAAGGAACATCTGTCTTCCCTTCAAGGTTGGTTTGTGAACTATTACAGCCTACAGCCACAGCAGGTTTTTTTGCTTGTGTTTTGTAGGACTCCTAGTATTGATATGGTCATGACTGGTTCCTTCAACTTTTGTTGGATAATTCATGTCTCAAATTGCGGGTGTAAGTCGATGAGAGACAAGTGAGAGTAAGATCATTCCCTGCTGAGAATTGGCTGAAATCAACATCTTTCTCATTTAGCTCTTGCTTGGTGGTGTAAATGTATGCAAAGGATTATAGTTACAGTGACCCAACAGTGCGCAAATGATCAAAAGTAACTGAAATCTGAGACTGTTGTTAAAATTTATCCTTTTGGAGTATTCTCTCACTCTGTACTGGTGCTGTGCAAATACTTCTTTCTCTTTAGGCGTATTCTCAATTTTTATATTGTTAAAGCAAGTGCTTCAATCCTAAACTGTAGCACCTTATTTAATAGACAGTGTTACCTACTATTTGCTGATAAACTCTGTATCCAGCTCCTCTCCCCTCTGCTGTCATTTCACATCTTTAATCACACTGGGACTCTGCAGATAGTGATTAATTGGAAGGGTAAGCAGGGAGGTGTGGAGATGCCTCTGGCGGGACAAAAGCCTGCTGGAGTCCAGTCTGCCAGCAGAGCAATGTGAATCCATTTCGCTTAGGCAGGGAGAGGCCTGCCGATAAAGGCAACGTATAAACTCTGCTCTAGGCCTATGAGCTCGATTTCAGAAATGCTTTTTCCTATTCAGTGTATGCATTTTAGATGAGAGCTCATTAAATCACAGGCAGTCATTTACAGTGTCCACATCTTTCATGACAGACGTACCTAAATACCATGGTCGTACTACCAGAGAAGAAAAAGATCTGGATTGTCAGCTGATGAGTGTTGTGTGTCCTTGTGTGTAATTAAGCAATGAAGGTATTTGTGGATTGACTTAGATGGGAATTCATGTGAGTAAAAATGTGAGAGTCTTTCATTTCCTTTGCAATAATACATTGCAACAGAATATCCTTTGTTCATAGGTTTTCCTTTTACCAGAGGTACTCCATGATTCTTGAACCTGCATTTATTTTGTCCTTTGACCACTGTGAGATTTTAAATCCATTTGTGCCCCAGAGCAAGATGATGTTTTGGTTCTATTCAAGAAAGCTTGTCAACAATAAAGCATCAACAGAGTTGCTTATTCTTTCAATTATGGTTTTATTCTTCACTTCAGTATCTATGCTCAACCTGTTTAAAATGTAAAGCTGCTTATTGTGCAAGTATTGGAATTCTTTAGGATTTAAAAAGAAACATGTCAAATAACAGAGCAACACTTCCCAAATGCTTATCTGGCAGACTAGAGAACCCTGATATTTCTTTTGAATCAACTGTTTAAATGAGCAGTTTAATGACAGTCACTATATGTGCAAGATTTGCTTATGTAGCAACTTGAGTATTTATACAAAGAATAGAAGCTTGATGAAACAGAGTTAAGAAATGCATGCAAGCAAAAGTAGAACTGCACCAAACCATCTTGTTTCACATTTTTTACATTAGAAGATGAACTCTTCTTCCATAAATGGAGATGTTTGTATCACTTAATAGGGAAGAAGTTAAAAAGAGTCCTTCTGAATTTTAATTGGGTTAATTACACTCTAGGAAAAAATCTGAAGTCTTGTTCCTGTTTAGTCCACCTGAATGTGTTATAACAATCTGCTTTTCTGTGGCATGCAGGTTTCTACTTGCAGGCAAAAAGAAACTATTAAAATGATCCAGTAAATGTGTTTCTGCTTGCTGAAGAGTACTTAGTAGCAGGGCTTTCACAGTCACAAATGTCTTTATTAGCATGGGATAGGATTCACCTTATCTACAATGTCTGCAATCTATATGCTTATATCTAATGGGCATAAACCATCTGACTTGTTTTAGTTGCATCTCACTTTAGGGTGAGATGTGTAGTCCATTGTAGTGCCTGCTTATCTCCATGGAGTATGATGAGATCCTAGGGAAAGTATCTCAGATCTAGCTTTTGCAATGTAGATGTCTATTTCTGATCTGGCAAATCCTTCCATGTGGGCTCCACTGAGGGGAAAAAATTCCACAATTCTTATGCACTTTTAGACTAAAAATTACCTATGGACATAATTTTCAGTTATACTTTTATACAGTTTGTGTGTTTTTAAGAATTTGTTCCTTGTTAGATGCATCATTTATTCTAGCTCATGTTTCTTTTGCAATCACTGTCACTTTGAGGGCAGAAGGAAGGATTAGTCACTGAGGGAATACCGGGTAAACTCTTGCCCCTCTGCATAGCCCCAGAGAGTGGCTCTGAACTGTTCCATTCATGAAGCCACTTACATTCTTCTGTCAGAAGACATCGGTGGAGTCTTTCTGCTCTCCTTAAGGGCGACAGAATTCGTAAATAAGGTTTTCCATTCAACATAACTTGATCTCTGAACAATATTGAGTGATGTATTCCTGTGTCTTGATCGTCACTCTGTCCTTTTTGTTGTGATGGTATGCTAGAATATACAAAACAAAAAAAAAGATTGTGCGGTAGGAAACGGTGCAGTGTTTTCTCAAGAGAGTTGGTCAATATGTATGCCTTTAGGAGAATATTTTTCTAAAAAGTTTGTGTTTGGGTATTCTTATGTTCACTTTATGTATGTGTTCTGGTAAGTTCATTTGTCCAGGAAAATGCGTGCATAACTGGGTATGCATTGGTTATGCAAAACAGCTATGGAAAGATATCCAGAAGTAATGCCATGTGATCTGTACATAATTCTAGACTGTAGAATATGTTGTCTGCAATGAAGTGCTTAGAAATGTATTTATAGCCCAAGAATTATATACTAACTTTTTTTCAGCAATGATTTTTAACACAAAATAAATTCAGTTACGAGTGTGGTGTATTCATGGGAACTGCAGAATTAAATTGAACAAATTGCTTACCATAAACTGTTTCCCTACTCTAGCTATAAACAACACAAATATTTTAATATCTTTTGCAGAATACAAACAGACATTTACATTAAACTTAACAGTCTAATCAGGAAGAGAATGCAGGCCATACAGTAAATTATAATTAATTCTCATTACTTCTGTTTGCAGAAGTCTCGGCTTTTGCACGCAGCATCATTTTAGTAAAGAACAGTAAATAATATTTAATTCCTGGGGAACATAATATAGATAGATGTACATATTTGCATACAGAAGTTTACTGCAACAAAGCAGGTAGTGTAGGTACCTCTGCATCATACAACATAGCCACTCTACTGGAACTTGTGCTATAGATCACATATCCCCTTGAAGATACAGATCTGTTAGCTGAAGACATTTCTCCTTTAGTTACTTCTCTTTTTCCCCCCTCTTGTCCCTCACCCTTGAGGGTTTTGCTGGATGTGGTTCTTCACAACAATTTTCTGTTGAAAGAATTGGATAGAATAACTGAATAAATTAACCAGTGTGCTCTACAGAGCCATCTTTGATTGAAAAGACACTGCTGGCAAGGCACTGTGACGTGGTACTGGGAGTGCTTCAGGGGTCACGTGCTTACCAGTCACATCCAGAAGGAGATGTGCACTCCAGCCCTGGCACAGCTCTAGCACCTGGGGTGATACATCTGAGTCTGCATTGTGCTACCTGACACCATGCCTCCTTTGGTGATGCAGGCCTGGTTCACCCTGTATGCAATGCTATGCTAATGTTGGTGTTTTCTGTGGTCCGGTTTAACACTCAGCAATATACTGCACTGTGCTGTGCAGCACAAGGCTGAGGAATGGTGTGGGAATTGCCACATGATGCTGTGTTGCACTATACAGACATAGGGCTTGATTTGTAAGGGAGAATTAGATAGAAGCAGTCAAAGCACAAAAATCCACAGTGCATCTTTAGTCCACGCACCTTCTCCTACGTAGGTATTAGCAGGATGTAGAAATAACTGGTATGTATTGACTAGGAAAAACATAGCTCTATTATTGATGGAGTGTCATAGCAGCTTTCAGAGAGCTGCTCCACTGCTGGAAATTGTGGTATAAAGCAGTGAACAAATGCAAGTCTATATACTCGGCGGTTTTATGATGACTATTCACAATTTGTTTTTAAAGTATTATTAACATGACCTACCACTACTTGATTTATGTTTGCTTTATAGAAGAAACAACACACAAATTTGCAACTGTATGAATCTCTGCCACAAATATGCCTATGATGTTCTCCAAAATATTTTATCAGAAATTGTGCTTTTGTTGAAAATCAAATTAGACAATGAGCTAGCCTGGAATCCTGTCGCTCTGGTTTGTAAGCCTACAAAGAAGACAGATCAGTGGAATTCCAGTTTAGTTTCACAGCCAGATCAATTATGAAAATGTTGCCATGTCAGTGAAGCTGCTTTGACTCAAGGCCACATTCTTACCCTCCCACACTAAGCAGTCTGGTACAGATGATGAACACGAATAAAGGATTTTTAGTTTCAGGGGGCTATTGTGCTCAAAGGTTGTTCATCTTCAAATTCTGTCTTAGCCATCAAAGCGTTTGAACCTCAGGTCTTTTTGAGAGATTATTTCTGTTTGAGAATTAGCATCTAAGTTTTTCTTTGAAATATTCATATTTTCAGAAAAGAGCTTTCCCATTATGTAATTCTAAAGAAGCCCATGTAAAGGATTGAATTTAGGCACATTTTCACACATTTCCATAACCATGAAGTGCAATTTGCCGTAGCTCTGATACTATGACAATATTTCCGTCTAAGGAAAAATTTAATTTGTAAGGTACAAAACCAGAATAAAAAGTGTTGTGTGAAAGGAATAAGAGTTTATCCAGCCTGGTTTGAGACATCAGCTGTAAGAACTAACTCTGCCAGCTTTTTGTTATTCCTCTTTCTTCAGTATAACAAAAAACTTAAGGTTTTTCTGCTTGTTTCTTTATTAGAGGAAAGTGAAGTATGGCTTCTTTAGAGCTAGATTACTCAGATATTATTGGGTAGAATTGGATGATCTGGATTTAGGGAATCCACCAAGTGACTTATGTTGTGATATTTTATAGCATTCTCTGCTCAGGTTTGAACAACAACCTAATAAATCACAGTGGTATCTGGACAGAAGAAGGCAGCTTCAAAAGAAAATTCAGTAGATAAAAATAAAACTTAATAAATACATGCTGGCTTAGGCTAAAGCTGATTTAAATCTTTTCACTGAAATTATTACCCAGTTCAAGAAATTTCTGCTAATAGAAAACAAAACCAAAAAATTTTTTTATGAAAAAATGAAGTGAACAAAACAGTATATTCTAAAGGTAATTTCTGTGTTTTCTGTCTGCCAAAATTCTGTTTAAATTCTTTGAAGATATGAAAGGACCATCTAAGGATATTCCCTTATGGCTTTAGTAGTGGCTGACCTCTTCAAAGTCATGGTGAGCTGGAGAAATTGAGAAGCTGAATCTGCAGGATTAGTGTATCTGGAAAAGGAGCAAATAAGGTAGAACAATGGAAGTTAATTAAAGTTAAAAGATAGTTTTGTTTTCTGGATTCAGTTTGAGCTTAAGGGGAGCTTGTGAGCTTCAAAATCCTGTAGAGATTTGACAGCTCAGGATACAGTAAGCTAAAGTTGTTGTAAAAATAATTTCTTTTGGCAGTAACACTGATCTATGAATATTAATGGTTCAACTTAGCATACATTAGAATTCTGTGGATGGCATCCACAGGAGCTCTGTAGAGGCTCTTCTCTATCTTACCAACTGTGAAACGTAATTCTGTTTCAAGGAAGAAAAAACGTAACAAACAATCATTTACTTGTCTATGAATCACTTGATTCATGATTGGCTTTCAGCTGTACAATGTTCCTCCTAACCTGTTGGGAGCTGAGACTCATTTCCATGTAAGCCCCATAGCTGGCATTCACAATCAATAGGCTTGATATGTGCTGCCATTATGTCTTCTTGAGTGGACACAAGACAAAAACTGCTTACTGCCAAACACCTGCTTTCTCTATATTTGCACTGAAGGAACTTCTGCTGCTAACATATGCAAAGGCCATAGTATCAACATTTTCTTTAAACTTCTAATATTGTGAGGAGCCAGGAATAAAATTAAGGTTCTGATTATACTCTGAAACATGTAATAATCTTTGATCTTCCTAAGAACAAGCAATAAGTGGAGTGAGTGCAGAGCAAGTGAGAGGTAGAGAGGTTCTCATATAGACACACTCATTTGGCATCTAACTGTGGGATTGTCCAGCATGCCATTGCTACTGGCAATGGTAATGCAGAGCTCTGTGTGGTCAGGATCCTGGACGGACCCTGGGAGGAGCTGCTATTTAAAGAAACAAATTTGATGGCAGCATAGCATGGGAGAACAATGACAGCTGGTCACAAGGGCAGGTCCACAAGGCCAGGTGAGCTGGATGCTGAGGGTGACGGACAGGCAGGCAAGGGGCAATTACTACATCAACAAGGGGTCTGAAGTTGAGTCAGCACTGTCAGGGTCATGATCAGGCCCAGAGACTGTGACTGGGATCAGTCTTCAGTGATTGTCCAGCAAGTCCTTGGTGACAAGGCAGGTAACAGGTCAAGTCAGTGGGTTAGGATTAAGGCAGTGTGAGACCAGGCATTGGCAGGGGTGAAGGGAAAGACCATCGGCTTGGAAGCTACTCCCAGGGGGAGGAGAGGGGAGCCTGCGCTGAGGCTGTTTCCAGCTCCTCCTTCACACCAGTTCTTTGCAACCAGCTGGCATTGAGTGTAGGGAGCTAATCTCCCACAGGTACTAGGGCCTGGCATCAGAATTGTAGAATAGTTTGGGTTGGAAAGGACTTCTAAAGGTCATTTAGTCCAGCCCCTCCTGCAATGACAAGAGATATCTTCAGCTAAGGATGCTCGGAGCCCTGTCCAACATGACCTTGAATGTTTCCAGGGATGGGGCATCTACCACCTCTCTGGGCAACTTGTACCAATATTTCACCACTCTCACTGTAAAAAAATTCTTTCTTATATCTAGTCTGAATCTACCCTCGTTTAGTTTAAAACCATTACTCCTTGTCCTGTTACAGCAAGCCCTACTAAAAAGTCTGTCCCCATCTTTCTCGTAAGCCCCTTTTAAGTACAGAAAGGCCACTATAAAGTCTAACTCAAGCCTTCTCTTCTCCAGGCTGAACAGCCCCAACTCTCTCAGCCTTTTCTCATAGGACAGGTGTTCCATCCCTCTGATCATTTCTGTGACCCTCATCTGGGTCTGCTCCAACAGGTCTGTGTCTTTCCTGTGCTGATACCTCCAGAGCTGGATTCAGTACTCCAAGTGGGATCTCACCAGAGAAGAGTGGAGGGGCAGAATATTACTACCCTTTAGGTTAGATACCTAAGAGAATACTCCAGGTTGTGCCAACTTGTTGATATTTGAGAAAATGATATTTACCTCATCTCACAACATAACAGCCTTTTATTCTGTATATGTGTGTATATGTAAACATGCACATATGGGATACACTGAGAAGTGTACTTCTTTGGGTAGGTATTTTTATTCTTTGTGGCCATAGGCTAAAATGCTTTACTAATCACAGAATCACAGAATGTTCAGGGTTGGAAGGGACCTCTGTGGGTCGTCTAGTCCAACCCCCCTGCTGCAGTAGGGTCACATACAGCAGGCTGCACAGGACCTTGTCCAGGCGGGTCTTGAATATCTCCAGAGAAGGAGACTCCACAACCTCCCTGGGCAGCCTGTGTCAGTGCTCCATCACCCTCAAAATGAAGAAGTTCTTCCTCATGTTCAGACGGAACTTCCTGTGCTTCAGTTTGTGCCCATTGCCCCTTGTCCTGTCACTGGGCACTACTGGAAAGAGTTTGGCCCCATCTTCCTGACACCCACCCTTCAGATATTTATAAGCATTTATTAGGTCCCCTCGCAGCCTTCTCTTCTTCAGGCTGAACAAGCCCAGCTCCCTCAGCCTCTCCTCGTAGGGGAGATGTTCCAGTCCCCTCATCATCCTTGTAGCCCTCTGCTGGACTCTCTCCAGTAGCTCCTCAACTTTCTTGAAGTGGGGAGCCCAGAACTGGACACAGTACTCCAGATGAGGTCTCACTAGGGCAGAGTAGAGGGGAAGGAGAACCTCCCTCGACCTACTGGCCACACTCTTCCTAATGCATCCCAGGATCCCATTAGCCTTCTTGGCAGCCAGGGCACACTGCTGGCTCATGGTCAATCTGTTATCCACTAGGATACCCAGCAGCCACACAGGACCCTCTCCACACAGCTGCACTCCAGCAGGTCTGCCCCAAGCCTGTACTGGTGCATGGGGTTGTTCCTCCCCAGGTGCAGGACCCTGCATTTGCCTTTGTTGAACTTCATCAGGTTCCTCTCTGCCCAACTCTCCAGCCTGTCCAGGTCACGCTGAATGGCAGCAGAGCCTTCTGGTGTATCCACCACTCCTCCCATTTTTGTGTCATCAGCAGACTTTCTGAGAGGACAGTCTAACTCTTCATCCAGGTCATTGATGAAGAAGTTGAATAAGACTGGGCCGAGTACTGACCCCTGGGGGACACCACTAGTTACCAGTCTCCAACTAGACTCAGCACCGCTGATGACAACCCTCTGAGTTTCTCCATTCAGCCAGTTCTCAATCCACCTCACTCATCCAGCCCACACTTCCTGAGCTTCCCTAAGAGGATGTTATGGGAGACAGTGTCGAAAGCCTTGCTGAAGACAAGGTAGACAACATCCACTGCTCTCCCCTCATCTACCCATCTAGTCATGCCATTGTAGAAAGCTATCAGATTGGTCAAGTATGATTTCCCCTTGGTGAATCCATGTTGACTACTCCTGATAACCTTCTTTTCCTCCACTTGCTTGATGATGACCTCTAGAGTGAGTAGCTCCATCATCTTTCCTGGAATGGAGGTAAGTGTGACCGGCCTGCAGTTCGCTGGGTCCTCCTTCTAGCCCTTTTTGAAGATTGGAGTGACATTGGCTTTTCTCCAGTCCTCGGGCACCTCTCCTGTCCTCCAGGACCTTTCAAAGATGATGGAGAGTGGCTCAGCAATGACACTTGCCAGCTCCCTCAGTACTCGAGGGTACATTCCATTGGGGCCCATGGATTTGTGGGTGTCCAGATTGCTTAAGTGATCTCACACAGTCCTCCTTGAACAAGGGAGGGTTATCCTTTCTCCAGGCTTCCTCTGTTACCTCCAGGGCCTGGGATTCCTGATGGCCTGCCTTGGCTCTGAAGACTGAAGCAAAGAAGGCATTGTAACTCTCCTTCTCTGCATCCTGCGTCGTCAGGACACCCACTTCATTCAGGAGCGGCCCCACATTTTCCTTAGTCTTTCATTTGCTGCTGACGTAGTTGAAGCAGCTTTTCTTGTTGTCTTTGACATCCCTTGCCAGATTCAATTTCACATGGGCCTTGGCCTTCCTCGTTGCATTCCTGCATGCTCTGACAACATTCCTGTACTCTTCCCTGTCCCTCTTTCCACATTCCATGGACCTTTCTCTTCCACCTGAGCTCCGCTAGAAGCTCCTTGTTCAACCATGCTGGTCTCCTGCCTCCTTTACTAGATGTCTTTCTCAGGGGGATGCACTGATCTTGAGTATGGAGGAAGTGATGTTTAAACAGTGACCAGCACTCTCAGACCCCCCTGCCTGCGAGAACCCTGGCCCACGGGATTCCTCCAAGTATCTCCTTGAAGAGGCCAAAGTTAGCTCTCTTGAAGCCCAAGGTTTTGATCCTACTTGTCACCCTGCTTCCTCCATGCAGGGTCCTGAGGTTCACCATTCCATGGTTGCTACAGCCGAGTCTACCTCTAACCTTCACATCCTCCACCAGGCCCTCCTTGTTTGTTAGTACAAGGTCCAGCAGAGTGCCTCTACTTGGTTTCTCTACCACTTGCATCAGAAAGTCGTCATCGATGTTCTGCAGGAATCTCCTGGACTGCATGTGCCTGGCTGTGTGGTCTTCCCAGCTGATGTCAGGGTGGTTGAAGTCCCCCATGAGAACCAGGGCCTGTGACTGTGAGGCTGCTTTCAGCTGCTTGTAGAAGGCCTAGTCAACTTCCTTCTCCTGGTCAGGTGGCCTGTAGTACACACCCACAATAACATCACACATACGAGGCTGTCCCTTAATTCTAACCCATAAGCTCTCAACTCCTTTTTCATCTGCCCCCAGGCAAAGCTCAGTGCATGCCAGTTGCTCCCTCACTTATAGAGCAACTCCACCACCTCTCCTTGTTGGCCTGTCTTTCCTAAAGTGTCTGTAGCCATCCATGACGGTATACCAGTCATGGGAGTTGTCCCACCACGTTTCTGTGATGGCGACCAAGTGGTAGCCATCCTGCTGTATAATGGCTTCCAGCTCCTCCTGTTTATTGCCCATGCAACGTGCATTGTTGTAGATGCACTTGAGGTGGGCTGTCGATCTCACCCGTGACATTTCAGGCTGAACATCAAAACATAGGCTTTCTGCTTTTTTATTTTCATTTTATTTTGGTAGATCAAACATACTTGAGGAGGGCTTCACAAGAAATCACCAAAGTTAGAATAAAATAACGTTACCTAGGTGCAGGATTGACAATGTAGAAAAAAATAACGCAAAAAAAGAAAAAATCCAATGGCACAGTGCAGGTGGTCACAGCAGTATCTGTTGTAAATCATAGAAGGCTAGTGATCTGATCCTGTTTCCTTGTTTAGACACATGTAATTCCAAGCCTCTTATCACCCTGAAATATCTGCCTATGTCTTTGTCCGATCTTAATCAATATTCAGTAGCAACTCATATGTAACAGTCATGTAGGTATGCATTAAGCGTGGTTACCAACAAACATGTATGGAATACAAGGATTAGTGTGTGGAAAGGCAGAACTTTGATGTTGGAGTGATTCCTTGCCTTGGAAAGGGACTTTGCTCCCTGTAATGAGTTACCAACCTGTTATAGGCTTAGGCAGTCCTGGGAACAGTCATTAACAATCTGTCTGGGCAGGGGGACAGTCTGGAGGAGGCCCAGGAAATATTAGCATATTGAAAGCAAGCAATAGTGCTCTGTTGCTTGAGAAAAGGAAGGCTCCAACCCTGCCTAACTGGGTTACTCTGTGCTGGAGAGAAGGTGGGAACACATCTGGTGTTTGCACCTGAAGAGTCTCAGAGGGGGATATGGTCACTAAAAGACAAAAGGTCTGTCTAGCCCTGAACCTCTGTGAAGGTTTTATGACAAAGCTGAGAATTGTGTGCCAGCTTATTAGAGCTTATTGATGTGCAAAGTAGACAGATATGATTGTTCTACCTTCTCTGAAAACTCAGAGGGTGGAAGGATTTCTTTGTTGGGGACAGGGACTGGGACAAGGGACAGATGGACCCAGAAGATAATGACATTCAAATTGCAAGGCTGTTTTAAGAACTGGTAGTGCAGGAATCTGGAAGGTAAAAGCGGCTTCCCCTGGTCCATGAAGTGAGATATGTAGGAGTGTGCCTGAACCTCGGGCATTCAGAAAGTTTGGGGCAGCAACGCAGAAGGAAAAAGCAATTTGAAATAAGTAAAATTTTTGTATTTATCTGGTCTTGTAGTGGTTTTGCTCTGCCATTCTCAGTTATAAAATCAAGGACTAAGGAGGATATTTGAGCTGAGAACATCCTGCTATGAAATTTAATAAGTACTTCTAGTACTATATCATCCAGAAATGCTTCCACTTACTGTGAAGGAATTACATTCTCTGCTCTCTCTCTATCTCTTTCTCTTTCCAACACCTACCAGAGTTAGTCTGCCCACAATTTTGTTAAGGAATCTTAATGTGTGAGCTATAGTTGGGAATTGCACCTTAACATGATTTTAATTTGTGTTAACATAACTAAAAGGGTTTGGCAACCCTCAGAAACTGAGCACTGTGAGGATGGTAGCGGTACATTATGGGATTATTCCAACACCTCTATTTTATTTACATTTCTTCTTTTTCCTGTTTTCTTAAGCAATATCCAAAACTCTCATTAAAGTCTGCAGATACTAACTGCTTGGATGCCAAGAAAAAATTTTTATCCCTTTTTATCACAAGGATATAAAGAGTAATGTTTTAATTGCAGGCAAGAGAGTATAGCTGGAAGCACCAGCCATCATAGCGTTGTCAGAACTATTTCTGTCTCTAAACGATTGGCTTTGAGCAGAACACCGAAGATGACAAAACTCAAGAATCATTTTAGGGAGCTGCTGATTCTGAAAGTAAGATACCAAACATCTGTTTCTGGCTCGTTAGCTTACAAGTTACTCTGAAGTGGGAAGAAGGATGTTTGCTTGTTATATTTTTCCCTACAGCTTTAACACAAGGTTTTATTGAATCTCCTTTCTTATGCCTCGTACTTATTCACACAGGAAGCTGTCCTGCAAAGCTGATGTTTTCTATCTAGATCTGCTGCCTAAATAAGAGCAGAGTCAAATACCTAAGTGATGCTTTCACTCATTCATCACCCCGAAATCAAAGAGGGCATTCCTCCAATACTCTTTTTGCCATTGTCAAAATTTACTGTCAGAGTCCTAGATCAGTTTATTGCACAACAAAGAACCATCATGCATGTCCTCCAAAGTCCAAGTAACACATGGAAGCTGAGACAGATTGTCCTTTAGCGATGTCTTGATGAAGATACCCAGGCCTGTAAGTTCCCAGGGTGCGCCCAGAACCCTTGAGGTATGTCTGTGCTGCACACCAGATAGCAGCTTTACACCAGACCTGTTTCACAGACCTGTATAGAGGGAGGCTTTTCTAACGCTCCCAAGACCTGTCTTGGGAGGCTTTTCTAACGCTTCCTTGTCGCACCCGGCTTTTGCATGGGGAACCCAATCACCTTCCAAATGACCTGACGCAGAACATCTGAACTATTGAAATACTGCCATCTCCACATCATTTTCATTGCTGCTTGCTGTAACAGAGTAAGAGAGAAAACTGGTGGTTCCAGTAAGCACAGGTGAGAAGAAAGATTAAATCAATTCTGTGAGGCCAGCTGCCTAGATTATAGCTACCCCATGTCCACTGGACACATATGAATTGTGAGGGACATCACTCTTACGCTTCAGGGCTTTAATGATCATGAGGAGTCTAGCTGCTGGAGCCAAATTATGTGGTAATGTTTTGAACTCCTGTGTCCTTTTGGCACAACAAAGCATCTTCTTTCAGCATACCCAAGGTGCGACTGGAGGGTGCTATTCTCATGCTTGCCAAATTTTGCTCCCCCATCCCATTCAGCTAAGTCCCATTGCCGTTCTGCTTCTCCTCCACCTTCTCTCAGCACGTTTAAAGGGTGACCCTTTCCTCATTAGCGAGGCCTGCCCCCTGAATGTAGCATGTAGTAGGAAGATTTTCTCAAATAACTAGAGAGGGAGAAAAATAAGAATCTTCTGTCAGAGCTCAGACTTGGGTGCTTCCTATTAGATTAAATCTCCTAGACATCCTTACAAACAGACAAGCTACTGAATAGCTAACGTGTATGCCCGTGTCCTTAATCTCTAAACGTGGTTCATACTTTTAGAAAAGTCTCAATTTGCTTATTGTCAAAGGAGTAAACCTTCCTTCGCTCCTGAACAGGAAATGTGATCGGAATAAAGAAAGTGGTGATCCCAAAAAGCAAAACTTGCTTTTTCTTTTGTTCATGGGACAACCTTTCCTAGCCTTTGCTTGTTTGAATGCTTGTAACTCATTTAAAAGAGCAAGAAACAGCAGCCCTCCACTAATAAAATGAAGTCTTATGTAAGGGTAAGTTTTCAGTGTACTTCAAAGGATATCCACTGAATTTGTGGAGGTTCCTTCTTTTCTGTGGGGGATGATATTGTCCCTTAATTAGGATTTTCAAATGTAAATTCCCAGCAATGAAACATTTTAAGGATAAAAGCGTTTGTCTGTGGCATAATGCCTCAAAGTGCCAACAAATCTGAGTCTGTAATCTCCATATGTTTTGGTTACTTGCTATCAGAAACAGCTTCTTACAACGCAAACCTTTTTTTTTAAACACTCTAGCTGCATCTACTCTAAATTTACACCTGGTGCCAGTACTCTCTTACAACTGACGCGTGACTGTTTGAGTGGGAACAAAACCACTTTGACAGATGGGCATAAATTCAGGGATGCCAAACAACCACTGCCTGCACTAACTTTGAATGCTAACAGGCCATTCATACCCAGTAGTGTCAGAACAACAATAGCCTATTCACAGCTCCAGGTCACTAGGAGTGGAGGGGGAGAGCAGAACGTGTAGTCAAACTAATAAACCTGAAGATAATATTGTGTTGGTTTTTATGCTATAAAAATAGATAATAAATTAGAATGAGTTGTCTAACGTCTGAATTTAGAGAACCAAGTTGTAAGTGTGTAGAAGGAAATCATACATCTTCTGGGTAAGCAGCTTTGTAAATGGCCAGCTGCTGAGCAGCTTTGAAAGAAATCCAAAAGAAATTCTTTGTCCAGCGTTTTACAAATAGCTTGTTTGGCTGCAGCAATGAGTTTTTGTAGCCTGCTCAAGTCATATTCAAAAGCCATCCCCAATACTGGACCATTCCTAGCAATCAACTAGTTGTGCAGACAGAGTTTGGTAATTTTTTTAGGAGAGGAGACAGACCATCCAGTCCTCCTCAGTTGCTTTCTACAGTGGCCTGTGCAAAGAACCAGGTATGCAGCAGCAGTGTCCTGCAGCTGCTGCATTAGTTCCACATCACTTTTCAAAGAAAGATATTGAAATGAAAGAAATTACATAGGAGATAAGTTGCTAAGTAGAAAGAAACAGTTCAGGTGGCTCACGTTCATGTACGCCTCATCATGCAGTTCTTCCGGGGATACAGCCTGGCAACTTGTGAATAAACAGTACCCCCTGCTCCAGTGAACTACACACTGATGGCTTTTGTACGCTGTACTCTGTAAGGATTTATTTCCTTTTTTTGCAAGGAAAGCACGAGACCTTCAGGGATGATAGTGTCCATTCTCCTATTTTTTAAAAATTCCATTCCGTGCAGAGAAATCAAACCTCTTGGTAGGGGCTTTGGGTAAGGTAGCTTAACTCAGGGGAAAAAATTTGGAAGGGAAAAGACCTTTATCATCTAAGGCTTATTAACATGGCCAGAATTGCACATGAGTCTGTGCTTGGAGTTTTCTCTTGGCTAGCTTCAGGCTTTCAAAAACATTTAGTGAGAAGGAAACACTAGGCTCAGGGGCTTAGATGGAATTTAGGACATCTGAATAGCTCTCAGAGTGTATGAAATAAGCTGGCTTTTATCTGGACTAAGGTTGTTGACTCTTGTGGGGCATGATTGTTTAGGATTTAATTTACAGTTTTGGCTGCATGGCACCGATTTCATTTAACTTTCCCTTCAGGCACATACTGATATTTGTTTATGACTGAGATTTTTCCAACCCAACTCTAGGTTTGTTACCAGGGCGTAAGGGGTGAATGACACTTTCCTGGCCTTCTGCAGCTCTAAACATAGAAATTTTCAATGATGTCCTCCTGTTGTGGCTCCTTCCTCCAAGTTTCCTGTTTTATTTTTTCCACGCACATGTGTTTTCAATTTGGAAGAAGCATATACTTCAGATCAAGGAAAGCAGCAGAAAAAGAAATTTCCCTTCTGAAAGAGAAAGCGTTTTGGAGACATTGGTCCCTCTTTCATATCCACCTTAATCCATATGTGGTCATTTTGGCCACACTGACTTGACATGTGGAGACAACACTTGATTTAATAGTTGCTATGGAAAAAGAATGGAACTAAAATGTCACCACTCTATTTTAAAAGTTATTTATAATTAATTTCCCAGATAGCAGCATAGATCATTAGAACCTCATTTTTGACAACACAATGCCGGTTCTGGTCACAGTCACAACTGAATTAACAGGCTGGAGTGGATGGACAGTTTGGCTCATTTAGAAACTGGAGAGATCAGATTAATTATATTCAGTTAGAAAAGTGAAACATTTTCTAAAATAGTTTTCTATATTCTCTATATCTATAATCATAGACATCTGAGAAAAGTGAACATACAGCAACATGTAAGTTCCTGTAAAAACAGATAAATATACCCAGATTTTCTGGGCCTTGATCTGATAAATACGTATTTTTATGTATCTAAATATGTAATACTTTCAGGAGAGAAACCAACACAGGCTAGAGAGCTCTTGTAAGCAAAGATGAGCTGTGGATGCCACTACATATGTCTTCTGCTGTTCTGTTCCATTTCTGCTTCATGGGGTAAAGGTAGGAAACACAGGCACGCAAGTGCTGCAGAGAAGTAGCATGTGCCCCATTCCTCCCCCGTTGCTTGTGACTGAAGCAGGAGGCATGATGTGTTTGTGGCTGGTGCACTTTTCAGCTGCACACAAATGTAGGATGTCCTGCTCATTTCAGCTGTGTTAAAATCCAAGGTGGACAACTGAGAGGCTGCTTTCTGCTTATAGCCCTGACAGACAAGCCCCATACTGGATTTTCCTGTGCACTTAACACTTCTGGCCATGGCCCATGGGAATTGTGGATTAACTTTCAGGTTAGATTGAATCATGGAAATCATATCACCCGATCAGCTGAAGACAACTGTTCTTCTATTTCTAGTCTTCAAGGCTTAAATGTACTCTTGGGGTAGGTGGTAGCCACATTTGAGACTGCCGTGCGATGTGCTGAGGCCCAGCACCATAGCTAGCTTGCTTTTGAGGGCTTTTTGTATGGACATTTGTGCTCTTTAAAGGCTATTTATTTTCAAAATCAGTATTTTGAAAGATGAAGGAAATCCTGTTAAATATTGACTCTCTCTTTATAAGCCAGATGTTGTGACCCTGCCATCTGTCGATCACTTTCTAGACAAATGTCTGAAAGAAGATATTAGCCCTTCCTACCTCTAAAATATTCCTCCTGCTTCTCTGCTCCTACAGCCTTTCTTCCCACTCTTCACACCAATCCCTGACTTTCTGTTCTCCTACGTGCATAGACAAATATATGCCTAATTTCTACTTTTTCCTCTGTTTTACTACAAGTTTTGCATTTTATTTACCACTTTTCAGGCCTTTCTGACATAGAGCTGGTATGTTTGGGACATTAACAGAGATAAACTAATCCCCCAAAGAAATAATAAAGAACTAATAGATATGGAAGAACCTATGAAACTGTTGATCAGGCACCATTTCTTTGTTCTATTATTTTTAGTGGTTCCTTTATGATCTCTGAACTGCAGGAGGTCGGCTGCAAACTGAATGCTTGCACAGTACTGCCAGCAGCTTTTCAGGAACATAAACAGCCTCAGAAATGTAATTGTATGGACATTCCTCTCCACGGTCTTTGCTGCGCTTGGTGCTGACCTGTCACAGGGAGTGAAGGCTAGGGTTTTTTCCCTTTTAAGGAAAATCCTGGGATCAGAACAGAGGGCCATATTGTGATCTACAAAGTCACATCAGGGCTGGCGGAGGGTGAGATGTTTTAAAAGAAGTTTCAATCTCAGCTTTGTCCATCTGGTGTATTGCCTAGCCCTCTAACAGGAGGCAGAAGCACCTGCGGGATGAAGTGCAGGATTATCCTTATGATGCTCTAAAGCACTTAAGTCTCAGTTGAGCCTGACCTGGACAGAAGGCTGTGGTCTGGCTTTAGTAATTTTATTCTGCTTCCAGTAGTGTGCCAAGGCAGACCTGGTTCGGAAGGCATTTAGACGTCTTAATAACCTCTGAATAGGGAAGTCACCCAGAGAGACTCTACACTAAACCAGCCCTTTTATGCAGAGGTGGTTAGAGGACTCACTCACGGGGGGGAACTTGTCCGGAATGACTTGGGTATCAGGCCATTAGCTTAGAGCTTGCTAAACCACTCCTGTTGAAATGGTTACTCTTTCATATGAATAATTAAATATTTGGTGGATTAAGGAAAGGACACTACACAAATCTAATGTTTATGATGTATCTGAACGAGACGAGACATCTGAAGAGTCTGATCTTTGTACCAAGAGAATATGCACTTTCTCTGCAGTGCAGAACAAGATCTTTTGCACCTTAGAGCAGTGAAGCTTAATTCATCTGTTTCCTCCGCCTTATTATTTTTTTAGTGTATTTCCATCCTAATTTCCCAGGTATTGTTTAAATGGGTATTTTCCAGCTCAGTGTGCTGGCGTCTCTGAAATCCAATCTTAACTACAAATTCTTAGCGCTACTTGGGTAATCAAAGGTGTAATGTTGGCTAGGCGGTTGTGTGGTTAAAGTTAGGAACATGTTTAGCACATAATTCCTGATTGTAGATCTGGTTCTGAGTCATTCAGACCTATATTTAAAAGGCAATTAGAAGTTTTAAAGGATTTTAGGCATTTAAATACCTTTTCAAACTGTGGCTTCAGATAGTTTCAAAAATGTTAGTGTGCAGATAGGTTGGGAGATAAAACAGTATTTGAAAGAAGTTAAGATAGCATTAGGAAAGACCATGTAGCCTGGTAACAAGATACAAAGAAGCTGTAGGGTGACTACCAAGTCCAGATTTTTACAGACCGAAATGTTGCAGTGCTTAAAGGTTGTGTTGTGTTGTGACAAAGTCCAGCTTTTGGCAGATGCTGCAGGCAACGTGCTGTGGCTGGGTCCGGAGTTGAAAATCCTCTGCGCGTTTCAAACAACTCAGCCACGCAGGCGGGTTACAACACAGCCCACGCTGCCCCAGTTTGAACAGGGCTGGAGTTTGCTGGGTCAGACCGCACTGCAGAGGCTGGCCAGAGTGGTAGCTCTGTTGCTCAGTGTAGCTAGGTACTGTCAACATTAAACTTTGAATGCAGTCAGACAATGTCTGTGTTGTAACCTTGCCTGATGACTCCATTATGGTTGTCGATGCCCCAAAAAATGAGGAAAAGCCATCCATAATATGGAAAAACGTGGGGATATTTGGACTTGAAGTGGTGGGTTTAAAAAAGATTATTTTGTTTCACAGATGATAATGTTAGATCTGATATTGCTTTGCTACCACATGAAGACCCAATTTTTGAAAATTCACCATGAAGGAACCTGGGTGTGCACTTTCTAGCATGCTGCCTGGCCAGCTGCTGGGGATGCCCTCCAGCCTCTGACTCCAGTACTAGACAGAGAGCTGCAGTGAATTTTGTCCCAATGAAACTTTGTTGAAATCAGATGAAACCAGCAAAACTTGCTAGAACATTGGTCAGGGATGTGAAATTTTTTTGTGACTACATCCTTTTGGAATTGTGGTGCATTTCAGTCACAGATGTGCTCCTGGAATCAAGTTTTAGCATGTTCTGGTTTAATGCCAGCAATAGTGGTAGAATATTTTTGAGTGAGTTGGCGTATGCTCTCTGGCTTCAAATTGTTCTACTTTCTGCTGCTATTTTGCTCCTGCCAATCGAGAGTCAGCCATTTGCAAAAAGGAATACATTTAGCCCTGTAAACACTACTGTGAAGAAAGAAAAAAAATCAGTTGATCATATTGAGCCTAGCTTTCTGAAATGTATAAAAACATGAAGTGCATGTCACTTATGTTCATAGCAGTCCATATATAGGCACATGTTATACATACAAAACATTCACATATGGACATAGTTCAGACGTGCCCCAGCAACAAAAATCTAATGTTTATGTAAATGCTCATTAATGATGTTGTTTGATTTTTGTTTACTATTGAGAATGTCGTATAGTGTGCATAGTTTTGAAAGCTGTTCAGTGCTGTGCAGCATGCTGTGGAGATACTGAAGGATGCTGTAAGGAGGGGTGCACCACCTGTCCAGAATTCTGCAGGAGTGGTCTGCTGCTGCTGGGACTGAGTGGGGGTGAATTAGCCTGAGTTACAGCTTCATGCCACCTGGGCTAAGTTTCTCCTAGTGTCCAGTAATGCTGACTGCTGCAAGGAAATACCCAGATCCAACCCTGGTGATCTGTCTGCTCTGAAGAACCTTAACAACAAAGCTCTAGTGGCTTATATTCTGGGAAGCTTTAGTGTGGAAAAGACTCCTGAGGCAGGACTAAGCCCTGACTTTAGCTGAATTTTGGCAGAATTAACTTCAGTAAGGGTTAAAACAGGTCTAGGTTTTTAATCTAAAAAAACACTCCCATAGTATCCTTCATTGGTTCAGATGAGGTTGTGGATTAATTTTCTGAGTATCTCCAGGACTGACTGCCTGAGAGGTTAACCAGAAAGCTATTGGTAGATGTAGAACAGAATCCAAGTCTCCTATCTGTCTTGTGACTTAGCTCCAAAATCATCCAGGACCAGTCATGTTTTGTTATTTCTAAGCATTAAATTCACTGGTATTTTAATTTTTAAAGTTTCATAAAGCTGAAGAACCCTTTTCTTAAGCTTTCTAGATGCTTAGAGGCAGATTTCCTTCCTGCCTTTTTTTTTTTTTCTAACTAAGCCTTCCTTTAACTGGGGTGAAAAAAAAGTCACAGGAGAGGCTTTATGCTACTTTCCTGTTTTCCGACATGACAGATGCATTAGAAAGTGTAATGCATTCTAACAAACAAGGAAACTTTGCATATTGAATATAGCACATGAAATAATAAAAGAACAGCTGCTGTGAGACAGAAAGGAAAAAAAAAGAGATAAAAGTTAACTTGAGTTGTGTTTTATATGAAGAGCTTTGAATTCAGTCAGATTTAAAATTCAATGCCAAGTACATTTACAGACATCTGGGAAATCAGGTCACATACTCTTGAAGTCTGCTACAACTGGTATAAAACAGGGGACACAGAAATGTAAGCCTGTCACAAGGGCACTCTTTTTCTTTCATAAAATGACAATTTAACAATTCCATTCATACAGTGATTAATGTGACCGGTGACAACTAGAAACAGGATAAAATCAGAAAGGGTGTACAATGTGATGCAAACTTCTCAAATTTTAAGGGTCTCTGAATCTACAAGTTCATGGAGTAACATTTGTGCCAAATCTGTATTTGCTAAATGAATGCTAATGAAATCCTGTGCATCAGGACATAACTTGTCACTGAAGGCATTAAGAAAGCACACATACATCACTGCAGAATAAATAACTGTTAGTAGCAAAATGATTTCAAGGGATACTGCTATGCAGTTGCCACTGATCCCAGCTGTCAACACATAGCCAATAGAGGGAATGTACACAGCAGATTGCCTTAGGTTCCCAGGTGCTATATGTACTTTGTATCGAACCTTAGAGTAGATTGACCTTGACCAGCCAAGTATTTGTACTTTGTCCATCTCCAAAAGGTTTGGGGGTAAGTTCATAGTGGATTTGATCGCTCACATTGGACTTGAGGCTTGAAGAATAAGGCAGACAGTGCTCTAGAAAAGTGGGTGAAGCTGCGTACAGTGCTCCTGATGCTGAATGAGCTTTAGTAGTTGCAGTTGCTTACAAGGAAATGTCTGGCCCCAGTAGGCTATTGGATGGTGGTTTGATCAAAACGATATCTGGAGTGTCCTAAGCACAAACATATGGGGAGTGGTCTCTTGGTTGCAGCCATAGTACTTGTGCTGGCTTGACACATGAGAAATATGAAGAAGATAAAAATAGTGCAATATGCTTTATGTCTTTTCATTGCATTTTAGCTTTCCATCAACCACTCCTGTAAATGTCTTCCTAGTTATAGAAGTCCTCACATATGTTTTAAGTTCCAAAACTGGAGATAGGTAATCCCCCCCCCCCCCCCCCCCCCCCTATAGAGGAAGGTTGAGAAGCTGTTATTTTGGCTTTGATTTTAAATAACATTCATTTCAGTGCATGTGGGATAGCAAAGCAATGCAGGATGAGACATCTTCTGTCAAAGTCTATGCTGAATTTTCAGACGTGTGCAGTCCTTAGCAGGGCATGCTCCTCAGTAATACCTTAAATGCAACTGAGAAATTAAGCGTACTGGTCATGCATGCTAGATTGCTTTCTTTGCTTGAAGTACACAATGAACTTAATAAGCCCCAAAGAAGATAACTCTTAAAAACATAACATTCCTTGTAGGTTCTGGATGCTCCTTGAATGCTAACAAGCAGCTCCTCCCCTGTGTATTCCATTAACCTTTTCAGCATCTCAGTAATTCTGTTGAAAGGGACCAGCAGGTCTAGCTGCTTTCCTTTTTGTTTCGGACCCAGTACTGCAAATATCAGAATACAGATTGCACAAATTTCAACATATGTGCCTGGAGCCTGACAACACCAATTGGACCAAGCCAGCAGTGGGCACTACACGTCATGCAGCGTTTTGTGATTTCTGCAGAAACTAAAATGTTTAGCCTTGTTGTCTGTGACGAAATGCAAAAACACATTGGTCTTTAATGGATTTACCTGTTGCCAGAGCTTTGTAAATTCGACTGCTCCTGGTTCTAGCTCTAGCCCTTTTTCACATGGGGATTTGTGGTCTCCAGCTGCTGCGAGGAGCAAGGCGGAAGGATAGGGCAGTTTCGCTGTGCCTGCAAACTTTCCTGGAGAGAGAAAATGCTCACCTGGCTGCGTAAACTCTCCTCTTGTCGCCTCTGCCTTGCTGAAGTGGTGAAAAGAGGCTTGTACAGAAGTGACATTCCACCTTTCCCTTTTTTTCTTTATAAAGGATGGCAGATCTTTCTCTGATGACTGCTCAAAGCATTTAATGCGGCGATGATGGGAAGGCGTACTCAATGCTATCAGGAAATCTAGCTTGATACCATTCTAGCAGTGACAGAGCCTGAAATTCTTCATTCGTTTGTTGTGTGTGTTGTTTCAATCTCCCTTCTTTTTTCTTCCTTTACTCATCTATGCTGAGAATTTTATGTTTCCTGAAACAAAAGTTTAGGAGTTGTTATTTGGGCTTGCTCTCCGGGCTGTACTGGATGTATGCCAGTTTGTACCACCTGATGAGACAGACCACTATTTAAAAAAAAAAAATCATACTTCTTTCCAGGGACGGTGAGGAGGAAAGTAACAGAAATCCCATCTAAGCCTCCAGTATTTTAAGTGTTGAATTTCCCATCACATTTTCTTGGTGAAGATGAAAAGTCTTAAAAGAAAATCAGAGTTTGTAATCAGATGATGATGCATGAAAGGATGTGTCTGGATAATGTGACACATGATCCTAACCTTCATTAATGTGCTTTAATTTGATTAAGCTCTATGAAAGGCCTTTTCTTCTTTTTTCAACACCTTCAGGGCTCTTGGCTGTGCAATGTGAATGTACAGAACATCCTGCAAAAGGGCACTCATCCAGCTTCATAGACATATACCGTACATCCTGACACTAAGTTAACATAAACAGAGCTTATCTTCAATGACATGGCCCCTAGGGTGCCAAAGAGTGGTGGCCATCAAGTGATAATTGGGCATTTACAAGATTTGTTTCAGCATTTGGAGCACTAAGCTGCTTTACAACCGAATGAGTTCCTGCGCAAGGGCTGGAAACTGTCAGCACACATATCAGCTTTTCAAACTATTTTTAATAAAAGCACAGATTATAGATGATTGACAAAGGGACAGCCTCGCTGCTGCTGGTAATATGGAGAATGCTATTCCTCGTGTTGTCTCACAGTTTTCAAAAGGACTACCCGGGGAGTAAGGTAGTACTGAGCATAAGCCAAAGTGGCAGCCATGCTCGTGAAATGATGGACAGCAGCAAGAAGGAACGTATGTTTTGCCTTGCTGGATTTGGAACGTATTCTGTATAATTTCAGACTATTTTTATGAATGGAGTTTACTCACACAAGTATTTTTCTGACCTCCAGCTCCAGACTTACTCATTTTGCCTGCTTTTAAAGATTCAGCACTGGCAAATTCCGCACAAACATTCACTGTAGTGGATTTGGATGCTGCATATGAGCGGTTAGTTGGGGGGGGGTGGGGCGGAGGTTAGAGCGAAATAGCTAAAAACAGCCTTAAAAGTAGGGGTGAGGTGGGAGATAGGAGCCGTATGCTGAAGGAAAAAGGGATAAGAGAAGCTTTCTAAGTCAGGAAATGCATTTCATGTCACATAAAATACAACATCTCATGTTAGCCCAGTTTCCTGGTCACGGAGTCTTTCTGTCTTCCTCTTTACATGGCACTTACCCCCTCAAAAGCAGTAAATTGCGTCGTTAAGTATAAGTCAGTGCGTATGATGCAGGCTGTGGCAGCTGTGCATTCAAGTTGGAGGTGCATTTGTACATGTGAATTTCTGAATGTCTGTTCTTTTAAACCTGAAACAAGCAGGCGCAGCTGGTTTTGTGTATTCTTGCTGTATATTGTCTTGGTGTTCTTGGAAGTGGGTTTTTTAAAAAATTTGTTTAACATACTGTATTTACAGTAATATTGAAACTGCAACTTCATGGGAAACTACCAACTGTACCACCGCTAGAATACTTTGTGCAAAGAATGTTCCCACAATATGTCTTTAGGGATGTGTCTGGGGGAAAGCCAAAAATTCTGAAATATTTCGTATTGATTCATGACTCTCCAAATATTATTTCAGTCTTCTAGATCACAGAATATGGCACACTCAAGATCTATTTCTTTTCCATATTTTAACAGTTGTTTGTCAAAGGTCTTTGTCCTATTTTTAAGATGACTTTTGCAGCTTCTTTTTTTGCCTTTTCTTTATTCACATGATTCCAAAGTACTTGATTTCTACTTTGGGAATACTTTGACTCTTGGTCTTTCGCTCTGCATTGACACATCATTTCTCTGACTTGAAAGGGATTACAAATTTTGCCTTGCTTTTGAAAGCTAAAAAAAAGCTGATTTAAGTAATTAGTGTGGATGGTGGCTACACCAACTTAGGGACAGGTTTGCTTATGTTCCTTCTCATGCCTTGATGTGATTAAGCCTTCCTTGTTGTTCCTTGGTGTTTTGCACCCTGTACAAGTTTATCTTTTAATTGAAGGAGAGGGAAGTAGTGGTTAAAAGTAACAATCTGTTGGGTCTTAAACAACTCCTTAGTGCATAGCATTTTGTCCCAGCGCAGTGTAATACCTCTGCCCCACTGAATGTGATTCCGTTTGGAAAGCCTGATACCCATTCAGGAGAAAGTGCAGAGTGAAATGACAGATACACAAACAAAAGCTGAATATTTTACATTCACTATCAAATACCCTTCAAACAATCATGGCTGCATTATTGTGGAAAGGCTGTGTTCTGTTGCCACAGATATTTTCTAAACTATATTTTTGGGTAACCTTAATAATTCTGTGTAGTCTGCGTGTTGTAACAGTTTTAGAACTGGAATGCTACACCTAGTTGTTAAAAAACAAAAATAAAGTAGCAGGCTGTCAAATCTGAGGTCCAGATGCCTGTTAGACTAACTATATAAATTGCTTAAAATTATTTAGGTAGACATGTTTATGCTGAGAAAGTTCTTGCCACCCACATCTTTTACTTAGATTTGTGTTATGAGAAAACACACAGGAAAAACCTTCCTTCAAAAATAGAAAACAAGCCTTTCATACAATAGTTATTGTATGCCATAAGAAAGCCATAAAGAAGACCTGTGTTTTTTCTCTTCCTTTCTAGAACACCTTTAGCTAACTTCATGCTGCTTTACTTGCTGACCTCTGAAAAGGAGCAGTCATCCAATGACAGCCTGCTTCAGGCTAAAACTCTTTTCCTCTTCAAACTGCAACATTTTCCATTAATAAGCTCTCTAAGGTCACACGTTAGTAACCAAAATATATGTATGTTTGTAGCAACCAGAAGAACTGCAGAAGTGCTTTAGAAGAGCACATGCTATCAGCACTTTGGAGTGGTGGCAGCACTGGTACACGGAACTACAGCCTGCCAGAAATAGGAGGTGATGAGTTGTTCATGAATGTTGGCTTAGAATTAACATTTCTCTTATGCATCTAGTTTAGGTGAGCACTCTGCTCTGGCCTGACTCTGCTCTGAGCGCCTGTGTTCAGTACATCAATGGCTCAGGTGAGTGCACTGACATTGATCCAAGGCAGCTCACACTCCAGCTGCCTACAAATCCCACCTGCCTTTGTAGCAGATTCTGGAAGATGACAGGTGACCTGTAACCCCATATTGTTTTTTCTTATTCTTCCTCATTTCTTCTCTGCCTATGTAAGATTTTTTGCCTTGGGGTTCAGGTCTATAAAAACCCAGTGTGAAAGACGAGGCTGTGCACAAACTGATGTAGGGACTAAAGAAGATATTTTAACTAGCAGTTTGTAGGATTATATAATGTGATGGCTTTTGTGGCACTGGCATAAAATTGGTAGTCTTAACAGGTTCTTTAATGTGTGTAGCTTAAGCTTCTTTGTTGTTGTTGGAGTCTCCCCTGACTGTCTCCAAGACCCAAAATGGAAGGACAGTTGAAGGCTGGAAGACATCTCCATTATCCCTGTTCACTAACCAGTTCAAGTCTGGAGCAGTGTACACATTTATCGTGGTGCTTCACGCAGTTCTTTTGGTGCTTTCTGATCCTACTTGTTTTCCTACTGATCACTTTGTTGTACTGTAGAGATTTGCTGGGTCTAAATTAGGTCAAGTATTTCTGAAGTGTACTCTATTTAAATGTGTTGTATATACACAGGTTGTATGTATACAGTTAGTCTATTTTTCTTTAACTGAGCAGGTTAAAAGTCTTCATGTGATTAAAAAAGACAGAAGCAAATTCAATGAATGGAGATTTATCTGGGGACACTGTAGAACAAAGGCCCTTTTAGAAACTATCGCATTTGTCCACCAAAAACCTTTAAGAGTATTTAAGAGGACACTTCCTGTTGCCAGTCCTCTGACATGCCTCTAGGGAGGGGGAAGGCAGGGAATGCAGGTGATGCTTGCAAGCTCCCAAGCTCCCCAGCTCCCTTGAGAGACGGATAACAAATCACCCGAATTCTCTGCATCCTTCTGGCCTCTCTGCTCCCTAGTTTGGAGCCAAACATATGGTCACTGGCTGCGGGCAACATCCTTCAAGCTGGCAGGACAGAAATGCTGGCTGTCAGCTCATCTGCCCCTTTCTTTCTGCTGCTTCCAAGGAACGCATGCAATACTGCTCTTGTGCTGATATTTGAGTGGGCCCAGACTTTTATCATAGCTCCAACCAGGAAAGCCATCAGGCACCGCACAAAGCTAGGAACCTGAGCCAAATGCAGACAAATTAAGGAGTGAGAGCAGAAGAGTTACATCTGCCAGGTCAAGCAGGGTGCAAAATGGCTTTGGAGCTGCTGAAATGGAAGAGGAATTTCACCATGTTGAACTTCTCATGAGAAAACAGCCTGCTCTTCCGCATCCTCCTCCCGAGGCCTGTGTGAGTCAGTCCAAGTGGTATGCAGTTTATAGTATGGCTCTGAAGGAAAAAAATAACAGCGGGCCTGAGAGTCCCAAGGAGATAAAGATGCTTGTTATAGAGCCCTTGTACCACTAAGCTGTATTTTCTCCCAAGGGCAAAATGTTAACAAGTAGCAGCGGTCAGCGTGAATAGCAATTTAAAAGCATTATTCTCTTTTCTGGAGAAAGACTTTGAAAAACTGGCTTAATCAAAAATCCATTTCCTTTCAAGTATTTTACTACTACATTATTGATACCATTTCCTTTTCAGAGTATCATTTACACATAAATATAATCTGTCCCTTTCTTCTTAATTAGTCTGCGCCAGCTCATGGTCTCTTCTGAATACTGCATATGATCTGTGGAAAGAGCAGGTCATGTAGATTGTTTTTTTTAATAGGGAAAATCAGAATATGTACTTCAACTTGATGCATACTTATGTATGTAGACATGCATGTATGCACAGTGCATGTGTGCATGGCCTCACAGGATTTGGTCTGCTGGCTTTCTTAGCATGTCACTGACTCTCAGCTTATTATTTTACCTTGAAGTTGTACTGGTGCAGGCTCATTTAAATACAGCTATTGCTCTCAGGAAAGTCAAGCAATTATTTAGTAGTTACTGCTAAAGGAATAGTCACCAACCAGCCAAATGTCATGTGTTTGACGCACTGTTAAGCCAGTGACAAGGTGCTGAGTAGCCCTGCAACTACTCTGTTAACCACTCAAACTGGGTAACGTGCTGTTAGCTGCACCTTTGCACTGGGGTCTACTGTTCATCAGGCTGAGGAGAACTGAGAATCAGGGAATTAAAGCCATAAAATGAGATTGATTTTGTCTCCTCTTTTTGTGTGACCTGTTTTTCTTCCCATGCATCATACATTTCTGCTAACATAAAGCTGGAAGCCAGACACCAAATGGGACTCTATTTTTGCTGTTCCCCTGGGTCAGTTATAATAGTTCTATGGAGTAAATGGCAAGGGGAGTTGTGGGAGTAGGGGTGGGCTGTGTGTTCAGTGGTGAGCATCCATGCAGGATCTTCCACAGATTGTTATTTCTCAGCTCCTGAGTACTTTTGTTTCCCTTCTAATGCCATGCCAGCTACTGGTAGGGTTATATAAAGCACACAGTGTTATTATCTTCTAAGAAATATTCCAAAGTGAATCACTGTTTCCCTGAACAATTCCAGAGAAGCAAAATGAAGCACTGTGATTAGTTTAAGGGTCAGTAATGCAAAGCCAATGCAGAGTTTGAATTTAGCTCTAGATATAAAGGACCAGAATGTTGAAAGGCTCATTGGAAGATGCAGATAAAGATGCCTGCAGAGGTGAATGAGCCCAAATGTTTCTGGAAAAAGAGGAAGAAAAAATTCCATTCCATGTGTTTCTTCTAAGCATATGTAATGCAATACACATTATTCTGGTCAAAAATGCAACCTTAACGTGTAATTAATATAAGTACAGTCATATGAGGCTCTTTCTGTGAAACAAAAAAACCTCAGTTAAAAGCATTCCTCTTAAACATGCTATTTCTGGAGCTGACCATAATTTCATATGTAGAAATTTGGAAGTTTATGCTTGATAGAATCATGGAGTCAGCTCCCATGAAGCAGGATGCAAGATGGCTGAAGGGACCTTCACTTGAGGCTTAATCTTTGATCCTTTGTCCATAAACAAACATGTCTATATTAGATTCTTCTCTTTACAGAGATCGTGTTTTTCCCAGGAAATTACTGTAATTCCATTATCAGAGTTGAAACTATCTTCCAAGCAACTGCTATCAAATCAGTCTCAAAGTTATTTTGTCTAATGGTGTATAAAATAACCCTTTCATGGATTTAAGATAACTAATAAAGACTATTTAGCAGGTTCCCCTTTCATTATAACCTGAGGGGTCTGATCTAGCTTGAATTGCCCAGAATCTCTCGAGAGAAATAGAGCCGTGTTTCCAAACTACTCTGAACTTGTGTCCAGATGCCTTGACTAGGAAATCTTCATCAGATTGTTCTGATTTTTGTCCTAGGATGTACTGCAGCCTAAAAATTTTGAAGGCCAAATTACTTTCTTTCATTAGTGCTGGCAGACCTGTGCAGCTAACTTCACGCTAATTCACTGTCTCCAGTAGTGTGTCTTTCAAGACACAACAGCAGAATAAAGATCGTAGTAGTAATAGGAATATTTTTATTTGTGACTTGAGGATGGCATCAAAGGAGGTCAATGGAGCAAACATCCCTAAAGATAGACATAAACAAAGATTGGTTTTGTATATATATTATTTAATAGGTGGAAGTATCCTTTAATGTCATAGATGTTGCAGTTGACTGTAAAACTTCAGCAGGGCTTCTAAGTGATTGTGGGCCACCTTAAGAATTGATATCAGTCTGTGGACACTGCATATGACCCAAGAAGTTAGGAACAAGTTGCAGTAGAGATACAGGCTGTATCCTGTATTTCCCGCTTTCTCCTCTACTAATAACAGGATTTTGCTGTAAGTTGGCTGTGCTGTCCTGCTTCTCCTCCTCTTTCCTTTAACCATCATCACAAGGGAAAACTGACACCTTACATTGTTATCTCCCCTTTTTGCCACAGCTTGCTGTCAGGACAAGATAGGGATAGAAGAGCCAGTCTGAATTCATTTACTTGCCTTTACTCAGTCACAACAGACAGTGGATGCAGTCTGTCTGCAAATGAGAGTTTCTCCTGTGGCACAGCACCTTGTGTAAGCAAAACTCTGTCAAGTTACTCTAGAGATGAATTTTGAAGGGAAGAATGTGTAATACCAGGCAGTTCTAGAAAGAAATGGTTTCCAGACCGGATTTTCCTCTGCAGATAATAAAGTAAACTCTGTCTCTGCCCCTGATGTAAGTAATTGATTCAAGGTGGCCTGTCTTGGGTAAACAATGAAGGGGGAGAGGAATTAAAAATGGTTGTTAGTGTGTGTGGAATTTACATGCTGAAATGAAAGTCTGAACAAAAGCTTGAAAATACACCTTTCACAGCCAGAATGAGAAACTTCTCAAAGAACACTGAAAATTATTGAAGCTTCAAGTACATGCTTCAGCATCTTCCTTGTGTCTGTTGTCTTGCTGTGCTAGCTTTGTGCAATGCTGCATTCTTCCAGAAAAAGAAGAGCCTAACAGCTGGTCCCAATTACCTTAACTGCAGTGTGACTACACACATAAATGTTCCCTATTTCCATTTAGTTCCACTGCTTAATGAATGAGTTATTAAAAAAAAAGGGAAAAAAAGAAAAAAACACTGTGGTGTTTGTACTCTGCTCCACCATTTGTTTCTGTTTACTCACATCAGTGGAGCTCAGCTCACATGGTCTCCCTGATCAGAGGCCAGCATATCTGATCAGAGAAGAGAGCTTTGCAGAATTAAACAGGCAGAGTAGAAAAGTCTATGTTTGATACAGGATAACAGAAAAAGTTTCTGCTGGAACTAAATGACATTTTTTTAGTAATGCTACAAATGAGAACAATTGTACTAATTAGAATGCCTTTTTGATTTCAGATAAGGGTAACTGAAAATCACCCAACATTTTGGACCCAAGTAACCTTTATCAAAGTCAAAGATTCCTGGCTACAGTGAGTTATTAAGGCAAAAAATCTGTGCTCTGTACTGTCCTTGATAAAGGTCACGTGAGACTAAATGTCAGACCTTTCCCATCTCTTCACCCTAAGTAAAAACACTATTTTATGTACTAACGTTGTCTCAATTCATTTAGTGTTTTAAGGAATTATTTGGGTCCAACGTGCCCAGAGGAGTTTTGTGTTAGTCTATAACAAATGAGATGCTGAGTTTGGAACAGGCAGCACCCTGGAGAACCTGCTTCGTGCATTAGAGAGTAAAGTCAGGCTATTTGTCTGCCCCTGTTGGGTACTCACATTGCCCTTTTAGAAGTCAGGTGAGAACAAAGAAGAAAGTCAGGCACTCGGAAACTGCGGGGTGTAGTATGTCATTACTACATAGCCAGTGCTTTTCCAGGCTCTCCTCTATAAATAGATTTCACCAGAGGCAAATTTTCTCTCTCATATGATGCTCATGAAGGCTCTATGCAGGAACCATTCCTCTCACCAGATGTGGCCTCCTCTGCCCTGTTGCCCCCACTGGTTGCTTATGAACTTAACTACAGGCTGCTTTGCAACTGAGCTGGAACAGACCACTCTCGGTTCTCTAGCCACTGTTTGTCAGTAGCTGGGTTGGAGATTTTGGGGACAAGCGTGCCTTGTCGTCGGAGAATGCCTTTGTGTGGCTTGTTCTTTGAGCCAGTGCTCAAAATATTTTTCTAAATAATTTCTTACTGCTTATCTAATTACAAAAAATGCACATTATTTAGCATTATCAGTCGCTCTGGCCAGAACACCTCAGCTCATAAAAATGAAGATGTCACAGCCTCAGAAACTACCGGGATCTGGGTGTTCTCTGTGGACAAATGTGGAGATGGGACATTGTCAGCACGGATATTGTAGCAGTCAAAGACTTCCATCTTCATAACCTGGAAAAGCCCAGAAAGTCTTTTGGGGTAGCTCTATGATGAAGGGGTGCTTGGACCATAACAGGGCCTCAAGGACCACATGGGGTTTTAGATGGTAACAGAAGTGTATCGTAAGGTTGGCCACCCCCAGGGAAGTAGATGAGAAGCTGTGGTTTCCTACACCAGGTAAGAGCTTCAGCTGAATGACAGGGCAGGAAAACTGCAACTATGGAAAGAGCAGGAAAGGGTAAGTTCTTGTCTGGTTCTATGCTATAAACTTCCTGCAGCATTTTGCAGTCAGTATGGGAAAGGGAGAGAATGCTTCACTTTGCTCTGGCCAGGCAAGTTCCTGGTAACAGTGATATGCATGCCAAAGGGAGATTAATTTTTCCTGATGGCCTCCCCAGTCAGCCCATCCTTTCCTCCCTTTCTCTCTTTTACCACTTTTTCCCTGACTAACTTTGCCCTCAGGAGAGATTGTATTCAGGCTCAATTGGGGATATAAGTTTAATGTGGTAATTATTTTGACTATGCTAGCATACTTAGTCTGGATTTGCAAGATGTCAGGGTATTTTATGTCCTTTATTTCATCTAAGCTTGAACTTGGACTCACTTGCTACCTGACTTTAGGAATGTACCTGGCAGTTCTGTTATTCTGATTTGTGAAGTGAGTTCTCTATTAAAATCTATAAAAAATGTGAAACATCCATGAATAAAATCTGTAGGTGAATGTAAACTGTTCCTGAAAGGAAGATAGCAACACAATCTAGGAAAATCAGAATAAATTTTGAATATTTTTAGTAACTTGCTTTGAGAAATCATTTATTTTCTTAATCATGTTTCATAGAGTTTCTCTTACTTTCTCCAGTGTGTCTATTTCTATTGTTCTTGATTTCTGCCTAATTTAAAAAAAATAGAATTTGTAACTAAATGATAATTCAGTTATAAAATACTTAATGTTGAAGCCAGAATTACCAAAGTTGTTTTGATCTAATTCAGTTCCCATTTAATCAATGCTACTGGATGGTTTTGGCTCCGATCAGATTAGCATTGGGCTAACACAAACTGCATTAAAAAATGGTATCCTGAAAGAATATTTTATAGATTTATTATAGGGAATAAACAGAACTAGTTTCCTTCAAAAAAAGAAAGAGAGGATCACAGCGTAAGCCATTCACTCAGATGCACCCTTTCTGTTGCTAAGTAAGGCAAGCATTTAGAATAACCTAATAGCACACTCATGGTTTTACACTTTATTTGCATTCACCTACCTCTTTGTACCTAAACAGAACTAGTTTCCTTCAAAAAAAGAAAGAGAGGATCACAGCGTAAGCCATTCACTCAGATGCACCCTTTCTGTTGCTAAGTAAGGCAAGCATTTAGAATAACCTAATAGCACACTCATGGTTTTACACTTTATTTGCATTCACCTACCTTTGAAATAATGGCATATAGAAATATTTGAAGTCACCATATGTGATAAATCTCGTGACTGTACAACACAATGGTAGAAACAAAGGTTACAACAGCTTATAATACTCATATTCTAGCATTTTGAAACAAGACAAGACAAAAACCTACATCTGCACGTAAATGGACTGCTATTTAAACCATGTTTATGCTTTAAGAATATATTGCTATTTCTTTTGGAGGAACTACTGACCCATCTACATCTAGTTTGGCTATATCAGCTAAGTTAAGACGTCTGGGAGCTTATGGCTATCTGAGCGGATTACACTAGCCAGATTGTGGGAGGCTTTTTTGTTAGAAAAAACAACCTAAAAAAAACCAAGTTTGCTGATGACACCAAACTGGGAGGTGTGGTAGATACACCAGAAGGCTGTGCTGCCATTCAGCGTGACCTGGACAGGCTGGAAAGTTGGGCAGAGAGGAACCTGATGAGGTTCAACAAGGGCAAGTGCAGGGTCCTGCACCTGGGGAGGAACAACCCCATGCATCAGTACAGGCTTGGGGCGGACATGCTGGAGAGCAGCTCTGTGGAGAGGGTGTTGGGTGTCCTGGTGGACGACAGGTTAACCATGAGCCAGCAGTGTGCCCTGGCTGCCAAGAAGGCTAATGGGATCCTGGGGTGCATCAAGAAGAGTGTGGCCAGCAGGTCGAGGGAGGTTCTCCTTCCCCTCTACACTGCCCTAGTGAAGCCCCATCTGGAGTACTGTGTCCAGTTCTGGGCTCCCCACTTCAAGAAAGATGAGGAGCTACTGGAGAGAGTCCAGCGGAGGGCTATGAGGCTGGTGAGAGGACTGGAACACCTCTCCTACGAGGAGAGGCTGAGGGAGCTGTGTTTGTTCAACCTGAAGAAGAGAAGGCTGCGAGGGGACCTAATATATACTTACAAATATCTGAAGGGTGAGTGTCAGGAGGATGGGGCCAAACTCTTTTCAGTAGTGCCCAGGGACAGGACAAGGGGCAATGGGCACAAACAGAAGCATAGGAAGTTCTGTCTGAACATGAGGAAGAACTTCTTCCCTCTGAGGGTGACGTAGCCTTGGAACAGGCTGCCCAGGGAGGTTGTGGAGTCTCCTCTGGAGATATTCAAGACCCGCCTGGACAAGGTCCTGTGCAGCCTGCTGTAGGTGACCCTGCTTCGGCAGGGGGGTTGGACTAGATGACCCACAGAGGTCCCTTCCAAACCCTACCATTCTGTGATTCTAATATACAAGTTTCCGTTTCTTTCTTGCAACAGGATGTGACCTTCTTCTTTCACTCTCCATTTAAGACAGCATGTCTGAGGGAAGCAGTGAGCCTGGCAACTTGTCGCTCTCTGGGGTAGATATCTTGCTTGGGAATTGGGCTGAGGTTGTCTAAGCCCGAGGCAGAGGCTAGCTGAATCACTGCGAGAACATGTGTTAGGCTTTGTGACTATAAGAAGGGAGTTTTGTAACATAAACCAGGTCTATGGCAGCATTTTGTGTGATATCAAAGGAGGCTACTATACGACAAGTAACTTGCCAAAAAAAAAAAAAAAAGATGAAAAAAATGAAAGGTTATTCAAAAGACCGTTTTGTATCTCTCAGGGCAGCTCTGCTTCAGGATGCTTCTACTACAGAAAGATCTTCTGTAGTAACGCAAGAGAGCGAACATTGATTCTCCTTTAACTATGTGGTTACAAAAGTTTTTAAGGCCATTAAAAAATGCCTAACATTTTACCATTTGCTTGCACTAGTTCTGGCTGGCTGCCTAAAGTTCACAGGAATGTCTCAAATCCAAGTGTTTAATAATCTTCTGGGTTGTCTGTTCCATATTTCGAAACACTAAAGCAGCAATATTTCCAGAATGATAAATAACACAGTCAGGTATCACTGTATGCATCCTAGTTTAGAAATAGATCCCTAATGTAGAGAATATATTTCCAATTTACTGTTTTCAGATATGGTATCAAAGATAGCTTTTCACTGTCATCAAGAAGTATATTCACAGCGAAGTTATATTTAATAATGATAAAAAAGTTTTTTTATTTTTCAGGCGTATAGAGCATTTTAAGGCAAAGTAACAAACTTAGTTGCACTTCTGGCTTTTAAGAATGAATGTCTCTGAAGATCTTACTGGTGATGAGCTTTATTTCTACCAAAGACAGTAAGTTTTTGTTATTGATTTAAGTCAGTGCGATCAGTAGTGCTTAATGCTTTTTGAAATTCCACTTATCCTCCAGTATAACACAGTGTGACCTAAATTATATATTCATTTACTGTCTCCTACTTTTGCTATGAGCTAATTTAGTGACTTGTTTGAGGTTTTGAGTATTTTTATTTCCATAAGTATTGACAAAGGCTCTAAAATTCTTTCTTACTCTCTCTGTGCTGTTGAAAAAGTGGGACTTCTGCTCCAAATTCTGTTGGATATTTTATGAGTTGCTATTTCCTATCCTTTACTGCTCTCTGTGTCAAGAATGCTTTCTATTTGCTGAAGCCATTTTGGATCCAACTATTCCCATTTTTCAGAAGCATGTTCATCTTGGGCCTCTATTCTTCACTAAATAAAGTTAAATTACAAAATACTTCAAATGTTAAACACAGCATGGGACAAGCCATATTCTTGCTGTCCTAATGTATGAAAGAATGGTTCATTAGCATCTGAAATTGTCAGTCACAAATCCATTTCTGAAGGTAATGCCTTATTCAGCAAGCCTTTAAAATTGTCTGACTGGTGTTTTTATGCTGCAATCTTAAGTGCACTCAGCTCCCAAGAGAGGCTCTTGTGTCCATCACCAGGATTTGGATGAGGACCAAAGAACAACGTGCAGTTAGATAGGAGGCTCTGCCAGAGTGCAACAAGGCTATAGTCTCCAGAACAGGATGAATTGGCTAGTCAGGTCTAAAAAGATTTCTTTAATAATATTACTTTTGGCTGAGTCTCAGTCACCTCTTCCTTCTTCTTTTTTCATAATACTCATTTTGGCAAAGGTCACAAAATTCTTGGCTCTCACAAAGT
Source organism: Opisthocomus hoazin (assembly GCF_030867145.1). Lineage (NCBI taxonomy): Eukaryota > Metazoa > Chordata > Aves > Opisthocomiformes > Opisthocomidae > Opisthocomus > Opisthocomus hoazin. The sequence continues at coordinate 41,514,039 of NC_134418.1, read as the reverse complement.
CTCTCACAAAGATTCTTAAAGTGTCACATTTGAAAAAGTTTTGAAACAATGAGCTGCCCCAGAAAGCATTAAGATCCTCCATTTTTCTTCAGACACACATATTCAAACTGTGAAACAAACAGGAGGGAGGACAGAAACTAAATAGCAGTGGCAATATCAGGGAAAAGTGTCTTCAGACAATAACAGGAATGTGTTTTACAGAGTGCTTGATTGTGATTCATCCATTAATGTTCATTTAGTGCCTTAAAGGTACATGAAAGTGCCTGGAGAAGAGGAGGCTCTGGGAGGACCTTATTGCAGTCTTTCAGTACCTGAAGGGGACCTACAAGAAAGCTGGAGAGGGACCTCTTACAAGTGCATGTGGTGATAGGACAAGGGGTAATGGCTTTAAACTGAAAGAGGGTAGATTTAGATATAAGAAAGAAATTCATTACTATGAGGGTGGTGAGGCACTGGAAGAGATTGCCCAGAGCAGTTGTGGATGCCCCCTCCCTGGCAGTCTTCAAGGCCAGGCTGGATGGAGCTTTGAGCAACCTGATCTAGTGGAAGGTGTCCCTGCCCACGGCAGGGGAGTTGGAACTAGATGATCTTTAAGGTCCCTTCCAACCCAAATCATTCTATGATTTGTTTCACTTCATCCATTAAAATGTTTAGAAAGGAATATTGATCAAGAAGGTAAAAGTGTCAGTGTTTTTATAATTTTGTAGTACCTCAAGAGTATATTTAGCCTAGATATAAGGAAGAAATTTTTTATGATGAGGATGGTGAGATGCTGGAGCAGGTTGCCCAGACAGGTGGTAGATGCCTCATCCCTGGAAACATTCAAGGTTGGATGGGGCTCTGTGCAGCTGGATCTAGTTGAAGATGTCCCTGCTCATTGCAGGGAAGGTTGGACTAGATGATGCTTAAAGGTCCCTTCCAACCCCAACTATTCTGTGATTCTACAACTCTATTCCAAACAACTTCCATAGCTGACATAGATACAGATGTAACAACTTATCAAAAAGAAGTGGTTTTCTTTTAGATGTACTTTAATATATAGAGAACGGTGATATTTTAAGCAAAGGAGAACAGTGTAAGTATAGATCCTATTAAATTTTTACTGTGCTATGATGTGTAGAAAACTTGCAGTCATATACTCCAGTGGAATATGGGAGTTGAAGACATTCAGACGTCTCAAGAAAGAGTGGAAGTTTTTGTTTTCTTTTCTGCTGAAAGCCATTAAAATAAAATCTTACTGAAATGTTAACAGTATAATTTGCCAAAGTAGCAGCATGTAGATGAACTCCACTGAATGTTCCAGTGTGGAGGTTTTAAGCATGTGCTTAACCACATGCACATCAGTAACTTCTGATAGACTTGTTAGTGCCACTCTCATAATAATACTTAACAGTGCACGAAGTGCTTGACTATTGCAAGGTCAAAACATTCATTCACATTTAATGATTTTTGGAAGTCCTTCTTAGTTTTTAAACCTCACAGAATCATTAGACTTCAAAGATTAAGACTGTTATGAGCTGGTTCTCACTAATGACTAATCAAATGCCTATTCCTGAAAGTGTTATCTGCTGCTGTTATTAGGCACAGTGGTAATAGTTCTGTTTGTACTTTCAGCCAGTATCTGAGCAGGAGAAATACAGTAAAAAATCCTGACATTAAAAGAGAGAGTTTTTCATTAACTACCTATTTTTAATATTGGGCTGTGGGACAGACATTACTTTTTATAAAAATAAACCTGTTCTTTAAATGTACGGTCTATATATGACTAGACCTTGACATACTATTAGGTATTTAAAATGTATTATTCTACCATACTTTACAATTGAAGTGGATGATTTTAAATAGTCTCTAAAGTGCCATTCATTTCAACATGTGCAAGAAAGTAATTAAAAATATGAGGTAATAGATGGCTCAGATTTAATGTGTTTGCATTGGATTCAAACTATCTACAATGCCAAGAACCACAGAACTGTATCCTAGAAGTGTCAACATAACTTATTAATTTTTCTGAGTTACAGTTAGGTGGGAAAAAATATCTCTCAAGATTACAGGCAATGCAGAAAATTTTGTTCTGTTTCTTAAAAGCTGGGGCTCTTAGCACTCTATGTAGAAACTAGAAGTTCCATAAATATCATTTTCCTTAGGCACTCTGACGAAAGTAAGACCTCATTCTTTTTTACAGTATGCTTAAATCTAGCCAGTTGTTGCTCCAGAGCTTAGCAATAACTGCATTCCAAGGTGTCAAAATATCAAAAAGAATCAAAGTTGCTCTATGAACATTGTTTTTGTTGTTTATTTGCATGATTCTGCTAATTAAAGGAGGACATAAGAATTAATAAATACTAAATCAGGGAAAAAATTAGGCAGCAGTATGTGCTTGCAAGTAAAAAGGGGTGTGTGTAGTCTAACAGTATAGATTATAGCAGTATATTGGACATTTATTTATAGATGTAATTCCTACTTTCTGTAATTGAAAACTAATTTGTTCTAAGGCCTTTTTCATACTGTCATCAAACTCCATCTTCAGGAGGATTGTCTTCCGCTGCCGATATAGGAATGCTGCTTCGGTATCACATTGCTCTGTTCTGAGAAAACTTCTCTTATTCCTAACCTTACTTGTATTAGTGGTCAGTAAATATCAATTTTGATCTTATGCTAACAGCATGCCATATAGTAAATACCTCTTTATGATGTTTACTTCTATATGGAATTTCCTAAGGACGAGTGGCTACTGCTAAGCCTAGTACCTATGAATAAGCAAGATAAGATCTTTTGTTTATTATTCACAGGTAGATTCACCACGCAAGCTATCCTAGAGTCTAAGTTAAGTGGTAAGACACTTTACTGAAAAATGTCTTTATTTCAATATGAGTTCATCTTCTTCAACATTTGTGGCAAGAAACATAGAGCACTGCAGGCAGGGACGCAGTGGTGTTTCATGCATGACATAAATATTTCCCTATTTTTGTGGATATATTTTTCTTGAGGCATCAGAACTACATTTAGATTTTTTTATATCTTCGCTGCATTGGTGGCTTGTTGACAGACATATATCTTTCTGTTTTTTCTAGCTGAAAAATTCACAGTAGAAAACAGGAACTGTCACTAGTCCCTAACTGCATGACCTTATGTTTTTAACTACATAGCGTTTCACTCATTTTCTATAATTTCACATCTCAAAATGTTCCTTTTGCCTTGTAGAACACCTCTTGAATTTACATTGCATCTTCAGGAAATTTATCAATGTACTTCTTTTTCTGTCAAGATGATTAATGAAAATAATACATAACATTTTTCATAAGAGTGATCCTTGAAGAACCATATCAGAAACATTTCTCTAGCCTCAGCGTTTAATGCAACCTTTTTTATTCCACTTCATCTAGTTCCTTACCCATATTACAATTCTTCTAACTATTCTGCATATTTCCTAAACTGACATTTTCCTGTGTGCCATAGTGCTTAATTCTGCACTGAGATCCAATACTATTTCCTTTTTCTAGAAAATCAGTTTTATAAAAACTTAGTATGGCTAGTCAGTCTGTAATTTAAAAGAAAAAAAAAGTTTATACCACACTCACATTTGTTCACTGTCCAAACATTAGCACATACACCTTTTTTTGTAGTTGCATAATCAAATCATATTGGAATGAATTCACCAAGACGAGACAGTTGAAAGTCTTTTGGCCAGAGTGGTAGGACAACTGTTCCTGAAAGTTATGCAGGAGGATTTCATACTTTCCAGAAATATGTGTTTCCCATTGAGTATAGCTTAGTTTAAGAATAACAAGAAATTCGTATGGCATAGATTAGAATACCTACATAGTGTTAAGTTAATGAATTATAGATATCTTGTCTCTCTGATGGCAGGCTTTTTTCAACAATGAAAATTTACTTACACTGAGGTCCTCAACTTGACCAGCCAGTGGTCCAAAACATATATTTATAAACAGTTTTCCAGCAGGAAAGTACGTATTTGCAACATTTCTCCTACTGAATGAATAGGAAAGAAGGACCCGTGTCACTTCTTTGGAAATGACTTGGTCCTGCTTCCACTGACAAGACTCCAGTTGACTTCAACTGGGAGCAAGATTGGATTATATAGTATTTGTAGTAGTAAATTTCTTTATGGTTTTCACATTTTCCTAAGTTGTAAATGTAAACCTTCCACTGTCATGAGTACAACTGATCCTTTTGCCAAGACCAAACCAAAAAAGAAAGTCTCCCATTTCTTGAATGTATTCTTCCGTTTCGTGAGTTGGTTATCCTGCTTCAAAATCTGGGTATCTTTTCTTAGTTTTGGTATTCTGTAGAGATGGGAAAGAAAGCTTGAAGAACAGTCAGTTACTACCACCGTGAAGACAGCAAAATCCAGAGTGTGCCCTTTCTTTCTCAATTTCTCTTTCTTTCAGTGAAAAGTTGCTGGAATGCAAGGAACTTGGCATTGTAGGAGGTCATACTGGAACTTATCATGACACCCTTCAGGGCAGCTCAAATCATTCTCTCTCTTCACAGTCTCTTTCTGGTCAACTAATGTTTCTCAAAGTCTGTATAAAATACTGTATCTGATCTGAAAGTGTTCATCCGGGGACTGGGAAAAATTCTGCAGGGAAGGGGAAGGGAAAGAAAGGTCGAAATATATTTTTCATGTCCTTACATTTTATTCTGAGTCACATCATAAAGAATAGCTTAACATAAAATAGGATGTAGATGTTGTGAGATATTGTTTAGCTTTGTTCTTCAAGAAAGGGTCTGGAATCAGGAATCAAATGTACAACGGTTTTCTGGGATAATCATATACAGTGGTAATGAAAACTATTGAGATGCTACTGGGTTGCTACATGTTGCTCACTGTACAACTTGCTAAGGTAATTTGATAGAAAACAGATGGAAGATGACAGCCAAGAGGTTGTGGATACAGTCCTGGTAACCTGCTCCTACTGACCCTGCTTGAGGAGGGGGGTTGGACTAAGGTACCTGGGGAGGTCTTGTCCCACTTTAGTGCTTCTATGACACTTGATTGGTAACCAATGAATATGATCCTTTCTTGCAAGAAAATGGAGGCTGGATTAAAAAAGCTATAGAATCACTAACCTCCTAACCTCTTAACCTCTTTATCTGGCCGATATCCAGTATCTATTTCCAAAATCTGAATATAAATTTGAGCTCAATATTTTTGCCAGTCTCTGTTGCATTGCTGGTATTTTTGAAATACTGTCATTTCTGGTATTCGTCAAGGTCAGATAATATATACTAGTTAACGAGCCACCAAGGTTGATGTAGTCTTGAAAAGGGCCAAATATGAATGTATGAGCTAGCAGATCCAAGTTTTGTTCTCTGCTTGGTTAAGGATAATCTGTCATTAAATTAGAGCCTTGGAAGTCATTTGTCTCTCCTGAGAATGAAAGGTGAAGAAGAAGACATGGTGATTTGAGGCCTACCTGAATCTGTGTCTAGTAAACAACATAGTTTTGGCCCTCTGGGAACTTGACCAGGGGGTAGGAAATAATTGTTTGGTTTGCAGGGTTTAGTGAGTGATAGGTGAGGAAAAAATGAGATGGCATCTAAAATTTGCCAGTCATTTTGGAAAAAAATAATAATAAAATTAAGCACTTCTTGGCTTGGTTTTGTTTGTGTTTTTTTTGCTTTTGTTTTCATTTCAATACTCTGCAGAGAGAGCTTTAGTCAGAATCACACCACTAGAATATACTTCAATATTTACTTTTCTGCTTAGCCCATAGCTCCTTTTGCTCCAGCTACTTATTTTCTCTGTCATATTAGTTATCTTTTGACATAGTGAAGTGCTGTGTGTTGAATATTATCTGTCTCAGCCTTACTCAGAAACAGTGGAACTTTGGTCTGAAGGGAGAAGGGAGTCCTATGGAATCAATCTTGTCAGGAATTTTGAATCCCAGCAAATCTTTCTGAAATAAAACTTCCACTGATTTCAACAGGAGTTTTCCTTTTGTAGGCACTGAGAAATGCCTTATACAAAGCAAATCTGGTAAATTAACTGCAACTGTATGTTATTATATGATACTATAGGAAGCACTCAAATGTAGCACATTCTTTTACACAGGTTTATTGAATGTTTGATTTCATAAAAGAAGCAGGCAGGATTACTGGACTTTTTGATACACAATTGAAGTTCCTGGAGTGACTTCTGTTTCTCTGAATTGGCTTCCAAAGACAGATAGAAATATATTGAAGTGAGGAGCAGTGCCATAGGTAAGGCTTAAACTGATATGCAGTTTCAGTTCCAGTTGCCCTAAGGACTCTAAGGGTTAAGATAACTTGGAGTGATCATGTGAATGCACATGCTATGTATCTAGTTTACATTTGTCACACAGAGTTCATCGTATGGTTCAAGGAATTGAATTCACAGCTTTTAGTAAAGTGTCAACGGGACTAACAGGACTGTGCAAATTAGCGCATATAAGGTGTCTTCCTCTCTGTCCAACAATTAATTGTTTACCAGGGACTCTGACAGTGCTGACATGAAGCCTTGTTACCGAACATGGTTTAAGCATCGTACATTTACAGCAGCGTAGGTTGTTTTAGGGTGTTTCAGTTTTCTGACAAGAGGTTTTTTAATTAAGGGCACGAAATACATGAGGAAGTGATGATCATATAGATTGCATATTGAAAACTCCACTATTTTTCCCCTAGTAGAGCTGTAGCACAACTGTATAAACAACCTCAGTGGAAACAAAAGAGGAAACTTGGGCACTTCTCAAATAACATGCCTCACTTTGGCTTTTTTCCCCCTTCCCTTTGCCCAGCCTGTGCTTTGACAGATAACTAACTCTGACAAGCACACTCCTGTGGTGTGGAAGTACAGGTCTGAGATTTTGTGAAGGTTTATACTTCACCGTCCAAGTGTTCAAGTCATCAAGGGAGGACAAGTGACTTCTGTTATCATTTAAGTTTTCCTTGCATGAATTCCTATGGGTTTGCAATAACATTGGCAATGCTTACAACATGGTGTGCTGAGAACAGGCAGTCTTCATGAACTAACCTCTCACCACCCGCATACGGATCAGAAACTGCTCAACGTTTCCCGGTTCAAAGTAGCTTCAGACTTCATTTCCACTCTGCTTCTTGAGTCTGGCTTGCTCTATGAGTGCCTAAGTGGGCTTTGACAGTGAGATTGTTTGAGGCTACAACATGGGAGGGTGGAAGCTGCAAGACAGACAGAAAACCTAGAAATAGCATTGGCTCTTGAGAAAAAGCAACGTGTGAAAAAGCAAAACCAAAACTGGGGACTCTAAGTGCATCGCAAGGCCCTACTGTCTGTAACTCTCAGTGAAATGGTGCAGAGTTTTACCTCAGCTTCCAGAAAAAAGGTACATTGACTGTAAGCTGCAGAGGTTTACAGAGGGGTGCAAATTAATTCTGAGAAGTGAGCTCCAGCATGAGGGAGGAGGGTGAAATCAGTTTACTGATTTGATTAGCAAGCTGAAAAAAGCAGGTATGTCAGCATGGTAAGATGTGTCTCTTGCTCCTGGCATTCTGGCTCCTACTTTTCTATCTTTCATATGCACCTAGCTCCTTGGGTTTGAGTTGAAACGGCAGTTATTTGTATATAGGAAATGTTGCCTGGCTGTGACAGACTCACAGGAAAAAATAACTTTTTCTTTGTTCTAGGGTCAATACATTTGCATAGGCAGGATTGGACAGGGGTCTGGCAATCACAGAAGTACTCTTCTTTGAAACTGGACCACTGTCACCTGACAAACCTACGTGTTAGGAGAGGTTGGTTTGATAGTACATTCTCTGTTTAATTAATAACAAGAACAAATAACAGGCCCTTCTTGGTCACTTGATAGACTTTACAGACCAGGCCTGTCCTTGTCCCTGGAGTAGAAATAATCTACTCCATTTGTAGTTCTTCTGAGACATCTCCACAGGAAATTTTTACATCAGGTTTCTTTGTAGAAGCCTTGTTAATAGACCTAACCAAGAATGTATTTCCCTTTACAATGTTTCAAGTCTGTGAAAAGGCCTTTCAGACTCTCAAGAACTGTTTCTATTGTAGTCTGTATATGCTTTTCTTCAGTGAGGAATTGACATTTCAAACATATTTCTGAGAGGAACTAGGGGCTGTCTTATCCCAGGAGGTCAATGGACAGAAGTATCTATCTAGACCAAATTGCTTCTAAAGCTTACTTGATGACAGAAAAGGAATGCCTTACTATTGAAAGGCTTTGAACGACTTCACAACTGCCTCTTCAGTAACCAGTCAGAATTGATGACTCTTTCAGACATCTGACTTTCTGGGAAAATGTCAGTATCTGAAATAAAATTACAGTACTTAGCCCTCAGCCCTCTTCTTTCAAAAGCAGAATAATATATTTCAATTTCTTTAGCATGGAAGAATTTGGCATTTGCTATATGGGTCTGATGACCCTTGCTTACTTGTATACGAATGTCTAAGGAGTGCACAAACTCAGGAATAACCCAGCATAGAAAGGAATTAAGGACTGAAATTGTCAGGATAGGTTTAGGTTTTCCACAGTGCAATATTTCCCAGATATACATATCTTATTTTTTGCTGATAATCAAGAAAAAGCAGAAAACAAAGAAAAGGAAAGAAGCTTCAGGAAGAAACTGTTCTTACACAGATAGGACTAATTTGTTTCACAGATTAGGTCTGTAAACACAAATACTTCTCAGTGGTTGGACACCTGATGTAAGGGATTTACCCTGCTTACCTGTTTCTCATTCCAAGAATTTTCTCTTATTTCTGTTTGAAGTGGAAGGGTTGGTTTTTGTAATTTTCTTGTTAGAGGTTTTTATAAACTTATTCTGTGCTCTCAGATGCTTTGACTTTCTTAAAAGTGACTTTCCATTTAATTTTACACATTTTTTCTCTTACGTCTTACGCCTCTCTCCATGTTTTCCTGTTTCATTTTCTTCTTGCCTTCAGCTACTCTTCTGATTTCCTTCCTCCTTTTGCTTTTCTACTCTTAATTGCTGCTTTTGGAAAGCTGAAGTGAAAAAGGGGCTTAAATATTCTTTCGACAGCAATAACAGACATTAACTGCAATACCTAGAGCCTATGGAAAGAAGGCCTTCTTTTTTCTTTTTTTTTTACTTTAAACTGTGCTTTAAACAGTCTGAGAGCATTGTGTTCTTAGGCAAAATGCCTTGAGGTGAAATCAGTCAGTGAGTGCAGTTATAAGGCATTACTAGGGCTCTGTAATGCAATAACACAATGCCAATTAGTGAATCTCAAAGGATATAATTGGAAAAAATGCCAATTATACGATCATTATAGGTTAATTTATGAAACTTCCATAATTCTGAAGTGTTTTAACTATATATATATTATATTTTCAAGTACTTAAAGCAACGTGGCAAAACGAGCAGGGAGCTAAAAGGGATCAATATTAATATTTGTAAGGTTGTCTTCATTTGTTTTTTTTTTTAGGAGTAGCAAATAGATGAACTTACATTGGATCAGAGAGATGGGAGTTACACCGATCCTGTAGGATCATTAGGGTTTTCTGCCATCGAGTGCTCATATTCTTGAGGCAAGTGTTCATGGTTTTGCAGGAGTGACCACTAAACATATGTTTCCTTAGGCTAGTTCACCTTATGCTGGACTCTTACGATAAGTAACATGCTTAGCCTGAGGGGAAAGTAAGAGGAATGAGCCTGTTTGGATAAATTTTGCTATTTCACACCAACTTTAGCCCTTTTGTGCTCTCCTTCCTACTACTCCTTTGCATGCTGTCTGAACATATATTAACACATTCAGACTGGGAAGAAATGTTCATGTGTGTTGGAGGGGAAGACACTATGTGTTCCCATGCATACTTTCTGCCTTTTCCAGTACACATTTTCTCTAGCTGATAATCATGTTTCATTTGAAGCAGTGATGCAAAATTCTGAACAGTCCTGACACCGGATGGAGCAGTTTCGTGAGAAATCTAGGGGAATAGTAAAATTCTCTGGGAGAAGAATGAAAACCTCACAGAATGATAAAAGCCCCAGTCATCTAGACAGCATTGTTATGCTATCTATCCAGAAAGGACAAAAACACCTATTCAGAGAGAAGGAAACAAATGGTGCTTCACATTTTTACCCAAAATCTTCATGTCATGATCATGATTCAGCAGTGCAATAATTCAGCAATAAGTTGGGAATTCTAACAGATATTCAACAGGAACAGATTAAAAACTGAAAACACTAACAGATACTTCCATGTTAAAATTTCTCCACTGTCTTTTAGTGAATGTGTGCATTTCAAACTACAAGAGAAGTCCAAGACATAGAGATCATAGCTTTGAATGCACTGAGTATGGCATTTTGTTGTAAAGATAGAAAGCAAAACGGGAGTTTGTGGAGAGAAAATAGTATCTTGATCTGCTGATGAAATTTTAACCTCCAAAATAAGCACAAAGCAGGATGACTAAATTATGCGTCTTCACTATGGAGTGTGGCACAACAGAATCAGGAAGCCTGTTAAATTGTTTTTCATGGAAATTTGGTCAGTGGCGGATGATCTGACCCTCTTAAAATGGATGGATAAAGTTGAATATGAGTAGAGAGGAGCTTGGCATAGAGGAAGGCAGAAGGACATTGGGAAGTTCAGACAAATTTGGATAACCTTATAAAACTCATCAGAGTTTTTGAGCCTTATCCGAACCAAACTCTGAGTTCGTCTACCTTTACCCTTATTACTTAACCCCTTGTCTTGTCAGTTATCCCTATGTACAGCTTCTATGCTGGCACACATCAGTATTTAATCTTTTACTTCAAACAATGCAGGAATTGTTTTACATCCTTTCCATGTGTTCCTTATTAGTATCTTGAAAGCAGAGGGACCGACCTCCCAGCATTTCCTGCTTAGAAATCCTTCAGTTCTAAATATCTAGAGAATATCTGAAAATATTTGTTTATAAACACATTTTAGAACTTAGCTGCATATTCAGAGCCAGGCTGGATGTGAAGGACATTTACAGTTGTTCATATAGCCAGTCTGGAATGTGAGTTGTTTATTACAGGAAAAAAGGTCTTGAAGAGCTAAATAAAAAGAGAACTGTAAGTTTGATAATGTTTTGTTTAGTCAGAGATCTAAATAAATTCCTAAAGTTTTTCTCTTGCTCTCAGCTACTTGACGCCTTTTGATCATTTACAGATGGCTCAAGTGGGACTGTTATGAGATCTAAGAGCAAACTTTCTGCAGACTTCCAAGGCACTTTATGCTAGCGCCTTACTACAGCCCAGTTAATCCAAACAATAAGTAATAAATCAGATACTTCAAGCTGTTCTGCTACCATTTTGCAGAATGTAATTCCGCCCTTCAGGACCAATGGTTGAGGCTCAGCTGGGAATACAGAAAGAGCTGCAACCAGTGTGATGTCCTTGCACTGAAGATTAGTAACTTAGGAGTTAAGTTTGCTTAATATTTTGGCTTTGTTTTAAACCACATCGCTGCTGTGCTTTAAAATCCACCATCTAAACAGAACTGCAAATCTCCATGTAGTTTCAGTACAACCAAGAAGTAAAGGAAAGATAATGTCTTTTTATTTAAAGATATGTCAATTGAGACAGAAAAAAGACTGGTATAAAAAAAAGAGTTGAAATTCTAAAACTGATGCATGTACATTAAAGACAATTTGAATGTCAGTTGTGGGATCCTGTATTTGGCATCTTCTAGCCATAAACAAGTGGACTAAAAAAATTTTTTTAGACAGCAGTCTTGGGAGCTTATGTTGTTCCTTTGTTATTATAAATGCAAAGTCACTTGTAGATGTGCTTGCTGGGAACCAGACTTGTTTTTTCAGAGAATTAAGGCCTTTATTTTCTCTTAATGTAAAACACGTCGGTAGGGCTACATTGTCAGAGTTTTGCCCCTGCATAAAGAGATATTTTAATCTGGTTAGAACAAAAAAAAAAAAAAACAACCACCACCAAACAGACTTTCAGTTATTCTAATCTACATCATTTTTAATACTACATCATCACATCTACAAGAGCAACCCAGCTATGTTATAAGGAAAGATGTCACTATACATTGCTTCTGTATTCAAATATTAGAAGGATTATTCTGTGTCTTTTCCCAGGGAATGGCTCTTATTCAAGAAAACTTGATCTGTCCCATAAGCATGCTCATATTTTCATGAGGAAGTGCCTGGACTTACCATTCCCACTTTACTTTTTGATCATGAAATGCATTGTCACTTTTCAGCTCAGTTGTCTGCTCTGTTTCAATGATTGCATCCTGACACTTTTTTCTTCCTATCTGTTTAAAGAACTGCTATGCTTTTTTTGTCAGATAAATTGCGAAGCTGCACAATACTTTATTTCTATTTTTCCCATTTAGAAATTATGATGATCTGAAGTTTTTTCAGCTATAGCTTTTTTCCTGCCTTATGTGGACATCCCAATGCTCAGCAGACAGTTGATATCAGGGCTTCCAGCATAAGTTATTTCATCCATCCTGGAAAAAAAAACAGCTGAATATCAAAGGGATATTAACATTTCAGTTTGCCAAGAGTGGCAGATCCAATTCAAAGCTGGCCCAGAAGACTGCAGATAATGGCTTGTTAAAGAAAGGCGACAGATTATTTCATGCTGTGTTTCATGTGCAGTCTAAAATCATGCTGTGAGACCTGGCTAAAGCTCTAAAGAGGAAAATACATCTTATGGCAATATTCAGCTAACAAAAAGAGAGAGAGAGATGCATATAAATCTCAGTGCATTCCTTTGGCCCAAATTCATAGGCTGGGATAAAAATTAGTACGGATTTTCACCTCTCCTTTGACTCACTAGTGGCTTACAATCACATCATAGGGCTGGGCAATGTCTTCATTCACACTTGCTGAATAACTTCCGTGAATAATTTGCAGCTTTTTGCTTGTTCACAAGCATTTCACCAGTCACAAGTATTTGATATGCAAGCTGTTTCCTTTGGAAACGCAGGTCACAGAGTGTCTGCTCCCTTGCTGGATCAGAATGAAGGTTTGGGTGCAAGTTTTTCTCATGGTGAATTTAGTACCTTTTCTCCATTTGAAGACACTTGCATTTCCCAACAGAACATGGTTCTGCCAATGTTTTTCTGATCAGTTCTGGTGCTCAGTCTCTGAAAAAATAATTAGCTAAAGGAAAATGTAAACTGTATGTCTGTACCTGTCTTTATAAAATGACACGAATATACAAATATGCAGCAAATACTGTAGATCATAGGGACCCTGTTTTGACTAAATTAAACATGTTTTGGATGTCTCAGTTCTTGGAAGGCAGTGCACTGGTCTAATACACCAGTCCAGACTATTAATGGAAAATATTTTTTTCCAGTGTGCATGCCAAAAAACACACTTAGTGGAGCTTTAGAGAGGAAACTCCAGAGTGGGTGATGCATGCTATTTCCTATACTGAGTGTGCCTGTCTGCTCTTGCATCTCCAACAAATCTAAGCAGCAAAACTCTTTGTGCTGTAATAAACTCCTTACATTAGTCTTACAGGGGCATGGCGTAACTTGAGCAGGAACTTTGCAGTTCAAAAAGAAGTAAACACATCGTCTTGCTAGTGAGAATCAGATTCTTCACTCTGAGTGACAGGCAATCTTTCCTTCAGTGCTTCCTGTGCAATTTGTAACCTCGCCCTTTAAGCCCAGTGCCAACTTCTTGTCCCATTTTAGCTTTTCAGATTCAAAATGGGTGCATTCACTCGAGAAATGTGAACAGGGTTGTGCATCATTAGCCAGGGTTCAAGGTGCCTTGGCTGCCACAGCTGTTGTAATTTTCAGTGTCATTCAATGCACGTTCACTGGTGAGTGAATTTGCATAATAATTTCTAATGGCTTGCTTTGATCAAACCCTATCAGCCTTTGGGCAAGACATTGCTAGATGTGACTAGAGCAGATGAGATGCAGGGGAGAATGTGACGGGTATTTACAGCCATATGTTGAAAAGGTACTAGCTACGTGTTCTCTATAAGGCAAAATCAGGGTCTCTGGAAAGGCAGATTGGCACTGAGTAAGGGTGGTGCTAAGCCTTCCTTGTGCTTTCTTTTTATGATTGTTTCTGTTGCTATTGATTGGCATTTCCAAGCGTGGTTCTTGCAGAAGCAACATCCATGAGCCAGAGCTGGTCCCCTTGCAGGCTGCTCACCACAGTGGCCTTGGGCTACTGTAACAATAATTTACAAACCCTCTCTCTGTGGCACAGTGGAGTCCCAGTCAGTCGCACTGTGGTTACCAGTGAGAGGCTTGCCCAAGGCATAGATATCAGCTGAGATAATAGGTGCTGTATGTATCTCAACCTAGGAGAGAGAAGATGAAGGCAGCATGGTTCAGGGAACAGAGCTGGCAGTGATGTCCTGGGTGCTGAACAGCAGCCATTGAAATTTTAACGTGTTAAGAAAGAACAAGTCAGATTTTCATGTATGCTTGTATTTAGCAAGGTGTGAAGGGATGCATTTGTCATTTATTGAAATAGTAGTCCTGGGGTGCTTTTTTTTTTTTAAAGCATTTTTTAATTGAAATTGCTAACCCTTTCAAAAGCATGTTTGTGAGCGTTTTTTTAGGTCACAAAATAGCCAATAATGAAAATGTTTGAAAGAAAAAACATTTTTCTTGCAAATTTTCCTGCTGTTGAAGATAGATCACTCTCAGATGACTACAAACAAAACAACAAACAGAAAAATGAAATAAACTATACAGTCGGAGGAAGAGAATTGGCTGTTCAGAGGGCAAGTGAGATCCATGTATGCAATAGTCTTTTATGTGCATGAAAATCTGCTCTGGGGAAAACTATTTAACTTTATTAATCTTTGAGCACTGTTTTGATGATGTCTTTTTAAGCAACCTATTCCATACAAATTAAGGGATTTTTTGCTAACTCTGCAATATCTTTGAATGAACTGATCAATACATTCTCATGTCCACCTACACTCATTGACAGTTTCCAATGTCATAGACAAATAACACCTTTTTGCAGTGCTTTTTAGCTTCTGCTTTCTTCTTACAAGCTTAAATGGAGTTCAAACAGCAACCAAAACTTTTCCAGCTGGGCAAGAGGACGCTGTAATAGCTAATGCTATGAGGAACCGAATGCGCCATTCCCCTTTGAGTTGCCAGAGGAAGAACCTACAATAATATTTATTTTGGGTTATGGTTATTAAAAGACAATTTCTCCGGGAACTCTTCAGTGTGGGGAAGAGAATTCAGACAGGGCGCTGAGAACACCATCTTTGTGATTCATTGCATATACGAGGTCCCTAAGAAAAAAATTGCAATCTGTGGACAAATGGATATTCTTTTCCTCCACAGAGTAGTAACAAGTCTTGTGGCTTCACTTCAGAAAGATGATTATAGTAATAGTAGGGGAATAGTTTCATCCTGCTGTGGCTGGCAAATAATATTTCTTGCTTTTCTTTTGCAAGAGAGACACAATTCTTTCTTCTGTCAAGTTTTTTTCCCCATTAATATAGGAATTGCTTAGGGGAACAGTCTTCGCAAGCTCTTTTCCATGTATCTGAAATGATGAAGAATGATGCTCTTTAGGAAAATAGAACCCTGAGATGTAGACAGGACTTTTATCTTTGCTTATTTATTACATAGCACTTAATGCAATGGCACAGGTTTAACTGAGAGGCAGCTTTTGGTTTGTGGAAGCATTTGGGCTTATGCTTTACCATCAGCCATCAAGAGCTCATCTTGCTGCAGATCCCAGATGAGGTGCAGACCTGACAGCTGCAAAACCATCTGCTAACTTACAAAGAACCACTTTGCAGTTTGTTGTATTTAGACGTTGGCCAACTTGGGGGACCCTGAAGTATCTTACATGTATATAGTATTCTGCACAGGGATGCACACCTGGCAAATATCCAAATATTTCAAGGGTATACATTGTTCTGCTGTCCATCAATGTGGCAAGACGGGGCCATGGTGGTATACTGTCTCCACTTCCCTCTTCCAGTGTTCCTCACATGACTGATGAAAGCAGCATACTTGTGATGTTTCTCCTCTCCCTTCTTTTTCCTGACCCCTGCCCCAAGATTGTGATGCAGGAGGAAAATTATGTTCAAAGATATTGAATAAAATCAGATGCGAGAGTCGCGCAATCACCTATGTAAAGCCACAGAGTGCGGTACTTACAGGAGATATTTTATAGTCTGTAACTGCACTTAAGTGATTTGAGTGTATGTGTGTGTTAGATGTGGACTTCCACAATAGGCCAGGTAATGAGCTAAATAAATTTTGCAGAGTAAACTCGTATGTGCTCATGACTCTAATTAAATGTAATGGGAGTTAGGCATGCATTTCATTAGGGGGACAGAGCCCCAATTCTCAGGAATGGTGTGCCTCTTGCCTGAAAAGCGAATGCGTTTCTGTGTACTGTTGTAAGAGGCTGCTGGAGAATGAGGGTTGCCATAGCAATACAGAAAAATTTTAAACAGCTAATACTTCCTACACAGCTGAATAGAGTGGGCTGTGTAGCAGAATCTGAAATCATCATCTTCAGCACAACTAAGTTAACTTTAAATGCATTTATTAAATGTTTTCTTATGTTACGCTGGATACTCTATAGGATCTCAAAGTGCTGCACCAGTGTAACATATAATCTGGAATAGCAGCACTCAAAGGCAGGCACATTTAAGTGGAGTGATGACAGCTGAGTACCACAACAGAAGATGATTCAAACCCTGGTGAAGGACCAAATAGGAAAGCAAGAAAACTGCTGAGTGATGTAGTGTCCATTTGGAAGAGATAAGGACTTTGATTTTGAAAGTCCCACTTGTAGGCAGACTCCACTGTAAACTGCATATCATAGAAGGCTGAAAAAAACATAAAGGAAACTTAACAGTTTCTCTTTAGGCCTGCTCTATGACTCTTACTTTTTTTTCCTTGATCCACCCTGTACCAGTCTTCTGCCACTGACAGCAGCCAGTATTGGATGCTTTCAGAAGCTGTGAATACAGAGTAGGGAGCTGGTTCTCCCTTTTCTGGTACATCTATCCAGGAGCTAACTGGTCAGGCAAACTGCATAGCTGATAAGCTTATGAGCTGTTACGTGGTCGGGATGTGTGTATGCATGTGATTAGTTTTGTTTGTGCTTGTTAACGAGCTGATTGAAATCATGAGACTCTTTCACAGCTCTTTTAGATTGACTACCTTGAGTAGTTTTGTATTACCAGCAAGATTTGTCTTGCCATTATTAACCGATTTTTTGATAATTTATGACTGTGTTGAACACTATGGGTCTCAGAACAGATCCTTGTGGTATTTGTGAAAGTAAAAATGTTTCATCAGTTGTGAAAACTGAGTATTTAACCCATTTCCTACCTTTAAACACTGATTAATTCAGAAGCAGATGCTCTCGTTTTTCCTTTTACGTGGAGCAACATGGATATAGGATTTTGTCTAAAGAGTTTCTAACACAAAACTTTAGAAAAATCCACTCAGTACTAAATCCAACATCGATTCTTACAGAACCTGGACATTTTCTATACCATTGTTTTCCAGCCTGGGGAAATTGCTTAGTTGCTGAGGGTAATAATTTCCCCCATGATGAAGAACTGTCACAAGTAGTGTATATCCAGATTTCTCTTATGAGCATGTCCAAAACACTCCGCATGTGTGCTTAGGTCTGGCTTTTCTGAACCTGTGGCCTTGGTGCTGCTTTCAGCTGCAGAGACATTATTCCAGGCACAGCAGATTCAGCAGGCTCGAAAGTCTCACAACAAACTGAACTGTTCTGAACTAAGTTTGTTATGAAATCACCCTGTCTTCAGTGCTGACAAAGGCTATTTCGTTTTTGCTGAATACTGTGCAAAGTAATGAATCCAGCTATGGACTTGCATAGTTACATTACACAGTCACCCAAGGGGGTTCTCCTTGTCCTTGCTGCACTCACAGAAATGTGCAGTCTAGCAAGTAACTTGTATGTGGCTGCATATTTTATTTTTCCTCTAAACACTGCGCTGTCAAAACGTATCTGTCCTGTCATGTGGAGGACCTGTGTGTCAAATTATAATGAAATCCCTTTGAATAAGAATATACTGCCTTAATTGCATCCTATTTTGGGGTTTCCATCTTTTTTTTCTTTTAATTATCTTGATTGGTTTTGGTTGCACATGATGTCTTACAGGCGTTGCCCACAACTTTAAGCACAGACAGGCTCACGGCTCACTGTGTGCTTTCATAATCGGTGGCAGCTGTGTGCATTTGTAAGCTGACGTGCCTGCATAGCTGGGCCTGATAGTTGGTGACTATCAAGAGAAATGCAGTTGTTTTCATAAACCACGCATTTCTGCAGCATTGTTCATAGGCTGTGGCATGTTTTTCCTTGTCAATAATCAGAGTAGATCTGCACCTTATTCTTTTGGGTGTCATCTCTGTTTAATGTCACTGTTTTTAAAGCATTTCTAGTTTTTTTAATTGTGATTTCTCTTTGAGATAGTTTCATGACTGACACATTACAGAAATTGCATTTTTACTGTATAAGCATCTTTGTCTTGACAGTCCCCCTAATAGTGATAACACAGTGACTGAGGAGGAAAAAAGCTGTCAGCAGATGTGAAATTTTACAAAGTAAGTAGATTCAGCTCCCTGTCCTTTTTATATCTCTGGGATTGTCAGGAGTGAGATACTATGAAATTACTACAATGAGATATGCTCAGATAAAAGAGATGGATAAGAAGGAAATACATATCTGTTCCTACTTCTGGTTTGAACCAAAAATCTAGAGGTGATTAGCTCTTGCTCCTCATCTTTAGCATTCTGATGCCCCTTCAGCAAAAGTGTATTTGCTCAAGTGAATAAATAGTGCTTCTGCCTCCTCTAAATTCTAGAGAAATATAGTGTAATTTGTGACATTGTCTCAGAGGATTAGGCAGATAAAGTGCTTTGACTTTCAATAAGATAGAAATCCTTAGGGATACATACTCACTACAGTATTAGCAGACTCCTCTTTTTTTGTCTTGCTTCCCACTTTCTCACTCATACACCAAGGTACATGTCAGCAACAAATAATAATATTGTCAGGTCTGACTAGCTTGCCTTGCTTCTGCTCCTGTTTGTGCTTTCTCCCATTGTAGTACTGAGGCATGTTGAAATAGCAAGTATTAATAATCCTCTAGTCACTTCCCGCAAATCCTCCCTTCCCTGCCACGTCTGCGGAAGGATAGCTTCAGGACTAACCAGAGAGCAGCTGAGCTTTACAACATGCAGGACATGTCCTCAGAAATTTAGTGGCATACCCTCAGGAGTGCAACAGTAGAACACAGAAGCACAAGGACGGCTTTAGAAAGTGTCTGTGAACATCTGCTGCTAAGCTAACCCAGATGCTTGGGCCCCAGTGTCAATTATCTGAGTTTATGTTATAGTCCAGGCATGTCACAGATCCCCTTTGAAAAGGGGGCTTCAATTCCTAAGTGATGTCAGAGTATCAGTAACTTTATGATCTCAGCCTACTAGCTTTTGCCCAAATCCAGAAGAATTGCTGTAGATGGATGAACGATGAAACACTATTTTAGGCAGAGAAAGCTACAAAACTGCTGTATTGCTTCTACTATATAAGTTCTATTTTAAAATTGCTATAAAATAGTGAAGCTGGGAACACTGATTTCTTATATAATATCTTATAAATTACCTGTTTCTGAAAGGTTGTGTAGAAAATACTGCCACTTGCAGATGTATCCCATTAGAAAGTTTAACTGGAAATTACATGCAGTTTTATAAATCTCTGGTTGTTGAATTAGGGCAGGTAACAGAATTTTTGCTTCTTATTTATGAATCTTCCTGTGAGAACTCAAGCAGGAGACATCCCTTCTAATAACACGTTTGGCACAGTTCTAAGGAAATGGATACCAGAAAAGCCTCACTAAAAAATTCAAATAATATTTCCTCTCCCCCAAAGCCCTACCACCATGGACAAAAACAGAGAGAAAAGAGGGCATAATGAAACATATGTGAAATGTGAGGGTCCTTTAGAAGGCACTCTCAGGAAACAAAATAACATATTTATATTTTATGACATGGTCCCCAATCACCAAAGAAAAAGCATAAAATTAAGAAATTCCCTATAGACATTCTGTATGATAGCACTGCTTTAATAACTAAAACAGAAGTCTTTTTTAAAAGAACTCGATGTGTGACTCTCCTTCCTTCCATGTGCATTACCCTGACCGACTGGGAGAACTCCGTATGAAGCAGCTCGATGGTGTAGTAGCGGCTATATTTTTTTTTGAACTTTAGTTTCCTCCTCTCCACCCTAGATTTCACAAGGTGACCTGACTGCCTTTGAAAGTCACAGTCCCAGTAATGTGGCATTTTCCAGAAGTGCACGGACAGGTGGAAGGGAAGCCAAGTGAAAGATCCCAGGATTTCTTTACACTTGTGTTAGGTCACGTGGAAACTGGGCACCTTAAACATATAGTTTCTGCACACGAGACCTTAGGCACTCAGATCCGATTACAAATAATAGCAACTGTGCATCTGATATGCCATTTTTAAAATGTATGCTTTCTGCATGGGCTAGAGTTGAAAAGCCAGCAGAACATACCAAAACAGCATCACAGTAAGCAGAGGAAGGTGCTAGGATTTTCAACCAATGTGGTCAATTTGGGTTACAGTTTGGGGCCTCTGGTAAGTCAAAAAGTTCATTCTCAGAACGCCTGTGAGAAAAATTGTCACTCCAAGTGTCAGAGCGGGATTAGTTAAGGCTAGGGATTTTTTGTTGTTGTTGTTTGTTTGGGTTTTTTGTTATTTAATCCAGTGAGCACAGGTAGATAAATTTGGCAGTGTGAATATTTTCTGTGGTTGCTTTGTGAGTCATCCTGGGTGACTGATTGTTTTTCCTGCATAAGCAATAGAGCTGTATCCAGTTAAAGCTTCACAGGGCACAGGTTAGTGGGAATACATAAAGAGTGAATAACCAGTGCTTTTTGACCATCTCTGATTAAGTAATTATGACTTCACCAGAAAACAATATTTATGAGAATGTGGTAAATGTTTTAAAATATACAAAGGAACTAATTTTCTCAGTGAAAAGAAACACATTTTGTTAAGAATATAAACACCTTTTGGACTTTGAACTCTCACGTTGGATGTGTCATTTCTCCAACGATATTTCAATACTATGTCTGTGCTATAGAGCAAAACAGTAACTTTGGGACAGATACTCCCTTTTGTTATTATGTGGGTGGGAAAGCAAGCTTCCTTAGTTTGAGGAGGTGAAGAAGTCACCTCCACAGCTCATTTTCTTTCTTAAAATACTGTCTCTGAGTAACTGGGAAGGCACCAAGTATCTTTGTATGTTTTCTGTTAGGCTTTCTAAGTTACTGAAGAAGGAGCCTTGGGAGCTGATGTGGAATGTGAAGTGCAGAAATTCATGCAGTTTCCCCATTATTTATATGATACAAAAGCCGGGATTACTGAAAGACTAAATAGATTGCTACTCAGACACTTGCTACTTGCTAGTAGACTGGCATTCAGCCCCAGATGGAAAACTATGATGAAGAAAAGCAGAATCGTGTCTCCTTTTCAATGCTACCTGGAAAAAACAGATGTTACCCATTTTCCCTTTACTTTCTTCGTGCTGGTTCAATTTTCCACCTAAAGAATATGACAATACACCTGAATTCCTTGTCATGCCCTGTTGCAGTGCTTGGGATTTACTTTTCATGTCTTGGAAACCCCGTATCTGGACACAGGTTTCCAAACTAGCCTTCTGCTTTCCCATCAATATGCAAGTTAGCATACTAGCCTTAATATATTGGAGAAGCCATAGTAATGCATATATAATTCATAGGGATTTTTCTAAAGATTTTTTCCTATGTGACCTTTTCTTAAACTCAGTCTCTTCTCATCCTTTCTGAAAATTAAACATGATGCAGTGAGAAAGAATTCGGTACAAAGCAGTTTGACAACATAACATCCAGAGTACTAGCTATTTTTAAGATCTATTATTTCGTATTTCACTGCCTTTAAAACTTTCCTCTACATTGCGCTCCACAAGTCTGTCCTGGTTATATCTGAAAAATCACATGCTGGAAGTGTGATCCATCTAGTAAATGAACAAACCAGGGAAGGGGAATCCATAGGAAAATTCACAGAACAAATCCACTTTGATGTGTTTTCTATTAAGGCTTTTCTTGGGTCACATGGAAAACAAGGCACCTAAATTCATATTATGGAGTAATGCGATTTGAGTGTGAATCTGCAGTGTCCTGGTATGAATATTTACACTCCCTGTTGCCTGAAGAAAATGGGATGCATCCTGGTGCAGCTGGCCCCAGCCTTGCCACATGATTGCTACAACATTCCAAAAGGGGTTGCAAGCCTCACAGCTCTCTCCTCATTGCCACCCTTTTAAATAATATACTTGCTGCTCAGAAGAACTTCTCTTGCACAGGAGAAACTTCTGAAGACTTTGTATTTTCTACATAGTATTTATTGTTCTGAATTTAGGAGTTTCAGCGTTAATGTCATATGCGATAGTGTATTTCCCTTTGCTTAGATGTTGATAGGGTGTGATTTTGCAGTTGGCTTTTCTTCAGTGTTTTCAATACGTATTTTTAGCATGTAGGTCTTTCTAAAAGACTCAAGACAGACAAGATGTCCTGTGTGGAGCTCCCATTGTAAGATAAATTGTAAGTCAATGCTGTAGCTTTCGGGTTTTGTTTTTGCACATAAAATGGTCTTGGATTACTAAGGAAAGTAGTGTGTGGGGGGAGGGGGAATAAGGGAAGACAAGGATGGCAACATGTTTTCTCTCTGGGGAATGTGTTAAAGAGGCAAGCCACTTATGCAGGTTTGGCATTTTGAACGTTTATATCATGGGACAGCAGTTACCCCTTATAAATCACTTTGATGATAAGGAAAACACACGTCTTGTTTCTGAATCCAAGGAAGAAAAGCCTACACTTGTTTTTCTTCCCTAAGCATCTTTCCAGATACATATTCTCTGGCTACATAAGAACTTGAAATGGATCCCAACTAATCTCCATTTTCAAACATTTAAAACTCTTCGTATTTGAATTTAGAAAGCAGTAACCAAAATAGAAGTAATTCTTAGCTAGAGGTTAAAAAGGGATGAAAACCAGAAGCTTCAGAAAAGAAATATGTTCAAACTCCTACTTGCAGAAGCCAGAGTGGTCACTGCTCACTGCTGCTAAAGTGGGTGGTGCTTTCAGGGCCAGGCTCCTTGAGAACCCCTTTTACAGAGACATTGGAAGAAGAGGAGAAAATCACAAAGCTTTATCACAAAGTGCAAATATGAGGTTGCTTTACTTCGTTTCAGCTATCCTGCTTCTGTCAAGTCCATATTTTTTATTGTGACTGTACTTTTAGGAATGACAATTAAAATGATCAGTCCACATACCTAGAACACCAGAAAGACTCTGGAAGACAATGAAGAGAATCAGTACCACATATTCATCACTTTTTGAGGCTCCCCATACTCCCCTTCTCTAAGATGCCAATCTTTTCCCCTTTTGGGTATGACTGTTTCAGCCATCTAACCTCTACTTGTCCTCTACCTGTCTGGTACGAAGCAAACCCAGAGGATCATACACAGCACTTTTAAGTCATGGACACCTTGATTGAGGATGCAGGAATCCAACACAGTCATAAGACATGGATACAATACTGTCCTGCCAAGCTACACCACCTAGTTCCTGCTTCAGCTTTAACTTCCCAAATTGTCCTCAGTATAGTATTTTGTGATAATATAATCCTGAAGCCACAAAGGCTTGCAAAGGCCAGATCCTTCTCGGTGAGAAAAGTTCGCAAGTAATTTGACTTCTAGCGAACAGAAGTGTCACTGAGGTAAATTGGGTTGCTATTCTCTTGGATTCACAGAGGTATGACTAGTCTTTTTTTTTTTTTTTTTCTTTTTTTTTAAGAGAACAGGCATTCAGAGGTAAATGGTCTCCTTCTGGTTCTGTGAAGAGCTTTTACATTTCAGCAGTCATACCATTGTAATGAGTGAAACCAACAGACCATCTGGTCCTCTATTTGATATCTGGTAATCGCTAGTAGCAGATGCTTCAGAGGACGGAGCAGCAGAATCCACATCCGAATAACCAACCAACAAGAGCAGGGTTCTTTCAGCTCCTGTCAATTAGTGACTCATTTATGCCTTATAAAGTGAGCATTTTTTATTTCTTGTACTTTTTGTTATCCAATAATCTTAATCTTATAATTGTTCAATACTACTTTGGCCTTGGATTCTGGAAATACTGATGGTCCAAATATGTTTCTTATTCTCCTCCTTTTTCAGGGGTGAGTTCATTTTACTTTTACAGTTGACAATAGAGATGATCACAGGATTTTACATTTTATGATTTAAAGGCAATTTTCAACACAGCATAGCTATCCTAGATAAGTTAGTAGAAAGATGAGTAATTCATTATTTGTTCCAGTGGCCATCCTGTTCTTCAGCTCGAACTTGCTGTTTCACCCTACTTCAGTGGCAAACTGTTTTTGTACTGATTAGAATAGAAACTGGAACACATCTCAATAAATACTGCAGCTGGATGTACAAGAGGACCCTGGCTGAGTGGGCCTTGCTTTGATGTAGGCCAGACATAATAATATTGAATCCTAATTTATATTTCAGGATTATTGAGTCCGATTAGTACCTCAGAGCCCAAAAGCTTTCTCTAACTGCATGCTCCTACAGCCTTTGCCACAACAAAATTCTGCCTCCATTAGTACCCCTTGGAGGTATTGATATACAAACTGTTTAATAAAGATTTCTAGTCTGCAGATTTTTGCATTCATAAATAGCAACAAGCACAAAACAGATTTATTTCAGGCTGTTACTTCCAACTAATACGTTACAATGCACTGTTGTTGGCCAGGCAGCGAGATGTTCTCAGTCAGCAATGGTTTGTATATTTTAACCTGCTATTTTTAGCTTTTAATCATACCACTTATCATTTGTTTTCCCCTTCATGCTGGAATGGTGAACCTTTGTGTCTCCTAAGATGATATTTGGTGCACTGATTGTCTCAGACCTGAAAGATTGAGCCAGAACTTAAGATCAGAGTCTCTGTGTTACCCACTAGTGATGGAGAGTCAGAGCTGTGTGACTCCACCTTTCTAACCAGGCTGTATTTGAGTGAGGTTCGTTGATCAGAAGTGGAAACAATAGTGCACTGCTTTTGGCTGCGATAGAGCCAATTGTCTTCGTAGCTGCTCTTATGGTGCTGTGTTGGATTTGCAACCAAAACTGTTTTGATAATACACTGATGTTTTAGCTATTGCTGAGCAGTGCTTGCAGAGCACCAAAGCCTTTTCTGTTTCTTACCCTGCCAGACCTGTGAGTAGGCTGGGGGTGCGCAAGAAGTTTGGGGGGGGCACAGCCAGGACAGATAACTCCAACTGACCAAAGGGGTATTCCATACCATATGATGTCATGCTCAGCAACAAAAGCTTGGGGGAAGAAGGAAGGAAGGAAGGAGAGGACATTTGGAGTTATGGAGTCTGTCTTCCCAAGTAACCGTTACGTGTAACAAAAATGGCTAAACACCTGCCTGCTGATGGGACGTACTGAATTAATTCCTTATTTTGATTTCCTTGCATGTGTAGCTTTTGCTTTCCCTCCTGAACTGTGCTTATCTTGACCCATGGGTTTCTTCCCTTTTGCCCTTCCCATTCCTCTCCCCATGCCACCTCAGGGGAGTCAGCAGGCAGCTGTGTGGGGCTTAGCTCCCTACTGGGGTTAACACCCAACAGATACTTAAAAAATCAAGCATCCTTACCAAACAGCTATTGATTTCCTTGGCTCACTTATTTTTAAAGATGACTCAGACTCCCAACTTCCAGAGGTCTTTCAGAGTCTGCTAATTTCTCAGATATTTTGATCTGCTTTTTCCTGCCTTTGCTGTGCTTTACAATTTTCTCTTCTCATTTTGCTACTCAAAAATAGATCTAGCAGTGAAAAGGACAGGTTGTTTTGTTTTTTTTTTTTGAAAGAAGGTTATCTGAGAAAGAAAGGTTCACAACTCAGATCTGCCATCTAGCCAGAAGAGGACTGCAAAAAATTAATTAATATATGGAAAGACCATGCAGCAGAACATGATTTCACTTAGAGTGCACACAACCAGCACATTTATGACAGAATTGCTTTGCAGCTACCTGAGGGAACACAATATAACAAATAATCTTATGGGCGGAACGAGAAACAGTGGAAAAGACTGCACATTATTGAAAGTTAACTGCAAAGTCCTGAAGAGTAATTTTGTCAAGCGTGCAGGAAAGCTAATGAAGTCAAATAGCTGTGAAGTCTCACTGCTGCTTCACAGCAGAGACACGATTGATTTGGCTTCATATAGAACTGCATGTGTCAATAGATCAGAAATTCATGCATACTCTTGAAAATCATCAGCTTTTTGGACAGGCTTAATGTGCAATATGCTGTATCAGTATGGATGCAAGTTTAGCAGGTTTGGGAGGCTTGTGGCGGACACATGTAGATACAGATTGGTTCTTAGATAATTAAATATACGAATGCTACCTCTGATAGCCTAATTTTAAGGTGATATCTAGGTAAGGTTCTCTAAAACCCTGCACACCATGAACATTTCGGTGTATTTGTCTCCTAGCGAAACTTTTACAGATTGGACAGAATTGCTAATGGAATTAGTTATTCTCCTCTTTGCTAAAGACAAACTTCTCCTTGTTTTCAGCTCAGTTTGGTGAAAATTTATCAATAACTTTTACAAATCACT
This sequence comes from Opisthocomus hoazin, assembly GCF_030867145.1. Taxonomy (NCBI): domain Eukaryota; kingdom Metazoa; phylum Chordata; class Aves; order Opisthocomiformes; family Opisthocomidae; genus Opisthocomus; species Opisthocomus hoazin. The sequence continues at coordinate 41,487,348 of NC_134418.1, read as the reverse complement.
GCGAGTAGTAGAGTGGGGGAAGAAATGAGTAAAAAATAATCTCATTCCAGTGTGAATATTTACTGTGGCATGAAAAGACGATTGATTCTCACCATGATTAACTGCAAGAAATCCTAACACAGCAAAAAAGCCAATGACAAACTGGCACAGGGAAGGGAGCTGAATGAAAGGGATAGATTTTCAATATAACCATAATCTAAAGCATGGTCTCAAGTCACCAGATGGCTCAAGGGATTAGCAATGCTATATAGCCTTTTCACCTTTCTCTTCTGTCCCCTCCCCTTCAAGCAACAGGTTCAAATGTTCAAGTAAGTAACATAAGCATCCAGACAGACACAGCTTAAAGGGTCTTTATCTACAACAAGCAGCATGGTGAAAGTCATCACTATTAAGTAGTGTTATCTCTCTGAGAAGTATTATATTCTGGGGCTGTGTGAACATTTCTTTGTCAATTAAAAGAAAAACATTAATTTTGTTTAAATTGAACTCTTCCCTTTGAAAAGTTTCAGTTTATTTTCAGGACCTTTCAAAAGACTTCATTATGTTTGTGTTTGTTTTGTACATTTTGAAAGGAAACACCATTCTGAAATGAAAGCAGTGCAGTTTAAAATCTCACATTTTTTTACTCCAATTAGGAGGAAAGGGTTAGATGTAAACCATAAATCTGTGAACATGCAGAGGGGATGTGATTCTTAATTTTCAGTACACAGAGTGTTCTGTCAGAGATATTTTGCTGGGGTTTGCTTCTGGTCATACTATTTTATTAGGGGAAGACATGCATATACAATAGAAGTATGATCATGACTGTTAATAAATGAAAATCCTTTAGGAAATCTTAGTAGACTACATACTATTTAAGACAACTTTTAAAGTAACTGTATGAGGAAATGTGGGGTAAATGGTGTTGAGGAGTTACCTTTTCCCCTATGTTTGTAGTACTTGTTTAGTAGATAAATAAAGGACTTGAATCCTTGTTGTGAGGGCTATAGGCTATGTTTCAACAGCATGAAAATCAATAACCAAAACCATTGATTCTATTTTACATTTAAATTAACAGTACTGATTATAATAAAAAAAAAATAATGAAGAGGGAAGGCAAAAAAGGTAAGACAAAAAGCCACTGAAGCCTATGTATAAACGTCACCCAGAATACTGTACCATTTATTCTTGTGTTGCTTCTTTAATTCAAAAAATATACGTCTAGTCTGGATTTTCAGCTGGACATACTCTGCTAACTTTTAGCTATAAATTACTATCTCGCTTTTCTTCAATAGAAGTAACATTTAAGCCTCTATGCAAGATAAATGCAGAGGAAGAAAAAAAAAACGTTGAGTTTAATGACCTGATTTTATGTTACAGCTTTGATAAAACTCTGCTTTTCTCCTTTTGCTCAGTTACTTGCCTTCTGATGATTATTTTTGCAGGCAACTGCAATACAGTGCATGATTTATACTCCAGATGCTGAAATATTTATTTTCTTATATGTTCAGGCAAGCTCTTAATATTATATCGAAATTTCTTTTGTAAATCTTGACCTTTCAAGGTAATATATTTGCCCTACTGATGTCACTGTCAAAGCTTTTTTGGACTTGAACAGGGGTGAGGTCACCCTCAAGGATGACATTGTGGTAAGGCTGTAATGCCTCTAGAGAACTGCTGTATTCAGATTAGATTCTTATTGCCTGTGGTTTCACTTGGTGTGTTTTCTTGTCTGACCTAATGCATGATATTTTTCTCATGAATGATAGCTCTCGGATAACACTGCTTATTCACCAGCTGTGCTGTGGTGTTTGGGTACAACAGTTCACGTGAAGGACGAAGTTTGGGATGTAGACCTATATTGACTGTATTAGGTCACAAAATAACATCGTTCAGTTTACGACTTGGTGCCATTCATTGCCCTCATTCCTTATTTCCAATGATGTAAGTGGTGTGGTTGCAGATTGTGGAGCAGACAAACATTACTTTGAAATGGGCAGAGCCTGGCAAATCTCTAAAACCCAGGACCTTTTACCAGTCCCTCCTTGCTTAACCACAGTGTGCATTCTCTAGAGTCAAGGAGCCTATATTCTCGTATTACCTAGGAACATGAAGAACAAGAAATGAGATTTCTCTGTCCTTTGCCCATTTATATTTAGGCCACCCCATTTAGATTTATATTAAATAAAAACAGAGAAGAAGAAAACGCTCAACTTAGTCCCCGATTCTGCCAGGACCTTTCAATAAATTATTGCTTTGTGAATAAAGTAATCATTAGATTAAATATCTTCATGGAAGAGAAGTTCAGAAGGATATGATAGCCATCACTGAGCATGTTCAATACTGCATAGGCAAATTTTTGCTCAGATCCTCTTACTTGTAGGGTCTCACCATAATCATGATAACTAATGAACCTAAAAGAATACCATCAGGAAAATAAATACAGTGTAAGCTAATTTTGAATACAGTGTGGCACCTGGAAGCAGGGAAGTACAGGCTGAACTTCATGTTCAACAAGGCCCGCACAGCAAATCACCAAGCACCGCACAAGTTCCCAGTAATTCACCTGAGAATAAGAGTTCATATCTCAGTAATGTTCTCCTGAGTCTGTTTTTCAGGTTTTTCATATTCTGTCTCTATATAATTTTCTGTCATTTAATACTTCATAAGTAGCAGACTATCTTGTTTTTTCTTTAACAGCTTCTCTTCGTAAACTCCCTTGGAAATTGTAGGACTTTTTCTGTGTTATAAGTACAATGTGTTGTGATATCATCATGTCAGCTACAACACTAATTTCAGTACACTTGCAGACTTAGCAGTTTTATGGTACAATTACTGTGATAGCTTTGGCAGACATATGAGCCTGCATTTCTTATTCAGGCAAAAATTCTACAAGCTCATTGAATGTAGTTAATCAATGGAGACAAATCATGCTGATATTGAGTTCACAAAATTTGCTTTGTGTTTACATATTGCTAAATAAAACTGGATCATGCTCTGGTACACTGAGAGTTTTCAGCCATAGGTTTGGGAGGTCTGAGCATCTCCTGCTTTCTCTGGTAATCATGGGCTTTCTCTGACTCTGAAGGATACACACCATTTTACTGTCTGTTCAACTTTTGATTCAAATAAAACCCTGGGGTTGGTCTATTGGTCTTCAGCCATTTTAAAATTCCTTAAATATGTTGCTTTCTGTGAAGTGTCTGCTGTGTAAAGCGATACTCAGCCTGAAAGTTGCAGAACGTGCTGCCAGTTTTGTTTCAAAAACATTTGAGCCATAAAATTATTTTTACAGGAAAAATTCCTGAAAAACAGATGTAACTGAAAGACTAAGTGCAAAATTCAACCCCACAAGTTCAGTGTCAATATCCTGTGTTCTAGACTTATTTTGAAACTGGGTAATTTGGGACAATTTTAAAGTTGTTCTCAGATTACAATAAAATCCAAACCAGACTATAGGAACGTGCAAATGTTATTATTAGTCTGTCTTTCAGCTCTGGTCTCATAAAATAAATTTGAAACTGCAGATTTCCAGCAGAAAGGCTTTCAGACCGTTCACCATTCAGAACCATGTGAGATAAAACGGAGGTGGGAGGACCGCCCTTTTCAGAGGTGGGCGCAGGCCATGTAAACAGATGTGGCTGAGCTGAATGGGGGAGCCTGAATGGCGGCATTGTTCCTCACCTTCCCAGCCTCTCTCCCTCCCTCCCAGCGGGGACCCTGCACAAGTCGCATTCGCAGATGAGAGCTTAAACTCTGCCTGTTACAATTTAAGAAACCACAACTGCACTGAAGTTTTATTCAGTCTATCACATGTCGTGACGGCTATTTTACGTCCCCAGAGCCATTTCAGAGGCACTCTTGAGTAGCGTTTACAACATGTTTTTTCCAATATATGGCAGAATTCATTTTAAAAAGACACCATAAAAGTAATTTCCAGCGGAGCTTTTGCATTTCTCAATTAATTGTAGTTTGTTTTTAAACTAAGCCATTTTCAGTTGTCTGTGACTCATGATGAACCTATACATAGTATCTTTAATATATTCATACATATATAACGCTGTTCAATATCTTTACATTAAGCTCATTCTGAGAAATAAGACTCAGGAGATACTATAAACATCTTTTATGCAATTATGTATGCTATGCATTCAGTAAAACCTTCTAAACTGATTGTAGGGACACAATTCAACAGTGCTGTTAGAAGTTCGTCTTGAAACTTCCATGCCATTGCAGAGTTACTATACACATGTTCTCGGATTTATTTCGTAGGGGACTGTTACTGTTGAATACTTGTAAAGGTCGCATATACCAGCATTTGGAAGCTTGCCCAGGTTCCTTTAAATAACCCCAGGGACACAGAACTTTGTGGTTTCTGAGGCCTTTCTGGGGAAGAGACAGCAATAGTAATGCATTCTAGTTTAACGGTTTAACTAGCACTTCATTTTATGGAAATAAAGCAGCACTATTTTCCCCATTTAAGTTCAGTTAAAAAGTTATTCATAAAATATGAGTTGTTGCATTCTGCTGCACAAGGTTGGTGGTTCCTCCCCCCCCCAGCAGTGACAAAAGTTTGTAATAAATGTCTTTCAGTTGTGTATATTCTATCATTTTGTCAACTTTGTCTATAAAGGTCATGAGTACATTTTGTAGACATTTCTGTGGACTTAAATGTGCCAAACATCACAAAGGCGTTAAAAAAGGAAGCAGAAAAGAAGGGAGAGGACGGCAAAGGAATGCATGCTTTCAAAGTGCCAGTTTGCTTTTCTCTCGTAGTCAAAAATTATGTGTATTTGTTCTGTAACAGCTCAACGCGCACACATGCTAATAGGTCTAGTTAATTTTCCAACTCAAAGTCCTTTGTTTGTAGCAACAGCAGCTTGAGAAAGTTGAGGAAGCAAAATAAACCCAACCGTGTACTTTAAACAGCACTTCAGGGTCACTCTGCAAGCATTCAGTTTGCCGTTCTGTTGCAAATCTGCCGCCATAGGCAATGTACAGGAGTGTGCACAGTCCCCTTTTTGGGGAATAGGACTTGCTCATTTATTCTTAGGCACACTATTAAAGCCTGTTTAATTTTTTTTGTCTCTCAGTAGTATGATTCTATCTCAAAAACAGTGATAGGGAGTAAATAAGGTGGCCTGATTTAATTTCTTGTTCTGCCACACACTCTGACTTTGTGTGTCATGTCTTTAATAGATCTAATAGGATTTTGGCACAAAACCAAAGAGAGGGAGGGAAAAGGGGTGAGCTGCAGAGAGAGCTGCTGCCTTTCTCAGCTCGAAAGCGATGTCAAGCCTATCAGCCTTCTCTTTAGTCCTCCCTGACAGAGCTGGAGGCATTTCTCTATACATGAATGTGTCTCATGCATTCATGAGGCTTTTTGACACCACAGCCTCTTTTGTAATGAGCTAGATCACGGCTCTGCCCTTCTCTCAGCTGCCATATGGTGCAGTGGAAAGAGGCTTTCACAGAGAGAGCGGGACTGAGGGACTGAGGCGGGGAGAAGAAAGAAATCGAACTGCAGCAGATGAAATTGATTTATTTTCAGAGCAAAAGGGGCAAGTGACTACGACTGGTGGAGAGAGGGGGGATGCCTTGGAATATAAAACCATCTCCAGAGCAGGCGAGCAGGCTGTTCGAATGACAGCTGTGCTGTGCTTGTTCTCTAGGTGCAGTGTTTGAAAATAAGCATGCGCATTTTTGTTACTTTAGTGTTGCTGTCTGAGAAAGACTTACAGCCCCAATGCCTCAGTACCAGACCTCAGCAACTTCATTTCGGCTTGCAGTTTACATTTTTTGGAGAACCAAATCTCTCTGCCCTGCCATGTGTGCAGAACTGTCACATGTTAGTCTGACAATGTTAGAAGTTTCCAAAATATATCTGTCTCAAGCACGATGTTTAGAGGAGGACTGTTTAAAGGAAAACTTCAGGTGATTTACTATTTTCTCTGTTCAACAAGTGTAAATCCACTAAAATCAGTTGAGTTTGTTTAGACTTACAGGTCATTACCTTGTTTTACTAAGGTGACCTACTTTATTAAAAAGAATATTAAAACCAAGGCAAATTTACTTCTTGGTGTTTTTTTGTGTCTGATACCTCATTCAGCTTCAGAACGTAGCCTGTTTCACATCTGCCTGCAGTCAGTTTGACTTCCAGATTCAGGGGCAAAATATTTCAACTTGAAAAAAAGGAAAATGATATGTATGGGTCTTAATTATGAGAATTTCTCATGGAGATTATTTAAATTTTGTGGCAAATTGAACCTTAATCTTGATGTCTATATGGATCAGAAAAATATGTGTAAGGATAAACTTCTCAGCTCCTTTTAGGAAAAATTCTGAAAAAATCTGGTTGAAATTGCAATTCTTATTCCCAGACAAAATAATAAATCTGTGTAACTATTTTCATACTTCTGTGGAACTGAACTAAGATATGCAGATTGCATAGGAAAGGAATCAACAATATTAGAAATTTTGAAATGCTTTATTTTAAATTTATTTGGTGTCATTTTGCGTCCCCTGAACTGCTTCAAGAGACTTGTGGGAATTGTAGTTCAAGGGACAAGTGAGAGGACCGGGGAGATCAAAGATACGGACCATTTCCACAGGAAGAGAGGGTATACGGACAGAAGAGGTACTGAGAGGGATATGGTGCAAGTGTGAAAAATCATGATTGGCATGGTAGCTAGGCAATCATTATTCACTATTTCTCAGTGAAAAAATTGGAAGACACCCAATACCGATTTAAAATAAAAGTTTTTAAATGAGTCGAATAAGTCCTTTCTTCACAATATGCATAATTAAATTGAAGTTGTATTTGTTGCAGAAAGTTCTGAAGGCCAAAAGTACAGATGGATTGAAACAGACTCAAATATTTGTTTCAAGAAGCATAAAGTTGATGTTACAGTGCTTTAGATGCAATCTGTATCTCAGGAAGTCCTTGAAATGGCACATTTTTAGGAGCTGGCACAATATGTCAGAAGAAGCAATTAATTTCTTATTTTCTTGTATCTTCTTACCTCTTCTACTGACCACGGTAAAAACGCAAATGTATACTAAATGAACATTTTATCTGCCCTAGTATAATTATTTTCTTGTTCTTGTGAAATATTTATCACTTCCAGTATGCTGGGCTCCCTCTTTACTCCATTTGTTCTGCCAAGTACCATGCATATATTTACTCCTGTAGCTCACTTTCAAGGTTTAACTGGAGGGAAGATATTGAAGCATTTTGGAGATACAACAGACAAGAAAAACTAGCTCGAAGGGGAATATCCAGTCCACTTCCCATGAGAGAGTATGGGAAGCTGAACTGGTTACTGAAAGAAGATGAACTGACTGAAAACAAACTACTGCTTTCCTGAAAAATCAACTGCTTGGCTTGGATTTAACCCAAGGTGATTTTTATAACAGATGAATCAGTTTTAAATCAAAAATTCTGGACTTTGTTTCAGAAAAACCTCTTGTACAGAGATTGGATTTTCCATTTCCCAAAATGAGCTGGTTAGATTCATTTATTGATCATTGCAAATGGCTTTGTTGAGTAGCACAAAATAGTAAGCAGGATTACTAATAATCTAAAGGTGATTCTCACCCCCCCACTTCTGAATCAACATTCCATATGTTTGGCTTGTTTCAACCTGGAGGTGGATCTTCCTTGTCAAAGTTTAGGACCATATGGCAGAACTGACAAAGGAGGAAAGCAGTCAAAGGAAGAATAGGAGGCAGAGCCCTTGGAAAACCCAGGAGCAGCAGAGAGGTCACTAGAGCAAAGCCGCATGACTGTGAGGGATGAGGGCTTCTGCTGTCAGTCCTCACTTGATAAAGAACTGCTCTCCCCACAGATACACTTCTGTGCCCTTAGCTAATGCTGTTGCTTTGGGAGCTGATGTGACCGTTCCATGGTTTCCATTTCTCCCAGAAGAGACTCAAGTCCCTTTCACACATACACAGTATGTGTTGTTTATGGTCTAATTGTGATATTATTCCCTTTTTGAGGGATGAATAAAAAACAAGGGGTTTGTGCTGGTAGGATCTTGCCATGCTAGCAGTGCCTAGTGGAGCACAGTCCCAGCTGCCCACTCTCTCATCCATGCCTCTCTCTGTCTTTGAGCACCCTCAGCCTGCAGCAACTCAAGAAAGGAAGGTCACTTTTAAAATGTCCCACGCTGCACAGTAGAGGTATTGGGACAGATCACATAGGTCCACTGAAACCTGTAACTCTTGGTGTGGTGAATCAGGATTGTCCTTTCATCCTGTTCACCAATCAGAGGAGATGGAGAAATGCCAGTTTGAATTCCTTTGGCTTGGATTCAGCAATGCCTTTGAGCAAGAGTCAGCAAAGCTTGTTCTAAGTTAATTATTGTGCTACATGCAGTCCTCATGGAGAACATATGCAAGGGATCATGTTCTCCTTTTATGCATATGTCAGCCCTTGAGAAAAGCGGAATGAGATGAATAAAACCACTCCATAATGATTATTTCTGAGAATTTTCCACTGAGTCATCCAAGTTTGTTATCTTTCAGAATTTAAATGACCTTTATAGTCATGTTTTGCCTTCTGCAAATAAATATATATGCAAATGATTGAAGGAAAGAAAAATAGTATTTTTGTAAGTTGGTAGTGGTCACAAAAGAACTATTGTGTTACTTGTTTGTTGCAGTTTTTCTCTTTATTTGTCCATGCTAGGAATAATTCATATTGTCAGGTGAAGAGACACTGCAATTACTAATTGCCTTAAAAAATGCTGCTGTTTTGTGAAAAGAGAAAAGCAGCATTTGGGCTAAATTCTGACCCCGCATTATAAATCAGTGTTAGTCACAAACGTATTTATTCAGTATTCTCCTTCTGTAGCTTTTTTTACAGCAGGAAGAGAAAGATAAGTTTACACAGAAGAACAGGTAGGTAAGTAATATTTTTCTTTTTTTTTTTCCTTATCTATTATTATTACTGCTGTTGTTGTTGTTGCTATTACTATTTAAACTTACAAAAGCAAGAAATGCTCTGCTAGGTCAGACCAACGACCCATAGATCTCAGGACTACCTCCTAGAAGTGCCATAGAGAAGGACACTTGAGCCTGCACACTTCCAGCAGTCCAGTCCCCTCAGCTCCTTGCCATCCAGAATTATACTAGCTGTTTTAGGACTAGGCAGTACCGTATCCCCTTTTAGTCCATTTATTGACCTGTTGACTATGAGTTTGTCTAATCCTTAACCCGTTGATACCTCTAGACAGGAAATTGGAAGTATAAATGAATAAACAACTAATGTGAAAGACTGATTTCTTATCATGTTTGAATCAATGCTCTACAATGTAAAGGAAATTATTTAGTAAAACACACCATTTAAAAAAATTTAAAATGCTTTATAAAATCACAGAATTTGACCAAATAGCTCTTGATTGACACGTAAGATCCAAACTGATTGTCGCAATACTTGCAATATTCACATACACAGGTTTACAATTTATTTTAAAATATAACACCTACAGCTGAGTTTAATCCTCTGAAGAATGCCAATTATGATAAAGTGTCTTAAAACTAAGTGTTTGTAAGCTTAATTGAAGAGAGTTAAAGTACTCAGCACCTTGCTGCATTCTAAGTAAACTGTTGACTCAGTATCATGTGGTCAACAACTTTGACTCACAAGTGAAGTGAAATGTTTTTAACAAGGTCAAGCAAATTATTTAGGAATCTGATTTTCACCAGGGCTCAGTCTCAGAGTACATTAGAAGCATGAAAACAAACTATAATTCTTTTTGATAGATGTCTTTGTTTCTGATAATTACTCTCCCAGTATTATATTTGGGTTACCTGGTTAAGCTTCCTTATTCTCAAAGGTAGAGAAGGAGCTAGGTACTCAGTGCTTCAAAGGTAAGTAAAACATGTTAACACAAAAAAAAACAACCAAACAAAACACTTCAGCAGCCCCACAGTATTCCAATATGCCAATTACTATTACTAACCTATGGTAATGGTATTGCACGTGGGTGGTTGTGCCCTGTTTTCAAAAAGGGTGCTAAAGCATGGAAGATACCTTTCTTCAGGTACCACAGCAACAGAGAGTCCTTGAGGGCGTAGAATCTGAACTAACGTTCATCATTGCATAAGGATATGATATCCATTTTAATTTTCATTGAATACAGAGTTTTGGAAAATCATTTGACAGGACTTTAGACAAGAACTGCTCTACTCAGGCATCTCGGCTGATTATTCTGGGTAGCACAGAAGTGCTCAAATGCATTGGTTTTCAGAAGCTGTTATTCATATATGTTTTTGACAATGAAGATAATATTATAGCAGATTCTTTAAAGTGTCATAATTAGGTGCTGGATCACTTTACAAAAATTACGTCCTATCAATAACTGTAATGAAAGTAAGATTTAATGTGGGATATCTGTAGACAGATATGTGTATTTGATGTTTGATTTTATGGAGCCCTTAATGTAGCACCTCTTACTACATGTTCCTCTCTTCCTAGTAGCGGCATTAAATCAGCAAGACTGCAGCAAATAGCTCAGATACTGTCCAACTAAACTAATACAGTAAGTTCCTGGGAGACTGATATGCCAGAACTTGAAACTAGCTAATCATATGGTTTTCAGGAAACATCCTTTTCATTTTGTACCCAAAACTTCCAAGAGCAAGATGTAACAAACTTACAGGTATAGCAAAAAATGCTGGAACTAGAACTGTTAAGAAATTATTGCTTTTAAAGGCAGAAATTATTGCTTGTAAAGGCTAAGTAGAACTCTGCTTTCCAATTAAAAAAAATTGTTTTAATTTTACATATAATTAATTTGTGTTAGTAACGAAAATAAATCAATAGAATACGAGCTGAATGCTTAAAAGAATCTAGGGATTCTTTCAGGCCATGTGGGAAATAAAACATTTTAATGTAAAAATTGTTATATATGAGTTAGGGCATTACCAGAACTGAGTAATGTAGGTTATACCTGGAACTGAAGCAAAAGAATCATAGAGTGGTTTGGGTTGGAAGGGACATTAAAGATCACCTAGTTCCAACCCCCCTGCCATGGGTAGGAACACCTTTCACTAGACCAGGTTGCTCAAAGCCCCATCCAACCTCGCCTTGAACACTGCCCGGGAGGGGGCAGTCACAACTTCTCTGGACAATCTCTTCCAGTACCTCACCACCCTCATAGTAAAGAATTTCTTCCTTATATCTGATCTAAATCTACCCTCTTTCAGTTTAAAGCCATTACTCTGTGTCCTGTCACTCCATGCCCTTGTAAAAAGTCCCTCTCCAGCTTTCTTTAGGCCCCCTTCACGTACTGGAAGACTGCTATAAGGTCTCCCCAGATCTGTCTCTTCTCCAGGTTGAACAGCCCCAACTTTCTTAGCCTTGCTTCATAGGAGTGGTGCTCCAGCCCTTTGATCATTTTTGTGACCCTCTTCTGGACCTGCTCCAGCAGGTCCATGTATTTCCTGTCCTGAGGGCTCCAGAGCTGGACGCAGGACTCCAGCTGGGGTCTCATCAGAGCAGAGCAGAGGGGCAGAATCCCCTCCCTCGACCTACTGGCCATGCTACTTTTGATGCAGCCCAGGACACGGTTGGCCTTCTGGGCTGCAAGCACACATTGCCGGGTAACGCTGAACTTCTTGTCAACCAACACCCTCAAGTCCTTCTCCTCAGGGCTGCTCTCAATCCATTCTTTGCCCAGCCTGTATTTGTGCCTGGGATTGTCCTGACCCATATGCAGGACCCTGCACTTGGCCTTGATGAACTTCATCAGGTTCACACGGGCCCACTTCTCAAGCCTGTCAAGGTCCTTCTGGCCTGCATCCCTCCCCTCCATCGTGTCGACTGCATCACACAGCTTGGTGTCATCAGGAAACTTGCTGAGGGAGCACGCAATCCCACGGTCCACTTCGTCAACAAAGATGTTAAAGAGCACCAGCCCTGGTACTGAGCCCTGAGGCACACCACTCATCACTGCTCTCTACTTTGACCTTGAACCTTTGACCGCAACTGCTTGAGTGCAATCACCCAGCCGGTTCCTTATCCACTGAGTGGTCCATCTGTCAAATCCACGTCTTTCAAATTTAGAGACAAGAATGTTGTGAAATCAGTGGAAGTCATGGTGCTCAACATGGTTTAACATTCAGGGAATAAGTAATTCATATAAATATATTTTATTTTTTTTTAAGACACTATGTAGAACTGGCATTGAGATGGGACAGTTCTGGACAATCACTTTAAAGCAAACACGTTTTCATACCATATGAAGAAAGCGGAACAATGTAGGCCCTGCATCTCTTCTGCACACAAATTCATGTGAGTCAAAGCCTTGACTGACACTCTTTGTGGAGATTATCCTTCAACAATCCAAGTAATTTCAAAAGCTTGATAGCTCATTTGATATTCTTTTTCTTTTTTGTTCTTGTGTTGATAGATCATATCACATCTACCTGAAATTGCAAAGACTGTCTTTTTCTATTACTATACATTCTTTATATATGCTACATTCTTTAGGGGTTTAAATTCTAGGAGCTAGAAATGGGAACATAAAAGAAGCACGTGGATGCTGAGAATTTCTGTTTTCACTTGTAGCATCAAAATCTTTTCAAGCAATTTAATAGTTGTGAACCCACAAAGATATGGATTATGAAATACTTGTCATATAGGTACACGTATGTGCACAAACTATTTTTACAGTGAGAAACTTTAGAAGGTGTATGTGCTATCAATATCTTAGATGTTGTATCTACCATTAAAATGTCAACCAAGTCACAATGGTCAAGATTTTCTCAGACTGTTTTTAGGTTCCCACATCCTTATTTGAAATGGATATGCAGGAAGTTAGTTAATTTTTAAAAGCTCTGAAACCTTACTAATTTTTACTGATTTCAGCATGATACGGTATTTATAGATATTTTCAGAGACAACAGCATTCTAGGAAGAGCTGTGTACTTTGTACCCTGTAAAGGAAGGAAATTGCGAGCTGTGCTTCCCAGCCAATTTCCTTCACTGGAAACTTCTGGGTTCTCAACACCTTTTGCTGAAAAGCAGACTCTTACTTACGTTTACTTACTTAAGTTACAAAATTTTGCTATATATAAACTTCCACAATCATTGTAATGTTACAGTTAATTAAAAAAACCCCAACCCCTATGCACAGGTTTAACCTTAAAGACAAGTCTTTTCATTTTATCCCCAAGTTAAGTGCAGGTCAGTGTCATACATTTCTGCAGACTTGACAGATGCAGTAGGTGATTCCTTAAGCAAACACAAACCTAAGTAGAGGCCATATTTGCACAGATAGCTATCAAGTCAAACACAATAAGCCCCGATTTCATTACTGAGCACAGTGCAATAAGCACATACAGCCTCTGATCAGAAACACATTTCTTCTGGTATTTCAGCCCTAGAACATATTGAAGGATCCCTGTGGCCAAATAAAGTAAGTTGAAAAACCATGTGTAATGAGAAGCAGGATATTATCCTGTTTGTCACTTTTATGAGGTCACATGCCTTCTAATGTTAAAGCTGGATCGTATAGCACTTTAGTCCCAGAATAAGTAAGTAAACACTGAGTCACCCCACTTCCTGTCCCTGCTCCTTCCTCCCTGACCCTCAGAGAAACTGTGGAAAGAGCAAAAGAAAGAGAAAAAAAGATGACTTACATTTGCTAGGATTTAGCTTCTGGCAAGAGGCATTATGAGGAATTCATTTCCTGGCACATAATTTACATGTCCAGTCCTCCCTCCCACTCCTTTTTTTTCTCCCACCCTTCCCCCTATTCCCCTTCCAAGCTATCTTCTCTCCCCGCAGCATTCGCCACAGCTTCCTGCCTTATGTTTGCTTTCTATTTTCATATCCATGGGAAAGGAATCTGCTCTAGCACAAGGCTGCTATCCCGCCTGTGCTTGTGCCGGCTGCCACTGACACCTTTAGCTTAGGCCACAGATATTGAGACTTCATTAAGTGATGCTGAAGTACCGAGCAAATGACAGTCATTAAATTCTAGCAGAGTCAGCTGGAGAAATCTGATGTTCTCTTTGAGGCTTTTGCTTTCTGCTAGTGAGCTCCAGACAAAATAAAATAATTTTCAATTTTAAATATTCAATCTAAATCCTGTTTTAGGATTTTATTTTAGGGAAAAGACAGTCATGTCCTTCCTGCTCATTAAAGGTCTCTCTGTTGTGTATCTTTGATGCTGCTTTGGGCAGCTCTGCTACTTTCATCCTCTTAGAAATAGGCTCATTACAACATCCACCTCACAGAGTAACACTTCAAAGAGCTTTGGGAAGGACAAAGGGAGGAATTTAGAAACAGAGCCAAGTGGCTCTCAAGTATCTTGACTAAATTAACTTTGTATTACGAGTTACTGGCCCAGTTGCAATTTTGAGAGGAGGAAACAAAGAAGTAACTCTGTGTGCTTCTTTCATGCATTTATATCAAATTAATAAACACACTTGAAATCTTCTAGGATTCTCTGCCATAAATTCTGCTAAAATAAGCAGGCACCACAGTTGTCACATCAAACTTACAGTTGCTTTGGAGTTGTTAAAAAAGGCGGGTTGACATTATAACTCAACTTATATTGACAAGATGATAGAGCCAACGTTAATTAACCAGTGAGATTAACAGAGGAAACAGGGAGTTCTCAAAATCTTTATCTCCAGAAATAGCAGTAACCACGTACATTTTCAACACACTCAAATTTACCATAGCTGTCATGATTAGTGTTATTGGTCATTCTCCAATCTAATTTCATTACTTCTGACATATTTACTTAGGACTTCAGTTAGGAAGTCATTATCATTACAATATATTGTTTGTACTATGTGCTTTCAGCACAAATCACAGTGCTAGGTGCTGTACAAATACAAGCTGCTTAAGCGACACTGTCCCAGAGAAATACGATGTGAATTAGAGAGCTCAGCCATACCCCGAGTGCGGTAGTTGTGCTGCCTAACAGTAGTGGGCAAAGCAGTCTAGCCCTTGTGCATGAGTATGAGCTTTACCCTCAGCCCATATTTTCATAGTCCCTGCCATGAGAAGGGTTTTTCTTCTTTTGAAATATCAGATGATCCTAGTTTAAGTAGTAATGATTCTTGACATAAACCCTTTGTATGTACTATAAGTCAAATGCAGACGTCATTCCTTACTGGAACAACTGGAATGGCCTTTGAAAACATGTATATTGGTCTCTCTCAAAGACAGTACAAGGAAGAGACAAGTTGACTTGAAAGTTTAGGCTTTATTATTTGTTCTATTTATTCTGCCTTTTGAGCATCTTCACCAGAAGGTTTTCTGAACAAAGCAGAGCATCATTTGTCTGATTTCCCAGTAACATAATCTAATCCTGCAATACTTAGTTAGGTTCAAGCCATTTTTAGTTTAGAAAGTTCCTCTTTAACTAGCAGGTGTTTTACAGGACCTAACATTACAATGCAAGTTGTGCCTTCTACTGTGAAAGTATAGTAAGCATGGAGTAAACAGAGAAAAACCACCAGGAAGCCTGCACCTCTTAGGTGCTGGGATGGAGGGTGCAGATGGCTGCCATTGATCAGGCCTAGACGCCACACATTATCTGAGAAGAACTGTCATAGTCCCTTGACCACACATACTTCTACTCAATTGTCCTAGCAGGGCTTAAAATATGTGTCTCCTTGAACCATTAATTTCCCTCTTGCAGAGAGCTACGAATGAGCTATGATTTTACTGGGAAAAAAAGAGAGAGATCTGTATCAACTTTTGCTAATACACAAATTTTCTTTCAAAAGAAAATCTGACTTTGTGTACTTTGGTCTACCCACATCTCTTTGTGAAGTGTGAATTCAGTGCTAATATAATTTCAAATTCTTCTTCATCTGGGTTTGACAGGAATCCCAGGACTTCCAGTCTGGTGAAAGAAAACGGATAATGAAAACATGACTTGGATTGATCCCTAACCTGACCAAATTTGAGGTAGAGCAGTTGGGGACCAACAATGAAGCTATTCACTAGCTTATTCATTCCACTTATAGAGGAATCTACTTCCCAGCCATTCCAGCCCGTATCAGCCTACCTAACTGAAAGATATGGTGATGAATCGACTGCTCCAATTTTGTGAAGTTTGTTACCTGCTGTTAGACGTGTTAAATTGGAGATCAAGCATCACTGCCATTTCACTTTTAATATCTCCTACAGCTGCAGCATTCTTCCAAGTTATCATTTAAATTTCTAATTTACGATTCTAAAGAAAATATTGACAGGTTATTTCATGTGCAACCTGTATGGCAAATTGCACTTAGCTCCATAAGAACTTTCATATTTTCTGCTAGTTTTCCTGTCCATTATTTTATATTTTATTATCATAGGATTTCTTGTAAATAATAATGTGAGATTTCTTGTAAATAATAATGTGAGATAGCCCTCTCCATTACATTCCTTTATATCATTCTTGTGGTAATCAGATAGTGATTGCTCTACTGAGATGTCTGTTCTTAGAAGTAAATTCTGAGACATATGTAACCAGTCTGCTCTTCAAATTTTGTCTGTGAAACCCAGATACACTTTGGAAGTATCGTCTTAATGCTGCTAAATTCTGCTCAGCCCTGATTATTCTGAGGTGTGTAGCTTTTTTTCCACCCAGTGCAATAGGTAGAGGGTCCACTGGTTTACTCGTGGTTACTTCAAACTACATCCTTCTTTTGTAACAGTTTCGACCTCTCCTCTGAGTCTCTTGAACCAGACAGGAGTTTCAGTTTCATTTCTTCCCAGTACGGCTGATACGTGGTCCTCTAGCTCTCCTTACTGTAGAATGGTAGCTCACCCTAAAGTTGTCCTCATCTGTTTTACAACTCCAGCAATGAAATAAAAGTTCTTTCTGGCAGATTTGATTTGACAGCTGGGACAACATCCAACTACTAAAATATCGTAGGTTTAGTAAAAGACAGAGAGAAATCCTATCCGTTTCATAAATAAGAAAGCTACAATAAAAAGGGCTGTGAGTCTGTCTGCACTTATGGACTACCCAGCCTACTTGGAGATTACTCTAGGGTGGAGATTAAGAGTTGTCACTGTTTTGGGACCTTGGAGTGTTATGTTTTGCCCTGGACATGATACCTCCATGTGATACTTTAATGCTATTTTGTATTTTTCTCTTTACTGTATACCATATTAAAATCAGCCTTCTTTCTGATCAATCGCAGTCTCCCGTTCAGAAGGCTGCTTAACATTTACACTTCAGTAACAATTCTGGAGAATCTTCCTGGCGTAGGCAGAACCCGTGCTAGAAGTTAGGAGAAGAGTGCAGGCACCTGCAATGTAATCTAGTTAAGTCTGTATGTACATGCAGCTTAGGTTCTTGCAAGTTGAGTAAATCGGAAAACCTTGAATTGTCCACGTTAGTCTTGCTTTGGGCACCGATGGTGTCGTGTCTACAAGACAAGGCATCCGTATAAAGAGATTAATCTTCCTTCTTCAAACAGCAGAAATGTCTGCCAGATGCTGCGTGGACTGTGGGATCAAGTCTTCCCTTTAGGAAAATTCTCTTTAGGTAGAGTAGCAGTTCCCTGTTCCTAGTTTAGCTGATCTCTGAAAGAATTTCCCAAAGCAAAGACCAGACTGTAATGCAATTTCCTAAACCTTCCCAGTCTTATTCTGTCACTGGCCAGAGAGATTATGGGCACCGACAGCAAGTCTCAACAGCAATATTTTCTCCACCAGTATATCACGGGCAGAGCCAAACAGCCCATGCAGGGACAGAGCCCTTCCATAACTGCAGTTATTCCTCACTATTTCATTCACGTTTCTATTGGCATGGGCACACTGTCAACATTGTGGTTTTGATATAGCAGGGCCCTAGCACAGTGATCATTATGACCTTCTTTAATGTAGTAAGAAAAGTCTTTCTCTGACTGTGCCTAAGCAAATCTAGAAAGCTTGAGATATTTTTCCACCTTTGTCATTTCTGTCTCTAACTCTATGGTGTATATTTTCACAAGAAACTCAGAAGTATTTGAGCAGAATATTTGCTGACAACTTGCCTTGAGGAAATAAACTTTTATAACTAAACTCCCAGAAAAAGCTCTTTTAAGGCAGTTCAAGGTTTACTGTCTTGAGGGTGATTCTTTCAAAGTTAGTTCTTCCTCTGAAATTGTCACCATTTTTAACACAGTTGATGTTTAGGCAGTGAAATACTGGTCTCAATTCACATCTTAGCTCCTCTCAGCCCTTCCCCCAACATTAGACCCTAATCTATTTTTCTGATTCCATTTAATAACTGTTTCAGGCATACCTTCATGGAGAAAATGACTGAATTTTACCAAGTTCTTAGCATACCCAAAGGAACATCCGTGCTCAGTGTATGAGGAAACATGACTTCTACTGAAGTTGATTGGCTCATAATGTTTGAAAGCTATCTGCCATATGCAAGCAAATAAGATCTTCCTTGGAAATATTAGCTCTTGTATTTCACTATTCCATTCTCTTACTTCTCTATCTGTTGCACTGTCGTCTGAAGAAAATCCTGTTCGGACGAATCATACTGTGTTTTAAAATCTGCTTACTAGAAAGCTGAGTTTAGTGCTTGTATAATTTCATTCTATCCTATTTTGAGCAATGTAGCAGCCTCTGTAACAGATTCAAAAGCAGCCAGTAATGGCTTATATTGTATTATTAACAAATCTCGTGATTTGCTGGGAATCTTGGTCACATATGAACTTTTGAAAAAGTGTGCTATTTGCAGCTGCTGTCCTTTGGACAACTTTTCTTTCCCTGCAGTCCCTCTCATAATGATGGGTAGATTCTTCAGACATAGCTACTTTAATTGTGACACACTCTTACCAGCACTATGAGTGCATCTAATTCATCATGCAGTGTCCTAGAATGTCATCCTTCTACAACATATAAATATATTTCTATTTTTAAGACACTTCCATATAAGGAGAAATCAAATCCTGACACATTTCTCAAAATTGTGACATATCTCTAGGTGACCATTGCCTCATTACACTTCTCAGTTCTTAGTAAGTTTCGCTCTCAAAATCTTAGGTTTATTGACTTCTGCAATTTTCAACAGCTCAAAGGAATTCATAGCGATAGGAATACATTCATGAACTTGGGCTGCTTTCTCATGGGAATGTAGTTTATGTATTTGTTTAGTTTCTGAGGAAAAAAACCCGACTTATTTTTTTCAGGGAAGCTAAGAAATCAGAGGCAACTGTAAAAGACAAATAACGGAAAGGGCTGACAAAGTGGGACTAGAGGGAAAGGAATGCGATAGGCTTTTTTCTGTCTTTAGTGGCAGTTAGTCCTCATTTTACCCCAAAACTGCTACTCATGTCTTCATGGGGAACTACATTCCCTTGTTCCCTTAAGGCAGAAATAAAACCCAATGATCTGAGTTCTTTTCCAAGAAAAAGACTAAAAGGTACATTTTTTTCTTTGATGAAATGTCATTCTAAAGGCCTCTAGATAAATAGATATTACAAGCAACCTAATATTTCTTGCACTGTGTGCAGGCTAAATGATCATTGTAGGTCCCTTCCAACCAATCTATACTTTTCTAAAATATCTTGAGAGTTGATAGCATACAACAGTATCTAGGTGCTTGTGTTTGCTATAGACTTCTGTAGCAGTAGCAGATAATTTTGTTTCCAGTCCATAACTTATATAGGTTTCCATAGTAGAAAGACTTTTTTTGCTTGTCTTAAAATTACACACATTTCATAAAAAAAAGCTCTATTTTAAATACTACTTGTAATTTTTGAAAAAATCCCTCCTCTTTTAACACTTATTAGTTTAAGAAGAAATATTTGAAGTATTTATTTTTACTGACAACAAAGTCAAAATTAATCCTTTGGCAGGATGACAGATTCCAGTTACAAATGTGTTCTGAAAATTCTGTATGAATTTTTCTAAGGTATTTACTGAAATTATCAGTCATATTTTCTAATCTAAGGATCATTTGAACTTCTAAGGAAAATGAACCTAGACAGATACACAAAAATAGAATTTCAAAATTTTATCCGCAACATGGGCTTATCAAGTTTATATACACAGAGTGAACGCATTGTGCTTAGCTAGCTATTGTCTCAGCACAAGAACACAGAGAAGTATCTCACGGCTGATGTAAATCATGTATAAATACAGAATTCTCTAGTAATTAATAATTAAGTTTTGTCTATAAATTCATTATTTTTTTGTATTCATGCAGCTTGGGACATGCCGTGAGTTGTTAACCTGCTAAGGTATGTGAAATGGGATAGCTTACATCATCTGGGGTTACTGTGCTGTTTGCATGGTCATTATGGAATGGAAGAGATAGTCGAGCTTGATGAGATGGTACCCTCTGTGGCTGGTCTTGCTGCCGCCTGTAAGACCTCCAGGTTCCTCTGGCTGTTCTGGGGTCAACAGAGCAATCACTGTGCCAGTCACTAGACAAAAAGTCAGACAGATTCTTTCTGCAAGATGAAAAATGAGATGGCAGAGTTCAGTGATTAAGGCAGTGGTCAAAGAGATTAATGTGACCAAACTGAGACACTGAACTGATCAGACATAATTCACAAACTAGTATTACTCCAGATAACATGACAAAGTACTCTGGCCCAGGGAGATCTATTTTTGATGTACTGGCATCTGAACAAGAAAACTGGAATTAATGGTCACATAATTTGTTTCCCACTCCCACCCCTCTTAAATTATTCGACAGGGCTCATGGGAGAGCATAGAGGCTTAATGCCAAGGCTGATGAAAACAAAGGGCTACAAACTGAGATATTAAAATGAAGCTTTCATTTTGCAGTCACCAGGATTGTTTTCAGCCATGTGTACGTAACGTTATTCTATCAGCTCAGTTCTCAAAACTGTATAATTATTCTTGCTGAAGGCTGGGCACAAGCTAATACGCTCTGCCTCCACAATTTCTGGACTAAAACTGTTGCTGATGGAACAGATATATCTTCGTCTATCTGCATAAATTTGATACAAAGTAATTATATTAGGGTTCATACCAGCTTAGCTAAGTTGGTTCATAGTTTAAATCGATGTAAGATGTTATAAGTGGTCCTAGGTTTCAGACACAAAGGTTTCTTCAATGTTTGCTCATGGCCATGGAGCAGCAGCCTACGTATGGAGGCTATTATACTTGTAAGTGACTGTTGTGAGTTAAATTCAAGTGAAAACAACTAAAAATGCTGTCTAGAATTTGCTAAGTCTTATTTGCACAAGGATAATAATATTTGTCTGAGGTTGTATTATGTTACTACTACTCTGTGTGTTGCCAGCCAACAAATTGGTTGTTGACTTTTTTTTTTTTTTTTTGTTCTTCCTTTCCTCCTAAAAAAGTAGGTTTTTGATGGTGGTTTTTGGCTGGAATTTCTTGACCTTCAGGCAAAGTGGTGTCTTCTTTCTCGCCTTAGCAGGTACAGCTGCAAGCATGGTTCACTAACTGAACTAAAGTGTTTTCCAGGCAAGATGACAGGTACATAGATGGTACAAAGTGGCAATTTGCAGGTATTAGCTGGCAATAAACAAAGTGGTTTTTTAAGAGTCAGTTGCGAAATAACTTGCAAGCAAGCAACTTCTCTGTATGTGTACTTCTCTATGGTACTTTCTGTCTGGCAGACCTATTGTTCTGCCCACCTTGGGTAGCTGCGTTTGCGAAATACAATGTAATATTCCATTTCTTGCTAGTTTAAACGTGGGCTCAGCCCTGCACTAACCATGGCTGCATAGCTCCCAGGCAGCTCACAGACAGACTGAAGCCAGGCTTTTTAAAAGCCCAATCAGACAGTACTCACATGGGCCTGCAAAACTCTATATAGGATTTAACCATCATTATGTCAAAGGAGCCTTTGAATATTCATTTCTTTTCAGAAATAATGGTTCTGAAAGTTCCCAGCATTGGCTACATGGTAACATTTTGCTCCCACTGGTCTCACCTATAAGGATGAAGGTCAGAATCGAGTGGATGGGTTGATTGTAGCACAATGTAATGTCTACTGGCCTATTTTTACCCTCAGAAGGAGCTAGAACCTTTTATTCACATTTTATATTCATTTATGCCCATTTGCTAAGTAATTCTTTTCTTCTTCATCTTTCTATACCCTGACACCTTAATCTTGCTGACATCTTACAATAGTTAATGAGAAACAGCTCCCTGTATTTTCATTGCTCGCTTTCCCTCTCTTATACGCTAAGGAGTCGGATGATAGTTTACTTTGCAAGACTTGAAAATGTTGTGTTGTACTTCTCTTTTGAAGAATACATATATATATTAACAGGGCTCAAACCAAGAGCAATAATGACAGCCTTATAAACATGATTACTAGCTGAGACACAGGTACAGACACTCTCTTGAATATATCACCCAGGTATTATTTTCAGCTCCAGACCTGAAAGCAATTTCCATATTTTATAGACAAAAAACATGACACCTAGCTCCAGGAGAAGCACAACTGACCTAATATCTTTGGAAACACAATACTTCTTCTAAATAACCCTATTTCAGGGATATCTATAAACTCTCTGTCATGAGGGTATTTCACTAATTCCAGTTCCCTTAGAGTCTATCATCTACTTAAGACATGCAAATATTTTTAACAAGCAAGATGTCTGGCTCTCAAGAGGCAAGGTGTTCTGAGAAAACCAAAAATTAAACTCTGTTAAGCTAGTGCTCAAAACCTAATGTAATTAGCACTGAAATAAAAACAAAACCAACAAGGAGTTGAATCTGTTCTTAACATATTTTCAAAAATCTGGATAAGAAAATCCAGGTGGCTGGGTAAATCATAAACTACTGTTTATGGTATTAATGTGAAAGAAAGCATTATCAAGTGGGCAGGTTGCACTCATGGCACTCTCAGCAGAGATGATTTTGCGTGTCTCTTCCTTGATTTCTCTCCATGTGCTGAAATCACGACAGGAGTATTAGAAGAATTATTGAGCCAGTCATTGATGAGTTGAAGAGCTATTACCTGTACACTGGGTACACCTTGTCTTTTCCTGCCAGGTTAACTGTTCTAAGACTGAAATAAAGAATGTTTTGTTAAAAGAAATCCTAGCTCTACACAGATAAAGGAAAATACGCTTTTTATCTGAGCAGGGAAGACTGTTTGTTTATGCTAGTGTGCCATATATGAAAAAGATTACCTGTTTCTTCCAGATAGGAATTGTGCCCAATGATATCTCTTCTTCTAGGGCAATATCTGGGTTGTGAATTCAACAGCCTCTCCGTACATACAGCTTTTGAAGTCCTGTTGAAACTTTGACTTCAGTGTGCCAAACCTACATCTTTTTATTACCAGCAGTCATGGCAAAGAGTAAATCTGTCCAGACTCTGTGTCTGCACCAGTGAGACACCTACTTGATCTCCTCCTGACCTTACAGCCTGGCAAAAGAAATCCAGAGCAGTCAAAATTGTTTTAGATGGTTGCTTCTCAGGTTTGGTTGGGAAGTGTAATATTCTAATTTATTCTTTTTCGGAAATTGATGGGAAGGGCTTTCCTGGTGATGACTGTTGTAGAAACTTTTTCTGAATCCAATATATTTATGTTACTGTCTCTTCTTTCTCAGTATTACTTGGCAGCACTATTCTAGCTTGTTTTGTCCACAAGATGTTTAGGTTGTATGGAAATACATGACTTTTACACTGTCATTTAAAGTTTTATCACTTAGAAAAATTAGTTCTCTTATGAAATTCTGGTAGTTCCTTATAAATTTAGCATGTTAACTCTGCTAATCTAATAACTATTCTGTGCACTGTTTCATATATCTGGAAGTCAGGGAGGAAGGGTAGTGGTGGAGTCATGGACCTCCAGCGTGGGTCTGGTAATATAGGTGTTAAATGAGTTAAGGTGGTAATTTACAACATTTAGCAGAAGATACTGAATAGCAACAGGCATGAAACTTATTCTGCAGTATGGTGGTTTGAGCTGGGTCTTCTGCCGTGATTTGCTGTTTGCAACTGTCCTGGTTCAAAGCAATAGTATATTTTATGTACCTGTGTCTGTCTTATTTCCCATTGAGTTCCTCTCACTGCTCTTGAGAAACCAAACAGTTAAAAAAGATCTTTGATAACATGAACCTCTATCTGCTCTGTTGTTCCAAACACAGTTTCTGAATATCCTGAGCTAACTTATCTTCATTTTTTCCTCAGCAATGGTCCTTCTGAAGATAAACTATTCCTACTGTAATCCATTTTTTTGGTTTGTGTGTGTTTTTTTTTTCTAGGTTATTTGGCTTATAAATCATAAAGTGTCCTGAAAAAACAGGAGCTACCCAAGACACAGTAGAAGCTCTGCTAGCTCACTGATGACTAGGAATTCTTCAAATACTCAATTTCATTGCAGAAATTCAGAGCTTACCTCAAAGCTGGAGAGTGTATCACAGTGAATGTCATGAGCTGATGCAAAGCTCATCCCTAATAAAACCCGTCTACCTTTATGCTTCCTCATACAGATTCCGATAACATTAATGGCTCCCTAATATACATAAAATAAAAGTCTTTGGTGAGGATGAAGCACTGGCCGAACTGCTAGCGTGCTGATATGGCTGACTTCAAAACAAATTCCCATTGAATTCTTCATTCATCTAGCAAGAAATTATCCCAAAGCTGGCCTAGAACACAATGATTTGTGAGCCATACTGTAGATTAGGACTAAATCAAAGCCTCCTTAAAAATATCTTTTGCTTTTACCCACAGGCTAACTCAATTCTTCTTTCCTCTGGCCAGAATGCATGCCAGTGAAGGAAAAAATTATTTCCTGAAACCATGCTGCCTTCAGCAATTTCAAATAGCTCTAAATTATGTGTAGGTATCTCATTTCTTATTGATATTTCTCCTTTAATATTACTGAGCTCATACGTCTGCACTACTGATTTAGCATATTTTTTTGTAAATATCAGTTCCAAATTACTAACCCTCTTTGGGCACTTATCATTGTTCTGGCTATCAAGAATTAAGCAAATATCAGAAAGTTCTTGTATTCTTTTCTCCTCAATCCTGGCTTATAATTTACTTGAATTTACAAAGCCTTGCAAACTTCAGATACTTTTAGTGATCTGTCTGCTTTAGTGTTATCATAAAACCTTTTAACATTTCACCTTTGCATTCTTCAGGATGTGATCTTTAGCTTTCTCTGGAAGCACTAAGACAAGAATTAATTCTGCCTCCCCAACAATATCAAATTTCTCTGTCAACAGCATCCTACTTTTATTCCATAATGGTCCTATTAATGTTTTCCTTGATAGTTTGCTTATCTACATGCAAAATTTCAGACTGTAAATGAGAGCAACTGGGAACAACTCCACGTATGTTTTCAGGTCTAAAAATACAAGGTACACCTCTTAACCCATGGTATATACGCAAGCTTTTGCACACTTCTGCTATTCATATAAATGTAACATGCCTTTATTATGTGGTACACATTGTCGTTTGTGTATTTATTACTAAGCACAAAAGAGTGATGTCTTCAATTTTTTTCATCTACATTTTTCCCATTAGCTGGGGACTCTCACTCTCAGATATTCCTTTTCAAATGTAAGAAAAGAATCGTGCCAACATAGAACTAAATTTGAACATCATTTAGTGTTTGAATCTCTCCCTTATTCCTTGCATTAAAGTTCGTTGGACCAGGATTTAGAGTTCAGTAATGTTTACAAGTTAAAAATGGAGACATTACACGTGTCCTCTTTACTGCAGCAATTACTGAAACGTGACTGATGTTCTTCTAAAATTCACTTCTTTACTACTAAATTAATCTTATAATTTCCTTTATATATGATATCTTGATAAAAAAATCCCTAATGTATAAATTTTTCAAGGATTTCTTGCTCCCTTATTCATTCTTTACATACTGAATTTCCAGAAGGAAAATAGCTTACCGCTGACCACAGAAATGAAAATGAAAAAAAACTATATAAAAGTATTATTAAAGAAAATACTCTGCATAAAAGAGAAGTTCCTCATAACTTATCCCTTATACTTCTTATCTCTTTATCCTGTCTCCAGAATCATCCTTTAATCCTACTTTTACATTTTCCTGAAATAGATACCTCAAAAGTTGCTGTAATATGGGAAAATGTCAGCTCTAATAATACATATGCTTGAGATACAGTAGTCTTTCTCTTCAGAGGAATATAATCTAGTCTTTTATTAGTAATACAAGTGATCTTCAGAAAGAGATGCTAAGGAGAACTGAACTTTCTTCTCTGTTTTGAATTCACTTTGTTAAAAAAGGTAAATTCCAGGATTATGTCTGTCATTCAAATTATCTCATTTTCTCTACTTCACCGCAATATCATCTACAGCTGGATTTGCCTCCCCTCATCTTATACAAATTTTATGTTTCCTACTCATGCATTATTCCCTCCTATGGCCTGGGTTGATTCATTTGTAGTTTTTGTCGTATTACTAAGGTTTTCCTGCACTAATTCTTTAAGAATCTTAGGGTTTTCCAGTTACTCCTGTTTGAGTACATACAGTTCCAAGCGTATCCTTTTTGGATGCAGTCACTTCTGTTTTCCAGCTCCTCATTTGCATTAGCATTCCTGACTTTATATTTAAAGAATTTGCCCCCATACATCAGTCCAGTGGGATGACTGGAGTTCTGACTTAGTACATCACAGTAGACCAATAACATCTGCTTTCGGTCCTCCACTCCTCAAATTATTCAGAAATAAATCTGATTCTGCTATAGTATGTAAACTTATCAAAAGCATGTGTATGATTTAGGAGTCTACTTCATATTCTCATAACTGATGAAGCTGTCAGGCCCAGATTTTGCTAAAAGTATTGTCTAAATTTTTAGCTGGACTGCTATTCTAATTATGTCTGGGTGCCTAGTTCATTGCTTTCAGTGTACTTTCAAAGTTTCCTGCAGTGATCATTCAGATTATCAGGCATTTAAGCAGCTTTCAACAATCTTGCCTTTGAAAGCTGGATCTTCAGAGTTTCCTAAGGCATTTCTGAAATTTCTACCAATTCTCTTTGGTTTAGTGAGAAATCACTGCACAGTAAATTTACTTCATTTATCTTTCCCAAGGTACCTAATTAATTCCCATTTCTTTTAAGAAACATTTGAAAAATAAATCATTATTGATTCTATACAACTTAATACCAGGCTTTACCTAAAAAAATTCCTCTTAAATGCATATTCCTGTGACCCATGCCTCTGTTCTGGATAATGAGTACAGTATTTGAAGATTTTAAAAATATAAGTCTAACTCACATATTCTTTTACAGATCAGGTCAGGAATACACTCTTTGGAGAAATATCAGGAAATCAACCACCAAAGCAATAAATAATAGCAGGCATAACAGTGAAATGCTCAAAATAAAAAGAAGAAAATCGTACACTAAAATAAAACTGTGACAAGCACCACAAACCTGATGAAGAAGAAAGGGCCACAGTTTTGTTCTCTTTTCGCTCTCAGAGAGGTTAATTATTTTTCAGCTTTGGCAGAAAAATTACTACTAAATCTGAGTGCATGTCTAGGGAAATGAAGTTGGTGATAACCATAGGAATATTATGTACTGACAAATCAAAATGAAAATGAATTACAGAAGCTCTTCCACAAGTGTAATCCATCTTACTTTTAAAGTTGTCTTCAAGTTTATTCTCTGCTGTTTATTAGGTCTTTCACCTGAAGAGAGGAGAGTGGCCATGTTTTCCCTACTCCTTTCCATGATGCATTTACCCATGTATTGACTGATGTCTACACAGTGCTGATTTACACAGATACTGCTTTCCTGGCATTGAGATGGAAAAAATAGATTAGAATAAAACAGGATTTTGGAAGTTAGTCTTTATGGCCTGGCAACAGGATTTGTTTTCATTTTCTTCACAAATTCCTATTTGTGAAAGCTTTTGAGAATTGTGGTTTGCTTTCATTTGGTAAGCAAGTGAAATAAAAACAAAATCTTTCAATTGTTTTGGGAAATGGGGCAGAAAAGAGGCAGGTATCTTTTCTGTGGCCAAAATTTACTGAATGGCCTTGGTCTTCAGGGAAGTTTTCATTTAAAGTTTTGTTGACAGAAACAAGTTCCAGTAAATGTCTTAATTTAGGTGAAACAGCATATTTTGCTAAAACTATGATTAGCTGAAAAGGTCCTGGCTAGCTCTAGCAGGAACACAGAAATTATATCATGTTGTTAGTTTGGTTTGCAGTCTGCTGACTTCAGTATGCTTTTATGTTGTTTAAGCATCTGCACAGTAAGTGTGCTGCTGCTTCAAGCTGAAATGATCAGGAAAGCAAAGGAAGAAGCTGCAGCTTCTCATCATGTCCTTTCTTCCCTTGTCCTGCCAGGTGGCTGGCTCTGTTCTGCTGCTTCCAGGGATTTCTCTCTCTCTCTGTACGGCTGGCAGCTAACTGATCTCCCCTGCAGCATTTTCCCCAGCTTCTGCTATTCTCTGTTCACTGGTCTCAAAGGTTGAGACCAGGGGTGTCTCCTGGGACCCCTTTCTCCTGGTCACCTGAAACATCCAGGCAGCTACTGATCCAGGCAGCGCTGTGTGCTTTTCCTGCTCCGCTTTCCCCGGGACCATTTTCTTCCATGATGCACACTCTCGAGATGCGCCACAGGTCGGTGAAGGTTCTCCTCTTTTCCATACCTTCTCTTGTTTTGAGCTTAATCACTGCTAATCCCCAGGACTGTACCCACCATTTCTTTCCAGCAGGCAAGGAATTTCTCCCTCTCTTCATCTGTTTGTATCCCATTCCCAAAAGACACAGCTGGAGCTTGAAAGTGATAATTAAATCCAACAGAGGAAGTTAAACTAATAGCAGAGCTCCTTAATACATTTTTGAAAATCACAGCACTTAGGGCTTTGAGTACCCTGAATACAGCCACAGTTTATCCCAGAGGGCTGCAGAAATCTGCTGTTAGGCAACTCAGTGGGACCAAGGTATCATTTCTTCCCAAAGCTGCAGAAACAAAATGTAGCACTTTCAACTGCAATACCTAATTGTGAACATTCAAAGCACTAAATATTTTGACAGCTGGAGAAGAAAACATGTCCTGGAAATGTCCAGGATTGTTATTCATAAAATGATGCAATGAATAGAAAATCTAGTTACTTTAATGTATAAAAAACTGAAACCTTGCATTTCCTGACAGAATCTAAATAACATCTTCCCTTAGAAAGGAAAAAGGGCAAGAAATCCTTTCTAGGTGGTTATTATGTCATGACAAATGGTACGATAGCCTCTCTGTTAGAGTGATCTGGATAACACTCCAGCCAGACAAGACCTTCCCCAACTTCAAGGGTCTTTGGATGAAGCTCTTAACCATACAGAAAAGATAGCTTCACATTTGTATGCAATAAATTACTCACTCTTGATGGTATGCTGTTCCAGTCTAAACAGGCTTCCCCTACACACACACACACACAAAGTGCTTGCACTGGCTGCCAGCACAAAGAGATTAGTCCATATAGGGTCCTGCTTCCTCCTCCCCACTCCAACACAAAAGGCAGATGTACAGGAGCATAGGCCAGTTTTTATCTAGAAATGATTATGAGAAAAAGGAGTTACTCATTTGAGATACGTAGAAATAAATTTACTACAACCAGCTGTCTAAGTAGAGTAAGCGTAACGCAGCCCCACAAGAGAGAGGATGTTTAAATTTTGAGCATCTGATGCTATGCCTTTGACTTACTTAACTGTGCTGCTTTGCTGGGTCGAAAATCTAGTTACTTGAATATATAACGTAAATGAAGACTTATATTTCATGACAGAATCTAAATAACATCTTATCTGTCCAAGTGAAAATCATGTCCGTTACACTAGAATGGTTATGTACATCATCCTTCTAGTTTACACTGTTAGAGTGCTTTTACATCAAAGATGTCATTTTATCTTCCATCAGACATCCAGGAGTTTCTTGTGCAGCCTCTCTCCTCCCACTCTTATTGTTTTACTACCAGCTACCTATGAAATTGTCGCTATGTTTTCTGAGCTGTATTTCACAGGTTGGAGTAAAATATTTTTATAACGTGAGTAAATTCTTCATTTAAAAACATATAAAAGGTATTCCTTTATTCAAAAAACTGTCCGAACTTGGAGCAGCAAGTGTATTATTAGAAGAAAAGTTTCACCATAAAAGCTTTAAATGGCATCTTAAAGCTTTTTAAAAACAGTGTGTTGTCTTTGTGGCTCTGTAAATCACTAGCCTGTTAGAGGTCAAAAGATTATCATTTAAAGGAAGGTTTCATTCTTTATGAGGGAAACTGGTAAACCACAGTTATATAAATAAGCTGTCTGCTCTGAGACTTCATCGTGTGGCAAAATATATCTTTACTGTCAAATGCAGAGATGCTAATATGAAGACAGTCTCTATTGTTTTCATGAGGTGCTCATGGATAGTAGCATTTTGTTTATTGTGACAAAGAGCGGCTGGTGGATCATATATATTCTCAGTGCTCTTTATCTAGAAAGATGAAGATTTCATAGCAGACTGCATACCGTGGCGAGGTACATGTAAGAAGGAAGCATTTCTCAGAGTCAACAAACAGCTGCTCTACTCATTCAAAATTTCCTTGGTTTATATGTTTGACCTTGGGTTAAGTATAGCATTCCAATAATGTGATTCAGGTATCATTATCTTTCTATTTCTTCTCCATATTCTCCCTCTTTAGTTCATCATAACATAGGTTTACAGTAAAATTGCCAGTCTACCTGCAGAAACGTGTGTATGTATGTATAAATTTCAAAGAACTTGGTTGTGAGATGAGATTCTCAAGTGTAAGGTATATAGTGTTATCAGTATGCTGCTATGTTAACCTCTAACAAAATCGTAATAAATTAACTTCAAGCATGGCAGCTTGGATACTTGACTGTCCAACAGCTTTGCTAGTCAGCAACACTACAATTAGGATTTAAGATTATGGAAACTTAAGTGGCTGCAATTTGTAACGCAGAATTCCAGATGCTTTCAAAACTCCCTTTAAAACCCCAGAAGTGCAATGAATGTAAACGCTTGACTCCTATAAGCATGTAGTCACATGAGTAGAAGGAACCCTTTCCTAGGCAAAACACGCAGGCATTAATTTATATTTTTAGTCTTTTTTTCATATGCTGGCAGCTTAATGCTGAAAGAAAGTTTTCATTATCTGAGTTGATAGCTAACAGTCAATGTTGTCTCTGTATCTTTCAGTGACTAGGAAACTGATTTATAACAATACATGGATGCACTGAATTAGAAAAGACAGTTTTAGAGCAGCGACATGTTTTTTTTCCTACAGTGCACACTCCACTGAGATATGTCAAATAGGCTGTGGGAGAGCTGCGTGCACTTGGAAAGGTCCTCCTGCCCACCCTTTCTTTTGCTTCCTTCCCTTTTCCGCTTGTCCTTTTGCCTCCTCCGACTGCGACTGGAGAGCCACTCTGCCAGCCAGAGGGTGAAGGGGAAGGGATGAAAGTCTTACTCCATGGTTAAAAAGGACACAGCAACTGGTGACCTGAACTCCTGGCCCCTTAATCAAACTGAGCCCATCACCTCAGTGGCACAAAAAATTTTCTCTGCTTTGCAGTTTGGCAGTTCAAGATCTTATCCAAATTTCCCCCTAAAGTAGCTCTGAAGCTTTGCTTTTACTTCTGAAAATTCCAGGAAAGATAGGATGATTTCTCAGTGGTACTTCAGTGTCCTAAACTGCTGTTTCAAAGATTGTTTCCTTAACAAAATGTCCACGTGCATTTATAAATCAAACCTCAGTTTTTCTGGCTGAATAAGGTAATTTGCAAACTAGACTTTATATGCCATTTTAATTATTTTCTTTAATGGAATTTCAGAGATAGTATTTAATCATACTAAGCTGTGTATTCAATTTGATTTGCAAACATAGGACAATAGTCCTTTCCTACCCAGTTGTACCTGTGTAGAACAAGCACATCCTCTGTAGCTTTGGACACTAAACACATTCCAACAACTGAAATATTTTTCCCAGCTCTTCCACTGTGTCCACAATGAAAAAGTAAATTTCTTTCACACTTTTATAAACTTTCAAATCCCGTGAGTGGTGTATACCTTTCTAGCCCGAATTTCTTTTCCTTTTGCTAAACAATGAACAAGGAAAAATTTCCTGTAAGATGTCACAATATACATCTATCTGTAACAAGGTGAATCTAGACTGTATATAAAATGGCCTCTCCCTCGAGAAGGCCCATGTGGAATACAGCTCAGTGTGCAAAAAGCACATTTGCAGTGGCATGCATACATATATATATACACACACACCTTGTGCCATATGCAGAAGTTTCTGACATAGACAAAATTGTTATGTTCAGGATAGATATTGTCACAAATATCCACCTGACTGGATGAATGAACTTCGCCTTTCCACATACAAATATAGGCACAATTATGTCTAAGAAAGTAGCTCTCGGATTTGATCTGCCATTGAGTTCAAATCCTTTCATAACTGTTTGGAAATTGTATGCTGTTGTTGGGGACTGCTAGAAGAAAATGATAAGATTTCTGAGCAAAATTTGCGCATAAACATTTGAAAAGAAAGATGACAAGTTCTTCTG
The DNA here is from genome assembly GCF_030867145.1 of Opisthocomus hoazin. Classification (NCBI taxonomy): domain Eukaryota; kingdom Metazoa; phylum Chordata; class Aves; order Opisthocomiformes; family Opisthocomidae; genus Opisthocomus; species Opisthocomus hoazin. The sequence continues at coordinate 41,454,882 of NC_134418.1, read as the reverse complement.
TTTTCCAATGGCAAAATTGGAGTTCCTTAAAATAATGAAAAATAGCTTACAAAACAAATGTAACTTTATTGTCTTAATTGTAATTTACAAATGTAACTTTTAAAATGAATTTAAATATAGTGTTGATTACATATGTGTGTGTTTGTGTACACATGTATTCATATGTACATATCTACAAAAAGGGTAATCATAATGGATTATCTTTTTGTTAGCAAATTGGTAAAATTTGCAAACCAAAATATGTGTGGTTTAGGTGAGGAAGAGTATGCAATCTTCAGAAACATTTCAATTCGGTCAAGCAACTGCATCAGGAGTTTTCACGAGTAAAATAAAAATTGCCAGGTCACTCAACATAATGTTTTTTGTATAATGAAACAACTGAAATATTATCATTATTATTATTCTTGTTGTTACTATTATTATTAAATATCATAATGATTACTATTATTACTGGAATTTGTTTTTATTTTCCACAATAAAGAAAATAATTCACCATGAAATTTCACCCAGTAAGGTTTCACTGAGAAACTGTGGTATAACACAACTTCACAGAAAGAGTTAAGTTCATACTTACTTTACTGACTTAATGGACAGGTTCCAACTTAAAGCAACAAGTTCATACGCAGTCAGTTCCAGCGATGTATTTCAAGTCCTACTTTTTGTTCATATCTGTTCTATTTTTTCATTTTCTCATAAATTCTCTCTCTTTTTTTTTTCTAGGAAGTAAAATAAAGATCTTCAAATCCAGAAGTTGTTCTGCGCTCGCTGTGTGTTTTTCTCTGAGGAAATTATTGCTTTTTAATCTGCCATTCATCTCATCCACATAGGAACAAAGCAGATTTGCAGGTCAGATACCTCTCTTACAGATCAATAAGGTGTCACTGAAAAGTTGAGTTTGAAAAGTATAGTAAAAATACATTTATGTGACTTCCATGTAAATGCATGTGTACAATATTGAGTGATGTTTGAATCCTCCCTCACCACCAGAACCCAAGCGCGTTCTTGGCTGGGCTGTACAAGTGGTGGAAATGAAGCCTTACTGAATTCACATTTTTGTCAAGGAGATGTGCAGGGTGTTTTTCTTTCGGGCAACTTATTCCTTGAGTTTAAATACATCCATATATATAGAGAAATTGGGTCATACTCTATTAGATTTTACAAAAGTATTACTAGAAAAAAGTAGACTTTCTAAAAGGCGATAAAATGCCACTGTGAGACTGTGAGTAACTGGGCAGTATGAGCAAGATTCAGTGGTGTTGTGGGAGTTAGTTTTGAATCATGATAATGGAAATATTTTTTTGGAACTGATGTGGAGTATAAATAATTGATCTTTTCAAAAGCAAACCTTTTATAAATGAAATTTTAAAAATCTCCTGTTTTAATTTTAAAATAAATCAATTATTATAGTTGAGTTACAAAGACTGACCTGGTATTTCAGTAATGGGAGTTTCCAAAAGTGGATCACTCAAAAGACAAGCATCAGGCTGGCCAAGAAGGCATTGGGCCACTTTGAGGATTTTTTTCCTTATGCAGTATAAGCCTTATAAAACAACTGTCTATTGCTACGTTTAAACTTTTTGTGGACTAAAGTGATGGGAACTGGCTACTGCCACTGAAGCATTAGATGTCTTTCATTTCTCCTGATCATTGGTACTTGTCTGGCTGTAGCCAGCTTGTGAGGCATTTTGGCATGGAGGCTATTTCTGCACTGTGGCATTTGTTTCCATCTGGATCTGAACTTGCTCCAATTAAAATTTGTTCCCTGGTTTTCTGCTGCTCATAAATGCAGTGATTCAGGAGAAGTTTACTGATACATATTTTTACAAAACACTGACTTATCAAGTCTGGTTTTTTTTATTCCAATGTGTTGGTTCTGACAATATTTTCTGATCAAAACTAGAATCCATACTAAAACATCCAAGCAGCTGTATTTCTATGAATATCTTAACTTCATGACTTCACTCATCCTTCCCGAGATGAGGACCTGAAATGTGTCTCCCACTTGAATGACAAATATATGTATATAATATATATGTATATACATATGTATATATATATATGCACATATACCTATAGACATGCTTCTCCACACAAATGAAAGATGAACCTTGATATATTGTACAAATAATTCTTATGTCATGGGCAGATCCCCGTACAAGAAATATGACATGATTCATACACTCTAATGCACTTCACCTCCAAGTAATGTGGATTCTTCAATCTTTTGAAGAAGAATTGCATGCTGTTAACAAAATACATTTAGACTGGGTAAACTTACTTCCTGAGTTTTGGCTTTTTGCTTTCCTTGCAGTACTAGCTGACAAAACAAAAAGCTTTCGAACAAAGCATTTTCTTGACTTGTGGGCTCTTCCCAAATGTTTCACTGCTCAAATCTTGCTCTTTCCTGCTTCAAACTTTTGTAATGTGGATGGCAGTTAATGAGCCCCACATGTCCTGGCTCCCAGAATATGGTCCTCTGCATCAGCAGAACCACCCTGCTCCACTGTGCAAGGTCATGAAAAATGACATCTTTCTCAGTACCTTTGTCAAGTCTTTGTTTGTTTATACTCTGAGGACTATATTTGCCTGTCAACTGGCCCTGAAAAAGGTACACTGAAATCAGAACACAGCAAGTTCCCTGTGTAGCTATAAGGACAGTACACAAAACAGCACTGCAGCACTCCATTCTGTCTCACTTACCGTAAAATATGATACAAAGTCAAAGTTTTGTACTTGATAAAGCCCTCTTCAGAAACTACCCATTTTACCAAAGGATCTAGTAAGAAAATTACAAGAGAGAAAGCCCCAAGGGTGGCACTCACTTTGAATGGAAGTGGTTCTGTGGAACAGTCAAGAATCTATTTAATTTTAGAAAGGTGTGTAGATGTATGTATACACATCTATAAACTACTGTTAAGCTGTTTCAGAAAATAAATCACAATCAGCAGTAGAGAGGCAGCAAAAGCAACTCATCTGATGAAGCAAAAAAATAGAGTAAGGCCTCTAGATCAAATACAGTGATAATCATGGGAAAAGGAAAAAAAAAATTCCTCATTTCTCATGGAAAAGACTGATGCATAGATTTTTTTTGTATGGCTTTTCCATATGGTAGATGTCTATATCTAGCTATGCAGGTGTTCTCTGCTACTGCCATAGTAATTGTTGGTAGCTTTTGTGTGTCATATCAACCTTGTAAGCCACGTAACAGGCTGTGATTCAGTGAAGTAATTTAGCAGAAGAGTTTGGCTAAGGGAATGGTCAGTGGCTTTAATTACTAATTTTTGTACGCTTAAAAGGAAATGGGCAAATTCATGAGGGATGGAAGACAAGTCTAACTAATTGGGAAAGAAGTATTCCTTCTTAGGGACTGTTTAACCCGTACAAACCATAAACCAAACGAACGTAATCCTCTTTCTTAGTTTGATTAGTTACAGGGTAATTTTCTTTGCTTGTTAGATGATAACTGAATGTATCAGACACTTCAGTATTAATTTGATAAAGCAGAAATAACCGCTGAAAGAACCAACTCAGCTGCCAATTTTGGGAGCTATTTCAGATCGTGTCAGTTGCAGAATTTGCGCAATATTTGCCTTATGTAGCATACAGCATTCAGAAGCAAGGCTTCATCACGGAAAACATTTAGGACTGAGAGATAACTTTAAGGCTGCATGTTCAAAGGCTTGGATTTGTTTGTCAGTCACTTACCACTGTAATACGTGGTAAAAATACTGTGAGAGCAATTTCGTACGTAACACAAGGTAAGCCTTAGAAATGGTATATGCCATGTAGTAGGGTAACCATACCAGCCTGGGAGCCTGAGAACTGAAAACTGCTGCAAAGTAGTGTTTTTTCAGGTTCCAAGGAAAAGTAACTGATTGGGGGAATTTTTGTTGGGAAGGATGGGACAAAGATAACATAATAACTATTGTCTGTTAGCAAAGTCAGGCTGAATTTATGCAAATTTATATAGGTCATTAGTTCAAGACTGACTTTTATTTTATTGTATTTTTTTCCATCTTGGACTAGTTCTGATTCTTACTTTAAATACGCAGTGCATGCATTTGATTCAAAATGCACCAGACTTTCATGGGTTTACAATGTCAGGAAGAAAGCACACATAATAAAATCCATAAATTATAAAATTATGGTATTTCTCAAACAGATTTTACAGTGGATTTGTTGCCCTACAAAATACTAATGATGAGATGTCAGAGAAGGACTATTATTCCCTCTCTTCTGTCTGTCTCTCTCTCTCTCTCAATTTGTGTATACATGCAATGACAAACCAAATATTCTCCAGGATGCTCAGCTCCATGAAACTCATGTCACAGTTCTTCCATTATGGAACCTCTATTGAAAAAAAAGGCATCCATTTATCTGTTGTGGTTTTGGGACATCGTAAATTAAACCTGGTAACAGAGATCAGGGCCAGTAATTTTCAAAGGGAAACATCTCTCATGTGTCCTCATTTCATAAATGTCTGAGTCAAAAGACTATGGATATACCTCATTTGAGAACAGAGGTCAATCATTTTGGTCTCATTTCCACGTGGATGGGGCTTACATAGGTTCAGAGTTTTTTTTTCCTTTTTTATTTTTGTAAAAATATGTATTCTTTCAGGTGGATTATGGCTGTTACAGTGCAAACACCTCTCTTGTGTTTCAAGGAAATAAATGAACTTATAAAAAATGGAGATCCCTTCAGTTATGCTCTTTTATAGCAAATGAGACGTGAATCTGGCCCACATCAGGCATCATACAGTGAAAGAGAGTTAATCTCCTTTTAATCCTGTTGAAAGAAGGAAATTGTGCTGCCTGGGCTCTCAATGGTAACAGCAGAATTTGGCTCAACAGCAGGTATTTCAAGAGGCAGACTTTACAGAGGCAATCAGGTCGGTTAATATGTACAATCCACGTAAACCAGAAAGACAGTACTTGGTTCTGCAGCCTACAGGTTTTCAGCCTTACTCTGGTTAACTGGAGGGTAAGAAAGAGACAGCCCTTTACCACCAAAGCCAGAGAGTCCAGTGAGCTCCCTAATGGCATAAGCAAATCAAACCATCCTGGCCTGTAAGACATTAATGAACTGAAATGAAGCTTCAGGAGCAGTTATGAGAATAATGTCTACTTGAAGGATTAAGGATTGTAACCATGTTGACTTACTAATGGATCAGCTGCTTTTCGTGGTTGAATACTGTTTGACCTGGGTGGATATCAGAAAGATAATACAAACAGAACGTAGTTAAGAGGAGATACAAACTATAACTTCCAAAACTAATCTCTTAAAATATTATTGGCTGCAGATAAGAGACACTCATATGGTCTAGGAGTTTCCTTTAAACTTGATCTCAATTCATTGACATGCACTTCAGCTGAAATTAAACCATTATCTCATCTGTAAAGAGATGAGATAATGTGATTGGCACAAACTGAGGCACAGGAAGTTCCGTCTGAACATGAGGAGGAACAACTTCTCTCTGAGGGTGACGGAGCACTGGAACAGGCTGCCCAGGGAGGTTGTGGAGTCTCCTTCTCTGGAGATATTCAAGACCCGCCTGGACAAGGTCCTGTGCAGCCTGCTGTAGGTGACCCTGCTTCAGCGGGGGGGTTGGACTAGATGACCCACAGAGGTCCCTTCCAACCCCTACTATTCTGTGATTCTGTGATTCTGTGATCTGTACACATCAACAGACTTCGTCCTTCTCATGCTCAGATCAACAAAGAGATTGATTGAAGTATATCTTTACTAAAGCTGGTGTTAGAGTCAGCTTATGAAAAGGTTTTTTGGCATCCCTAAGTGAGCTGACGTGATCCCTAATGAAAATAGTAATTATTTAAGAAAAAGGTTTCCACAGGTGGAAAAGAAAGCACCTTGGTTTAGTTTCAAACCACAGCAGATCTGGGGAAATACACACTGTTACATTACACAGCACATACGACAGGTTGCATATTACTTAACTGTTTTAAAACCAGTGCAGGTGTTTTGTCTAAAGTGATCATAAAACAAAGCTAACAACAAAAAAACTCAAACTCGTCAAAACACTGAGGTTTTCTTAATTTGTGCTTTGTGCATTTATCACTTGGTTTTATAGCTTTTAGAATTCAAGTGACAAATTGTGAGAGATTTTTATTGTTAGCTGCTGAACCATTTCTTTACGAAGGTAGTCAGAAAAAAAAAATTTGAACTATGTTATACAAGCTATATAAAAAATTGGTGTTTAAAGAATACAGGATGGCTAGGAGAACAGTTCCTAACAATAATACAAAATATTGCTATGGATCTTAACTTGCGTAACACTTGATCCCGATAGCAATATACCAAATCCACTTAGACTCTGCCATTTATTTTTATCAAGTTTTCCTTTTATCTATATATTGAACTTCTTTAATGGAAATTTTCCATATGCTATACTGTGTGTGCTTGATTTATTCCGCATTTCACAGAATCACAGAATCACAGAATGGTAGGGGTTGGAAGGGACCTCTGTGGGTCATCTAGTCCAACCCTCCTGCCGAAGCAGGGTCACCTACAGCACGCTGCACAGGACAAATTTGCTTAATAGCTGCATTCTGTGATAGAAGTCTGTGGAAGGACAGAAACAAAAGACCAATATATTAATAGCCAGGATGCCCTAAGAAAACGCATCCATGAACAACAATTATAAATACTTGAAAACTGGAAAAGCAGCTCATTGAGATTCATTACAAAGTTCCTTTTACTGAAATTCTTGTTTCTCTAAAAATGTTATATATACATAAATACATATATATATGTGTATATGTATAACACCCACAATTTATTTCAATAAAAAGTCTACACAGCTATATTTGGAAAGTAAGTGTATCAGTTTATGCTTTAAGTTCCAGTCACTGTAGTATTGCTGTTTACTGTTTTAGTGAATTTACGAAGAAGAAATGCCAGTTGCCTCATTACTTCATACAGAACTGTTCCAGGATCTGACATAGATGTTTTATACCACAGAATTGGGGAAAAAATGTGGGTGTACTCATATTTATGTAGCCTGGTGAGAGAATGCATTCCAGTAAGTTAAGGTTATTTTGGAATAGTATAGCATATTTATTTTAATTGATGTCTGATTGAAACGAAAATCTTTCTGATGGGTGAGAACTTTATTCAAATGGCTCCAGAAAAACAGAGCACGTCTTTTTGCTATGTTTCCTATACGCTTTGCATCTTTTTGCTGGCCATAAAAATGTTAAATTTTATAGTACGAAAGGACTGTATATACAGAACTCTTTCATTTGAACTAATGGGTTTCTAATGAATTTTATGAATGCTAATATGTCCACAATACATTTCATACACTTAAGACATAATGCACCACTTCTAAAATGTGTCTGTGTAAATTAACTTTGAAAGGGGTGTGTGTTAGTCTTTCCCCCATTAATTGCACGATGTGAACCCCAACAGCAGCTGATTTAAGAGTTCACCCCGGCTGATTCTTGCTGGCGGAAATTTGCCAAAATAATTACATCAGCTTTAAACAAACCACATGTGCATGACAACAGTCAGCAAACAATTACTTAAAACCCTATAATATAATTTGTAATTTGACATAATAGACCCTTCTTTCAGGGTTCACATTTCCATGACAAAGCCAGGGGAACTGGGGCAGTTCTGCAAACAAGCGTGGGCTCTGAACATCGGTATGGGAGATGGCCCTCGTCCCTCCTCTCCTCAGTGCCCCAGGGTTGCACAACTACTGTGCTGCCTGGAACCTGGGATTAAAACCATGGCAGTCATCATTTTGGGAAGCTCACTAAAATGCCACCATTTCTTTCTTTTTAGCCCTGAGCGACGATGATGCCTAGCTTATGTTTTGTTTAACAAGACAGTGAGGGGTCTAGGAAAATAAACCTATATTAATGATTTATGGAAACAATAACACTTCCTTGAGTTTTAAAAACATCTGAAAGCAAATGTCATGCCCTTGCCTCATCCACAGCTCCGTGTGATATGTTCCATTCTCCTGTGTTGCAAAGACCGAGTAAAGGCAGAGTCTCGGGAAAGACGTGTTGTGGTAAATATATTTCTACTATAATCTAACATTCTTCAGTAAGGTCACAGATAGCTATCTGTGCCCCATTCAGAAACGGCAAGATTATCACAGGTTCAGGCCCTGAAGCCCTTCTGTTTTCTTTGTTCAAAGACAGAGATCCTTGACGTATATTCAGGAGATAGATTGGTTTAAATTCTCTCCCTCTTTCTCCTTCCCCTCTTCTCTGCTTTTAGTTGAGTGATTTGAAAAATGTGTGACTTCACTAATTTCCCATTTATGGGCTAAGGGTTCTTTGTAGCAATAGAAGGACCTAAGGCCAGCAAGGAGGAATTATGCAGCATCTATTGTAACGAAATGTAAAATAATTGCAGTTTTATGTGGGGGTGAGGACACTTAGAGGAATGTGAAGTCTTCATCTGCAGACATGTATTAACATTTTGTTTAGGTTTTGGCTGCCAGAGGAAGATGTCAATAAACTACTTTCCGTGATACCGTAAGGCGCAAAAATTTCACTTTTTAGTCTGGTTTCCAAATTAACTCAAAGCTGGAAAATTGATTTTTTCTGTACATAATGCATAAAAAAAGGAAAGTTTTTCAGAATGTTGCAAGTGGCCAGGAGTAGAGAAGGGCAATAGTAATACTGTGTAATATTTCCCGACTGACGGAAAAAGGTTAAAAGCCACTTACAGAAAGCATACGATCACATAAAACCATAGAACATGGTTTTGAGGAACGAAGTGACTTACACAGAAGGAAAAGAGCCAATACTATGAATACTGAAAGTTTATCGGTGATGCTGTACGCAAGGCAGTTGATTTTAGGCTGTTTAGTATCTATTACGTCAATTTGCTCTGCCTTCCTTGAGTGTTTCTCTCTGTGATCCATTTTCACAGGCCCTTGGCCTGGACTGGGAGGCAGAGGAACCCGTAAGTTCGGATGAATGGTAATGAGCATTGTTGGAGAGGCAAGAAAATTGAGTCCCGCTCTGGCTGCCAGGTCGCGAGCCGCAGGAGCTAATTGTGTCAATGGTAATGAGACTGAGCAGGCAGCAGATGCTCACGTGCCTTTACAATCCAAATCCCACCAACAAATTCCTCACACAGAAACTTAGAGGGTCGTCTTGGCACCCTGGAGATGGTGATAGACTCGGTCTCAGCCACATGCCACCTGCTAGAGCCATTGTTTAAAAAAGAAGGAGGAAAAAAAAGCCTATTATGATAACAAAGTTGTTTGCTGTCTCTTGCAATGACTTTATGGCACCAGTTTTGCCACGCTGCAGCTATTGAAAAGAGAGGAACATCTGATTCTTTAAAGAGAAACATTTGTATTGAGCACTGTTAACAACTTACTTGGGAAGCCGGATGTTCAGTATATGTTACATATTCTGCTGATAAACCATGTCTGCCTTTTTCCCATTACAGCTCCCACTGTGCCTGCTTCCTACAGCAGGTTTACATTTCCACATGTTTTCCCATGACACTGAAGCAGGGAGCATTTTTGTTCTCTTTTTTTTCCCAGAAAAATCAAGAATAAAAAATGCAGATACTCATGTGGAGTGCCGTATAAATATTTACTGTAAAATAAAATAAACAACATATTTGGTCCTTATTCCCAAAGCAGGCTGGGTGGTGAATTGTGCCTGAGTTTTTGAAGAGGAAGGCCTTTAAGGGTCCATTAACGACAGTCCTTCGTAATGCAAGCTTGCTAAATGCTGCAGTAGGGAGAGGTTCAGATCCTTCCACAAAATGTTTGCCCAACAACGTCTGTTTCTGGAGAAATCTGATCAAGTGTCCTTTCTTGCTGACAGAGTGTGTGTCCAGCTTTGCACTCCTGTGAGGCTCACGCTCTTAAACACAATTTAAACTGGCCCCGAAGCTGTTCAAAAGGCTTCCATAGATTGGGTTGGTTCCCATCAGCCACAGGGTCAGAAGAAGATGAAAATGTCTTAAAAACTCTGGAGTTGCCTCTAGCTCCACGCGGTTGCACGCAGCTGAGCTCTGGCTCTGCTGAAGACAGTGGACCCATTCCCTTCACGAGAGCACCCGATGTCCTTAGAGCGTGTTGGTCGCAAACAGCTGCCCGCAGTAGGTACACATGAGCAGATTTGGATCATTTGGCTTAGGCTGTCAGGGGAAGATTGAACACATGCTTTGTCTGGTCTGAAGACACTTGAAACAGCAATTATGCTCCTTTTTTAAACTCCCGGGGGCAATGGAGAAAGTTACAGTTCCATGAAAAGCTTAAGTTGAGCTGGTAATTTGACATTGCAGCTCTGACTAAATTCACATCTACACAAAACTTCAAACCCTTCCTTTACAGAAACCCCACTCCTGTGAAGAAAAAGTATTCACAAATGCAGCTGCTCCTTCTGCTCTGTATAAAGTCAGAGTGGCCTTGAAAACACCATCATGTGCTAGTTGGTGTGCTGCAGGGTACAAGAGCAGAACATTTGTCAAAGGACAATAGCAATAGTGTAAGACACAGAAAGCCTTTCAAATTTATTCACATAAAGTATTTCAAATTCCCGTGCAAGCAGTATATTAATTTGTTAACATCTGGAATAAAACCAGACGTGGGAAAGTCAATGCAAGTACCTCAGGGTGTAAGGCTGAAAACCGGCAAGCATACCTCAGGCAAAGAGCACAGATGTGGCTAGTGCTTCCCCTATGGGGAGAAAGGGGTCTGGAGTCTCTGACTGCACTGGTGACCACTGCAGCTCCCCATGGCTGCATCATTAGGGGACAGGAGGGGATAGAGCATCTTTGGTCTTCAAATGCCACGTTGCACGAACCGAAGGTTATAGCCTCTGTCCTCTGAAGCATCTGGCTCTCCTTGTTATTTGTATTTGCAGTGATAGAGATGGGCAGATGGAAAAAGTGATGCGTTAGGAAACGGGCAGTTATATCTGTTGTACACAACAGGGCCCACAGTTGGTTTTAGGCGGCTTTGTGAGAAAGTGGAACAGGGCCACACAGTGTTACCCTTGTTGGCTTAGGTGTGGTGGGAGAGAAGCGTGCCACCATTCTGCCAGGTGCCTCTTATCCCAAGTGTACACAGCACTCAAAATATCATTTTGCTAAAGTGCATGCGTTGTTCTTAAAGGCAATTTTGGGTAAACAGCTATCAAATAGAGATATTCTACTTCATGCTTTACAAGGAAGCAACTAAATAAAATGACAAATGCATTAAAGTGATCAAACAACTGAATTTCCATTACATATTGTGCCATATTAACTGATCCTCAACATAATTCAAAAGCATCCAGTGATATATTGCAGGCATTTGTTTTTAATAGAGATATAGTAAATGATAAATCTTGAGCATTTTTCTCTTTTGCACTTGGCAAAACTCTGAAAGATAAAAGTCTTATTAGTTCAGAAAGAGACTGAATATCTAGGTACAGTACTTACCATGCATGGAACATGTACAGGTTTAAATCACTATTGATATACACAATGCTGCCTTGCAAAACTGCCATGGAAATTTACCCATGTAGCAGAAAATCTGATCCCCTGCCCTTTGCCACCATGATTGATGATCATGTAAAATCTAATTCTGAACTCACTTATCAAAAAAAAAATTCTTACCCATCAGCAGGTGTATAGAATTTTGTGGTTTGATGTATTTTAATGAATGATCAGATTTTTTTTTTAAGCAAGTTGAAGAAGTGAAAATTATAGATCAGGCCTCTGAACTACATTTCTCTGTTTATTCCTACTTCAGGGTACCTGGCCTTTGTTCCAGGGCTTCGACTGGCCGTTCATTGGGGCAGGAAGATACGTCTTCCCAATACAGCTGTTACCTTTACCGAATGTTTCCCGGGTGTCTCTGCGGTGACAGAGAGTGGCCTTTGAGACGGCTTGTGCTGGACACAGCACAGCAGGGGCGGTGCTCTGACTGGGAGCAGACACTGTTAGGCAGGGTATTTTCAGCAGCATTATTTTAAGGTATAAGTGTATGTGTATATAGCTAAGGTATAGATTTTGTGGAGATTAGGATTGATAGTATCGAGTGGGTTTTTTGCTTTTCTGTTTTGCCTGTCAGGATTCCTGACCCCATTTTACATCATCAATTCTCTGCCTTTTCAGGTGAACCAAGTGATTCGTGCCTGATTGAGGGACACTGTTTAGTATTCCACAGATTAAAATATATGCCCTACCTAATGTTTCTGGGCTTAATTAAGAAGACTGTGATGCGGAGGTCATATTTGATAGTCCAATGGCCCATTCTGCCTTTAATATCTCTTAAAGTAATCCAGCCCCTGCTGCACCTCAGCTCCGAAAAAGCTATTGGGCATAAGGGTGACTGATGAGATAGTAGATTGTCAAATACAGCATTAATTTGCAATGAGTTCTCTAATATGGTTGTCTGTGCAAAAAATCAGACTGAAATATCAGCCTTCTTTCACCCACTCCACTGAACAGTGTCATACTGACCTTCGATCTGCTAATATCTGGGTCCAAGAGTGAGTAGAAAATGGCAACACTCATTTGCCTACAATGATACTCTCCACTCAATTTGCACTCCTGCTGCAACAGACAGAAATGTAAAGTACAAAGACCCGGGATAGCTCTGTCCTTAATTTTACTTTGGGAAACAAGCTTGTTGAAGAGGAATGGAGGGAGAGGGAGAGACAGAGAGGGAGGAAGAAAGAGAAGTGGAGGGAGAGAGGGAAGAGGGAGAGAGGAAGCCCCCTCCAATTTTGTCATTCATTTCGATGGAAATGTTCTTTTAAAATACACTTCTGACTTAGAAAGACTCGTCTTTCACATTCATTACGCAGGTGTCAAATCAAATTTTGTCTTGCTATGTCTTGTGCGCTGGAGCATGGTGCATATGACATTTTGTAACATGATGCAACATAAGGCAATAAATCATACTGAGAGTGAATAGAACCTCATTTTTGTGTGTGTGTGCAGGGAGGGGAATGAACCAAATGGCACTGTGCTGATTTCACTGTGCTTCTCTCATTGTTAAGAAAACTCTTTTCTTTCTCCCCTGTCCCTGCTGAGGGACTATTTCTCAAAATAGTTCTTCAAAGTAAAATTCTCTGTCACCTAAGTTTTGCATATATACTGTGAACCTAGGGGATCAGTAACTTTTAGAAGAAAATATATGCTTGAGAGCTCAATAAAACTCCTCGGAGAAACAAGACAGACTTTAAAGTATATCAACCACAGAAATAAACCTACTTTCAGCTAAGTAAAAAATTAATTAATCTACTGTGCAGCTGTGGTTTCTGAAGTAGTACTGTAGGCAAATGGAAGTGCTATTTAGAGTCATCTTGTTTTGATTCCTCAGGTACATCAGTGGAGAATTTGTATGCAACTTTTGGGAAGAACGTTGTGGTGAATTGATCCGTATTAGGTGGGAATAACCGAGATTACTCTCCAGGAGGCCAGCAGCACTCCGCTCACGTGCCTAAAAGCATTCACAATACCACGCTCCCTAAGAAGTGTCTGCTGGCTGCACGTGGGACTCTCCCTTTTCTTTGTAAGGGAAGTCTGCCATGTCAAAGGTGGACCAGAGTTTAAGAGACTTTCAGACAAAACTCTTTTACTGGATGTGGGAGGAATCAGCTGTGGGAGCGCTGTGATTGCTCATAAAGCATCCTACGGACGTATCACTTCTAGAAGCACCAGGCACTTAAATATTGCTGCATCTAAACAAACAACCCCCAAATGCCTTCCTTCTCACTTGTAGGTTCAGATGAATTTCAGATGACAAAAAAAGAAAATCAAGGCTTTTTCATCACTTTAGCTCAGAATTCAGATAAGGACTATTGTGCCAATGACATTTTATCTGCATTATGAGTGTAAATGGTTAGTTGCAAGACAGCGTAGGATTAATTGATAATATTACATTTAACCTGACTGGTGAAGTTGCAAAATAAAAATTAAATTAAAAAAGGGAGAAAATTAAAAGAGGTGCAGTAATTCTTATCTGTAGGTATGCTGCTATCTGTTAATATATGGAATATGTCTCTCAGAAAGACCAATGTGATGAAGTGGAATTGCTATTTGGAAAGTGATAAAAATTGCATAAAGCATATTCTGCGTATCTAAAAGTACTAAACAGCTACTTGGAAGAACACGTTATCATTTAAGAGTATATATCTTATTTCAAGTTTTAAGCAGTGAAACTATTTTTCCTATGATTTATTCATCCCCTGTACGTGTCACGTAAAGGGGCAGTGAGTTCTTTTTATCAACAAAATATGTTTTATTGACACTAAGAACAGCATTTAATTGAACTTATTTCCCCAATTATCGTCAGAAAAGAGTTTACACTAGTGTTTTGGAAAAATGTTTTAGGAAGATTTATCAGAGCTGCAAAGAAAACTGTCCACAAACTAATGGAATTAGATTATCTTTGAATTCTCTCCACCAGAACTTAGAATGGCCACTAATTCCTTTCTTTGCTCTTTTGGTGTTTGCAAAGGGGTTCACTAAAGCCTGAATTGATATAATTATTGGCTTGGATTGTTAGAGATTTAGGCCAGATGGCTATGAGTTTCTAAAGTCCCAGTTGCTTGTGTTAGCTTTTCTAGTTTGCCTATAGGGTTTGGGGATCAGCAATTTGAAAGGGCTGCAAACTTGTAAAACAGTATTATTCATGGGGGCAGAATGTTCATCAGCGTGACCCAGTACTAAATACATTCATTATGGGCATTTCTATTCTGCACAATTTGCCACACGGCGCTGGTTTGTGAAAAAAAAGAGACAATGGCTTATAAAATGCTTTTGAATGCTTAAAAAGAAGGAGAGTTCACGCTGAGCCTCCTCTGCTTTCTTTTCCAGCAAGAGCCTTCTCAGTGACTTTGGCTGAGCTCTGCTGAGAGTAAGTAAATTGGGAAAATCAGAGATTTACATTTTGCATTTTTGGACACAGTGGGGAATATAAGAGAGAGAAAAGAGTAATAAAAGAGAGTGATAGTATGATTATGGGCAACACCAATAAACAAATGGACAAAGTTAGCAGAAAAATAATGAAAAGCATGGCGAGACCATGGCTAAAATGACACACTTAAAAAGCAAATGCGAAGACAAGGACATAGAAATCTCATCATAAGCAGAGACATTTGAAATGAGACGAACACATCAGCTTCTGTGACCTGGGTGCAGCCTGAAGCTCACATGATGATCTATAGCATTTCTGGTGTACACGAAATACACTATCGACTCAGCCACAAGATATTTTTTTTTTTTTGGTGCAAACGTGAAAACAGTTTTCAGCAGTAGCACAAAGGCAAGGAAATTGTCACTTTCCAAACACTTCATCTGCCTTGTGGCTTCTTTTTCTTTAGAACACTTGGCATGTAGAAGGTGTACTTAGCACAAATTGTCTCGGTGAAGCATGAAGCGCTTTTTCAGCTGGGGTGAGAAAGGTCTGCTGAGGAACCACTGGAACGGCAAATAAAAAAGCACAGAGACAACCGCGCACACGCACACGCAGAACCAAGCTCAGGCAAATGCAGCTGCGCGGAGGACAGAAATTCTGCAAGAGGGAGCCAGGGGAAAGACCGGAGCGTGCAAAACGTTACTGGCTTGGGAAGGAGGAGGGAGAGGTCTCGAGGGATGAAGGGGATCTCTCTGGGCTCCGCGCAGGAGCGCAGACGTTAAGGGAAAGCAGGTAATATAGGTAAATAAGCAGCGAGAAGACACTCTCGAGGGATGGCTAGAGACGTCAACCCCAGCTCGTTTACTAAGCAACCGCAGTAGAAAGCCCCCACTTAGTTAAGCAAGGCAACCTAGAAGTATGGAAATGAGCAGCGCGATGGCATTTTTCCCTGGCAGGAAAGGGAGGAATTAAAATCACAAAAACCCGCTCGAAAGTGCCCTGAAAACGCGGCGGCGGGGAGGGGGGGGGGGGGGGGGGGAGGGGAGAAGTTGATTTAAAGTTGCCCTTGAGCCATTTGCGTGCCCCCCCCCCAACTTCGGCGGAGGCCCCCTCCTCCCATCCCCCCTCCCCCCCCCGCCCCCCCGCCTCGCGCGGGGCTGATTGGCTGGCCGGGGCTCCGCACATGCCGGGCGGAAAAAGCTTTGTCTGGGGACTTGGAGCGAAGTTGCGGCGGGTTTTAGGCTGGAGCCGGCGACCGAGGGTGCTCAGTCTGGCGGCGAGGGGGGCGAGGGAAGGGGACGGGCTGCGGATCCCGCCGGCTCCCCGGCCGGCCCTGGATGCTGAGCTGACGGCGGGAGAGGAGGAGAGGAGCGGGCTGCCCCGGCGCGTTGCAGCCTGGAAGAGGAGCGGGGAGTCAAATGAGAAAGCGTGGATTGCGTACAGAGGGTATCTGGATGTCCTGGCACGGTGTGTATTAAAAAAAGAGACCCCAAACTTTTCTGATCTGGTAAGCTATCGCTACTCGGCTGACTAGAAAACGCGTTTTCAAGTTTTGAAAGGACCAGAAGTGCGCTGGGTTTAAGGTACCGGAGGAAGTCGAAATAATTGCTTTTTAACTTGCTTGGAGAAATGAATTGCAAAAACTTACAAATGCACCGAATCAGCAGTCAAATGCACTTTATATTCCTTTTTGCACTGATGATAATATCTTTCAATAAGGCTGTGCTGGGAAAGAATTTGAAATACAGGATTTACGAGGAGCAGAGAGTTGGGTCAGTAATTGCAAGACTGTCGGAGGATGTAGCTGACATTTTATTAAAAATGCCTAACCCTTCCTCGGTTCGTTTTCGAGCTATGCAGAGGGGGAATTCTCCCTTGCTTGTAGTCCGTGAGGATAACGGAGAAATCAGCATAGGAGCTAAAATTGACCGGGAACAACTCTGCCAGAAAAACTTAAACTGCTCCATAGAGTTTGACGTGATCACTCTGCCCACTGAACATCTGCAGCTTTTCCATGTTGAAGTTGAAGTGCTGGATATTAATGACAACTCTCCCCAGTTTTCCAGAGCTCTTATCCCTATTGAAATATCAGAAAGCGCAGCTGTAGGAACCCGGATCCCTCTGGACAGCGCTTTTGATCCAGATGTGGGGGACAACTCCCTTCACACTTACTCCCTTTCTGCAAATGATTTTTTCAGTATTGAGGTGAGAACCAGGACTGATGGTGCTAAGTATGCAGAGCTGATCGTGGTTAGAGAGCTGGACCGGGAGCTGAAGTCAGGTTATGAACTCCAGCTCACTGCTTCAGATAAAGGGGTGCCTCAGAGATCGGGATCATCCCTCCTGAAAATAAGCATTTCTGATTCCAATGACAACAGCCCTGTTTTTGAGCAACAGTCGTATATAATCCAACTCTTAGAAAATTCACCGACTGGCACTTTGCTGATAGACCTCAATGCTACCGATCCAGATGAGGGCGCTAATGGTAAAGTCGTGTACTCTTTCAGTAGTCATGTGTCTGCCAAAATTATAGAGACTTTTAAGATAGACTCAGAAAAGGGTCATCTGACCCTCCTGAGGCAAGTGGACTATGAACTAACCAAATCCTATGAAATTGATGCTCAGGCTCAAGATCTGGGGCCAAATTCTATTCCAGCTCACTGCAAAATTATAATTAAGATTGTGGACGTGAATGACAACAGACCCGAAATTAACTTAAACCTGATGTCCCCAGAGAAAGAAGAGATAGCTTACATTTCTGAGGGGTCACCCCTGGACACTTTTGTTGCCCTGGTCAGAGTGCAAGACAAGGACTCTGGCGTGAATGGAGAGATAGTGTGCAAGCTACATGGTCA
The DNA here is from genome assembly GCF_030867145.1 of Opisthocomus hoazin. Taxonomy (NCBI): domain Eukaryota; kingdom Metazoa; phylum Chordata; class Aves; order Opisthocomiformes; family Opisthocomidae; genus Opisthocomus; species Opisthocomus hoazin. The sequence goes on along the minus strand of NC_134418.1, from coordinate 41,437,167 downwards.
TGGCCACTTTAAACTTCAAAAGACTTATGAAAATAACTATTTAATCTTGACTAATGCCACTCTAGATAGGGAAAAGAGATCTGAATACAGCTTGACTGTAATAGCGGAGGACAAGGGAACGCCAAGTCTCTCCACAGTGAAACACTTTACTGTCCAAATCAGTGATGAAAATGACAACCCACCCCGCTTCCAGACAAACAGATATGAAGTTGTCATCTTGGAAAACAACTCTCCAGGAGCGTACATCACATCAGTCACAGCCACAGACCCAGATCTAGGTGACAATGGGCAGGTGACCTACACTATTTTGGAGAGCTATGTTTTGGGAAGCTCTATAACCACCTACGTGACCATCGATCCCTCCAATGGGGCAATCTATGCCCTGCGAACCTTTGATCATGAAGAAGTAAATCAGATTGCCTTTATGGTTCAAGCTAGGGATGGAGGGAGTCAGCAGCTTGTTAGCAATACCACAGTTGTACTAACCGTCATTGACGAAAATGACAACGCTCCTGTCATTGTGGGGCCAGCACTACGCAACAGCACAGCAGAGATCTCAATCCCTAAAGATGCTGGAATCGGCTTTCTTGTCACGAGGATAAGGGCTACAGATAGAGACTCTGGTATGAACTCTGAACTCAGCTGCTCCATAGCAGCTGACAAGGAAAACAGCATCTTTGTGATGGATCCCAAAACTTGCGACATCTCTATCAATGTGAGTGTTGAATCAGTTCCAGCAAAGCAATGGGAGTTTTTTGTGATAGTCCAGGATAAAGGCAGTCCTCAGCTTAGTACTAAAGCACTTCTGAAATGTACCGTTTTTGAGTATGTCTATTCATTTTCAAGCACGGAAGCAACTTTGGTAAGCCAACCGTCCCTGGATGTCTCCATGATAACGATTATATCCTTAGGATCAATATGTGCCGTGTTGTTGGTCATTATGGTTATCTTTGCTACAAGATGTAATCGAGAGAAGAAGGACACCAGGTCCTACAACTGTCGCGTGGCGGAATCGACCTACCAGCACCATCCAAAACGGCCCTCAAGACAGATCCACAAAGGGGACATTACATTAGTGCCAACGGTTAATGGCACGTTACCCATCAGGTCTCACCACAGAGCTTCTCCGTCATCATCTCCGACCCTGGAAAGGGGACAAATGAGCAGCCGGCAGAGCCACCACAGCCACCAATCGCTGAACAGCCTGGTGACAATCTCCTCTAACCACGTGCCTGAAAATTTCTCGCTGGAACTCACCCACGCTACTCCGGCTGTTGAGGTAAGGTCCACACCTCGCTTTGCACATCCGTTCACTCATGCATTCACTTGGGAGCACAGAGGTAGTCTGCATGCCGCCTGTGAGAGCAATGGGCAATTAGACCTATGCCCAATAAGAGCATTTTATGCGTTTCTCTTTAGATGTCACAGCTTTGCAGTTTTACTCCAGTATCAACTGAATCTAGTACCATGGGAACAGGATTAAATCCATTATTGACAAAATTATTTCTTGGTTCTTTCCTGTAAGGTCGAAACAATGGCATGTCACACAGACAGTATTCTGCTCTGGTTTACTGATCTCTCTTTCTTTCTTCCTTGCCTTCCCTTCCCCTCTGTATAGCTCTGTTTAAGAAAGAGCGCCAGAGTATTTATATACAGAAATAATACAGGAAATTCTTTCATTAATGGGAGTGGAGAACTAAAAGTTTAAACACTGACACAGTTTAAGTACAGCTGTTGCAACAACATATGACTGCAGTGTTAAACTCTGAGACTAGGCATCCAGTTTTTACTGCAAATGCCGTGTAATGGCTTAAGTGAGAGTTGTGTCCTGGTAGCTCTTTACACGTATGGCAACAACAATGTATTTTGAAATAGGGTCCTGGAACGGTAAAGGGTTGACTCTAGTCTATTAAAACAAAACAAACCTCCACCTCTGTTTAATTACTTGTTTTACTTGTTAATTAATTAATTACTATGAGTTTGGAGGCTAATGAACAGCAGTACATTTCCTCATTGTACAAAGCCTTCAGATGTTTCCTGTGGCAGACACTACACTGAAAAGTAGTCTGTTGTACTGCGTCATATATGTGCAGGAATTTGATTTAATTAAACTTTAATGAAAAAAAAAAAACAACCACTCCTCAAACAAACCTGAGCAGCAAATTAGTGGTTTTACAACTAGGAGTTTGAGCTTTCATTTCAAGGAATCAGTCTTTTCACCATTTCTTTAGCAGGTTTCTCAGCTTCTCTCGATGCTTCACCAGGGCCAGTATCAACCAAGGCCAAGTTTTCGAGGAAACAAGTATTCCAGAAGCTACAGGTGAGAATCTGAACTGTTCTGCTACATATGCATGCACATGTATCCGAAAGTGTAGATGTGTATTTTTAACCCAAAAGTGGAATATAACACAAGTGAGATAATTTAATTGCACCATCACCACAATTCTCTTTACAGATATGCCCTACAAGATATGGATAAATTCAGCTTGAAAGACAGTGGCCGGGGTGACAGTGAAGCTGGAGACAGTGATTATGATTTGGGAAGAGAGTCTCCAATTGACAGACTTCTTGGGGAAGGATTCAGTGACCTTTTCCTTACAGATGGGAGAATTCCTGCAGGTAAGAGCACAATGGAAGCTGAACAGTTTATTTACAGTGCTGCCTGGCTGTCACTTTGATAAAGCTACTACTGAGAAACCAAAAATTCTTTAGCTTTCAAGCCCTGTGTTTCCTTCCTTCTAACTCTGCTTCACGATAAATACTGAGCTGAAGCTTTCACATATCTCGTAAAATGAAACCTCAGACACGACTGAAAGTCTGCTCAGAGCAATGCCTACTTTTTTCTATTATTCACTTCATGAGCTGGCTCCAGATTTCCCCCCAAAGCATGATCTGCTCCATGTCCTTGGACTTTTAGTGACTGTGTGGATGGTTTTGCAAAGCCAGGCAGTTGTGGTTTGTTAAAAATACAGTGAACAATAATTTGGGAGATACATTTTCCACAGTGGGTTTGATCCGTATGATACAAACTTCTACCGTTCAGAAATGGATTGTGAAAGTGGTCTAGAAATATGGATGGACAAGAAAGAGAAGTTTATTTTGTCCCACTGAAAAATGAACTTGAGTGGGAAGGGAAGGATCTAAATATGTCCCAGATTTTAAATCTTGCAGACCTAATTTCTCAAAGAAAGAGCTTAAGAAGTACAATTCAGGGACAGAGGGTAGAAAAGAAAAAAGCTAGAAAACAGTTAGTGAAAGTGAGACAAACACACACATACATATTCTTGTGTATGAAGTACCACTTTTAAATTTGTGCCCAGTTATAAGTTGAATAAAAGACACTGTGGGAAATCACACTAAGTACAGATACAAGAATTTTTTAATTACTTCAATAATTGTACAGCCACTGGTTGTACCCTAGATCTTGTACTTATTTCAGATCATATTTAGCTTTCTCTGTATAACAGACAGGGCTGGATAATTTCAGTATGGTTCACGGAACCAAGAGTGTAAACTTAAAAACTTTAGTAAGGTCATTTTATACACGGGGGCACATTACTTTGTGGGGCGGTGCAGCATGTATTCCCTCCCACACTGACCCCCACATATTACCCAGGGCTGGAGGGGAGGAGCTGCAGCGCTGAAGCTCCTTCCCTCTGCTGCCACAGAAAACATCAGTGACGGGATTGTACCTCACCTCCGTGTGTTTTACCCTGAGAAATGTGCTGTTACGCTAGGCAAGACTAAACCCCAGAAGTTTAATTTGTTCTTCTTATACATTTCAACTTCAAAATTTTCTTCGTATATTTTGCTCCAGTACAGGTCATTTATCACCTACCCAGGCATTCAGCTGTCTCCTCAACCTAGACTTTTGTACCCAATGTTTCAAATCCAGAGGCCTTGAAAAGTTACTATTTTTTTAGAATCCTTAACTTAAATCTGGAGTCCTAGTATATTTTTATTCTCATCTTCTCCAGCTGCTACTACTTCTTCCTCTGCCAACTAGCATGAGGCACGTCTCGTTCTCTCCTATGGTTAGCAAGGTGGCAGGGAGGGATCTGCTGGAGCTCTCAGTTGCCAGGGGAACTTCAAGCACAATGGTGTTTGCACTGGCATCCAGCCCCGCTGCTGCCACGGAAGAGCTGTCCCCTTCCCAGTGGGCAGCTGGGGCTGCCAGCGGGCGGGAGCAGTTACCCCCTTGGCTGGCTGAAATGCCTATGGCTCATTTTCAGCCCTTGCAATTCGGTCTCTGAGCAGGAAGCCAAAGTGTAGGATTTCCAAAAGTGCCCAGCTAATCGCATGCAAAGTAAGGAAAGCTCCTGCTGAGTGGAGACGGAACTAGGTTGGGCTATCAAGATGGGCATTTAATCTTGCCCAGATGTCCATTTGCTGCTATGACTGTTCTTAATCCGTCAGATAAGTAATTGATCTGCAATCCAAATAAGAAAAGAAAGAAAAAGGAAAAGAAAACTTCCTGGAGATTTCCTGTTCTCCATTTTGAAAAGTTTCTGCAGTGTCTGTCTGGACACAGGCAAAACGCTGTGAGAAAGTCCTTTCAGTTTGTAGCTTTAAGGTGGAACTGGAAAGGAACAGAGCCAGTCCCCCAAAACTTCAAAAATGACATGAGCAGAAAGTTCAATCATTGTCCTTGAAAGACTTGCTTCTTTCTCTCTCACTTTTTAAATCCTCAGTAATAAGATTTAGGTTCTGGTAAAAAAAGAAAAAAAAATGCTGTTGTACATCTGTGCTTTTTTTCATTTATTGCTGATTTAAGGACAGGCTGTGACACTGTTCAGTTGCCTCAGAGTATCTTTCAATCTTATGTTTAGGAATGTCAGCATTTATTATTTTATACCCAAACCAATCCTGATAACATCAGTAACAAAACTCACAATAAGGCAACTCTCACTACTGGTGAAATGCTAGACCATTGAAAGTCTCCCATTAATTTACAGGAGTCTTCTTAATTAGAAGAGTAATCCCTACCTTCTGGGATGAGTTGAGAGCTGGTCCAGGCTCCATGGATCACTGAGATATCTTTTCTCTTTTCTGCCTCTCAGGTGTTTTCTGTAAAACAGCACACATGTGCTTTTCATACATGGGAACAAAGCACTTAAAGGCATTTCAGTCACTGGTATCAAAACTTCAGCCACTGACTTTTTCTAGGTTGCTTTTTCTGTTTGAAGCTTACTGATCAGCAGGCCATTTGCAATAGCTTGTGCAATATCCAGCCTGCAGCCTGAATCTGTATTCTTGAAGAAATTCATACTCTCACATGGAAGACACAGAGAAAGTTTATACTCAGAGGAATGGAAAGGGCATTAGGAAAGCACGCAATATGATGGCTGTGTAAAGCGCAGAGATAAATAACGCTGACAATATGAGAGCAGAACTTTATCAATCACTGGTACGTCCTAAGCTGAAATACTCTGTTCAGCTCTGCTTACACCATTGCAAAAAGATTTTTTGATAAACTGAGTGGATCCAAAGCCAGATGGGAAATTTGATGAGAAAGCAATGAAAACTTACAGGGCATGACTGCAAACATTTCTTATGTATTCAATATATAAAGAGAGAAAGAAAAATAAACTACTCTGCATGGGTTAATCTAACCATTAATTGGTAGAGAATTAGGGTAAAGGCTTCTTGCGGTCAAAATACACATAACGGAAAGAGTCTGGCATTTCTGAAAACTTTCTTTTGAAGTATGTGATTCAAATTCAAGTTAGTGACCCCTGCAGCACCTAGGTTTTTTCCAGCAGGCCTGCCAGGCACCCAGGCAGTGACCAGCCTGAGCCGAGGCTTCATGTCCTACAGAGTCTGCTCCCTTTGGAGAGGAAAAGTTGGCCTCTCTCCTGGCACATCTCTCCTTGCAGGTCTGTCAAATAGGGCTTTGCCTGTCTCCACTTCCAGGGACCATTCCCAGACCCCTTCAGGTGTTTGCGGAGGACACTTGCAGTGCCCATCCACACACCAGTTCAGACCAGTGTAGATCCCAGGGGTTCAGTCACTTGCCCCATCATATTGCTGCTCCCTGAGAGGCACCACTGAAGCCAAGCAGCTGAAAGAGCGGCTCTGCTGTCTTCTGCTCTTCAGCCCTTCTGGCTGGCCCTGGATGCCCATGTTGTGGGTTAGAGCCCCCCTTGTGCCAACACCTAAGCCAGCATGGTCCAGTAACCTGCTCTAGAGAGCTGCAAATGCACCTCAGAGTATCTCCAGTACAAACACCAGAGCCACACGGGGCATGAATTAAACCCTAGGTATTCTGATACTGGATCAAAATTTAACTGGTTCAGTTAAAAAGGTAATATGGCAGTGGATCACCTCATATTCAACATACACCTCACTGTCAGATCAGAAGGAGGTGCGTTAATGAAGAGGGAGATCCCTCTGCATGTTACTGTTCTTTCTTCTTTATTTCCTCCGTCCATTTATTCCCACTTAATTACTCTGATGTGCTTCTCTAATTGCATGTGGAAGACTTCACTAAAACTTAAGTAAATGCTTGGAGGTAGAAACGCCTTCATTTTAACAGCACTGTTCAAAGGGAGCGAATGGCTTGAAGTCACAAGTGCTTGTTTTCCACCTGTGATTTACACGTTTAACTTCAGCCCTAGTTAAAAGGTCTCATTATTGTCTTACATGTTTTGCATTTATGGTTCTCATTTTTTGAGACCATTTGGAAATGGAAGTACATTTTGATCGAGACCATTTGCATTTGTCACCTTCCTGCACACACAAAATGAACCCAAAGACTAAATTTGAACATCTTTGGAGAAGTTCAGTGTTGCTCCCTGCGAGTATAAGTGATATCTGCAACAGAAGAGGGATGCTCACTCTCCTCTTTTCTCTCTTGCAGCGATGCGGCTGTGCACGGAGGAGTGCAGGGTTCTGGGGCACTCCGACCAGTGCTGGATGCCGCCGTTGCCCTCTCCTTCCTCCGATTACAGAAGTAATATGTTCATCCCTGGAGAGGAGTTCCAGTCGCCCCAGCAGCAGCTGCAGCAGCAGCAGCAGCCAGGCCTCGAGGAAGATCCACAGCCTGCTGATGCCAGTGAGAAAAAGAAGAGCTTTTCAACGTTCGGTAAAGACTGCCAGAGCGAGGAGGAGTCGGGGGATACCTGTACTTCCTCTCTCCTCTCTGAAATGAGCAGCGTCTTCCAGCGCCTGCTGCCTCCCTCGCTGGATGCCTACACAGAGTGCAATGAGATGGATCGCTCCAACTCGTTGGAGCGCAGGAAGGGACATTTGCCGGCCAAGACTGTAAACTATCCACAGGGGGTGGCAGCCTGGGCAGCCAGCACACATTTCCAAAATCCTGCCAACAACGGGCCCACTCTGGGGACTCACTCAGGCGTGCAGCCTTCCTCTAAATGGCTGCCAGCCATGGAGGAGATCCCAGAGAATTATGAAGAGGATGATTTTGACAACGTGCTCAACCACCTCAGTGATGGTAAACACGAACTCATGGATGCCAGTGAGCTGGTGGCAGAAATTAACAAGCTGCTGCAAGATGTCCGGCAGAACTAATTGTTTCAAAAGCCTATTTTTCCATATTTGTGGAAAACTAGAAGGGGAAAAACATAAAGAACAAAAAGCAGACTGAGAAGAACTGGCATTGCCAACTAGTTGCATTTATCGTAAATGTGTCTGTGTATGTTGAATATTAAAATACTGTATTTTCATATGTACACAATGCAAGTGTGATTATCTGTATTTTAAAAATACATTTGTACCTTATATTTATGTGTAATTTAACAAATAAATTTTATTTTTGTACACCCACAGCAAGCATGTTTTCCTAAATGTATATAGATGGTACCACCCTTGTCAAACTTCCAGCATTCTTGCCACAGACATGTTAAAAATCAGAGGGATATTGCTTTCCCTTTTTTTTTTTTTGAAGTCTCAGATGTTACAAATCCGAATTCAAACCACTGAAAAGTTTTGCAAACATTAATTTCAATAAATGATCCAACACCTTGTTGCAATGTTTCATTCTTTTTATAACAGAGTTGTCAATTCCTGTGAAAACATAAAATGTCCTTTTTATTTTGCATATTTTTGGTCTATAGAGTCATTTTTCACATTTAATTAATGAATTATTGCAGGCTGGGGTCTTATTCTCTTTTATAAGTTAAGTGTTTTCCCTAGCAAACAAATCATGGAATTCAGTGGTGGGACTTTCAATGTTATCTCCGCAAAATAAGGTACTTTTCTCCTGCCATTGTTATGCTGCAAAGCCAGTTGAAGTGAGTGGTATATGCTTAAAAGACAGCAAAAAAATCAGCTTTTCTGACTTCAAGCTGGATTCTCAATTTATGTAAATAAAAAATTGCAATTGACTGCTTTATCCTTGCAAATGGCGCCAAAATAAAAGGAATTTTTCATCTCCTAGGAAAGCAGCTGATTATAGCTATATTTTGCCTCCATTCTAAGTGTGCCTTGTATTTGCAAAGGAGTACAGAAATACTTGAACATCCTAGAAAGGAGCTCTCCTGCAGGTAGATTGACTCCCACTGAATCCCATCCTTCCATGGTGGAGCTTCTCACTGTACTGAAGCTAGCTCAATGAAAACAGTAATTTATACTGTGGTGCCATCACCACTGGACGGGTGACATGACTAATATTTTTCAGATAAAAGTCAATGTGGTCCCTTTAGTTCCTTATTTTCAAAAATATTTTTGGTTAGCCTGTTATACACAGGCAGATTTTTGTAATAGCACACAAACTGATTTTACAGGTGAGAAACATGGGTGAGTTCTGGACTCCTGATGCTCATTTCAGGAGAGTGTTAAGTTATTAAGAGATGGCCAGAAAAACTCATATTTTGGGCTTTCATTCAGAGCTGCAGATGCGTATTTTTTATAGGGTATATTTTTTACCAGAAGCATGAAAGACTGTTGAAATAATCCAAGAAAACCTGGGCATATGAACTAACACACAGCTTTATTTTGGAGAACTGTACTTGTAAAGTACTGTATAGAATATTTTGTAATGGTAGATACAGAAAAATCCTGTTTAGTGTTACCTAAAAATCCAGAACTTTGTTGTGTGCCTAAGCTTTAGTTTGGTCTGTGTGTACGGAAACTTCAGTCTCATTATTGGTTTCATGGTGCTGTCGATGTGACATTTGTAGACATGTACAGATTTGTTGACACCTGAATAACGGAGAGATTCTCAACTTGTTTACACTTGAGGAGTTCATAAGTATAGCTTTGCTGGTTAGATATACCAGGACATCAGTTTTCTAACCAAGTATCCATATTGGCAGATGAAACTTTCAAAACATCATTTTGTCAATATGACTTACACATTTAAGGGAACTGGCCTATCAGCATTGGTACAAGAACATCCTTTAACGGTGGAGGCTCTATTTGTGTTTTGGAGAGTACTTATGGCACCTTTGAATGCCAATAAGACCTCAGTTTCACTGAGCTAACATCTGCTACTGAAAGGAAGAAGGCATAACATCTCATTTATTAAATATTTTAAAATCTCTTCCCTGTTTTTGCCCTTCCTTCCCACCAATAGGCCTTAGCAGCCCCCAACCAGCCTCACCTGGATCCCACTCTCCCACACCCCAAGAGCTCAGGAATTCATTTAAACTCAGCCTGGGGCATTCAGCTGCTATATGAGTGTTGGTCCCTACCACTGCTTCCTGGATGGGCCTGGGATTTACTTTCTACTGGTGCCTTCAACCCCATTCCCAGCTGCTGCTGACAGGAATCCTTGGATAGAACCTCATCCTGGTTTATCATCACACCATGTTGGGTGCTGTCGATGGACCGCATTACCAGCACCTGGCTCAACCTGCTGCATTCAGGTAGTGTAGGATGGCACCTTGTCAGTGTGTATACTACCTGTGATGGGACTGGTCTCGGCTCCTGGCCTGTCCCTAGCTCCCCTCCTTGGAGCAGTCCTGCTCTTCATGCTCCCTAACAGTATATCACGCCCCATGCTCATCCCAAGTCTTGCCTCTTTATCAGCAAGGTCAGGTTGACTCTGAAACCTGTCTAGGTGCTGTAACAATCCTACTAAGTCCTGAAGGTCACAAGGATGTGGCTTCCTCCTTAGCTAAGTTGTTTCTTTCTCAACTCAGCCCCCTCATTCTGTTTCCCTCTTCATCAGTATCCCGTTTTGGTCCTACCCTCCAAGTTCCCTTATCCCCACCTCATTCTCCTTCCCTCTCAACTCTGTGACTCTGCTCTTCCCTTAAGTAGGTCTTACCCATGTACTAATCCTGCACAGCCCGTGCCTGCACTCTTGTGTTTACAAAGTTCTTAGTGTCCTAACAACATTGTCTTTGACTGACATTCCCAGCTTCTACCACTTCAGCTGGGTCTGGTAAACACATTACTCAAACCCTCTCTTGCCCTAATTTTTCATGCATAGTTGTAAGCTGCACTGGATCCCTGAATTCCCCCTGCCCCCGCCCCAATGTATGGGGTGGCCAGGGCTGATGTGCCCGGCTGCACCTCCCCATCCCTGACTCTGCACAGGAGCAGAACAAGAGAGGAAGGCTCAGGCAGAGCAACTGCCAAGACAAAACTCATGGCTGCTTAGGAAGTCGCTGCGTATTTTATTCCAGTCTGGGCACACCTGGCATGTGAGGTGTACAGGGGGACTGGCAGTTATGTTAAAAGTGTGCAAGATGGTAGTTCAACAATAGCTATTGGAAATTATCTTAGTTGTCTATTTACATGGATGAAACACTGCTATCTGTTATGAAACCAGCAGCTGAAAGTGAAACTCCCCTTCAAGTGGTGCAGATTCCTCCTTCATAAATAAATGCAGATAGATATTTCTTCCCATTTCCAGAAGAGGAAATATTAGACCTTCAGGCTCAGACTGGTTTGTGCTGTCTACAGATTCTCAGGGCAGCCTGATAAGCTCCATTTGCACAGTCACATCATTCACTAGGGATTACCAACCTGTTTTAAATTTAAAATCCTTAAATCAGTTTATGCCCACTGGCCCATGTCACATGGATAGTCTCAATGATTTAAAGAGCCGTTGTTTGCGGAGGGGGCTTTCTAGCAAAAATAAATTGCAATGAATTTCTTTGGTAACACTGGGCATCCAAATATCATAAAATACGTAAGGTTTTCCTAGAGGGGATTTCTGTACCAACACACAGTAATAGTATTTGGTATGTACATTGCTGCAAGAATCTTATCATGTAAAGTGACCAGTTATAAGATCAGTCTCCAGGAGAAAAACTGTTTACTTAGATTACTGAAATGCATCGGAACTTGAGCTGCATTTATTATCAGTGGGAAGCTTGCTAAAGATCTGTAAATTGTAGTAAATGAGGGAATAATCTATCTTAATCCTAGTCTGTTTAGAATCCTTCTTTTTCTCAGCCTTCTCTACTATGTCAAGAACAAGGAAAACTGCTATTGCACAGATTAGAAAAATAAATCTGGGTTTGCTACATTTTGACAACCAATAGAGGGTTAGGGGTTGATGGTGTGTTGTAAACACAAACGTGAGCATGATTACCCTGTCCAAAATGCTAGGTTGCTAGCACTTCTATAAATGTTTGGCACAGTTTTATCCTTGAAGCCAAAAAGATTTCCTCCTTGGTATCATAATGATGGAAAAGGTCATGAAAATTAGCAAATATTATTTACCAAAATACTAGTTATTACTATGTGCTGGTGGTTCTGTCATTGCTACTGTAGATGAAATTAGTAAGACTTTTGAACAAATATGAAACTTAATTAATGGATGCTCAACCACTGTTTTTCTCCAGACTCCATGTGTGTTTTCCTTTTTAGTCACTTCTGAAATGGATAAACTCAAAAATATACTGAAATAATGATCAGAAATAGTGGGTTATTTGACCACTTAATTTGTGTTTAAAGTATTTCTGTAACCACTGCATCACACTTTATTATTCCATGTCCATTAGGATAAACACATTGAAAGGATGTGGAGGATGTGGCTGTCAGTAATGTCTTTGTTGCATTCTACACCCTGTGTTTATAGTTACTTGGTTTAAGAACAGCAATAGAAAGCAAACAAAAGCTACCACAAAATATTTAACCTTTATGGTTTCCTATCTTTTTTTAATGAAAAATTGAAATTAATAGGAAATGCCAGGAAATTTAATTTCCTTCTTTTTTTTTATGCAGCATGCAGACAATGTCCAATGTTTCCAAAGATTAGAAGACTTGAAAACCTCAGTTGGCAGCTGTATATACGAAACACAAACTTTCCATATTGTGGCACCTAGACTAGGATAAGCAGCCAAAGTTTGCCTGCAAGCTATAAAAGAAGGCTGAATTTGTGAAGAAAATGTTATGTTTAAACTTTATCAAGAAGGACAACACAGAGAGGCTAGTCCAAGTTGCTTTAAAGAACAAATGGGAAAAGAGATCTCTCTGGTTATCATTAGGTTAACACAGTAGCTAAACTGAGATTCCCTAGGAGACTATGGTATACATACATTTCATTTCAACAATGCAGACTGTTACAGAAAGGAGTGAAATTGTGCCTGAAAGTGTACCCCAGGGTCAGACTCTGTCTGCACATAAAACTAGTCCTGCAACATATTCTGTAACACAGTTTCTATAAATAAAAAAAGGAAGTGATAATATTGTAACTTCAGTTGATAAAAAATATTCATAATTAGCAACCCTGTTGCACTTTACATCCTTGGAGCCGTAGAACCATAACTGACTGAGCACTTAAAAAAACCACCATGAAAACGTATTCTGGGATCATTTGACCCACTACTGAAAAAAGATTTTCTCTGAACAGACACACAGGAACAGTTTAAACCATACCATAAAAAATATTTACAACACAATTGGTAAATAATACCTTGTTTAATGAAAACTCAAGGGAGATTCCAACAGAAATGGGTAATAACCTACGCTGAAATTTGACCAGGGCACACATTCTCCTGCTGCTTGCCCAAATAGCACTGTGGCAAATACAGTGAGAAATGACCATGCAGACTGTTTTAGAGCTTATAGGAAGCATTTAAAGCATCACCATGCATTCGGTTTCATCGCATGACTTTGATTTAGTACTGATTCAAGAGAAGAAAGCTCTACATAATGAATCAACAGCACCCTTTAAACATAACCTAGATATTCCTGGAAGGACTTTTATCCTTTTAATGACCACACACAACAAATGCCAGGTAAGCTTCAGAAGTTCACAAAGTCACAGAAGAAAGCTGCATGACTCGGGTGAGACTTCACATATTTGTGAAGAACAATATTTTTAAGAACACCAAGGTTTAGAGCTACAAAATCTCTTAAAGGCCCACAAGTTCATCTAGCATAATTGTTATCATCTAAATCCTAAGATTTAAATCTCAAAATGTGGATGTCTACATGCTGATTTATGTCTATGACTTATAGCATTGACAATGACACTTGACATACAGGTGACTGGCTGTGTATGTTCCCATGTAAACACTACACTAAATTCTCTGGATGTGGAAAATATCGATGTCTGGTCACACCAAAGTCTGTCAATGCTCAAGTGCCTAAATCATGGGGGGCAATTGCCTGACTCATTCGGGGCCTCAGCACTGCAGTGGTTTGCCTACTAGAAGACACATGCAAGACTGGACTCCAGAGAAAATACAGGAGGAGGAAAAAGAGGGCTGCATGCTGTGACAGGCACTGAAAAGTGATTGTTTGACCTTTGAAGTAGCCACCCCTCAACTCTCATTTGTTTCTTTTCTCTCTGTGGCTGAAAATACACATTTTAAATGTTAAATGAAGACAGCAGCTTCAATGGTAAAAATTGAAATGGTATGGTAGGCTAGTGGTTTAGACAAGAAATTGAAGATTCCTGGGAAGAGAAAGACATTTGAAGCTGAGGTTTCTTGTAGCTCTGGTAATGACAAAAGTACCCACTATACTTTCATATACTTGTATTTTGTGAAGGATTGTCATACATGCTTGCCCTGAAGATAGGATTGATCATGATGGATTGTTTGTTTTGTTTTTAAAAACACTTTTAGCTTTTTTTTCAAAACTTTTGCCTTTAATCCAAGTCCAGTACGCTGCCCTCCTATCTCCTCCCTCCAATAGCCCCTGGGGAACTCCTGCCTGTGCTCTTTGCTGCCTCTTTGCTGCCACTGTTGCTTGAACAAGGATAGTGTGGAACTGCTCAAGGAGTCGATCTGGCTTAAAACTAATGCCTTCCTCATGATGACGTTTGCTGCTGCAGAGGTGGGTCCCGAGTATAGTGTAGCCTGGGCGTTGGTTGGCATTGGTTGCTACAGAACTATGTTCTTGGTCACTGGTGAACATGCAACTGTTACAGTTTGACAGTTGAAAGCAGCTATGAGAGCAAGCAGCACAGGGCAGGTGCCAGGACCTGTCTGGGCAATAGACTCCTCTGAACTCGGTGCTTTAGGGCTGCTCTGCCAGTAACACGCAGCCTAAATGGTTCAGACATGGCTGTGGAGGGTAATCTTTCCTTGTAGACTGGAGGTTTAATACATACTGCCATCATCTGCTTTTGTTATTGACTGGTTCAGGTGTGACATTCCCTTTCAAGTGCAAAGTTCTTCCCGTGTGTCGCACAGAAAGCGCGTGCGTACTATAGATCCCACTATGTTAAAAGGTACACAAATTCTTTTGTGCATTTAGCCTAAAATCGCTGTGAAAATTAGTGTGAGAGGAGGTCTACCTCCCATTTGTTTCATTCAAATAACTCCTTCATCATTTGGTCTCTCCTCTCATTGGTTTGAACACTAGTACCCTTCACCTCACTGAACCACTGAATGAATTTCGGGGGAGAAAAATAAATCCTGCATTGGGCAGTAAAGGGACTAGGAAGCCAGTGCTCTCCCATGTGGTCTAGGAGAGCTCTCTGTGCTGAAAGTCCATAGAGTTTTTACAGGAAATATGGACAGTGATAATTTTGATTTTCTTTTTTTTGGTGCTAAATTATTCAGTGCAAATAATATTTTTGAGTTGCAATATTTACCCACTTGGCAAGATTTGTTTCCAGCTGGTAAGGCAGTGTCCTAGGGTCACCATGGTAATGTTAGGTAGAAACCATGAATCATGCCTTAAAAGGAAGTGTTCTTGCTGTTGTGAATGGAAAATTAAACAGCCTCTCACATATGGTACTGTGGCTGTAACAACTTGGCATAACTTAGTGTCTTTATCTTTTAAAAAGATAAGACTTCGGCAGGGATTATATTTAGAACTCAGAAGGAGAATTCACACTATCCAATTACTATTATGTACAGAAAAAATAGCTAGGACAAGGAAAATAAGCAAAGTCTAGATGAGAGAGGCTTGCGTTTGCATCTCCTTTTCACAGGCTCCAGCTGGCCTTGAAATAGGATGGTTGCTTTCTGTACACATAAACAGAGTTGTTACATGTTTAAAAGCACATTGCTATAAAACATGGTTGAAAAGGAAAGGGAGGCACATGTGAGTCTGGTTATCAGTTTTACATGTACAGGTGGATTATGGATAGACTCTTTCTATTTAATCTTGGATAAGGTAGTAAGAAAGGCTGATTGCTGATGCCCTGGAATAAGCTAATTGTAAGAATCTTGTGGTCTAATGAGCTGATGGTACTGCCTGTGTGTGAGAGTGTGTGGAAAAAAAATCCATTTCCAAATGAATATAGTACTGTGTAAGAAGAAAAGGAAAGCAATAGGTTAAAAAAAAAAGCGCATTTTCTTGTTAATCAGGCCTGTACTTCTTCAAGTAATGCCCATTATTCACAATATTTGCAAACTGACAGGTAACCTGATTGGCTTTTATAAAAATGATGACAAACAACCACAGAAGCTTAATGCACCTCTGACAAAGGATGATGGACATTTTTTTACTCAAATAAAATGAAAACATAATCTTGGTAAATTGGCAGGGTTGAGACCACCTGGGCTTATTTTGACTCATCTGGCTTTCTTAAATTCTTAAGCTAGTTAGGTCACCTAACTAAAAAGAACATGTTGATTTGTACCCAGACTAGAAAAATGTTTGTGAAGTGATCTATTTACCATCTTTTCAAACTATTAGTTGGTGATATTCAAATCCTCATACATCCTCAGGTTTGGATTTTTGTTTTTTGTTGCGGAAGCTTATATCTGACCTGACTCTATGGAGAGTCTTATAATTTAAACTTTTAAAATATTTTAGAAAGATCATATAATTTGGGCATTATAGTTTCAGTGGTGGAATAGGTGAACGGCATTTGCACTGCTTTAAGGAACCAAGTTATGCTATCACAGTCATGCCATATGATCTTAAAAAGCTGTGAAACAAAACCACAAGTGTAGATGTGTATGTTGAAGGGCAACCAAAATTCATGTGTCTCTGATGGTTGTTGTCTTACTGTAGCACTTAGAGGAGCAAAGTATATGCTGCATATGTTTGAGTGCATAACTTTGTATGGGAAATAGCAAAGAGATTTATCATTGAAAACATTTGTAAACAACTGAAAACTCAATGGCTTTCTGCCAGCGTGGGTGGACAGTAATAGTACATTCTGATGCTCTGTATTACTCAACACAGATTTCTTCAACATCATTTACAAAAGTCTGCAGCAAAACACTCACAGAGAATATGCAGCAGTTCAAGTTAACTGTGCAGAGCGACAGGGAAGATTTGTCAGCATATGTAGCACTGCATTTTTGCATGTGTTAGAGTAAATTACCTCATTGCTTCACACCACAGGGAAACTGCTTTACGGAAAAGGTATGCACATGTCATTAACTGCAATCTTAAAAACAGATTTAGGCAAAAGAAAACATGTATTAAAAATGTGTCAGAATGGAGCCAATGTGATTATTTGGCAATTAAACTAGAATGAAACTTCAAAAGTTCAAGTATGAAGCATAGCCACTTGTATTCACGTAGGCTTTACTCGCACTCAGTTGAAAAAAAGAAATAAAGATCACGTTCACATGAGTGACTATGCATGCTATGGGGTTCTTCAATGGCTGAATTTCTGAGAAGTATATATTCAAATATAAAATGAGAATCTGTATGTGGAATTCATTACTGGTTTGCAAGTAAATTTAGTCATTTAAAAAAAAATAAATATAAACAGATATTGAAAGTGAAAACACATTAATAAGTATTGGAGATACTACTCTGTCTGGGCTGCACATAACCCAGTGTGGGCACATAAGCTTTACTAGAAGACCAAAGGTCATATATTATGGCGAACAATTTTTGCGGGGTTTGGAGTGTTTGTAGTTATTTCATCTACTTGCAATCCGTCTTTGGTATCATTGCCATGACTAAAAGAACTTCTGAAACACTGCTGTCTTAAGAGTACAGAAAGTAAGTTCTTAATGGTAGTGTTTCATTGAAGACAAAACTGCAGTAGAATGGCAAACGATGTATCATCAGTATAAACTTTAATTAGCATCTGAAAGAATAAGAATAGATACTATTTCCTTGAAACTCCAGGGAAGCCTCCCAAAAGGCACTATTATTTTAACATCTTTATGTAAAACTGAGCAAATAGAAAATACGTACTCTTTTTCACTTCCTATGCTGACTTCCAAGAAAAACAAAGGGCAGTGAAAAGACCTGGAGAGTCCTCGGAGGGTAACAGTGCTCTGCCCTAACTGTGCTCCAGGATTCAAGTACCTCGGAGAAGGTACCGAGCAGACATGCCTTTCTGAATAAATTCTGAGTCAGGCGCTGCACTGGATCTAGTAGCTTGTGATGGGTAAATCTTGCCAGGTGTCCATCGCCTTACTGGGTACGATTCAGCTGAGGCTGATGAGGACCCGGGTGGACTGTTAATGCAGGAGCTGATTCATCAAGCCCAAGAATTCCAGCATGGTCGGTTTAAAGCTTGGCTGAGTCCTGAAAAGGCTGGATGTCCGTCAGTGCTAGCAAGAGGAGTCTGAATGAATTCGGTGCCTTGTTCCAAGGACTCTTGGTTGCATGGGTGGCAGCCAAACATACGGTGACTCCTCAGGCTGGTGGACTCTGAGAGCGACTCTGCCATCTCCTCCACCCGCTGAAGTGGTGGGCATCTGGAGAAGGCTTGTGTGCACTCTCTCTTTTTCTCCCTGCTTGTTGGACTGCTGTCCAAAAAGATTCATACTCTTTTTACGCCCCAGGGCTCTGGCTGAGCTGGCCAGGTAGCAAACGGTGCTTCTGGAGAGAGCCCAGCTTGTAACTCAGGGACCGAAGATTGGTGTGGGGAAGAGATCTGGCATCTTTCTTGACTGAATGCATTGTCCTTGGTAATAGTCTTTTTCACTGACAGCAGCAACATTATTATTATCTCTCTATGGAGTCAATAAGCAACAAATTAAAGCCTGTCTGGCTTCAGAAATGAAAATTGATTCCTTCAATTTGGCGACAGCTTGCATTCTTTCCATCCCCCTTGGAACCTGAACACACAGAAACCTCTGCCAAAAATAAGATGATGCTGTGAGGGTATTGGAAACAGCTCTCATAAATACCAAGAGGAGACAAACACAAACAAACATGGGTGCAAAAGAGTAGCATCCATTCAGATGTGCTGGGGGCAAACCTGGAATGAGAGAGGAATGTCAGCCGGATAGAAGGTGCATGAGAAAAGATTTCAGCTCTAGTTTTTCTCTTGAGAATTCTTCTGCATTATGTTCCCAGACAACTTACAGAAGAGTTACTTACTGTACGTTACATATGGTTGGAAGAGTGTCTTTGGGCAATTTATTTAAATGTCGAGCCTGGGACTCGTTGTATGAGACGAGTGACATTAAATAAGATATGATAGATTAATTCTAAGGAACATTAGCAGCAATGTTATATTTTTAGTGGTGTTATGCAGTTTAATGGTATCTTCCCATAAAGTGTGCTTTGAAGGAAGGATACCTGAAAGTAGAAACAAGGGAGAGAAGGCAGAAGTATCTCTCCAAGTCCATGAAACTGTGAACATTTTTTGTGAAGGTTGTTGGAGACAACACAATTCTCCTCGCTTTTTTACCGCACAATTTAGAATACTTATTTCAAAATAAATTATTGATGAGAGAGACATTCCAGTTGCAGCACAATAGGAATTGATTTTCCTGTGTTATTCCAACATAGCTGGGGGTGGCCGTCTGGTCCTGACTCCATGGAAAGGCTCCTTCCTCTCCATAGCTATAGTAAATGAGTTAGTGACCAATGAAGGATTTTAATCACATTGGAAAACTCTCAGTTTAGCCATTAGTAAAAGAAGTAATTTAAATATTTAGAAAAATAGCATTTAGTAAGCTTAATTTAGCAAGCTTACTTTGGCACAATTTTCTGGTGTCTCCTGGAGCTCCAGTATCTGTTAACATGCTATTCACTCCAGCCAGCACTGGCTGCT
Source organism: Opisthocomus hoazin (assembly GCF_030867145.1). NCBI lineage: Eukaryota > Metazoa > Chordata > Aves > Opisthocomiformes > Opisthocomidae > Opisthocomus > Opisthocomus hoazin. Next base: position 41,417,867 of record NC_134418.1, on the reverse strand, counting down.
TACTTGAATCACTCAATATTTATGGTTGTTTAATCTACTGGGCAAATAAACTAGGATATATATTGCTAGGACTCAAATTTATTTTATAATACAACATGAAATTCAGCAAAATACTTATGTTCAATCTGTTCAACCAAGAGGACCATTCTCTAAACTGTTTTCGATGTGTTTGCTTGATATGGGATTGGGGTTTTTTGTTTGTCTGTTTTCATTGCATTTCAAGGAGATCAATGTAGAGTTCTGTTAAACACCAAAAATAAAATCAGAAAGACTTGTGTCCCAGGCGAATTGAATTGTCTTGAGGACAAACAATGACTGAATACAAAAGTGTTTAAAGATGTTTTCATGAAGTGAATATCAATACTTTGATAAACTAGTATGGATGTTTTCATAACTTTACAAAAAAGGATATATATTTTTTCCAAATGCAATTACTTTAAAAGACACTTAGTTAGGGAATATGGTGGCTATTTAAACATATGAGTGCACGGAGAAGTATGTCACTCTGATTTAAAATAAAACAAGAAAATCAGACTACTGACTAAAGCTGTTTTGTAAAAAGACATCTCTAATCAACCATAGCCAAGCATATCAGAAGATACACAAAGTTCTTTGGTCATAGTGATCCTATCACTGGAAGATAAGCACATTTCTTTCTTACCCTTTCAGAAGGGCTTATATAGATGGCTCAGTGATTTTAAGTAACAGGTGGAAAAATAACAGCTAAACTGGTGATAAACCAAGAATATTTGTAATATTCATTTCAATGAATGAATAAAATTCGCTTCAGTCTTGAGAATTTTTAAGAATTATTCCAGTTTTTACAGGTAAGAAAATGGATACAGACATAGGCAAGTTCAAAGAACAACTGGAAACCAAAAGCAGGTATTAATGTATGAACAGGTAGCCTTCTGCTCCAAACCATACTGAAAATAGGGTGAGAAGTGCTTTAATAACGAGTTGTCTCAGCCAGCAGATTAACTAGTTCTGTCATCTTGATGCAAACCTCTTGTATAAAGGTGCAACAAACTTTACAGAAAGGCAGTTCAGGCTAAGCAGCGTCACTGGTAACTGTAGCTGCAGCAAATGTTCTTTTATGACTTTTTGGAAAACCACAGTTACTTTTTGCTCAAAGTCATGCATATTAATAAAGTATTTTGATATTGTCAAACTGGCATTTTCCAGGAAAATCTTGCCAAGTGCAGTATATCCCAGCAATTTGAACTCCAGAGTGGACAAATAGGGCAGATTCTACTGTATCTTAAAGAAAACAGCTCCTTGGTAGCTACAAAAGTTTAATGCTGGCAGGCTGTCTCTTAGCTGCTTTATTGACAGAATAATTAAATTTTCTGTTGGATAGTGATAATGCTTAATCATTTTGGACAATAAGCATACTCTTAATACAACTCTTCATATATCTGGGCTTTAGTTCCCTCCTTTTCTCTGTTCCCCAATGAGATGCAGTTTGTAAAAAGTTATCTCGTTCCTTAATCCTGAAAATTGTCATGTTAAAAGACTCGTCTGCCATCTATCACAGGAAAAGCAGAGGCTGAGAGACAAGGGGGATGTGTCCTGGATCTAATTTAAGAAGGACATTAACAAAGAAAATGGTACCTGGTTTACTGAGTACAAAATCTGGTCTCCAAAACATTACAAATGGAAAATGCATGTCTTCATCCTGCTTCCACATCTGAGTTTGATTTTAAAGTGACTCCGTAATGTAGAAGAGAAAAGATTGGAGTATCAGCAGGTGGTTGTCAGAGGGAAGTTCTTAGGACGATTTTGGTCAGCTAGAGAACAGAGCACAACTCTTCACAGAGGATATCTAACGAGCAGCATGGAGCAGGATCATGAGTAATAGCCTTAGAAACCATCATGAGAAGAAATTGGTTGGAGGCTGAAGGAACATTAGGGAGAAGGAAGTATCTCCTGTACTATTTTACTGTAATTTTCTCTTCTTATAGCACCGAGTGTGTTTGTTTAGCTGGAGGCTATCGGGGACTGAATTGATGAGTAACAGAGATGCATGTTTAAATTTAAATGTAGACTTTCAGTTTGGTTTAGGATTTCAGGACTTGCAAAAAAGTTCTGTAAGAAACAGGAACTTATGTGAATTGCAGGACTGCAAATGATGGTAAAATGAATGATACAGTTATTTTCAAAATGGAAAAAAAATGGCAGAAATGAGACACCTAAGTGAAAAAGCAGAACATTTCTTTTAGTCTAGAAACTGGCAAGGAGCTCTGAGTAAGCAGCTCATTCGGGTCCTGCAAAACATAACAGGATGGAAATTAGAGACAGAAAATACTTATTAGGTTATGTAGGCCATTTCCCAGTGCTAGCAGAGAAAGAAAGAAGTGGAAAGTACATCTCATGTCACACGCTCATGTCCCCTCTGGCTATATTGGGAAAGGACATGAATAAACTCTGGAGGGAGCCCCACCCCGTCACTTTTAGCCAGAGAAGGCTTAGCTGCATGTGAAATGGTCAATAAGGGGAGGGAAATTTGGGGGATGCTCAGAGAGATGGGAAATCCCTTTACTTTGTGACCTGGAGCACTTTTATTTAATTTATTGGCATGAGAAGCGCCCAAATGCTGTGATGACAATCTGGTTTGCTGTAAGAGCTAGTCTCTCTTTGTGCTTACACCCCAAAATCTTCGCTTCAGCTGTCCTCCTCAGGAGCCGTACCGCCACCATGCTGGAGGTGTGCCTACGGGGCCCAAGGTCGTTTCTGATGTGCAGTGGGTGACATGCCAAAGAGGATACTTGACAGTAATTTGGAAATTTTGCAAATAAAAAAATCATGGCACTTGAGCTCTTTTGACCTGGTAGTCAGAAGATAAAAATTATATCAAATGAAAGTGGAAAAGTCCCTTTGACTTGCCTTAAACAGCTGACAGCTAAAAATAACAGAATTTTAAACTAAATGAGATCTGCCTCTCTCTCTTTCTTTGTTTGCTGTTCAGCTCTGTGCTCTTTTTTATTCTGTTTTTGAAGTTAAATTCCTGTAACCACTACCACCAAAGCCAGGTCACGTGGGTAGCAGTTCAAGACCAAGTAATTTCGTGAGCCTTTTTCAGTCTCACAACTACAGGCATAACTACAGCTGCCAGAAAAGTACCTAAGTCTCCCCTTTCCCTTTTCCTTTGCTTTCCTCCCTGTGGAATTTAGTTCAAGTAGTCTATCTGGGATGGTTTTTATTTTTTAATTGCATACTTTTTAAACATGTTGGCAGATTACTCTGAAGCCACCTGACTGGATTTTTGTTTTGTTTAATTTTTTGAAAGCACAGTTATACTTACACTCCCTCTCTTTTTGCTGAGAGTGTTTGCTAGTGTGCCTTTTTAAAATGCAGTCTGAAGTGGTCGGAGTAATACAGTTACTGTAAAAAACATGCAGTATGAACACTTGAGTAAGACAAAGAAGCAGATGTAAAAAATATTTAAAAATGCAAATTCTTCATGTGAAAGGACTGAGGTGAACTAGTTATCAGCTTTAAAGATTAATGAAACCTTTTTTTGTTTGTTTTGGTAAAAGAATTGTTCTGGCATCTTGAAATGTGACATGCGGGAGGTGAAATAAGCCAAATTGTGTTGAAGTCTTAATAGCAAAGATAGTCTATTCTTCTCCAGTCTCTGGTCAACAAATGTTTTTGCAATTGTTACCATACGATGTCTGCAAGATCTGAAAGTCACCAGTTTATGACCTATTGTGGGTCTGATCTTTGTGGTGTCAAAATTGCTGTGTCCTTTGAAGTTATAATAGCTGAGCAGATTTATATCAGCTGGCCAATATCTGGCCAAACTGATTAACTGATTATTACTGTGTTTTGGGGAAGGCCTGCCTTTGATCTAGGATACTTTTGAATGAAAGGACAGCCCAGTGCATTACTCAAGGTTTTATGCTCTACTAGTGCGTTCCTGTGTAAAGCTAGGGGAGATCCAAAAAGAGTTTTATATTGTTGGTGTCTGAAGTAGCATATTGCTCGCAATCCGATGAAGCCCAGGGAAGCTCTTAACCACAGGAGATGAGTAGCTACTGCTAGCCTTTCCCTTGAGCAACGATGAGCAGAAGGGGAAGAATATCATCAAAACTGACTTCGAGTGAGCTGCATCAGATAAATGAGACTGTTCTACCTCCTGGGGATAAAAGAAAAGCCCTATATGAACAAAAAAACAGCAACCCCATAAACCCCCCCCAAAAAACACAGCAAAACCCAAATAAAAAAATCCCAAATCTATATCCATAGAATACAGCTGTCACTAAAAATAATATGAACAGCCTAATGGAAATAGCTATTGAATATCTAGATCAAAATGTTATGAAAATGCATTTGGTATTGTGGGTTATTTTTTCTTACTTTTACTCTGGCTCCAGTTGGGGCCACTTTAGGACCCTCCTAATGGTTACAGGAGTGAAGAGGTCTTGGGAAAATAGGGGATGGGCATAAATATTGTCACAATCACACAGTGAAAGGCTATTAAAATAAATGCTTATAGGCTAACAATTTTTCTTTCTATTACTTTATATCTTCCTTTGCTATTTGGGAAATAATGAGAAATTTCTTTAGTCTGTAAAGCATGAATTGGAACTGTAAACTATTAAACAAGAAATTCAGCCAAAGAAGTATTGTGGTTTCATTCCAGTTAACACTTCATGGGTATGCAACTGTAAGTCACCAAATGTTGATTTAATTATTTACTGCCAGATCATGAAAGATTTAAATACCTGTTGATTTTTCTCCCAAAAGGTTGCCAACTGGTTTATTACACAGAAGTAGATAAAGGCAAAAAAATGAAAACAAGATGGACTATGTGGCAGAGAAATATATAGATATGAAGCAGACTATTAAGAATCGCATTGTACTGCTAGAAGGGCTGATACCCACCATCATACACATTTGATAATATTTTAAGTCAATGCAATATTAGCAGAAACTGGCAAACAAACTGGCAAAAATATGGGTAGTATAAATTTTTTTATTCTTATTTTCATAGGCAGTGACACAACAAATCAGTTTCTGTTACTGAGAATGTGTTCTGACAGAGCTAAGAATGGAAGGTGAGAGAGAATAATTCAGTAGCCAACATGTACATTTTTGTCAATGTTTGTTTATTCTCAGAAACAAAAGTATGTAATAAAATTCACATTTTCAAAACTGCTTTGAATTACAAAAGCCCTTAGAATTCCCTATTCATCAGCATGTAAACAGATCCTGTGAAATGACACTAAAGGAACGTGAACTATAATTAATTTATCTTCACAAAGTCAATTTTACATTATTGTTGCTAATCTTCCATGTATTTTCAGACAGAGAAGGAAAGCAGCCTTACAACACATCTAGGTATTTAACAATCTTGAGCTACCAGGGAGGGCCTCACTGAAAAAAAAGCAGCCCCAAAGGCCTGAGAAGCCCCAGGGAGAATATACTACTCATCACCATCTCCATCCTGTATCTTCACAAATCAGTGCTAACTACAGCAAGTTTGACACGAATGTTGAACTGAAAACCAAGACCAGAGCTTCTGGACTTGTCTGCCCATAGATCTGGCTTAGATCCTTCTGATTCTTTAACAAAGTAGAAAACAGACTCATGCAGGTACACCCACATCAGTTTTTCATCCAAAGAAGGGAGATACGGCCCCAGCATGGTCATGGCAACTACATTATGTGCTACCTATCAGTTGAGACAGAGCCTCTTAAAAGTAGGCTGCCTGTCCATTTAAATATGCCTAAATCAAACCCAGCATTTATAATCCATTTAGAAACCTGAAAGCAATGAACATTAGAATTGATCTATGAGGCTTAAAAAGAAAAAAACCAACCAAACACTATCTTCAGTAAGTAAATTTTTTCAACCCCTCTCCTCCTTCTCTCTCTGTCTGACACTTTTCTTTTTGTGGTTTATCTGGTGTTGGATAAGCTGTTCAGTATTTGCTGGTTTTAGTGATCCTGAGATGATCTGGGGCCTAAACCCTTAGCCTGAAGGCATAATTGTTTGTCATTTTTCATATTATTTCAGCAGTGTCTAGATGTCCCACTGTGGGCTGAAATGCGACTGTGAAAGGATTGATACAAACATGTGACAAAAATAAACTCTTGCCACATCGTGCCACTTGGTAGGAAACAGGTGGAAACAGATTGTATTTGGGCTGAAGGTAGTGAGGACAAAAGACAGCTCTAGCCAGGAATGATGAGGATTGCAACCCACCTCTGCAAATTTACAGAAATCTTCAGGACTGAGCTTTGAAGATTTATACTGAAATATTGCCCAGCTGATTAACAATTTTAGAATATATTCACCTTCAATTCACCCCAATTCATGTCTGCGTGTTGGCATTTTGGTAAATGTGAGTCAGACTTCAACCCTGCTTGTTAGGTCTTATCTGAAATTGTTGGAGACAACAAATAATGGAAAGATTTGATATTTTGATATGAAGTAGATGAGAATGTGTTAATATCAAAATTACTCATGAGTAAGATAAAGTTTTAACGGAAAGCAGAAATCTGAGTTTTGTCTACGGCAGAGTAATTAGAAACAATTGATCTGAAATTAAAAAATGGGAATGTTTTATTCTATTCCCACAAGTAATGTGTGTGTGGTTCATAACTAAGGCATTTGCTAACTGTGCATATCAAAATGTTTAGTTGTTTAAAGATTTTCTTATGCCAAAAAAGGATGACTCGGGACGATGCAACCCATTGTAGGTTGGTCTATAAACCAGAACCCAGTAATGCGCTTCATTAGAAAAAATCACTGCAACTCTGTGGAAGATGAATGCAAATAAATATTATTGCATTCTTTATTAATTACTGTTTATTGTATTCTGCCTAGACTAAAAGCTAGTGGACTCACAGCAAGAATGTTAAACAGGTGATCAGGAACAGGGACTTGGAAAATTCTAATTAGACTTCTAATTCTTGCTAAATTTCATTGAGCTTTTTTCTGAAGAAACTGTTAATCAAAATGTTGGAATTGCCTTAAGATCCAAAATATTATTGAGCATAGCAACTCTTCCAAAGAGAAAAGTTGATGAATTTTCAGCTAATGTCCGCAGTATCTAAATATATTTGCCATGATTAGTGACTTGTATCGCCTTTCTTCAAGCAAATTATTGGAAGCAGTTCATTTTCAAAGCTTGCATAAACTGTGGCCCTGAAATATTTGAGAAAATTGGTCTTTCAAGGCTCACTACTGACAGCATGTAAGGAATTTTATTGGCATGGAATAACTTTATTGACATGAGAAATTGTACTGAAATTAAGTTTGGTAGAAAGGCAACATGAGTGGCAGTGCTAATGTGGAATACTTATGCCTTGAGTAGAGAATATGTATTTTATAAGAATGATAATCTTGCTATTTTAAATACAATGATTATATGGGTAAAGATAAAAATATGTGTTTGGAAAATTAGAGTCTAAACTGATTGCAAGAAGACCACAAATATTTTTTTCTGGTGAAATTATGGTGACTTCTATATATTAGTTAAATTTCCTTTGGCATTCACGAAGTAGTTTAGTGGGTCAAAAAGATAAAGATGCAGAAACATTTATAGAGATTGAAGGCATCAACCCACCTTGAAAAAAGTGATAGTGATATCATTTCCTATGCAACAAAGTCATAAAATGCATTCTTTTTTCTCTTTTTTACAAAGATGCAAAGTTTTCTGTCTAGATATGGTAGTATGAATGATCACAATCAAACATAATGAATGCCTTAATTTACATGTAATCCATGAGAAGTTTTTAAAAAATTGTCCTCAGGCATTCTGTCCTAAGGATATACCAGCTGAGTGTTGCTTTTTTAAATCTATTTTTTAATTTATGTGGTATATGGAAAGAGAGAAGAATCAATTCCTTAGGAAAGCTGGTGAAAAACTGTCATTTGTGAGTGGTGAGGCATTAGACATGAGTAACTCTGTGTGTGAAACTACAGGAGGGGAAGCACTCGCTTTTTTTTTATTTTTCTTGCCTGCTTTATGGCTTGTAAATGATAAATGAAATTTACTAGCAATGCCCTGCAGTAATATTTCACATTATGTTACAGAATACACTGCAAAAAGTATTGAGTTATGGCAGAACCAAAGAAAAAGGCTCTCATTTTTTTCATGCTGGAAAAGTGTGCTACATTAGAACATTCCTCAACAGCCATTTAAATATTACAGGTTTCTACAATGATTCAACTTCAGTGTGTTCAAATATTCTATTTAAATAACTTCAGAACTTATGCCCGCCATTAATATTGAGACTCAGCAATTAAGCAAAGTTAAGTCTCGGTACTAAAGCATAAATCCGCGTAGCTGTGGGTGCCCGCTCTCTGCACACAAAAGAAGCTCTGCAAGGGAGAGACGAGCCTGGGCAGCACGGACCCCGTGGCACTGCCACTAAAGCCTCTGTCCTGAAGATGCCCCCTCCTCACCCCAGACCATGGTAGAAAATTTGGATTGACACATTTTTATGACGTTTTATTTGTGGCTGTTGCTGAACGATGAAAACCAAGATGAAAGAGACATTATCCTAAAACAGGGCTGTGGGTAGCGTCTACAGTGTCCTTTAAGCCCTTTAAAACGGGGTCTTTTTGTCGGCTCGGGTGAGCTGCGGCTCTTTAACATTCTGAACCTGCTGTGGCTGCTGGGGCAGTTCATCACCAGAGAATAGAACAGGGCCCCTGGCATATCAAATAAAAAAAATGAAAAGAAGCGGGGGAGGAACAGAGGAAAGCAAGAGAAAGGAAAGTCCTTGGCGCACAGGCAGGGCATTATGTAAGCGGGGTTTAAAGAGCCTGCCGTTAGGTATAGTTCATAATATGAAAAGACAGACCGATTTTGGCCCCCTCGCCTGGTGGGATCAGTGCTGTCAGTGCCATTTATTTTCAATCCCCCATGATTTCTGTATCCTCACAACCCTTTTGCTTAAAAATGAACCATAAAGGCAGTCAAAACACCTGCTTTACTGACAGGCCCGATTAAAGCTTTGATTTATCTTTCAAAGTGAGAGCAGATCTGCTGCTCCTGGGGCCTCGCACTGGTGTGTAATTCATCGGATGCTGAAGGTCTCCTTTCTGTGTCCCCTGGCTTCAGCTGTGGGTGCCTTTTGTACCTGCTTGAGAGCTGGGCGAACTCCGAGAACCCCCACCCCAGCTGGAGGCTGGGATTTTTCCATCCCTACTGGCACAAGTTTCTTGGTCTGTCTTATTAAGTGACAGTAAATTACAGAACTAATTTGGGACGCCCCCAGACACAAGGCCGCGTGTTTCTGAGGAGCCAGTCCTGCTCCCACTGTGGGCTCTGGGGAGTGGCTTCACCAGATGGAAAGGAATAGTGTTGCTCACTCCCACTCCGTGCTTTCCCATTGCTAAAAACAATGACACCAGATGTGGAAATTTTATATCACATGGGAACCCTTTGCTCCTTTGTAGTTAGGTGTTGTTCTGTAGTCTGAAACCTTCGTTACGGGGAGTGTACCAGTAACCATCTCCCTAGGCTCATACCTGGCATAGCAAGCGGAAGCAAGCCTTGCAGTCTCTCTGGGGGGAGTAGGGAGAAAGATTCAAAGCTTTATCACTGTAAATGCAGAAATAGATATTTCTTAAACCTCCTGGAAGTTTGAAGTAAGTCTCCTTTTAAAAAAAAATATAAATTTTTTTTACTTAGTGGCTTGAGGGTGTCTGGAGACAAATTTGGTTTGTTGGTTTTTTTGTGTGTCTTGTTTTTTGTGTTTTTTTTTTAAAGGCTCAGTCTGTATCCTGTGTATATATTCCCCCACCCCAGTCCCCAAAAATACTTTAAGATAGTGTGACAAAATTGCCTTGTGGGAGTATGTGTGAGTTCTGCACCTACATTGATCTTTTAAACCACTAAGCTATTATAGAACCAGAGCAGGGTATAAAGGAAAAAGGCTGAGCAAGTCATTCCCTGTGGATCAATGCTCAAAAATGTCCCAAAGTGAGATTCTTTTTTTTCAGTTGGAAAGAACATTTTCATTGAAACGACAACATTCTGAAGAAAAAATATCTGTGTATTGTTATTTATAAATAAAACAGGAACAAACAGGATGATTACATTCAAAGTCTTTCTTCTGAAACAATACTTGTTTTTGAAATGTTGATTAAGATAATGCAGAATCTAACATAGTAAAAATGTAATGTACTGTGTCATTTTGATAAAAGCACTTTCATTTGACCAGGTGCAACATTAAAAAAAAATGAAGGGGAGACTGAAAAAGTCCTTTGAAATTAATCAAAATCCATACTAAGAGTTTCCTATTCAAAAATGTACACTATTTCTTTACTGAAGAAATTGTTGCATTACTGGGAACTGGAGCATTAATTTAAAAACAGCTTTGCTATAAATTCTTTAAATGGCAGAAACAAACTGTATGTAAAGCTTACATTTGCAGCTGAGATAGCACTTGCCATAAGTCTACAATGCAGTCAGTTCTCTGCTCAAAATGTAAAATGGCAACATAGTTTAAATTCTGATGTGAACCTCAGCAGATCTGAGATGTGGCACCACAAAGACTACGGTGAAGTTGTAGAAGCTGAGAGCACCTGGCTACTTCCTGACCTCATGTTCAGGTATGAGGTAGACATGAACTTGTCCTTATCTGGATTGCATAAGAAGCATGCATGTGAGTGGGGCAGGCAACACCCAACCAGCCTCAGCTGAATGTTAGTAGCACACATGCTAAGGTGGCCTTGGGTTGCCTATTTAATCCTAAAAACCCAACTCGTGACCTTTTAGGTGTCTGGAAGTACTGTTTAATCAAGGCATAAAAACTGAGAGCTTTCTTAGCAAAAACAAAGACACATCCTAGGTCTGCAATGACATGTAGATAGATGTTGGGTTATAACACAAAACCATCAGAGAACAAAACCAGCAGCAGTTATTAATGTCAAAGAGATTTCATCTGGTGAGCAGTGGGAAGGTAAGGTACTAAAGCAGCTGCTTATTCCTCATGTGTTATTGCCTTTCTCAGTCTTTGCCTGACTTTATGCTATTTCTCTATTTAGACTGGCATGGGGCTTACAAACCTATGTACCATAAACACAATCTTTGATTTTCAGGCACGCAAAACTCTTACAGCCAATATACTTTTAAATAGAGCAAAACCTCTAAGAAAATCTGAAACAATGCACGAAAAAAAGAAAATTCCTGAAGCTTTTTGTTGATATAAACGTTGCTTTTTGCTGAAAAAGACAAAGGTCAGAAACAGAGATAGCCAAACTTTAGTTTTGATTTGTCTTTGCAAAGCAGGAGATGTTTTGCATGAAAATGGTCAGTCTTGATTTTTGCGTGGTGGATATGAGTTATTAGTCTTGATATTAATTTTAGTTGCTGCTGGAGGGAAAACTTTCAGTCAGCTATGACTAGCTAATGCAGATTTAAACAAAAGACATATTACAAAATGACACCATTCTTTTTCATTTATACAGAGCATATAAGATTTTTTTCATGTCTCCCTTGTCCATAGATGTGCCCATTCCACAGAACCCTGCTCATTGCTGGTTCTTTGCTTGTATTCCTTTCAAGCCATATTTTTCTTCACACACATTTTCCATGAAATCATAAATGAAAATTCTGTGCCTTCTCCCTCCTAAACTTCAATTTTCACCTACCTTCTCTCTATGTAAAGAATGTATAAACTGTATATATAAACAACATAATACACATACAAAGTACATGTGCATGTGTGCACATTTATATTGTAGAAGACAGTTATGAATGGAAACCTTGAAAAAATATCTTACAAGGACTGTAAAATTCCAAGTCATTTAGGAATGAGTGACTCTTAAGAAGTTCAGGGATGTTTAAAGTATTGCAAAAGCAAGCCTGTGAGACGGTCAGCTCCTCTTTTGTTCCTCATATATATCAAATTCAGTAGTGCACCACACAAAATAACAGTGAATCCTATAAAAGCATTCCTAATGGGAATAAAGATCATTTATGCAGGTTAAAACCTATGTCCACCAGCCCTGTGTTACTCTACACCAGTATTGAGACATTATGGCATGTCATGATGGAGACTTGAGGGAGCAGGGGAATGGAGGAGTAGATGTTGTGAGGAGGGGGAAATAGAGTGGAAAAGGGCTTGGGAAGGAATTCTCACTCCATAGTCTCAGTTAAATACAGTATTTAGGTGATTTGAGATAACTATGCAGAGCCTAAATTAGCTCCAACTTCTGTATTTTCAGCATCAGATGTGAAACAGCTGAACACCTGCTAAAGAGAAGTGGCATGAACAGTCTCTTGGGCATTGACACATTACTCTCCTCTAAATGTTTAGTTGTTGCACACATCCTCTTTCTGGATAAAACCTACTGATAAGCCAAAAGAACTTTAAAAAGATCAGTCTTGGCTTTAGATTAATCTTTTTGCTTGACCTTAATTCCTATTTCCCAAAAAGCCCAGCCTCATCATAATCCTTATCTTTCGATCCAGTTTTTCCATTCAGGGTTTAAACATCGTTCCCTGCTGTACCTGACAGTTAGAAGGAAACAATTGGCATCTGACTGTAGTATAGCTGTACAAGAGTCTAAATACTGTGTGGCATAACAGGTTCTCAGTGACTCCACCGCCTTGTAAAAGAAATTAGAAAATGATGCAAAATACTCATTTGACTTCCAGTGTGTGAAGTAGAAAGAAATATTTTGGCTGATATATAGGTACAGGACCAAAGGTTCTGTATCGCTTCCTTGTTGTGGTTTATCAAGTCTTTATTCCGAATATTTCAAAGGGTGTTTTCTTTACTTCTGCTTTACACCTTCCAGGCTCTCACAATGGTGCTCTTTGTGAAGAAATATTAATGATTGTTACTAACTACACAGCAAAAATAAATTGTAGGTCTTAGTAAACTCTTTAAAGCACAATGAAGGAAAAGCTTCAGAGGTAAATCTCCCGGTAAAGGCTTGGCAACCCTGAAACAGATTTCCAGCCAAATCTCTTTAGCTTCAGGTAAGTAGAGAAGGTGGCTCTCAGTGAAATTCTGGCAAATATCCACAGCTTAACTGCATTTGAAGAAAATATAAAAGGAAATATAAAAGAAACCCATACCTGTTAATACAAATGATATATCAGTTTTAAGGTATTTTTCTGACAAAATGCTTAGTTTTACTTTTCAGAGTAAGTTTCTCTGTATAAAGCAAAATGGCTTTCTTATACAAACCAGAGCAGCTTGATGAATTTTAAATCACTTACCCATAGCACATATAATAAACTTTGGATGTTAGACACAACTGGTTTGAATAAAATATTAACTTCTTCTTTTGGTCTTTAAAATGTTACTTAGTCTAAAAGATATTTTAATAAATGCATAAAACGTAATCCTAAAAATGCAAAATTAATAAAGTGTATTTTTCTTTCCAGATACTTTTATAATTGATTTTGCCAAGGGTAGTTTAGTTCAGATGTGATTTCTATTTATTCACCGAGGGCCTGTTTATTATATTTTATACAATTTCACTGTACTTTCTATATCATGTATTCTTCATACTGTAAAATTTTAATTTAGCCTTATTATGGAATGGTTCTATTTACTACTATATGCAATACAGACTCGTATAAAAAAGGACAAGAGCAACTTGCTGTAATAAAAAAAAGGAACTTGACCTCACAGAGATGTAGCATTTTCCACCTGTTAGAGCTAGCCCATGCTAAGGAACCTGACATACAAATCTCGTGTTGCTCACAAACATTCAAAACCAAACCCTGGATGCTGCCCTGGAGTTTGCTGTTGACTTCAGCAGTACAAGGCTTTACCTCTGGCTTGATGTCTTCTTGCTTGTATGATACATAAAACTCCAGCTCTGCAATGGCATCTAGCAGAGTAATGACTACAGTGGGACTTCTCATAGCACACTTGTAAGCAACAATCTCTCCTGGGGATAGAATGAAAAAAAAATAATGGCTAAATACAAAAATTTAGGCATGCTGTACCTGTTTGGAAAGCCAGCCCTGGGAGTACAGCATGCCCAGAGAAACTGAGTTTATTAAACATGCCATGGTCTAGAAATAGAGAAAAAAAGAAAGAAATCAGTAACATACAGTACCTAGTGGTGTGTCACTTAATCTAAAACAAAAGATTAATTTTATTAAGGAAGAAATAGCTAAAATAGCTAGATAGGGTTGCTTTACAAACACAGGGACAGATTTTAAAAGCCCAGCAAGACTATTTTTTTCTCTTTCCTTATTTGAAATGCTTTCCTATTCAACAATGGCATCACATTATGTGTGGAACAATAACCCAGAGATCTGTTAAAAAAGGTTCACTTATATGGTCAGAGTAGGCTACTATCTTCCAAAGCTTTCAAAAAGATACAAGTCAAATCTACCTTGGGCAATGTCTGAGTGGGCTCAGTAAGTCCTCTCTTGACAAGATCTTTCTTAGGACAGACATCAACAGAGAGAAAAACTAAAACTATGCATATGGAAGCTACCTGATGTTGGCAAGTGACCACAAGTATTAAAATCTAAATGCACTTTCTAGGATCAAACAGACACTGTAGTTGCAAGCAAAGGCACTAGTGAAAATTAGACCAACCATGGCAAAACTTGACTTGGTAAGGGTTTATTGTGTAGCTTGGTTTTGTTTAAAATGTTTTCCCTACACATATTCAAGGAGACTCACCTTTAATATTTTTGCGTTTAGCATGTTCAGTTGGCTTTAGTGCTGAAAAGGTCACAGTCAGAAAGAGAAAAAGAATAGTAGAAAATGATTCAGAGCAACGTGTCCTTTTGTGATGATATGGTTTGAGTCTACATGGCTCTAGTTTTAAAGCTTGAGAACAGCAGCACATATTTAATAACTCATGCTCTCTAATAAACACTGATGACTGTGCCTATATGAATTTTATTTTAAACAGAAATGTGTCCTTAATGTTTTCTGTAACAACAAATTGTCAGAAAAGAAAATGTGTTTGTTTTCCCACTTGGTTCAGAACACACCAGTGAATTCAGTACAGGTCTCATCAATTTCTTTGATGATGTTGTTCATGGTCTTGAGAGACTTGCCACCAAAATCTAACTTTGTATGCATATGTCCTCAGTAAGTTGCATATGTCCTCAGTAAGTTGCATATATCAAGGAAACTGGTACTCTGTTCTTACTGCTGACAAATAGCTGGTCTTCCTGTGCTTAGGACAGAAATGTAGCTGGAGTTAATTTCTATGAGTCAAATGAGGTTTGAAAGCACACTGCAAAGAAACTAGCAGTTTCAGTTAGCTAAACTTGCATTTTTACATTCTGTCTCCCTTGTTACATACATCTGCTTTTAATATCCATCTGTGACATAAACAAGCTATCAATACTTCAAGCTAGTGCATCTACCCTATTCCATCTCATTGTCTGTAGTCAGTTCACCTTTTGCTGAAGACCAGTCCAGACTCCTAAACACCATCAGGTTTGTTCATTTTTTAGACTGGGGATGCCTAATGAATGCTTATAATTAATTATACTGTTAATTACAGAGGAGTGAATTTTCTGCCTCTTGTGAAGATTAGATTACAGGGGAAGGAAGACCTAGTGCCTTCCAAAATATGAAATAAAATTTATTGTATTTGTATACTGAATGTCCTTCTGCTGTCTTCAAAGATCATCAGACTACCATCCCTATGATTAGTCTGATAGCACTTCAGTATTACGGAATTAAGATCGGCTATAAGAATACCTGGGAATACATTTCAGTTTTCTGGAAGAACCACAGCTTAGTTCACGTTTTTGTATACACTGTTGGCTTGCGGTCACACTGGAGGTAGTTGGTTAAGTAACAAGATAGTGATCAGAGACAACATGAAGATCATAACACTACAGTGGCAGAACAGAAATTTTGGCATAACATAGCAAAACATTGGAATACCAGTTAGCTTCTTTGCACATATTCATAAGATATTTTGTCAAAAAATTGAATAATTTCCTGGTGGAGCAATAGAAAAAGGTGCAAGATTAATTAGTTCCTATCACTGAAGGCAAAGCACAGGATGACATCTATTACTGAATATAGCTCAAAGCCTTTTTCTGCTCTTTCATGCTCAGAATGCTAACCCTAATGTAGGTAATGCTACCTCAGAGTATGCAATGTGTTTTAAAACTATTTTCCTGTGCTTCAGAAATCTTTCATATTGCTATATATTTGCAAAGCACCTCAATGTTAAAATAGGACCTCTGAAGACAATGGAAAGCGATAGCCTATCTCAGGGGACTACTGACCTTAGGTAAAACTTGTTTAAAGGTATGTATCCTGTGCATATCAAAGAGGATGAAGAACGATTTGGGACATTTCCCCCTATTTTTTGAAGACAATTAGAGAAAAAAGAAAAAGAAAAACCACAAAAAAAAAAAAAAAAGTGAAAGAAAACATTCCTTATAACAAACATTTAATTAGGAATGTAAGACTCTCTGGAAAGGTTAATGTTTTTCTCAGATGCTCTTTAATATTATCGAGTCAAACTCAAGCAATTTTCCACTACTTGTACTTAGCTTTGAATAACACTATTTCTATTTCCTACCTGAAAAAAAGCTTGCACACTTGAGAGTCTGTTTTTTCTTTTAAGTTTGTTAATGATCCAAATAAGAGATATGACCTACTGCACAATACTGAATTTGCATCTTGCCTGCAAGAAATCCAGTCTTCCTGCTGTTATAATTTCTCATGACAATATCACAATTTCTAAGCCCTAATATTGAATTTTTTTCTGTACTTGACTGTATCTTTCAACAGTTAATATATTTATCATAACACAATGAAATAATTGAATGGCAAGGCATAGATTTCACTGGCAGAGGTTCTTGCACATCAGAACATTTTGATGAGCAGCTCATGAGAGACAGTCTACAGATTACCCGGAATATCACAGAATCACAGAACGGTAGGGACTAGAAGAGACCTCTGGGGATCACCTGGTCGAACCCCCCTGCTGAAGCAGGGTCACCCAGAGCAGGCTGCACAGGACTGCATCCAGGAGGGTCTTGAATATCTCCAGAGAAGGAGACTCCACAACCTCCCTGGGCAGCCTGTTCCAGTGCTCCGTCACCCTCAGAGGGAAGAAGTTCCTCCTCATGTTCAGACGGAACTTCCTGTGCCTCAGTTTGTGCCCATTGCCCCTTGTCCTGTCACTGGGCACCCCTGAAAAGAGCTTGGCCCCATCCTCCTGACACCCACCCTTCAGATATTTGTAGGCATTTATAAGGTCCCCTCGCAGCCTTCTCTTCTTCAGGCTGAACAAGCCCAGCTCCCTCAACCTCTCCTCGTAGTGGAGATGCTCCAGTCCCCTCACCATCCTTGTAGCCCTCCGCTGGACTCTCTCCAGTAGCTCTTCATCCTTCTTGAACTGGGGAGCCCAGAACTGGACACAGTACTCCAGATGAGGCCTCACTAGGGCAGTGTAGAGGGGAAGGAGAACCTCCCTTGTCCTGCTGGCCACACTCTTCTTGATGCACCCCAGGATCCCATTGGCTTTCTTGGCAGCCAGGGCACACTGCTGGCTCATGGTTAACCTGTCGTCCACCAGGACACCCAGGTCCCTCTCCGCAGAGCTGCTCTCCAGCAGGTCCACCCCAAGCCTGTACTGGTGCATGAGGTTGTTCCTCCCCAGGTGCAGGACCCTGCACTTGCCCTTGTTGAACTTCATGAGGTTCCTTTCCACTCAACTCTCCAGCCTGTCCAGGTCTCGCTGAATGGCAGCAAAGTTTTTCCATGTATCAGACGCTCTTCACAGTTTTGTGTCATCAGCAAACTTGCTGAGGGTACACTCTGCCCCTTCATCCATGTCATCGATGAATAAGTTGAACAAGGCTGGGCCCAGTATGGGCCCCCGGGGAACACCACTAGCTACAGGCGTCCAAGTAGACTCTGCGCTGCTGATGACAACCCTCTGAGTTCTGTCATTCAGCCAGTTCTCACTCCACCTCACTGACCACTCATCCAGCCCACACTTCCTGAGCTTCCTTATGAGGGATGTTATGGGAGACAGTGTCAAAAGCCTTGCTGAATTTGAGGGAGACTGCTCTCCCCTCATCTACCCAGTTGGTCATGCCATCATAGAAGACTGTCAGATTGCTCAAGCATGATTTCCCCTTGGTGAATCCATGATGACTACTCCTGATAATCTTCTTTTCCTCCATTTGCTTAGTGATGATATCCAGAATGAGCAGTTTCATCACCTTTCTAGGGATGGAGGTGAGGCTGACTGGCCTGTAGCTTCCTTGGGTCCTCCTTCTTGCCCTTTTTGAAGACTGCAGTGATATTGGCTTTCCTCCAGTCTTCAGGCACTTCTCCAGGACCTTTCAAAGATGGTGGAGATCTGCCAGCTCCCTCAGCTCTCATGGGTGCATCCCATTGGGGCCCATGGATTTGTGGGTGTCCAGTTTGCTTAGATAATCTCTCACCCACTCCTCTTCAATCAAGGGAAGGTCTTCCTATGAAATAGGTGGCATGAAATTGTCTGGGGTCTGAGTTATCCTGTACAAACTTCTTGAATCATGTTGTGACACTACGTAAAATGTACCTAAAATACTGGTTTTCTGATCACAAGGCACAAATTTGGCAACTGATCCAAGGAACAGGGGTACAAAAAACCAAAGATTACCCCTCCAAAAAAAAGACGTGTGTGTATTTTTGTGCCAATGTTATTAGGATCATAAAATACTTATGAAAATGCAAATATTTCTCCTTCAAAACAATTTTTTTATTTCAAAAGAAGAGTGGTATTTTCATTTTGGCGTTGTCAATTTCTGGCTCTACAGTGACATGTGGATATGTGTCAGCCCAGAGGATATTTTTCCAGTAACACAGTGTTCTGAATAAGTTATTCATGAACACATGAGCAATGAGCAAGTTCTGTTAGCTTTCCTTTTGATTGAGAAAGCAACTGCAACAACTTATGTTCTCCTTTAACTTCCTATTCCAAACACTGTCAGACTAACCACAGATTTGAATGAACTTTCTGTCTGTGGTAAATCCCAGACCAGATCTGACATGTTTTAAACGTTTTTAGTTAACAAACACTGTTACTGAGGAAATGAGAAAAAGAAGAAAAAGAGATCATGCTGCATGTTTTGCAAAAAAGATCGTGAGGCACTGGAACTTCTTTACTGTTTCTTTTTTCCCCATGTTTTTGGTAGGGCTGGCATCTGTTGATTTGCTTACGCAGTTCAAAGGACAAGGAAAATAAAAACACATTAGAAGTTAGTAGGTGTCTAAAAGGTGGCAAAAGCAAAAGGATATAGAGTCAACATATTTTCAAAAGTCCCAGAGGATGGGGATCCACACTCAGCAGACTCATTCTGTTTCCACCCTTAAGGGCTGCTGTAAGGATGGGATAATGAAACAACAATCCATTTTCTAACTTAAAGCTCCAGTATAAGCTTTCATAGCCAGCAGGTGAGGGAGCTCCCTCTGAGACACATTTCTGGTCTTTGTCCTATGCACTAGTTGTGGAAAATAAATTTCAGTGGTGGAAGGTCTGCTGTTTTATTTCAGGAAGAGGCATTCTGTTCCTTGCCACAGATAAGACTACAGATCACACTGTAGAGCAAATATATGTTGTTTTTTTTTCTCTCTTTCTGTATTCATTATTTTAAACAGAATTAGGCTTGAGTCTAACAGGCCTGAATGGAATAAAACTTCCACTTTCAAAACTCTTTGTTTTCCCCATTGCTTCCCCTGCACAGGAAACTCTTATTACGTGGCTTAATTAGAAACATATTTCTGGGATGGGAATGTACAAGACGTAATGTTAGCCAGCTGAGGAACAGAGACAGACTTCTTTGGAAATCTTCTATCTGATGAGACAACAAAGGTTTGGGAATGAATTATTCAGGACCATACTCAAACTATTCAGGAACGCTGATATGGGGCTTCAAAAAAAAGAAGCCTGGAATCTCTTCAGTAAATTTCTCCAACTTGGGTCTCTTGAGGTCTGATGAGTTCCCTACATGGGAGTAAGAATGTGTCACAGTTTCAAGCAGGGCATCAATAAACTGAGTGACAGACACTCTCTGTTAACCTCCACCCTCCCACCAAAGGAAGGGAAAAGGAGGAAAAGGGAGAGAGACTTACAAATTGAATATAAGAAGTTTTACTAATAACACTAATAATACTAATAATATTAATAATAAGAGAAATAATGCAAATTATACAAACCTGATACCGAGTTTCCCAGAGCTGGGTGCCGGGGCGCTGGCATCCCCCAGCAGCTGCCAGATGGCACCATGATGTACCAGACTGGCCCCAGCAGCAGACAGGAAATGGACTCAGGAATGCATGGATAGGAATCTGGATGAGGATTGCAGGTAGAACAACGAGCAGGGTTCTCTTCAGAAGGCGGCCATGGATGAAGAGAGCGAAACCCTCGTGATCCCCCAGCTTTAAACTGAGTATGGTGTGCATGGCATGGAATAGCACGTTGGTCAATATTGGGTCACCTGTCCTGTCCACCCCTCCCCGCAAGTATGACCCCTTCAGACTCCTCACTTGTGGGACCTAAGAGATCTGTCGGTGACCTTGGCTACTATGGTAATAATTATAAACAGGGGCCTATTTCTGCATTCCTTTCCTACCATTAGCTCAGTGTAACCATAAACATTAGATGTTATCAGCTTTGGAGCGGACAGTGTCTGTAAAATATGCAGCCAGCTTCAGAAAACTGCAATTACTTAGAAGAACTTATTTGTAAGGAAGAGTCACTAAAAGAAAATCAGTGCTGTTCTAACCAAAACCAGGACAGAGAGAAACACATTTTTATGATCTTGAGAATGGGAGGAGAGAGGATATTATCATTAATGATGTGCCAGCATTGCCACTACTAATTCATATCTACAGGGAGGACTGTATCACAGTAACGTCGATTCTGCATGTATGCACCTACCGTGAAAACTAAATACGATTTACACACTATTTATACTTTGAGCCAAGTATATAAGAGAGCAACCGTGTCTGAACATGATTTATGACAAGAAAAATACTCTTGTGTAGGTGGGGGTGTGTGTATGTGCACATGTATCTGATTTTTTAATGACCAATTCCAAGTTTCTAAGAAAAGCAAGCATTTTCTGTGAAAAATTTTTTGTCAAAAATAATATTTTTAGTGCCAAAACCAGAGGAAAGATCTAGATATAAAAAACATACTATTAGATTTATAAATTGTATATAACCAAGCCATTCAGAGTTCTGGTATGAGCAGCTTAACTCACTCTATTTCCATGCAGACATACATGGAAGCAAGCATCTTTACAAGGTCTAGGTTATAATGAACATTTATCACTCAGCTGTTAAACACGGACAAAATAGTTAACTCTAAAGTTTTTATTTATCCATTATTTGTGTTAGTATGTTTTAATAATTTCTTCACACAAGTCAATAGCTATTTTATGAAAATATCATATAAGAAGTATATAATCACGGTTTAGAAACTTTATGTCAATCATTTGAAGTGTTTTTACTGCATCAACATGCGAGAAAGTTAAATAATTAAAGCCATATTTGATTTCAATTGCTACCCAAATTTAAAAACAGCTCTGAAGTACTTTCAAGATCAGCATAATCACCCATGTAATAAGTAACTCAGCTTTCATCTCAAAATGAATAACATTGCTGTATACAGAGATATCTATCACCGGTGATATTACCAATTCATAAATTCTTTGCTTAAAAATCTGGTAAAATGCCAGACGATCCTATTCTTTTTCCATTTCTCCAGAAACTCCATGTATTTATTTGTTATATTAGTCTGATTTTATGGGGACAATGGCAAGATGGAATCGTCAATACACAAAACAGTGTGTTTTGTTCGGGACGATAACTGTCTAATCTGGACAGAACTAGTTTTAAGTGAATTTAAATCACTTCAGGCAAAGAATCTCACAAGGCACCTACTGCTGAAGAACAATATGATCTCCAGTTCTACCATTAAGTTTCATCATCTTTTTCTGCCCTGCTAGGGTACAAGCATAAAGTCACTGCCAAAATAACTGTATTTCAGGATGTTAACAGACAAATAAATTTGAGTCATAGAATCACAGAATCACAGAATCACAGAATAGTAGGGGTTGGAAGGGACCTCTGTGGGTCATCTAGTCCAGCCCTCCTGCCGAAGCAGGGTCACCTACAGCAGGCTGCAGAGGACCTTGTCCAGGCAGGTCTTGAATATCTCCAGAGAAGGAGACTCCACAACTTCCCTGGGCAGCCTGTTCCAGTGCTCCGTCACCCTCAGAGGGAAGAAGTTCTTCCTCATGTTCAGACGGAACTTCCTGTGCTTCAGTTTGTGCCCATTGCCCCTTGTCCTGTCACTGGGCACCACTGAAAAGAGTTTGGCCCCATCCTCCTGACACCCACCCTTCAGATATTTATAAGCATTTATTAGGTCCCCTTGCAGCCTTCTCTTCTTCAGGCTGAACAAGCCCAGCTCCCTCAGCCTCTCCTCGTAGGGGATCAGCTCAGAATTGGCTGAGATAAGCAATTATGTCCATGTTTCTCTGATATGACCCAGTCTCTTAGTTGTTTGAGTGGTCTCAATTGCACTGCCATAGTTACTGCCTTCCTCTCATGGTAGTGCTTATATATAGAATCATAGAATCATAGGTTGGAAAAGACCTCTAAGTCCAACCATCTGCGCAACAACACAATGCCTACTAAACCATATCCCAAAGTGCCACACCTACACATTTTTTAAACACCTCCAAGGATGGTGACCACCACTTCACTGGGCAGCCTGTTCCAATGGCTGACCACCCTTTCAGTAAAGGCGTTTTTCCTAGTATCCAATCTAAACCTCCCCTGACGCAGCTTGAGGCCATTGCCTCTGGTCCTATCGCTAGTTACTTGGGAGAAGAGACCAACACCTGCCTCACTACAACCTCCTTTCAGGTAGTTGTAGAGAGCGATTAGGTCCCCCCTCAGCCTCCTCTTCTCCAGACTAAACAGCCCCAGCTCCCTCAGCTGCTCCTCCTAAGACTTGTTCTCTAGATGCCTCACCAGCCTCGTTGCCCTTCTCTGGACACGCTCCAGCACCTCAATGTCTTTCTTGTAGTGAGGGGCCCAAAACTGAACACAGTACTCCAGGTGCGGCCTCACCAGTGCCGAGTACAGGGGCACGATCACCTCCCTACTCCTGCTGGCCACACTATTCCTG
The DNA here is from genome assembly GCF_030867145.1 of Opisthocomus hoazin. Classification (NCBI taxonomy): domain Eukaryota; kingdom Metazoa; phylum Chordata; class Aves; order Opisthocomiformes; family Opisthocomidae; genus Opisthocomus; species Opisthocomus hoazin. The sequence goes on along the minus strand of NC_134418.1, from coordinate 41,394,743 downwards.
ATACAAGCCAGGATGCCGTTGGCCTTCTTGGCCAGCTGGGCACACTGCTGGCTCATGTTCATACTGAGGTTGATCTTCTATCTTCTCTTAAGATTTTCTTGCATAGGTATATGTATACATGTAGACACTATGCAATGTAATTTTACAATAGTAATTTACAGTATTAGCATTTGGTGTCAAAAGAGCAGTGCTTGTTTTCAGCTGTCAAAAGAACAAAAATGATCAGACAACTTCCAAGTGTGTTGTTTTAATACATGGATGAGCTTAACCTAAAACTCAATGATATACAGTAACTTCTTTAATAAAAAATGCTGTAATACGGAGAGATTTTGGTGTTTCATGATGTTTCCTACACTGAATCAGCTGCTCTTGACAAAAATGTCTGAGTGACCTAAAAGTCACTGTCCTACAGAAGGTCTGTATGACCTGAGCTCTTCAGTCTCTTCTGTAAATGAGATATACTCTTCTAAGCCACTCAGGCACTGTAGAAAGTATTTTACGCCTACTAATTTCACAGACAATTTCATGGAAATGATAATTAGATAGTGAAAACTTAATTACAAAATGTATGCTTTCATGTTAGAAAAAAATTATAGTAAATTAAGGCTGTTGTTACTAGAAAATAACACAGAAATTTTACTAAAATAGCTTGGCTTTGAAATAAGAGAGAGGATCAACAGTGTTCTAATGCTGGGCATTTAAAACACACGTGAACATTTGACCCAGCTACTAATAGAGATAGTAGCATTTACATTTGAATACTTGGTTGTGTTGAAATTGTAATTATTGTACAGAGCACATAAAAAAGATTGAAAATTCTCAATTTTGCAATTCTCAAACTAATTTGCATTTATAAAATCAATATTATAAATATTGACTGGACCATCGTTATTTTTCCCTGTCAGTTTAAACCATTTTTTCCTTTTTCCCAAGGGTGAATCACTTCAACAAATAAAAGAAAATAGTTTACTAATCTAAAAGAAAATTTTGTTATAAAGCACACTGTGTATACCTTTTGTCTTTTCAACATTAAATTTTCTAAGCTAGAAACATAGTGAAATACCCATCCAGTTATTGTCTTTATTTTCCTTTTTTGGAAGTTTTTTTGTTATTCTTTTTTGTCACTAGAGACAAGGAAATGAGAATTTCTGTTTATTTGCTATCTGATTTTGGGATTCTAATAGTCATGGTAGTTTCATAGCCTGTGGAAAGTACTAGCAGTTTTTCCATGAAATTTGTGTTAGAGTAGCTTCAGCCCAAAGGCATCTTTGACTCCTACAGCTGGTTTGAGTACCCTGGAAACATCTCCTTTATGGGATGTGTGCGAGATAGGCATAGAATTACAATAATGAGTTATGGAGCTTTGACGGGGAAAGTTCATACTGTGAAAGAGATCTGCATTGAAAAACAAGCTGCAAATGCAAAGGAGGATATTCTCTATGTAAGAGACATGCAATAAAAGACCCCCCTTAAGAACCCAGGTTAGGAAATATTAGTTTTAAAAATAGAATCTTGAGAAATCATAGACTGATGACAAAGTAACTGCTGCTGAATCCTGTCAGAAGATTCCATTTTCTCCCTTTTGCTCTTGTTCTCAATACTGCTTTCGTAACGATCTGTCTCACACTATATAAACTCAAGTTCAAAGCAAGCTTTCAAATCTAGCATACAAGGCCTCATTATTATAAAGTGCAGTGCATTCAGTGTCCATATTCATGAAGACTAGGTTTGAGTGCACTGCATCAAATCTTGAATGAATCCATGCCATGTTACAATACATTTAATGACTATTTTTATTTACATCACAAAATTGACTTGGCTACAGGAATGATATTAAAGCATGGCATTCATGACAATGGATGAATTTCTGCTCATTTGACCTCTGTGGTATTGAGTAGTCTAACAGTATAGTAATCTGATATAACTGTTCAAGTATCGTATGCTCCAGAACTGCCATTGCTATGACCATCTTTGCATACATCTACCACTGTAAGCAAGCCACTAGGCTTACTACTGACTAAACAAGGAAGTCTGGAAGCAGGAAAATCTGCCATCAGCTTTTCCCTATGTATTATCCTTTAAGCTATTTTAAATGGCATCTACCATCCTCTATAGTCAGAGCAAAAACTCTAATTATGATCTCTGCAACTGAGAAAAAGTTCATCACCTACTGCAAGTCAACAGAAGGTGTTTACAGTAGAGATGTAAAAGCCATGCAGACTAACCTAGAAGGAGTATCTTAATCAGCAGAAGAATAAGGCATCTGGTTTAAGCAAAATGTTGCCTCTGTGGCAGAGCTAGAACAAAACACACGCAGCATATGGCACTTGCCCCTCTGTCCTGGACTCTTTAGAGAGAGAGAAAGCAGGACTGTCACCCTTCACACCAAGACACTCTACCTGGGTCCTATGTGCCCCAAATAAACATACCAAAACTGTGCTTTGTGTCCAAGGAGTAAATCACATGCAGCATGCCACGGTAGTGCTATGAAAGAGCCCCTGAATCCTCCCTCCTAGCAGCTTCATGTAAATCTGAGCCCAGGGTACTAAGATTTCGCCTGAACTCTGAGCTTTTATTACATACTGAACCTGGTGACATTGGGAAAAAATGCAATGTCATATTCATCCACTGTGCATTGATAGAAACTGATAGGCATGCATTAGTCTTGACAGCAAGCAGTGAATAACTGAAAGCTGTGTACAAAAAAGTTGAATCATTGCCATAGATTAAATAGATACCGTGCATAGATTGATAGGTACATAGATTTTCTTTTTGAGGAACATAAAACAACAACAAAAAGGCGGCTTAACCAAGAACTGTATGCAGGATGAACTGGCAACAGAAGCCAGCTTAAAGCAAAAAAAACCCTCCCAACACACAACTTTGAAGGTTCCCCTGTTTCTACGTGTCAAATTCTGACATCTTTCCCTTGAAAGTTTGGCTCATTTTATAATACATCTATGCACAATGTCTGTGCTTTTAAGAATACTGATTAGACATCTGAGAGTTGAAACAATAGCTCTTGCAGTGGGACTGCAAATATTTTTCAGATTATTTTACTTGTCAGAGGGAAAAATAGGACAATGTTATTAAATAAAACTAAGACAGGTATAGAAAACTGAAATTTTGGTTTTATAAAGACAAATTCTAACCTGAGTGAAATCAGTAAATGTGAAAACTGGATGGTTTTGACGTGGGAGAGGAGATAGTTCTCCCATGGCAGTGCTGGGCAACAGCTGTGCAAATCTTTGATTCTGTTCTTCTGCCATCTTCTCCTTTTGAAGAGTGATGTGGAAAGCGCACTACCCTCAAACTTGAAGGCTTCTTCTCTTCAGAAGCGGCCAGAAATTACTTTTCCTTGCTCCAGTTGCATATGCTGAATTGATGACACAAGATTTTTCTCACTTCTAATAGATTTACATTTGATTTGTTACACATACCTTTTCTGACCTTGAACCCTTCGTCCTCTCAGTATATATAACTGGAAAAGTCACACTGAACCGAAATGGAGGTAAGCACTAGCATCTCCCCGTATTACTTCACATAGCTGATTGTGTAAGCGGCACAAGCCTGCTAGGTGATAAGAGTGTAGCATGGTACTCTTAGCGGCTTATCCTCAAAGGAAATGTGCTAAGTCAGCTTCTATATTGATGACCCCATAACTAAAATACAAAGGAGGCGCAGGACAAGGGTAACTCTAACCAGTACAGGGGAGTCATAAGAGGCTGTGTGTACGTAGACAGCAAACTCCTGATCTGTCTGCAGAGTCGTGTGTCCCAGTGACCTGACAGTGCTTGGTCCCAGGCTCTGGATGCGGGGTGGTATCCTGCCGGCATCCGTGGCATTTTGCATCTCTTGTATTCTGAGAGGGGATGGAGCAGCAATTGTCGGAGTGAACATGCCACCTTCATGTTCATGTTTGTGGCACAGTGAACGTGCCGTGTGGAAACAACACTCCTGAAGGCTCCCTGGAAACTTCCTACCTCCTGCGTGCACAGAGGGATGATGTGACTCCAATCTCTGGAGTGAAAAGGATGTAGCATACACCAGTCTGCAAACCGTCGGTGGGACATTTGCTTAGGAGCTCAATGGTCCCACGATACTACCTCTTCCCTTTGTTCCTAACTGCTCAAATCAAAACGAATGAAATAAATAAATAATGTAAGGCATAAAACTGGACAAGCATCCAAAACCATAAACACATGCTGCACCACAATACTGGGAAACATCCTCGTTTAATCTATTACTACATATTTTTACGCACTGTGAATTTGGCCTATTTTTTATATATATGTTTAACATATGATTTCTTTTCCTTATCTGGGGTTGTTGTAGCTGCCATGACATTGTCACACTTTTACAGTTCCCAAGCATTTTAAACAGGGACTATAGGATTGACAAGCACATGAATACATCATGTCAAATAAAAGGGTTTACACCAGCAACAGGCCTGAAGCTTGCCTGCAACAATAGGCATGCTCCTCTAGGGAGATTAGGATTTTGGGAGGGACTTTTTCCCTCTGGAAAGATCTCCTGGGTTAGAAATATTCTGGATTACTTCAGTTAAGACTTATGTCTCCCAAGTACAGCTGACATGAAGAGTTAGAGTTGTACCTAGACAGCATCCATCAATAACTTTGGGCTATGGGATGCACAGCTTTAATTTAATTAAATGTTCTTAATTGAGCTTGTATTTGTAATTATAGCTCTAAATTTTAATAGAGATGTTTTTGATAACAAACTATTTTCTTTCTTGAAGAAAGATCTCTAAACTTTGCAAAAATAAGTACTTTTATTAATTTGACAATGAAGGATGTATAATGAAAGATAGTTAGCATTTCTATTTTGTTATTATTATTTGTTCCTCTTGAGATCTAATCTAGCTCCAAAGCTGCTACTGAGCTTAATATCTTTTATATATTTTTTGTTTGTAATCAATTAGACATGTATGACAGCTACAAAATTTTTAAGAAAAGAATTCCTTTAAAATTAAATCCATATTTTGCTTCAGATTTGAAAGAAGTAAAAAGTAAATCAAAACTCAGGTGAATATTTTAATTTTATTATTGTTTTTAACTAAAACTGTGCAATCTTTTTTAGTTTTCCAAAGCTGAGGAGGTTAATATTTTGTGACTTATCACTCTTTATGAATACTGTTTCTAATAAAGGTCTAGGATATAGAGCTGTACCTAGTTTTGGAGCATGAAGTCGTGTTTGAAATGTCTGAAATGGTGTCTGAAGTGGTATTTGAACTCCATGGCACTTTGAACAGTCAAAAGAGGTGGCTAATTGCCATCCTCACTGGAAGCAAGTTGTTAAACTAGAATAGCGTACCATACTGCCAAGGTGAACCACTGACATTAGAGACACCCAAGAGAGGGGATTTGTACTGAAACCCCAAAACTATGGAGTTTGTTGTGAGTTGTATTGCTAACATTTTCAAGTACATGGAAACAAAATTTTAAAGACTGAGTAACTCAAATTGTACCAGATTTAACCACATCTGACATTTCAAGGTCTCATTGCATTTTCTAGATTCCACTGTGATTTAAGCAGAATCAGTGCTGAAACTGGCCACGATGAACTTTGCAACACAGTAACGAAAGCAAGTAGTTTCTGAGTTTACAAATGGCTAGTGTTAGTACTATGTCACCTCAAAACCTTCAACACTCCTAAGATTATTCCTCATAATGTACAAAAGCTGGAAAAAGTTTTCCCTAATAAAAATACAGGAATTTATTTAGCTCATATGTCAATCTTAGGAATATGTACCTATATAAGATGTTATAAATGCAGCATTGATTGCCTTTTTTGGAAGAGTTAAGTAATACATGCTTTTTCTGGTGTGATATGATCTGATGGGAGGGGGGTGTGCTGTTTTAGGTTTTTTTCACCCAGTCTTCTGATTTGTTACTTCTTTCCTTTGGATTTCAAACTTATTGTTTCTTAAAAGATAGACAGTAAAGTCTCCTGGTGCTCATTTTTGGTTAAAATCTAGGACAAAGAATGCCGGTTTGTTCATATTAGACTTTTCCAGACACATCATATGCTGTGAAACTTCTCACCAAATTTCCTTTTACAGTTGCAAGTGTCAGGGCCTGAGGGGCACTAATAGGTGTTACTGGCCCTGAACAGCCTCACCTGGGCCCTCCACCCGCACCCCTGGCCATTGGGTTGGAGACTTATTTAACCTCCAGCTCTTTCACTGAGCTGTTCTTTGGTTGACATAAACCTTACTCCTGCCTTGTTTTCTTACCCTTGCTTAACACTTGCTGGAGGGTTGGCAGGACCTGCTGGCTTCCCTAGAGGAACTGCCCTGGGCTTGTGGCCACTTGAAAGCAGGTAGGTGCTTTCCTCACTGGGGAACTTCATTGCCACTGCCTACCTATGAAAAATGCCTGGCTTGTTGGAAGTGCGGAGGTGTGCTTGTTACCCTTGGAGTTTCTTGAGAGTAAGAACAGGTTTTGGGAATGGGATGTTGATGTTGTAATCTTTAATGAGTGCAACAGTAGATGCCTTAAGTTTTTGAAACTGGCTGAGTTTGCCACTCTCCGCTTTTCCTAGTGCCAGCATCTACAGGTGTCAAATGCATTCAAATTACTGCTATTAATGATTACAGAAAATTTGAGTCAAGGAGGAGTATAGTTACTTGTGAAGTATGAGATTTAATGTGTGAGAACTGAGGAAGCTTTTCTAGGTGACTGAAAGCACATCTCCTTAAGAAATTTAGTGAAGAATGAAATTTGGTTGTGCAAGAATCTAACAATAAAAGGGCAAAGTTTAAATTCACTGTCTTGGAGAAAACCATAAAGACAGAAGTGTAAATAAAGCCACTAATAACAGATGTAATGATCAGCTAAGACTGGTGGAGAGTATCCACTACACTTCCTTGCCCCAGCAAGCACTGGAGGCTCACCAGGGACCATGAGATGAGTCCTTTGGTCACCAAAGTACTCTCCTTGTTGTGAGCAGCCTTCCTTCAGCAGTGTTCCCAGCCCCAGCTGCTTCCTGTCAGGGTGCTTGCAGTGGGAACCAAGGGCCTTTGATCACACCAACCCACATGCTGGCCTCCCACCACGGTTCTGGTTCCCAGTATTCCCAGCTTCCCTGCACCACCCACCAGGGATGTGGTTTCCCCCACTTCCTTGCAAGTCTGATACTACAGCCTTTCAAGTTACTGAAGCTTTCAGTTCAGCACCCACCTGCAATCACTTAATTGCCTTACTCTTTTCCCTCTATATCTGCTTTTCTTATCTGTCTCTCTATCTTTCAGTTCTTATTAGATCTTTCTTCCAATCCAAACGGCTAATGAAAAAGTAACAAGTCACGGCTGGTCATGGAAATAGGGAAGGGAATACTTTTTCCAAATGGGATCAGAGAAGGAAAGCTTCAATGAATGAGATTAATCCTTTTTGTTTCTTCATTAAACTGAAATCATGTGAGCTCCCAGAAAGTCTAGAATAGAGATGATATATTTCTGCTGCTGTTTGTTGACGATTAATGGTTGACCAGACCATGAGGCACAGCAGAGAAGTAAGTTTTCTGAACTGCAGAGACTGGAATAAAGGTTAAAAAAAATAAATACATAGCTTATGTTATTACAGCTGAGGAAACCTATCATGAAAGATCACTTCTTAACGATTTGTAGACCTTAGAAGTTTGGGGTGACATTTTATTTTTAATGATGGTTTGTGACCCTTCACCCCTAGGGCAATAATGCTGAATACAGATATGGTAAGGAATACATATGGACCTCTTACCACTTCTAAAAATAAATAAAATACCCTTTGGATATCAAGCTAAAATTTTTATTTCCTGTAGTAAAATTCTTGGGAAGTGAAATACGGCTTCTAGATATTTCACATCAGGGAACTCAACTGTGATGAAACTTTGGCCTGTGAAATAAAATGTCCACATAATGTAATAATAATTCAATATTGTTATTTCCCCCTTGGCATGCATAACAATTACTATCAGATTTAACCTTTTGTGTGCATAAAGTTGTCAGTGTCAATTGAGTTTGATCTTGGTTTTGTCTGCTTCTTATTCTACCCTACATAGAACTCCAAAACCCATTCATTTCTTGCAGAGGATTCTTGGATTATAACTATTTGGTACTAAAAACCCAAGAGATTGAAGGGGAAACTTTCTGATGAAAGAGATTATATTTCTGTATCAGCTTTAGTATCATACATAACTTGATAATGCACCATTAGCCACATGGCCTTTGGCAAGCACTTTGGGCTAACAGTAATTGTGGCATTTTTTGCGTGTTCTGCAATTTTAGATTTTTAGAATTTTAGAATAAAATTTTAGAATTTTATTATGAGTCAGTTATCCTTTCATCTGCACAAAGGGTGTTTGTTTTCTATTGGGAATTGTGCTGGAGTATCGCAAGATTCTCCATGTTAATATGCATGAATAAAGAAAGACGTATTTGAAGGATGTAATTCGCTCTTGTGGGGGAGATACCCAATTCTTTTTGCTGTAGCTGTCTTTATAGTAATGGGAACACTGGTTAGAACTCTATTCATGCACAAACACAGAATTTAGGACAACTCCTGACAAAACATCCAAGAGAGATTAAGGGGCAACAGACACAAACTGAAGCATAGGAAGTTCCAGCTGAATGTGAAGAAGAAAAACTTTACTTTGAGGGTGACAGAGCACTGGAACAGGCTGCCCAGAGGGGCTGTGGAGTCTCCTTCGCTGGAGATATTCAAAACTTACCTGGACATGGTCCTGTGCAGCCTTCTGTGGATGACCCTGCTTTGGCAGGGGGGTTTGATTGGATGATCCCTAGAGGTCCCATCCAACTCCTACCATTCTGTGATTTAATAACCTGCAGTCTCTCTCTCAAACTGATTGAGAAACCAATATAAAAGGCATCATGAGGAAGATTTTTGGGGATGGAACATTTGATCTATGTAGTTCTTCCCCTGTTAACACCCTTCTAACCCCTTTACCAAAGGAGGAATTTAGCAGGAATCAGCAGCATCTCCTGTTTGCTGCCTGTGATGCTGGTAGCCAGCCTAAGGTTAACAGTTTTGCCTATGCTTTGGTCTTCATGAGCAAATAATGGAGGAAGCCCTGTAAGCTTGAACTAATTCTTCTCCTGAAGAATATACCTAATTCTCTGTGACACTGGTACAGCCTACAAGATATAGAGGTCAGATTCCCTGATTGTTCAGTGAGAGAGGGGAGTGGAAAATAACTCTGTCAGCTTTGCTGGAACCATCTGAGAAACCTCTCAGATTGCTGCCTCTTTCTCCTTCTCTTACAGGGTTTCCCATGGGAAAAGGAAAATCTAGCCCAAAATCCAGGGATAACTTTTTTCCATTAACTTTGCTGTTTTTCATTATCTGGTAATTGATAAAAAACACCTAATAAAAGTTTTTCACATTTCTTCACAATTTCTTTGCCAAAGCAAAAAAGAACAGAAAACTTAATGGTGAGGGGATAGGACATTACAAGGGGATTTTATATATATATATATATATATATATATATATATATAAAAATATAAAGAAAGACTTCTTCCATGTAGAGATAAGAAGATTAAATTTCTTAATAGCTGGGGAAAGGCTTGCTTGCTTTAAATAACTATAGAAACTTCCTTTGTGGTGCAGCATTCCAGAGTGAGGCCACATAATCTCTTGGTGCATGTAAATTGCTGTGTGAATTATGTTCCAGTTATGAATTTATTACTTAACTGTGACCGGCTCTGAAGGGAAGAAAAATTGTTCCCCCACGCAGCCATGGAAGTTACCCAGACCTTGGCGCTGGGATGTGACATGAGTGTTGGCAATGTCAAGCACTTGGATTCTCCTCAAAAGCAAATGCAAGAGAAGTGGGGAGTTTATTTTGCCTTTCTGTGTGTCAGCTGATGTCCATGGAATTGTGTTGGATTCCACAGAGCAGTACTGCAAAAAGCGCTGCTGATTTTCTTCTGGCCCTTCAATAAGGGAGTCCCCGGGGGTATGTGGTTTGGCTAACTAAGCCAGTGGGAGCTGTGTTTCTTTTTCCTCTGAGACACTGCGCACATGTCCCACGTCCTTCCCAAAGGCTAGGCCTTGAGGGAGGGTTTATTACTTGGCAATTGGCAATTGATTAAAATAATATTGTAATAGCCGAGATAAATATTTTGACAGTCACTTTATTTTCCATTTTTCCTGGATGATAAACAACCTTTCTCATCCGAGTGGTGAGAAGGTTTACTTGGCTCCTGTTTCTTAAGTGTATGTAAACAAGTAATGTGTACGAGTTAATGCCCCTTTGGTGCAATTCAGCCTTCGGCAGTTAGTGGAGTTAGTCTACAAAACTACGGGTACTTCAGCCCCTAAACACATAATTTCTAACATAAGTGTGGAAAAGAACTAAATTCAAAAATACGGAACCCAGGACTTCAAGTTTAGTGGAAAATAATGTGGAATAAAATACTGCATTCAAATGAAAATCAAAAGCACATCTGTATGTTTTATCATACTTTGTAAATAATCACGCATTGCTGATGATGGGAAGAAATCTACTGCCTCTTCCTGTTCAAAACCAGTGATTTCTCCTAAACAATACTCTGTGTCCTTTATGCAGATCTACAAAGCACTTTGTAAAAAAAAAACTTGGCAAATTGGAGAAATTAGATGTGGGCAAGGAAATTAACAAGCTAAATCTGAATAATGTAAAATCTTATTCAAATTATTACCTAAGATGAATAAATAAAACAAAGACTGTAGCTCACTACATCGTTATTAGTGAGATTTATAGCCTTACTATTTGTAGTAATTAATATTAATTTTCTCATTTTAATATCTAAATATATTATCGGTCATATTCTTATGGCTAATTTGGCCCATATTACAGTCAATTTCTGCAATGGCTGATAGCAAGATTTTCATATCCAATTTTGGTATACGTTACAAGATCCATTTGGAGAGCCACGAGTGTTTTTATGAGCATTTTTGTAAAGACTTCTTGTAATTGGCTTTTACTGTGTGTATGTTGGAGGCAGCATATTGTGATTTCACATAATTTAAGCTACAACGAGAGGAAAAATGTGTACTGTTAAGATTGCAACTGCTCTCTCTTCCTCTTTCTCCCTGAAAATGGAAAAAATCCTTTTAATTAACTGTAGTTCATATACATTGTTTTGGTGCACTGTTTTATCTTAGCTATATTCTGACTGTAAAGCTTAAATATCAATGGGATGGAATGTCATTCTAGATTTCTCTATGCCAATTATTTGCACCAAATGTATGTAGCCTATAGTTGCTGCTTGTGTATCTGTCTCTGCATGTCAAAAGTGGTTATACAGGATCGCTTTGAGACCCATCCTGTTAAATGGGTCAATGGAATTTCTGTTATCAACTTCGGTGGAAGAAGGGTGTAGCCCTAAATGAAAAGGCTTTTCCCTGTTTGGAGACTTTTGCTGAATTACATTATCATTCAGTTCAGCTGAGTTCTGGCATATGCAGGTCACTTCAGGATATTTTCATGCTTGGGACCAGATGGAAAATGTCTTTTGCAATCAACAAAAAGCTTGCATTGTTGACGTTTCAAATTTTTTTCTACAACTGTAACTAATTTGCTTTCTACAAAATTTAACAGTGTCCAAAAATGATTACAAATACTTTGCAATGAGATTACTTTCATGGCTCAGAGTATGCAGTGTCACAGAAATTCACTTTATTTTGGTATGCTCAGATTCAGCTTGAACAGAATCTGTGGCTTGGATAGCTTAACTGATACATTATTTGACTTCCATGTGGAGTAACTTTATGGTTACTCAGTCCACTAATGAACCTATCTGAAAACCCTAATCATATCCTTGTAATTAGATTCCTCTCACAAACTCTTCTTTGCAACAATTATCGTTAGGTTATATGACAAAAGGCTGTTTTCTGTGTAGGCAAAGGAGTGCAGCGGAGCCAAGGCGGGTGGGGGAGCTTCCATAACCTTGGCAGATAGGTGAACACTCTGCTCTGTCTCCTCCTGGGGCTGTCTCAGGAGGGTGGTCAGCCCCATGGACTGGGGACAATGCCTGTCACAATTCAAAGGAAAGGCCCTCCAGAGCACCTTTCAAGCTGAAAGGGGTACAGCCTGAAAGGGGCGTGAGATTTATTAGGGGATGGTGGGGAAGAAGATTGGGGTGAGCTTGTGAGTCACAGGTGTCTGGTGCCAGCAACAGGAGCAAGTGAAGATCTGTGTGCCAATGTGTGACTGCTAATGGATATCAAGCTGAGCTAGTTGGCAAGAGGTACAAATGGTTTGGGAGTCCAGGGTGAGTGTTGGAGTGAGTTACCTGCAGGAGTTGGCTATTAGAGAGACCATGGAGCCTGGGGGCTGCTTGACACCTGCTTGTGTGCACCGCCCTCTGTGTGAGGGACTGGAGATGAAAGGGTGCAAGGGTTGGTGAGTAGGCTGAGTACAAGGGTTGTTACTGAGCCATCAGCTGTGTGGATCTGTGTGTTGCTGAGGGCGAGGAGATGTGTACCTGTAGCTTGGGTGGGGCTGTGGGCACTTACATGTCCAGATGGCAGAAACTAGGTATCCGGGATTAGCTACTGGATGGACTAAGTTATCTCAGCCCAGCTACTTCAGGGATGTAAATATTTGTGTCTATTTCCTACTAACACACCCTCACCCTGAAGTGCCAGAGAGGAGAACGAGCTGAGGCCATTGGTACTGATCTTGCTTATGAGTGGCAAGTGTTTGATCTGTGCGATTGGCTGTGTAGATATGCATGTTATAAATGTTCTTTGAGTCTGTATTTACTGTGAATATATGTTCAGCCTTGCTGCTGGCTGGACCCAAGAACAGTGGGATACCGGATTCAGGGACCTCCTTACCACAATTTATCTCTTGCATTTGAGATTGTAAAAGGCTGCTGTAGCAACTCCACAGCATGTTAAGCTCTGTATGAGATGGCCACTGGGATAGAATGTGAATCTACGTTAGATATTTGGGAAGCGATGCCTGTTTGATGTACATAGCACTCACCTGGTGTCAGGTCTGAACTGAGTGCCCAGACTGCCAGATGATCTGTTGTACATGTTGTACAACATGGTGAGTTTCTCTATACATTTACATCTATTTCCCCTGCACCTTCTTTCCATCATTTCTCCTCGTGTGACTCAGGGTAAAGGCACAAATCCTTCTCAAACTCTGTCCTTATCCTGAAAAAAGAATCACTGATGGAAAAAGGGCTGATGATATAATCTGCAGCTCTGCCTCTGAAGTTACAGGTGTTCCTAGTCTACTCTTACGCAAAGAAAAGTCCCTTACAAAATCAAGGAAAATAACTGGTTGCTTTACTGGACATCTCACCGTATACTTGAATAGACATTAGACAGAGACATGTGCCCAGATAATAGAACTAATGCATGAGACAGTTTAAAAAAAAAAAAAAAGGGGGGAGGGGTGCAGATAGAGGGAATTACAAGCTTATATAGTTTTTTTTGAGATTTACATGTGGACATTTAAATTGACAGCTCCTAAATCTTGAGCAACACTCGGAGATTCTTGTAAAGAGAGATCATCTAGAAATTATCTTCCAGGAAAGGGAAAACAGTTGTTTTGACTCTGCTTTTATTCTTACTGGGGTAGGAAAGTACTACTGGCTGCACTATGCTACAACACATGTCCGAATCGACTGCCTCATTTCCAGGGTGAAAGGAACTTCTTGTCTCATTCTGACACGGGAGACCTTACAGGGAATTCCCTTTGAGCATCAGAAAGTGCCACAACCCCTTATTTTTGTCTCTGGGCACCCTGTTAGCCACAGCCTTTGTTCAAGCTTTCAAATGACCAGTGCAAGTTCTGGAGGTTATTTGTTGAAATTCTGCACACTGCTGTCTGCTTTCTCTGTAAATACCTGCCTGCTTAGCTGAATACTAACACTACAGGCTTTGGAGCAGATTTTCTGTGTCTGGGAATTTAGTATCAGCTAAGCATTTGTAACCTGATGTACTGAGCCAGTGATTTCATCCTTAGTCTTTAACGTAGCTAGCTATGCAGAACTTGTGATGTCTAATTAGTAATATAGAACTAATACATGCTTTAAAATGGGCAACATAAGTTTCAAATAGATTCTCATACGAAATTAAGAATAAAAATGATCTTTACAAAAGATGATCATTAACATAAATTCTTTTTCTGTTACATAGGAAACACTTAAACAAGTTTTGAAATCTTATAAGAAGATTCCCACTTGCATCAACATCAACTCAAATTTACATGCAAGTCATTTTGGCCTTGGTTAGTTTTCCAGCTATGTAAATCAGATTTCAAATTCAAGTATTCTTTAAAGAACTTTTCCATGGACAGCTTTCAGGACAGTAAGATAGTATACATACTAGAAAATTATTTCCTCTTATTGTATTAAATATAAACAGATAGAATCTCTTCTGTTTAGCCAAATTCATTGTCTTCAATTTCTAATAAAGAAGAGGTGCTTAGGTCTAAAATCAACCACAGTTTGAGATCATTATTTAATCAAAACCTGGAGGTAAAGAGAGGCACTTTATCAGGGATTTCTCTACTTGAAAGAGTATAAATAAATTTTAAGCAGATGCTCTCATTTAAGAGATAAGGATCTTAGTTCACATCTAAGATATACTCCCGTTTTCTAATCCATATATGTACAGTTGAGACATGCAGAGAAGTGTCATGCATTCAGTTGTCAGTGGTACAGAAGAAAAGATGTAGGATTTCTTTGCATTCTTCTGCTTTCCAGAAGACAGATGAATCTGACAGGACAAAGCCATCTTCAGAGTAAATGTACCTGTCTGTCCATAACTCATGTAAACTCTTTAATAGTGGTACAGTATTTCTTGAAAACTGGAAAAAAAAAACCCCGACCCTGACCTCTATATTTTTGTTTTAAAAAGCCAGCTTTTGAAAATGAAGCATACTGAAGAGTTTCAAGGAACAGCTTGCAGTTAATAGTCTACCTCTACAGAGGCAGGGTCCATAATTTTGTCTTGCAGCACTAAGTAAGATGCAGCAGCAAGGGCCTGGGCTGGAGGTTCCTCAAAAGTTTAGTGTTTTTCCCCACATGAGAAAGGTCTCACTAGAACCTAATATTTTGACCTACCTGTTATGAATTAAAACAAAACTTGATGCTTCTGGACAAGGCACAGTAGAAAAACTGTACAATCATCTCTTTAACCTCCCCGAGCTGTACAATTGTCTCTTTAACCTCCCTTCTTTCCTTTTCTCAGAGAATTCACAGTAGGAAAAAAACTTAGTTTCATTTCACATAGCTTTTTTTTTTTTTCCACTTACTGATTCACTGGAAACTTTGTTTTCAACTCATTGTAAAACAATATTTGTCTTTGCTTGCAGAAATTGACAAGATAAAGAACTGACTTTTTTGTTTTTTCCCCTCCCCATTCAGATTTGTTTCCAGAATATCCTACATGAGCTCTGTAGTTGAGACTATGCATTTTAAGCTCTTCATCCCTTTATAACAACCAGTTCTTAAAAGATACCTAACTTCAAGAAGTAAAACACAAGTTCTTTACATGGAGAAATGTGAATTTGTCATGATTTAAAAATAAATGGAAAATGGGGCATAAAATTATTGTACTATATAGCTAAATACAGGGATTTAAAAACTTTTTAGTATTGCTCAAGTTTCCAAGAGTCTATATGACAATCTTTCAAAGTCAGATGCCTAAGATGTGAGGCATTTCATGTTACAGGAAGAAAAGTAGTGTTCAGAAAGCTCATTTTGTATGTCCAGGTTAAACACCCAGCAGCGGAAAAGGCAACCCCTTCCTGCTGTGCTTGCAGCAGTGACAGAAAACAAATGTCAGCTCTGTTGCTCCCACCACCTGGGCTGTGGCATACAACATGCAGCAAGAGGGGGATGACTCTTCTCTGAAAGATGGGCAGGAGAGGGTGGGGAAGGCACAGCTGTTTTTTGGAAAAGCATGACGGCTGCTGTAGCTGAGTCATTCCACAAGCAGGGTATTCAGAGCTTAATAAAGGCCTGGTACTTTTATTGCTCCTGGAGAGAAGGTGTTAGGGTCTCATTTGGTGATCTTTGAGGTGCAATATGTTTCTTGGAGTGTTGAGGTACTCCTCTTCAAAAATGGGCAGATGATATTGGCACAGCAGTTCTGTGATTTGTCACATGTAATTCTACTTGTTCAAATGTGCTAAATATATCTACTTAGCTGGTGTTTGTCTTGTAACTTATATAGCTTGAGACTTTTTAATATTACCTTTTCTGATGGCTCTTGAGTTTTATTTACACTTACAGGAAAGGCTGTCTTGTTTTGAAGAAATATTTGAGTTATATGTATTCAGTTGTATTATTTTCCTGCTTATTTTCTATGATAAAAGGAACTGAGGGAATCGGAAGATTAATTGTAGTGTTAGTGAAATGTCTGCTCTGAACTGCTGAGTTATATGCGGTAACGTGTTTTGTTTTGATCCTTAGTATGTATTAGAGACCATAACTCTCAGGATTCTTTTGGTAAGGAAAATATCTTTGGCAGTGACTGAGGGTATAGTTATATGCATGAAAATATAATTTTAGCTATTTAATTTTCTTTAAAGTGTGTTTATGCCTCAGGCTTTTAATTCAGATGACCCTCAGTCATATCTCAACGCAGCCCTGACAATAGACTGTACCTGACAGACAGTGATATTAATGCTGCCTCTTTTTTTTGGTTGTTGTGTGGTTTTAATCTATTTGGAGGAGAATGCCTTAAGTTATGGGTGGATTTAGAGTCCTTCATCAAGGAAAAACCTTTTCAGCTGTTCTCAGATTTACTTTAGAAGACAAAAGGAATACCAGAGACTTCATTTGCAGTGAAGATTTTTCGATGCCTCCCTAGATAAGCTGTGAAGTATTTATACAGCAGGATGCTGCTTTCTGTAGCAATAAACTTTCCCTATATATGCGCATGTGCACACTCATACACTACCTTTTCTGCAGTGATCCGCAAGTTAATACTAACCTGATCTGATGCTTCCATACACCACAGCACTGTGCCAAGAAGATATTAGCCTGATTTCTCAAAGCTGTGTAAAGCCTGAATTAACAATTCCAGACTTTAAATAGGAGTAAACAGCTCAGGTGTTCTACAGCTTTGTGTGAATGTGCTGTGATTGTTTGAGGGATAGAGCATCGGTCTTTGCAGAACATACCATTGCATTATAGTCTAGAGCTGGTATATCCATTTCCTCTGATCATCTTCTGCGAATGTTTGTCATCGACAAAAAGCAATCAAAAGAGCAGACAGGATGTAATAAATAACAAATCAGGCTTATCTGAAAAATAAAAACTTTCCAATCAAGTGGAAAAAAATTGAAATGCACAAGTACCTTTTTGCGGTTTTCTTGGTTTTGTTTTTTTCTTTTTGGGGTTTTCTTGGTTGTATTTTTTTTTCTTTTTGGGGTTTTGTTGGTTTTGTTTTTGGTGTGTGTGTGGTTTTTTTTTTTTTAATTTAAGAATTATCTTAGTTTTAGGGCGTGGTATATTTGTTTGGGGGTTTTGTTGTATTTATTTACTCCCCTACCCCACTGAGAATACGCTTCCCTTCTGGAAGTTTTCATTCAGTTCTAGTCCTTTAAAAAGTAGAAAAATGTCAGCAGCTTCAGCATCATAATCTGTTTCTTGTGGCAGATGAAAAAGTAGAGCCAGGTGCCTACTGTCCACTTTGCAACATATTAACAAAAAAATTATGGAACAGATACAGGAAGTTCCTCACACCTTTGAATTCAATTGAAATGCCACAGATCTGCTGTGATTCTATCAGATTACATAATTTCTTTTTTTCCCTGACAAGAATGTTGTTATAAAGGACAGAAAAGTGTATATTTTATTAATTGATGTACAGCATATAAGTAAGATAACACTTTTATGGTTACTGCTTAGATTAGTTTGTTTGGAAATGATAAATTAATTCAAAAATGTAGACCTATTACTGTAGGCTTTGTAATATTTTCCTTAAATCCTTTTTGTTTTGACCCAAATATGTGTTATGGAATAAAAGATTACTTAATGTGCAGTCTTTTTCAGACACTCTTGCAGTACCCGTTATAGCTTGCATTTATGTAAGCGCTCATACTGTGCTATGCAATAACATCTAAATTGCCAAGTTTAAGACTAAGTTTTTTATGATAGTTTGTTCTTCCCTGTGGAAAACATTTGGGACTGGAAATTAGAACACATGTAGCTAAAAAGTTTACTTTTCATCCTATTTTACCATTTTAATCTAGGTAAAAGGTTGGGTTTTTTTTAGTGCTGATGTAATAACATAAGAAAGTGGGTATATGTTTTGGGATGGTAAAACTCTCTCCATAATGGATTACTGGGAGAGGTTTCAGTTATGTGTTTTTCACCAACTAATTCTCGGTCCAATCATCCCAGCTGGTCTGTGATAGCTAGATGAGCTGGACAGAGCTTGAGTCATTGTAGCTGTCAGATAAACTGCTTGAGGAAAAGGGCTTGAAGGGTGGAAGCAGTAACACTATCATCACTCTGCAGCCTGCCTCCATGTTGTGGTGCTGCCTTCAAATAGCATTGGAACCCTTCCAGAAGCAAAACAGTACAACAGCTGGTCCCAATTATGCTAACTACAGTGTGTCTACATGCACAAATGGCCAGCTTTTCTAATTTGGCTCTGTGATTTAATGAATTAGTTATTTAATAATTTGACAGGAATGCTAGTGTTGTGTTTAGCCACTTGCTTCTGTTTAATCTTATTGTTGGTGCTGTGTTCGTACACTCCTGCCGTGATCATTGGCTGCTATTGTAATTTATGTAGATGAGAGAGCGAAATACATTGGCAACACACAGCATATAGGTGTTTTTTTAAATTTAAAAGGCCTAAAAAGTTGGAAATTTATCACTTGATAACAATTCTTTTCTTTACTAACATGAGTTATCACTCAATGCAGCTAAGAAGACAAAAATTTTACCATATTTTTTTCCTGACTCTCAGAATAAAAAATTGACTTCTGAAAGACATACCTACATTCTACTTACCTTTACACATTCATTTACTTCAAGGGATATATTTTCAGAGGCTTCTAGATGAGCTGCAGAAAAATCTACCTGTATGAGCATAAGTAGGAGCTTACCCATGCAAGCAGTGGAGAAAGATGCACAGCTGCCACCCTGGGATAATGAAGCATAAACATTTGCACAAATGAGAGAGGGTGCACATACTGTGAGCACACAACATAAACCTATGAAGAAATGGTCCCAAATATATTACAAATTAGAATATTAACCTCTTTCCTGACAACATTTGGCTTCTAATAAATCACCAAGAGGTTATGGTTACCAAGCAACCAAAACCTATTAATTTATTGTGCAAAATCATGAATTTTAGCTGACTTATAAGAATGAGTAGGAATTGAATGATGCAGCGGGGGGAGGGGGGGGGGGGGGAAACTGTTCTGAAATAAGATATATATTTTTTAAATGTCAGAGTAGTATGAAAGGAAGCAGTCAATCCACATTCCTTCTGCCCTGTGTTGCAATGAAAAAGTTGTACTTTGTCTACGGAGCTCCCAGTGGGTCTCTGATGTAATAGCTGCAAATTACAAAAGGCTTTAAGGGAATTGAAACCAGGGTGTGGGTTTGTGTCTGTACTTAGTCAATGTAATGTACTTACAGAAGTAAGCCTGGGACTGCGGGTGGGTCCATGTTCCTCCAGTATCATGAAGCTGGGAAAGCTGGAGCTGGGCTGTGGCTGAACACGACATTTATGGGGCTAAACAGGTTTGATGCCACTTACTGACCAGGGACTTGGCCCGTGGGATTACCAAAGTTCACCTGAATCAAAGGGTTTTGGAGATGAGATTGGAATAGTTGGATAAAATGACATCTTCATGGTTTCCTGACACGTATAGTTCTTGTGTTAAAATTCACAAAAATTACTGGAGTTAACTTCAGGCTTGAATTTAGATTCTCTTCATTTTTGAGGTTTGAGGCAAGATGCTGTGCAGTGCAGAAGTCAGATCAGATGCAGATTATGAGCTGGAAGCACAGAAAATTCAACAGCAAACTGACTAATAGAGCACATTTCTATCCAAAAATAACTGAAATAGGTTGCAACAAGGAAGAAAATTATCTCATCAGTGACAAAGTATCTGTTTCTCTAAAGAAAAAGAAAATATTTAAATACAGTCTCTCTAAATATGCCACCATAATAATAATAATAAACAACACTTAGCCAGCAGTGAAAATGAGCAAGTATTCTCATAACATTCTTGGGGCAAAGTTTTTTTCTTTATTTCTAATCTTACCAAAAGAGACGCAGTTCATATCAAATTCCTTTCAACTTCCTGTGTTGCCCAGTGGGAAACAAATATCGATCGCTTACCTGGAAATAACTATGGATTTATTATCTGCAAGTAGTGTTGCTTATCAGAGTATTTGGTCTTATGTCGTATCGGAGCTTTTTCAACGATTTAAACCTATATTTTCAAGTAACTTGTAAGTCATTACAGCAAGCTTGGCAGTGGGCACGCCTTGTCAAAAGAAACAGCAGAAAACGTAAAAAGAAAACTTCACTGCTTGTGTGTCAAAGACACCTAGAGTTTCCATGGAAGCAGGTGTATGGCAGGGTTAAAAAGGAATTATGGGCTGTAATGCAGTCTCTTGAGCTACAAAAATAACCACACACAGCATGCAAATGCTAAGAATTGGCAATGGACTTTTATTTAACCTAAGCTAAAGTTCTCCTTGAAGGAAACTGTTTCTAAGTGCTGCCCATAAAGACTGCAGCAATTATTGGGTGAATGTAATGTCTACCAGGAGGCATGTAACGCGTCAACACACCAGAGACTGAAAGTTCACGACTTTGTTTTTCATTACATAGGAAGCTCATGAGATCTGCTTTTTAGCTTGCTTTGTTGGTTCACCTCACTGGATAAGAATGTAAATTATTTCCTTTCCAGAGTTTCCATTGTAATAGCATTATCACCAAAGAGCAGTATAGAAAATGTCTGACTTCTAGCAATATCCATATAAATGAGATTTATCAGAGCACTGAAACTAATATTGGACCTGATGCTCTGTTGACCCTCTTTCTGTGTGAACATCGACAGAAGTTCAAGACTTATAAAAAGGAGGTAAAATGGTATTGTGTCAGAATAACTGGCCTTAGGAAAGAGACACAAATTGCAATCTGATGAATCCTGTTGGTGAGGCTCTATATTCCTTTTGGGGTAGAAGAAAAGCCCATTTAGAAGTGTCACCTCAGAGAAATAATTCTAGAGAAATTAAAAATAATGAGTTAGAATAACATGCTGAGCAACTGGAAACATTTGCTTGGGAACAAACACTTTCTTTCAAGGAAAACACATTTTGAAAGCAACTGTTTGCTCTTGGAACGGAATATAAAATTGTTTTGAATGTGTGGGGTTTATTGCAGTGGAAAAGTTAGTGTTTTTTTATACAATTCTATTTGGGTCACTTGCCACTGACTTCAAAGAGGATTGTATTGACCACGGTATGATCCAAAATATGTTCAGAGAGTCTTAATATTTATTTGACTAAGACACAGAAACATTTCTCTCCTGTGGATTTACTATAAGCACAAAGTTGTCTTACGTAAAATGACCTCTTTTCAGTTTTACTAGCTCTTGCTTAAATACATATTAAATAAAGCTGACTGTAAGAAAAACTTGATGAAATGGCATATCATATAGCCATGAATACACGAGAATCTAATGATTATCCAGATAACCAGTTGAAATTCAGTTGCTACTGCTATAATTCAATCTTACTTTACCAATTTCCTTGGGAAGAATTCAAATTAGGCTGCAACAATGCTATTGAGAAAAAATTACTTAAACTTTAAAGACTTGTAACAATTTGTAATTATTTCCCATAACTACAAATAATTGTAGTAATTACCTGAGGCTTTGCAGTGTAGAACAGTTAATGTTGGTGTTCGAAGTTACGGATTGTACGTACATGCACACAGGGATAAACCGCATAAAACGCAGGCCAGACACAGGCTAAAGTGAATTATTTCTTTCCTGTTTTACTAGCGGGTTTTAGTACTTCTAAGTAATAACTTGTAAGTTGCTAGCTAAAGATGCTCATGCAATTGAAAGCAAACAAAATACTTTTGGAAAAGCCTAATATTGCAATATATGTGAAAACACATGGACCAGTTTTATGAAAAGTTAAGACTGCACTATGCAGCACAAGATCTAGGGAAATCATTTCTGAGCCATCATCACTTTCCTCAGGTGTGGCTGCCAATCTTGAGCTAAATAAATGATAGACTTTTAGTTCCCCACTGACTTCAAAAAGTAAAATTTTTTTAGGATTTGTGTTTTCTTTAAACAAACCCACATATAATAGGAATTGGCTTACTAACTTAAAGCTTGATTTTGACTTTAACCTACTAAAAACTGAGCTTTTAAAGGAAGCAAGTAAATAATAATAAATAATAAAAATAATAATAATCATATAATTAATAAAATAATCCAAATTTTGGAATGATAGAGATTCACAATAGAAACACCTATGTCTTGGTATGGATGTATAACTTCTTGAGCTCCTGTTATGTCAGTGATGATATTGTCAGTACGGCTGCAGACTACAGAACATCACTCAGCTGTCCAAGTGTAGGCATTAGCTTTAGGATAAGCTTGGCCCCCTTGCTGACTTAAAGGGATGGCCTAAATGTACATGGCTTCTGCCATGTGGAGTGCCCAAAGGTATTCACAATGACTATGAAGTACTGGTAGATATGACACAAGGCCTTGAATAATTTGTATGCTTCTGGGTTGTCAAAGACTGGGTGGGATGCCTTGCAGCAGCTCAGGTAGGACCAGTCACCTAAATATAGGCAGCTAAATCCTGCCCTCAGCACCTGCTCATTTTAACTGCAGCTGCATATTTGGTGCACACGCAGACACCTTCATTTTATTACTCAGCCAAATCCCACCTGGATTGTTTGATTTCTGTTTTCTTTTTTAGGTCTTTGTTTTCAGAGCAAACATCCACCCACTCTACCAAGGTTAAAAAAAAGGTTATAATATTTTTAGAGGAGTCCATATGGCACAGCAAATGGATTGAAATGTCTCTTCACTACTCACATGCACCACAAACTTTGTTCAAATACCTAATGAAAGACAAACTACAAAAGACAGCTTTGAGACATATTTTGGTAATATTTATTTATTTTGATTAGTAGCAATAGTTTTGGAGTTCTGCTATTCCTTAAATACAGAAGTTCATCACCCCAAAGGGAAAATATCTCATCACTTCTCATCCAAAATGTTGTTGAAACCTGCTGACTTTGGCTAAATTACTTTTGACTTCTAACGATTTTTCATACCATGTTAACATTTTTAGAATAGAATCTTTAAATTATTTTAAATCTGAACATTTTTCTTCCTTTAAAATTTTCTTTGTGCTTTTAAGCACATAAGATGTAAAATTAGTAATTGAAACAAAGCATGCAGATGATCCCAAATTAGCACATAATGGCATGTTTCACTTGATCTCAAATGAAGCACATGAAAAATCTTGATTATTTTTTTTCTTTTCATACTCATATCTGAAATACAAGCACTTAAGTCTGCGTTCAAATCAGGAAAGCCAGTGCCTTCAGAGACTAGGAAAAATTGATTTTCCCTGTATATAAGAATAACCATGAGCAGGTTGAAATCTTATGGGTAAGAATCAGAGAGAGGCAACAAAGGGAACCTAGTGGTTGGTGTCTACTACAGGCCACCGGATCAAGAGAAGCTGACAGATGAAGCGTTCTTCCTCCAACTCCAGGAGGCTTTGCGCTTGCAGGCTCTCGTCCTACTGGGGGACTTCAACCACCCTGACATCTGCTGGAAAAGCAACACGGCAAGCTGTAGGCAATCCAGCAGGTTCCTAGAATGCATTGAGGACAACTTCTTAAGCCAGGTAATAAGCACCCCTACCCGAGGGGATGCGATACTAGACCTGGTGGTCACCAATGCGAGTGAGCTCATTGTGGATGTCAAGATTGGAGGTAGCCTGGGCTGCAGTGACCACGCGCTGGTGGAACTAACGCTACTGAGGGAAATGAGAATAACGAAGAGCATAGTCAGGACCCTAAATTTTAGGAGGGCAAATTTCCAGCTCTTCAAGGAGACAGTCAGAAGGACTCCCTGGGAAATGGTCCTCAGGGACAGGGGAACAGAACAGAGCTGGCAGGTCTTTAAGGATGTATTCCACAGAGCGCAAGAGCTCTTGATCCCCAAGTGTAAGAAGTCGGGCAGAGAAGGGAAGAGACCAGCATGGCTGAGACAAGAGATGCTGGTCAAACTAAGGAAGAAGAGGGAACTGCACAGGCAGTGGAAGCAGGGACTGGCTTCCTTGGAAGAGTATAGGGAAGCTGCCCGGTTGTGTAGGGATGGGGTCAGGAAGGCCAAGGCACAGCTGGAGCTGAACTTGGCAAGGGATGTGAAAAATAACAAGAAGGGCTTCTACAGGTATGTCAGCCGGAAAAAGATGGTCAAAGAAAGTGCACCCCCACTCATGAGCAAGACTGGCAAACTGGTAACAGCAGATGAGGAGAAAGCTGAGGTACTCAACAACTTTTTTGCCTCAGTCTTCACTGGCAACCTCTCTCCTCACCCCTCCTGAGTAGATGGATGGCATGAGGGAGACCAGGAGGGTAAAATCCCTCCAGCTGTAAGTGAAGATCAGGTTCGGGACCTCCTGAGGAACCTAAACGTATAGAAGTCCATGGGACCTGATGAGATGCATCCCAGAGTCCTGAGGGAACTGGCTGATGTAGTTGCCAAGCCACTCTCCATGATATTTGAAAAGTCATGGCAGTCGGGAAGTTCCCAGTGACTGGAAAAAGGGAAACGGTGTCCCTCTTTTCAAAAAGGGTAGAAAGGAAGACCCTGGGAACTACCGACCTGTCAGCCTCACCTCTGTGCCTGGGAAGATCATGGAACAGATCCTCCTAGAAGATATGCTAAGGCACATGGAGGCCGGGGAGGTGATTCGAGACAGCCAGCATGGCTTCACCAAGGGCAAGTCCTGCCTGACCAACCTAGTGGCTTTCTATGATGGTGTAACAACAAGAGTGGACAAGTGAAAACCAACGGATGTCATCTATCTGGATTTTTGTAAAGCCTTTGACACGGTCCCCCACAACATCCTTCTCTCTAAATTGGAGATCCATGGATTTGATGGGTGGACCGTTCGGTGGATAAGGAATTGGTTGGATGGTAGGTGCTTGCTGTAGGTGACCCTGCTTCGGCAGGAGGGTTGGACTAGATGACCCACAGAGGTCCCTTCCAACCCCTACTATTCTGTGATTCTGTGATTCTGTCGCAGCCAAAGGGTAGTGGTCAACGACTCAATGTCCGGATGGAGAGCAGTGACGAGTGGAGTCCCTCAGGGGTCCATACTGGGACCGGTGCTATTCAATATATTTATCAATGACATGGACAGCGACATCGAGTGTACCCTCAGCAAGTTTGCAGATGACACCAAGCTGAGTGGTACAGCTGAGACACCAGAAGGACGGGATGCCATCCAGAGGGACCTGGACAAGCTGGAGACGTGGGCCTGTGTGAACCTCATGAGGTTCAACAAGGCCAAGTGCAAGGTCCTACACCTGGGTCGGGGTAATCCCCGATATCAATACAGGCTGGGGGATGAAAGGATTGAGAGCAGCCCTGCTGAGAGGGACTTGGGCGTACTGATAGACGAAAGGCTGGACATGAGCCGGCAATGTGCACTGGCAGCCCAGAGGGCCAACCGTGTCCTGGGCTGTATCAAGAGAAGCGTGGCCAGCAGGTCAAGAGAGGTGATTCTGCCCCTCTACTCTGCTCTGGTGAGACCTCACCTGGAGTACTGCGTTCGTTCAGCTCTGGAGCCCTCAGCACAAGAAGGACATGGAACTTTTGGAGTGGGTCCAAAGGAGGGCTACAAAAATGATCCGAGGGCTGGAGCACCTCTCCTATGTTCAGCCTGGAGAAGAGAAGGCTGCGGGGAGACCTGATTGCAGCCTTTCAGTACTTAAAGGGAGCCTATAGGAAAGATGGGGCCAATCTTTTAGTAGAGACAGCAGTGACAGGACAAGGGGTAATGGTTTTAAACTAAAACAGGGTAGGTTTAGGCTGGATATAAGGAAGAAATTCTTTACAACGAGGGTGGCGAAACACTGGAACGGGTTGCCCAGAGAGGTAGTGGAGGCCCCATCCCTGGAAACATTCAGGACCAGGTTGGACAGGGCTCTGAGCAACCTGATCTAATTAGCGGTGTCCCTGCTCGCTGCAGGGGGGTTGGACTAGATGACCTCTAGGGGTCCCTTCCGACCCAAAACTTTCTATGATTCTATATACCTTGTATACGTAAGGTACACAGTTCCTGATATGAGTTTACATTCTGGGTTTTATCTACTGCTGGCCTTTCAGTAATGTTACTTTCATTATTCTCTAATACAGGTCACTTCACTTGTTTGTATATACAACAATGCAATACCAAAACACACCATAGATTCTAATATGAACATTAATTATATTTTATTCTACTCTGTCACTAGCTTCAGATGTCCATGAAATCCATGGTTTGCAATAGTATCTTGGCATTATTGACAATGTTGGTGCTTTGGAATATCCTAAATTTCTATAACCTTGTTCTTATTACTTTTAAAATTCTTCCTCTGTATCTGTTCTGCATCTTTCACTGTGTCCTTTGGCTGTTACTTAAGAAGACAGACCTTCCCTTACTTCACTGAAGTAAACAAATACACTGAAACATGAAGGATTAGCAAAATAGTTAATACGCACTGAGGATGACTTATTTAAGATGCAATACCTTATTGCGTTAACTTGTACCTTTCCTTCCAGTGTTACAGGAGTGTTACTTGCAAGTTTTAAATGAATTGTATTATGCAGGAATATTTTTTGACAGAAAAGGCTTTACCACTAAAAAAAAAAATTAGAGCAAAATAATATAGAAGGAGCAGCACGTTCTGACACTGCTTTCATAAATGTTTAGGTTTGCAGATATAGGCTTCTAGTACCATTTTAGAGGTCTCGGGGTATTCCACCTGGCTGCCAGATGTTGTTCCAGAGATGAGTGTCCTGACACTCTATCATGTTTTCCACTATACTGAGGTCTAAAAGAGGCTAGAAGCATCTCAACCAACACAACACACCTATGTTTAAGGAGATAAATTGTTCCTGGGTGTATTGCATAGCAAAATCTATAGCCATAGTCTCTCTATCCACTCCCTAAGCCACCACCCCCCCCCCCCCGCCCTAGCATCCAAAAGACTTTGTCCTCCTGTGATCTTAGCTAGAGAAGATGGTGTCCAAAATCGCAAACTGTGGCAAAACCGGTCATTTGATTCTCTTCCAAGCCAAAAGATAATGCTACAATAATCACCGTTCTTCCTGTTCATGGGTTTAAGCACCTCAGAGCATCATCTCTCACCAGTTTTGTCTCCTGCCAAAAGGTCATTTTATTTCAAACCAAGAAGGACGGTAAGGTGTAGAGACATAAAATAGTCCCAAATTTGAATGCAATTTTCTTCTGTCTTCCTGATTCGTTTTCATAACAATGTCATCTGGGAATAATGGAAAGTAACAATTAGAACGTAGTACTTTATCTAAATCACCAAAGCTCAGAAATGCTGGTAACTGGAGTTCTGATTTGTACTTGTCTGCATTAGCTTTGAGTAACTACTCACTTTTGGAGGGCAGCATTTCCTGAAGCTCATATGGTGAGGTTCTCCATAGCTGGTTAATTTTGGTTATAATAAAGGAAATCTAAATAATTGTTAGTAATGAGATAACATTAACAATGCCTCCATTCCAATGCCTCCTTCCTCTTCTTTGTCTCATTTGTTTTTTCACCAGGACTGGTCCCACATCTGCCTTTTATTACCAAGGCCCTTCCCTTGCACCTTCTCTGAACTTTAAACCTTGACAATTTTGTATATGACATGCTAAAAAGAAATGTTTTGTTACACCCCTAGGAGGTCTAATTATCTTCTGGAAAAGATGACAGCAGTCCACAGGACTGGTTGGTAAGATCCTAAAGGCTTACCAGATTTACATTTTATCGTAGATTATCACACAGCCACTTTTAAATCTGTTACAACAAACTTGCCACACAATCCATTAGCTAATGCCCAGGTAACAGGAAAAAACTTGCTTCCCCATGTAATATTCAGATAAAACTATTGTTCTCCAAGAAGAGAAAGTAAATTAAGTCCTGTCACTGTCTTATCAGCTTCTTGGCTTGTAAGGAGATGATTAGTGCACTAAATTTGAAAATGCCATGTGTTTATTTCTGGATGATTACTGATACCTGCATCAGCACTAACACCGCTACAGCAGACAGCCTGATATCTCATGAAAATTGGGCAAACAAGACTGCACAGCACTTTTCTCTATAAATTCTACTAAAAGTGCAAGTAAGAACATTGCCTGCTTTTCTACAAAATGTGTGTACTTGTCCCAAAACATATATTTGGCAGAGAAGCTAAATACTAAACAGTAGTTCCTTATCTTTAGAAACTTTATTAATTTACTCATCTTCAATGTGGCTATAACGATTTGCTATGAATGTGCGTCTCTGTGTACATATCTGTGAGTATATATGTGTTATCATGTGCCACAACTCTAACAACATTCAAGACTTAGGGGGCTGCTTGATTTTGTTTGTTTTTCCAGTTCATCAGGATAAAATTTTAAATAAATTACTTCTAATACTTTTCCCTCTGCTGCATTATCAGAAACATATTAGTTTTGGATTTCTGAGGTGCTTTCTGAGAAAATAGGTAGAGATCTGACACTGCAGAAACTTCCTATGCTGTATTTGTACCTAAATGCATACGACTTATTAGTAATTGGGATAGTATGTCAGATCGGTTGGTAACTCTGACTTGAGAAAAGAACAACTATGAAGAAGATTCTCAGGGTTTCTAAGGCATTGTAACATATATCTCAGTGGTGGTGATATGTGTGTGGATGGTATTTTTTTTGGACGAAGATGTCCGGGATGTATGTTAGTTTGCAATAATGGCTCATAGAAACATTCTCTGATTTCACCTTCAGGAGTTAAGTAGTCAAAACTGACTGTAAAACTCTCTGAAAATAGAAATTCTGGGAGTTGGATTGGGATGTGGCCCCCAAAATAATTTTACTAGTTTCCTCTGCTCCTCTCCCCCCAAATTTCTCTGTATTCCTTTAAATCTACAGTTAAGCGTATAACTGATGCCCTTCTAAGACTCTTGTATGGCAGTATTACTCCAAGTAATTGCTGTTCATTGGCTATATCAGTTTGGAGCAATAGATTTCTCTTGGGTTGACTGAACATCACTCTCCCAAGGAGTTGTACCAGACGCAGACTTTCTGAGCCCTTCTGCATTCCAGAAGTCCTGCAGCACCCCAGGAGCTGCATTTATGTCTCGAGGGCAGGAGCTGGGATCACATCACACCTTCTAAATCTAGGTATATTCTCTGTGTCCCAGGTTGATACCTCTGCTAGGTTCAGAGGGAGAAGCAGGGAGCCTTGGCTGAGAGCAGAGCATGTCTGCCCTTCTGTTTAGACATTGCTGTGGATTTCTTTATTTCTTCTGCCTTATATTCAGTCCCAGCAACTGCTGACTTTGTGATCATGAGGTTCTTTTTACATGATTTCAGAAGATCCTGAATGTCCGCAGAAACTATTGACCTGTGGCATTTTTTCTTTCCAGCAGTCCTTGGTTGTAGTCTGATGGATCTGGTGGACAAGACTGGCACATCCATTGACAGAATTCTTCAGCTTCACCTTTTATCTAGGGACAGTCCATCTTCCTTCTTAAGCTAAAAGCACACACTTTGCCCTGCACTTACACCTGTGTGAAGTGTTCTAACAACTAAAAATTTCTATTCAAAATAGCCACTGTTAAGGCTTCTGATATATTTCTACAGTTCCCAGCAAGTTATCTTACATTGGTCTGTGTAGACTGAACTTCGCAAATTTTTCAGATTTACAAGTTAGTTATTACTAAATACAATCTGTTATGGTATAAAAAAAATTCATATACATTTCAGAATTAATTTTGTGTTGACTTGCTGCTGCTTCTTTCCACCATTTGTATCAATTTTCTGAACATTTGAATGTCCAGAGACTGTTTTGCTAGCACTCCTTTGCTCAGAGATGCTGAATTTTAGGCTCTGCAGCTAAAATGTTCCCACTATGATATAACATGAAATACAGGATTGTCTCCAACAGCTCTTCATCAGAGCCATGTGCGGGGAAAAAAAATAATTGATCTGGGCAAGGGTCTGAATATACCCGATACAGCTGGGATAGTGTATCCATAGGCACTTGCTTTGTGTGACTGTGATTGAAGCAAATTAAATTCTGCACATAATACAGCTTAATAATTCGTACCTATGAATTTTTACCTAACAGCAAGATCCTCATAGCTCAGAACAGCCATGCTTCACGTTCCTTAAGATGTATTACTGTGGTAGAGCTGCTGCCTGACAACACAGATTCAGAGCCCAAATCACTTCTTCCTCTTATTCTAATTCGTACTCCTGTAATGAAAGGAAAACAGAATTCCACATAACCTATATGAACAGTCACATTTTACACAGCAAGATGATATATTAAATATTTGAATGTCAGATGCTCGTAACAAACGCTTGTTTGAAGTCCAAAGTTTAAAAAAAATTTAAAATATCCACAGCCAAATTCAAGTACCTTGAAAAATGTTGCAAAACATTTCACTAACAGAATGAGGCCTTTAGTTTTAATCTTATGCATAACCATATGTGTATTGAGAAAGACTGAATCCACCTAGATATACAAATAAATGCAGTATTAGGGGTTTTGAGACAAAAATATGGAGCCCGGGTAATTTTTTCTTTGAATTCTACATGCATAATATTTGAAGTCTGTCCATGTGATTTATTGTACATACCCTGGCTTTAATTTGTCTAAACACAAGGTCTGTTTCATAAACATCAAAGATAATGAAAATGCCCTTCTAATTAATCTGTTAGAATCTACATGTTTATTCCACACTAACTTCCTTTATTTGTCAACCTCACACATGAGAAATGACCTCTCAAGTGCTGTCCCTGCTTAATGTCAAAGCTGTAGGGAAAAATGTTTATAACATTATCTGCATTCTTTCACTGAGGACTGGCAATTAACACTGTGTCTGGAATCAGAAAACTTCAAAATGTCTTTCATTATTACCTTTGTGGCAGGGAGGAAATGAAAAGAAGTTTTCTATTCTTGTCACATCTAGTTGCAGGATTTACTAGAAACAGACCTTGTTCCAGTTACAGTGAGTAAGATTATACCAAAGCTGCTGATCTGTTTTCAGAAGAATTGTTACAATCCTTGAGAGAAATAGCTGGGAGTAATGGAATTTTAGCAGAAGTGAATCTGCTACTAGCTAAGAAAAAATTGCTACAGCTAGACAGATCTGAGGTGCCACACTTGCAATTTCAAGCATGGTAGATGAAATTATGACTAAGAGGAGAGAAAATATATATGGAAAGAAAGTTCTTCTAATCCAAAACTTAACCCCCCTGCTATTTGCCCCATTTTACTCTTCTGTCAATAGTTCCCATCAAGTGGCTATTAGACCAGGCAATGAACCTCTCTTAAGTCACTTCATGCTCAAACCTCACTCTAGCTCAGCTAATCCGTGCAATGAGGAAGAAGTTAGATATTTCATGCTTCCCTGCTACAGCTTGGCAGAAAGCATTTTACCCTTTGGGACCAAATCTGAAGACTTGAGGCATTGTGAAGAATTAAGTAAAGAAAAAAAAGGCCCTGTTTGGGTGTCATCTAAGTGAACCGCTTGGGTTCATCACTATCTAGATTATCAGGGAAATGTTGAATCTGCTTTCTCTTGCCCTTACTGTCTTTTGTCTGTCTGATGAAAGGAGACAAAGATGGGTGTTATTAAAAGGAACATTATTCTATATTGTGAAGACTGGCATGATTTTTTCTGTTTTGACCAGCACAGTACATAAGTAATTTCCATCAGAAAAATAAAGTGCCTTTTGGTTTTACACTAGTAGCTTTGGCATTTTGGGTGTTAAAACCACACCTCTAATACAAAAGAGATTGTCACTGTTGTGGTGATGCTCAAGAGATTGTCTATCTCTCCAAATATTTCCAGCTTTAACTAGTGCTTATAAAAAAGTATTTTTTCTGCATACAATCTCTAAAACCACAAATTTTTTTCTGTGTTCCCAAATAATGGGCCTCAATTATGCTGTCTGGTAAATGGAAAGGGAAGTACAAGTTATCCTCTGTGCTCTTGAAAAATTGGCATAGACTTTTCCCAAAATGAACTAGTTTATTGGCTTTATATAGAACAAAGCAGGCAATGAAGGAAGGTATGGGCTAAATCCCAAACCACAGGTGAGTTCACTGTGATGAGTATAGAAATTTCTAGTCAGCAGCCAGTGAGTCACTATGACTGATGTGCCCACAAAGACATAAATGCGTGAAGCTGAGTATTGCCTCGAGTCCCTGGGCCAAAACAGATGTGCTGCCACAGTCTGCACATAACCAGACATAGTATCAATCAAGTTATATCCGCAAATGTGTCAGGACAATACCTTTTGATACAGCTGAGGGGTAACTGGGACGGGCTACGGGCTGAGGACAGTCTAAGGACTGCACAGTGTCAAGCACTGCCCCAGGACAAAATCCAGACAAGCAAAGGGTATTGTGTTAGGAAGAAAGAAGGACTGATGGGAAAAAGCATGTGATCAGCTCATGGTTTCCTTACGGCTGGAGGTGTGCCCATACTCACGTATCCCAGAATGCTCATATATTTTCATTTGTAAGTACTCTGTCCAATAACATCAGAATAGAAATAGTGTGAGTTAACTGCACAGTCTTGGTATCCTTGCTCAGAAGGGTCTCCTTGTCTTTTCTCTCTCCTGTGATGCATCTAATGATGCATCTAATATGTCATTGAACTAGTACAACTGAGACAAGTAGCATCACATCCAGGAAAATGACTAGTCTTTACCTGAATGAAGTCCAGATATAGGAACAAGGAGACATACTAAGATTTTGGCAGAATTCAAGATGAAGTCAGTAGTGCGTAGCTGATGTCCACAAGAGCACTGGAATCCAAAGCCATTTGGATCTTTCAAATTGCAGGGATTATTGGCACTTCCAATCAAAATATTAAACAGCTTCATATCCAGGATTCTGCATTTTTTTTTTTGTCTTGTGTTTGCAATTGTGCTTAGATTTAGTATAACTTATCTTTAATAAAATTTTGAAAGGAAACTATGCAAGACTGATAGTTAAACATACATGCAATACAGATGTTAAAGGGGAAAAAAAGATGGTAGATTCCTGGTTCCCCAAGCAGCCCAACCACTGCATTGCTGATAAAATATCCATGCCCTGTTGAGTGGACATCAGCTATGTAAACAGATGTTCTTGAAGAGA
Source organism: Opisthocomus hoazin (assembly GCF_030867145.1). Classification (NCBI taxonomy): domain Eukaryota; kingdom Metazoa; phylum Chordata; class Aves; order Opisthocomiformes; family Opisthocomidae; genus Opisthocomus; species Opisthocomus hoazin. Next base: position 41,361,322 of record NC_134418.1, on the reverse strand, counting down.
AAAGGAAGTATTGAATAGCTGACTTATTTTGTTGCAGTTCTGCTCAGACTGACAGTTATGGGTTTAAAGGGTGGTTGCCATGACCAGAAAATCCAGCCAGGCTTTAAGTGCAGTTCAATCCAATAGAAACTCTCAACTTTACACTTTTGCCCTAGAGACGGCTACAGGTCGATAGTTATTTTCTGAGTTATTTGGGGCTAATCAGAAATGCATGTGTAGATGTTGAAAGATTGAATTTATACCTCTGGAACTGATTCAGGTGCTTTTTAAAATATCATCTTAAATTTTTTATGATTATTTAAAATGGCACTAAGGCTGTGACAAATCTCACTGACTTCTGAATGAAATTTAACTGTTGACTTTCAGTGGACTGAGCAGAAGTATTCTGAGGTACAAGGAACAAAACAGGATGGTTATTATATAACAAATCAATACTCCTGTGCTCTTCTACAACTTCATTGTAATAAAATAAGGCATTGCCTTAGACATATAACAGACTCCAACTTGCATGCTTGTCAAAGTTAGGATTTATTTCAGTTTGAAAGCAGAATACTTTTTTTTTTCTTTTTAAAATGTCTGCTTTTAGAAACATCATACAGGCAAATGAAGTTACAAACACACTAGGTCTAAGTAATTTAGAAATACAGCAAGCCTTACTGTAGGCAGCCCTTAAAATTACTTGAGGAGAAAACACCTTCTGCGTATTGAAATACTATGTCTCTAAGCTTCGGAGCTCTGGACCCTTACAGAAGAATGTGGTTGTGCCTTTTTTTTTAACTAAGGGAGTCCTAAGTAAGTGGTTGAAATAGCACAGGCTGTATTCATTCTGCCACACAATGCTGATCGGGAGTGTATTTAAATGGCTTATAGTCTTGGGGAGGGCGAAGGGCAGACAAAGCCCAAGCAGCATTTCAAACATGCATGCTGAGAACTTTGTCAGCATTTTAAAATGAAGTTTCATCTATTCATATGTTAAGACTTTAGGGAGATGAATTAGGACATCTGAGAAACTGATTACAGCCTCTTGCTGCATTTTTTTCTCTTTGCTGTTCGTGTAGCCAAGCTGACACAGCCCCTGCTGAAATACTTCTGTCTCGTGATACATGTATCAAAAACGAATAGATAGGATGGTTGATCTTGTGCCTTTCTTGTTCTGCCACACGCTTTTACTTCGAACCACATGTCATTAATAGAGCTAATGGGATTTTGGCGTGGAACCAAAGGTCTGGGAGGGGAGAGGGGGGCAGGGGGAGACGGATGGGAGTGAGATGAATTACCGAGAGAAGCACTGCTGCCTTTCTCTGCGCTGAAGCAATGTCAGGTTTATCAGGCTTCTCTTTAGTCCCTCCTGACAGGACTGGAGGCATTTCTCTGTACGTGTATGCCTCATGCATTCATGAGCCTCTTTGACGCTATTGCATCTTTTGTTAGGAGCTGAAAATGCAGATCATTGCTCTACCCTTCCCTCAGCTGCCATATGGCATTGTGGAAAGGGGCCCACAAAGGAAGGAGAGGGAAGTGGAAAAAGAAAAATAAAGGGGGAGGGGTAGAGAGAAGAAATAAAACTACCAGCAGATGAAATTGATTTATTTTCACCATTAGGGAGAAGGGGGTAGAAGCCTTTTGGAATATAAAACCTTCTCACAGAGCAGGCAAACAGGCTGCCTGCATGACAGCTCTGGTACATGTTAAAAAATAACGTGGCTTGAAAATAGAAGCACCATTGTTTTGCTTAACTACTGTAACAAATTTTTATGAAATGGAATGCATCATCTAATGTGAAACAACTGCCAAGGTTGCAGACTTCTATTTTCCCCCCTTGTCTCCAAGAGGTAAAAACCATGAAAACCCAAGAGCTACATAGGTGCAACACTTTGGCATCATTGCATATTTTTCTAAAATCTCTCAAAATATCCTTGGTCTAGTCTGCATTTTTGTGGAGCTAAGCTTTTCCTAAAGTAAGTAGCAATTAGACCACTTTATATAATTGCTTTAAAAACAAAGCAAATATGTATTTGAGAGAAAGAAGCTTGGCAAGTCAATTATTTGGTTATTTTTCTGTGTGTCCTTGCTTTATGAAACACTAAATAAATTTTTTTAAAGAAATACAATACAGCACGTGCTGTATATTAGCTAAACTAGATACTCTTACTACACCAGGTTTACATTCCCGCTGATAGAAATAAATGCAACTTAATCTGGGTTTAAGCAAATTCTGCTTTTCTAACTGTACATAAAACATTAACCACTTTCTTGAATATGCTTCCTCATTCCACTGTATCTTTTTATTTTAAAGTGGATGTCAGTGAAGAGGTGGCTTTAAAAATTTCCATTGTATACAGGAAGATTTCTCTATTTTCTGAGGTGTGCTCTCAAGATCCTGTTCAAGAAGGTATACAGTATGTGATTAACTTTATGGAAGTAAATTTGACCCTTTGGTTTCAATAAACTAAAGAGTGGGTAAGTGATCCAAAATCTTGCTTAATCAAGAATTAGGTGCACAGATTCTACAGTTAGTTTAATCATGTTCAGAAGAGTGTTTTGGTTTAACTCTTTTTAAGACCTTTTCTGATACAGAAGTGTATCTTTGTACTGAGATTTGTTCTTCTGGATATTTGGCATGTGCTGTTTCTCAGGTGAATATTTTTGTATATGAAAATATTCCTGAGCAAAATAATACACTATTCAATCTTTTCCATTCGCAGATGTCCAGTCACAAACCTTTTAAGTAAGCAAAGTCACCAATACCTGTTACACGCTGTATTGGCAGTTGTACATGTCTGCTAATGAACTTCTGTGTTGTTACATTCCTGCAGAATTTGAACATTAAGATAATTGTTTGCAAGAGTGGGGGTTAATTGCTGTCTTTACCATTCTGTGCTGAAAGTGTTATTCTTTCTAGTATCCATTTGCAAAACGCAGTCTTTTCATTCCTCTTTTCTTGAACATATAAGGCACTTGGCTCTGTCGATGATGGGGGGGAACAGGCAACCACTTGCCTTGCAGTTGTACGCTGCAGTCTGTACCAGGTTTCTGTTCCCTTCTTCAGTTGGTGTATCTATCCAAAGCCCACTGCACTTCTAGCCTACACACCCAGATTTTTCCATGGGTGAAAACCAAGATATAGTGAAGAAGTGGGCAGTATGTCGTGTACGAGTTCGCCAGATCCTGTGCATGTGGGCTGGTAAGTCCATCTGCAGCCCTGGAGCCCCTGTGGAGGTGCAAGCTTTGTCTTTTTATTTTATACCATGATTAAGTGATCTTCTGGGAAGACTTCCACTTTAACTTCTTTTCTAATGCTTGTTTGTTACCAAAAGAGTGCATCTTACAGATGCCGAAGAAGTGTGACAAGGAAGAGCCTGTTTCTGGTGAAGAAAATGACCCAAGCCCTAGATTCACTAAAATTTTATTACTTGGTCTGACACTGATGCAAACACCTTCTTGCTACCACAAGATTTTTCGCTACAGTAGTGCCTAGAGTGTGGACCAAGGTTTGATTGCTTTTAAGCTTGGAGCTGTGTTAGTCGTAACTCACAAACACTATCAGCTGCCAAGTACTCAAAACCATTTTCACTTATGCATGGATTTTGTTGCAAACTTCTAAAATTTCAGACAAGAACCGGCTTATTCATTCAGCACATTCTTATTAAATAATACTTTTGTCATTCGTAGAACAAGGGACAAACTGTGACTTGCAGGGAATAATCCATACCTTGATAACTATGCATGGTAAGTATTCGTCAGGTTTTGTCATCAGTCTGAAAGCAACTCGGATAAAATCAGAGTGCATTCATGAATAAAAGAACAAAATCTATGGCAAATGTTAGTCATAACAATAATCTACTACTAAGAACATTTACAAGTCTTTGTGCACCATCAATAAACAAAGGCTAGAAATAATTTTGTCTATAGTCTTCATCCATTCAAAGTTTTATTTGATGTTCCTTATGCCTTAAGGAACAGGAATAAGAGGAGGGACAGCATGATCAAGGTTGAACTTATGTTTATAGCATTCTGTATGGGAAGACTGGGCATGGCCCAAGCCCTAAACAACTGGTTTTTATTCTGTTCAAACTTTCTTTTGTGTCAGCTTTCTTCAGAAACAACAAAGCTGCCAGCTTCAAGGGTGAAACCCACAAGGGTAAGGGACAATTTTGTGAGCATCTTCCTCCAGACTACAGAATTCCCTTCTAAATGAATGATTACAAGTGTAGTTACAGATACCACTGTTTTAAAAACAAAACTTTAAGCTCACATGTGTTCAGTTTAATCTTCAGCTTAATATCACAGTAAAAACAACAATGAAAAGAAAAGAGAATGAGAACCAGCCCCACCAGCTGTTTTGGAGAAAGAAGGGAGCACACTGAATCCTACCTGGCTCTCTCTAGTATGGAAATGACCATTTGTAGTATACTTAGGTGCTACTTGTGTGGTTAATCCCAAACACCAATTCTCAAAATGTTTTTCGGCTGCTGCCTAATTCTGAAACTCTGCCACTGTGGGTCCTTTATTTTCAGACATTAAAGGTCCTCCAGTTCCATTGCTTGCACAACTCAGCACCTCAGGATGAAGTGTAAGATATTGTGCCTATCTGAAGACCATACACTGACTAGTATTTTTTGATGAAAATTAAAACTCATACTCCCTACCTGGAGAAAAAATTCCCACAAATTAATTTTAGACCAAGCAAAATGATGAGCAGCCAAAACTTCTTCTTTGGGCACATGCAATTAATACTTTGCACCATCAAGAAAATAAAATAGCTTGATTAAGACTATCTGATTAAAGAATTCCATACAAGAGGAAGAGTGAGAGGGTAAGGATTTTGGGATACCAGACTCTCCTGCCTGGATGTTTTTCGCATTAATCACTGGAAGAAACAGAACCTGCACTGAGGAGGAAGGGGAATGTAAGACCTGCTCTCAGAAGAGATACCTAGACGTTCATGCTCCAGTTAATTATTTCTCTTCTGCGGAGTGTGACAACCTCAACAGGAGGAATAGAAAGTGCTTCCTTTCAGTGATTATAGCTGTTTCTTGAAGGTGTGGGTTCGAGTTCTGTTATGATGAATAGAACATTGTATAAGGAGCTCTTGACCCCACTGAAATGCTTTAGCAAATGAATAAAACAAAAGTAGATGTATGTATAGGAACAGGAAAAAAAACACTGCTATGGTTTCAGACTGTGTTATTTTAAAGAAAACAGCTCCTGTTTTTTGAACAGAAGATCATAGGCACTAAACTTCAGCAGAAGCACCTGCAATATTACTTGACGTGTATATAAACAGTTTTTGTTTGGTAGGGCCCAACACAAAAAGACTTAAAGGTGTGATTAGAAAAACTCTGCTTTAGGGCAGCTGTGCTAACTGCTTTTTTTTTTTTCCTAATTGTGCAAAATCATCAAGGTTAAAATAGAAGTCAAACCAAAAAAATACGAGAGGAAGATTTTAAAACAGTTGTAATCACTTCACACACCTCTATCTAGGAGCAGGCTTCTACCTCAGCAGGACTACAGTGGAGCTGTTGAATGCTGAATAGTGAGACGCAGTCGTGACCTAAGGCTAATTTAATCACACTCTACTTCTCCCTGCTCTGTGTTTCATATAGATACCTAACTGAGAGTTGTGATCTCTGTGTTGGGCTTCAGATGGCAGGATATCAGAGACCTGTTGGTATTGCAATACCTAAACCCTCACTTGGAAGCTATTTTCAAGCGTAGAATACATGACAAAGAATTTTGAGTCATTATCCTTTCTAGTGACATACCAACCCACATAAATTTGCTGTCATCTAGACCTTTTTAACCAGTTTAATCTCACTAAATTTGTTGTTGGTTTTCTAATATTACAGAAAGACTATCACAAAAAAATGAAGCAATAGGACTGATTACACTGCTGATAAGCATTTAATGCCACTGTCTACAAAAAGAGAGATACTATTCTAATTCCTACCACGTGCCTTTATATTCTATCAGAGTATCACAATTTGTTTATGCCCATTTTAGTGAGTTGAAGGACTGATGTGCAAATTCAAGATGTTTGTTCTTTAATAAAACTAGAGCTCTAAGTACAGACAAGCTCTGAATCGGTAAAATGTACAGATTATATAGAACTATTCAGGCTTATTCAAATCAAGTTAAAGTTTCAGAACGAGTTAAACTGCGATACAAGAAAAGCATATTAGTTTCTGCTTATAAATGTTAGACAATATGCATGTAAGGGATTGATTTGAAATCCTAATATATGTGGATGGGACTTAGAAAAATGGATCCAGGTATTATTGTGTCTGGCTTATTGTAAATCTGTCTAGTGTACACAGAAAGGAGAAAAAGTGTGTCTAAAAAGTGTGTGTGGGGGGTGAGTCTAAACGAGGGTTGAATGAATACACTTTTGGACAGATCCTGCAATAGGTGAGAATAGCACGGATGGAAAATGTGAATGACCACACCAGCAATGTTCTGGGTAGAGATGACTGTATTTATTTTTTTATTTTTAATGGCTCTTGTACCACTTTGCATGTAGCTTGATTTGATCAGTAAGCAGCTCTCACCTTCTTTCCTCACTTCTGCTGGGTTGTTTGTTTTTTTTATCTGAGTATACTAAGTCAACGTAGAAAGTACTTTGGAAGTAGAGAATTAGTTGATCCACAGGGGTATTTTTCACTAGACTTTAGTTGCTTCTGTTTGCCCACTGCACTGGCTTTACTGGATGGTAACTGGAAATCTTTTGCTGTGTGCGTGGTGAGGGGAGGGAACTGTCTCAATATCACTTAAGTAAATGGCCCAAAACACTCAACCCCCCCATAACTGAAGTTATAGGGATTCCATGTTGCAGACTACTGAAAAGTCCCTAAAAATCCCAGAAAATGTAAAATTTAAGAGAGTATTATGAAAGGCTAGTCCTGAAGAAGCTTATATGTTCAAAGATGTATTATAATGCAGTTGAAAGTGTGTATTTTGCACTTAAAATATCTTCACCTCCTTTGGTAGAATGAGAAGATAAAAATTTCCTGAGCTCTTCCTCTTACACGCCTAGAGTTGGGATGCCTCTGGGGAGGTGACACGTCCAGCTCGCTGACAGATGATCTGCTAGTATCAGCAAGCAGAAACATGATTTGACCTTTGCTTCTGATGCAACTGCCACATCAAAAGATTAACTAGAAACAGACCTGGCAGGTTTCTGAATTAACCTCAAGTTTATCTCTCTTTTATTCTTCACTGCCAGAGGGATTTGTGATCATAACTGAAACCTACTTTAAAACTCTTGTCTTTTTAATCTTTTGAGAATTCTGACGTTTAATGGACCTGGAAAATTTAAATGAATGGAAGATGTGAATAGTTCCTGTACCAGCTAAACCTCTGGGAGGCATTAGATCACAAAGCAGTAGGAGAAATGTAAAAAAAAAGAAAAATCATTCTTTTGTCTTTTATGATGTGTAAATGTCCAACTGCAGAGGTTGTTAAAAATACGAGGAAGACAAGACATGGGGCAATAGAAGGAATCAATGCTTGAAAAACTGTAGAGGTATTTATTACAATAAATGAAGAAGTCAAACACAACTGATGTGCTTTCCACCCTGTAAACCAATAATTAAGCCTTAAAATTGGCTACAAGACTCCATCACTCAAGCCACAACACTTTGCTGCTGACAGCAGTAGGCTTCATGTTTTTTTTTCCTCTTACCACTGTTCCAGTCACTAGGAACTAGGAAGAGTCACCCAGGCTGAATCAGTGGGTTGCATAAGGAATCTACAATACGAATAACGTTCTTGTAGCATTTATTTGTATACCCCAGCTATGAAATTCCTTGCCTGCATGGTAGCGACTAGCCACAATATGTGTGAAATTATTGGCATATCTTTTACTTCTGTTCATAGAATGTCTCTCTGAAATTATGCCACATATTCACTGTTTTCCATATTTTCCACATAACAAATGTTGTTAAAACATAGTGCTGTTAATGTTGTGAGATTAGAAGAGCTAATCTCAGTCATGCAGGTTCTCATATCTTTCAAGTTCAAAAACCCTTGATAGTAGAGAAAAAAATATCATGAAAGTCTATCAAAAACTGTTAGGGAATATATGGCTACAAGTCAAGTTTAGGAAGTCCACAGTCTTTAGATCTCTGGAAATGGTGATTGTATCTTAGGGGAGCATCGTGCTAGTATTTGATAAGGATCTGCTGCTGGCCAATGCCAGAGACGTGACACTAAATCACATACATGCACAATTAGATTGAGATTTGGGTAACTGATATTTTTGATTATTTATTTACAGACATCTATTAAGTATTTGTGGTGGTGTTTCATCTTTTTTTTCCCTGACACTTTAATAACTCATATTGCTGCTCAATAACTCTTAATATTGTTCAATAACTAAAGTGAGCTCATACACCAACACATTCCAAATTCTTTTACCACTGGAAACATACAAAGACAAATATTTCATGCACAGCAAGGGGTCACATTCACTATCAAAACAATCTTTTGGTTTAGACCTCTGTTGGAAATACAAAATACAGCCACCAAGATACTAGAAATTTCAAAAATTATCTTTAAAAATATTTCATGGCATAGTTTTATAGGCTTACAGCAGCAGTAGGTATCTGTGTATTTTTAAGGCAGATATGTTGTGCATGTCATTAATAAATTTTTTAATCTTCTTTATGTATAAGTAATTACAATTTTTTTAAGGATAATCAAAATTTTACCTGCATCATCTGAACAGAAGGCTGTCAACCGTTTACAGTCACAGAGTTTCTGAAACAAGTAAAAAAATACAATATGTTTCACGTTTTAAGAAAAAAAACCCTCCTGAAAACTTATAAAAATTTATCTTTTTTTTTCTTTCTTTCTTTCATGAATATCTTCTCTTTTGAATGTTATTCTTTCAAAATGTTTTGCCTTTGAATATTAGCCACTGAGTATTGTGTACTTGGTCTCAGATCCTTTCCTTATGCTGAAACAAAACCCCTCAGCTTTAGCATTGAGCATACGTATATATGGGATAAATATGTTTTTGTACCAGAAAAAGGGAGCAAAATGGGAGATTCAATCATTATAAATTAATGCTTTATACAGCCTACTGAAAGAAAGCACTCGAAAGAACAACACTTTTAAAGTTAACTTTGCTTTATGTACATACCAGTGGTGGCATTATTGTGATCCTGCTGTAATGTCTTGCGAGAAATCATGTGGGATAATGCAACAAGCATGAAATGAAAATGCACTGCTTCTGTAGAGCAGACTATTGTTACATGTTGTCTTATTTCTCATAGGGTCCATTATCTCTTCATCACCAGAAAAATCAGGTTCTGCAATGAAGTGCCACAGAAGGAGCCAGAGAGGAGGCAGAACAGTAGAGGAAAGGCCATGGGAGGACAGAATGTACCAGTGTCACACCTCACTGGCCTTTATTTAGTGATCAGAATTTTGGAATTCAGCAGTTTTAAAAAATTGTTTCATTTATAAATGCCAGCTGCTGAAGAAGATAAGGAAGAAGGTAACCTATTTAAAACTGAAAAAAAAAACCCCAAACCTCTATACCTGAAAGTACTTTAGTTTGTTTTCCAGCTCAGCCTTTGAATTTTAATGAAACGTTTGGGGAAACTTGTAAATCAAAATGGAAATGTTGTTTTCTGAGAAGCTGGCCCAGCACCACATGTAAATTATTTAGAGACAACTTGTATTGTTTCTGCATTTAAAAAGCAAAGAAAATGTTTGGGTATTTTTTTCTGTTGCCTTAGTCTTAATTGTTTTTTATTTCCTCATTGCTGTTTTTAATTCCAAAATCTCTTCAAAACACAATAGCTATGCCACATAGTCATTCGATAAAAGTACCTAACATAATAGCAGTAATAAATTTTTAGCTGCCCATTTCCAACTAGAAGAGGAAGAAGAAACTTCTTGATAACCCTGACTGATTGCATTACAGAGATGTGAAAGGGTCCTAATTACAATGAAGTGACAGTTCTAAAATGTTGCCTCAGAAATAACCTCAAATATCCTAAATGCCCTCAAAAGGCAACAACATCCAGCATGGAAAACTAAAGAACTGTTAGTCCAAGAAGCCAAGTCTATATCTGCAAGAGTATGTAGAATATTTTTTTGATTTACTTAATTTATGGTTTTCTTTTCCTCTCTCCCTCTGTTCTCTTCCAAAATTTTTTTAATACCCACCTTTCAAACTTTTTCATCTCTCAGTCTTATTCCTCGGCTGCTGTGTTCATGCATTCACACACAGCTTCACTTTTTACCTGAGCTTCAGCCACCTCTTCCATATTTGTATTCAAGGAGGTGAAGCTTCATCTTAACCCTGTTTCTTTTTATGCAGATAGAGATATTGGTTTCTAGGTCCAGTTCTACTCACCAACTTTATCAATGATGTTTCAAAGATTAAGTAGAAAAAATGTGTACTTATCTGGCACATAATTTCCCGATTTTTAAAAAATTCTGCTAGATTGAAATCAGGCTTTATCTCTTGTTGTTGCTTTTCAGACATTTAAAATAAATCTATAACAAGTAGGATTTATCTTTTTTTTAAATTTACATTAGTATTAATATTTTGACGAAACAGAAGCGATGGCACTGAGTCAAACATCTATGCCCCAATTTCCTTGAGTATTTTTGGAAGTACTTGTAAGGCTATGAAAAATCAATGTCAAGGAAAATAAAAATCAAACTCATTCTTATTCCAAGAATGATTTTGCTGTGACCAAGTTCAAGAGAGCTTCATTGTCTTAGAACTGGGATCCTAAAATTCACTCTCACAAGCTCACTTTTAAAGCATTATATGAAAATAATATGATTGATTCTGATTGCATATATATTTGTAATTCATGTCAGAGATGAAATTTCAGAATTACATAACAGTGGTGTGCATTGGGGATGGAGACTCTCTTATTTCACTGACAGATTTTGTCAATTAATTCTACATCTGTCTGATTCTAAATCTGCTTGTCTTCTACTTTATCTGGCATTCCTGCAGCCCAGGAGTCATGATTTGAAGATAAGACACTTTTGTTATAATATTCCCCGGTAGAAAATCTGGTGTATAATTTATTGGTAAATAAATCAAGCAGCAAGAAATCAGCCTGTGAGGAGGGAGACAGTGCAATAATTGCAGAATGTAGAACTTACAGGAGCACAAATGATAGGAATAAGCAGTATGAAAAATAAAACCATTACAATTCCTTATAATTTCTACTGGACATTCCTCTGTCTGCTTTGTTTTCTTAGGTAAGTTGGGAGGAAAAAAAAAATCGATTTTGGCTCTACAAAAGTGTAACTGCTATTTCTATTCACTAGCTGCCAGTGAGATCAAATTAGTCTGTGCATATAGATGTACATATATACATGCATGCACACACCACAAATGGACAGAGTTTCTTCAAATGTTGGAGGTAGCTAATTGTGTTATGACCAAGAGGTTAGATTCTAAAGCATACTTAGAATTTGAAGTATTTTGCAAAAATGAACGCTTTATCAAGTAAAATCAAAGAAATCACAGACCTAAATTTACCTTATACTTGCTCCATCGGTGGAAAACATTTGGGACAGAGGTTTGAAATCTGTCTGTTTAAATTCGATCTACAAAGTCTACAAGGAACTACTGAGTGCACAGAAAATAATATGGTTTATGTAAAGAAATACTATATTCATGTTTTGTCCTCACAAGGTGCTTCCACTATGCTACACGTCGAAGTTTAAACTTCTACATGCATGTGTTGCTAGTGGCTAAATGCTGTGTATCTCTGAGTATTAAATTCTGTGTGTCCATAATTATAACATGTTTTTCTCTTGTTTAGTGATACATACAGCTGGATATTTTCAATAATTCAATTTTCATATTCATGTGTTTTAACTCTGACAATGAAAGTAGAAGAGACTTTTTCTGTTTTATGTTGGATGTTTATTCCCTTAATGTTAATGTTCTGGAAAACTTCCAGGGCTGTGTCTGGTTGAGCCATGCCTAAGGCCTAAAGACAGGAGAAACTTCAGCAGAGGTGGAGCCCATGGCTTTATTCAGTTGCCCACACATAGGGATCTAGTGATATCTGAGACTGAAAGGACACTGGTCACCTGTATACCCTGTATCACCTCTGCCAGTTCCATGCAGAAGTCTTAGGTATCTTGAAATATCTCAGGTGGTGCCAGGCTCACATGTTTTGGCAAATGAATTGAGTTATCAGCATAAATCAGAAAGCTTTTTGCTGATATAACTTCTTACCTTACCAAGTAAGGACTTTGAAGTATAGCTTTTGATGCAATAGCACTTGAAGAATCCTCAGTTCCGGTAATCAGGACTCCAGGATGTTCTGCAGTGAGAGACAGAGCTGGAGAAATGCTCTGTAAAACCCCAAGTGACCAAGGGGTCAGTACTGGGCCCAGCCTTGTTTAACTTCTTCATCAACGACCTGGATGAAGATTTAGAATGTACCCTCAGCAAGTTTGCTGATGACACCAAACTGGGAGATGTGGTAGATACACCAGAAGGCTGTACTGCCATTCAGCGTGACCCGGACAGGCTGGAGAATTGGGCAGAGAGGAACCTGATGAGGTTCAACAAAGGCAAATGCAGGGTCGTGCACCTGGGGAGGAACAACCCCATACATCAGTACAGGCTTGGGGCGGACCTGCTGGAGAGCAGCTCTGCAGAGAGGGACCTGGGTGTCCTGGTGGACAACAGGTTAACCATGAGCCAGCAGTGTGCCCTGGCTGCCAAGAAGGCCAATGGCATTCTGGGGTGCGTCAAGAGGAGTGTAGTCAGCAGGTCGAGGGAGGTTCTCCTTCCCCTCTACACTGCCCTGGTGAGGCCTCATCTGGAGTACTGTGTCCAGTTCTGGGCTCCCCAGTTCAAGAAAGATGAAGAGCTACTGGGGAGAGTCCAGCGGAGGGCTACGAGGTTGGTGAGGGGACTGGAGCATCTCTGCTATGAGGAGAGGCTGAGGGAGCTGGGCTTGTTCAGCCTGAAGAAGAGAAGGCTGCGAGGGGACCTAATATATACTTACAAATATCTGAAGGGTGGGTGTCAGGAGGATGGGGCCAAGGTCTTTTCAGGGGTGCCCAGCGACAGGACAAGGGGCAATGGGCACAAACTGAAGCACAGGAAGTTCCATCTGAACATGAGGAAGAATTTCTTCCCTCTGAGGGTGACGGAGCACTGGAACAGGCTGTCCAGGGAGGTTGTGGAGTCTCCTTCTCTGGAGATATTCAAGACCCGCCTGGACAAGGTCCTCTGCAGCCTGCTGTAGGTGACCCTGCTTCGGCAGGAGGGTTGGACTAGATGACCCACAGAGGTCCCTTCCAACCCCTACCATTCTGTGATTCTGTGTGATTCTGTTTATAGCTTCCCCTGGATTTCTATAAACACTGGGTGATATCCTGTCATTTTTGTAGCTATAAAATCATAGTGAGAGTATCAATTTAATTTTTTTTCAGTAATTTAGCATAGAACTGTTGTTTTTAAGTGTGTTTTGCTTTCATGCTTACAGTTTAATTATATCAAGACAAGATACAGACATAAATGTCCATTATTTAGAGTATATACAATAAGAAAAAATAGAAGTGCACTCATATGGGATTTTGGTAAATACAGTTTTCTGGCAGAGCAAAACTGTCATAATGTTCTTACCTAGAGATCAAAAGCTTAATGCTTTACGCTTTGGTAAAAGTGTGTCCTGATAAGATTATGTCTTACACATATTGAAAGATCAGTCTCTCTCATCTTACCGAGTAAAGTGCCTTATATTACCTACATATCCCACAGCTTTCTGCTTCATGTTTCTTTTCTATTTTCATATCTATGGGAATGGAATCTGCTCTTCAGTATTCAGCGAGTATGCGTCCTGCTGCTGCTGCTGCTGCCTTTGACTTAGGCCTGAGTTACCATGTCTTCTTCAGGGATGCTGAACCACCATGAGCGCGTTTTGCAGTCTGGAGATTCCTGCATAGTTCTACCTAAAATGGATTGTCTAGCTGTCTTCTTTCCAACTCATTTCTCACTGGATTTTCAGGTTCATATGTGACCATTCAAATGTATTTACGGTAGAAAACACCAGGATAACTCTGTTCAACTCAGTGTAGTTTCTGTTAATGCAAAGATGATCAGAACAGGGCTCAGTAAGTTTTTCTGAGGAAAACACAAACTGAGGCCAAGATGGGAGGATTATTTTTTCCTGTCTGATAAGATGCTCTACTTCTATGACATCTCCTAACTAATTATTCCTGTTTTAATGCTGATAAAATTCCTCCTTCATTTCACTTTTTATAGGTCAGAGATACTTTTATCCTCAGTACCCTCTGATAACTTGTGCAGAATGACTGCCTATTTGATTCTTTAGGCACTTGGTAGTTCCAGTGTCACCAACGACTAAATCCTACATACAGAAGATGAGAATAAAGTCTGAATTTTCAGTGAATCAGAGTTATGCTTTGCTAATGTAAAGGAAGAGAAATGATTGCTCTATTTTAGATATACTCAAGGAAGATTATAGTTTCAGAATTGTTGTCTCCAGCTGTCTCCCATTTATAGTCTGTTTTGTTCATTATTATCTGTATGTTCTGAAGGTTTTGCTCCTTTGCTTTCAATTTTAAACATGGTGCAGACAGCTTACAGCATACTGATGGATGTGGGGCTTTAAAGTGACAAAGTTGTTCTTTTTATATGCTCTCTAACCCCTTCACTGGAGTTCATGCTTTAGTTTTGCAAATATTGGTGAAGTTCATAAAGAGATCAGGGAGAGAAGTGTTCCAGACAAATTAGACCAGTAAATTTTTTTTCAGTGTATGATTTGTTCTTGATGTAGTCACCATGTATTTCACAAAAAGCCAGGAAGTCTGGACATTATGGAGCTTACGCAGAAACCGTGATGTATAATATTATGAAACTTGGTACTGAATGAATTTAGCAAACTATGAATCTGATGAAAAGCAACCACCAGGGAAAGGATCAGTGGGTGAGAGAGGGCAGGAAATTAAAACCCTTGGTACACTAGTTGCAAGCTGTTGGTGCTAAATGATAAGGACAGTTCAGTATGACACTGTAAATTGGTCCAGTGTGATGACACAAGAAAAATCTGTGTGATGATTAGGTTTGAATCCAAACTTACCTCTGTATCTTGGACCACTTTTTACTAAACTTTTTATTTCATGAAACATATTGATGAAAAATTATGCTTGATGCAATAGACTATATGCCTGTTCCTTATAAAGATTACAAACACAGAGCTACTGAAATAAAAGGTTATTGTGTCAGAAAATGGAGTTACATGGGAACGTTAGAAAATAAGATGTATAGGCTGGATTCTTCAGTTTAACAAATTCATTTAGCACAAGATTTTCTGTAACATGGAACCAAAGCAGTCGGGGAGCAGTACTGGAAAATTCCCAGTGGGTAGGGGAATGATTACAAAGCTAGTGAAGGTGACTCTGTCAGATGCTCTTGTATCTCAGGGATGAAAACAGAACACAAAAGGAAAAAACCATTGAGATGCATGGTACTGCATGGACGATCCAGGACCGTATGGCAAGAGATGGCCTCAGACAATCAAGAGTATAAGAGTTAGACCCAAATTCATATTCCTTCCTTTCTTTTCCTTACTCTTGTATTAAGGAAGGTAAAACAATACCTAGAGAAATAATTATATTGCTTGTTTTGGGGGATTTCTTTCAATCTGAAACTTTAATAAAGCCCAAAAGCATTAAAAAACCCCAGTTTATTTATTAAAATCAGAGTAGATTTAAAAAAAAAGTTCATTGCAACTTCAAAATGTAAATATAAATCTATGAGTATTAAAAAGGTCACCAAGAGAGGTTAGTCAGAAAGGGGATTCAGGTAGAAGCTTCTGTATTCTACAGTATATGAGAAAGTGGATGTTACCACAAAAATACTGTAAAAGCACATAGGCAGATAATAAGCTGCTAGACAGGGGAACACAAATGAACTTAGGTTTGAAAAGCCTAGACATTAAAGGTGTTCTTGAAGTACTTCTTTACAATAAGAATGATAAATGTGTGGAGAAAGTAAAACCTACCCCTGTACCTGCAGTGAAGCAGACAAGTGACACGTATCGCAGAATTTCAGAAATACACACCATTTTTGCAGCTTAAATGAAGAGATAATTCACTTTAACGAAGAAGAAAGGGGAAGAGAAGTAGTTCAGCTGCTGTCTCAATAACGGTAAGAAATTGGCAGCTGAAAAGAGAGGGTCTATTTAACAGTTACACCATTGAACAGTAAATTAATCAACCACGGTTAGTCACCTTGCAGCAGTCTGCAAAGTGCCTTTAACTCATCAGTTGCCTAGCCATATCCAGATATGTGGTGTTATACATTGACCAACAGTAGGCTTACATGAAATTGTATTATACTGGGAAATCAAAAAATGAAACCTGTGTATATTGGCTCAGATCACTACCTCTTCATATGAACGAAAAAACAATCAGACCTAAAACTAAAAGCCTGTGTGCCTTTGTTTAGGGACATCTTGAATTTAAAAAAAAAAAAATGAAGAAAGCAGACACAAATCTAAATAAACAAACAAACAAAAAAAAGGAGGATAGATTGAAGTTACAGTTTTTGTATTCCTTCATATTTGAAGCACAAATTTCATGGGACTGACAAATGTACATAACTATTAAGAACACCTGTAGTGCAAGAAGCTAATAGTAAGGGTATTTCTAAGTTTAAATCTCTTTTAGTTACAAACAGGTAGCAGCTCGTTCCTTTCGGGAAAACACATTTAAGTGGAAAAGATACCAAAGTCTTGCTGCTACATACTTGTACTGTGTTTGTACATGTACACATTCATGTTTTGAAGATGCTGCCATTTTATTATTTAAAGAAGGACCATCTTTGGAACAGGAACCACATGAGCCTATTTTCTAAGCTGTTTAACTTTTTGTGACAAAAAGGTACAGTGCTTTTTTTTCCTTCTCCTGTGTAAATGCGGCTTTTAGGGGACCATGACTCCAATCAGAGACCATGAATATCTGTGGACAGAAAATAGGACCAGCTGGTGCCATTGCCTGGTACGTTTTACATTTTCTTTAGGGCGCTGGTTGGGAGGGGGGTTGGTGGAGAGCTACGCATAGAAGACAAGAAACAGAAGTTGTGACTGGGAAAAGACTCAGAATTAGCTACAGCAGCACTCCACCAGCTGCCATTACAATGTGCATTGTGTACATTTGCACGGTGTAGAATCTAATTCAGTTTTACAGTCGGGAAAGAATAGGAGGCAATCACCAAGCATCCATCACCAAACAGCATGATAAATACGCTGTTATTTGGATCACGTATTTAACCCAGTCAAGAGGTTTGGACTGGAAAAAAGGCAGACAGAGAAGACAGGATCAAAACAACCCTTTCCTGTGAAATAAAACATAAAGACAAAGAAGTATCTTCCCTGCTTCTTTGGGCCAGAAACACTGACAACTACATAGGAGTAATATATGATTATTATTTATGAGTTTAACTTGAGACTTAAAACTGCAGTAGTGTGACGTAAAAGAAAAAAACCACCAGTTTTGTGAGGGTTCTTTGACAAGTTTTTGGGAAAGTTGTTATTGTTTGGAACAGTGAAATATTTGCTCATTGGCAACAGTTTGAAAATCATCCTGCATTTAAGCAGATACACAGAAGGATGTAAATGTCTAAAGAAAATGAGTCTATTTTTCATGCGTGACTTCTGCACTTACGGCCAATTTTTAACGATATTCAGCCCTTGACAGATTTAGAGAGGTTGCTGGCTAAGTGTTTCAAAACCATCTATAAAGTTAGCTCCTAAAGGATATAAGTTGCTCAGGCATTTTTCTTTTTGTTTTGTGGTATATC
Source organism: Opisthocomus hoazin (assembly GCF_030867145.1). Taxonomy (NCBI): domain Eukaryota; kingdom Metazoa; phylum Chordata; class Aves; order Opisthocomiformes; family Opisthocomidae; genus Opisthocomus; species Opisthocomus hoazin. The sequence goes on along the minus strand of NC_134418.1, from coordinate 41,343,492 downwards.
CTTGTTCACAGACAACAAACAAAGCTTTACTAATCCAGTCCTACACGTGCATAAAGCGGCCAAGCTGGCTTTTAAAATGTCTGAACAACGCACCCTAACATACTCTCACGGAATTTTCAGATAATCCGTTTGCTCTTACGACATACCAATGGCTTTTAATATCTTGCACTTGACAGCCTAGCTAGTTCTGTACCAAATTCAAGTAAATAAAAAATCACTGTATGTGATTTTAGACATACGACTTATGCACACTCTTAGCATGTCACAAATCCGAAGTAAGAAACATTAGCCTTTTTAATCGTTCTTTAAGTTATCACACATCCTATTACACGTGCTGTGAGCTAGAAAAAGCAGGCCTGTGATTAACCCCTCCTCACCCGCTGCACAGCGATGTCAGAGCCCCGAGGGTGCTAACAGGGCTCACGGGCCCTGACCGGCCTCCCCCGGGACTCCCAGGGGCCGCAGCTAAGCCCAGCCGGTGGTGCGGGAGGGCTGATCTCCTGCCCTGCCTCGCCTCCCGGGGGTCCGCGCGTGTAGCCCCCTTTCTGCGTCCCTCTCTGCGAGAGACGCTACAGCCTGTCTCCGGCTCCATCTCCTCTCCTCCCCGCCCGGACCCCCCGAAAGGACCTTGCTCCGTCCCTGGCTGTGCCAGGGGTTGCTGCCGGACCCCGTTCCCCGCCGGCTGCTCCTGCCGCCCTCGGCCCCCCGGGCCGCGGCCTGGCGGGCTCCGCGCCCCGGCTCCCGGCGGAGCTGCCCGGTGCCCGCCCGGCCCCGACAGCGAACTGATTGGAGGCACTGATCTCCGCAGCCGCACACCCAGGTCGGTTTTGGAGCAGACGGGAGGATCCTAAATCGTGCCAGGACTCGTAAAAATTTGTGGGGTTTTTTTTTTTTTTTTTTTTTTTTTTTTGTGTGTGCGGACGTAAGGACTGAGGAGGCTGGGGGTTGGCAGAGGGGGAGGTGCCCCAGGCTCTCCCTGAAGCACATGGCTTTGCTACCGACTGCCGGCCCCGTCCACACATCTGCCGGCGTTTTTAGTTCAGTAGCTAAAAGAAGAAATCTCAGGCCTTTCTGAAGGGTGGAGGGAAGTTTTCTGACTCGAAATGGTTTCTTCACCTTAAAATGTTTAATAACCTTGTCAGGAACAAAAAAATTAAAAATAGTTCAACTAAAATTGAAACTGAAAGTAAAAAATATTTAAGTTGTCAGAATAGAAATATTCATGGTTTTGCATACGTGTATCTTTGAACTGAAGTAGTTCTCCAATCTGAACTTAATTTAGCAATGATTTTGCTTCTTCTGAAGCTGAACTCTTCAACAAACTTGCAAAATTTACTGTCACTTTTAGCTGTCTCCCTGAGGCTCTGCTGGGTGTGGTTAGAACGCATTTTTTCCACTTTTGAAAGAAATCACAAGATACTGATAGTTCTCCATTGTCATCAGTCTGAAAATAAGTAAATATATTGGATGCTTTCTGCCTTTTGTTTTTTATAAGCTGCTATAGCAAGAGCATGCTGATGGTGAATGTGGCTCTTGAGGTTTACAGTAGAGGTTGTGTCATAATCCACATTTCAATTTAAGTTCTACAGGTTCAGTGTCCGGGGTTTTGACTTTAGGAATCTATCTCCAGCTGTCTCATTGCAGGATCTGAACCCCTTTATATAAGGCTAAGATAATTACTTAAATTCTAATAGAAAAAATGAGGTATTGAGGTAGTGAAGCTGCAAATCTACCTACTAGTCTCATATTGTTTGTGTCGCAAATCCCAATCCTTTATCTCAGGGCCTAAACACCCCAACATTTCCTATCCTGCCTGTCCCCTATTACACCCAGAAAGGAGCCCCTCCTTTCCAGCTGCCCTATTTCTCCTCCTCATTCCAGTACCTTCCCACATAAGTTTTCCCATCTCAGACTTCCTACTCACCAGCCCACTTGCAAGCTCTTAAAGCTTCCCTCGCTCTTCAGCACTTCCTTCCCATATTTTTCTCCTGAATTTCCTCCCACTCTAGTCACATCCTTTCCCAGCTTACAGTTTCCACACCTGCTACAGTTATTTGCTTCCTCCTGTTCTTGCTGGCTGCGTGTAGCTGTTGTTCCTGCAGCCTCTCACTAGCAATACTCTCTGCATGGGAACTTCTGTCCTTTTTGCTTGGCTCTTGGAAAGAGCGCTCATTGTCTGCTCTCCTGGGTTTTCAGAAATGCAGGCATATTTGATACTTAGGCAAAACCGAGGAAGTGCTGAAGAGTGAGGGAATCTTTAAGAGCTTGCAAGTGGGCTGGAAAGGAGGAGCTCCTTTCTGAGTGTAACAGGGGACAGGTAGGATAGGAAATGCTGCGGTGTTTAGGCCCTGAGATAAAGGATTGGGATTTGGGATACAGTTTATTTCCAGCAGCTGTAGAGTAAGGAGTATGTTACGTAGCACAAATTAGGATGTAAAATGTTTTTTAACACCTTTTTACTAAGATGAATTTGTTAGTAGGGTGGGTGCTGAGAACAAGTCTGATATTTTTGTTCGGGGGTGACAACATGTCTGGCATTTCATATAATAAAATCACAAAGTTATCTTAATAATATGATGGAGGAAGAAATAATGAAACTGAAATGAAGTGTGCAGTCAGTGAAGTCAAATGTACACATACATATGTTTTAAAGGCAAGTGATAAACCCACGGGAAAAGGCATAAGACTGACAAAAACTGAAGCAAAAAAATACTTAGTTGAAAAGTATTAGAATATTCAAAACTGAAGAAATTAAACTACAGATTGTATGCTTTGTCTCAAATTCCAGATGTTTCAATTTCCTTTAGTTTGTTATATATTGACTTTTTTGCAGCATTGATTGGAAACACCCGTTTATGCACTACAATACTTAAATGTTTATAATAAGGAAAATGTACAGAGGTATCTGGATGTATTTGGTATGTTGATGTGGTCCGACCTTTATAAACTTATCTACATGGAATCCACTGGTACGTTACAGATACCATAGACACTAATAAGGCTGATCAAATAATGTCCAATTCACTTCATGGATTTTTGTTGTCTCATTCAGCTGGCTTATATAGCTGATTTGATAGTATTGCATTGATGCCTTATTTCACGGAGGGCATTAGTGGCTGATAGTGTATTTCCTTTATGGTTTTGGGGGTTTTCTGGGTAGCAACTTGTTTCTTATTATTTTATGATGATAAATAAATTGCTAGCCAAAGAGAAATATTGATCATAGACTTACAGTATGTTTATTTCTCTATATTGAGGGGTAGTTATGCCACTTAACTATCTACATTAGGTGTTTGTAGGACGGTCTCTTTACACTTCTAATGGAGCAGTCTTAATCTCTTAAATTTGTATATTTGTGTTACCTTCCCAACCCTTCACCACCGACTCTTGCTGTTTGTATAGTGTTCAAAGAATGTAAGGCCAACTAATTGCAAGTATCAGGCGTTGTGTTTTGAGGACAAGTCCTATATAGTCCTTCTGTTTCATGTGTGTTCTTTGGATTTGAGTCATTGACAGATGTTATATCACAGAACTTGATTCAGCACAAATGGAAGTAACCCCATTTCTCTTGACCACTAACACTGCAGACTCAAAGAACAGCACCTCCTCTTTATGTGGAGGATAGCATGCAGTTATGCATCCTCTGCCTGCTTGTTTAACCCTAAAAGTCATGAAACAAACTCAGTCTTCTTGTAGTGGAGAAATACATTTCTCCATCTTCAGTCATGATCTTTAATCTTTTCACCAACATTTATCAAGAAAGTAGCAGTCTGAATGTTGTTGAGGTTCCCGAAATCTGGTCAATTAACACTAAATACTAGTAGCCAGTATAGGTACTTACGTGAAGTAGCGCTATACAGAAATTTTTCCGAAGCAAACTAATGAACTATTTCAGTTGGAAACACTTGGTAATCTCTTTAATAAGATGTGAAGCCAAATCTTTTTAGAGAATGTAATATATTATTGAGAAGCAAAGAAAACTAGGAAGGGTAATTGGAAATTAATTTTCATTAACTTTCATTACTGCAGTTTTTGCTAAGGTATATTGACACCTATGGTATGTTGATCACATTGATTAGTACATGGATATATTTAGCTGAAGTGATTTTGTAGCAATAGTGGACCATACCTTCACGGCTTTTACAAATTTTATCTCTGGAGCTTGGGTGATATCAAATTGAGATTTTTGCTGAACTGGGAACTTGAATCTCCCAGGAGAATGCTAATCCAGTGATGAACTGAATGCTAAAAGAGTAACTGAGCACAATGTTGTACAGAAAAATGCAGGTGTGCTCAGGTGCAGAAAATCCTTGCTGGTAGAGAGTTACTAGCCAAAAGAGAACTGAATCAGAGTAATTACCATTTTTTTTCTCTCTTTCAGCAGTTAAAATGTAGATCGTATCTATTTGTTGAAGGGAAGACCTACAACATTCTGCAGTCTGGAGAGTTCTTACCTGTCAGGTGGATGGACTGGCAGTGGTTTGATGACCTTTTTACATACAAAGACATCTGAAGACATAGGTGTCTCTTGTACATATGCCCCACTGCCAAACTTCTATTCTTTGAGCTGCCAGCCAATCACCATTCAAAAGATGAAATTCCTTATCTGTGTAGTTATTTGAGTTTTGCCACCATATGTCACCAGGTGTCGGAGTTCTGGTTCTGAACAATAGCTTCTCTCTGATTGACCTAAACACCTTGCATTTGTGAATGGTAAGGTAAGCCAAATTGCAGCTTCATCTATCAAAAAATATTCTTTTCATTGCAATTAGCACTTATGGGAGTTGGAATGTAATTAAGTTCCCATAGACATGGTAGCTGATGAGAGCTAAGTTTAGACATCCTACAGGATATGTCTATGAGCTAGCTACATAGATAGTAAACATTAACAAAAATTAGACAGCACTGAAGGTACTGAGAAATGAGGCAGACAAAAGCAGAGCTTTAATAACACACTGAAAATGAACATTATTTGAGAATGTTTTTAGACTTAAACCCTATGGTGGTAGTTCAGTAACATAGCTTTTTATACTTTCTGTGTGGTAAGGCATAGGCAACTAACACTAATATAGACTAATCTGACAAGGCACAAGCAAACTTCAGTCTGAAACTATAAACAAACTACGAGACAAACTAATGAACCGTTCAGCATTTGCTAAATTACTGTCTGTTTCGGACTACTCACTCCCATGTTTTCCAAGTTCTTTGTAGAGAAAGCTTCCAAAACGTTTGCCGTAGTGGTACAGAGATTCAACAGAGAACGAATAATTGAAATTGAAGATTGATGTTAGCATCTATTATTCCCTTCTAAGAGAAGTATTGAGCTCTTTGGGAGTAATTTTCTACTTGTATAAAATTAGCTATTTTATTCTATAATTGGTTATAAATTCTATAATGCATACCCAGTCTTCCCAGTCTTTCTAAAATGATAACTGAAATACCATGATGTCTAAAAAACTTACCAAACAGGGCTAAAAAATACACAATGAGAAAAGATGAAATACGTTATTATGTTATTGTATTTAAGAGGTAGAAGTAGAAAGCAAGGTGGACAACTGGAAGCACTTTTTCTAGATGAAAATATTGATGCATCCAAGGAGGTTGATGGAGGAAAATCAACAAGATTCTAGTCACCAGGTACGAAAAAAATCCAAAACAACAACAAAAATAAACCAGTAGACTATATTTGCTATATCATTAAAGTATTATAAAATCACTTCAGATTGGAATGTCATGACCTGAGAGGGTGGGGAATAGCATTGGTGCTTTCCAGCTAATTTTGTAACAGGTATTGAAAACTGTGGAGGATCAGAGGAAAATACTGATATATTATTACCATATAAAAGGTGACTTCAGCTAAGTGTAAGCAGACTAGGACAGTGTTAGGAAAGAATATAACACATAGGCAAACACTTTTATGCATCACACACTTGTATGTTAGGAACAACTACTGAGAGATTTCAAAAGCAGGAAAGCATTTCTCGTTTAAGCCCCAAATGAAGATACACTAAAGAAAACCCATTCTAAGTGTGGTTGTAGAGTATTCAAATTCAACATTTTCGTAGAAGCAAAAAAGTCCACCTAGTAATGATTCCAATCAAAAATGGATGCTACATCAAAATAAGGATTTTTATAAAAATAAAACTAAAGAGTCAGCTAAACCAATTATTTTTTGCAGGTATTCTGCAGACTGTCCAGGGGGATGCCTCAAGTGAATTACTGGGGAGACATTCAGTACAAAGAAAAAGGAGGCAATTAAATTGTCATTGGCAAAGAACGCTGCAGTCACCAAAAATATAAATGGATTCAAACAGTGCCTAGTCAAAATTCATGGGAAAACATGCTAATCAAGGGCTATTAAACAGTCATCTGGATATAGCATCTGTCTCAAAAAAAGAAACATTATTTCTCAGCAGTATCAGTAGAAACAGGAGAAACTGATAATTGATTAGTTGGAAACTACTAAACCTGAATGGCATTTACACAGAAGTTGTACAGCTCATGATATATCCTGAAGAAAATACGTTTCTTTCTCCAGAATGCAAGATCCTCTTTCATTACAGATCTGTTTGTATAGCAGTGTGTGTGGTTAAAGGGTGTTAAGGTCAAACCTGCCTCCTGTAGGCTTCTAGGACACTTAGAAAGCAGATCCAGCTAAATGCTTCTGTCTTCACTCAGCATCTGGGAGCAAGATTCTATTCTTTTTTCCCACCATCACCTCCATACAGACTCGTTTAGTAAAATGGTTCTTTTGTAGAAAAATCAGCAAAAATGAGCACTATTTAGATTGGACTGAAAGTATTGGAAAAGACCAGAGACATTCTGTATCCCTTCTTGCATGCAATCTTAAAAATAAGATTGAGGTACATGAAGCTTCATTTATGAATCTACTTTGCAGGTTAGTATTTCTCAAAATCACTAACTTTGTTATATATATGTAATTTTTTTTGTAAGTATCTTTCAACAATACATAAATATTTTTGCTACTAAATATTTGTTTTAAAGTGTAATGTAAATTACACAGTGAATGTTTATCACTGGTAATAGAACCTTTATACTTTACTAAAACACATTTTGTCCTGTGAATAAGACAAAGAAAATCTAAGCTAATTGACAAGCAAATTACTTCAGGGGATATATAAAACAGTTTCAAGATAGACCTTGTTTTGTTAAATTCTGTTTATTGTTTTAAAGTCAATGTTTCTAAAATATGCAATGTATGCATAACATGCAGACAAGGTTTTGCGGATTACATGTATTTGGAAAGACTTTAAAAGGCCCACAGGCCTGCGCCACCTTCTGTTGACATTTTGTACAATTTACCATGCTGTAGGTCTCTAAATGAAGCAAGAATTTTTCAGATTAATAGGGATACTTCATAAATCTGTTCACATCTGGGGACTTTGCTGCATTCTGAGGCAGCTAAAAAGCTTTGACATAATTTCCAGAGCTCTTGATGTATCTCTCATACGGCTCTTAATCTGAGTCCTGGAAATTCCCCTCTTCTAAGGAAAAGCTATTATTATTTTTAGGCACAAAAATAAATACACCATTTACCTATTAATAAAATATTATCCATATTATTTTTCTCTGTATGGAAATCTCATGCTCTGTTACTACAAACTTTTTATTGCTGATACATGTTTCCTACTGTGTAAGTGTAAATTCCAGTTTGGGGCCAAGTGGTTCAAAGAGCAGGAGCGGAACTTCAATCATCTCCCCATTTCCACTCTGCTACAGGATGTGAATGTTATCTATTTCAGTATTATTTAAGATAATTAAGTAGGAAGGTTCTGCTTAATGTCTGAGCTAGTTTCAAATAACCCTGATAAAAGGAGTTTATCAGACTTGGATAAAAAATCCCACATTTTAGATTTGGTTTTCCTAGGGATTAATTTGAAAAAGAAAAAAACCCAAATCAAAAAACCAAACTAATTTCCTTCCTTTGATGCTAGGCATAAAAACTGAATCAGTATCAGTACTTCCTTAACTCTTAACACTGTTTTAAAATTGTTCTTCACTTGTAGCCTTCATCATTCTGCCAGAACTGATGTTGACAACTGGATAGCTTTGCACTTGTATCACAGAATGTATGTTACTAAGTAATTGGCTATAAAAATAAATTGCTGTTTGTCTTGCAAAAAAGATCAGGTATCAGTGAAGACTGCTGTACCATGTACTGCAGAAACTTTACTTATTTATTGTAGGCATTATACTATGGAGGAACATGAAGTAATAGAAAAGGGATAGCTGTGTGGATCCTTACAATGAGTACTTCCCAGGAACAACTAGAATATAACAACCATTCATTTTGGATAGGTATAAGATGATTTTTATCTAAGTCAGAAAAGAGGAAATTTAATGAATAGAAATTCAAAATGCAGAAGATCTGAGAGGTTATTAGCCATATGAATATGGAGAAAAAAATGACGTTTAAGTATAAAAATGACATTTTCCCATTTTTCTAATACTTCTGACTGCAAAATGTATTTTCCCCAGGATTCTTTTTCCTCATATTGATTTGAATTTAATCTCTCTTCAGTTTTCCAGCAATACAAAGGTTGTGGTAAAAGTACAAAATTTCTTCCCTGACAGGTATTCTGTGATCATTAATTGCATGCCTTTGAAGCAAGTTCCAGTCTGAGAAGCGCATTTGAAGAGTTAACTGCACAAATGCAGGAGGTAATTTTTGTTGTCCTTTTTTTCGGTTGCAAAAATGCCAGAACTTGCTCAGAGAAAAACAACTAGTGTGAATAGGAACAGGAAATGAGAAAGTTTTGTTGCTATAGAAACATTACCTTTTCTTGTAGGTCCTTTTTCTGTAAGTATCATGTGACCACTTTTTTGTTCTGAAACAAGAGAAATTCTCATCTGAGTACATCAAGAATATATCGCAGCATTGACACTCATTGGTGCAGAAAGTTTCTAGTTACAGAAATGGTAGAGTAAACTTTAAACCTGTTTTGTTCGAATTAGAAAGCTTGTATTCACTTTAAAAAACTTTATCATTTTATGCCAGCCAAAAGAAGTTTTTCATGTGATATACCAAGAATGAGGTTACTTAATTGCAGACATCAGTGGGTTCAGGATCTAAAATCTTGAATCAGTTTGCAAGTCCTTCATAAAGTCCTACTCAGATTCAGAACTAAAATATCAACAGCATTTGTGTTCCTGCCTGGGACTGTTTTTAGAAAAACTACAACATATTCAGTTACTACCACTTTTAGTGTATAATGGAACCAAAGATACCACAGTTGTTGCCTACCTTGAATAAGGACATCTATATACCACTGTAACAAGATTGTAAAGAGCATGTTACCTTTTACTGTATCTATTATTTGCATGCATGGCCACGTTTCCTTATGGAAAAACTGCAGAAATATGACATTTTGTCACTTTTGCGTGAGATGAAGAATGTGATAGAAATATTAATAACATTTTTTTCCTGAAAAGGAGGAAATAAAAAAGTCATCATCTGGATTCAACTAATATAATCAAGTAACTCTATTCTCAGTGGACACAAATGGGTATCATACTATATCATACTATGTCCTAGACTAACCTGTTGCTGAAAAGAAGATCTTTACCAGAAAGTAACAGCGAGTATGTCTCTTTTTTTGTGTGTGGGGTTTTTTTTTTTAATTCCAGAAGTCTGACTTGACTTGTCAGCTCTTAATTCTTTAGCTATGCCCTTTATTCAGATGCTGGTTGCTAAAGGGCACGAGAGCATTAATTAAATAACTCTCACCGGCAAGATTTTAATGTTGCTGTTTATCTTTTGACTTTTGAGAGCAGTGCTGCAAGATTGTTATCAGAACGACCTAATTTTTTCTGCTAGAAAATACCAGTTTGAAATAGACATTTCCCAGGAGGACGTTCATGGCAGTGAATGTTTGCTTATGAAGTGAAGACCATGATAACCCATGGGTCTATGACCCTACTCTTCCATGGGGAACTGTACTATTCCATGGGAGCCTGTGTGACTCTATTGGCAGTACCACCATTGTGCTGCTTATTGGAAAAATGTGAAAACCACTTTTTAGAGTGTAAAGCAAAGGGCCTTGTATTCTCAGACTTGAAAGTGTATTTTCCTCAGAGTTTCAAAGGACAGATGCTGTGTCTCCTTCTCCACAGTAACTGTGAGCAATGCACCCACCTCTTACCACCATTTCTAGGGTTTGGGGGAACTGTGATAGGCAAGGGGCTGCTAGCTAACAGATAGCAAGTGAAGAAAATGAATGCCCCTAGTTTTTCTGGCTCCTCCTTTTTTCATTCGTTCTTCTTAGTTTTAAAGCGTATTCTCTGTTCTGCTGCAAAATTGGTACAATTTGCAATGATACTGGACAAAATAGCATTTTAGTCTACTCTGCCTATCAGGTCTGCAGGGCTGCTCTGTGAGGGTGACCGAGTTGGGAGACGAGGCCAACCCCAGCTCAGGCTGTGCCCTCACCCGCTGTCCCACAGCTTCTATGCACAGTGGGCAGAGTGGCTGGTGATGGGGCCCACGACAGCCCCCGGCACTGGGAGAGGGTAGACCTGGCCAGTGGTCCTGCCGGGGAAGCAGTGGTAAGGCCTCCTGGTGCCCCCGAGCCGTCTTTCCGTATGTCGTTGGTAAGGAGGGAAAAGCAGACAAGTAGTCTCATTATGGTAGAAAGGGCAGAAAAGCCAAGTGGTAAACAAGGGTTTTGGCTTATGGTGCTCCATGAAGTCACCGCCCAGCTAGCAGTTCTGGCGCTAGTCATCCCTGTGCTGCCATTTAAGCTACCATGCAGACATTTGTCCACTCTGAAACAGTCCTGTTTTAATTCATAACACTAACGAGACATTTATCAACTAGGTAGACAACGTGACCTAATCAAACTTTCAGGCTAGCATGGAAAAGTCAGAGTGGAATTTAATTATTCTAAACATTGCACATGGTATGGGTGTTCTTCCTGAAATAGTGAAAGTTATTTTTCTTCAGGAAATGAAAAGACACTGGTCTCATTCAGACTTCAGCAGCAATGGAACACGGTGTTTAGTGATGAGCACAGAGTTATAACACCTCTTTCCATCTACGGTCTGAACAGAAAAGTAACTATAAATCTTTCCAATATCAAAAAGGAGAGAAAGACAAGGAATTTATCAAGACTACAAAAGAGATGTTACAGTCTCTTTCAGTAATAATCTGTAAGTATGTTGTTTGTCTTTACAGCTGTGAATACTTTATTTAGGTACTCATTTTCTTGAAAAAGGTTTGAATGCTTTTTTCACCATCCACTTCTGTTTAACACTTGCGGACTCCTCAGATAATTCTATGTTCACTGAAAGAGTTTTTACTATGACCTGCATATTATTTTCACTAAATTTATGAAGCTTTGAAAACTAGAAATTTCAATGATGCAATAGGGAAGCAACATTATAGAAGGCGTGCTTCTAGGGAAGTTGCATCAAAACATAAAAAAGGGAAGACCTTAAATAAGTAAAATTGCATAAATAATGGGGTTTTTTGAAAAACCAAGCCCTAAAAAGCCTATCAAGATACCAAAAAATAGGGGCTAAATCAAAATTTCATTAAAAAAATCACTTAAGAAGAAAATTGAAGATAGTTTGGTTAGTTAAGTTCTGAAGGGAAATATTAATACTTTTCAACAGTCAGGAGCGTAGATTTCTATGTATCTATTCATCTGCATTGTAGTAATAATAAGGAATGCTTTAAAATGCAGAAAATGTCCAGGTTTTTCTTTTGTTCTAGGAAAAATTATGTTCATGCATTATGTTAGGAGGATAAACAATGATTACTAGATAATTGAGATTATCTCAATAATAGAGACTCGTGGTTTCTATGACTATTTTCGTTACTATATCCAACACCATAGTATATAATCCCTTGCATATTAAGCAGCTAATGTGGGAATTCAATGTTTACATACAGAATATTCTTCTTTTTTGGCGTTTTACATAAGGAGAAAAATGTATAGAAAGGCTCAGGCTGCCGCTCTAGTTTCAAAGCAAAACGTTATTCACATAAAAAATAGTATGGGTATGACCGTGAAATAAAAACATACAAAAAATACAGTGTTTTCAAGAGAAATAGCCTTCAAGCCCATGTGTAAGAGTGAGATAACTCCAGTATTTCTAGCACCCAAAGGTACAAATTGTCTTTGCTTTCTGCTTACCCTTTTACCCAGTATTTTATACTGCCTAATGGTCATATGAAAATAACTTATATTTATGCCTGGAATTATGGAAGAGATTAGAATGAAACTGTACCCTATATGACAGCTTATTTCAGTAACAAAATTTACTATGCTGAAAAGTTAGAGATCGCATAGGAATGCACATTGCCACTCCCTCAGAGTATTGTTAGAGTCAAGCATTTTATAATGTGTCTGCTTTTGAACAGGCTTTCTTTCTGAGTTTGACAAAGTCTGAAATCTTTTACATGGTTGCCTGTGACTTTGAATTTGCTTCACTCATACTCCCACATCTCAGTTTTGTTATCTAATTTCAGGGAGTGATACGAGACCAAGCCAAGTTGGAAGATTAATGTCTGTCAACTTCATAATCTGATCCAGTTATTTAGAAGACAACTTTATTCTCTTGGACAGAAGTAAGTGGTATACTAGCAATCTATGTTACCAGTTCAGGACAGGCTCTAAAAAGTTTGACTGTGCTAACTTATTTGCAGCTTTCACTGTAAAAGCTGTGCTGTTCCAAATAAAGCAATTGTTGGACTGCGTAGTCCAGCAGCAATTATGACTGCCATAATTGCTGATGTAGCAAGATAATATGGGGTAAAGCCTTAATTGGTGAGTTTCCTCTTTCTTAAAGACAAGAAATATTTAATTTCAAGAACTACAACGAGTTTTGCATGATATTGTATGTCTTTTGTAGAGCCCTCAGCAAGGGTTTTCATTAACATATTTCATGCCTTGCCATAAAAACAAGTATTATAGGCTCCTTTCAAAAGCAATTCTGAGTCCGCTGCCTATGAACCTGTTCCAAGAGGAGTCGCTTATGATATTTCTTGCTCCCTCCGCATGAGCACTGCTATAGACCCAAATATGCCTGAGTGCAATGTCTTTGAGTCGTACACCCTGATGTGGGCATGATATATTCCCCTGTCTCTCCCTCTCTGCATATGAATGACTGCCATGTTTTTTCTTACTGTTAAAGACACACACTGATGGTGGCTTCTGTGTACCAAAAGTGGTTGGCTCATTAAAAGAGTGAGGGGAAACTCAGTGCACAGTTTGCTCAGTCCAGCAATAGTTTTAACCATGGATGGTTAACCATGGTGCAGTAAAGAAACTTCAACCAAACGTGTGTCCAAAGTGTGAGACTTTTGCTCTGTCTTCCTCTACTTTCCTGGAGCAGAGAAGTTCTGGAAACTTGAGGCAAGACCCTTTTTTGCACTCTTACAACATATTTGCAGAATTGTTAATAGGTGTAATTGTTGAACTGGCTTCATTTATAATGCTGAAAATTGATGCAGGACATTAAGCATGTTTTTAATCCCCAGATGACATTGAGATAATTGTCATAAGCAAGATATTTATGCACAGCTACTAGTGGCTAAAAAGGAAACCAGAAACAAGTTGCTTGTATATTCTGGCAGAAGTGGAATGTCTTTGTATTTTGTGAGTATATGTAGGCTGGTGGCTTGAATTGCTAAAAACATCAGCAGAGTGTAAGCAGACAGTCTTGCATTTGGGGAAATATTTTTATTAGAAGTGCAGTGTGAAATTAGAATAATAGAGGATTTATGACCTTTTGAGTGGGGAACGAAGAAGAAAGTGAAATCAATCAATTACTGTGGTAATCGTGCAATGTAGGAAAGGTGTGGCAATGACAGAAGAGTCAAATGCAGCTACATAAAATTTGGAACATATCTTTTGTATGCAGTATACAACTGTTCTGAATACAGTTAGCAAGTTACAGAAGACGTTTACCCTTAGCAGCATAGCTAACTGAAATCAAGGATCATACATGTTTCAGGAAGACAATTAAACAATGTGTTATTTGATTATTTTATAATGGATTCAGTACTTGCAATATATGATTGCATATGTGCATATTTGATAGAGTCTGTCCATATTTGAAAGTGTCCTAAACTGCAAACGGTGGCTCAAGATGCCTTTCATTTTAGATAAGACATATCATAAAGGCACTAGGAGATTGTGAAGTACAGTATATGGGTAGGAAGCAATTTAAATGCCAGAATGGGTCTAGTCTTGACTTTTTAAAGTTTTTGGAGTATAGATGGCATCCTTGGAGGGTTTTTTTTCTTCTGTGCATTGGGAAGGTCTTTGGGATACACCAAGATTCAGACCTATCCTGCAGACTATGTGCTCTAGGACACAGCAGCTCCCCAAGGGCTAATTCTTGCAAATGCTGAAACATAAATCAAGAGGAACCTTTTTGCTATTCCACTGCAAGAACAGATACAATAAAAAAGTTCTAAAATTTGATATTAATAGCATAGTATGACTTTCAGAAGCAAACAAAACCAGGCATCTATAGAGACATTTTTTGTGATATATTTTGCAAGTTGTTTTTTAATCCAGTAGTATTGAACATGGAAAATACGAATAGTTCTATGAAATTAACTGTACACTGTACACATACATATACTTTATACCATATACTATATTACTTCATTGACACTAAGTATAGAAGTAGAGCAGCAAGGTGTGACAAGCATACAGAACACCTATTCCTGGGTTTATTCCCTTGTCTAATATTTTTTCATTTCTGACCCAAGATGTTAAAGATATAAAACCATCACACATATGATAAATAGCACACTATTTGTCTTCCACACAGAGATTATTAAAAAAAAAATTAAAACAAAGAACCATATACCTTAACCAATGTTAGAAAAATCACTCTCTGATACTAAACACTTTGAGAGACATTTAGAAAAAAATGTTAGAACTTTGCTCAGTCATCAAAATTGGATGTTTTTATGACAGTGATACTATGAAGTAATGGCAAAACCTAGGCAGGGTTACATTACAATGTGCTTGTGAATAAAGAGGTTTCTGGCTTCATGCTGACTGTCTCTTTAGGCTGTTTGCCTAATTCTCTCTGACTTTTTAAAGAAAACCCTTTCAATGTAGTTTTCTAATACTCCATGATTTACAGAGCAACCTCTCACCATGATTTACAGAGCAATTTCTCAGAGTAAGAACATTAGGAAATACAGGGCCTCAAGATCCATGATTTTAGGAAAACTTACAAGTCAAGGCTGGATGTTCAGATTCACTTCTTGAAGAATGTTTTGTCCTAGGGCAAACGGTTGAAAGCTCCAGTGGTCCTCTGACCTATTTCCTGAACTGAATATAAACAAAGTCTCAAATATCAGAATTCTGTGGGAAACAATGTACTTTCTTCTGCATGAGTTTTACAACACTGTACATGATAATGAAGAAAAGACGTCAGTAACTGAAGTATTCCACATGACTGAACCTTTAGTTATTAATAGAAGTATTGTATTCCTTTAAGTACAAGTATTCCTTTAGTTCGTATATGGTCTGTTTCATTTGTTTAATTTTTTTCTTAGGCTCTCTCATTTTGTTTGTAAACTATAAACAGAAGAGAGAAGCATGATTCACACGTATTATAGGATGCTTCAGGAGAATTTTGGTCAGATGTGTACATGCCCAGTACTATGTGTCTAAATGTATGTCTAGCTAATCCAAACACAAAGATAAGGTTATACTCAACATACAGCCACTGTGTTTCTTGATCTGGCCAGTTAAAAAATCAGGGAAATATGGTGTTTTCTTCTGGCCACCATGCTGAACAAAAGATTCTCTGGGTTTTGACTCTCTATTGGCTACGTCTCTCGTGACACCAATGGCAAATCCTTTGACGACTTCTAGACTTTGAAATTAATACTGTAATGATTTTCCTACAAAAATTTGAGTTATTATGCTCCTCTATGCGGGGACTCCCTAAACAGCAGCCAGTGATTCATGCTAAGGGCCAGTATGAGTAAACCGCCATCCTTTTCCCTGGGCAACTCTTTTCAGATGTGCCATGGAAGGAGTGGTGTGACGAAGTGCACACTATTACTGCTGCTTCTGGCCTGCCTACTTTCAGGTTACTCTCCTTCAACTGCTCCTCCCTTGAAAGGCTCATTAAAAGTGATGTTGTTAGTCATTAGGCTTGTAATGTGACATCTGAGACTAATGCTTGGCACATATGATACTTGAAAGCATTTACACATTTTAAGTATGTGTGCATTCCTTTTTAAAGTTTTTTAATAGCTGTCACTATCAACATTTTGTGACATACAAAAATGTGAAAACCCACTATATTGAATGCACCTGACTTGTTCCTTGTGACGGGTCAAAACCAGCAATGGGAATTGTGTATGAAAGCTTTCTTTTTTCTTCATAAAACAAGCAAATAAACAAAGCTTCTTTCTCTGTGAAAGCTTTTTTTCCATAAATGTTTTTGAAGGGAAGTCATGCTTTTCCTCATATATGCAGGGTACTAGCACCAGTTTGATGTGTCATAAGAGCACATAAACAGAGGATTACATGTTCCTAAAGAGAGATTTCTCTGCCCCTCCACGTATTTCAAACAATCTCAAATATCTTTCCTGCTCATATGCCAGACCTCTGGGCAGCACTTGCAGCTGCCCTGGAGATGGCACTTTCCAGCCTGTAACACTGCTTCACCTACAATATCCTATGGATAACAACATCTGGGCTTGGTCCCTAACCTGAAGGGACTGGTTTTCATAACTGTTCAAAACAAAAGCTGCTACAGTGAAAAAACAGCTTTCTCCAAGTAGCTATTTCCTTTCTCTTATTTTTTTTTTTTTTGTTGTTCTTTTTGGGTCTTTTTTACAGGATTAGACATCTTAAAGTATGGCATATTGTTTTTTACATCACTGAGGATGGTGCTTGTTGAGGGAGCTTGCAGTTACACACGGCATCTCAAACATTGTTTCAAAATTTTAGCCATTGTGCTTTGATGAGGCTGAGCTGGAGCACATGCAGTCACCAGTGGCCCCATCCTGCCTCTACCCCTGGGCATAACATGCCTGTCACGGCAATGAGGCTGCAGCCTGGTGATGCTGCCATGCCACAGGACTTCTTTTGGTTGTGCTGCAGCCCCAGTAAAGGCCCTCACCTCTGGACTGGGTCCAGAGCCTGGTCCCAGGCCCTCAGCCACGGGGTGGGTGGGCAGGTGGGTTGCCCAGCCCCATGGTCCTGCCCTGTTGTGGGCTACATAGCCCTGGCCACTGCTGTAGTACTGCAGGACACTGTCAGCCCTCACCATACCTGGACAAGTAAGTATCTTATGGGCGAACCCTTACTGCTAATGCCTGATGACCTGCCATCATTTTATGTCCACCTATTATAGCCAAAATTGTAGTATAAACCTCATAAACAGCAATTTCAGTAGCTGTTTACACGCATGGAGGCAGGAGTAGACGCCATTGCTGTTGTGCTAACAAGTTTTATTAGCTCTGTTATGTGTTTGAGAATGTACAGTGGGATCCTGGAAATGCTCAGCATTCACAATTTGATGTCCCCATTTTAAATTCTTCATGTCAATGTCAGCAATTTTCAGTGGCCTCATCCTGCAGCAGTGGAGCAATGTCAGAGCTGAACAATTCCTGTACATTAAAATTCAAGTGGCGTACTAGCATGATAAGAAAAACATTGCCATTACACCATACTTTGCATTTTATTCTAAAAGCTATTTAGACGGGACAGTTCTGGAGTCTGATCTTTAAGCAAGTATATTTTTGGTAGACGTGTTGAAGAATTCTTATAAGTTGTGAATCTGGCTGGAGTTTTATGCTGTATATGGAGGAATTATAGAAGACGTAACAAAGGGTAGGAAGATTATCTTTCAGGAATCAAGCTTTGTATCTTTGCAGGCATCAAAGTGTCAAGGACTGGCCGAAGATGCGATCTATTTGTCTACCAGTGCTCCACATTTCAGAACTCCTTTGTGCCTGGGGACATTAAGCATCGAAAAATGGAGGGCTCGTAGACCTAAAGCATCACATTCCACCCACTTTCTGCTATGAGAGTCTAAGGTGATACCCACAAGTTTACTGCAAAATTTCACCTGATTTTTTTCCGCTGTTTTCACCAAGCATCTTATCAGGAACTCTCAATAGCCATGGCTCATCATTAGGAAACTTTTCTTTGTTCTAATTCACCAGTAGTAGAAGATGGGTGTGCATTTATGGGGAGACACTGAGGTTAAATAGCCCCGGAGAAAAGCAGTTACAGTACGAAAAGGGATGCTAATGCTTCCTTTAACTTAATTGTTCCAATGCCTTTCATGTTTCTGTCTTAAAGTGGTCAGTAATTTAATAGTAACAAGAAAAAAAGGGAACATCAGTCTATAAAATCAAAAGGCCTGTGTAAAGTAGAGTACAGAGAAATTTCCAGACTCCTTGGAACTCATTATGGACTCTATTGTACTTGATTTAATTGAAAGTCATTTAATTATTATGGTGACAATAGTACAGAACTCAATGTAACAAGTAAATATTCTAATGTTTCCAACTCCAGATAAATTTGGATTAAATATTTGTTTCAGGTCTGAGTTTTATTTTAAACAATGGGAAAGAAAACACAATCCAAATTTTTTAATGCCAATTTAAGAATTCAATTTTAAAATATTAATAATATTTATCAGGAAATCATATTAAATTATTTAGTTTTATCATTTCTAATATACCTTCAAAAAGTTGCATTTACATTACTGCAAAATCCTTGTATTCAAATGGAACATTTTTTCAAGATAGATTGTCAAATTCACTGCTCATGATGAATGCAAAACTGAGCTTCTGGATCTGGCTGCTAGGGTGAGAGCTGTAGGAGTTAACTCTGTTGATGGTAATGAGACTGAGCAAGCAGCAGATGCTCACGTGTCTTTACAATCCAAATCTACCAAAAAATTCCTCTCACAGAAAATTTGAGGAATGTCTGGCACCCTGGAGATAGTGACAGACTTGGTATTAGGCATATGCCACCTGCTAGAGCCATTATTAAACAAATCACAGGATTTTACAGCACTATACAAAGTTGCTTACTTGCAGTGAGACTTTTTCCCATTCCAAATTTTATCATCTTCTTTAAAAAATCTTCTTAAACCACAAGTTATGCTAATCTGTTAAAATAATGAATTTATTACAAAAATATTAAATAAATTATTCTAAGAATATTTTATAAGATGCATTATTTACAACCATACATGTATAGGAACATAATGTTTGCTATGCTGTGATATTTTTCCTGTAAAAGCTCAAATACTATACACCTACTGTTGCACACTTACAACTTCAACATCTGTTTCCTTACAGGTTTTGCAAGGGTCTGCTGCTGTTTTCATGCATTAGCATATCTGATGAGATTCTGAGCCAAAAATCTATTCTGCAAAATATGCAAAGTTCTTCATATGCAAAAGCTGTAAAAGAGTGATTTGTCACTATGAAGAGAAGCGCATTTGAAAGCTGCAGAATGCATATCTGTGGTGCTTTGCATGGTAAAAAAAAAAAAGGCAGATTTTTCATTTAGTCTGAAATTCTGGAATAAGTGGGTACAGAAAAAAAAAAATCACTGTCCAAAATGCTCGGAAATAACTGTGCTCTAGCCACACCACCCAAGTTGCAGAAGGCAAAGGCAGGGACTGGGAGAATGAAGAACCGCCCGCTGTAGGAGAAGACCAGGTTCGAGACTGCCTAAAGAACCTGAAGGTGCACAAGTCCATGGGGCCTGATGAGGTGCATCCGTGGGTCCTGAGGGAACTGGCAGATGAAGTTGCCAAACCACTCTCCATCATATTTGAGAGGTCGTGATGGTCTGGGAGGTCCCCATCAACTGTAGAAGGGGCAACATCACCCCCATTTTTAAAAAGGGAAAAAAGGATGACCTGGGGAACTATAGGCCAGTCAGCCTCACCTCTGTGCCTGGCAAGATGAGGGAACAGATCCTCCTTGAAACCATGCCAAGGCACATGGATAATAAGGAGGTGATTGGGGACAGCCAACATGGCTTCACAAAGGGCAAATTGTGCCTGACCAATTTGGTATCCTTCTATGATGGGGTTACAACTTTGGTGGACAAAGGGCAGGCAACTGACGTCATCTACGTGGACTTGTGCAAGGCATTCGACACTGTCCCGCATGATGTCCTTGTCTCTAAATTGGAAGGACATGGATTTGACAGATGGACCACTCGCTGGATAAGGAACTGGCTCACTGGATAAGGAACTGGCTCGATGGATGCACACAAAGGGTTGCAGTCAATGGCTCGATGTCCAGGTGGAGACCAGTGACAAGTGGTGTGCCTCAGGGGTTGGTACTGGGGCCGGTGCTGTTTAATATCTTTGTCGGCAACAGGGACAGTGGGACGAGTGCACCCTCAGCAAGTTTGCCAATGACACCAAGCTGTGTGGTGTTGCTGACATGCTGGAGGGAAGGGATGCCATCCAGAGGGAGCTTGACAGGCTGGAGAGGGGGGCCTGTGTGAACTGCATGAAGTTCAACGAGGCCAAGTGCAAAGTCCTGCATGTGGGTTGGGGCAATCCCAAACACAAGTACAGGCTGGGCAGAGAGTGGCTTGAGAGCAGCCCTGAGGAGAAGGACTTCGGGGTACAGGTGGATGAGAAGCTCAACATGAGCCAGCAATGTGCGCTGGCAGCCCAGAAAGCCAACCGTATCCTGGGCTGCATCAAGAGAAGCGTGGCCAGCAGGTCGAGGGAGGTGATTCTGCCCCTTTACTCTGCTCTCATGAGACCCCACCTGGAGTACTGCGTCCAGCTCTGGAGCCCCCAACATAAGAAGGACATGGATGTGTTGGAGCAGGTCCAGAGGAGGGCACGAAGATGATCAGAGGGCTGGAGTACCTCTCCTATGAGGACAGGCTGAGGGAGTTGGGGCTGTTGAGCCTGGAGAAGAGAAGCCTTGGGGGAGACCTTATAGCAGCCTTCCAGTACCTGGATTGGGCCTACAGGAAGGATGGAGAGGGGCTTTTCACAAGGGTGTGTAGTGACAGGACAAGGGGGAATGGCTGTGAACTAAAAGAGGGCAGATTTAGATTAGATATGAGGAAGAAATTCTTCACCATGAGGGTAGTGAAACACTAGAACAGGTATATATACCTGGAAATATACCATAGAGCTTATATTCAGGAAGCCCAATGTTGTCAGAAATATGTGTTGATATATTTTGAATGTATTTAGGCTGGCAATTAGAAGATACTTTAATAATATTCTTAATCATCAATACAACCAGGTACAATGTAGTCTTTCAGTAGAGTAGTTAGGGGAAAAACACAACTTACTATTTTTAAGATAATGTGTATTTGAAAAGGTTTACATGGTGCATTTCCTGAGATAATAAGGTACTGTTCATTAAGAGACAGAAAATTCCTGCTAATCCTGTATTTCTAAATACACTTGTATTTCTTTGTGCTCATTCTCTGATTATGCTAAACAGCAACTACAAAGAATGCAGTTTGCCTTTTGAGTATTGAGGTAGCTGCTGCTCCAGAAGCTTATCATGTTCACTTCAGAACATGCAGAGTGATATACATAGCGCAGAACTGCAAATCCTATATGTGCTTTGCTTGGAAAGCAGTGAGTGCTTCTGTTGTTAAAAAATCTTGAGAGACCCATTTTCTAAGGTTTGCTCAGCTGCAAGAAAGCCAGATAGGTGCTGACACCAGCTCTCTAGTTTTACTCTAATGGAGATGTTCCATTGTGCAAAGCATCATTATTGCTTCCATTATATCTCTTCACCTTATACCTACTGTGCAGAATGGCTTGACTGAGAAAAATTGAACTGTTGCATGAACAGGAAAATTTTTCACTTGTTACTTTCACATCTGGCCATTCACTATAATACCTACACAAAAGAATGTACAGTTAAGATTACAACTTATCTTCAGGATTCAGTACTGATCTGGGTTGGTATGTTATTCTGAATGCTCATTCCACTATGCAGAAAATTATTTCTGACCTCATTTCAGAAAGCTGAAATTCAGCACATCGGTTCTAATTTTGGGACTGCAACAAGACACTCCAGTTCCTTCAGGGAGAAGAGAAATACTTGGTTAGCAGGGTAGCCTTGTAAATTATTTTCCTCTCGTTTTCTTTTCTTTATTTTCTCTCACGTTCGTAAGATGCTTCCACACTGTAGTTGTTCTAACGTGTTCCTTCTGTTTCCCAACTATGGTATCTAGGCCCTTTGTTTCTGTGAACACAAACAGTTCTTCCTTTCTGAAGGTCTGCGTGGGACTAAAGATAAATATAATGAAATGAGAAAAATAACACAGGAAATTATTTTTCTCCACAAGGTGTTTGTCATACGTGGTCTTTTATGTAATTTAAAACATATTTTTTTAAATTAGATTTTATAATGTCCAGGCACTGAAAGTTCATTTGCCTATGATTAATCTATTCACCTTATTTCTGGAGAGTATGAACTATAATAAAATATTAAATATTGAATGTTATATTATAGTATTCTAAAAGATTTCATAGAATAAGTAAAAACATATAAGATGTTTATTAAAATGTCTCAACTTTGGGGTAAGGTTTCAGAAATTTGTCCTTGATTTATATCTTTTTATTGTAATATGTTTTCATTCTGAGTTATTCATTCCTTCAGAAGCTGACAATGACATTAATATCAGTATTTTTTTTTCAGTTGAAGGTATGACAGTCAAAAAACTGTTTAAAGCAATTGTGCTTTTTTAACTTTTTCTTCAATTTGCAATTATGACAGTTACAGATATTTTTTTCCTAGGTGTTGTGAAGGGACATTTATCACAGCTTTAACCAAAGCTCTGAACGATATAATAGAATTGTGTTATCATTGAAATATCTCTTCTGATTGTTATTAATTCCCTTTTTTATTTTCTTGTTCTTTGCAAAGTTTCACGGGCAATACTGAATTGATAATATTGCCTCAGATTGTTAAGACGGTACAACTGATGGGTGCAGCTTTCTAAGGCTCCCATTATTCATGTCAGGTTTTCTTATTTGCATTTTGAATTGCAGGATCAGGAACTGAAAGGAGCCAGAAAAAATAATATTCGTAGTACAGTTACATTTTTTTTTTTTTTTTTTTTTGTATCAGGCAACAGTTTAACTGACTAGGGGACGCTCTGCTATCTTACAGGGCTATCTGTATTTCTGCCTTGTAAATAGATTCTAGTTCAAGTTAATAAAATCATGTTTATATATTTTATTTCTTTTGAAGTAAGGCTAATGAATTAATTTAATTCTAAGCCAAAGTCTGTACAATAGCCCGTAAGAGCTTAGTAATTTAAGGTTTAAGAAAGGGCAGTTGAATCTAGCTATTCATTGTGTCTGTTGCGGCTGTCATAACACATCCTGTGGGTGACAGATATATCGCCCAAGTTCTCTGGCTTTCATGCTTGTTGACAGACTGTCTGTGTAGGACCTGGGAAAAGTGAGACAGAGTCTGCTTGCTATTAGATTCCATAGGACATCACGCAGGAAATAAATAGTGTCAAATTCTACTCTACAGAAACATGTAGAATGTTACTCAAGAAGACATACAGAGTCTGTGTATGTGTCTATGCATGAGTAGGGGAGAGAGATGACAGTACTGAAATAGGAGTTACATGTTCCAACACACCTAAGCTGATGTGAAATTATAGAAATAGTTTCTGATTTTATGTTAAAGGAGTAACACATCTGTCCAAAACTTTAAAAAAAGGAAAAAAAATTGTCATAATTGTGATCCCAGTTAGCTAAGTTGATTTAACAACTTAATGAAATTATCTTTTTGGGTTTTTTTCAAATTGAAAATCTCCTTTTTTCTGTTTTTGCAGTCATGATTATCTTCATTGTCTATAGTTGCAAATATATGTCATTCTGTAGTTAGAATGGTGGGTCTGAGCCTCTTTTCTGAATTGTAAGTAGCCATTTCAGCTGCTTCAGCTATTTCATAGATGGACACAGTGTATCATCTACAGAACATCATGGCTATCCTCTTTCACTGCAGGTGTAGGCTCCCACAAAATTTGCAGAAAAGTTTGTTGAAAATGGATGGATGCCTTTTTTCAAATTCTGACTCCAAAGTACTGTTTTCAGTAAAAGGAATTGAAGAGTAATGTTCTTACTGATAAAGATAACAAGAAGCATAAAAGGTTTAGTTTGCATATTGCACTGATTAATCCTTGCAATGTTATTTTAATTCTTTTAGAGAAAACCATGAGTTTATGAAGTGGAAAGACTTTTCTTCTGTCACCATTGTGCTCTCATGATCATAATTTTAAATTTAAAATTGGTGTACTACTTTTTCTAGCTACTTATGCAGTTTATTTTAAACTTAAAGTATAATTTTGTTTCTCAGTAACAGTAGCCCAGAAAGAACAACTATAGTGATTAGAGGAAGATTGACAGGAAGAAATATGTCCATCTTACAGATTGTATATACTTAGTAATTGAGAAAAAAAAGTGTTTGCAAGTGGCACGAGGAAAGCTGACGGAAACATTACTTCTCTACAATTTTTTTTTTAAATTAATTGATTTGTATTTCAAATTTTGTTAGAATTATTGAAAGTAGGCAAATACTACTAGAAAAATTATCTAAGAAATTGCTATTCACCTTCAGGCAGAGCTAGACAGATGATTTTGGTTTGAGGGTTAACGATAAAATGAAGTTGGAAGTTCTTGCTAGTGCATGAATTCAAAGGCACAGAAAACATTTGTACATTATGACCCCACATAGCTGATAGCAACTAGCTCATTTTTATAGGTTTCTACCATCATTACAGCACTGCTCACCTAATATGCATGGTCTTTGGCTTCAAAAATGTATTCCCAGTGGATAAACTGGGGCAGAACAGTGAGGCTGAGGTCCTTGGGGTTAATCCTAACCACAAAAGAACTAAGAATTCTTATGTCAGAATGTATGCTCTGGTTCTTACTATGGAGGTAGATCAACGAAACAGTATTTCCAGTAAAATGTTATTATTTAGGAAATGAGAGTTCTAGCCTTTGTGTATCCCTCTGAAACACACTTTGAAACATACTTTGTACAAACAAATGTACTTTGACTTGATTTTAAACCACTTAAGTGTTGTAAGGTCTATAATGTCCTGTCTCTCTTGCCTTTTTATGCGCACACAAATGTAAACACATATCTAAAGAAACTTCAGTGCTGTTCAAAAGAAGCACTGAGAACCATAATTGAGCAGAGATAGACAAACAGCTTTTTCTGCCACAAGGGCATATTACTGGTTCATGACAACTCGATGTATCAGTCTTTGGATTAAACGCTTATTTGTTCCTTGTTCAGGCTGATCTGGTTCTGCACAAAATACAGAAGGGGCAAAGAGAGTTCAGCTGACCGAGCAAAGCTGTAAGCAGTTACTGGGGAAAGCAGCATAGCTAAAACAAGTTTGCATGGGCATTTTAAGAAAGTTTTTACAGTTGACGGTGAAATACAGATTGCCGGGGGATATTTGAAACTGGAAAACTTTTAGAGGAGGCTGCTAACAAGCTAACATCATGTGATTCTTTCATTTAGTCTTTTCCTGCTCACCAGAAGATTACACAGTGTTGCATAAGGTCAGTCCTAAAGCTGATGTTTTGATTTCTAACCCCTCCTTCTGTCCATTGTTCTCATATCAAGTATGATCAATTGTGCCATAAAAGAGAGGTCTACATTTCAGAGACAGGACTAAGTCTTAAAGTTAGCATCACATGCAATGGGAAGATATGTGTCTGAGTTTGCATAGATATCTGGCTTCCTCCAGGCATCTAATGTGTGTCACCGTCACCACCAAAAGTCAGACGATTAGTTGCATTGTGAAATGAAAAACTGGAAAGTTAGGAGATTCCAGATTTAATTAAAAATCTCATATCACTGTGCACATTTTATTTTGTTTACTGTAGGACGCCATAAGCATGTCTTTGATGTTGTCATTGCACCATGTGGGTACTGTTTCTGCTGCTGAAGGTCTGAGTTCCAGCTGCTACAGCAGTGACTGGCGTTAATGGTCTGCTTACTGATTGTTCTGACATGGGGGTACATTTTTGCCGAAGATCATGAACAACAAAAGGAATGCGACAAATTTTAATCTCAGGAACTGTTGGTCAGAATAAGTGTTTCTGCAGCCTGAGGGCACTCGCAGCCGCCACTACTTGCTACAAACAGCAGAGTTCTTAAAGCTTTTCCAGAAAACAGGGTAATCTTTCTTAAAGGGAAGCAGCAGGCAAATTACATCAAGGGATTGCAGCCCAGGCTCCTGGTATGTTTTGGAATATGAGGTGGTGGAATCATAAATTGCAGTTGTTACATAACGAGTATCGATGTTAACAGGACATGGTTTGAGATCACAGGAGGCCTTGATTAAAAGTGTTTTGTCAGATATCAAATCAGGTGTCTGATTTTTGTCACTCATGGCAAAAGTATCACCCAAATTGTGAAGTAATACTTCATTAACTTTCATGCGTGTTCATATGTGTACCTGAATGAGTATCTGAATGCCTTTGGCTTAGAGTGATTTAACAGCAATATTCTTGGTAAATAATGCATGCAACTTTTATTTATTGAGAAAACATAAAAAGATATGAAAGCATGCAGTAACGAATAACTGCCTTGTTATGTATAATATAATACATTTCATACGAATTTGTGTCTTATAGTGAGCACACAGGAAAAGCTTAGAATTTTAACATTCAAGGTAAAATTATCACAGTGGGTTATTTATGCTACTTATAGCTGATGAACTATTCATGAATTTGAAACTAGAAAAGAACTAGAGAGGAGTAGTAATACTTACTTCCTTATACGGAGAAATAACCATTTCTGTGGAGAGAAGTCTTACCCAACGAGAACATGATGGATAAAAGCTAGGAAGCCTGTTTTTCTGTCTATTGTTATGGCTCCAATTACTCACTGTTCCTCTCCTCGTGTTCCTTATTTGTGTGTCTGGGCAAGCACATACTTTGTGCGTGTGGTTCATGGATATGCAGATATGGACTTGCTAGTCAGTTCAAGCATGAAGAAGTTAAATGTAAGATGACTTTAGAACATGCTTTTATATTTGTCTGCAAATTACAGTTTTTGCATTTGGTGAGCATGCATTCTGCTCTTCTGCAAGTTAACTTTGTAAAAGGGCAGATTCTCCGAGTTGCTGAGATGTGCTGCTTCTTTTACTTTTTTTTTAAGTTCTCCTTTTCTCAAGGTCAAGAATGAAATACACAATCTTTTCAGATCACTTTGATTACAACTTATCAGTGAGACCTGAGAATGCCGAGTGGCTTTAAAGAGGCCTGTTTAGCTAGTATCCAGTATGTTTACTTGCCTTGAGTTTGAAAGACTAGCCAGCAATTTCATTCAGGATGGCCTAAGAAAGAACATCAGAAAATAATGCTCCATAGCATCAGGTTGTAGTGCACACTCCAATTTTCTTATATTTTTATATGTTTTTATAATCAAGCCTATTTTTACTATTTTTCTTGCTGGTGAAATTTGTGTTAGAAGTTTCTAATTAAGGAGTTATAGTTTGGGTTTCTTACAGCTTTATGATTTGATTGCATAGCTTGCTGATTGATCAACATATGTCATTTACCAGTACTGCTTTTCAAAAAGGTTTGTTGTGTGTAGTAATTTGTTGATGAGACTGAGCATTTTGTTAATTAAACAGGTATAAGGTTTATCTTTTTAGTGTACTTCACTGCTTTTGCTGCATTTTTTCAAGGCTTGGTTTTCATTCTTACAGACTAATTTCTCTATTTAAGCTTTTGATTTAGTGTTTCTTAAAAAGCAACTAAAATGTTTCAATAGTTGAATTTTCAGATGCTTCTCTTTGACAATATCACATACTTAACTGATTAGGAGGCTAGTCTGAAGTACTTGGCTGGTGCTATTTTACATAATTTGTTAATTGAGGTATATATTTAAGCTGAAGGCTGACATTTCAATAGTCAAGTATCTAGGAAAACAATTTAGGAATCAAAACTCAAGTATTTCTTGAGTGAACCTCAAATGCAATTATGCATTGCGTTAAGAAGTGTTTAGAAAATGCAGCAGTACAGTTTAATAACGCATTAAATACAAATAACAACACTTTGTAAAAGTACATTTTATAAATTAATTTTCCTATATTAATAAAATTTTAGAAACAGGCAGAACAGAGGCTGTGTGATAAAAGAAGGTCAGGACACTTATAGTTGTTCCTGGGGAGGCTGGTAAGATTCACTGTATTGAAGCATAGTGCCCAAGCCTGGGGCCAATGCAATTAAATGTAAAGAAATAATTTTCTCCAAAAGATATTCTCCAAACAGCTAGTTACTGGGGTTTTATTTGCTTCTTTTACTTGATTTTTAAAAAATATTTATTTATTTTCTTAATGAAGTCTCAAACAGCCAAATCATCTGCATCTCACCATTTTGGCTATAAAGATAGTATGGAAGACAGTGGTAAAAGCCTCACTATTGTCATGGTAAAAAAGATCTATGTTGCATGCCTCTTATCCACAAAACCATTTGTCTCGTCACAGGGGTCAGGCAACATTTGACCTTGGTAAATCCATACTGGCTATTCTGAACCATCCTTTTGTCCTGCATGTGCTTGGAAATGACTTTAGGATTTGACCTGTAAATATCCAGGGGACTAAGGTGAGGCTGATCCACCTGTAGATCCCTGAATCCTCTTTCTTGCCCTTCCCCCGTCCTCATGGTCATCACCATGACCTTTCAAAATGGATGGAGAAACATGTGACAATAATATTGGCCAGCTCTCTTAACACATTCAGATGCTTCCCATCTGGTCCCATGGGCTCATGCATTTTACATTAGCTCTGATGTGACCTATCCTGGTAGGATACAACATCCCTAGTACACAGTTCTTGTGCTTTAAGGGGCTGGATTTCCACAAGGCTACAGCAAATCTTTTGCTCTAAATAGGTGATAGCACCTTCCTAGCCTTCAGTTTTTAGAAGTGTATGGTATTTTTGTATCAGATACATGCAGAGTAATGTCATGTAATGACATCATTTATGTCAGTGGAGGTAGGCATGTAACATGATTGATTGTCTGGTATTGTGGTTGAGTTTGGAATGAAATCAGTATTGCGTTATGTCATGATTGCTTTCTGCTTCTTTTACTGGGTGATGAACTGGTGGTAGTTCTAAATTCAGTGAAAATGTAAGGCATTACAGGTGTACAGGCTATGCTGTGGAAAATGATTTTTAATTCTTTGTCTTGTCATCATTATCTCTTCAAACTGTAACACTCAGTTCCAAATAAATCCTTATTCTCTAGGAATATTTTAAGATCTATACATTCATTCATTTCACATTCATATATATTATATTCATTATATTCATATATAATTATATACAAAGACAGAGCATTTTTAGGATTAATGCTTTCTATTAATGTTTTTTTATTTTGTTTTGAGATAAATGCTCTAATTGGGCCTTCTCTCAGCAGTTATGTAGTTATGGCCATACGCCATTATATGCCATAACTACTATGGGCACTGTGTTGAATATGGTAATGAGGTAAACTTGTGGAAAGCTGTTTTTATGAAAAGTGAAGTGTGAAGTAGGACTAAACCTTGTGTATGGTGGACTAGAGGTAACTGATATGTAAAGAAAACAAACTAGTGGGACAGAACGGGCATGCCAAACCATGTACAGGAAGACGAGCTGTGGGGACATTAGTTTGATATAAGCTTGATTCTTAGCTGCTCGGTTTGATACATTTTCACTTTATAAATCCTGTTTTTTTTAGAAGTTCAAACATTTTTGATTTTGCTGTTCTGGAAAGCCTTAAGTACCAACATAAAATTCTCTGTCTTCTTGTTATAAAATCTTTATAAACGTATCTAAAAATTTTCTTAAGGATTTTACAATAATACCTTCAGTGTAACTGCATAAATTACAGGAAGTTCCTAGACAAAATCTCTAATAAGTGTACCACAAATTACACTTACGTTGGTGCATATAGCTTTTATGATTACAGAAGTTACAGAGTGGAAGAATGGAGAGTACTGATACTTCTTTAAAAACAGAAAGTTTACATACACTGTAAGTTGCATTTTATTTAAGTATTTTTGAGATTTTGTGCTTATATCAGATACCACTTGCACAATAGTGTGCATTTAAATATTGGGAAAAAAGAAGAATCTGGTTCCCTTCATCTTTCCAGTCTGATATCAAATCTGCAAAATGCACACATGAATTATTTATTCAGCAGACTATTCTGACTTATTTTGGTAGGATATTTAAGGATGTCAGAGAAGGACTTAGTGGACTGATACACAGCAATTGTGATTTTTAATATGATGTGCCAGGATATGTACAGATAGGGCAAATAAACACTGAAACCGTAGTACAATCACAAGGGCCATATTGCAAATGGGAAATATGACATTCAACTGGCCTGAATAATTTGAGTGCACAGTGAATGATAGTATCATCTGGTATCTTGATAGCAAAAATGCAGTAATTCAGCACTGGCTGGACTGTGCTTACTGATAACATTTCAAATTGTATACTGTGTGGCATTTAAGTATCTACTGGCAGGGGTTTTCCGTCAAGGAATGAAGACAAGCAGAAAAAATCTATAGTAATCTTGCATTGATATAATGGAACTATTCAGCACAACAGTTCTATAGATTTTTCTATCAAAAAATATATTCTATATTCTATTTTTTTCCTATAGCTACATTTTAAATGTCCACTTTTCATGTTTTCAAAATAGAACAAGAGTTTAAATATGTGAAACGTTGGCATATACTACTTGAAGTATACCAGACTTTTATATATGCAGCCCCTTGGAATCATCACTGAGACTGGGAAAGAGAAGACTGTATAATGATTTCACTGCAATTTTGATTGACAGCAACACCTCTGCAGACATTACAGCTACCTACCTGGATTTTTATTGTATGCAGGTAAAGGTGCTTAGTATAAACATACCACAGTTTCCTGCCAATGAAATATTAAGTAAATAATAAAGTGAACACAATATTAAAATATTATGGATCTCAAATATAACACTACTTGTCAAAGGTCCCTTGTGACAGGGTTAAGTACACATTTACAGGAAAGGAGCCTGGGGGTTAGCTGCCATATTAGTGCCAGCTGGGGTAGTCTATACTCACTGTTAAATCATGTCAAATAGTAGAGAAGCACCTGGCTTGTAAAAGATGTCTGTTGTATTGTCACAGTTAACAGGCATACAGCTTACATAAAAATTTTTGTTGACAAGCAGACAATCAATGTTGTCACTGATTTAATATCTCAAATAATATAAAAATCTAGAACCTTGAAAAACATGTTTTCTCACAAGTAAAATCTGTTCTATCAGTACTTCAGAATTACAAGTTTTGAAGCACCATGTTCTCCTTTGGGCAAGTTATTTCTCTCATCTAATTTATTTAAAGTGATTTAATTGCACTTTTATTGATTATTAAAACTGTCATTGAGTCCAGGCTGGGGACCCAGCAAGATCTGTGCAAAAGACATAAGTGATTTGAGGCTGGATATCAGGATGGAATGAAGGGTACATCCGAGGAAGTGAATTTGAAAAGAATTAGAGAGAGAGAAAAAGCCAGAACCTATACTTTCATTCACACAAAATGCATCTACATTATAGGTACTTTGAAATCTCTGATCATTTTCACTAAAACTATTTCTTGATCTTCCAGCTTTCAGGGACATGTAAAAATGCTGTGGAAATGTAGACACTGGAGTTTCTCTTTCATTAGAGTATTCTTTGTCGGGGAGAAGTGTTTTCACTGAAAGTCTTCAGTCTACAGTAGAGTTCTTAACGATGAAGTTACATTGTCTTCCATCCACACTTACGTACAGGTAAGTATCTCTATGGGAAGTAATGCATACGTAAATTTTCTGAACTTTAACTGTGCTGCTGGAATCAGTAGATACAAGTCTTGCTTGTTTTGGCTGGGGCTTTTTTGTTTGTTTTTAACAGTGTGAGAAGTAGTAATAGAAAACAAAGAACCATAGAAAAAAATTTATGTATGTTATCTATTTTTCCCCCCTCCTTTGTTGTTGTTGTTTTTTTTTTTAATTTTCTACTTTTTAAAACATATTCAGCATTACAGAATTGAGAATTTGGAAAGCTGAAAGGGGCAGAAGGGAAGAGCTGAGATATATCTGGCTTTTACTATATTTGTAAGGTTTCAGCCCAAAGAAAAATCCTGTTGGCAGGTTACTTTGAGAAAGTTGTACTTCGGTACTAAACATAATGTTTTTATCAGTCCATTACTTCATTTTCTTTTTTTGTGCTTGCTTGTTCCTGAGGCATTTTTATCTCATCCCTGATAGAACTGTCAACACTGATCAAGTTTCCTAAACACATGTGAAAATGGACTTGTTCTCAACTCCACCACTGTTGCTTTTCAATACGTATGTATTGTCTCTTTGCTTGGTTACAAGTGCTCTGCCTTCATGGCAGTTTTTGTAAATCCAAGCTGAGCACACCAAAATTGCAAGGTAGCAAAGAGTATCATCATTCATTCAAACTTGTCTAGCCAGTTGTGAGGGGCCATCTGCATAAGCTGTGGAGTTTAACTCTCGATCATCCAATGTTACGCCCTCCAGCTCATCTCTCCTTGTGTCCAATTTCAGAGCATGATGGAAAGTGACACTGATTCTCTGTCCCTTTGTGTTCCACCAAACCCTGACATGAACCAGCTGCTTGATTTTCCAGCAATGTTGTGGTGTGGAAAGATTCTTCCTGTGTAGCTTTTACAATTGCAAGTAGGGTAAATTATCGGCCTCCTCCCCTGCGTCTCCCCCCGCCCTGGTACATAAGATGCATTAAGTATTTCCCCCTACTCTGTTCAGGTTCTCAGCCTGCTCCATTGCAATGAAATCCAAACACTTAAGCCACTTAGTACTACAATACCTTTAAATGGAGTCTTTCAAAGGGTTTTTTCTGCTAACGTTTATGTGTCAACGGGGGTTCTTACACTCCATGGAAAATAACTGTGGCATACATGCGGGAAAGGGGAGAGAAGTTATCAGACACCATGAGAAGTCACAAACGAAACACACTTGGGACTTCTTGGTTGTATGTGATACAACAATGACTTTTTTCTTTAGCTGCATAAGAGAATTTTTACAAGCACAGCAGTGTGAATCTTTCAAGTGCAAAATTATTTTACGAAAAGAAAATGAGCAACAGTGTAGTAACAGATTCTTTTGCTAAGGGCTACAAATTACAACTGTGTTACATGCTATATCTATATTTGGTATTAAAAAGAACTCAAAGATCCTGCTTAAAGCCCTTATTCTGACAAGATTTTCATTAAAACCCAGTTCTTGTTATTAGCACTTTATTACATAATTAAAATTAAATAAGTCTTGGGCGAAAGTAATAATTTGACAAAAAAATCACCCTTGATTAAATTTCTTCTTTTGCTTTGAATGGGTTTGTTCAAAAGAGATTCAGCCTGAGAAAGAACGTTATAAGTTAAGCATGTTTTCATTATCTTACTTTTTTAATTTACATACTCAGAAGTACCACATGGATATAGTAACTTGAAAAATCTTTAAATTATTAAAGAAACCATTTGCCCAAAGCTTGTACGCCTTCATATAACCACAGTGTGTTGTTATACAATATTCAAGGAATAGATCATTGCAATTGGTCTTCGGCTTGCTAACATTTTCTTCGTTGATAGTTCTATAGGCTTTTAAAAAATAGCAGACATCAAGATTTAATTAACATTTTAAAAACGTCATCCAGTATCACATACTATTAGAAAACCAGGTACGTTGGACTTCAAAGCTTTTTCTTCACTACACACAACTCTAAAATGTTAGACTTGGGGAGGAGGGGGGGAAACCAACTGAATATAGATTGTGTTGGACATGCACCTAAGACCATGGGATCAGGATTACATGTGAGATGAAATGGGCCTTCATGTTATGGTTTCCACTGTCTTTTAAGGCCATCCTGTCTCAGGAGAGCTGGAAGTTACGTGGGCTGTCTGCAATGGGCAAAGTTGTTATAAATAGATTCTTAATCTCAGAGTTGACTGCTTTGGAATCTAACAACTGAAATGGTTGGTAGATGTGCCTTCCCCAGGGGAGTAGGGAAGAAGGCTGACCTCCGTTCAGTCTGGCGTGTGATGGGCAGTAGCACTACATGCCATCACACTGAGTCTCTAGAATATCAAGTTCTTTCAACAGGGTTTGTGTGATGGATGAGAATCTGACAGTTCTTTCAGAAGGGCTCATCTCCCTCCTCAAATGTTAGTCATGGTTGCTCTTTGGGCCAATCTTTCCGTTTGTGATTTACTGAAAGCAATTTTGTCAGTCTAAATAGCTTTTGCATTATTGTAATACTAAGCAAATAAATAAAATTTTAAAATCAGTGTGTTTTTCTAGATCTAATAAGAAATTATTGAACATTCTTTCCTCCACCTCCAAAATCTTGGAAACATTCTCCAATCAGAGAAAAAAAGAGCTTAAAAAGACCATGCCCTGCAATCTTTACGAGCTGGTGAATGAAAAACCATGTTTATCTCTAATATGTTGGTATATTTTTGGAGTAATGTTTTATTTGTTTTTCTTCCTGTTTCGGATTTGTTTGGGTCTTTTTCTAGAACAAAATGAGAAAAGAGTAAGCCTTCTTCTGAAAATGTGTGAGTATACTATGACATGTGAAGGAAGTCAGACAGAAATATTTTTGCAAGATAGCTTTGAGACAAGATTCTACAGCTGAAATGATGGTCATCCTTGAACTTTTACAGAGTAGTCCACATTTATAAAAGTGCATCGCTTCAAAAGAATTCAGAAGACCTCTGAAAGATATATCAGGCTATATTTGTAAATCAGTGCTTACCTCAGTTGTATCTTGGGGAATTTATGCAAGGTCAAATGTGTATACACAACCTTACTCATCAGGATTAGGTAGGTTTTTTGTCTGTTTTTCAAACAATTGGTCTACGCCTTTATGTCTTTCTTCGTTATGTCTTTTTTTTTTTTTTTCAGTCTTTCTTGTTACCTATCTTGAAAACAACAGGAAACATGGTAATACTTTTTCTGAAGTGAAACAAAAAATCACAGTCTGAATTAGTTCAGGCATTAGACTGTGAATGTAATCCTTTTTGGAAAGAGATTATAATTCTGACTGCAAACTTTTCAGAAAATGAGCTGAATATGTAGCAATGATTTTCCTCTAACACAGCTTTATTAGTTATCTCACTAAACACAAAATATGTTTTATCCTACACGAAAAACAATAACCATTACAATTTATTAGTATTCTACTGCAGCGTTGTTCTGGTACGGAATAATGGAACTTTGTTGCAGAAACTCCTGTGCCAGATGATGATCCTGGTCCATGGTAGATCACTTGCCTAAATTTGAATTTTCATTCTTACTATTGATTGTCTGCTAATCTACCTGAATGGAAAAAAAAAAACCCTTCCCTATCTTGATTAAAAGATTATGTAGAGTCAAAAAAATTAAAAATAACAATAGGTGTAGCTCAAGTGGTCAAGATGCTCCATGGAGATTCTGGGTCATTTATATTAGTCATTGAGAGTAGTCACTGATCACATGGGAGCAATGTTTCACACTTTTTCTTTACAGCTGCAGTTGGAAACCTTTTTGTGTTCAGAGAGAAGATTGGTATGTAGTACTGCACCAAGCTTCATTTGGAAAGTGGATCCTGCTGTGGAAACCACAACAAGGTCATGGTCTTTATCCTGAAGAGTCTCACAGTTTTCGAGAATTCTTATGGAGTGTGTTGTAGGAGCTTTTCAAGTGGCATATGAATAAAACAGCAGAAGAGAGAAGTTGAGTAGCCTAAACATGTAATTCCAACATAGTGAAAGATAGCTAGATTGCTTTTGCTGTATCACACAACTTATGTGCTCTCTGTGGAGCATGTTAGTTCATAGGCTGATAATTAGTTCAAAGACCAGAAAAAAACAAACCCCAAGGCAAAAAACCCACACCAATGAAAAAGTGAAATGTTTGGAACCAAATTGCTCAAACCTAATAGTTTTTCTGCTTTGCATTCTCTCTGCAGCAGGTGTGTGGGGTGCAGGCTCACCCGCAGTGTTTACAGTTCCATACTCTAAATATCATCATAAAATAACAAAACTCTTTTCTCCTGGTTATAATTAGTTTCTGACAATCAAGTATACATGCAGTTTTTGTAACATTTTGTGGCAGGATACTGTTATGTCAATGAGGCTATGACATTTGCAGATACAGATCATTAGAAAAAATATGGTTGTTCTGCAAGTTACTTCTTCTGGAAACTCTACAGCAAGTTAATAATTTCCTCCTATTTGGCAAGGGAAGTTTAATTAAAAATGGATAGAAATATAATGGTTCATAGTCAACTATCACACCAACTTGAATGGTTGTATTGAAAATTAGTAATACCTTGCATACTATCTATCCAAGTTAAAACTCAGACCCGGTTAGAGACTGGTGATATTAGATTCTTGTATCATCTTTACAGATTAGCAGTCATATAAAAGACATAGTGAACAGATCAACATCATAATCATAGTTAAGAATTACAGGAAGCTCTTAAGATGTGCGAGATCTGAAAGGAATGAAGAATAATGTAAGCAAATGAGCATAGGCTTTTCCCATATTGGTCTCAGCCTCAGAAAGAGGAAATCAGTAGATGAAATTTATCACAAAGGCAGATTGCAGCTCTGGTAAACTGTGTGCAGCGTTTTGCACAACTACAATGAATGTGGTTTGAAGGAAAGTTCACAGTGTGAAGCACGCATATTGCTAACAGACTTGCCTCTGGCAAGCATTAAAGCAGTCCTGACCAGCAACAGTGGAAATTAACCATTTGGTCTTTTATATTATTCGTGACAAGAGCGTACAACCTCTTCACTTCTTGCAAGATGAACAAATGATTGCCTCCAGAGGATCTGGCTACTTAATCTTTAAAAGTGTCTTCCTCACAGTTGAAGTCAGTGATAGTAAATGCTGTTCTATCTTACCACGTGCCAGTAATGCTTTTTTTTTTTTTTTTTGAATTCTGGAGAGTCGAAAATGTCCAGTACTACAAGTATTACTATTAACAGATAGCATCTATCTGTTAATAGTAATAACTTACTGACAATAACTATCACTTATTAACAAAAGGCAATGCTAAAATTCTAAAATGTTTGATTAGCATTTTAGGGCTATGGAAAATTGTTCAAAACAAATGGATTATTTGTTGTTTTCTACCTTATATTTCCAGGTACCAACTTTCTCTTTAAAAACTTTTATGTGCTTTAGTTTTGACAAAGGCCTGACGTCTGTACTGTAGTCTAATTAAACTGTTCTGTTTAGAGCATTTATATGTACATTTATATTTACTATTCAATTGACAAGGTGTGGCTTATCATCCAAACACTATTTCTGCTCTTAGCTGCTTGACTATGCAGTGTTGAGCAGTGTGTAACAAGATGCATGTTCCTATTTAGAGCCACTCTGTGGCTTCTGGTCACTCTGAAATTATTTTGAACTTATAAAACCACCGAGGGGAAAAAAAACCAAACAAACCACAATTTAAAGTTTCCACCACAGTAATTATTTTATTATTTTACTATATTAAACGGAGAAAAAAATTCAGTCAATTATTACAATTTTGTTAACTCAGGAAATGCTACTTCTTCAATTTCATTTCAAATATCATAGAGTTAGTTTAATTCCATCTAAAATTCCTTTTCAACTACCCCAACTGTAACAAATTCTGCAAAATGGCTTGTGTTACACAGAGTAGGACTCTGGATTAGCCTGTGGCTAGTCTGCCTAAGAGATGGACTTTGGTGCTTGGCTGTATGTCTAAAAAAATTTGTCCTTGAAGCAAACAAGCTGCAAGAACTCTATAGAGACCTGTCCAGTAGGACTCAGGGGTCAGCATCTCTGCAGCAGACCAGGCATGCTGCACTGAAGTTCCAAAATCCTTCTCTCGCAGCCCTTTGTAACCCTACCCTTATCTGAGGGATGTTTCCCAGCTTTGCTGTAACGACCTTTGGAAACCAAAGTACAGCTAGAGCTAGGCTTCCCCGTGTTTCTAGGTGGATGGACGCAGAGCCTAAGGGCTTCACTTGTGAGAGAGGCTTCTCGGAACTGCGGCCAAAGGGCGGCCCATGTGTGGTAGCTCTGAGAGATGTGGGCTCCAGGAAACATCCTGGAAAACATGAGTGATAGTGTGCAATACCAATACAATAGTATCTATATATAACCCTTTGTTTTTTAAGTGAATTGTGCATATGTTATTTAATTGAAAAGCTGAAAACACATGTATATGAAAAATGAAACAAACTCATTGGAACATCTTGTGAAATCTGAGATTTCATAATCCTTCAAATGCTTCTTCAATCTTCAGCTGATAAACTAGGCCACATATATGTGATTTGGAAGAAAATCATAGCACTACATTGAATACAAATTAATTTTCAGTACTTTTGTCAAGTTTGAAGCAGAGAGAAGCAAGTGCCTCTTAGAGAAAGTGAAGGGTGTATTAGGTCAACATTAATGATATTAGGCTACATAAGACTACGATCCAGTGACAACTTCTGTTTCACTACAAAACTACAGAATCAGTATTGGTTTCAATAACTTTTCAGAATCCCTTATTTTTACAGAAGGATTAAGCAAACAAACAAACAAAAAAACCCAGCTCAGTTCCTACCAGTGCAGATTTTAGGATGGTAATGATCTATGGCAATCTGACATTTTTATTAAGATCTGTCATGTGTTGTCGTTGCACATTTTCAGTGAGTATCTAGCTGTACAGGTGCACACATACATACCCACACAGTGCATGCAAGATAAGAACTGAAACAGGCATTCAGGCAGGATAGAAGGAAAAGCTTTCTCACCTTGGGTAT
Source organism: Opisthocomus hoazin (assembly GCF_030867145.1). Lineage (NCBI taxonomy): Eukaryota > Metazoa > Chordata > Aves > Opisthocomiformes > Opisthocomidae > Opisthocomus > Opisthocomus hoazin. The sequence goes on along the minus strand of NC_134418.1, from coordinate 41,304,635 downwards.
AACCAAGCAGCGTAGCAGGCTGCCCAGAGAGTTTGTGCAGTCTCTGTCCTTTGGGGTTTTCAAGATAAAGACAAGATAAAGCCCTGAGCAACCTGGTCTGACCTCAAAGGTGACCCTGCTGTAAGCAGGAGGTAGGAACACACACCTCCCGAGGTTCCTTCCAACTTGAATTATCCTATGATGCTATGATTTTTTTAAAATGAGTTGAATGGGTTGAATGCTGAGAATATGACACCTGAAAATTTTCAGTCCTAAACTTCCTTTGCTAAATCTTCTTATTTAGGCTACATCTTAAAGCAGGACATTCTGAAAGAGTGAGACCCGATGAAAAGCAGAGACAGTATTATAAACACTCTTGGATGTGTTTGTAGTTTGCACGTTGCATATCTCAAAGCACATCAAGGACAGCAACAGTCTTTTGTCATAGATGTATTCTGTGAGAAGACACACAATACTTTGCTGGCATGTTAGGCACAGTGACAGATTAACTTATTAGAATATACTGTTGTCTTAAAATACAGAAGAAAACAACACATCCATTTTATACCATTAAGCCTGAAATGCTACAAAAGAATAATTGTCACCTGATAGCAGCGAAGCTCTCCACTATAGGGTACCTTGATAATGCTGTGATCACCAACAATTGCAATCAGAAAAGTCGTCTGTTACTCCCTTTACTAACTAGATTGCCCCCAATTTTCCAAAGACAAAGAAAAGTACAGAAGTGATGAGAGAAGCATAATGTCTGGGTTGATCTGATTTTCGGGGAAGCTGATGCAGGCAACCCAGAACTTCATCAGCAAGGAGAAAAAGAACTCCTTCCAGAATTGAGGGATTTTGGCTGAAGTAACCCCAGCCTGAGTAATTTGAGACTTTTTAATGTCGCGGTAATGATAACTTGTTGACATGGGAAATAAGGTATAAATTAAGCTAGTTCAGATTGTGCTGGAATTACTAAACAGCAATGGCTATTATCCTAGGTATATCATCTAAAGTTACCTCCAGACAGGAGTAAGGGAGGGTAAATACCTCATACAAATTTCCCACACTTCTGTGCCTTTTCAATATTCCTAGAAAATTTACAGAGGCTTTAGTCTTCCTTATTTCTCTGTATGCAAGCACAGGCCAGCCTATAATCTAGCTTTCTGTGAACAGAAAGCACTTTAAAAATAAAAAAGGCTGTGAAAGTCATACACAGTTATTTTGAGTTAGAGAGGATAAATATTTACAAGCTGGAATACACACTGGATTGATTTATTTTTCCTTTCTGGTTCTGACCAGTGTTTAACTCAACAATTTAATTTTATTTAGAGCAAAGCCTTGGTGGGTTCTTATGTTAACTTATTTTCTGGTTTTCCTGGCCTTCTTAACCTATGTAGTGGTTATATGTAAGTGAAATTACAATGTAGGACAAAAAACAAGAAAATGTTTCTAAATGTTGGATATAGGCATTGTGGGTTCTCAGTTGATCTTATTTGTGACAGTTCAGAACCTAGTATTTTATTTGAAGGTACAGCCAATACTGTTGTATGTTGTTTCCTATCTCTGGAAGATCGTACAAAATGCGAAGTCTTGGTTCATATGCAATCCTGTTGCACAAGTAAAACAACGTTCAAAAAATCCAAATACAATACAACACAACATTTTTCTATATTACTTTCTTCCTACTTCTACTCTCTCTAACTATAGAGTTAAATAAGATGGTAAGGCAGAAAGTTTTTTTATTTTAAAACTTTTAATAATATTTAATTAGTATTTAACACATACTTTTTATGTCTTCAAAAAAATAAAAAGCATATGTGACAGCTTTATAAAGTAAACTTATTGCTCATTATAAAAGCTTCAAAATAAGCACCAAATATAGCTTGCTGTAAGCTTAAAGCATGTTTTTTAATACTTCAAAATAAAGGTAGCTAAACTGTATCATAAGGAATAGGCCATTATTCTTTTAGAATTCATCTTTATTATGAAAAGTGGAGAGTGCTGCAGCATTTCAGTATACAATTCAACCACTGCGGTGCTGGAAAAGTTGACTTCTTCAGACAAGAGACTTATGACAGAGGATTTCTGAACAAGTGCTGTTGGCTCCCTCCAATGGTAGGACGTTACTATTGCTGGGGCCATGTTTTTTCTGGAAGAAAAACCCGTTAGAGTTGGAAACAGCTATCGTAAACTACCATCAACTTTAAAACTCTAGGAAATACTTCATCAGTTTATTTATTATGTATTACTAAAAAGAAAAAAAAATCTGTGGGATTTATGACTTGAACAGTAAAAGAAAGTCATGAACAGGGGATTCCTTTTCCATTGTAAACTAAATCTGTTTGAGTGTCACGAGAAATACATTGATGAAATGTATTTTTCCACCTTCAGAGGTGAAGAATTTTGAGAATATTTAGATGATGAAGTTTGAGATTGTGTGTGTTCTACAGTAGATCAGGACTGCAAAGATAAATTTTTAATGTATTTTGTTTTATCACCTAAGATAGGAGAGGTTTTGCCACTTGTGTGAGAGAAAACTTGAAAAGCAACTTATCAAATCATTTTATTAAACACTAAGCACAGTGTACAAACAAACTCAAATGTTCTTTGTTACTGTTGGTTGAGACAATGTAGTTCACACTACACAAGATAGAGGATTTTTCTCATCTCTAAATTTAGCCTCTGGTCAAAGACTGAGAATATCAAGCAACTTAATGCCATTGTAAAATGTGACAACAAAAAACTGTTATTTTCAAAGAAGAACCTCTTTGCCGGCAATAGGGGATAGCACTTTACAGCGCTGAATGTGACTGATGCTACCAAGAAAATACGAGATAAAATGAGAAAAACATCACAGTCAGACAAATAAAGAACCATTTTAGGTAAAGAGGATTTTATTTCTCTTCAGGAGGGCCTTGCACTACTTACAATGCATTAATCCTCTTCAAAACTAAACATATTCTAAGTAATTTACCAGCTCCTGAATAGTATTGTGACATAAATTCCTGGTGAGTAGCTAAGCATGCATTTCTTTATTTGTATGAAAGTCTGTGGAACAAAAGATTACTGAACCAAGAGTATACCTGATTTGTAGTTATCAATACATATAAACAGTCATATAATCAACTTCTTAACCCAAAGGCCCTTACTAGTCCTCTTTTTTTTCCTTTAAATATAATTTTTTATGGTCACTTGTGTTCTTATATTTGACTATGTGGACCACAGTACTTCTCACAGACTCTCAGATGGTCTTTCTCAGACACATTTTATCAAGCATTGATTACTTTTGTGTATGTTGTTTTTTGAAGGTTGTAGTACTATCTTCTGGCCCTCACCTCTCTATTCCAAAATTTTATCCTGTATATCCTGGGAACTACTGCTCTCATCTGTTTCGTCTCCTGACCTCTGAAGGATAGCTATCAACAGGTATTTTGTGGGATTATCGAAAGAATGGACTTTATTATAATGCTAAAATTTGTCTGAGTGCTCAGTAATTCATTGTAATATTACTTGATTCCATTGACACTTCAATATTTCTTTCAGAAGTTAGACTTTTCATGCATATTGCATTTTTCATCTTTTCTTTTTTAAACTTTCTCTGTTATCCGCCAAAGCATGCCAGCTATTGTATTGCCAGTTCATCCAAATTAATAGACTGACTGAAGTGATTCTTCCCCCTTGTTCCATACTCCCTTGTCTGCAACGGATTAATTTTCTGTCTAGTGTATTGGCTTAGGTTTTTCTGGGTTTTTTTTGCTTCTCCATTGCACAAATATGTTAATGAATTTACTTCCTACATATTACATATTACATCACCATATTACATAAAGGGGAAAGAGAGTCTTTGCTTAGGACCCTGTGGGGCTCATTAACAGGACTTTAAACTAGATGTAAAGAGGGAGTGGGGACATATCAGGCTTGCCTGTTACAAGCTGTGGGATGACACACAATGGTTACAGGGACGGCGTGCTAGTATAGACCCTCAGCCTGTTGCCCAGAGGTGTGCTGGGGACACTGCAGCACAGCTGAAGTCTTGCAGAGATGAGCTGAGGGCTCCTGAGGTAGTAGGAGCCACTAAGGAAACTTCTGTGAAACAACTCAAGGGTAATAAGGGATGTTCCACTAAGAAGGTGTCACAGCCAACAGCCCAGATGAAGTGCCTCTACTCGAAAGCACACAGCATGGGCAACAAACAGGAGGAGTTGGAAGCTACTGTGCTGCTAGAAAACTGTGACCTAGTTGACATTACTGAAACTTGGTGGGATGAATCCCACAACTGGAGTGTGGCTATCGAAGGCTACAGGCTGTTCAGAAGGGACAGGCAGGGAAGGAGGGGTGGAGGCGTTGTCCTCTATGTCAAGAAATGGATAGAGTGTGAAGAGTTGTCCCTGAAGAATAGCCACGAGCAGGTCGAGAAGTTATGAGTAGGAATTAGAGACCGAGGCAACAAAGGGAACCTTGTCATTGGTGTCTACTACAGGCTTCCTGATCAAGGGGAGCCTACTGATGAAGCCTTCTTCCTCCAGCTCTAGGAGGCTTTGCACTTGCAGTCTCTCGTCCTGTTGGGGGACTTCAACCACCCTGACATCTGCTGGAAAAGCACAGTGAGCTGTAGGCAATCCAGGAGATTCCTAGAGTGCATTGAGGATAACTTCTGAAGCCAGGTAATAGACACGCCTACACAAGCAGATGCGATACTGGACCTGTTTGTCACCAGTGCAAGTGAGCTCATCAGTGGCGTCAAGAATGGGGGCTGTCTGGGCTGCAGTGATCATGCACTGGTGGAGTTTGCAGTCCTGAGGGATATGGGAAAGGCAAGGAGTATAGTTAGGACCGTGAATTTTAGGAAAGCAAGCTCCCAGCTCTGCAAGGAGTTAGTCAACAGGACCCCCTGGGAAACAGCCCTAGGAGACGGGAGCAGAACAGAGCTGGCAGATATTTAAGAACACTTTACACAGAATGCAGGAGCTCTCAGTCCCCAGATGTAAGAAATCAGGCAAGGAAGGGAAGAGACCAGCATGGCTGTGTCGAGACCTGCTGGTCAAACTAAAGGGCAAGAGGGAACTGCACAGGCAGTGGAAGCAAGGACAGGAAACCTGGAAAGAGTATAGGGATGCTGCCTGGTTGTGTAGGGGTGGTGTCAGGAAGGCCAAGGCGCAGCTGGAGCTGAATTTGGCAAGGGATGCAAAGAATAACAAGAAGGGCTTCTACAGATATGTCAACCAGAAAAAGAAGGTTAAAGAAAGCGTACCACCCCGATGAACAAGAATGGTGACCTAGTATCAACAGACTAGGAGAAAGCTGAGGTACTCAACAACTTTTTGCCTCAGTCCTCGCTGGCAGCCTCGCTCCTTACCCCTCCTGAGTTGATGGATCACAAGATGGGGACCAGGGGGGCACAGCCCCTCCCAGTGTAAGGGAAGATCAGGTTTGTGACCACCTGAGGAAACTGAACATACATAAGTCTATGGGACCTGATGAGATGCACCCCAGAGTCCTGCGGGAATTGGCTGATGTAGTTGCCAAGCCACTCTCCATGACACTTGAAAAGTTATGTTTGTCAGGTGAAGTACCTGGTGACTGGAAGAAGGGTAGAAGGAAGGACCCTGGGAATCACCGACCTGTCAGCCTCACCTCTGTGCCTGGAAAGATCATGGAACAGGTCCTCCTAGAAGGTATGCTAAGGCACAGGGAGGACAGGGAGGTGGTTCGAGACAGCCAGCATGGCTTCATCAAGGGCAAGTCCTGCCTGAGCAACCTAGTAGCCTTCTGTGATGGAGTGACTAGATCAGTGGACAAGGAAAGAGCTATGGATGTCATCTATCTGGACTTCTGTAGGTCTTTGACACACTCCTCCACAATATCCTTCTCTCTAAATGGGAGAGATATGGATTTGATGGGTGGGCTGTTCGGTGGATGAAGAATTGGCTGGATGGTCACATCCAGAGGGTAGTGGTTAATGGCTCAATGTCCAGATGGAGATCAGTGACAAGTCGTGTCCCTCAGGGGACCATACTGGGACCAGTACTGTTTAACATCTTCATCAATTACACAGACGGCAGCATGAAGTGCACCCTCAGCAAGTTTGCAGATGACACCAAGCAGAGCGGTGCGGTCAACACGCTGGAGGGATGGGATGCCATCCAGAGGGACCTGGAAAAGCTCAAGATGTGGGCCCATGTGAACCTCATGAGGTTGAACCAGACCAAGTGCAAGGTCCTGCACCTGGGTCAGGGCAACCCCCGGTGTCAATACAGGCTGGGGAATGAATGGACTGAGAGCAGCCCTGCCAAGAAGGACTTGGAGGTATTGGTAGATGAAAATCTGGACATAAGACAATTAATGTGCACTCGCAGCCCAGAAGGCCAACTGTATCCTGGGCTGCACCAAGACAAGTGTGGCCGGCAGGGAGAGGGAGGTGATTCTGCACCTCTGCTCCACTCATCTGGAGACCTCATCTGGAGTCTTGCATCCAGCTCTGGAACCCTCAGCACAGGAAAGACAGGGACCTGTTGGAGCAGATCTAGAGGAGGGGCACAAAAATGATCAGAGAGATGGAACACCTCTCCTATGAAGGAAGGCTGAAAGTTGGTGTTGTTCAGCCTGGAGAAGAGAAGGCTGCGGGGAGACCTTACAGCAGCGTTTCAGTACTCAGAAGGGGCTTACAAGAAAGATGGGGACAGACGTTTTAGCAGCGCCTGTTGCAATGGGGCAAGGGTTAATGGTTTTAAACTAAAAGAGGGTAGGTTTAGACTAGATATAAAGAAGAAATTTTTTATGGTGAGGGTAGTGAAATATTGGTACAGGTTACCCAGAGAGGTGGTAAATGCCCCATCCCTGGAAACATTCCAGGCTAGGTTGGACGGGACTTTGATCAACCTGATCTAGATGAAGATGGCCCTACTCATTGCAGAGGGGTTTGACTAGATGACCTTTAAAGGTCCCTTCCAACCCCAAATATTCCATGATTCTATGTTCAAAAGCAGAGTTTTCCAGTGGTATAATTCTGTGAAACTCATGCACACTCTACTAGTGTGAATCTTTTTTCTTTTTTTCTTAAGGGAAGTGAGGTTGATTATTAATGAAAATTGCTAAAATTGTTCTCCTATGTCACTGAAATTATGGAGCCTCCTGGTGGACTTTCAGAAACAAACAAAAATTATTTTCTGCATAGGTGTAATATTCCTCACACTATAGAACGCTAAGTTGAGATACAGCTAGAGTTGTTTCTGCCCTTCTCCCAACTTCCTTGGGAAAGCATGATCAGAGAATTAAAGAAATTGAAAGACAGGTCTATCAAAATTTACTTACTGTTTTGGAAGATAACACAGTTTAGTAGAGAGCTTTCTAGTGAAATTAGATGTTGAAAAGTAAAAAGCTTCAAATATTAAATATTCTGTATGTTCTAAAGGCATGTCAATGGAAAGCTAAATGTCATGGGAGGAAAAAAAGTGCTTTTAGTGTTGTGTACAGGTTACTTCAACATTTTAAACAACAAAACCCCATGGAGTGCTATACAATGTACATTTAACACAAGCAGAAGTATTGCTTCTGAAACTTAAACAGTCTTTTTGTGGCTCAGACAGTTTAGTTTTGCTTAAAAAAAAAAAAGCCAACAGAGTTTTGAGATGCAAACTTCATGGTTTAATGTTTGTGCAGAGTTCCTGAGGAATAACTGTCTTAGGCAGATTAGAAAGGGGCTTAAAAGACATCATAGCCTACATCTTCAAGAAAACTTCGTATGTGGGAAAATGACAACATTTTGAAGGTCCAGGATTAGCAGAGTTTTATGCATCATTATGGAGGAAATGTAGTGCTCAGGATAGAAACAGGGCAACTCTTGATTTCTTCTGTAAAATCTACTGGCTAGCACCTATTTCCATATTATTTTACTACCTATTATTCACAAGATTAGAAGAACATTACTATTCTCAGAGTAAAGAATTGCTATGTGTCAGAAAATTACAGCTACCAAAACATGTGTCTTTGTCTCCCCTGCAATTCATTACTATACCCTTCTCTTGCCTCCTAGCACCAAAGGGAATCTAATAGAACAGGCACACATAGTTGACTGAGAGAAGTCGATCTTCTGCACGTAGTTTAGTAGGGAGAAGAACTAGGGTCCAAGCAACAATATAGAGTTGACAAGACATCTCAAAGAATACTATTACTTTAATATAAATACATTATTTATAAGACTATATTTAAATAGTTTAAGCTACGATATAAAAGTTGGCTCACCTAATTTTTCTGTATCTTTGTAATGGTTGTGGTAGCCTACAAGAAAAATAATAAAATCAAATGCCACCTTTTGTGCTTATCTTTGCAGATGCAGTGTCTGCAACAAAGCTGGTTTTGCTGTTCTCTGCTATTCTTTGAATTTGGCTGCCTTAGCAGCTACCTATTCTGCCAAGTTAGCTGTGTTCATAATGTGGAGTGGTTACTAAAGCCCATGATGCCTGGAAAAGGTCTTGAGTATCAGAAATGCCTTTGAGTAGTTGCAGGTATCTTATTTATTTACTTCTTTATTTATTTATTTAAATCTGTCCATAGGTAAAGACTTCATCCTGAATGTAAAGTTGGTGTGAGGTATTAAGGAGGCTCGAAGATCCATTCAGGTAAAGTAAGTTATTGTCTTGAATGTTTTCTTGTTATTATTTTCAGAATCTGTTTCTTACATATATAAGAAATTTTTTATATGTTTAATATATTCTATATATATAATATTACAGAGTCAATCAGGAAAGACACACACAACAGCCGAAAGCAGGCTCCTAGACAAGAGAAGAGAGCAAGTGTACAGGTGGAAGGCAGATGTGGTCTATGCAGAAAATGCAACTATGTTCAAAATATAGTAAACAAATTCTTCTACAGTTGACTAAATTATAAGCATTTAAATCAGAAATAATTTTTTTGGAGGAAAAAATTGTCAACCATGAAAGGAAACAAAAAAGGAACCAAGCCAGGTGTGGTCAATGTCAGAGTGTAAAAAGTAATATTTCTGACAGCTGGGGTTCGTAGTCATCCTTGTACATTAACAAATTCAACCATTTCTAGCTGAATGTCAAGAACTATAACTATCTGAATTCTAAGGACAAAATGCAAAATGTTTCTACTTGTGCAATGCTGGTCTTAGCTAATGCTACAGCATAAATCTCTCTCCCTCTCTTTGCCTTCTATAAATTACTAGAACTAGATTCTCATGACAGCACTGTCAGAGTCGGACCTGGTGCCAGCAGCCTTTCTAATGCAGTTCTTCAGTCTCACCTTCAAAATGCAATTCTTGTGGAGATGTCACTGAGCTAAAATGCGATATGCAGAGACCTCTAGAGACTTCAAAGCTAAACTACACCTAATGACATGCAGGTATAGTTCAGGGGTGTGTAGAAATGAAATCATTTGGGCTGCTATAAAGCAGGCTATAAAGAGAACAAGGTAACATTCGTACTGTTTTAATCTGTGTGGTAAAAGTCATGTTCTTGAAAGTGATATAGTTTAGCTTATTTTCTTCAAAGGTAGTCAACAAAGGTAAAATATATCTCATTTTATGGTTTAAAAAAACCCCAAACCTTAAATGCATTAGATGTTTTCCTTATGTAAAAATACAATGTTAAATATCAGAATCTTCAAAATAGCTGTGAATTCAATTACTATGCTGGAAGCTTCTGAAATTTGGAATTCATTTGTGAACCCAATCATATAACACTGTGCTTATTTTTCATTTGCCTGAAGTCTGTTTAGAGACTGCATCTCTTAGCATTGTCTGAGAGATGCCACAAGGTTCTGGTTGAGTTCAGAGCTAATTACAACTCTGAAAGAGACCTTTGCAGGATTGTTACTAGCCATGCTTGTAATTCAGACCAAGGTGTTACCTCATTTATTTTCCCAGGGAGCACCTCTTGGTATGTTTGACCATGGGAAAATGTGCTCACCTTGAAGAACACTGAAGCTTGCAACTATAGCTGCAGCTTAACCTCTGTGTTGTTGCTTCTGTGCTTAACAGTGCTACTCAATTTCTCCAAGTCCTCAGCTATGTGCTGTATAGAAGTCATCACTTCAGTGGGTCTTTTTTTCTGTCTGAGCCCACAGTGTTTGACTTAGGAACAGAGAATGTATCTGTGGCAACAGTCTTTGGCCTGCAGTGGTCTTTCACACAATTGTGACAAAGTATCCTCTAGGTATTTTCTTTGACTTGATTGTGGTTGTACCGCTAATACCAAGTACTGGGCATTTGAAAGTTCTTATTCTGTAGAGGCAGGACACAGAGAAAATTGTGGGTTTGCTGGTTGTTGAAATACCATCACACAGATCCAAAACCAGATCCTAATTATTTCAATGAAAAGTGTTGCTGCATTCAATTTTTCAGTCTTTGCCCGAAAGTGTAATGAAGCCAAATTACCAACTCTCTATAAAGTATACAGAAAAGCAGAGTTAATTTTAGAATTAAATGGTAGCCACATGCAGGTAGGCATCTGTGTCTGGCTTTTCAGGTCTAAAATACTTCATAAGGTTCTGTTTTGCTAATGTTACTTCTTGAAGCTATCCCTGTCTCAAGCAATTTTTACTGCTAGCATGGAAAACTGGTGACTGTATCAAAGTCAACAAAGATAATTCTTGACTATATGAAAGCAAAGAAAGTAGTATAACCCTAAATTCCAACTCTGAAAATGAGTTTTGGTCTGCAATGTTTTCCATATCACAGCTACCTTTTTTGCCATTTTCACCATATGCATTAAAGCTATCATGTGCATGTCTAATGTGTGTAAAGTCTGTGATTGCATAATACCTACAATGAAACTTTAAAAGTTTATTCCTTGCTACTCTTTTTTTCCTTTGGTCTATTACATGGGTTTTTAAGCCAAAGATTCTACATTCACTTAAGAAGTGAATATGAAAGTCTAATGAATGTCCAAGAGAGCTTGGAAAATTAAAGATCTTGCTCTTAAAATTGTATAACAAAAGCAGAATTTCACTTTTTGATACTTAGCACTGTGTGAATTAGATATTCTCTTTTTGTCTAGAAAAACAGAGTAAGAAGCATGCCTATTAATCTGTCCTCAAATTCCCCTATGAACAGAATTTCTGAAACTTCTCTTAAAGCAACCTACCTAGAAAATGAACTTGCGAAATAAACTTTGACAACAAAATACAGCATGTGGGAGGGAACCTAATCTGCCGGACTGTGTCTGAAATAGTTCAGTAGAGTTCAGTGCAACTTTTTCTCCCAGAAAATTTAAGAGTTGCTGAGGGCAGGCTAGAAGGTACTTTGTGGAGTCAGTCTGCCTTGAGATGTGTGTATGTAGACACTGCAAAGGTAGAAGTAATTTTCAGAGGCCTTCAAAATCCCTTTCAGGAAAACATGTGTGTACTAACATCCAAACTTTCAGGGTCACTTCTCTGAGAACCCATTTCATGCTTCCAGTCTTCTTGAACAGCAGCACTGTCCTACAGGAAAGACACTAGTGCATTTGATACATGCTTGTGGTGATTAATTGTAAGGTGCATTGACTTTAGTTTTGCTTTAAGCATCCAACTAGAGGTACTGAAAAATGTGCTCATTCTTTTGCACATTTTCATCTAAATACTGATCTGGTCATTGGTGCATCACCACGTGTCAGTTCTTGTGTTCATCTATGGTTTTACCTGTAATGAACTTTAATTAGATGCACTGGAGCTTGAACAACTTTTTTTTTTTTTTTTTTAAAGCCTAACCACATGACTGTACGATTTTACTTTTCCCATAAAGTTCACAAAAGATGCACTTGTGGGAATAACAGGAATTGATTTCCACTCTCCTCACCCGCCATCAGACCATCTTTTTCGGGTCCTCGTTGCTGTAATTTAAAAAAGGAAAGAGTTCAGACTTCAGAGTAGGAAAGGAAGATATCTGCTGAATTGGTACTTTTGTATTCTGGAGCGAGCTTTATGAAATCTGAAGGTCTATGGTATAAAAACAAAACATCTAGTAACGCTAAAGTATGGTTATTAAATGGTTTTTCTTAAAGGAGAAAGAAATTGGATTGTGGAGTTCTTTTTGTTTTGTTTCAGTGGATTCTTCAGAGTGATTAATTGTTAGGAATAGATATCCAGTTAAAAAAACAGATGAGTTTAAAAAAATTAACTAGTGAGAAAGTTAGAAAAAAAATCTAAATACTCATCATCCTGAAAAAAAATTTTAAAAATTAAATGAATTAATCCAATGAATTTTCAACATATTTCAGTTCAACGTCAGTTACTCTCTGTGTCAAGTCTTTACAATAGTTACACTGGGGATATCCTGCTGGGTGCTCTGAACAGCTCATCCAGTAGATGATAATGTCCCAAGTCGATAAAAATTTTGCAACCAAAAATAAGAAAAAAAGAAATTCAGTTCATCTGTGCCATTTTCTCCAGGTTTCCAGGTCACTGTTTTAAAGTATTTTAAGACAATATCTTTTCTTCTTCCTTCTTGAAAATACACTACTGAAGTTGAAAGTCCTGGTTGCACTTTGTGAAGGGACTGAAGTATCTACTGCTCTTCTGATTTTTTGTCAAGAAACTCCTGTGTAGGTTAAGAAGAACTGAAGAGGAGTCTCACTTCCTTGTTTAGTCTTGATCTTATACTTTAGGTGGTGGTTTGAGTAAGACACAGACTGCAAATATTGTATAGTTCCGGTAGAGTAATCTGGAGATCAGTGTTTAACCAAGTCTCTTGCTGCTTCTCTAGGTGGCTTGGACATGCATGCATATGCAGGAGCACCTGAACTGATCTGTCCATCTATCTTTTGCCTAAATTTCTTCATAATCACTAGTTTAAGGAGAAAGGAGAGCATCCTAATCACCAGGCTATGCTAGCAGAGTGGGAGATCAGAGAGGGGTGTACACTGATAAAGTAGTGCAAAGGTTTATGAACAGAGAGCAACAGAAGTATGGCTCTAAAGTCTACTGGTGGGATCAGTCAAAACTGAGAGAGGCTAAATTCGTGTTCCACTCTTTACAATTTTCACATTAGACATTGGATAATATGTGACAAAAATATGCAAGGAGGACGAAGAAGAGAGTCTTATTCCCTATAATAGTAATTAATCCCTAATCACTAAGCTCAACAAGTTTGTACAGCTTACACTTCTAGTCCGAAGTCTTCTATGTAAAAGGTAAATATTTCTACTGGCACTGCCATCGATCATCTGGCTCTGTCCAGGGAGGCCACAGCATTCTTTTTTGCCACCCCATGTCTTCAACTTTTCTATGTAGCTTAAAATATATTGCACAGAGTTTCCTTAATTTAGAGGTTAACTAAAAGTTCTTATTTTATTGAAATAAGAATGAATAAGCTGACACTATCACTGAGCAGCAGGAAGTTGTTCAGTAAAATGCTGTAGATAAGAACAAAATACTATTTGATGTTTTATAGATTAGTACCTTAAATACATGAAGTCCCTTGATTCTTGCAACTTCACCAGGACAAAACTGGCTGATTATCTGTATTGGTTGTCCAATTTTTGACCGTGATGAAATATGATGAATGAGCTAAGGATGACTACTGTTGGCTTTCAGGCACTCTTTTTAAAAGTTGATGAAAAGAAGTCAAGACCTAGGTCATTTGGCTTAGAATTTTTAATGAAAGAACAGAGCTAAAGTAAACAGTTCCTGATACATCCAAAATAATGTATTAAATGTTTGGCTAAATTTATGGTGATATAACCAAAGTTTAACATTACAGTAATAATGCAAAAAGATGATCATGAGTCCAGTTTTGGATTTATAGCTAAATGTCAAGTCAGTAGGATTGTAAGTTGAACACTGTGTAAGCCTACTAACACCTATATCCAAAGTAAAAATGAAAATAGTTAATGCACTGACTATAAAATTGTCACCTCTTTAGGCTGTTGGCACATCTGGGATGAAAACCATAACTGAACTAAGGTAGAAGGTGTTCTCTTCCATCCCAAATATATTTATCTTAAGGAGGTTCAGGATAAGTCTTCCTGTTATAATTCTATGGCATCACATTATAACATTAGCCTCTTGGTGATTCTGAACTAGGTTTCTATAAAACTGTTATTTCTATAAAGCTCTGAAAAAGGAAAATAAATAAAAATCTCCTGTGTCTCAGGTAATCATTATGCTATATTTACATTTAGCATCTCTAAGAGGCCTCAGGTCTCAGTTTGAGAAAAGCCATCTTTTCAAGAAAGAAGTGCTTTGTTGCAATATTTCTGACTTGCATGAGATTTATTGCTGTTGTATTTTATTCAGATACAGATTCACTGATTTTCACAACTTCAGAAGGTCTTAAGAATTTATAATTAAAGAAGTTGCATATTTGTAGTGAAATTTCAGGAAAATATCCTACATATTTGCATTGACTATATTGCAAATGTACTTTGTAGTGAAATTTCAGGAAAATATCCTACATGTTTGAGTTGACTGTATTGCAAATGTATGTGAAGTAAATGGAATTACACTGTTGGTAGTAAAACATAGCTGTGAATTCAGCTATGCTACTTCATTGTGCTAGCAGTTGTCCCAAGCAATTCATCCTAATCTACAAGCAAATTTATAAAGGCAAGCCATGAGCAGGTATAAACATAGGTTGTAGTCTTATTGATTGAAGGTTAGGAACTTTTAAACTTCAGCTGTTTTATAGCAGCTCCAAAACCCCAAGATAAAAACTTTCAGAGAATAAGATGCAGAATGCAAGCTACCTTGTTGGCCACAGTACAATGCAATTTCTCCCTGTTTTTCTCCCTCCACTCCTGTTTCACCTAATTTTTTCATCAACACTGGCCACACAATGAGCCTGTTCAGCTTGAAACTAACTCTAAAAAAGTACTTGATGCCATATATTAAGCACACCAGTACCAGCCAGAAGTAAGAGAGGTCTGTAAGGACTGGTGTAACAGCAGTACGGCAGCCACAGCTTGGATGCTGCTCACTGCCTTGGACCTGTACCCCTTGAGTTGCACACATTTTGCAAGCGTAAGACACAGCAATTGCTGAACATAAGTGCTACATACTTCTACTCTTGTGGCCTCCTTAGGCTTATGCTCACAGTGGCCATCCCCTAAGACAAACAACTGCTCACAGCTCTGTACTATAGAGAAAGATGATCAGGTTTGTTTTGGATACACTAGTAAGGCAAGTTGTAAGGGTTGACGGAAATATGGCCTATGTCTGTAAGCAGGGCTGCTTGAGGAGTGATCCTTGCTGCTTACAATATTGCAAAGTGAATGCACAAGCGAGTCTTCAGGAAAATTTTAGCGTTTAAATATTTGCAGATATGTAAATGGAAACATAAGATGGTTGACAAAGAGAATCACTTCAGTGGATTTGTCCCAGTGAAATACTATTGTGCTCTTTTGGCAGCAGTTGCTGGAGATGGCTTCTTGGAGATACAGACTGGCATGGATGCTTTCTACTGGATAAGCCTTTTATGTCTCTTTGACATAGAAGTTCTGTCACAAAGTATGGAGTGATCCTCTAAGGGTTTTCTTGGTTTATTTTGTTCCAGAAGAATAATTTCAGCATACAGAAATCCATTACTCCCATGGCAGTTAGTTCTGATGCCATTTCAAAAACAAACAAGCAAACAAATCATAGAAATTAAACTTAATTGTGTGCATTAGAGTTGCCCAAGTAATATTATATAGCTGTGGACTTGTAACTGTGTTTTACAAGTCCATTTCTCATGACAGAAGGCAGAGCTGATGCAAATTATTCAGTTGTGTATGACTAGGGACAAGCAGATGCTGCTAAAGCTGTGCACTTCCATGCATGGTTCTTCAGTGTTCTGCCGTAGTAACCCAGAAACATTTAATAGTCACAAGGGAGAAATTAACTGAAGTGGAGAAAACACTGGTTGGCATATTAATTATAAAGTTGTAAGGAACTGGATGAATCAGACATAGCAACTGGTTGTGTTGAAAGGGGAGAGTATCACGCTGCAAGAGTGTTACTAGGATAAATCTTAAGTCATTTAATTACATACCTTGGCACACAAGAGAAGGATGGTGTAAATGAAATTTACAAATGACACAAAGCTGGAAGACCTTGCCTTGACAGAAGAGAATGAAAATGTCAAATAAAAAACTAGAGGAACTGAGTAAGAAAAGTGGAATGAAGTTAAATAATATAAATACAGATTGCATTTGTATTACAGGTGAGTGTCATTCATTCTGCCGTGAGAGCAATCAACTTAATTTGATTGGAAGAAATAAAAAGTGGTAAGTCTAGAATTCCAAACTTATTGCATGGGATGGATGTCTAACATTAATTCTCTTTCCAGACACTCACTTTCTTGGAATTCTTTCCAAATGCTTTTCTGTAGCCCCTAGGAAAGGGCTGCCTAAGGGTAAAGTGTTGTCTGTCAGGTGTCTGCTGGGTGGCTGTGGAGGTATTTGAAGCTTTTAAAGACTAATAGCTTTGGATAAAATCTCTAATTCTTTCTGCCTACCCAAAACAAATCTCTTTTTGCATTACTGTGTGTCATCCCATCCCCTCACCCCATCTATTCCGTGTTTTCTGATAGTTATCCATAAGCATTTAGCAGTCAGTCACATGGGGACCAAAACTGTACATCTACTAGTAGGTTTAAAAACCAGAGAACTGGATCTTTCCATTTCTTTGTAAAGATGGCTAGGCCTTAGGATCACAGCTAGATGTGTGTTCTTGTTTTGGCTGCAGCTGGCAACAAAAGCGCCACGCAGCCGCCCCTCCCCCCGCCGGGGTGCGGAGGAGAATGGAAAGAAACAGGCAGAAACTGGTGGGTCGGGATAAGGGCAGTTTAACAGAACAGCAAACAGAAGGAACAGCAACAACAACGATACAGATGAGGAGAAAAGCACAATACAAACCGCACGACCCAGAGAGCTGTTCTCCCGGACCGCACCGCCGCTGTGCCCTCCCGAGCCATGAGTGAGTTCCCGCTGCCCAGCTCCCCCCCACTGGAACCCAGCATGACAGCACATGGTATGGAATATCCGGCTCTGTTTGGCCAGGTGGGGTCAGCCCGCCTGGCTGTGCCCCTTCCTGGAGTCCGGTGAAAATTAACCCTGTCCTGGCCAAACCCAGGACAATGTGAATGAACAACCTCTGTTCACCCCTCTACAGCCCATATGACTTCTGGCAGAACCAGCATAGGTTAATTAATTGAAGGAGGTTAATTAATAGGAGGCTAATTAATTGAACTGGAGAAAACACTGATAAGCATGTGAATTTTAAGATGGTGAGGAACACAATGAATTTTTCTTTAGGAAGTCTTAGCAAAAAGGCTCCAAAGCTAACTTGGAAACCCCAATGTTATTTTTCCCCTAGAAACAAGTTTCTATCAAAATTAAGGTTACAACAAAACGTGGGGTTTTTCTTAGGTTTTTTTATGTATTTTACCTTAAAGAGCTTTGATTCTTTATTATGAATATACATAAAATTAAGTGTTTCCATATAGAAACATAAAGATAGTAGAATCAAAGTTTTCAAAACATGGAAGTAGAACATTTTAGAAATTGAGATATTATATAGAAAATATTTATTGAAAAAAGATACTGTTATTTCTTGCTAGAAATTTCTTTCTCCTCTTCTTCATTTTACAATAATTTTAAATAATAGCTTACAACTAAATGAAGGGTGTTGTAATGATATTTCACTTCACTACATCATACATTTACATGGAATATGAAGTACAGGGAGGGGGATTGCTGAATGGCTTAATTTAAACATTGCAAATATTCCTGAAGTGTTGCATTTCATGCTGTTGGTAAAAAACAGAATGAGAACTATTTACGGCTAAGGGTTGATGAGGATTTTTAAAGGAGAGAGACATTCATAGCACTGTAAATAAGTTGAAATAGTACTACAGAGTACAAAGTGTAGTAAGGCTGTTTACTGAAAAGGTACGCAGAATGTGTAGTAAAGAGACAGATGCTAGCAGTATAGGAATCATGGGCATTAAGTATAAGCATGCTTTGTCTACTGCACAACGTTTTAGTTTCATTCTTCAGATCCTATTATTAAAAGTGTTCCATGAATACCAAAACACTATCTCCAGTCACTTTTGTTTCCCACTTTTGAATTTAGATACTTTAGAGGAATTGATTTCCTTCTTAACGAGTCAATTGTCATCAAAACTTGCAATGAATTACAGCCATGTTCTTCAACGTTGCTCCACAGGGAGATCTACAGCACACAGAACAGTCTGTTGAGCACCCAAATTGTTTGCAATAGATTACTGAGTACTGTGAACTTTTTCCTGTGGGCTTAAGGTCAAACAGTTAAAAACACAAACTTCAGTCTGACTAAGGATTAGAAAGTGACTTTTAGACAACTGCTTATTGCACAAACCCACTATCATAAGTGACATAATGGCAGTCATTTTGAGGTTGGAGAATTAAGTGTAAAATTGGAATCCCCTCAGCTAGCAAGTTCCGAGTGCCCCTGTCCATTAGTGGGACGGACTTCAGTGCAGCAGCAAAAACCCAAACCACCAGTAACTAAAACCAGAACTGTACTGACATAAAGGTCCTTCAATACAATCTTTAAGACTCATTGATTATGTTTTTAATTACTACAAAATAAAGTAGTAATAGGATATCTATAAATCTGTGGAAAGTCTGGGGTTTCTGGTGCCTTTTCTAGTGTTTATTTACCTGTTTTTTCAGGGCTCTATTGGAATGGAAATAATGAGACCTTTTCTTTACTTGCTAATGAGAATTATCTTTTCATATGAACTCAATCACTTACAGCATCCTTATCAACAATTACCTCTGCATAAGGGCATCTTTCCATTATGGCCTTTCCTTGTTTGTCATCTTAATTAGACATTTCTTTTCAGAAGGCTCCTGAGAGATGAAAGAGTGACATTGACATAATTATGAGTCTATCTCTTTTTAAGGAGCTGCCACCCACCAGGTAAATTCAGGGTAACATACCTATTAGCTATTGCACATGGAAGCACTAAGACTCCAGGTTTGTTTCAGCAAATTAATACAGAAATAATTGGTATTGCACAATTAAATCTCATAATTAAGTTTTCCTAAGACTGTATCTGACAAGTGGAAAATATAGGCTAGTTACTTGCTGATCATTTCCAAAACTGTCAGAAGTTTGACTCCAGATAGCATACAGTGTTTTAGAAGTAGGATATCCCAGTCTTTTCCCATATAAAAACACTACTGTGAGTTAGCAAAGCAATCTCAACATTTGAAGAAGTGTTTTGTTCAGGGAGAAGCATACAGGATGAAAATAGATGGGGGTAGAAAACAGAACAAAAAGCATATGCTGAGATTTATTTTTTTTTTTTTATCATAGAATCATAGAATGTTTTGGGTTGGAAGGGACCTTTAGAGGTCATCTAGCCCACCCCCTCTGCAGTGAGCAGGGACATCTTCAACTAGATCAGGTTGCTCAGAGCCCCATCCAACCTGACCTTGAACGTTTCCAGGGATGGGGTCTCCACTACCTCTCTGGGCAATCTGTTCCTGTGTTTCAGCACCCTCACTGTAAAAAGTTTCTTCCTTATATCCAGTCTACATCTACCCTTCCCTTAGTTTAAAACTGTTACTCCTTGTCCTGTCACAACAGGTCTTGCTAAGAAGATTTTTCCCTTCTTTCCTGTAGGCCCCTTTTAAGTACTGAAAGGCTGCTATAAGGCCTTCCCAAAGACTTCTTTTCTCCAGGCTGAACAAGCCCAACTCTGGACTCTCAGTCTGTCCTCATAGGAGAGGTGCTCCAGTCCTCGGATCATTTTTGTGGCCCTCCTCTGGACCCGCTCCATCAGTTCCACATCCTTCTTGTGCTGGGGGCTCCAGAGCTGGGCACAGTAAAGTAGGAGCAGCCAGTTGTTTGATGCCTAGGCATGTGGAACTCTGGGGAGAATGGAAACGTTAGTGAATCCAGTCATCGGCTGAAGGCCAAGTTTGGTATTTCTTTTTGAGAAATAAGGAATCTAGAGGCTTTTCAGTGACTTGTCTGGGATTGTCATCAAGCATTCTGTTCTTCTTCATCTCCTGTTCCATTGGGAAGAATAATTCAGGTTGATTTTCCTCTCCGAGACAGAATTCTTAAAAAAGACCCTCAAGAATTTAGTAATGTTGTACTCCTGGCAGTGTTGTTTTTACTCCCCAAACCTCCCAGATGAAATTATTCCAACTGTTAGACATATTATTGTAGCAATAACTTAATATACCTATTGCATAATCTGTAAAATGCCACAGACCTGTAAAATGCAAACATTACTCCTGTTCTGAAAAAAAGCAAGAGTATAGTTGGCCTGTTGGAGAAAGCCAAACATACTTGTCTCCAAATGATTTCCTGTTCCTTAAATATCTAGTACTCTCATCTTTCCAGTGTCCCATGGTGCACTACCTCCCTTTTCTTCCACAGAGTCAGTTTCTAAAACTTAAAGCACCCAGGCAGCCAGAGCTGTTAATAACCATGGACTCTGTGTTTCTCAGGAGACCTTTGGCTGCTGTGTGTTCTATTTCATTTTTCTACCTTGATAACAGACATCTAACTATAAGCAAACATACGAGTAAAAAAATTCTATTGGATCATATATTATTCATTTAATGGTAATAAGCTTTCATTAGAAACAGATTTCTTCCTTTCTTAGTTTTTTAACTATTAATGAGAGCACTTGCAGAAATAACTGGAAATATTATCTAATATTGATTTGTTTCCGTAGTCTACAGAACGTGAATCTGAATTCTGATGCTTTATGAATCAGGATTTAGTCATTTTCCTAATTTTCTTCACAGCCAATGTTAATACTGAAATAATCCATAACACTGTATTTTCTCATACTTGAAAAACTGTAAATATTCTTGTACTGTAGTGTGCCAGTGTCCTGTGAAGTCACATAGGAGACCCTTACCAAAAGACGCATGGCTCATACAGAGTATGATACTCAGTATGTAATATTTTCTGCCATCATCAGGCAATTAGAAGAAAATATGGTCATTCAAAGCGTCTAGAGCATATGTAATTTTGGCATGGGAATTTGGGGCATGTAAATGCAGATTAGCAGACTGTCCTCCATTCTTCATTCTCCCCACGAACCACTTTACTCTTTCTCACAGACAACAAAATATGGTGCATGTACCCTGTCAAACTCCATGCTATCCTCTTCCTTTCCATGAAGTGTGGACAAAATTTAAACCAGCTTGAAGCTGAGCCTAGCTCTTTGTTGAATCCAAAACAATTTAACTTTACAGAGTAAATCCACACTTATCTCTGCTGGACTATATCTAGCTGTTAAGTCAAAAGGGGGATCAGAAATCATACCTTCCAGCTTACCTTTCCTAAGTTAAGCATCCTCAAGGAAGGTATGTATATTCCAAACTGTAAGTCCGGGGAAGATGTGTCTAGATTGTATATGAAAAAGTTCCACCTCCTCTGAAGATTCCACCAAGCTTCTAAGTGTTGGGAAGAGCTATTCACAGCTTTTTTTGAATTTATAGGTATTGAATACAAATGGTAGGTAGTTCAAGATTAAGAACAAATAGATCATATTTAACTTGTCTTTCTATCTGGGGAACAGGGTTTATTGAAATAACTGTTTTTTTAAAAAAAGAAATCAAGTTATTCTGTAATGTCTTGAGATACCTTGATTAGTTCTCCTGACAATTTTTCAACAGAAAAATTACTTCATAATATTTTTTAATCTAAAATTATAGTGTAACATATGTAGAAAATGATGTACAATTTATGCTGTATGGAGGATGAAACTATAGAAGTTTAATATTTAATCATAATCTGATAAATCAAAGTAACATCATATGTTAATTATATATATTTATACATGGTCATAAAATACTTAATGTTGTTTGACTGCTCATGACTTACACGTAAATCTTAAATGACTAAGAAATGGGAAAATATGCTATGAAACTAATCAGCAGATAAAAAGCATGACTGCTGTAACATTCTGTTCTGCTATCATAACAGTTCTGTAAAGGTAACTTACCACCTTTTTAAGGAAAATGAGCCCACATACTGAGGCTCATATCTATGCATCATGTGCCTTTATCAGCACTTAGCTTGCCTGGGCACAACACTTCAACTGTGTTGGCAGAGCCATAAGCCAATTTAAAGTAGACCAAGGTATTTTCAGTAAAACCTTCAAAGCATGCAAGGCTGTCACATGCTAAGGTTTAAAGTTTTTGTATCCATATTTTTATATGTTCATGTCAGCTATTCATCGTAAGCCCAGCTATACAAACATCAGTATTAGAAAATTTAAGGACAAGAACGCAAATGCTGCAGCAGTAGCAGAGAATTTCAAAGTCCTCTTTTTATTTTGCATGAGTGACAGAAAGATGAGATACTAACTGTTGCTAGTGAAGAATGGGAGTTTTTCTATGCTTTACCTGGGTAAATTTTAAAAGGAAGTGTATACACTGAGTATATATTTAAGTAAACATGCGTGAGAGTTAGGAGTCAGAGCCAGTCTCAGGTGTGATAGATTAGAATGTGAATTTCAGCTGATGCAACTGAAGCACATGGAAAAAATAGTTAGTCTCACAAAAACAGCAATTTGATGATCACATACATTAGTCAACATATGTATGGTTTTGTTGAAAATAAAACAAAACAAAATATACAGAAAGTTACCTGTGCAACTGTTCCAAATTTCCATCTCCAGATCTCATCACTAAAAATCCATTTTGTTGTCTGTTATTAATGATATTGCATTTAAGACAATTCTTTTGTTTAAATTACTTTTAAGGCTCTGGAAAGAGTGCAGAGAGATGTCTGTTTTCTGCTGAACCTCACCCAGGTTGATATAAAAAATTAAGATTTGGGGAGATTCATATAATATTTTGTATCACTCATAGGTAGTAGGTGGGAAAAGTTATCATTTTTCCAAAGCAGTATGAACACATGACTGATTATTACTAAGGTTGTTCATTTTTTTTGAATGAGTGAAGTACAGGTATGTATCTACTACAAGTGTATGCCTGCAATTGTTTTAGTGAGAGTTAAAAAACATTCAGTCCTAGAAGAGTGATTAAAAAAAAAAACAAAACCAGAACAAACGAGGTATGAAATTGAAAGAGGATTAGCAGGACGAAGAGAGACGCAGAAGACATAAATGGATTGCTTTGTACTAAATTAATTTCATATGTAGGAGTGAAAACATGGGATTTCTCAACAGCTTTGGCATTTGAGGCTTCCATTGGTGATAAACAAGGAAGCTGAGAGCAGGCAGCTTCACGATAAACGAAGGGAGTTTTGTCCTTTGAGTAGCAGATCACAGACCTCTGGTATTCCTTGCCAAAGCTGTTGTAGATGCAAAAAGTGTATATGGCTTTCAGGAGGAGAAAGGGCAGTCATTTAGAAAGGCTTTCTAAATGGAAAAAACAAAATTAGGATCATCAGATTCCTAAAGATGAAAATAGCAGAGGTTAGGACAATATCAGAGGGGCAGTATCATATATTCTTGCTGCCTTCTTACTCTTTTGTGTTCTGATGTTTTTATGATGCAAAAACCTTAAACAGACTTAGTGTATCTTGTACTACCCATAAAATCTGCCCAACTGTGTGTGTGTAAAGTGATCAAGCCTGTGTTTAGCAGAATGGAGTCTTGCCTCTTTGGTTAGATGTTATCCAAGTTAGCATGCAGTACAGCTTGGAACATAGATAAATCTTATCTCATAGAATCATAGAATAGCTCAGGTTGGAAGGAACCTTGAAAGATCATCTGGTCGAACCTTTCATGGGAAAGGAAGCCTAGATGAGATTACCTAGCACCCTGTACAGTCACTTCTCGAAAACCTCCAGTGATGGGGACTCTACCATGTCCCTGGGTAAGTCATTCCAGTGAATGCTTGCTCTCACTGTAAAAAATGTCTTTCTTACATCAAGATGAAACCTCTCCCAGTGCAACTTGTACCTGTTGCCCCTTGTATTCTCCATGTGGCTCTTCGTTAATAGACAATCTCCATCTTCTTTGTAGCCACCGTTTAAGTGCCCATTAAGTACAGGAATACTGTGATGAAGTCTCCGCTGAGCCTTCCTTCCTCCAGGGATGAAAGACCTCAGTCTTTCAGTATTTTCTCACAGGGCAGGTTCTCCAGTGTGTTAATCATCTCAAACACGGTAACCTTAAACTACCACAAAAGGTTTCAATTTTAATAATCCCCAGGCAGGACTAAGTAAGACTAAGTTTGGCAAAAGGACTTTGAACTATAACTTTGGATTCTTTCATATTACTTTCATTATAATCAACAAAATACCTTTCATTTTTGTCCCTCTGACACAATTGGGGTCTATTTTTGCCATACTAGAATTCTTTCTTTAAGTTTCATGTGCTTTAAAATTGAATCTGTTATGGAAGGTAAATGCAAAAGAAGTGGTATGCAAATATCATTGTACTTTAAGAGAACAAGATGACAGTTTGTGGAAATATCATATGTCATTGTGCAGACACTGTCTTGCAGCATTTCTGTGGCTAATACATAGATGCGTATTTGACTAGCAAGAGAGAAAGAACATTTGGTCAGCTGATATTAATGGCAAGTCTTGTGTTTATGATACTGCATTGCTCACTGCAAATGAAATAATTCCCATTATACTTTTGCATGGCTCTTGCACTAAAAGCTCTGTCTTACTGCTCAATATGCAGAGGTAACTGGTATAGGCAAATAATTCAGGTAGACATCAGCCATTTTTGTTGTTCCCCGATATATCCTTCCTCTCATTTATGTGTTATTGTCTCCTACGGTCCCTACCTAATAGACAGGGAAATTGTGTACAGCAGGAATTCAGAAACCCTGCACTTTGACAGTCAGTATTTCCTTTTTGTTCAGGATGATAAGAGTAAAAAGAGAATTTCACTGATTCATGATTCACAGGACAATGATAAATAGTTCCTGCTGAAAAGTGAACTACTTATTTGACAACAATGTGCCATTTACTAATAACCCAGCAGGGAAGTGAACTAAGCATCATCAGCAAAGGGGATTCCCAACCGAGTGATTATCTGCTTTCCAAATTTTATACTGAAAGCAGACTACTGTGAATCACTGCAGTAGCTGTCATTACTTGCAGCTTATGTAGACAGCAATCCCTATGCACTGTGAATGTTTACTGTTCTAAAGACAGACTGAGTCAAATGATAATCTCAGTTCTAGTACTAGATATCCAGCATGCAATAATAACCTATAGAATTGTTACCTTTTCTCTCTGCCTTGCAGGTTTCTGTTGTTCTTGTTGAGGATTTGGGAGTTTTGTTTTTGTTTTTAATTCATGGAAGTGATCTGAATAATTCAAAGGCAGCAATACAATCTATTTTGTGTGGCTAAGCCACATCCCATTTGATCATGTTCTCTTCCATTTGTATTCTGTTCAAGTAGAACTCACACCATGCAGCTAAATATGAACCATGTGACAGAGAGTGCATCCTTGTAAAGTATTGCATGCTGTTGGGAAAGCTGAAATTCTTATTTCTCTGAAAAGGAATTTTCTGTGTTTTAATGTGGCAGCAGACAAAGAATTCCAAGTGTGATTGTGTTACTGAACTTAATAAAATTATTATGGAATTATATCGGGCATAATCAGTCTTCCCCATAAAACTGTAAATTATAGCCCTGATCCTGCAAAGGCTACCAACTAAGGGTGACATTTACACAGATCTCTCCAGCAGCATCACTGCTGATGAAATCTACAGAAGTGCTGGAATTTACAACTGCAGACAATAAAATAAGATAAACAACTTTAAAAACACTGAAGTATTCAAAACTGTACAAAAAATGCAGATGTGAAGAATAATTTAGGAATAGCTAGGTCACTATCACAGAATCACAGAATCACAGAATCACAGAATGTTAGAGGTTGGAAGGGACCTCTGTGGGTCATCTAGTCCAGCCCCCCTGCCGAAGCAGGGACTATCACTCAGCTATGGTGTTTTATAGCTGAAACGCAGGACATACACAGGCCACCAAGAACACATGAGAAATGGTTATGAATTTGTGAAGTAAAATCTTATACCAACCAAAATGAACAAGATTTTCCTCTGTACTCGTTGTTCCTCCCAGCCTTTATTCTTGATAGATAACAAGTGAGGTGGTCAGAAGTGAATCTGATGTGTACAAACACCCACACAATGGCTGAACTAGACTCTACACCAATCTGCTTTCTCCTTTATTCACTTAGTATTAAATAGGAGTGAACAATTTTTTCAGTTGCTTAATTACTTTGCGGGTAATTTGGCTATTTTTCCTCCCAAACCAGAGGGTTGGGTTGTTTCAAGATGATTGCATGACTGATTTGTTTTACTTCAAAAACACACCCATGATTTAGGAGAGTTAAAAACATTTGGAGTTCAAATAAAACGCTTTCTGTGCAGCAGTAAGTTAACATTAGGAGGTGTAGCTGTATTTTTTTGAAGTTGAGACTATTCTCTTCTGAATTTCAAAATGTGACTACATATATTTTCTGTTTACTGTAATACTCATCTTCCAATACAGTAGGACTGGCAGAGGATATGGTGACAATCTGTTTGTTAATAATGAAGTAGCTTGTCTCTCATTGTCATGAGAAAAGCCTTCCTTAGAACCAGTGCTGTACGTGGCAGCACTTCTTTGTATGCTGCATTACAGAATGGTAGGGTTTTTCTGTGCTTACGCTAGGCTTGGATTTGATGAAGTTATACGTTCAATTAACTTAAGTAAACCTGTCACTCAAAAGTTTGAAACTGATTGATTAAGTGAATAAATAATCTGTATTGTTTTCATTAGTATCACATTTTCCTTGCATACTAAACTGGAAAAGATAAACTCAGAAGCACTCTAATGAATTGCTAGGAATATGTGGTAGTTATCTAATGGTACCTTTCTTCCAGAATGTAATTTATCTTCTTCTACTTAATTGACTTGTTTAGTCAAATATCACACTGCCAAGCAGAGCTTTTGAAAAATATGTTTCAAGAGTTTGCTAAACTATGAACTCATACATATCTAATGAGACTTCAAAGCAAAGCGTAGTACATGCGTGTGGTGTTGTAGGAACTCCTCCAGCCAGAAGAAACTGTTACACAAGGGTAAAAGAAACTATTCTGTTTTGAAGTTTTCTTGCTACTCAACAAGATACAACCTTAGCAGCCTTTGAAAAGATGACAAAAAAGAAAAGTGCCAACAAAGTTAATTCCTTACCATTGAGAAAGTCAGACACTCTCTTCTGGTCCCCAAATATTTTCCTAATAAGGGTTTTTTTTAAATTTATTTTGTGACAGTTAAAAGAGAAATGTCTCAATTACTTTTTTTTCAGAACCATGGATATCTGATGAAGATTTTTGGCTGACATTAACAAATATTCTAATCATTGTTTTTGCATATAAAAAGATATGCCTTGATTATCAAGGAAGACTTTATGTTAATCAGACAGCTAATGAATTTTTGTTATCAGAAGAGATAAAACCCTTCAAAAAAAAGCTGAGGGAATTACTACTTAGACTATACAATATTCATTAGGTTTTGTTTGTTTTGATTAACTCTATGAACTTCAGTTCCTGAGTGCTTTTAAAAAAAAAAAAAATTCATGTTAACTGTGGTGACAAAAATCTTAAGTCTCAAGATGATAAATTGCACATTTTCAAGCAAAACTAAGAAATACTTCATTTGACTTTCCTGGGATAGGTATGGCTAGACAAGTAGTTGACTGAAGAATGAAGTTTTTAGAAGACGGGTTTTGCTTTGTGTCTCATGGTTGGGTTACCCTATATCTAATAATAGACGATCTCTGTTCGGTGAGGTGTTCCTAATCTCTCTCTTCCATGTTTAGTTTTAATAATATACCTGACCTCACACTGCAGACATACAGGAAAATGTGTGGGTAACATGCTTCAAATTTTCCCTGGTGGAAGTGCTACTCTGTTTTCATCTCTCAAGTTCAGAGGAAGTTGTCTAACAGATCGAAAAATTATTGGACAGAGAAGAGACAGAGCATTTGTATAAACCTTGTTTCCTTAAGAAGCCAGATGGAAAATTTCCATACAAATGTGATGGCTTTTATAAGAACTCGATCAGATAAAATATTTGGTGAAGCAATATTATCATCTGCAATGCAGATCTACATCACTATCAGGACTTTGGTTCTTCATGTACTTTCTACACGGCTTTTGTCCCCCAGGTTAAAAGATTCTGTATTCTACACCTGAGCCTCAACCTTTTGTATCACACTTCTCTTCAGAACAACAGACACAAGATATTACTTGTAACATTTTTTATCTATCAGTGAATCCCTTTCAGTTATATGATAATCTTTTGGCCTCTCGCTATGCAATTTAATTTTATGTATTCATTTTCGATATTCAGATTCTCTAGCGATAATCTGCATGGATGCAGGTCTTCTCACAGATCTGGAAAAGAATTCATCCTGAAAGATCTAGAGAAATAAGACGGCACTGGGAGATCTGAATTGTGATAATGTATAACTTGCTACATTTTCATTTGGAGAGCCTGGCGTTCTCCATTGCATATCCAACAACAAAATTTAGACAAGATAAGAAAGGTCTTTCATTAAAAGATGTTGAGGTTTTTTTGTTTCCTTGTTTTGATTCTTGGACTTCCTCATAAGAAAAGGAGGCATTATAATGACAGTAACCTTTGAATTGCCGTGTTGTTTAACACAATATATGTAAGGGCAATGTGACTGAATATTCAGTCTGAGATCTATACAAATCCTAGATGCAGCTTTAAGATAAATATACATATTTTATTATTACTAGTATCCATTTCATTTCCTAAGTGAGAGTGAGTGTCAGTGTTGATTCCAATCTGAGCTTTCGCTGAAGTCAAGTGTGTTTAGATGGGTTTACAATTCAGATGTGAACAGAAAAACTTCATCAAAAATAAAATACTTTTTCTAATCAGGACAAAAATGTAATTTACTGTGTATATTACATTAAGCTTCTAAAAGCAAAGGTCTTGCAGCAAAGTTGCAATGAGTTTTCTATACTCTTTCCTGATTCTTGTACTGATTAAAATGTTTGTCATAGGTCCTCACCTATGAAATGCAGGGAAATGTAATGATGCAATTTGGTGAAAGTCAAATCAAGTGGAAATAGTGATGATGAGTTTATGAAGAGTATTAAGGTAGTCACCAGAACAGGATAGAAGAGTTAGCTGGACAACTTTATATTTCCATTAATACTCGAGTAACAACCTTTGACTATTAAATACAACTTAAATACTTGGTCCTGTTGAAGTTAATGGAAGTTTTGCCATTAATCCCTTTGTGCTCCAAGGACTCCAGGCACAAATCCTATTATAGTTGTATCTGAAAAGTTATTTCATAGATTTCTTGATGTAAAGTTCACTGTTACACAAGCAAATGGCATTGTGATAGCTGACCTGAACTGATTCTATAAAGTTCTTTTCTCCTTTGAAGTCTGTCAATGCTCTATTTTCTGTCACTTCTGAATCTACCTTATGCAGTATTATGCATGGCTGATGTTTCAGATGTATTCCATCACTCTTTGCAAGACTTAAGCTTTATGCTGGCATCAGGTATTGTCTGGCACAATCCATTTAGCTACTGTATTTCAGTCCCTAAGCTTTTGATGAATCTGGAATCATGACTTAAATATTTACCATTTTCTGTTGAAGTGTGTTACAAGAAAAAGATTATGCATGCAGAAAGTGTATAGGGAGTTTGAAGATAACAAATGATACATCAAGCACAGACTAATGTGGTTTTACTGGAGTAGAAATAGTGGTAATAAATCACCTGCCAATGTTGATAATAAAATACTGCATTGGCCTCCATCAGCCACAAGTAAAGGTTAAATGTTATTTCTCACAATAACCATGCGGTCTTCATTTCTGACATCTTTGATACTAAATTCTGTCATTATTTTCTGTAGAAAATGTGATCTTTATAGAAAAATATTCCATTAAGAATAAAACCTGATGCTTGTTAACCTCTAATATCCCTGAAAAACCTTCATCTATTTTATAGTTATTGTACCATATAAATTGTCTTCCATTTTGGGGTAAATACAGCCTGCTCTGCACAAGTCAGAAAGTAAAGCATGGAATTCACCATGACCAGCTTTTGTTGACTTCTGATGATCTGTTTCATAGCCACTAGAGTTCTTCTGTGTAGTTTAGTGCTTAAGGCAGTGAAGAATGACATCATTAACCTTTATGATGTCATTTATTTATTTATTTTCTTGTTTATTTGTGAGATGACTTGTTAGATGGTGTTCCACACTGGAGTGGGGGAGAGAGACAGAGAGATGATGCAGGGTTATTTCTGGATCTCAATATGAAAGGCCCAAATCCAAATGGCTTACTAAGATAACTGGTTTGGTGAGACAGAATAAGAAGAGGCAGGGAGTAAATCTTATGTCCCTTCAGATGCTAGGCACCCTGTATTCATGCAACATCTGACAGAGCCATGATGGATTTTCCCATGGCATGCTGTGCAGACCAGAGGAGACCCTGCCTTTGAAGATCTCCCCCGTTTTGGTCCTTCGAGCTGATGCGTAATTTCACTGCAAGAAAGCGACCCTATTCCTTAAGCATGTTCTCATGAGAACTTCCTGCTGCATGTTTAGATAAAGGCAAGACCAGGCAGGTGGTGTAATGGCTGGCACCCATTGGGAGCTGTCCACAGGCTCCTCTGCTACAAGGAGCTGGTTGCCATTATGTTGCGGCCAAAGGGTTTATGCCCCGAAACGTGCAATGGTGTCTCAGGATCAGTAAAGATGGTTCCTATACAACCTCAGCATTACAATAAAAATTTTTTTAAAAATTAATGTATTACACCGCCTCTCAGTTAAAAGCAAACTTACTGTGGATGCTGCAGAAATAACCCTTAAATTAGCAGATCCATACTGACTACTGTGTGGTTAGTATGATATATAGTAAAGCGTTAAGTCCAGTTTAGAACAGCTGGCAGCTTTTGGGGACAACAGCCTTAGAAGACCTGGGGCAAATTGCTTCTTTGGTTCATATCCCCACTGTTTCACCTTTCTATTTTGGCAGTCTATGATTTTATCAGTACAGAGCTCCTATTTACTAGTTTAAATGCTTCTGTTCTGATTATAGATGTATTGGGTTTTCGGCATGCTTCGCATATATTCTCCCCTGCTGGTTCCAGGGACCACGTAAGGGACAGTAGTGTTATCTTCCAGGTGTATGTCTGCTGAGCTGACCCAACACACCTTCTCAAGGCACAACACACAAATATTATCCAACAACAGCATTAAGCTTTTCTCATTGCAAGGAATTTTTCTTAACACTCAACAGCATTTCCCCTTAATGTCAAAATGCCATTGATGATACTGGAACAGCATTTCCTATACAGAATATTTTTGTCCCTTTTTGTCATTTTCATAGCTATGATATAAGGCTTAGTCTTCTATTTCATCTTATGATGCTAAGAGCTGCGTTAGTAAACTGAGTGAAACATCAAATTTTTAATCTTATCTTTGGCAAAGTTACTGGAATTGGCATCTGCAGAAAACTGGCCCTCTTCTTCCAAACCAGACCAGTGGAGTCAAACCCCGTCTACACTTCATTTCCCAATTTGCATTGCAATGATCAGTCTAGACATCTCTCTATTCATTACGTAGCTAACAAGATGATTTAGGATACTTTTATATCCTAATCAGTGTATGAATGAAGAACTATGTGTATAAAAGAGGGTACATTTATGTCAGATGCAGCTGGTAACAAAGGTCAGGATGAAAAAAGGAGAGAGATGAGAAGAATAAGATAGAACAAGAGGCAGAAATCTTTTTTGCAGAGTGAAAGAAATGAGAAAAGACGGGAGAAGGGGTTTAAAACATAACGTAGACTAGAAGTTGTTTAGCTTTCACCAGAAATTAAGTGGAAGACATTGGGTTTACAGAACTATAGTAAATTAGCGCGGTAAATGGAACGAGTCTGTATATGCTGTTAGAAATACTACAATGCAATTCTCCTGTAAGATTCTCAGAATACCTGAAAAGGAAAGAACACTTCTAGTTTCCCTCTTCCTTTATGTTTTCATTCTGAATTATATTAGAATTTTCCTTCTACGATATATCAAAGGAGACTGTATCACTTCAATACCACTCCTTGCATCTTCCTTCAAAATCTTTCTCTGAGCTCAGAATTCTCATTAGGGCTATAAATGAGAGCAAATATGTAATTTTTTATTCACAATATGTTAGTGTCTATATTGCCTGTCATATTGGAAGTGTCTGGCTTGGCCACATTAAGTTTAATTTTGCCAGATCTAGTCGAAGTTGCTTAAAACACCAGTTTATTATGCAAAAAAAGACACATAATAAAAAGCAATTAGAAAACAACAAGCTATAGAGTGAAGCAGAAATTAACAGAAAAGATACGCGCTATAAATGCAATAAACAAAATGTTTGATTCTGTGTTACATTAGGGAAACAAAACCTTGCACCTGGCTGTATATGTTAAAATTTAAGTCAAAATAATTTAGTGTCTGATTATTCCTTTCATGGAAACCGCTGCTTAGGTTTTAGTGAAAAGAGGTGAACTTCGTATGTACGTGCCATGTAATGGGTACAGGTTCTTTGTTGAGATTTCTATGTGTATGTAGAAATGATGACTAAGATCATTGAAAACACAGCTTTGATATTTAGTACCTTCTCTTTAAACAGCTAGCTATCTAGGGTACCCCTATATTCAAATTAGTTTACAAGTCTTTATGTCTTCTGAATTATGCTTTTCCATCACGTTCCTAATCTCAAACACAGGGAAATCTTAATTAAAGGCATAGCACTTTTAAAATTTTTTGTTTTGTTTTTGTTTCATAAATGGAGAAAGGTTTTGATTCTTCCCTCAAAAAACTCCCAGCCTAACAGGTTGCTCGCTTAGAGAGCTAGGCTTTCATTTCACCTGCCAAAGGCACAAACTTCATAACATTTATCAAAAAAATGGTCTCCATGTTACCTATGAAATTCAAATGTAAGAATGTACATTGCCAGAATTTATGGAGAAGGGAAACAGGAAGTTCTGCTTATAGTCCTCATTAATAAAAAATTCAAAGGATAAGCTATTTTTCTTTTACAAAGTTGCTTAAAGCACTCTGTCATTGATCATTCCAAATGCAAGTGTACTAATGATGCTATATATTCATTTCTGTATGAGGGCAAAAAATGATCATTTTAATTTGATGATACTGAAGTCTTTGAAAATTCAGTTTGTAGGATTTTTTTTATTTCTAATTCATCATACAGGAGAGGAGTGCCAGACTCCTTAGCTGAGAATCATGCTGAAAGGGATATTGTTTTCAAGTCATTATTTCTGCTTCACTTTCTAAGATCATTTTTCACCATCTGGATAGAATTCATCTGACTCCTTTTACTTGGTAATTTTGTTATAGTTAAGATCCTTTAACATCAGAATGTTCCTACCCTGAATTTTAATCTTCACATCTTTCTTGTGTGAAAAGTGCTCAAATAGCTTCTTCAACCTGAAATGTCACTGGAAAAGAAACAGTCTATTGTAAAAGACCATTTGTACAAATATGCTGTGGAAACTGTATGATCTTACCATGACCATAGATTCACAGAATTGTTTGGGTTGGACCTTTAAAGATCATCTAATCCAACCCCCCTGCCATGGGCTGGGACATCTTTCAGTAGATCAGGTTGCTCAAAGTCCTGTCCAGCCTGACTTTCAACAATTCCGGGGAGGAAGCATCCACACCTTCTCTGGGCAATGTATTTAACTGCCATGCTGAGAAGTCCCATGTTCAAATCTCATTATTCAGAAAACGTTCCCTGATTATTTTAGTGAAAATAATATCTTAAAAATGCAAAATAATCTCATTATTCACCAAAGGAGGAGTTCTCAGTTTGGTCTGTTATGGTGTTTTTTTCTCCAGTCCAGGCTATTACTTTATGAATTCTACTTTCCTCCCTGCTTCTTCCCCTACCTTGGGAATTTAAGTGCCTGACTGTTCAATATCAGCTATTTTACTCAGTGAGTGAAACTTTGCTCTATTTATGTAATTATATATCACTTTTAGGAATTGGTTCACCAGTATGTTGTTCGGGGCTTTTTTCCTAGTTTTCTGACTTGTGATGTTTATGACCACCTTTCCATCATCATTGTCATTGTTATTCAGGGCTCTGATACTGTTTGAATCTGATATGAAGGATGGTATACAATTGTGTTGATATACAATAGAAGATGAAAATGATGAAGCATAAAGTGAAATGGAGGTCTCAAAAATCTTGTACGCTGAGACAGCAAGTTATAGAACATAATACGGCAGAAGTTTCTTTAGAAATGAACTGGGGATGAGGAATGGAAGAGGGAAAAAACAGAACATGAGAAAGGGGAGTAGATAAGGTGGCTTCTTCACAAGATCCTGTTGTGTCATGTAATTATTTTCAGCTTGTTAAACAAAATATATTTTACTTATGTTATGCAGATGACATTTGCACCAGACTTAATTAGTCTATCAGAGTCTGTCACCAGTTTTAATCAGGTT
The DNA here is from genome assembly GCF_030867145.1 of Opisthocomus hoazin. Lineage (NCBI taxonomy): Eukaryota > Metazoa > Chordata > Aves > Opisthocomiformes > Opisthocomidae > Opisthocomus > Opisthocomus hoazin. The sequence goes on along the minus strand of NC_134418.1, from coordinate 41,270,213 downwards.
GTCATAATCTAAATTCCCTAGACCCGTAATGTAAACAATTCACAACAAGCTAGCAAGTACTGTATGAAACACTGAAACATCTCCAGACGTCTGTGAAGCCTTCAGTTGCAAATATTCCTGATTTTATTTCTTATTTTTTTTTTTCAATTAGGAACACAATTTATTCCGCAAAATTTGATCGAAGGCTCAAACATTTTGAAAAATATCAGTCTGTTTCCAGGACTTCACAAATTCCTGGAAAGAACTTATGCTTCACATTGAATCCATGCAAAATGTGGTGTTTTCAGATAAGATTTATTCATGGTTTTAGGGTATGTCAAACTCTAAGAGGAAAGACTTTTAATGTAGCCTTTTAAAGAAATGTGAGATTTATTTTGCAGTTGCTGATTGTGGTCTCCAAGATTCAATATCAAAACAAGATTTCTCAATCCATTAACGTATACCAAACTCTTTGTAGTTGACATTATTTACATCCTGACAAAAAGAAAGGATATATTAGGTTTTGGTTTTGTTTCAGAATGTTGGCCAGTCTTGTTTCAATTATTGCCATTATTTATTAATGGAGTCTAGCATCAACTACTGACTGGTGGGTTAAACACTTCACATTTAGACTGAAGTTCAGAACTTTGGAGATTCTGTTAAACCTGTAATGACGTTTTTGTATTCCTCATAGAAGCAAGTTTATGCCATTTTCTACAAGGCATACTTCACTTCTAAGAAAATCCACTAAAATGTTCCACTAAAGCATTTCATCCCTTAAAACTACTTGACCTTTTTTGCTTTAAAACTTACGCATCGATACATTTTGGATCAATAATTTATCTGTGGACATCTTCAGCTTATTTTGAGTCAATTCACAAATGGAAAAATAGATGTAGTTTATTTAATAGACAATTCATTGCTAGATCCAGAGAATATCAATGACCCTATGCAGTAAAGCTATACCAGCTTTTTTATCTCAGAAGTGAGAAAAATTGGACACTTACCATTGGCATATAGAGCTCTATGAGTTAGGTCTACTTCCAACTGAGATATGAGGGGCCTGAACCAGTGTTGGAATAAATTGGCAGGTTTTTGTTAAATACAAGTGGAACTGTGCCCACTTAGCAGCAAATTTGAGAACATGTCCATATGGCTTCTACATTTATAATGGAGAGTCTCCAAAATCAGTAGACAAGAGATGGCAAAGAATAACTCAAGCACATAATTTTTATTTCACCGATCGGAAAAAAGTGGGTCTTCTTCCACAAGTGTGTGTGAAAAATATTCATACATCTTTAGCAACTATTCTCCAAGTTACTTGTAGAGTTATTAGCTGGACAAATTCTCTCTGCATTTTGGAGAGGAAGAGCTTTGCCTCTTAACTCACTGAAATGTGAATGAATGGAATATGTGTAATCTTTAATGTAAAAGTGTCTCTAATTCACAATTTGCTTTTATTTGTTAAATGTCTTGAAAGCATGGCTTGTTTTTTTCACCAGTCTACATGATTTTCTTCAAAATCTTTCTCTCCATACTTCTCTCAAAAGTTTGGGATTTTTTCTCATTCAATCAAGTTTTAAAGGCTCTAAAAACAATCAATACATGCAGAGGTGCTCACAGCTCACAATTCAATTGATTCTAAAACAATGTATAGCCAGGTATCTTTTATCCAAATCCATATGCAGTTAATTTCCATTCCCACCTCTTCCCGTTACACACTTTGCCTGTAACTGTGTCACATATTGTATCTAAAGACAGGTACTACAATTCAGACTTTGCTCATCATCAAGTTGCAGTGCATACCTTCCAATGTGTTTACATAAGAGAAAAGAAAAACAAATTAATTTCTTCTTAAGGGATCTCAATTAAATCAGAATTCTACAAACAGTGGTGACACTCCAGTATCCATATGTCATTTCATTCCTAAGGTGATACTGTTTCCTAATTGTATAACACTTCAGAAATATTGTTGACTTAGCTGAGTTTATCATTCTTTGCTGTGTCAAGTGAGCAAAGATGGGACCTTGCTTACAAACCTATTAACGTTAAAAGATTGCTGGATGCTAACTTGAAATGGTCCCAGTCCTGTTTCTACAGGGTTGGTATCCAGATTGCAAGAACTAGCATTACAGTTGACAGAGGTTGACAGTTACCTGTTTTCTCAAGAAAAAGGGCAACTGACAAAGTGTGTGGAGACTGAACTATGTTTTTTCCCCTAGAGTTTTCCTGACAGGTAAGGCTGAGACTTGCAGAAATGTCAGGAATATGCTGAAGGCCAGAGGATATAATTCCTATGGCTAAAAAGGCTCCTGGGTGTCAGTCCCATTCTTTTCACAGATATAACGTTATTTTCAAGACGTTTTTTTTTATATTTTGTTTCTAGTAAGGGGCAAAAATATCCGTGGAGATGTATGAAGAAATATTGGTAGTTGCTGTGATCTTCCTTTTGAGTAAAAAACCCCTTGTTAATCTGTGCAAATGCTGTATCTCAGGAGCTGAATTTTGTTTTAGTCTTCTCAACCATGATGCCAAGTAAGTTATGATCTTGCGATATTTAATTCTTACTCAGTTCTATATTTAATTAAATAATAGGATTTAAATTATGTAATCATGTTTTTTCAGACTGAATAATTTTTATTCATTCTATTTCAGTCTTGTTTTTTCCCACAACTCTATGCCCTTTCTTACTGACGTTAAGTATAAGGGTTCAATTCAAACTTGATTGCGAAAAATCCACATTAGTTAGCACCAAACTCACTTTCCTACTATGCTGTAGAGAAGCATCTTTCAAATAACCATGCATAGTCAGATAAACAAAGTCACATGCGATTTCTTTCCAGATGTATTTTTATGTACACTGGAAATTATTTTCAAAGTAGAAGTTCTTTGTTACATTTTATTCCCTTCATTTTGCCCGTTGAATGCCTCCAAATTTAAATAAACTTGTACAGTAACCTCTATCACATTATTTTTCATTCACTGAGGCTAGCTGTTTTGAATCTTTTTGGACATACTTTTGCATTCTTTTTCGTAACCCACAGTGAAAGAAACAGTAACTGTGAGTTTATAGATATCCTGAAGGTTATCTACTTGGTAGTATTTCCTACTTGTTTGAGAGTTGTGATGACATTTCCCTGAGCTCACTGGAATTTTCTGAGGGAAGTTCATGTAAATATAGTTCCTGCTTACAACAGTGGGATGCTTGAATAGGGCATTGGTTTTGACTTCAGTTGATATAGCAACAGGGGCTTGTGTCATCAAAAAATAACCAGTGTCCCCCAGGAAAAAAAAAAAGGAAGCATTTTGAACAAATCGGAAGACAAGCACAGTGGAAAGAGGCATAAAAGGATACGGGCTGTACTTGGTAAAGCCCTCTGTCAGACAGATCTTGTTGCAGACACAGAAACTGTATAAGTTTTTCAAGGACTTCCAGAGATTCTCTCAGCTAGAGACTCAAATCTTGTAGAGTCAGGTATCATCGTTGCCAGGGTAGAGAAAACTCTGTGGTCCTTATCTGTTCAGAAATATCTGGTCTCTGGTGATTTTAAAATTATTTAATTTACCAGTTCCAATACTTACAGCTTGGGAGAGGGAGTTTCAAATCTTCCTTGTGTTTTCTTGGAAAAGAAAACAGAACCAAGATTTTTACCCTTCCATAATACTGTCATCTTTATTTGGGTATGCAGAATATTAGTGTGTTTTTCATCTCTCCTGCAGAAATTGTTTTACTGAAATGAATATTAATTGAGACAGAGAAAATTGCTTTGTAGTCATTTTTTAGGGCACCTATGCGAAAAGTGAAAGCCTGGGCTCCTTTTCACATTTATTTAGTAATGACACTTTATGCAATACAGAGCTCATGCAGAATACCTTATAGCCCATTATCACTCAGCAGTGAAGTGGCAAACCTGAATTTCTGCTGTGAAGCAAGTAAGCAGACAAACATGAACTTAGGTCTCTTTTTGCAAGGTAACTGTCCCATCCTCTTCTCTGGGAGTGTGTTATTTCACATTTCTCTCTGTTGCTCATTTTAAATTAAAATTCCGCAAATCAAGTGTTTAACTCCTGTTACCTTTAGATGAGAAATTCTGAAAGATGCTACTTCCATGTTAAGTTAAAACTCATTTTTAGATTTTTTTATTTAAAGACCAAATAAGGAAAATAATCAAGCTGTTATGCAATCTATTGCTCATATCAAAAGGAAGAATGACGGTTATCTTGCAAACCAAAGATAGGTTTTATGTATAAGGAGACTAAGCAGGTTGTATGTAACCCAGCAGTATCACAGTGTAGAGGTCAGCTGTCATTTCAGCTGTATGTACCACTTAAAAGCTGTCCCAACGTCTTGACATTAAGGATCAGAATTTGAGAACTGTACTTGATTAGTTAATACACAGGTATTTTAGGCAATAAATGTCACTAGTATTGATATGTATTGTATATGATTACAAGCCTAAAGAACTGAAGGCTGTTGGCAAAGGATAAAGAAAGAGAAAATGAGTGGGTTTTCAAATCTTATATGGCATAGTTGAAAACAATTTGTGTTGTCCAGAAAACACTTAGTGTATTCCAGTAGTATTCCAATTATCGTAAAATATTTAATTAAAAGAAGTTAAAAGATTTTGTTTTACTTGTTTATATTAATACTGTAATGCTTTTTATTTTAGAAAGAGCTTAAAAATGAAAAATAAATGTTTGGGTTTTTTCTAAGCAGAAATCCAGGTAGGATATCCTCTAAAAGTAAAAGTAACTTATTTTTTTTTCAGAAATAAGCCCTTGTCACTGAAGAATTCCTTATGTTTTAACACTACTTCAAGAGAACTATGCATTTATATGCCTTTTTCCAACACCAGAAACATTTGTTAACGTTTTAGAATTAAGTGGTGCACTACTATACATGCGGAATTGAAGTCTGCATAGTCTGCTTGAGCACCTGAGCCATATGAGATATTGGTTTTACTTCAGGTGCAGCTGGTTCTTCATCAGCCTGCTGCAAAGTCAGGGCACAGAGGGGAGCAGGGCTGCTCCATGTGGGCAGCGAGCAAGGGGCCAGGATGCAGCTTATGGGGTCTATGCTTGGTGGGCAGAGCCATGGTGCTGAAGAGAGTATCCGTCACCCTGCTGGGGCTGGAGCATCAATTCTTAGTTGCCATATTATGGGATACGCTTCAAGATTTCTCTGGTGTGATGCATTATTTGTCAATAAGATTTATTCTACCTATCTGTTTGTGCAATCTATTTCCAGTTTTCTTACTTCACTACTAGTTCAGTTAGAGCTATTCTGGCTAAATTGCTGAACTTCTGGGACCTCAAGAAATAGTCTATATGGTCTCCTTCATCTCTAAAATACTGTTCAATTACTGCCTATTCAACCTCAATTTCTGCCTGTAGAGCAGCCACCTGAAACTTCTCTCTGCTCATTCTCCATATAGAGTTTAAACTGTAGTTGCATATTTTCTTAAAACAGAGAAAAGGAATCTTGATGGAGAAAAATGTATAAGAGCAAGAAATATAAATAAAGTATGTAAAATCTCTCTTGAGGAAAAAGGGACCAGACTGGAATGGAACGGTAGTGGAGGTGAGGGTAGATATAGATGTTCCTAATAGGTTACTAGAAAGGGCTACATACAACCCCTAGGAGAGTGCAAGTGAGGTGTGAAATGAGGGATAAGGTGCTGTAAGTAACACTTCTGGCATGGAAAGGAAGAAGTCTGTCGGGGACAAAACTGAAAAGGACCAGCAGTTCCCCTACTCATTTTTTCTGTAGAGTATTAACTGGATTTCTGTTACTGACAGAAAGAAACATGGCATGGAGAAATACAGCATCTGAAAGACGGTATTGTAGAGTAGGGCCTAAGGCAGGAAATATCCCTAAAGTCAAGCTGTTGTTGTCACCCTCCCCTCAGTGTATCTAGCACAGGTGTTTTGAGTTGGGCCACCTGAACAGGATACTCAGCAGATTGGGCACCTAATTTAAACAGACCCTCAAAAATCTTTGTAGGAGCTATGTTAGTGGGAAGGAAGATTTTTGTATTTGTTTGTCAAGCAGTGAGTTGACAACAACAACAACAAAAGAGAAGTTCTAAGTTCACAGAAAAGCATCATATAAGGTGAATCTGATGGCTCAAAAGAGTTAGTGGTGATAAAATTAAAGAAATGAGCTGACTTCTGAAGAATAATTAGTGAAAAAATTTGTGATATTGGTAAAGCATTGAAAAAATGGAGGTGAAGCTAGGAAAAACTTTATATATGGAGCTGGGATTTTTTTGCTTTGATAGTTGACTTTTCAGCTTATATGCTGATATGTTTGTGTGTATGTATCTGTGTCTTTCTAGCTCATAAAGGTAGTATGAGGCAGAACTGGAGTGCAAAATTGTCAATTTCAAAGGCATATTCTGAGGCATACCTATTTGAAATGTCACAACAAGTCTGAAGGTGTTTGGCTGTTACCTAATGCTAATAAGCAATGAACAGAAATATTTTAAAGCTTTGAATCAGTTTTGTAGGTAGATTAATGATTCAAATAACCCAACAATCTACAAGAAGAATGAGTGCTTCTATGGGCTCTTCTCAGTGGTTTTAATACTTACTTGAGGCTTTTTCAAGCCTCGGAAGATGAAGCTTTAGCTGAGGTAGAGGTTTTCGGAAAATATACATAAAGGCAGAACACAGAATCTTAAGGAACACTCCTTTCCTTTAGCCAAGGAGCTGATGTGGAAATCCCTCAGACACAAGTCTCCACACTTATTTTTGTGGTGGTAGATCACTAACTGAGGGTACTTATTTCTGAGAGGCCTAATTGCAAACTTTTATTGTGTTCCATTTTAGTGACATGTATATGTTTATCAGCAGAAATTTTGGTTTTACTAGATAGGTAAACATCTCTTGAATCACTGAGGATGAACAATGTACTCTAGTATCTTAACTTGGGATCCTCAAAAATCCAAGGTTTGGCACTGAAGTGGCCAGAACTCAAAAGCGGGATGAATATTCAAAATTGTCCTTTTGTAAGATTTTGGTGATACAGGTGTGTTTTTGAGGTAATAACAATACTGCTTTGTAATATAGGACATAAATGTAATGTACTGAACTATATAAATAGGGGAAAAAATATTCCTTTGTTCCTCCACTTAAAATAATTGGAATGCTATGTATTTTGCAACCTGCTTTTTAAAATTATTTTTCTCTGTTGCCCTAATTTAAAGCTTTCTAGCTGATGTATTTTGTCAGGGATCACCAAAGGAGACAGGATAATTGAGCTACTTTCTTGAGGGAGAGTTTTTCTTCCGCTAGGAATAAGCTTTACACCTTAGCTGAATTTGGTAGCTTTTGATGTATCTTTATGGTATTCATATAGAGATGTAACTGTGTAATTTCCTTTAATCTAACATAAAATATTAATATTGTGCACAACTTTCATCTTTACAATGTACTGGATTTATGATGAAAACTCAAGTGAAGAATTTGAATTCTGTGCTTGTTGCAGTACTACATGGATCTATGGTAAATCTGTTTCTGTTGCAGTTCAATATGGCATCATTGATTGACTGTGTCTAATTAACTGTAAACCAGTATTTTCATATTACTGACAAAATATAAAGAAATTAACCAATGCAGAGAAGTGTTGGGAATGAAAACCTTTTATGAATGACAAATGCAAGTGTTATAATGCTTACTTTACTGTAATTACTATAGCACATAAATATTTTTTTGTGGTGGAAAACTGTCTATAGAGACATATGCTCTGAGCTGTTTCTAAATGCTTTCTTTTATCAGATACAAACTAGTGAATTAATACTGAGTCTGTGAAGCTCTCTTCTTACTCCTTAACAGGTACAGGCTGACTAACTTCTGGTATTCAACTCAAGGTTAAAACTGTGACATCATTTACAGCTGGAATGTGTCAGTATTCCCAGAAGGGTTCTGAAAGTATGCTCTGCACTGTGTTGATGTCTCTTTACACGCACTTTAAAGAAAAATAATCTTTTCAATCTCCTCATGAGAGACTATATCATTTTCTCTGTCCCTTAATAAGACTTTTTGAATGTTAGTTTAATTAAAGTGGAGAGATTACTTAAGCACTGACTTTTGAAATTATTTTAATTAAAAATAAATGAAGATCATGGTTTATTTTAATAATTTGATTGCTACTGCTTATCACTGCATTTTTCTTATGACAGTCAAATATTAGTAGCAATTTTCTCTTGACACTGAAGATGATGTATAAAATCCCTGGAGTATTTAAAACAAGAGAAGGCTACCAGCACATACCAGTACCATGGAAACCAATATTTACTCTGATATATCAAAAATAACCTGGCATCTGGATTTGTCAGTGGTTTTGCATTTATATAGGGAAACGTGCAGTCATCATAGGATGACACTACAATGAAAAAAAAACCAGAATCAAATCAAAGAGAATACCATGTCATTAGATAGAAGCAGCGAAGAGTTGTTGCTAAACTTGCAGTATATGATATTTAGTATGGCATTTGGTACAGTTGTGAACGTGTTACTGCTGGATGAATCCCTACAGTCAACATCATAGCAGTGTGTGCTGCTTCAGGAACCAACAAAGGAATCCTCTTCTGTGCCCCTTTCTTCTAAAAACACTATGAAGAGTGATCAGTTCTCAGTGAGCTGGGTAGAGGAAAGAGGGGTTTGGGTTTTTTCGCACACCTGAGGAGAGATGTGCTATCTAACCCATGAAACTACTTGGTTATTGAAGGTTTACCCCTGTGGCTAACCAGTTGCCATTCTGACCAATATATTTCTACAAAGATGGAAAGCACAGCTAAAGATGAGACTGATGTAGCTGTAATTTACAGAGAAAAGGAGAACTTGCACCATTCACCCCGAAAAAGTCTCTATATAGATCATTTTTACTGGGTTTTTAATTCAGCTGTAGTAGGTGCAAATAGCACTCGGAGAAGTAGTTGAACTTCAGGCATCTGCTTAAAAGAACAGGAATACAATTTTTTTTAAACTGCATGTGATGACAACAAAACTCAAATTTTGAAAACTGTCTCCCTTTGAGTAGTTTCATAAAGTATTCACTGGAAAGCCATTTTGATTAATAACAGGTTAAATCACGACTACTTTGGCTTTGCCTATTTGTTGTAGGTGTGCTACAATAAATGGTGGGTGCAGGGGGCAATAAATATTTGAATCATAGTTGCGATTATGCATGTTAATTTTTATTCAAAACGAGTACTGTAAACTGTTTTGGGTTTTGTGAGCATTTGCTTCTTTACTGCTATTTGCACATATCTGGCTAGTTTAAGATGGTGGCAGAAGCATAAAATAGGTCAACAGTTGTAGCAATTTTCTATTTGTTAATGGCATAGGATATGACTTACTGAAATGAGTATTCAAAAAAAAGGCACAATATGAAAGAGAAATCAGTTGCTCTAAATGTGTCCAATATAGCCTCAAACTCACAAGATGGAGTCTAAGATCAAGTAGTCTGATTTTTTCTCGGCCCCAGGTGCCGGTTAAGTAAAAAGGTCTTGCTTTTCTATGCAACATGTGCACAGTATAAGTCATACATGGAGAAGGGCTGAAAACCTTATCTTAAATGTTTTTGTCCATGGAATACTCTGGCAACAAGATCACTTCTTATGAAAATGAAGAAGCACATCCTGGTAGTTGCTTTCTGATAGCTAACTACATCAGAGCTATGCCCATTTAAAACTTAAGATAATGGAAACACAATTTTGTTAAGACATGTTGACGTTGACCAGCGCTATAAAGCGTAGTCCCTTTCTTGTCTGACTGTGTAAGGTAAGAATGTTTCAGTATAAACAGGAAATCATGTTTTCTGAAATTTCAACAAAGTAAAAGCTTGCTCCATCTGGTAACATACAATGTTATCTGCAGTATTATCGAACATCTACGGAGATCATCATACAGGGATGTGATTTAGGTGACGCTTAACTGGCGGGACCTCTGAAATTAGACACCAAATCAATGAATTTCACGCAAATGATTGACTTTGTTATAAAGCAAGTAATAAGTTTTCTGAATGATTGACGTTTCAGAGATTCATGGCTGTAGTCGAAATTCTGTCATGATATGAAATTTCACCTCTTGGTTTTGTTTTTTTTTTTTCAACTTGAACTAAATGCATGTGTTTAAATTGCAAGTCTTACGTATTTCTTGAGTCTGTGTGTATAATATGAAACAAAAAAATATATTGAAGCTGTGTGTTGAAGTAGCAGTGAAAAATCAAGTGGCTTGATTTTGATGTGCCTGAAGCAACTACAGGTTTAGTACAAAGCTGTGTTTAAAAGTGACTAAAGTAGTATTAATGGTTTTGGCCTAATATGAAAACTAGGGATATGCTAGTGATTATTCTGTGCTCAGACTACATCATCACTCCAATAGTGTGTATCTTTATCAAAGTTTCCTGTACTTAAGAAAAAAAAAAAGAAAGAGGGGGTGAAGGAGGAGGAAAGAACTGTCAGGTAGATCATGTCATCCTGAGTTTAGAATAGTCAAACTGAATTTCTTCTTTAAATTTAATAGTTTGCAAAGTCTTTAAAACAGACCATAGTTACAAAAAATTGTTTTAGACAAAGCTAAAAAGATAATTCTAAATCTCTTGTGAATGTCATCCAGGCTTTGATATTTTTTAGCTTCTGAACAAGTAAACATTTGAATATATTGTCTAAGTGATGAAACAGTTCTAAAAAAGTGAAATTATATTTGCTCTCTGACTTCACAATATTAAAGCTGAAATGAGCATAAAACTTCATACAAATACAGTGATTTCAATATCAAAAAGCTTTCTTTAACTTGCTTATGCATTGTATGAAGTGCCATAGCTTTAACATACTCTGCACCTTGAACTCTAACTCCTGCATCTTATTAATTATGTATTTATCAGTGATGATCCACCTGCTGTCTTTTGACATTGCTAAACTCCTAGGTAGGACTGTGTCTTTTTTTTTAATGTCTCTTTGTAAATCCTGTGAAATGTGGGGGTGGAGGAAAAAAATCACAAGGTCTTAAATTTAGCGAGTCATTGGCAACTGTTGTTGCTAAAATAAATTTCTTGCTGCTCCTTGTGTACGGTCTGGGATTAGGTGCAGGTCCCAGGCCTTCAGGGCTGTTGAGGTAGAGCTCTATGGAATAAATAGAGGATATAACAAAGTAAGCATCAGGATGACAGCTCAACAAAATTGTTAATGAAAGCCTTTTTCACAGAAGGCTAACAAGTGAAAGGCCTGCTTGTGATGACATGAATGAAAATGCCTTGGAGTTTAAGTCTGTCTTTGAGTTTTCCCTGGTCTGCTCAGTCAGGCACTCTAAAAACTTTTCCAAGAGAAGTGAGTGGGACTGTAGGAATTTGTCTGTCATGCTGCTCTGAGTGACAGGAGTTCTTGCCTTACAAATGAGTGGAAGAACTGATTTCCATTTCTCCTATAAAATGCACAGTATTGTCATCCCCCCATCATCATCGTGTTTTGGTGGGGTGTCTTTTTTTTTCCCTTGGCAGTATTTAATTATCTCAGAAAGGTGTTCTTTGAAAAAAGTAGATATATCAGAAATTCTCAGTGATGTAACAAACTATCTGTGAAGAGTGGAATAAAATACAGAACAAAGATTGTCATGTGAGGTTAGGTTAGTTGTTTCGTAGGTTTCTTGGACGGTCTGTCTGTCAACTGAGTTGCTAGTGTTGCATATGGGGATTTTTCCCAAAAGCAGATGGAGGGGTACGAATTCAGTCTGAGTTCCAAGCTTTAGGCATCCTGACATCGAAAAACTGTTCTTTTCTAAACTTCAGCACAAATTTATCCTTTACCTGTCTTGTTCGCTAATCTTTTTTTTTCAAATTATATTGCCAAAGCATTGAGGGGGGGATTTTTCAGGAAAAAAGTGATGCAGTAATGTGACGCAGTAAAGTGACGCAGTAATGCAGATCACTTAGAAGTGTTTAGTGCTGGGAATGCTTGTGTCCAAATTTGATTTGAGAAATATTTTGAAGCTTATCTGACCAATAGCCATAAACTGCTTAGTCTGAGTTTCTAATAGGAGTAGTTACTCATGCGTCTTAATACCAAAACATTGAAATAATGTTATCACTGAGTGATAAAGTATTAGAAAACATTTATTTTTATGGGCATTTAAAATGTGGCTGAATGAGATTCATAAATTGTTTGCTAAGCTTCAATCCTCTCTTCCATTTATTGATTCTTAATATCTATGCTTTTCATAGCCTGCAGGTTTGCCTTTAGAATAAATGAAGGAAATGTCTCATTCAAGACAAAAGGATGGTACTTGTGACTACAAAGCTTTCTCAGCATGTTTCCTATGTAGTCAGAACTATTCTCGTCTTTCTTCATAGTGACTTAACTCTGTGACAACTATTTAGATCAACTAATTAGTTGCTGGACAAATGGAATAACAGTCTGGCAGAGAACTTTTTCTTTATGTGCTGCATATGTGAGTGTGTATATATGTGTCTGTCTCTCTTCTTAAGAAGAATAGTTTGGATGAACAAAGGGGGAGAGAAAATGTAGTGTGAATGATGGTCTGTCTGCAGTCAAAAACTTGCTCTGGATTCTGATTTCATTACTTCAGCAACAGCAAAGTAGAGGAAAGAATAAATACGATGTGTAGTGTCCTATCCTGCCATGAAGAACAACTTCTGTCTAGATATTTAGATATTTTAGACCTCAGCTCTGCAAAATACTAAAATACATAGCATTCTCAGTGGAAATATACTAAAATGAATAGTACTACGCTATTGAAATAAGTCTGGTAGGAGTGTGGGATAAAAGGGTTGTAGTAGTGGTGGGAGGAGCCAATTTAAATTACTGGGTGGAACAAATCTCTAAAAACCCAAAAACATCTGTATGTTCGAAGATGCTTGTTAAATTTTGTCGCAAAATAGTACTACTTCCAGTCAGATAAGCTTATATATTCCTTTTGCCTCTATTGTCAATATTTAGCCATAGAAAAAATAAATAGCTTATGAAAAAAATAGGTAGGTTCATTTGATCTTTGCAATGGGTACTTTAAATAAGATCTTGATGCAAACTCATTTGTTTTGGAAGCTGACGCAAATGAGTTTATTAGAACAGCAGTACCACTTCTGTCCTTGCTGTAATTCAGCCAAAAGTAGCAAGTTATTACAAAGTAATGAGTAACGCCAACACTGAGTTCTGGGTCTTGGTAGACTGGTATTTCAACAAGACCTAGAAATCCAACAGGAAAAACAATATTTTTTTTTTTTAGTTGAAGAGGACTTTTAAACTGAGAGTGTATTTTCACTTTCTAGCCTCTGTCACCTAAGCATTTTTAGCTAAATTCCTGTGCTTGATGAGCTAAGGAGGTTTGAGGAGCTGGCTTTTCCAGTACTAATAACTGAAAATAACTTGTTTTGACTCTCCAAATATACTGGAAGTATTTAGTAATCTGTGCAGGTTTGAAAGTTGACAGAGGACAATTTCTGCTTGTGTGAGATTTATAGCATAGGGGTAGAGATACTGTGATGTCATTGGGGGTGAGGGGAGGGAAAGAAAAATGGTCCTGTATTACTGACATAGACATTTTGTGTTCATATCCTACTGTTGCACAGGTAATATGTTTTTGAAGAACAGTAAGCTTATTTTGAATTTTCTTTTTGGGTGAGAGACTAGCAATATAGCCACATTTACACAGAAACCATTCTTTTTAGCTGTGTGGTTTTATTACTCTGGGCAAGGGCGTGGGGTGGGGGGAATCAAAATGGTTTTGAAACACTTTTTTAATTGTAAGTATCATAATACACTCTGAAAAATGTCACCAAGACTTTAAAGTGGGAGGGAGAAGGTAAGAGGTAATAACTTTTGATAGGTGAGAATAAAAGTGACTTAACCTCCTAATTAAGGTTATTTATTTAAATGTAAAGTTTCCTGACACAACTTAGTGAATCAAATGCTTCTGGCTTGTTGAGAGTAATATCTCAGACCTCCAGGCTATGATCTATCGGGTAAGGTTGGTGTCCCTAACATCAGAGTTTCTGCTTAGCAGCTCAATTCTTGCAAGTAGATACTGAATTGAAGTTGTCAAAGAACTTTGTTTTTCTAGGAGCAGTGATTACTGCAATGGAAATACTTTTTACAAAGAATAAATAGTTTGTTTTAGATAAAGACATAGAAAAGATGTAGCTGGATAAGCAAATGTTTTGTCAACCTACGTTTGTGGATAAGAAGCAAGTTCAGTTTCTTAGCTCTGTTACTTTTCCATATGTACCATTTTCATGAATTGAAAGAATGACCCCACTCCTGAGTCTGACTGATCTTGTATTGCCATTTTTACAGTCTAATGGTGTTTTGAAGTTTTGGTTCAAATAACTGTAATTTAAATTTGCTGTCTTGATACTTTTCCCCCTTCCCATTCTTCTTGCAGAACGTGTTGAGATTTGTCTATAGAAATTCTCTCAAAATCTATACTACCAATCGCTTATTTCAAGAAACTTGGTTACAGTGCCTAGTACAATGAAGCAGTCCCTCTAAATATTCAATCATATATGATGTCCAACATGTTTCATCCTTTTTAAAGGCTCTATGACTTTCATATCTATTACAGGATAAGGTCAGATAGTTTTGTAGGGACAAACTCTGCAATTGCAGAGACTCTTGTGGCTTAGATTGTCTTACAGAGCTGAATAATGCAGTCAGTTTCATATTTCTTCGTTAGAGTGATATATACATATTTCCAGGCAGTTCCTTGCTGATGATCAGGTTTTGTACTCCAAAACCTTTTTCGAAGCAACTAATACTAATAGCATCTCCATTTGACTTGAGTATATTGGATTAGCATCTTACAGGGAACTGGAAATATGGAAAGGAAAGCTTTTTTTTTCCAGTGAAAGAGAGCCTTTAATTACAGGCATTGCATGATAATCAGCCTTGTTTGATAATGAAGTTGATGGGTGCATTGAAATTTAAACACTTCAGGTCTTTTTGGAGATGTGTCTTAAGGTACTGGGATCAGTAGATTAGGCTATTAAGCAGCTTCTCTTGGTCTTTTGATTAGAGCTATCATTGATCCTGTAGTTTTGCAGTGAAGAATTAACTTTCTTTTAAAAGATGAGGCACTGCTGGAGAAAGTCCAGTGAAGGGCTATGTAGATGATGAGGGGACTGGAGCATCTCTCCTATGAGGAAAGGGTGAAGGAGCTGGGCTTGTTTAGCTGCTTATAAATATCTTAAGGGTGAGTGTCAAGAGGGTGGGGCCAGAACTTTTTTCAGTGGTGCCCAGTGACAGGACAAGGGGAAACAAGCACAAACTGAAGCATGGGAAGTTCCAGCTGAACATGAGGAAGAATTTGTTTACTTTGAGGGGACAGAGCACTGAAACAGGCTGCCCAGAGGGGTGGTGGCGTCTCCTTCTCTGGATATATTCAAGACCTGCCAGGACAAAGTCCTGTACAGCCTGCTCTGGGTGACCCTGCTTTGGCAGGGAGATTGGGCTAGATGATCCTCAGAGGTCCCTTCCAACCCCTACTGTTCTGTGATTTCTGTGTAGCCGCTTTTTAGTATGCTTGTTTCTTAGACAATGAATCATAAAAACAAAACCAACAAGAATGCAAGCCTAGAAAACCAAACAACGTTTTGCTTCCTGACATGCTTCAGAATTGTATGAGGTACACTTCTTTATTAGTATTCTCAATTCCTACTGTGTTTTTAATCTAATTATAGTGTTCTGCTTTGAACCTAGATATACTCTTACACAAGAAGACATTATCTCTTCTCCATAAATGTGTGTTTTAGCTGTGTAGTAATTATCTCTTCTTATATAGAAGACCTCTCCATCATTTTGTGTTTGAACTTTTTATTTTTACAAGCATTGAAAGAGTACAGGCCACACTTTTCATATATAAAGAACAATCAGTCTGTGACTTGTAATAGATACTTATAGAACAGAAAATAAAGAAAAAATAAGGAATTGTAAAATCTCTTGTGAATAGCCTGCAGCTGAATGGAAGAGATTTTTAGTCTTTGTCGATGGAGGACGGTGTTTATAAGCAAAAATTTTCAACAGGGGAGGCATAAACCAGGAAGTCATGACTAAATTAAATTTGAATCCAGGTGTCTGAATTCATGGTGGGACCTAACTTCCTCGTAGTATTAATAGGAATAAACCAGCAAAACTCTGAAGTTAATGCTTGAAAGAATAGCCTCTCTGTATTTCACAGGAATCTTTCCTAAAGTTATTGTTCAATGTTTCCTGTTACTGTCTGTTTTCATGAACTGTTTGGAAGAGTAAGAACACGTCAAGAACCAACAGAGAAGAAATAAAGTTGGAAAAAAGTTGTCCTAAGAATTAAGAGAAATATAGGATAAGGCTAAAATATTTGTCAGCTTAGAAATGCAAGAAGACTGGTATTTGGAAGATGTCACTCTATCTATTGACTTTTTTGCATGTTCTTGTTTATTTCAATCTACTCTTATGAACAATATCTGCATTGCATAGGAAAGGCATACATTGATTGGTCTGTCCCTTCAGAATGATGTATAATTGTATTATGGAGTGGAGTGTTGGAATGTGGTGGTTTATAATGTCTGGGGTTATAAGCTGTGGTGAAGACTACTGCAGGAAATAGACTGTGGATGTTAAACTTTGATGTCAACAGGGGACAGACAAAAGCAAGAAAAATGCAGCAAAGGCTATGGTCTCTCTCCTACACCCATTATGTGGCACCATCAACACACCAAAGTTGCATGTGAAATTTGTAGGTCTTGTTTTGAATTTTAAAATAAGCTTTAGTTGTAGTGGTTAGAATTTTGACAGCACAAGTTCAACTCTAAAATCTGTCTAGCATTATTTTTTTTTTCAGGAAACTCCAGATAATGTTTAATCACTAAAGATTTATCCCAAAAAATGCAAGACTGTAGAGAGAGTGGATTTGTAGTCACGAATTTCCTTCCCTTCCTCCCTCAACTCTATAATCAGCAATTCTCTTCAGTTATCTTTGTTACTTTTGGGATCTCTTATTCTTCTCTGAGACATTTTGATGAATTATCTGTCTGAAGTTCAAAGTTTCTATCTTAACTCCAATTTATCCATATTGCAAGGTTTTAGGAATAGCAGTAGATGAATAGTGATCTTTCAGACAATTTTAAAATGTTCAGTGTGTTCACCCTTTCCCCGCAACAGGAATTTTTTTGAAAGCTTTATTTAACCTTGTGGAAAAAAAAAATCACCACCAAGAAACCCCAAACAAAATCTCCACAACTTCCAGTGAGTTTCTGGCACTTATAAAAAAAACACCAGAAGTTTAGTGTGAGTTTCCCTCAGCTGAGGTAAGTGCTGTTACAGAAGAATCTATGTTTGTCAGTCCTCATAAAGAAACACTTGCTATACTAGTCTTGAGCTGAACATCCGTCCTATACCAGGCAAACACTGTATTTCCGCAAAGCTTTTATTTTATCAGTAGGTCATTTCTGACTTGACTTGCTGTCCTCGGAGCTCTTCATTACCTACCTGGCTAATGAGGTGTGGTAAACATTATGTCATTTTTTTCAAGGATATGGTATTTGTGCTGTCCAGGAATTTTGGGTTTCTGAAGCACTTGCAGCTTTTAGCATGATAAAGAAACCTCTGTGGAAGATGTCAAATTTAA
The DNA here is from genome assembly GCF_030867145.1 of Opisthocomus hoazin. Lineage (NCBI taxonomy): Eukaryota > Metazoa > Chordata > Aves > Opisthocomiformes > Opisthocomidae > Opisthocomus > Opisthocomus hoazin. The sequence goes on along the minus strand of NC_134418.1, from coordinate 41,252,615 downwards.
ACAGAAAGTGTTTAGTATTTGGTCACTTGCCAAAATACCAGACTTGTTTGGCAATCCTGTTCAGTAATGAAGAAAGGAGAAAATGAAACTGCTATTGGTGCAAGGGTGTATTTGTGCTAGTATTGAATGTAATGGTGTGGGGAAAGAGTATAACAGTTGCTTATAGCATATCAACTACAGTTTTTTTATGAAAGAGATCATAGTCTTCTTTAAGAATTATTTACACCATGAGGGAAGTAAAGAGTAGATACCACATGAAGCAGTTGACCTGATTGCTAATTCTGTTGTCAAGGTAGATTCTCTTTTATACCCTGCATTAATTGGAAATTCACTAGCTTTCTGTAAACTCTTGACTATAAGCCTATGTAGAGTGGTATTAAAGACATGTTCCTGTAAACACAGTTAATTTTTCAAGTTGAATGTACCCTTCTTGAATGTCTTGATGCCGTAAAAAGAGGGAATTGAGGACTCAATAGTTGGAAGACTATTAAGCAGGTATTCTTTATTATGGCGCCGGGCACACGGGGGATCTCTCCTCCAAATGTGCGCACTGAAGAAACACAGTTACTAGGTATTTATGCTACGTTAACATACATATTAATTACATTTCCAAGAAATGCTTATCATAATAATGGTTTTTCATTGGTAGGTTTTAATGTCCTTCCATCGCTGGGGGTCTTGAGATAATCTTGCAGCCTCCTTTTCTCTGTAGTTTGTATACTTGTTCTCCCAAGGCCTAAAGGGCTTATTCAGGAGTCCCTTATCTTACAACCCTCCCAATTATTCACAAGGAACCAAGACTTGTTTTAGTTGTGCAATGATCCTGACTACCCGAAGTGATAACATCCCCTACATGTTACATTTGTTACATTCACAGTTATCAGTCTACATGTCCTAATTTTTGGTTCTACCTAAAGATTTGCAGCAAAGAAATTGATGGGACTTTCATGGTCCAGGTCATAAAGATCAGTCCCTTTCATTCTGATGCCTAGCTTGCTTCACCCAAAGAAATATGTAGTTTGGATGACTTTTCAGTTCCTTCTGACTAGTCTACTTCTTTCCACATGGTAGAGAATCTGCCCTTTATTCAGCACATCTGTATAGGGTGAAAACCAAAGCATGTAAGAATTAACCTAATCCTAGGGTAGAATGTTGCAGGTGGTCATCAAGGCCTAAGTAGAAATAAACCATAAAAGCTGATGGACTTCTCATTTCCTGGTGCATTAGATTCTGGGAACTGACTGGTGTGACCTGAGCACTTTCTTACACATATACCTAACATGCAGTATGTAGCTCTAGGAAGCGGAAGATACAAGACAGGATGTTACTAATGAGCACAAACAGTGGGTCTTTGTGATGCATATGCAAAGACTGTGTCAGAGATGTCTGTGGCATTCTTTCTGCAGCTCACTTTCCTACAGAAGATGTCTTCCTGCTGTATTTAGAACTCTGTTTTTTAAAATAATACTGAAATGTCTTTGCGGTTTTTAATATTACTTGCTTTTAAAGAGATCTATATATCATTCTAAATTACCACACTTTTAAGTGTTAGTGGCTGCATGGGGAAAAATGAAGACAAGTATTTTCTTTGCCTTGAACTTGATTATTAAAATGTGTTCATAAGATTGAGCTAGGGAATTTGAGTACAGTGTCACCGCTGACTTTAGTCCAGACTTTTTCAGTGGGAACTCATGATACTAGCTTTTACATTAAACACTGACACAAACATTTACAAGTCTTTGGAAGATTGGTTTTAAGTTGTATATTAACATTAACAATTATAAGTTAAGAAATCAGCTTTACTGGCATCTCTTATACCTGAATACTGATAAAATATGATGCAGATGGTCATGTGTCTCTCTAGCGCATGATAATTCCGTTAATAAACTTTGCTTTCTGATGAAATATCAGTTTAACATAATTTTTGAACCAGAAAAGAACTTTATCTTGTCTGTTAATCATAGGCCAGGAGTTGTACTCAACAGCAAGTATGTTGAAGATATGATTCTCTGAATGATTGTGTGACTGCCCATGAATTCTGCTTGTTCAAACAGTCAAAACTGAATGAAACAAGTCTTGCAGAAATTAGTAGAGTAGGTGTGACTTCTGTAGACTCTTTTTTGTGGGGGAAGAAAGTTCTCTGAAGATTCAAGAAGGGATTGTAATAAACTAAACTTGTGCTTAGCTGAAGCTGATGGTAACATTGCTTTCTTCACTGACTGCAGAGTGGGATTAATTTGCCAGTCTGAAGTAAATTAGCTTGTTGAGACATAATGGGTAATGCTCTTATGACCTGGGAAGAACCAGCTCAACTTGTTGTTCTTCTGTGCACAAGGTGCTCAGGTGGTTTCATGAAGCTACAGGCTGACAGAGTAATAATTTATGCTACAACTTGGTATTTGCTTTCTCATGCTATGTGTGATACAGTTTAGAATACAAAATTAGGAACTATTTTCCTGAGTACTCATTACGCTGTTACAAAAGCATGAAAAACACATGGTTTCTACTTACTGAATGTAAGAATTACTTTTAATATCTTAAATACTGCATCGTTTATTAATATTTTAAGTATATAATCAGCAAAATAACAACTGGAAAGCTATTCTGTGATTAAATAGAAAGTTATATGTCTGATGAAATATATGAAATCATGTGCATCTATTTCACTAATTCATTATATGTTTATTAAACACATAACCATCTCCCTGCAGTTTTAATATCCAGATTAAAAAATAAATTTCTGCTGTGACCAGTACTTCCAAACATTTTTGTTGTTAATTCTTTGTAGTATGTTGCTAAAAGCATGTTTTACAGAACCTTTGTAGCTCTTAACAACAGCACCCTGTAGGTGATACTTTAGTAAAAGTAATTACTGTGCTAGGGAGTCCCTGGACGTACTTTATATTTAATATGCTAGAAATCTAGGAAACAATCTTAAACTGTTTCAAAAGGCATCTGTGAAAGAAATGCATTTATTACTACTTTCTGGTTCTGTCTTCACTGCTTAAATTAATTTTCTTCAATTATGCATATTTAAGCAAGACTCCTAACTTTGCTATAAAGCTTTATCTCTGCTCTCTTTTAACAGTGTGTGGGCCAGAGCACAATAAGTGGTTTTCAGCGAGAACAAGCTCTTAGAATATCTATCTGCTTATATGCTTGTGCTAACTTGCTAACCAGCCAGCAGATGTGAGTTTGGCTCCCTTTTTTTTTTTTTTTGTGCTAGCATGGGCTGTGAGAATGCATTGTGCTTTTGCTTCAACAGCCATTCTCCATGCTACTGTGTGTGGGTTTTTTTGTTTTGTTTGGGCATTATACATGTTAACGCTGTGAAAGAATGATCTCACTATAGGCATATGCAAACAAGACTAGCTATAATTCAAAATACTTGTTAACACAGATTTCTACTATTTAAAAACTGAATGTTCTTCAGTATTACAGAGTTGTACATATTTCAGCTAATTTTTAAATGACTTGTGAACTGTTCTTTTGGACTGTTGCTATGAAGATATTTGTCTGACCAAAACCATTCAGATATGAAAAAAAAACCCAAGCAAACCAAAAGCAATGAAACTTTACTTATAACACTCATTTTTGAAATTCACCAGAATTAGGCTTAATTTTTCATATTTTCATATTAACCCTATATGGAAGTTATGCACTGACTTTTTGGATGAAACTAATCTCAGCAGTTATCTGTACATTTGCTCTCTTTGTCCCTACTGTTAAGAGGCTGAATCTTCCTTTTTCCAAAAAGGCACTAAAACAGCACATTCTGCTTGTTAACAGTTTGTGTGAAACTCAAAAGTCCTTCAAGAATGTAGAGGTAATAGTCAGTGTTCTCTGGAAAACTATTATATAATTATGACAGTTTTTCATGATGACTTGTAATTTTTGTTGCCAAAAGCTTGTATGCTTGTTATAGAACCCTTGAGTCAAATGTATTCAGAATAAATGTATTCAGGATGTATTCAGAGTAAACAAGAATGTGGTAAAACAAAAAATTAAGTTTTTTCTAATGCTCAAATAATGGCTTGAAAGATAGTTATCTTTTTCTAGTTTCTTGTAAAATAAATACCATTCTTCATCTGAATTTGGTGTTTTCCACTTTGGTCATTAGTGTTCTGCAGTTCTGTTTGGGTAATCTGTCATAAGCAGATCTAAGTATCACTGTGAAAACCATCTAGTTGCTTAAAGTTAGCTTTTTATTCGCAGAAGAGCAATTAAGTGTTCTGCTGAGCATAATGTTGTGGAGAGCAGGTGACCCCTTCCCACCCCCTTGAATAATCAGGTCTGTGAATAACATGTTATGACTCGTCTTCAATGTGCCTTGCTTTGAGCTCACTCCTGGAGAGAATATAAAGTGAGTTTAACAGGGGTTGTCATCCCCCAATGGAGTTGCATCATGTCATGATATAGGATAAAATGCATTCTTCCTGGGAGCGGAATCAAGGAGAAATAAATCTGTGGGTGTTTTAAAGCAATGAATAGAACCAACCTGCTTATTACGATTTTCAACACTTCTGATGAACCATATCTTCACAGGGTGGGTGTGAAAAAGGTATTTTTCTAAAAGATATGGAGAACAAGTATCTTAATCCTACGTGGTGTTTTTTTGTTCATGTCCATTTCCAAGTGCAAACCTAACAGTAGAGAAAGTAATTTATGTATCACCTACTGATCCTTGAATTTCAGCAGATGGTGCAATGAACTAATAGATCTTTTCAAATTGCTGGTAAACTTGGATTTAGGTCTAAACCAATGTGGATTCCTGTTTTGTATGCTGTTAGAAAATTACTGAGTTCTGTAGGCCAGACAAAATTGTTGTGTATCCAAACTCATTGTTAATATTGTCTGTCAAAAAAACCCCTGTGTTTTTACTTGCATTAAAATTCAGATGTGGGGAGGGAAGAGAAAATGAAAACTTAAAACCTGCCTTTTGTTAGAAAAACTATTTTTGGTTCATACTAAAGTCGATGAATCACAGAATCACAGAATGTTTGGGGTTGGAAGGGACCTCTGAGGATCATCTAGTCGAACCCCCCTGCCGAAGCAGGGTCACCTAGAGCAGGCTGCACAGGACCTTGTCCAGGCAGGTCTTGAATATCTCCAGAGAAGGAGACTCCACAACCTCCCTGGGCAGCCTGCTCCAGTGCTCTGTCACCCTCAGAGTGAAGAAGTTCTTCCTCATGTTCAGATGGAACTTCCCATGCTTCAATATGTGCCCGTTGCCCCTTGTCCTGTCGCTGGGCACCGCTGAAAAGAGTCTGGCCCCATTCTCCTGATACCCACCCTTAAGATATTTATAAGCATTTATAAGGTCCCCTTGTAGCCTTCTCTTCTTCAGGCTAAACAAGCCCAGCTCCCTCAGCCTTTCCTCGTGGGAGAGATGCTCCATTCCCCTCACCATCCTTGTAGCCCTCCGCTGGACTCTCTCCAGTAGCTCCTCATCTTTCTTGAAGTGGGGAGCCCAGAACTGGACACAGTACTGCAGATGGGGCCTCACCAGGGCAGAGTAGAGGGGGAGGAGAACCTCCCTTGTCCTGCTGGCCACACTCTTCTTGAGGCACCCCAGGATGCCATTGGCCTTCTTGGCAGCCAGGGCACACTGCTGGCTCATGGTCAACCTGTCATCCACCAGGACACCCATGTCCCTCTCCACACAGCTGCAGTCCAGCAGGTCTGCCCCAAGCCTGTACTAATGCATGGGGTTGTTCCTCCCCAGGTGCAGGACCCTGCACTTGCCCTTGTTGTACCTCATCAGGTTCCTCTCTGCCCAACTTTCCAGCCTGTCCAGGTCACGCTGAATGGCAGCACAGCCTTCTTGTTTATCCACTACTCCTCCCAGTTTGGTGTCATCAGCAAACTTGCTGAGGGTACGTTCTAACTCTTCATCCAGGTCATTGATGAAGAAGTTGAACAAGACTGGGCCCAGTACTGACCCCTGGGGGACACCACTAGTTACCAGCGTCCAACTAGACTCAGCACCGCTGATGACAACCCTCTGAGTTCTGCCATTCAGCCAGTTCTCAATCCACCTCACTGACCACTCTTCCAGCCCACACTTCCTGAGCTTCCCTAGGAGGATGTTATGGGAGACCGTGTCAAAAACCTTGCTGAAGACAAGGTAGACCACATCCAGTGCTCTCCCGTCATCTACCCAGCCAGTCATGCCATTGTAGAAAGCTATCAGATTGGTCAGGCATGATTTCCCCTTGGTGAATCCATGCTGACTACTCCTGATAACCTTCTTTTCCTCCACTTGCTTGATGATGACCTCCAGGATTAGCTGCTCCATCACCTTTCCCGGGATGGAGGTGAGGCTGACCGGCCTGTAGTTCCCTGGGTCCTCCTTCTTGCCCTTTTTGAATACTGGAGTGAAGAACTGATCTGCAGTCCTACACTAAAGTTGCTTTACTTTCTGACTAACCACGACTATTACACACACTATGTTCTCTTTGGTTCACAAGAAACAGGTTTTAAATAAAAAAACAAAAACGTAACAGTTATAGGTTTGCCCATTTTTGTTGTTTTGTTTAGTTTGTAGATATTTAATATTTTTTATGAAACCCTGCAGACTTTCTTTTTGGAGAAACATAGTATTTCTACAGATACTTCTAAAAGTAGGTCCTTTCTGTGTTGTTCTGGACTGTAAGCTGAATATTTCTGAAATAAGTCTACTTCTGTAGCAAGAAACTATAAATAGAAGCTAAGTAGTGTGACATTTCTGGGGCCTGCTTATTCAGGTCTTGCCATATTTGCAGTGTAGCACAGCATAGATTTTTTTTTTTCCTCTGCCATTGGACTACTTGGAATATACTGCTTGTATTTAGGACCTTGCATTAGTGAAACGGGTGTACAGTAATTTGTCTTGAATTATAAATAACCATTTCACTTCTCATAGTCAAATGACTGTAAACTTTATGTAAAATTTGTAACATGAAAAGTCAACTTGACCAGTAGTACTAAGGGGACTGGTAAGACAAACCTGTGCTTAGTTCCTTGCTTGTCTTGTTCCCACCATCTCAAAACCACAGTTCCGATACAGAACATTACCAGTTTCTCCTTTTTTCATCAGTATTTTTACTACCCGGTGACTGGATCAACATAAATTTTTTGCTTAAATAGTTATAAAGTAGAAAGGGCTTTGTAAAAGGTTGCATAAACGATCTCCTCACATGAAACTGTAAAGTGTAAGAATTCCACTTTATACTTGGTGACCATGAACGTGTGTTGCTAAGGGATATGCATAGGCCTTTTTCCTTACCCTCTGATTTTATTCTGGTTTTTTTTTTTCTGGTTTATATCCTGTTGCAGAAGTAGTTGATGTTATTTTCTATGCTGACTAATCTAGATTCATATTGGGAAACTCTTGATACTTATCTGGTCGCAAACTGGATATTTTTAAAAAATGTAACAGCATGGACAGCAGCAAAAACCCAAGCAAAATATTTCTATTTTGCTGTGAAGTAATTTATTTGATGGAAAGAAGATTAAATGCTGCTACAGGATTTTAATTCCTAAGTAGTCTCAAAATTCTGAGAGGACTAGACCTGTGCTTTGTTTGCGAGAGTTGTGTGTTCAGTAATAGTTTCCCTCTTGTTTCTTAGATGTTTTCTTTGATGCTGTTGGACAGATTGCTTCAGGATACTTATATGCTGTTTAATCATCAAATCATTGGTGTAAGTAAAGATTGCAGTAATTATTTGTTTAAAGCGTTGTTTCAGGTTAGAAAATGTTGTGCTTTGGTAGAATATGTTGGCAGATGAATGTAAGCTCTAGACTGCCTAGAGTGTTTGGTTTTGTTTTTGCAAGTGTTTTTTCCAAGTAAATTATTTTGTTTTCAGCAATTTTAGGCAAGCTTATTTTGTTTTATAGGAAATTCTTTGAAATTATGAACGCGATAACAAAAAATAATAACTTTATAATAAATTTTCTTAGGTTCTAGGAATTGTTGTGCTTTTTTCAATTTGCTGCAGCTTTCAAACTGTGTATGAAATATGTGATCTATGGAACAGTTACAGGAAGGATGTTTAATCTTTGTCCTGACTCACCTGGTGTTGAGTTGATCTGAAATATACATCTGAACTATTCCGCAGTTCATGCTTCTCATGGGATTTTGGGGGTGGGGTAGGATTGTGAGATTAGTAGTAATTTTATTTTGAAGAAAGACGTTTTTAATTCTCATTCCTTTGCTGTACAACTAAATAGAAAATCTGTGTATATTCTTTGTGTATCAGAATTGTTTTACAATGTGAATAGATAAGATTACATGATACTAGAAGAATGTTTACATAAGGCTGAGACTGAATTCCTGGCAAGTTACTGGGCATCTACATGCAAAACAGTCTTCCTCCATTTCAGTTTCCATTGATGCTACTCAGTGCAGGCCTTAAACGCTTTAATAAACCTGGGAGGCTGATAAATCTGTAACAAACTTGTTTTTGAACTATATTTACATGGTATGAACTTTTAAAAAGTTTTATATCTTAAAGCTGTGCAAAGGATACACTTTTCCTCCTGACAATTAGTAAGTACTTGGCTTACGTACCATATAATTTCAAAGGAGCTATACCATACCCTTTAAGTTAGTTGCCAGCTCTTGGCACAAAATCTACTCTGTCAGCTAAGTGCTTTTTTTCTCTTTGAAGAAATCTGGAATAGTACCTGAAACAGCTATGGTTTATATGACATCTGTGGTTTTACGAGGGTTACATACTACTACAGGAGTCTTGGCAAATGCTACACAACCTATGATCAACCCATGTTTATGTGTACAAATACTAATGGATGTACCTAGGACTTGCTCAAGCATGGTGGAAATATTGCCTCTCAAAATCTGATTTGGAGGTGTATGTAGAGTTTGCAAGTTGGAATAAGTAATGGAACTCTAAAGGGCTGCTAATGGAGCATAATTACACCTTAGAATAAGGACTGAAGTATATGAAAGAAAGTGTGTTTGGAGATACGTTTGGTATGTAGGAGTAATAACTTTATGCTTGCTTATAATCCTCAATGCATTGCAGTGAAGGTCTTCACTGAATGAGTAGTATTCTTTTTTTAAGATCGCATTTGCTATTTTTAAGACCACACATTTTTATAGTTTGTACTATTAGGAGGTTGTGTTTTTCTGTTGAATTTTAGTCTTAGACCTTAGTCTAGACTCAAAATTTTTAGTTTCTGCCCCTTGAACATTCTGTTTTTCTCTATCTTTTATTGCACCTCTGTTTGGAGGAATGGTAATATATAAATACACACTTCTATAAAATACTACATTGTGTTTATGAAAGACATGTTCACTTAGTGTACTCTCTTCTTTTATCTTAAAGTTTCTGTTCTTAGGTTGGTCCGTTTCTTAGAAAATGGAAGACAATGATGTTTGAGAGAACCTTGTTCTTTGTTCTCACTATGACAGATAAAAATGGTCACAAATTTGGGTTTTCCGTGTTATCAGTCTAGATGGTGGGCTGCTCAGGATGCAGTTTGTCATTTATCACTCTGCATATTTCTTTTTCATATATCTTGGGATCCTTTCTTGTCTGGATGTCATAAAGATCATTGTGATCTGATCTACGGTAGTTTTACAGTATCTTATGCAACTAATATGTGCAAACATATATGAAGGGAATGACTAGTTTCCTAATTCAATACTCATATAGTCGATACACTTCTGTAAGTGAATCAAATGACTGCACAAGCATAGACACTTGATAGCTAACTGCGCATGTATGTAAATAGTGCATGTGACTATCCTAATGTTTCACTACAGCTAACAGTTTTGACTGACTCCAATGTCTAAGAAAATAAATTTACATATGTGCATCATTATTAATTTTGATCGTGACCTTGCTGCTGCTGCTGCACCGACTATTCCAGCCGTTCAGTGTGAATGCCTAAGAGCACTGCCCGCTAACAAAATCCATTTAAATTGTTCATTGTAATTCTGACGTAGCCTTCTAAAGGCTTGTTGCTGACTGCTTGAAGAAGATGCCAGGAATTTTAAAACAGCTTATTCTAATTTTGTCAGTTTCTCTGAAATGTTTCAGTTGTGTTCATTTTTCTTCCAGTTATTCACAAGACACGCATAGTTATGTACAGTACCCTCTGAATTTGGACCAAGTGCTGGATTTTCTCATGAAGGTTATAGATGGAATGACAGTTCTAGCACTAGATGCAGAGCTAGTGGCATAATGGAAAAATGTGTTGTATGTCAATCTATGAGAAGTATCTAGGGGAGGGGGATTAAAAAATGAAAGTATATGTGTACTTCAGATTAAATAAAACTCTTGAAGAGGTAGTGGGAGACTGTGAAAAGAATACATCTCTAGAAAGAATAGGGAGTAACACAGACAGCATGCTTGACACTTTTCCTAGCAATATTCTTCTACACTACTTTTACGTAGTACATGTAAAATGTGCGGTCTAGGTTCCAAGGATGGAGTACTATATTCTCAGAATGACGAACTAGTAGCATCGAACAGTGAACATCTTCAGACTGCCCATTTGGGAATGCATCATCCTTCTGTTTGACTGATATACTTGGGAATACAGTAGGAATTCATTCTATGAATTTATCTGGTTGTATGAGAATGAGAGTAAAAGTATATATTTTTACAGGACAATTCTCGCTGCTAGTTGTGATGATCTACTATTCCTTATTTCTGTTTCAAGATCGCTTCTCTTATGCTTGCACACTGTTTCCTGTCTGGCTGCTTGGCTGTCAGAACTGTAAAATCTTAAAAGGATGTTATGCATAATAACCATTATGTAAATTGATTAAGACTTGAAGCTTTCTATGGAAATTCTAGGAATTCTTTTAATTGTTTTCAAACACTTTTCCTTAATAATAATAGAGTAGCTTCCACACACACCCCTTTTTTTTTTTTTTCCTGGTATGTTTCTGCTTCTGAACTGGGATGTAATGCCACAGAGCAAGTTGCCAAAATCCAGGGGCCAGATAACTCTCATGAAGCCAAATTTCTTTGTAATCCAAGTGGTTAAAGTATTTGGATAAACTTGCAAAAGTATCTTTGGTGTCTTCCCCCCCACTCCCATATTCATGACCATATACCTTTTGGAGTTTTGGTCAGTGTAGCCCACAAATTCCTTAGGTTTCTGGTTTAAGTTCAAGTTAATCAGTTTTGAGGGAATGTTTTGGAAACAAGTAAGTAGACCATGTGAATTGAAAGGTGAAAAAGCTGGAATTTCTGTTTTAATACAGAGGCAGTTTGAAAAGAACTACTGATAGCTGTTCTAAAGAGCTCATAACAAGTGGGAAAGAGCAAAATTTCAATATGGAGAACTATGAAGCATGTGTTTCAATTTTAAGTATGTTCTACTTTTGACTTGGAAGCCTATATAAAAGTGAAGGTAATACTTTTTGGAATCCATTTGGAGGATAGGTGTGCTTTTATGTAGCTTTTTGATAAATAATTTATTGGTCAAAACAATCCATAAATTAGTAGCAAGGTTTTTCAGATTGCTCTACAATATTTCAGTGCTGACCTGGAATTATCTGTTTTTTTTATTGCTGGTCTTTGGTGATCAGAATGTGTTAATGAGACAGAGCTGTGTCAAATTACTAGCTTTTGGGTTGGTATCTTCTGTTTTACTGCCAAAAAATATCCGCAGAATACTGCTTTATTTTTATAATAAGGTCTAGCACTTACTGCCACAGGTGGCAAAATGTGCCCCTGTTCCTTGTTAGTCAGTCAGTGTTTTGCCTTGTGTTCTAAACTACCTGAATTAATTACTACTGCTAAGGCACATTTTTCTCATTTCATTTTATGATTATTCCTTCATAAATCTGGTGTCTAATTTGGCTTTTGACATAAATATGATGGCAGAGGTCCCATGTTCAATTAAGATGCATCTCCTGTTAACTAATAGTCGAATTCCATGTTTTGTAGTTAAGTCTTTAAAGGTTTTGAGATGCTCTAGCTGCTCTGGCTAAATTCCAATCACCACAGCTGTTTCTCTCTCCTTTGTCTTTAAGCCATTGTTTAAGCCTTTCTTAATCTCAAGTGCAGTTTGGCCCTTGTGGTTGAAGAGCACCAGAACATACCCCTGGAATTGTAGATCCTCATGTGTTTTTCAATGTCTGTGTCACTGTCTCTGTCAGCATCTCAGTACAACATTTTCTCCGAGACTTTTGTACCTACTAAGTAACAGGTTCATCTCGTTTCTAAAGAATATAAAATTTCGTCATGGGAATTTTTTGTCCATTGATCACAGCAGTTGGATGATTTTGGGTTACAGTGCTTGTAAAGACTTGAGTGCGTTTTAGAGATGTGACTTCTTAGTAACTGCACATACAGGAAGGATGTGTGCCTAAAAGAGGGGAACAAGTTGTCAACTTCTGTTACTGTCAAAAGTTCCTCAATGTGATTATCATTATGAGATCTTGTTGTTAAAGTAACCTGAAATTCTTTTACTGTTCTGATGATTGCTGAACTGAAGTTTTACTGGTATTTGGAATAATGAGAAGGTAGAGAGACAGTCTGAATATTTTTGTTAAAACTTGAACCAGGAAAAAAAAATAGTTGAATGTTCTGTCAAGAGATTGTTACTTAAAATAAGGATCAGCAGGAAGACTGGACTTCGATTTCCTAAGTGTCCTGTATAGGAACATTTCACTAGCTGGAAAGTTAAGACAAGCTTATAGAAGTCAAGAAATCAATGCGATGGTGTAACATATTACATACACAGCACTGCCACTTGGATGTATCCTTGTACTTTAGCACATATTGTAGTTGAAGTTAATTGAACTTCATTATTATTTTTTTAAATGAAGTGCTCTTTTTGAGAGATTATGTATACTAATTCCTTGATTTTATTGTCTGTTACCATTTAACTTGTATTCTAATACAATGATGAGGGATCTCAGCTTAAGAGATTATTGTAACTAGTCAAATGGATCCAAATTGTATGTGAGCATATATACAATGGTGAAGTCAATTTCCATTAGGATTGGTAACTGTAGGTTCTGCTATCAAAATTTTTCTGTGATGGACTTAGACTTAATTAAAACACACAGAACTATTCTAGGATTCTATATAATTGATGACTTCCCAAATAGAATATAAGACTACTTTGCTGAACAGAGAAGAATTGGATCAAGCTTCAGCAAACAACTGAGATGCTTTTTAGAAGTTTGTGCTGTCCAAAGCTACTCATGTAAAAAAAGTTATAGTAAGCATGCTTTCCTGTCTGAAATGCCAAAATCAATAGAGGAAAATGAGTTTTCAAATGAATAAAGAATAATATATTAAAATACGTAGACTAGTCTTCAGGATGGCTTTTAAATTTCAAGTTTTTTGAGGCTTATTTTCAGTGGGATAGAAGTCAGAGGTAAGGTTTTCCTTACTTCCTGCAAAACCATCGCAACCAAGATAATTTTTAGCATGGGAAATGCATGCCTTTGAAGCTGATGCAAATCATATATCAACATGCTTATAGAGTCAAGCTTTTCCACTGCTCTCTGAAACATCCAGGTATATTAGTTGTTTGGCTGGGTTAGAGAAATACATTTATATCTCTTTTTTAAAAAATCTTTTAATGTGGGATGAATGGATCATTTCAATTCTATCAAGTTTTTGTTCTGTGTTTCAGGTTCAAGCTTCTTTTCATCATTCTTTAGAATACTTTTTCTTGATCTATTGGACTTCCTCTTATGGAGTACTTCATGTATGAATTTGAGATAATGTATGAATTTCGTTATCTTCTGAAGTATTAAATAGCAAAATCCTTTATTGGATTTCTCCTTTTATTATGGACATCTATTTATTTGGAATGTATCTAATGATAGAGTTCTTTTTTTACTTTAAGTATTTTTTGTGACTTGCATAGCTCAAGATCATTGAAAAGCTGACTAGAAATAATGTTAACTTGTCCTTTAATTTTTATGAGCTTTTCAATGTCTTGACATTATCAAGAAATAATAAGGAAACACACACACCGCACACCCCCCAAGCTAACTCAAAACGAATCCAAAAGCACCTCGCATTCAGAATGAAACCTTCAGTTGTTACATTTATTGATGCATAATTCTGTGTCTGCAAAATAGAAGAAAGGTAACAGTTAAACTATTCATTACTACTCTGAGGGGAAAAAATCCTAGAATGACAATGTGACTAATGAAAGGGCTGGTTTAAAAAGATCACAGCCTCAATTAGACTTTCATTTACATTCTATTTTGTTTGCTCTGCAGATATCACAAAATCCTTTTAAAAAGCAACGTCACTATTCTGAATTTCTGTGATATATCTTTATATATTAGGATATAATAGTGACAATATTTTCATGTACTTACATCTTTCTATTTGTAACTTTTAGACCCTGATTTCTTCACCACACTGCCTCTATAATTTATAACAGTTCTGCATCAAATAGCAATCCAATTACTAAATAAAAACTTTTCTCTACCAGTTTTTTTGTTTCTTAATGTTCATGTAATTAATAACAGTGATTAGTGAATACTTTTATTTTCTGTCTTAGTATATTGTCCTGGTTAGACATATTAAAGGTGCTTTGGGAGAAATAGTTCATTTTCATTCAGAAGTAAATTAAAAGCATAGTTTAAAAAAAATCCAGTTATCTATGTTAAAGAAAGCCATCTTCAAAACTTTTTTTGTTTTCTAGAATTAGAAGGCTGATTAAAATGTAGAAATACTTGAAGTGCTACAGCCTTTGCCACTTTTAAAAAGAAATCAAGGAAATCTGAGTGTTTTCATGCTTACATGCTTTCATGATTTTAGAGCCAAAGATGATATAAGAAAACTCTAGAACTTTGTCGTAAGCACCTGCTAGGACAGTTTTAGCTCAAATCTTATTAAATCTGTCAGTATTTATTTTGTTTCATCTTGTAGCTCAAAGATGAAATTGTTGCTTGAAAATTTTTCCAGGTAAATGTGACACATTAAGACTAGATAAGCAGTACTGAAATTGTGAGGAACAAAGTTTAAAAAAAAAACAAAACCAAGTTTCAGGTTTTAGGAGTTTTCTCCCTTCCTGAGGTGTGTTGTGTGGTTTTTTCATCCTTTCTATTTTAATTCAGTTTTGTGAACTACCAGTAAAATACACGCAATTGCCCAATATTTAAGTGAATGAGATATAGGAAGGAGCACTCCAGCCTACATATTTTCGTTTCATCTGCGTTGGTTTTATGGCTGTAATTTATTCCTTTCTACAACAAAATAGAAACCAGGTAGTTTAGAGCTATGTGTAATCATTCCCAGAGTATCAATCCTGCATAAAATCTTGGCTCCACAAGTGTGAAGTCCATAGACCTCTGACTTCTGAGTGTAGATTTCATTCTGGTACCTGCTTGTCAACCAGGATGTTAGTGGGGTTTTTTATTTGGGTTTTTTTGTGGGTTTTTTTTTTGTTGTTGTTGTCCCTTATTCTGCTCTAGTAACAAAAAGGTGCTCTGACCCTTAAATCCTCAATTTCCATGAGAAATTTTCCCTTTACCTTTGACCCTCTTTCTCTGTTTAGCTTGTGAATGAGGATGCTATGGAAGAATAGAAAGAATAAAAGCTTTTCTTAAAAATGGTGGTTAGCTAATTTTGTATTGAACAGTTTTAGAATTGAATGCAGCCTCAAAACAATTGAAGTTCAGATGGCCATTTGAAATTTGAATCAAGGCTGAAGGAGAATATTCCTTCATGACACCAGCGATGTCATTAGTTTGTGTACCAAATATGACTTAAATTTCCTACTAATTGTTTTAATAATTGGAATTGAAATGTGAAGTAATAATTACAAATAAGTGTGTGTGGTGACAACTTCATCACTCATATTTAAGGGTTCAACAGAGTATTTAAACTTGTTGGGTTTCTTGCAAATCTATTATTACTTCTGAATGCAGTACTGAATGTTCGAACATGTTCCCCACTAAGAAATTAAAGTTCAGTCAATGCATTATAAGAATATACTGTCTAATGAATAATACTTTAAAAATGCAATGACACCTTGAATTTCATTATTAGAAAAATATAAATGTGCATTTCATTCTTAGTGAAGTTAAATGTATGACCAAATTGAATGTTTACATGTTTCATGCTGATTTAATTAAACATAGTTATTCCCTTGGCTTTACATGTATTTTGCACTGAATTTTAAATATTTCAAAATTATATTGGTGCTGAATTTGAGCACTGTTGCTGAGGTTGCTTAGAACTGATGTCAAACTAATAAATCGGAGACCTAAACCAAAGTTCTGACTGCACTGTATAACAGCTTCATCCTTCTCTGTCAAACTGATTTTTAACTATGTGTTTAGATTAAGCGGTGTTTACCTCTGACCTCTTTCTGGCTCATGCTTTTGGTTTGCCTAAAGTTCTATGACAGAAAACTGAAAAGGCAAAGAACTTCTTGCATGAAAAGGCAGATATAAATCTTGGTTAACAGGAGAAAATGTAATACATACTGTATGTGGTTATCCCATTTCAAGAGCACAGTGATAAACACACAGAAATAAGACTAATGGACTACTCTTCCATCTCACAGAATGTATCAAGTATCCCCATGGTAGTTCTTTCCTATGTAAGTGTTACAGCTCCTCTCTAAAGGGTTTGATCTTGAGATAGAGACACAGTGATTCAGATCTCATTAGTAGCCTTCATTCTAAATGCAACTTCTGCTTAAAAATGAGCAACATTTACAGCTATTTGCCTCTTAGGACTGTAAGATGTTTGGAAAAAAAGACCTCCAAATATTTCTCAGTGCTTAAAAGACTGAGTCTGTAACTTGGCCTTGTAACATCTCCCTAATTGGAGTAAGTGAGCTTATAGGTAAAGACTTGCTGGGTAACAAGTCTAGATTTATTCTGTCATAGAAATTGATTTTGTGTTAAGAAAACCTACCTTCCTACTTAATGCAAATCAGTGTGTTTTGATACAGTTTCTCTTGCTGTTCTAGATCCTCCCTGACAGTTAGAGGTCATCTTCCAACTTCCAGTCTCAATTTACTACTTTTCAGTTCCTACAGTCTTTTCGTACCTAAAAGGTGTTCCAATTCCTAAATTTTGTTTTTTGAAGGAATTTAGAAAGGCTAAACCTTTCAGTCTTTAGTTTATTGTTTGAAAGTCTTCTAGGCTTCTGCTGCAAAATATCTGTATTTCTTTTATTATCTAATAACCTTTCTGGACAAATTTCAAACATGACAAACAGCCTTTTTCAGAGATCTTGCTTCTTTCTCTTTGATAATGCTGCTTCATGGTAGGTACACTTGGCCCTGTTCCAAGAATTTTATTAACAAGCACCAGTTCTCTATTTTTTCGCCTGGGAAAAATCACAAGTGGCCTAAAATGCCACTTAAAGTATCGGGGTAAAAAGAGACAAAAAAAAAAAGTGAAAAACATCACTTCTGTGATCTGCAAGTCATTCAGAATCTACAAAGAAACCCCAAAAGCTGGAACGTAAGAATTGGATTCATTTGCTGGAAGTTTAGATAGGATTCAAATTATGCCATCCATCTCGTGTGTTGAAAGTTATATTCTTCTATCGGTGTGTATGAGCAGCTCGCTCAATGAAAGCCAGGTCTCGAGCACAGTTGTTTTGTGGAGAATATCCACAAAAGAATCCCCCCTTTCTGTCAAAGGGGGGATATTTCTTTTTTCTTTTTTTTTAACAAAGAGAGAAATATAGTTCAATGTAATCAAAGCTTACTATGTGGTTTGCTATTAAGCTTTCTGCAGTACGTACCTGGAAGTGTGTGTCACAGTAGTTTAGAGAATTTAAAATTAATCTTTTGCTCTTTTGTTTTTATACTCTATTTGGAAGTTAGAAAATATTTTTATTAAAGTCTGTAGTATTTCCTTCTTTATGCTGGTTTCTGTTCTGCAGAACAAATACATCGTCAAGGGACAGCAATATTGTAAACAGGAAAAATTATTGTAGGAATGTGTCTCTTTCATTGCTACTTCTTCATGGTGTGGAAATACTTGTACAGGTTCCTTTCCAGTTTGTCTGTTTTTTTCAGAGCAGTAAAGGATAACTGCTTTGACAAATAACTCCTTCACGTCTCTGCAGTACGCTTAGCAACAGATGTTTGGAAATTCCACAGTGCTGCATTAGGCTGCTAAGTTACAGTATGTCCGCAGAAAGCCAGCAATCTACTATAGTGAGCAACCAACGTTATAGCCTCATTGCTGCACAAAATTGTAAGCGTCGAAACAAGGCATAAGCGTTCTGGTGAATCATGCCACCTCCCAGGCAGGGACTCCTTTGGAATTAACCTGTGAATGCACTTGTAACTTAGTGTGACTAATTAATTGATAACGTGTGGCAAATGAAGAACCTCTTTGAGCTCACTGAAACGAGGCAGGCGAGTTAAAACAATTTTATCTGCTAATACAATACAATCGGAGCGTATTTGTTCGTATTGGAGGTTTAACGATGTCTTCTGCTATGTTAAGTGTATCTGCTTACTCCTTCCTTGCAGTGGGCGCAGGGATCCGAGTTTGCGTAGAGCAGCGGCTGCTGCTGTTTCTCCAGGAGATGGTAGCATCGCCCTGCGCTTCTGGGCAGCAGCTGGGTCCTCCGCCTGCAGCTGCCCCGTCTCCAGCTCCTCTGTTGCTTACAGGCCTCCACCCGTGTACACCTTATTCGTACTCGGGAGCCGTACTTCTGTAGCATATTTTATATTTAAATGTGTAAAAGATCTTTTTTGTTAGTTCAGGGTTTGGGCTTTTTTTTTTTTTTTTAAAGCTTTAGAGGTGTGTTTTTTTTCCTTCGTTTTTATTGCTCTGTAAGCTGATCTGCAGGGATTGTGCTCTTGATTCGGTACTGAAACAATGAATGCAACATGCGCACAAAATAAATTTAGAAAGTGCAAAGCCACAACAGCAGAAGTAGTCCTGGAGGACTTCTGTTTGGATTTAGGCTCCAAAGAGGTGCCATCCTATTGTGCAAGTGAAGAACCAAAGTGAATTACTTGTAACATGTCGCACACAGGATCTCTTTCATCCTCGGGAGCTGTGTGCAGGGGACTCCAGGGCTGTGCAAAGCCTGGCAAGGCTGGAACAAAGGAGCTTGCTCTGGGACAGGGAAAACTAGTGTGGCCTCCCTGAGGCTGTGACACTGAAAAGGCTGAGCCTATTGCTCAGCCCCCAAAATTTAAGGTGGTGAGGCTGCTTTCTGGTTTGATTCCTACCATCTTATTCATCAGTGGTAGTGGTTGTGCCTGACTGTCAGTCCTGACAGGAGCATATTTTTGACTGGTAGAAGGCTTTCCCAGTGGGACAAGCTGCAGCAGAGAAAAGTGTGTGTTTTCCTTCTGTGTTTTGTTTAAACCTCACAAACCTAATAAGAAGCCTGATATTTTCTTACGTGGAATGATTAAAAGGATAATTATTCATTTTTATTATGCAGATGTCATACCAAGGTAAACAGTATACAAGAAGCCTGTCAGCTGATATTTAAGAGAAGAAAAAAATAAAGAAAGAAGGTTTAGAACAAGCAAATCAATACTAGCTAAATAAAACCAACACCTGTTATAGTATGAGGTAATCTCTATACCTAAGAAACAGAGAAGCAAATTTAAAGTCGGGTACCTTGATTGGAAAAGATTGTTTAAGGAAGCAGAGCTCTAACTGGCCAGTTGAAATGCTTAATTTAGAAATGAAACAGTAAGGAAGGCTCTCAGTTATTACTGTGAGAGGAGCTTATAGATGAAAAAACAGCGTGTTTCAGATTCTTGTGCTCTGTGTGCTTTGGGAATATTAATATGAATGATCCTGTTCTTTTAAAGGACCTTAAGTAATAGTGTTTCTCCAGACTCAGTATGGAAGCTATCTCCACGAATGTGAGGGAATGACAAGTTGTAGGCATGGATGGGGAAGGAGATGGCTTCTAGCCTGGAGCTGAACCAGCTTAACCTTTGATATGGATCCAGTGTAGTTCAGCTGTGTGGAAGCTGATGTGGGCCATTGCAATAATGGAAGATACTGACTTTTTAAAAATGATTGTGCTGGCATGATAGTGGACTTCAGGGCACTGGGTTTCTGTTGATAAGAAGCTATAGACTCTGGCTTCTGGTTGCCTGCCAGTAACCCAGAACTACTAGTATTTCGTCATAGCACCTTATAGCAAAGAACTGACTTGCGATATCTACATAGCCAGAGGGGAACTGTAGGGCGGCACTGAACTCAAAAATGAGTAATGTTAGTTCAGTTACAAGACTGGGCTAATAAAGTATTAAACAAGTCTCTTGACAGTCTGATTTTTGAGGAGATTTTTAATATATTGCTATTTAATATTAAAAGTTTTCGTATGTCTCAAAATTTAGACTAGGTGCTTAGTATATATGGGATTGCGCCTGCATGCACACCTTACCACCCACAAATAACAAATGAAATAATCAGTCTGTAAATGCTGTCTTCTGGACTGTGCAACTACAATAGCTGAAAATGTCACTTTTCCACCTGTCTCTGGCTAAAATTGAAAAATATACCCAGTTTCTAACTTTTGAATACAGTTAGAGTAATAGCCATGAGGACATGTACAGCTGGGACCTGCTTAAAATATAAAATCATATTTTTTCCCTGGAGCCTTTGTTCTCCTAATCTGTTAATTGATCTATTACACTGAAATTAATAAATGCTCCAGCAGTTGTTGAAGCATACCCCAAATTTTCTTAGTTTTTCTTCTCTTCTCCTGATTTTACTGTTCCTTTGCAGTATGAGTTCAATAGAACCGGAGTCTTAGGTATTCTACCTAATAGGGCAGTCCACAAAAACAGTTGAAAGAGCAAAGCATAGCTAGACTGGGTTGCATTAAATTTCTACAGTATGGTTTTCCAAGAAACTTTCGAGTCTCCACTGCTTGCTGAATCAGCCTTAACTACTCAGCAACCCCTACTACTTTCCAGAATTTAAAGATTAAATTAATTCTGTCTAAATCTCCTTTCTGTGTGTAAATAGATGTAACGCACTGTAAACACAGAAGGCAGGTGATGTGGAAACCTGTATGACAACAGGGATTGTAGCTGTTTTATTACTAGGGGCATTAAGACAGATTTTTCTTTTTGTTTGGTGTTTCTCTCATCTGTCAAAGTTAGAATGGAAAATCAGGTCAAGGCAAATTCCTGATGCGTACAGATAGATAGGTATCAATTAAAAATTTCCATGAAAAAGTGTCTTCAGAGGAACTCGGGCTTTCCTTCTTCCTCTCCTTCCCCAGTGGATTCCCCAGCGCGGCTGAATGCTCTTCTGAATGCCCCCGAGGAGGGGAAGGCGGCAATTCTTTTCTGGAGCTGTGGAGCCACTTCTCCTCTAGATGGCAGGGCCACTTTAGGCTTCTTAGCAGCAACTGAGTTATTGCTGACCCCTGGTCCCCAAGGTGGTTCTGCCAGTGCAGTTGATGGGAGAACCTTGTGTATGGTGAATAACTGGGGACAGGGGTAGGTGAGAAATAGCTTAGGAGCAGTTTGCATGAAGTACTTACCGAGTGATATATCTGCTGCTCTGATATCTTCCTGTATCTCTAAGCTACTCCTCTTAAGAGATGTTGTTTACCATGGAAGAATGTACTGAATACGTATACATTCAGCTTCTCTTACAAGTTCACAGAGCACAAAAGACAAATTTCATGTGAAATAGAAACAAAATCCCTACTATAATATTTGTGTGTTACTTTGTTTCAAGAAGAAATAGCTACATTAAGGTATTCTAGCAATCAGTGGTACATTTTTCACATGAGTGAAAGCAGTAATGGTTGCATGTTGTTGGCATATCAAGTAATCTCCCTGCTGTTTGTTTGTTTTATCCTACAGTAACAATTCCACACAAGCAGGATCAGTACCGCTGCACTGACACCACTCCTTTCTTTTTTACTGTAATAACCGCTTTCTTCTATGTTGTGTAGAGAGAATTAACCTGCTGAGATAACCCAGGGATTCTGTTGTGAAAGTGGGATTTAAACCTTTTGGCATTCAACACCAGTTAAAGGTGTTGAAAAAAACCAAGAAGCCAGTCGTCTTTATTTTCCTTTCATGTGGGGTTATTCTCTATATGTAAAGTGCTGACAAACAGCATCTTCTTCTTTAAGATACCCTCTAAGTTGCCAAAAATAAAGGAAACTATTTACTCAATACAGTAATTTGGGAGGCTTGGTTCAGAGTGATAAGTACAGTAGCATCCCCATTTTCTAATTATAGGTGTCTTCGTTTACCATTGAAGGAGGCTTTTTTAAACTTTTGGAACAATTTGTAGTAGTAACACTACTTGCAATAGTGTTACTGCAGGCTGTACCTAAAATGATTACCATTATACTCCATTTTAAAAAACGACACACATGAAATTAAGAAATTCAGTAAAGCAATCTAGGAAAGCGGCACAGGAATGCCGAAGTGATTTGCTAATGGGCTATTAATAGGCATGGGAAGCTCTGAGATGATTCAAATGTTTTCCAGAAATTTGAACTCTGCTTTGATTATGCTCATGTATTTGTATGATGTTTGAACCAGACTACTAACTCATCTGTAGCTGGTACTTCACTGTCCTTACTAGGATTAAGTTAACATTAACTCTCCTGATTGGGCTAGGAATAATGTTCTGCTTGTTTGTGTTTAGCATGAGTTTAGAAGAGGGGTAGTGTGGGAATTTATAAACTTTTTCCCCAGAGATAAATGGTTGAAAAATTCAGTTTTTGCTTTCCTAACACTGAGAAGTCTATAAAGCATAGTAATACTTAGGTCTGCGTAATTTATAGCTCAGCATATTCCTAAAAGCTTTCTTGAAGCTCAAATATTTATAGGTATTTCCTGACAATACAAATTGAAAACCATACTTCCAGTTTCAATCTAAACCACCTCCTGGTATCTTAAACAACAAAATCATGGCTTTATGAAGACAATTTTCTGTGCCAACACAGAAAGAAATATCTGCTGCTTCCATAATATAACAGTGCTAGAAGCACTATTTCTGAAGCTTTTGTTGCAGTGGCTTGCAAGTGTGATCTAGGTGACTAATTAAAAAATGTGATTAAAGAATTGTGTTACTATTGTTTGCTTTTGTGAATTGATTAATGCAAGGATGTTGATGATGAAGATAAGCCTATGGAAAGAAGAAAAGTTCAGAACTTTCACATCTATTGTTCAGATAACAACATTCTTGGTATTTACTTTTTGCTTCTTACCAGCTAAATTAATGTTCAGGTTGTTTAAAAATACCTTCTTTTTTATGAGATCTTGAGTAAAATCTAAAAATAATTTGAGGGAAATAGAAAACAATCATAAACAAAACTTGCTAAGACTTAAAGGATGGACGTACTTTTGGCAAGTCCATGGAAACTAAGACGTCTTAGGTTTTTTCGTCTTTGTAACAAATATTTAATACTTGAGGTTTTATTATGAAAAGTCTTTCTGGAATTCATATTCTTTAAATTTTTAATGAAGTATCATAGAAATAGATATCTGTGAAATGTTTCTTATGAAATTATTTTTTGTACATCTTTTAAATGCTTACAAATAATGTCTCGGAGACCCACATTTAACTGGTATAATACAATACAGTAAATTCTTTAGTCTGATGATGCATTTTATTTATTTTAAGAAGCTGGTAAAAAAAATACTTTGTTAGACATCTAGAAACCTTCACTCAAGCCCAAAATTCCTTGGAGAAAGAGGAATATACTGTTTTCCCTGGAAAGAACAGATGCATAGACCTTCAAAAGGCAATTATGCTGGAAAACTCAGAGAAAATAAGTCCTTATTTAAATCAATTTCAATTTCTGTTATTCAAAATGAATGATCTCTGAAAATATACCTAGTACAGGAGTTAAATACATAAGGACAATTTAAACATTCCATGTGTAAATAGTAGGGCAGTGAAATTCCAGTTGCCTGTGTACTACAACTATGTTGGATACTTGTGAACTGACTATGCTACTATAATGGCTGTGCAAGGACAGCAGAACAAGACAAGGTAACTAATATGTCATCAAGTTATGCTCAAAAAGAGGTGTATTTTGTACCTTAGTGGAGTTGTAGAAGAATGCAATGTTCTGGAGTCTTTCACTTGTGTAATATAGTTTAAAAATAAAACCAAGACTAGAAAAGCAACAACGTCAGTATTTCTATTTACCTATAAATTAAAAATTAAGAGGGTGAAAAAAAATTAATGGCATACTGAAACTGTTAAAATTGTGCTAATATTTGCATGGAAAATTGCTGTTGTAACAAAATGAACAATACATGGTTTAGATTACAAAGTTTCTAAAGTTTGCAATATTGTTTCACTAAACTGTAATTCAAGAATGAATCTGGAGTGGTTCTATTTCCTTCCAGAAATGAAAGCAAGCTTACATGGTCTGCCAAAGAAAGCTGTATTAAACCAAAGTTCATGTTCAATACAGCTGATAAAGTGGGTAAGGAGGGGAAAAACTTCGCTAAGTTTAAACTCCTCTGTCTGAACAGGTTTTTATTAAAGGGACAGGGGAAGAAAAGCAAAGATGAAGTGTGCTCATGTTAATGTAAGAGGATAGAATGAATTAGGGGAATCGCCTTCAGGTAGAAGTGTCTTGGAGGGGTCATTCTGGCTCAATTCTGTGTGCTTCCTGAGTATGCTGTACATCTTGGAAAACCGTAAAAGAAAACAAAAAAAGAAGGTGAGAGGGCTCAAGCATTTAAAGTGGTGTTAATGAAAAAAATTGCAAGTTATTTGGGCTGTCAACTTTAGTAATTTAGAGGACAAACGTCATGGATATTTCAAGTAACTGACTAGTCTTGTCTTAGACAATGGTTAATAAGTCAACTTTTATGTGAACATTTTGACTGCTAGCAGAGTATTTAATTTGAACAGCAATGGCAGACTTTATTTCTAACTGATCTATTTAGAAACTACTCATTGTAGACAGAATACCATACCAGTGTTCTAGGTTATGAAGATGCAAAAAGCCTTGCAAGTGTAAAGCAATGACAACATCTTTGGGAATCACAAGCTTACATTATAAAATCAGTTGTAATTTTATTTCTTCAGCAGACTGCTATATAAAAGAGAAGAGGTTCCAAACTGGGTCTGAAAACTGTATATCCAACCTTCTTTGCAGTTTGCAAAAGAGACAGTATCAGGAATGACAGAAAAATAGCTTTCCTAAATTTTTCATGATCCCTGTACTTATCCAAAACATCTGAGACTATCCTTTCTTGCTTTGCTTATCACACTAGTAGCTCACCACCAGGCTGGAGATGACATAGAGGAGTTCTGTCCTGCTGACACTTCTGTTCACTGTACTTATGTCTTTTAAATGCCAGCTGAATGTCACTGCTGCTCACCAGCCAAGCCAGCAGAATAAGGGAAAACATCTGTCCCCAAGGTGCAGCAGGAAGGGCAGACAGCTCCTCAGTGAGCTGCAAGGCTCTAAAGCACAACATGATTGACACTTTGTCACTGGTCATGCTGTGTGTGTCTTTAGTACCACCAGTTACAGGATGTGCTGAGTTTACTGCTGATAGACAAAGGTGCAGTTCAGTGAGATTGATCAGACCTTTTGTGGCTTTTTGCACACTTGTGTCTTATGGTTTTGCAGGACTTTTCCTTTTTTTTTTCCTCCACCCTGACCCCCATCCGTTGGACTCTTTAAAGGCTTCAAGCTTCTGTGTAGATACTATTTCCTACATAGTCAGAGACTTCATTGCATGCTAGGGATGGGCGACGTTTGTTCTGTTGTTCTTCCAAGCTGAAGTTATTTTACTGCCCTGATTCAGTTCAGCATGTCACTGAGCTAGGTTATGTTCAGGTTACACAGCCTTCTTTGTTCCAAAGTGCTTTTTCTCAATTTATTGCATGGCAAATATCTGCCTGAGTTGCTTTGGGGCCTACAGTAATGTTTGGGAAGTGATACTTCCCATGGATTGCTTACACTGCTTTACACAGAGAGACATACTGGAAAAGACTTGAGACTCTCGTGGGTCCAAAAGAAAATGACTCTGAACACCAGGATGTAGTGCCAGTGCAAGGGACGACACCCAGGTCCCAGCATTGCTCCAGTGCTCAAAGTCTTTGCCAAAAGTAGGACAGTACTAGTAGGAGAGATGACCAACCTATAATCTTCATCCTGTTCTGTTGGAGGGAAGTGGGGTGGAGGAAAGAGATATGGAAAAATATTGGTGGTGTGCTACAGGCAGAGTTTGAGACAGAGTTAAGTGCTGTGGCCTCATCTGTCAGGAGCCAATGATCATTGAAACAAGGTCTTTTATGAGGAAGGTGTATGGTTTCCAGTGGGTCTGAAGAAGATAAGAAGTATTGCTTTCAGTCAGTGAAACTGAATTTATTTTGGAGGATGGAAACATGTAGGAAGCATTTAATGCTTTTTCGACCTCCTTAGCTTGTGGTATTTTAATAAAATTGAGTAAAATTAAATTCAGTTATTTAGTAAAACATAGCTAATCTGTTTAAAAATGAAAACCTATTTTCAGTTTGGTATGATAAACTAACACTGTACAGGCAATGAGAAAGGAACATGAACATTATCCACTCCTAGCTTAAATACTTTTGTTCCCACCTATCTTCTGAGAAAAGGCAGAAAAGCTTGACACACAATCTGCTTATATTTTGGATGGATAAAAAAAATTCTTACAAAGTGATTGTTAGGCTCTGTTTGACAGAGACAGTTGTTAATTATGGTACCTGATTAAAAAGAAAACCCATAAGTACAGTTACTGAGTCCCTACATATGCTTCTGCATATAATATCTGTTGTCACTGCTAGCACAATCACTGAAACAGTAGTTGTGGACTTACAGGGTAACACTTTTGTGTCCTTCTGAGGTAGAAGTTGATTCCTACAGTCATCTTTCCTCAAACTAAACAAGCATCAAAGTAATTTTCCGTGTTTGTTATGGTTAGAATTTCATATCCTTCTACTTTTCCAGGAATTATGAGGAAAACACTAGGAAAAAATGTGCTACATTTCCTTTAGACCTTGACATTGGGGGGGTTGGGGGTGGTTTTTTTTGTTTATTTTACTCTGAACTTCTGATACTCAGGCAATTATTTCAATATATGGGATGTACCAAAATCTAAATATGAATTAAATTTTATACCAGTTGCAAGAGAAAATAGCTTAAATGATGCTGCAAAAAATATGCTACTGTAGTCATACTGAAAGCAAAGACTGGGGAAAACGTCTTCAGTAGAATATTTTAGCTCTTCACTGTGGTTAGTTTCTTCTGGACGTTAGAACTGCATTAGGTGCTTTAAACAGTTCTCTAAAGCTTCTGAAAATTATTTCTAAGAACTAAGTTGTGCATTCATAATGGATGATGCTGTGTTTAATAATCTTGCTAAACCAAAATCTGGTTCTTGCATTTCTGCAACCTTCATTGTCCTGTTGGTTTTGGTGTCAGCTGAAGGTATTGATGTTGATCTATGTTAATGATGTTGATGGCAGTTATTTATTGTTAGACTCTTGTAGGCTTATTTCTTTGTAAACGATGTTGGCCACTTTGGGAAAAGCAGAAATGCTGAATTTTACTGTTTCTGTTGAAAAGATGAAGGGAAAACATTTTCAGTATAGCAGTAATGTAAATTCTAATATGTTCAAAAGGTCTGTGAGCTTCTGAAGTCTTTGAGAAAGTCTTTGCTTGAAGGCAAGGTGGGAATCATGTGTTTTGAGAAGAATTAATTTCAAAGTTAATTTTTAAGTTTGTCTTTACATCCTGAAAGCCCATGGCTGAATACATTTTTTATGTTATAGGGATGTTATAATTAAGCATATCATATAAATTATTCAGTATAATCCTGGATTTAAGAAGCCTCCAATTAGTACAATAAGAGATTAATACTTCAGATCCCATAAAAGAAGTTAGGAGCAAAGTAGTTTCCAAGTTACTACCTAATGGTCTGGTGACAAATGGTCTCCCACTTCAGTATGCTGAGTGAAATTTTACTACATTATAATATCTTGTGTGCTAAGAAAGAAGTTAAGTAAGTAACTGCTAAAATGTTGTTAAATCCTTTAATAAAGAAACAAACATTTGGAGGTCTAGATTACTACTTGCCAGGTTCTTCCTGTCAGTACTGACTGGATGCCAAAGTATGCCAGAGGTGTGTAGTGAAAAATCAAACAAACTTGAACTTTCCAATTTGTGTTTCAGTCACAGCGGAACTTGGAGGCAATTTCACTGAAAATTATCGGCGTGCATATGTGTAATACTATGGTGAAGAATATTGTCAATAGTACAAAGTACAGCATCAAAGCAAGTAATTTGACTTCCTAATTACCTGCTAAGTGTCTTCTTAAAAATGCCTCATAACAGCAATCTAACAATGACTTTGTATGTGAAAACTCTTTAGAAATGCTTCAGAAAAATCTTCAAAGTTTTTTGTACCCTTTATGTAGTAGTCCTTCCTTTTTAACAGCTTTTTTTACTCTTTCCTTTTAGTTTTTCTTCCTTTAACAATGCAGTGTTTTTATGGTTGCCAGCACTTTTAGTCTTCTTATCTTCATTTTCTCCACCCACCCCGCCCGTGTTGTTTGTCTTCACTCATCTGTTTTTAAAATTGTGTGTTTACCTGTGTACATGGCTAGCACTGAGCTTTCTGGAGAGCATTAACTTATTTCTTCAGAGAACTTGGGTAATATTTTAGGCTTGTTATCGATCTTATCCACTTAAACTTGTTGCTCTGAATAGTTCTAATGAAATGCTTCAAAGACGTCTTTTTAGGAGGCTTTTGTTTTATAAATCTGTCCATTTTGGGTCTGTATTCCATTTAAATAAAATAATGGATCTGTTATCAAACACCGTGTTATTGACTCTTCTGAATCACTGGCAGATGAAAAAATAGATTATTTTTTTTAATTGTATTGTGAATCACTTTCATGGTGTGAAATTTGATTTAAAGTGAAGTATTACGCTGCAGATCTCTTAACATATTTTATTTCTAGTTGCCACATGCATTTTTTTCACAAAGACAAGTATTCGACAGAATGGATCAAAATGAAGTCATGTCTTCTGTAAATTACATTCTGTGGACATAATAAAACTTTCTCTTCAATGAGTGAGTTATGGAACAGAGATTTGACTAAAATTAACATCAAATCATACATGATGAAACTTTATTGGAATGCTAGTTATATCACGGCTGAATTTTAGTATTCTTAGAATGCTATATTCTTTCATTTGAGTGTGAACTCATTTATCTTCAGTACTCTGCTATACACAAGATTACATTTAAATAGAAATGCAAGCAGATTTTATGAAGTGAGATGCTGAAAGCGTTTTCTCTGAATAAGTTGAATATGTGTATATTGTTATATAATCTAGTATGAATATAATTGAAAATATCTGTGACACAATAAGTTCTTTGGACAGTGAGGAACTGTTTGTGGAAGTAGGTACCTATATTGACCAAAGATTTGTATTTTGTGAAAGCTTGGGATGGGGTAGGGAAAACCTGTACATATAATACAGAGTGCTAAATGATGGTCATTGATTGAAACTGTTGAAGTGTAAATATTTAGTTCATTGTAATGAACACATTATTAAGTAATTGCCTAGGAACTAAAGAGAAATCTTAGCCTTTATTCTAAAACCCAGTAAGTTTCATTTTCAAGTATTTTTTTCTTTTTAGCAGGTACATCACAAGACGGTTAACATGACAGAGTTACATTTTAAGTGTAATACAAGGTGCAAAACAACGAATGATTACATGCATTAGAACAGTAATCCACTTGAGGCCTTTTTCTCATTCGTTAGTATTACTGCGATTAGCTAATACACAAAGAATAAATCATAATGAAAATGAAAATACTTAAGAGATTCAGTTAAGCAGTATAAGAGTTATGTAATAATTGTATTAATATTTAAATATCTGATCAATCTATGACATTCGTGCTGGCTAAACTGTGTATTCTTACACCCTCAACCAGTCTGATTTAACAAATGAGCCATAATCAGTAGTTCAGTTTTTCCCAGAAATCCACCCTGGATCATCACCAGTAATAACAGTTTCAGGAAGACCAGAGGCAAAAGAAGTGAATATAACTTGATTGTTAAATTGTAGAGCCTCTGACAAGAAAGTACATAGCCAGTGTCAGTGTGCTCAGAGTGCAACGGAAAAATCACAATTTAGTGAAGACGATCATTTAGCAAGAATATCTTTGGTGTTAGGATAAAATACTGAAAAAACTGTGATAGGAGACTGGATATGCTTCTTGTCTGTTCTGCTGCTTTAGAGGTGATGCATCTTAGTGGTAGATGTGTGATCAGCATACACTGAGCACAGTAATATGGAAATAGACCACACAGATTCCATTGGATTGTCCTTTGCTTGATACATACATCCGCTTTAGGCTAACTGCAGTGCAGGGGTCATTTTCCAGGAAATAAGGATAACAACTGAAACCTCATTATTAAAGCAAGATGATTATTAGGTAGGTCTGGCAAGCTTATCAAGCGGAGTGAGTGTGGGTTCTAAGATGGCAACAGTGGAAAGACTTAGGAGAGCTTCACCATTTCATTAGCTCAGCCTGAAGTGTGTTGTAATAATGCAGTCGATATTGCACAAGCTGTCAATTCAAATACAAGTCACTACAAAAATTCACTTACTTTGTCGCTAGAAGCTCATTACTGATAAAATATGTTGGAAGAAGACAGAATATTTAATAAAAAAGATCAGCCATTGATTGCACAGAACTACAGGAAAGCTTTACCTGATTTTAGCAGGATGATGTTCAGTTGTGGCAAAGAGTTACAGCGTATTCATGAATAGAAATTATTCCATTGAATGGGGCTGCTCTGTTTCAAGGAAAGGACCAGGAAGGTTAAGGCACTTAACTTACATTTCTTGGCAGGGTGCCACTGCTTAGCAGTTTAAGTTTGCCTTGTTAAAAAGCTCTGGAGCAATTTTAGAACTAGTGGTAATTTGGTGAATGCATTATACCTTATTCTCTCATCCAAGTAGAAATTCTCACTATAAGAAGCTGCTAGGGTGGCATGGCTGCATGGTGGTGGTTTTGAGCTGGAGAACTCTGGGTGGTTTCAGGCTTACGGACAAGTCCTAACATCCAGAATGGACTTTGCTACTTCTTATAGCTTCTGTTGGGTGAATAGGTATGTAAAGGCTTCCAGGTCTGATGTATTTGTAGGCAGCACCGTGAATGTTATGTCCAAACGCTACACAGTATCTTGTGTGCTCTTGTGTCTGTTGTACTTTGGAAATAACAAAAATCTTTTTAACAATAATTCCTGACAAAATGTGGCATCTGATGCAGCCTGGTTTTGTAAAAGTGGTTGTGATAGTTTGGCCATAAAATTCAAGCAGCAGTCTGGAGTCTCTCGTGACAACTTCAAACAGATATCATATGAATAATTTCATATTTTCTGGGAGTCTGTGTAGTTAAAACTGTTTGCCTTCTGAAAAATCCAGGTGGTCTTCAAGGCAACTTTGATCAGCTGAAATAGCAAGTCAGTTCTGATTCCTTCTTTAGACACATGCAGTAACACATGTCTAAAAAGTTTTGGAGACTGCAAGGGTTTCTCTGCCAAGATCTGACCTATTTGTTGACCTGTTGATCGGATCTCAGATCCGATCTATTCTGATCTGTTGAAATGTGCTTAAAAATGCTGCATATGTACAGAGAAACAGTCTTTTTTTCTTGCATATATTGAATGGGATAATCATGCAATGGAGTTGGAAACTGTGAAAATAAACACCCAAAATATCTTTATTAAATAAAAGAAGGGGGGTGGTGTAGAGTAGAAGCTATGTTGTTACTGCAGTGTAGTTAATAGAATCAATATTGCACTTCTTTATAATTTGTTTTATGGAAAATTCTGGTTTAGTAATTTCACTGGTAGGACTCTGTGAACAACAACTTCCAGTGTGAACTTGTCCACAAATCAATTTCTTTTCTTTAGTCTTGCTCAGTTATGTTGTAATTGATTAAAAATGGAAGTCATCAGACCAGGGCATTAAAAATGAAGCTGAAACCTCAGGGTGAAGTGAATATATACAAAATTTATCCGTCTCTTCCCCCTTCCCTCCTCCCCCTCCCCCCACCGCAACTTTGAATGTAGTTTTACTAGTCTGATATTACAACTTGATACACTGATAGGTGTTTTCTTCATATAGTGGGAAGTTACTTGGGTCCATTTCACATCTTTTATTTGCTTATATTGTTTTGCTGTATTTAAGTCACTTTGTACTTAGCTGTTAGTCACATGCTTTGGAATAAAGGTACCTGTAATATACAAGTGGCAATATAACTTCCAAACTGTTATTTTAGTAACATTCAGTAATACTTTAGTATGTATATGTAAAATCAGTGGGATTACTTTTCTTTTGAAAGCTAAAATGTTCTAGACCATATTAATATTTTGTAAAGAGATTATTGAATTCTTCAAAACAGAAAATATTTTTTAAAATAACTTATACAAGATATTTGAAAGCAGGGAACAAATGGGAAAGTATATTTGGTAACACTATCTTGTAAGGAAAATATGTATTTAAAGCAGTAATTCTTTGGTGTTACAATCTTGTTATCTGATGGATAATATATATGAAAACATGAAGAAGTGTCTTACAAGATTAGATTATCTTGCTCTCATAGTGCTACAGAACTTTTTTAAACATTTAAAGGTATTCTTTTCTTACTTTTGATATATAGTTAGAAATCTTCAGCTATGTAACTGAGAGCCTGATCTAGCTTACATTTATTCCCCTAACTATTCCTTGTTCAAATATTACCAATATATAAAATCTCATGTTCTAAACTTTGTTTAAATTTGGTTGTAAGTAGAACTGCCGTCATTTTTGTACAAGAATATATTGTGAAACTATGTTTTTTTCTTATGTAATCACTTAGCGTGGATTTCTTGTTTAAATAGCTCCTGTTCTTACTTGCATTTTTTAAATATTCAAAGAGAGAATAGCTGTTGAAAATAACAATTACCCACTCATCTTAAAATTTAACAAAGAGAACACTTTATTTGATATGTAATACAGTTTGCAAATAATTTAGGTTATTTAACTCTTTCAGTTGCCCAGAGAGTAGGAAAAACTACACTAGCCATGTAAAAGGACACAGGAATAAGGCAAAGCATATATGATGCTCTCTCCCTAGTATTCTTCCAGTCTCCAGCTACTCGCTGCTTAGGGTGGTCTTGACATTTCTATGTTTTCAATAACCTCGGCTGCATATTTTCATTTTCCATAAACATGTTTACATAAGGTTTGAGAGAGTTGCCTTTTGTCATGGACAAGACAAGTTGCTTCTCAGTTTAATTATGCGTTGCATGAAGTTTTTGGTGTTTCTGGTACGGTTTCCTAGTGGTTTGTTTTGGTGCCTTACCTATACTGGAAAAGAGTAAATTATTATTAAGATTTCTCATGCTTGGTCAGTCTGTGCGCTGTTTGTGATTTTACAGACATTATGATAAGTGATTGATTCTTCCTCTGTTTCAATATATTACTCTGTTTAACGAAGCGAGAACAGTACTTTTTTTTTTTTTGGTTCCAACAGGCAAACAGTGATAGACAAAGGTAGACACCTTTGCAGATGATGGGTGGGAATCCCTTCAGGCTGCTGATGTACATGTGTAAAACTACTGGGGGGGGGGGGGGAAGTACGTAACCCACTTTGTGACACCTTTTGTGGAAGCATAACAGAATTAATAAATATTTAACTTCTAGTTGTAATTTCATGTATTTTTATATTAACGTTAACAGTTTTCTGTGATCAAATACAGAAG
The DNA here is from genome assembly GCF_030867145.1 of Opisthocomus hoazin. NCBI lineage: Eukaryota > Metazoa > Chordata > Aves > Opisthocomiformes > Opisthocomidae > Opisthocomus > Opisthocomus hoazin. The sequence goes on along the minus strand of NC_134418.1, from coordinate 41,218,920 downwards.
CAAACATGTTTGTGTGACAGTAATTCTGGGAATAAAATCAGAAGGATTTGAAATCAGGCATACTTGAGGAGCTTAAAGAGAAAAATTATATATATATTTTTTTAAAGAAAGTATCATTTAAATGGTTGTCACCATCTTTTCAGCGTGATCCAGTAATTCTGTTTAAGACTAGTAATATTAATGTCCTAAAATATGCTTAGCAGCAGCAATTCAGTTCTTATTTCTCCTCCTTCTGTTTTTGTTGCTTTGTGAGCAGTGTGTAATAGTAGAGCAGTGTTACACTTGACCTGAACTTGTGTTCATTTTGTGCATACATGCATGCAGTAGCAAAGTAAACTTGACAGCTTAATTCTATGTTAGGGGAACGTTTACAGGGATAATCCTATTCACACTGCAGGATAAGGATGCCCTGCTAGTGGTTTTGGCCTATAAAACCGTCAGATTTAAACTGTGTGTTGGCATTGTGATCTTCTTAGCTTGTAAACCAGCTTTTTCTTAGCAGTTTATTGGTGAGAGTGGGTAATTTTAGGATAAATTTTCCTAGCTCATGCCCACTTTTTTTTGGTATAGTTGACAAACACATCAAAAGTAACAGCAGCTTCACTTCATGTGGAATATCTAATAGAAGACACACGATATTATGTTTTAAAGCTGTAAATGGTTTGGATTAAACTATATTTAATGATAGAAAGATCAGCTTGATGTGGAGGCCTAAAGAAAATATTTTACAGATCTCCCTGAGTGAAGGCAGAGAGAAATAAGTAGACAGAATATACTTTTAAGACTTCTCTACTGCCTTTTTCTGGTTAACTACGTTACAGTAGGCCAATATAACTCCAATATACTTACAAAATTTGCTGCTATAATTTAGGTTTTGGTTTTGCTTTTGTTTTTCATTATGTTTTCCTGGGGATTCTGATTGGAGATGGATCTGGTAAGCAGCTTGATTTTTTTTTTTTTTTTTTTTGTGTGTGTACTAACCTTCATACAAAGAAATTCAGTCCTAAAAATCAACATGAGAACTTATAGATGGAGGTACAGAAAAAGAACAGCATGACTATTCCAAATATATTGAAACTCTATTTTCAAATAGATCTACTTCTGTTTTTCTTCAGTATTTATAGGTCTTTATTTAGAAGAGCAAGTGGTAATACACTGTCATCTTTATGTAGTCAAAGGCTGAAATATATTGCTTCATAAATACCAACAGTGTAACTGAGATTTTATAGTAGTAAGTACCTTGTTAACATCTTGTCTACAGTATGGCAGCATTTAACCTTATCTAGAGGTTATTGTTCTGGTTTCCCAGATGTAGAAATTAGAAACAATAAGAAAGGTTGATAGACTTTTTGGAGTGAAACAGTAGATGGGGAATGATCCCCGTGTCCATTTTCAGTGTTAAATGCCAAGCAAAGCAGGTAATTGCTGAAGGGCATATACTACTTCACTTAGTCTCCAAATGATGCAGGTGACTGCATTCAGCCAGAATGCCCAGTCTGGCCCAATTTGCACGTGTACAATCTCTGACAACCGAGGGAAGATGCTAACACAGTTCAAGTTTTTTGTGGCCACTGCTCATGACGCACAGCATGCTCCAAATTTTATGCTATTTATTAACCAATCTATTTTGTACAGCTATGATCCTTTTATATAGACCCACCATGGTTCCTGTTTTTCCTACTGTAAGTGTAAACTATAATATTCAATTCAATCCAGTTTGAACCTGCCAGTCAATCTGAATTTCATTCAGATGTTCAGTGGAAAGTGCACATTAAACCTTTGCCTTCTACCCTGCAGAGCCAGTCCTAAGTCCAGGCTTCAGTGCTCTGAATCTCACAAGCTCAACAGGAGGTTAAACTCTATAGAACTGCCATGCAGCCTGCATTAAAAGTCAAGACTTGCATGTCTGCTGCGTTTCCAAGTGCTTTCTGCATGCTAAGACTGAAGACTGAAGCCAGACCTATACTTGAGAGTTAGTCGTGTTTATTGGAACTGAAGATCTGTTGTGGCTTCATGGTTTTGCAAGGTAAAAGCCTCTTTGGCATAAAATGGAAGCTTGAAGAATTGGTAATAAACACAAGAACCAGTAAGAAATAGTCAGTATTTCTTTTAATAATTAGTAGAAAACCACTGAACTGTGATCAGAGTTAAGTTTTGCCTTAGGATTAGCAGTTGTTTGATATCTAGGAATCTTTGGGAAGTGGAGTGCATGATAAGGATATTTTCAGATAATTCTTTACTTTTTTTTTTCTTCTATTCACAGAACAAGTTTTGTTGTTTTGGAAATGGAAACTTTCTACATTGCCAATCCAGCAGTATGAGAGAAAAAACAGTTATTTCACTTGTAATGCAGTAAAAGTTAGATAAAATAAACAGAATTGAGAGGTGAGCAGTGGAAAAATGTATGGCTGCAGTACATGAAATTAAAGCCTAAACAAAAAAATGCCTTTCTGAGAAAAGGATTATGCTTTTCAAGGTCTCTGACTAGTTGGTGATATGCTGCAGACTAACACTTGCTGGATTCCTTTTTTATGTGTCCAGTATCTTTTTATTGTACTAGCATTCAAATACTTCCTTGGTTTGTGTACCACAAATGTAACCTTTTACACATTTGTTTTTGTTACATTTATTGAAGTACATTCAGTATCATGAGTGGAGACTCCTTTCTTTATTGAGATAGTACAGTGGTTTTAAAACCTCGTGGATTTATGTGAAATTATCATTATTTTCGATAGTTTTGTCAAAGAGCTAATAACAAAATTGTTTTTTTGTTCTTTTTCCATAAGAATAATACCTACCTCTTCATGATGCATATAGTGAAGTTGTTAAGCTTTAGTAGTGTAGTCCAAACCCAAAATAACTTGGGTTTGCCATGTAATCAGTTTCAAAATAAAGATTAGTGGACAGGTTTGTGTGATTTATCATGGTTTATAGTGCATAGTAATGCTCATTATGGTAGAGGGCAAACTATGAGCACGGTACACAAACTTCCAGTGAAGTGCTTATTTTTATCCAAATATTTCAGAAAGTTAACTTGCCCCTCTCAGTGCAAATTGTTTTTAGACCACATAAAAGTAATGATATTCTGCAAGCATTGCCAAATAATACTGTAAGAATAAAAACTGGAAACATTTAAAGTTGCATATCAAAATAATATCAGTGCTGTTATACTGTAAGAGAGTAGCTGGAATAATACTGAGCTGGGGTGATATCCCTTCTGTTTTATGTTTTATGAAAAGCATATGAAAACAAGCTTGTGAAAAGAAAGGGAGGAGCAATGAGACATACTTTAAGGAAGCAATATTTTGAAATACGAAAATAAGACAAAGACTTTGTTAACATGAAGCTAGAAATAGCTGAGAGGAAACATAACCTTTCATGCTAAGGACCCAGACTTTCTTTGGGCCTCGTGAACATGAAGACGACCCTAAGGAGTCATCTTCATGTTTTCAAGATCCATGCATGAATGAGGGTAGTAAAAGAGAGAAGAGTGGCAAAGATGGTGCGGTTTTTCCTCCTTTTGTACGATTTCACATATCTGGTGTATGTAAGAAATTCTTTTCCCTTGAATAACTTACCAAAGAGTTTGAAGAATCCTTTAAAATACGTGACCAGCCCTCATTGTTTCAAAGGCAAAAACAAGTGTCAATTAAGTGCTAACTGAGTGTAAATCAATACTGTGATGAGTGGTTTGCTGATAGGTGCTCTGTGCGATATGCTAGCTCTAATAGAGTCAGTAGAAGACCCAGATAATCTAGTTAAGTGTGTCTGAAGTCAGTGCAGAGCCTATAATGTCCCTTTCCCTTAATTATTTGTTCTATATAAAGGGAGTGCCAAAGAAGTCACCAGTGTCTACGAGTAAAGAACACTTGAATTAAAGTCAACCTGTACTTGAGCCAGCTGTAGCAAAAAGAATCAGGAAGAGGGTAGCTTTTCAGAACCTGTGGTTAATGACAAATACGTTTAAAAACCTAGTAAGCTACACAAAAATCTTGAACATCAATATGACTCCAAATGTGGTGCAAAGTCACTGCCTGACATAAATATGAAGGTATACAGTGCATGCTAGATAATATGGATATACTCCTTTCATACTCTGCTGTTCTCTTGCTGTAGAAACAAAGTTTTGTCAGTGATCAGCAGTAGCCACAATAGCTTCTGACAGGCAGACCTCAGTTTAGTGACTTTAGAGTTGTAATTCTTTTGGTGATGAGGTTGTACACTTGGCAGAGCAGTTTTGTAATCCCTTCTCCAATAAATCAGTCACACTTCTATGGATTTTAAAGTACTTGTGTCCAATTTATTTTATGTGAGAGGAAGATCTGCAAAAATCTCAATGATATAAAGGTAAACTATCAAAGTATTTTGAAGAAATTTGAATTTTCTCTGGACAACTGATTGTCTACTCTTACGAGCCCCAAAGTGAGACTTACTATACCGCTGATGGGATGATCTTCTGTAGATGTATAACCTCCACCTTTGGTTTTTTTTCTTGTTTTGAAAACAAAATAATCCATGTCCACAGCTGTGCTGTTTCTGATTGGAATCCCTGAGGATGAATTAGGCTTGTGTTGATATGCTGGCTTGCTTTCTGCTTTGGCTGGGTGGTCTCACTGTTTATCCAGCATCAGGTCCGGCATTTGCCAGAGCTTTGTGAGCTGATTCAGCACCCTAACCTAAGAGTGCAAGGAAAGGCAAGAATAAGATGTACTGCTCTGGTAGAAGTGACCTGAGTCATTTGAGCAGTAATTGTTACACTGCTCTCAAAGGAAAAAGCAAAGCTGTGCAGCTGGGAATGAAGACCACAGCAGGAGTGAGAGATGCTGTTGCAGAGATCTGTTGATTACCTCAATGATCCTGGAAGACCTTGCCCCAGAGATGCTATTTTGTTTGGCAGAGACTGCTGAACATCAATCTGTCAGTACCCATTGCAGCTCTCCTCTTAACAGCGTGGGTTATTCACCTTGCCTTACAGAGAGCAAAGTGCAGAAAGAGAGAAAATTAGAGGAATGTTGTGCTTAAAATTATATTCAGTTTTGACTCTCAGTGTTGTTGTGTATATGTAGTAATTTGATAACTGAGTTAAGCAGTAACACCCAAAGAAATCAACGGTATGGGGAGACGGAGTGGTGCCTTTGTGGCTGAGAAGCAGGCAAGAGATGTCTTAGTATGAAACAGCTAAAGTAGAAGAGACTCTTTGGATTATTCCCATATATAACTCATACTTCTGGATGAAAGGATGTTCTCAATGTGTGTTTTAGCTTTTTTTTAAACTATGGGCTATATGAACTTAGTTACTTGACTCAAATCCCTCTGAAATGAGGTCTGCCTTTTTATTTTGTAGGTAATGCTAGTTGCACGTGCCTAGTACTTTCTTTTATCTCTGTCAAGGCACCAAGGCATTTGAGGCAGTATGTACACAAAATGAAGTTGAAATGTATTTACTGACCAGAAGGTGGTGGAGTGGTTTGACAAAGGTGTTCTTCCTTGTTGCAGTAACCGCTTTGTGACAATAATACTGGTCTCCAGGTGCTGACTAGATACTTACTTCTTAAGGGTGTCTTATTGGTTAAAACCTAAACAAAAACACACCCTGAAAAAGTGAGATTTCAACATGACCGTGTTTTGATTTTTACTGTCAAGCTCCTGAAAAAAGCTGTTAAGACCTTTAATGTGATACCTCTTGCTCCTTCAGGAAGGATTCTGACTTATGTTATCATAGCAAATTAAAATGCCACACCCTGCTACTGACTACTAGGAATCAGGAGCTGTTTGCAGCAATGTATTGTGTAGATTAGAGTTGAAAGAGTTGTTTTTTGTTTTTTTTAAAAAAAACAGTGATGAAGTAATAGGATTGCATCATGATTTTTGTTTTCTGACAGAACTAATTAGAATATAGGAGTGGGTCAGCAGTCAGATTTGCTTGTTAGTCTGTAAACACCTGAAAGTAGCCTAAAAGTGTACAGATATTACTTGTTGTAACTTGAAGGAAAGCAGTAGGCAGAATTTTCACAGCTGCTGATCTATATTTTTTACTGAAGTAATCCTGACCACACTATTAACCTTGTAACTCTTAATTCCAAGATACTTGGCTGGTGTGAAGAAAACAGTACATGACATATGCAACAGGGTTGTGCATGACTGAAAGAAATATTGACTTTTTTTTTCGGCCACTTTTCCCCCCCACACACACTGAGGAGGGGAAGATGCCCTCTACTGCACTACTCCACTTAGGATTGAAATGAAACAATGTCAAGGGAAGTATGAGATAGTATCACTTCGGGAAGTTCCAGTTTGGCTAAATGGTCAAACCCTCTCCTGTTCAATTCTGCAGGAGAGTTTGTCATTAACTTGGTGCTGATCAGGTTGCAGCACTGTTTCCTCTTGACCTTAACTGTGACATCTGTTATCTCAGCTGCCTTTGGCAGGTATCTCTCTAGCGGTGGGGAGCCTTACTCTACCCTAAAGAGCAACTAAAAGCATTTTAGTTTTAACACTTTATCCTCAAGGTTGTATGATGATGGTTTGTTTGTTTGGGTTGTGTGTTGTTGCTGGCTTTTGGGTAAAAAAAAACCAAAAAAACAGACTACCCATGCCACAATTTCTTTCTGCGTTATCCCTAAAATCCTAACCCATGTATGGTATAAACAGTATTATTGTTATATGGAAGTGGTATTTTTTTTCTTACAAAAAAGTACAGCTTTTTAATTACTTCTGTGGACATGTGAATCTGTGTAAATGAACTTCCCAGTAAATACAGGTGTATTTAAGGTATAGTCTGTGATTTGTCTGGATTTTTTTTTAGCGTAAAACCCTCAATAAAAATGGTGTTACTATCTGTTTGTTTTCCCTGTTGCTTCACTTGTGCTGACTCTATCGCTTATGAAACACCACTTTTTCAAAGCACATCAATGATATTTAATGATAATGTTTTTGAAGACTGTTTTTTCCACCACATGATTATTTTTGGTGAGTTGGTTTATAGCATGTTCCTACACATAGATGCATATGCACAACCATAGGGACAGGTGTGAGAGACCAGGGATGGCAAAGTCATTAGCTGTCTTCACGGCTTAATGACAAGAAAACAATCTCAGGAGTATTATACAGATCTAAAACATGATATAAAAAAAAATATAATTAGTTATACAACAAATCTGAATTAAAATCTGAATGAGGAGGAAGACAGTGATACTGCAAGGTTGGAAATGAGGTCACCTCAAAACATTCTAGAAGATCTGTGAAATACAGTCCTGAACTAAGCTCCTTAACAGCTCCTGGATGAAGCCTTGTGTAAAGTGTCAAGCAAGATCAAACACTTTTTTTACAGTGGACTGAAATCTGCAGACTTATTTGTTAATGCCTATAATCAGACAGATTTGAGAAACAACCAGGGTGAAGATAGAGAGGGTGAGAGAGGCCAAAATCTGCTTGTCTTGTTTTGTTCCAGTCCTGTGCAATGTAATTTTAAAGGGAACATCCAATCAATATGGAAGACCATGTTTTAAATTACCCACTTTTTTTTTTTTTCAAGTTACCTACAGCTGAATTACTAAGAGGGTAAGGAGGGAAGGCTGAGTGGGAAAAAGAGAATTGTATTTCAGATTTTTTTTTTTGACGCCTACAATAACAGACTTTTAATGATTAACACTAGTCATCAGATCTTTCCCTTTCTGAAAAAATATCATAAAGATCTCCTCTGTTCCCAGCAGCTTCCTGCTAATTCAGTTCACTAGCAAAATTAGCAGCAGGAAACAAGCCTTTGAAATTTGCTTTGTTTATGAATAGCATTGTTCATTTGGTAAAGGATATGGGCTCCTGCTGTAATTGTTCCTGTGTTAAGAAGACTGCAAGTTATTTTCTCTCCATCAGTCTTTAAAAAAAAAATCAATAGAAATAAATACACATACAATTAAATAGTGGATTAAACAGCCAACTGAGTGACTAGGAATTTCTTTCACTTTTAAACTCTTCTGATTTCTTTTTTTCTCTGAGGGAGGACTATTGTGCTGCCATTCCTTCACAAACACTCAATAATGCTAAAGTGCTTTGAAGTTGCCATTGGAGAAAATAGAACAACAGACGGAGCATGAATAAACCCACACTGCTGTCTTTTTAATCTGAACAAAAGCAATTTTTCTTGGCAAAAAATAGTTAATATTTAATTCCATTTACTTACAGAAGTTTGATCCCAGATGAGAACACAAAAACTGATGCAGAGCTGTATATACAACAGCTTAGTGCATCTATAACCTGGCTTTTTATTAGGAAGATAAAAAAAAAACTTCATCTAGCATGCATTGTAATAACTGTGATAGATCTTGTTCAATACTGATCTGGAGGCCACTGGACCCAAAGGAATCTGTGAATTAGAATCTCAGTGAGATGCTATTACTTTGTGGTTTCCATGGTGCAAAACAAAAACTCTGGACCTCTCATTTAGTACGACTTTTCTCATGTGTAACTGTTATTAGTGGTTATAACTGAAGTTGCCATTCTGGTAGTAAAAGTATTGTTTGAACCTCAGGTGTATTCCCACCATAAATAAAACATCTGTGTATGTTTATTACTACTTTCTGAGATTCTTTTTGTTTTATTATACAGTTAAAGCTGAGATTTTAATGTCTTGTCTTTGGATATGTTTTTCCCTACAGCAAATTTTCTAACAATCCTTATCTGAAAGGTGAAAACAAGCTGGTTTTGTTGATGATCTTGTGGTTAAGAGTTGGTGAAAATCTTGTTCTCTTTTTTCCTGTATTTTTTTACCAAGATGGATATTATAGGCCTTTCGGGGAGTGGGAGGGGGGGAATATTATGAAGCAACCTTTTTATACATTTTCTATTGTAGGCAATATAAGACTTCCTACTGAAATGGCAGCTGTGTTCTTACTCCCATGCAATAGCTGGTGCTTATTAACACTCAGAAGTCATGCATCTTCCTTATAAAATTCTGTGCTACTCTGTAGTCACTGTGGATTTGCTTCTTCCTTCTCAGGGCTTCATGGCAGAGCTGCACAGTCTGATCACTACTGCTCTGAAGTGAGTGGAAAGATACATGATGAATTAATCCCTAAAAGTTTAGGCAGTGTTACATTTTCTCAAACTTGTGTAAACCTCAGGGTTTGAAGGGCATTCCTTCCTAATTAGCCCTTACAGTCACAGAGGACATGCTTGATGTGATTTCTTCAAATCTGATTAGAGGCAAGATGTGGGAAAATCAACAAACAATCAGAAGAGGTAGAATATGAACAACCTGTGCAAGACAAATGATATTGAATAAACATCGATGTTTCATAAAAGAAATATATAGCAGGCCAGCATGAATAAAAATAATTTCTGCTTACACAGCACTTGTTAGACATTTCAGTAGTCAATCATAAGAGCAAATGAAAAAGATTGCCAGCCTGTAACAAGTTGCTATGGCTAGACCCCCTTTCTAACATACTTATTCAAGTGACGCCATATCAGCACTTCTCCAAGTGCTGCACTATAATCACTGCTGCATAGAAATAAATAAGAAAAAGAAGAAATCTGTTACAGAGTGAGTTTTTTGTGCACCATGGCATATGGGTTTTTTGCTGAAGGAAATGCAGGTATGCTTGAAAATGGCTTTATTGTTAATGATGCTGTGCAGACTAAATCAAAGTGGAGGACACAACTGGAAGCATGTTTTGCTATAAGCTATGCCGCTACAAAACTGATATCCAAGTCTTTTATAAGTAATTACAGACTAATATAGGCAGAGTACCAGTCTTCTGGAATGGGAGACCATACGTTTAAACTTACATGGTGCTACATTCCTCCTTAACTTAAGGCTTGAGGAGCAGCTACAGAAGCACTTGCAAATTTGGATATGGATTGTATTAGACTTTTTCTAGCTAGTAATTGTAATTTATATTTAAACCACGCATGGATTTGTTGCTTACTCAAACCATCTTCTCATACTTCTAGAGAGATTCAGTAATCTTTTGAGTCTTTTCTGTTCTGCCATCTTGATCCAAATATTCTTTTATTGCTCCATTTTTCCAGGAAAAAATAAACAAAAACTATGAAACTACTGCCTTAAATCCACATAAAAAAAAAAAAGTGCAACACAGGAGAGGTGCAAGAGTGGCCCAACAAACTAAAACTCTGGCTGATCTCCAGGTGAGGAACTGTCTTCAGTACCTGGTGAGGTATTTGTTCTAGATAGCCCCTATAGGTATAAGACAAATGCAATGGGACACTGACACTAGGACAAGGACATTGGCACGATGCTAATGCAAAGAACCCTTAAGGACATGGTACATGCCCAAGGTATTTCAAATTGTTACATATACTAAGAGCGTGAAGAGGTAAAAATAGTACTACTGAATCAAGACCTGAAAGGAGAAAAATACTTTTAATTATGCTGTTAAGCAAACAAATAAATGAAGAGGGGAAAGGTGTTTCAGTTGGAGTTGGACTAGATGATCCCTGTGGAGGTCCCTTCCAACTGAACTGTCCTATTGTGTTTCACTAGCTTAACAGAAATTCAGTGCACACTTGTTACACACATTGTTTTGGTAAATCTTCAGAATTCAATTAAGTACAAAACAGTCCTGCTGTGCTAAGATAAGAATATCAGAAAATTTGGGAACATAAAAATGTTATCTACACAGCACGCCTTTTTTTGTTGTTGCTGATCTCAATCCATTTTTCAGCTTTCTTACTGTTCCTTCAATCTGTCCCTCCAGAAATACATCTAGATGGCTCTTGAGCTAATTTATATGCCTCGCAGCCACTGCCTTCCTCTATAATTTATTGTTTCTGCAATAAACAATTTTGTGTTGACCAAATATATGGCTTACTCTGTTTTGTTAAAGCCATTGATTTCAGATTATTTTCAAAGATATTCTTTAACATTTAATCAGCAATCTAACTTAATTTTACATTTTTCATTGCCTCTTAAGTATCTGAAATGTCTTGGTTCTACCAAAATTTACTTCTTCAGAGAAAATGCATTTTTATCCTAGTATTAAGACTTAGATCATCATAGGATCTTGTCAGTTTGAAATATGAACCTAGAGTTTGCTAGTTTCCCACTGAAGGGAAGCTAGACATGTATCTGCACTGAAATAGCATGGTGAAGATAATCTAAACAAGCATGTTTGCATGCCTGCACTTCTTGATATTTCCTTTTTTTGTTGTTTGTTGAGGTGTTGTCTTTTTTTGTTTTGTTTTAGTAGTAGGTGTTTGCAAGGGCTTTAGTGACCTCAATGTTAAGCATATAATCAAGCCAACATCTTCAAGGAATTTTTGTTCTTTAATGGGCTCTTTTTTTCTTTTTTTCTCTCTCCCTATGGAAACCAGTATTCTACTCTAGCTTCCCTTGTCAAAGCTTATATTTTAAGTGAGCGTGTTCTCACAGTGAGAAGCTCCCACAGCAAGTTGGAGAGTGTGACTAGAAAGGGTCAAATAGAACATGGACTTTAACAGTAGCTTAAGAAATTGACTCTTTATTATAATGGTATCTGTGTTGTGCTCATCATTACTGAAAAGCAGTGTAAATGTTGTTTAATAATGCTTGGCTTTTATAAAGTCTTCATGATAATCATAACTGTGGTGATGAAAACTTTGTCCCGCTGTAGGTTCTCTGAGAGTCTACACTAAATGAAGTGCCTTTTAAGAAAGAAAAGAGAAGACCTAATAATTGGGTTACCAGTGTTATCTTCCTCTTTCTAAAGATTTTGGGAAAGAGTCAGACATCTGTATATTTAGGAGCCTAATCTTCTTGAAAGTCAATGTAACTTCTAATGTCCTCCATGCCAAAACTGTATGTGAAGGAACTTCAGAATTCAAAGTAATTGGAGATTTTGTTGAAGGTCTTCAGCACATTTGTAAAGCCCAGATGTGCTTTCATTGTAAAACGCTATAAAGATAGTTTGATATTACTTAAAATTACTACGTTCAAGTTGTAGGCTTAGACTGCAGTGTTTTCCAAAATAAGGTTTACAATTGACTCTGTGGAGTGAAAAAAACCTGAATAATTTGTATTTGTGGTACTGTCTGCCCTATACAGGAATCTGCATCCCGTGCATTCTAGTTGCTCTGAAAAGCAGAAAGTAGTACTTCTATTTTTCTTTAAAGAAAAAGATAACACTTATCCTGAAACGTGAATTTTTAATGAGAAAAGTTTTTCAAAGTTTTCTTTGAAAAGGTAATCAAGAAATGAGACATATAGGAATTCCGTAATTCATTTTAATTTCTGAATATTGGAAGGTGGGTTTGGACCAAAGTAAATGACAAAGTATCATTGTGGACATAGACGTATTGGGAAATAAAGTACCAGACGAGTACTTTCTATAGAGAGCAAGGACTGAAAGAAAAGGTTCCCGTTAGACAGTTTTTTATACTATTGATTTAAAAATGTTTGTACCTTATCTGTTTCATACTGTCATTTTAAATTATAATCTTATGTGGGTTACATCAATGAAATAAATTGTCTCCAATCTTTGTCAGTAAATGTTCCTTTGCAAAATATTTTTTTCTTGCCTGCGATGTTGTCTAATCATCTGTAAACTGAGTGTAGAACAGCACTCTGAATTGTTTAAGTTGCCAAAAGACCTTGAAATGGCAGAAGTGGCTTCCCAATTTTGAAATCACATCTGGGTAAATTCTGGAAATCACACAGCTAAATAAGAACAACTTGCACTTAAAAAGTTAGTTATACTCAGGTTAACTTGAATTATTATTTTGAGGTTATAAGTTGCATTTAAAATTTCAAAAAGATTAATACTAACATGAAATCTTTATTTCTAAGCTTTATATTGTAATTCAGTTGTTATAAGACTAGACACTTATTTTAGCATATTTAAAAACCTTACTAAAATATGGTAAATACAATTTTCTATTTACATGCTGCATTACACACGGGAGTATAAATTCAGAGCAAATAAACTGGTCTCTTCCCATAACCCACTGGTGGAATATCCACAAATAATAATTAGAGGCTTTTCTTAGACCAACATCTTTCATGGACACTGAAAGAGAAATTACAAGGGGACAAACAGAATGTAGTTCCAAGGTGTTCATAATAATAATGTTCTTCATGCTGAGTATACTTACAGGAGAAAGCTTCTGGAGTTTTGAAACATTTGAGTTTCACTTTGCTCAATGGTCCTTAAAAGCCATTTATTTCTTCCTGTGCTTTTAATTCTGTGAATTATTCTTTACATAACTGTTCTTAAGTTTGAAGATCTCCCGTATTTTAAGACATGACTTTATACAACTTAAAAAACAATGAGTTGTTGAAAACATATTTATCTGAGTACATACAGGTGAGCCGCTACTAGGCAATCTGGTTACAAAAGGATAGTAATCTCTGACTGAATTTTTTTTCAGTCTAATTGAAGAAAATAAAAGAGGTGGGGAGAAAGAACCTCATGAAAAGGAGTAACTCAAGTGTGGAAGATGCAGAGGAAAGAAGGATTTTTTCCTTAAAAAAAGATAAAGTAAAATCCCATACAAAAAACCTCCTCCTTTCCTCCCCTTTTTGTTGCTTCTTGAAAAATTATAAAACAGTGAGTCATACAAAAATTTATCTTGTACCATAAAATTCAATTTAGATGCCTCAAATTCTTAAGGATAGTTTTCTGGTTATAGTAACTTCCAGTGATAAGTCATGGCTTTTTCTCATGAGAAAGGAGTGGGGAAAAAAACAAAACAAAACAGAAAAGCCCAACTCTGGCAGGTAATGTTTTAGAGATAGAAATTACTTATTTTGAACTGCATTTTTCAGTAGCCACAATCCTTTGATGGATAAACGGTAAGCATATGAAAAAAAGCATGGGCTTTTGTTGGAGAGTTTGCATTTGATAAACAAGGGACGCTCTGCTGTTTCAACTGTATTCCTGTTGCTTTCTTTATGGCTAAATTGCTCATAGCATAAAAAAAAATCCTACCTGGCTTTGTAATGGAATTTAACTTATCACAAAGCATAATCATCCATGAATTTGGCCATTTTTGTTGCCTTTCATGCTTAAGCGTAACTTTGAATCCTAAATCATGATGTGAATGCAAAGTTCAGCTGTTAGTTTTAAGCTTTTCTTCCAGCAAATGACTGAAGAGGGTCATAGGTTCCCAGAATGCCAATCTAGAGAAGCTTTTGCAAAGAGAAAATGAAGTTCTGGATGAGACCACGGAGTATACAATTTCTATTTCAGTAGGTCATTGCAGTACTCTCAAATTTGATAGTATCTCAGGTTACCCTGGAGTTTACTTAAAAACAGATTTTGATACTAAACAGAGCACAGCTACATAAAATAATTTATGGATGGATTTGAGTTTGTCTTCCTCCTACATTTTGTCCTAATTAAAAATAATTTTACTATCATTAAAAATCCCCACATATATCTTATGTAACATTCTTGTAACCTACCTTGTATCTCAAACTGAGTTTTATTGCATTAATTTTCTCATTTTTATTTTTTATAATAAGCCTGTCTAGAAAGAACTATATCTTGAATTTATGCGTATCTTGAATCAGAGAAATTTTTATCTATCTTCTGATGTAGGCTACTCTAAAACACCTATATAGTACAGTGGAATTAATAGTTTTGAAGCAGCACTTTACATTGATAGTATGATACTATGAATCCTCTGAAGCTGAGCATGGTAGAAGTTGGTTGTCCATTTTAATAAGCCCTGCAGAAGGGGTAAAATTCCAAAATTTCACAACCGTGAACTGTGTATTCATAATTAAGGAACCAGAAAATTTCTATTAACTTGTAGTGTCAGTGAGCAGTGTTTGTCCCCTTTGCTCTGCTGTCCTCCTGCAACAGTACCTGTTAGTGCTGCCAGAGTGCAGCCCAGGGGGCCTGCAGATTCTGAGAATCCTCTTGCAGGGAATGGAGACAACATTCAGTGCCTTGGTTTCCTTGATCATGCAGGAGAGTAAGACTAAGCCAATTACTTTATAAACACTTTTTCTTCGAAACAGCATTAAAATTCCTGCATAGCCCCACTGCTACGAAATCGGTGTTATTTTGCGTGTCGGTGTGTGTGACTGATGCTTGGCCATTTTCAGGGCAACATGGAATAGAGGGAAGTTCATTAGAGTCCGTCTTTTCACGGTTTGCCAATGTGGTGGAATGAATGGTGTTTTGGGAGCTGGCTCTGGCTCACTTAGCTTCGCTAGATTAGTATGATGTTATGATTCTGTTTGTTGATGTATAATACATCTGTAACAAAAGCTGTATATAAATGAAACAGTTTTGTCTCTTACAGTATTCTTAGAATAGTTAGGGTTGGAAGAGATCTTTAAAGGTCATCTATTCCAACCCCACTGCAAAGAGCAGGGATATCTTCAACTAGACCAGGTTGTTCAGAGCTGGGTCCAACCTGACTTTGAATATTTCCAGAGATGGGGCATCTACCATCTCTCTGGGCAACCTGTTCCAGTGTCTTACCACCCTCATTGTAAAAGATTTCTAACTTATATCTAGACTCAAGCTACCTAAGTTTAACATCATTGTCGCTTGTCCTATTGCAACGGGTCCTGCTAAAAAGTCTGTCCCCATCTTTCTTATAAGCCCCTTTAGAGTACTGAAAGGCCACAATAAGGTCTCACTGGCTCTCCCTGCCAGTGTCTGCAAATATATTTAGACATACTTTAGGACTTGCTTCATTGTACAAATTACAGTGTGTTTTTTGTTTATGTGTGTCTAAATTGTATGAAAAGTTACATAAATGGGCACCAGACTCCCATGTTTCAAATTTCAGTAACTCAATGGAAATTATTTTTACACTTGTAGAGGAGCTGTTTGTTTCTCGTTACTTTTACCAGAAGTATTTTGTGTTTTACTTTAAAAAAGAACAAAACCACAGCACAAATAAAAACTATGAATGTGCTAATAATGGTTTTAGATACACATTTTATCTCCACATATAATTGTGTAATAGTCACTCCTTTCTCTTTAAGCTATGAAGTGACATTAATTGTGAGCATTCAGGAAAAACAAACTGAAAAATGAATGTATATGTTTGAATGAAATATATTTGCAAATTAATCATTTTCCCAAAGAATTGTCTAATAATTTCTGTAGTAATCTGAACTATTGGTTTTGTCAGTGTTTTTCTTGCAATGTCCTTTCTAGAAAGAGTCAGGACTCTTGCTGCAACTTAAATTCTACAAGTATGATCAGTTGTGTTTGAAAAGCTACACTTTTTTGATTTCTCTAGTTGCAGTCGACAAATATTTAGAGTGCTATCACCATTAAGTACAGTTACATTGTCATGTCGCTGGAATGTGTGCTCAGTCACCAGGAAAATCTTGTATACTTTGGATCTGGTTTTTATTGCTATTCATGTAAGAGTGAGCACTCACTCTTTTTGCTGGCTAAGTAAAATTTTTTTGTTGCTTAAAATGACTTTTTATTTCTGTGTCACCCAAATACGTAGTCATTTATATGATTTCATTTATTATTGATAGTTTTGTGGCTCACGGTTGGAATTACTACAGGTATGTAATAAAAGTTAAAAGTTGAAGTGAAAAAAAAGCACAAACTTGGAGGTATCAATACTTTTGGATAACTTTTAAAGACATTTAATCTGTCCAAATTCAGTAACTTCTGTAGCTGTTAAAACCAGTTAAAGAAACAAGGGTTCTGGATGACTGAAATCAGCCTTTGAAATGAGGGAGGAGAGAGTAATAGGAGTAGCTATATTTTTTTATCAGCTTTTATCTTCAAACAAAAAATGAACCCAAGAGAAAAAAGGCAGAAATGGAGCATAAATGAAGACTGAACCACAAAGCATTCAGAAGCCAAGAAATGACTGAGTAGACAAGCAGAAAGCTCAGTTTTAAAATTCCTTGAGAAGTTTTTGCTACTTGAATTGTTTTTTCCTCTCATTCTTTGCTTTTCTTTCCAAACCTCTGTCTCTGTGTTACTGCAACACTGCTGTTCTGATACCTTGTCATTCAAAGAGAGATATAAGACTTAATCAGAGTATTATGTAGCTTTAAGGCAAAAGATTGACTGACTAAAGAGTAGAACGCTAAGGCCATGGTTTTTCAAGGTCAAAGGGTGTTCAAATAAGGATTTTTAAATGGGTTTAAATGATACACTTTAGCTGCTGCTTGGACAGAAAAAAAAGTACTATGGTTACTTTATGTAGCACTAACTTTTAAAATCTTACGTAATAAATTGACCTCAAAAGCAGAGGCTTCCATTTCAGCTGAATTGACATGTTTTCAATGGTATCTTTTTTGACAATGTTTTCCTCTATACTTCTTAACATTTTCCCAAGAGATCTGAAAGTCTTAGTTTTTTGTTTTAGTAAAAAAGAAGACATTAACTTCCTGCAGAACTTGAAGTGAAAAACACTAGCTTCCTTTGGAGGGTCACTTACTAATAACTAATGATGTCAAATCTATCTTCAAATGAAAGGAACTTGTTATCAGTAGTGTCAAAATTCCAGAGGAATAAATCACAGAATCACAGAATGTTAGGGGTTGGAAGGGACCTCTGTGGGTCATCTAGTCCAACCCCCCTGCCGAAGCGGGGTCACCTGCCAATAAATCCAGTGGGATCCTGGGATGTGTTAGGAGGAGTGTGGCCAGCAGGTCGAGGGAGGTTCTCCTTCCCCTTCTACTCTGCCCTAGTGAGGCCCCATCTGGAGTACTGTGTCCAGTTCTGGGCTCCCCACTTCAAGAAAGATGAGAAGCTACTGGAGAGAGTCCAGCGGAGGGCTATAAAGATGATGAGGGGACTGGAGCATCTCTCCTGTGAGGAAAGTCTGAGGGAGCTGAGCTTGTTTAGCCTGAAGCAGAGAAGGCTGAGAGGGGACCTAATAAATACTCATAAATATCTTAAGTGTGGGTGTCAGGAGGATGGAGCCAGACTCTTTTCAGTGGTGCCCAGCGACAGGACAAGGGGCAATGGGCACAAACTGAAGCAGAGGAAATTCCATCTGAACATGAGGAAGAACTTCTTCCCTCTGAGGGTGACAGAGCACTGGAACAGGCTGCCCAGGGAGGTTGTGGAGTCTCCTTCTCTGGAGATATTCAAAACCTACCAGGATGCAGTCCTGTACAGCCTACTCTAGGTAACTCTGCTTTGGCAGGGGGGTTGGACTAGATGATCCCTAGAGGTCCCTTCCAACCTCTACAATTCTTTCATGAGTGATAAAATTGCTTGACTGTGCATCAGTGGCATATATGTCAAATGGCAGTCAAATGTGGCATCTTTGATTCAAGTTTTGAATTGAATTTTGTTTAGATACGTTGGATTAGTTTTTCAATTGATCTTATGATGCCTATATGCCAGCCCCTCATTTTCTGTTATGGACTGTTACAGATGAGCATAAGTGTTGTGCATGGACGTGCACGATGTCTGGTCACCTACTTGTGTTATAAACCATTTTTAGTTGAAAAACACAGATTCATTGATGCCTAAGGTCATTCTTTTTAAGGAAAAAAAAAAAAAGTACCATGAAAGGTTCTTAGACAAATAATAAAATGAGGAAGGGTAAAGACGAGAAAGTGGTAAAGAGTTCGGCTTATCAAACTCTATCAAGTACCTGGCCAGTGCAGTAAATGACCTGAAGCGGTGTTAGTTATAGTCTGCAGAAATTACCTCATTTTCATTATTACATCTCTAATGGAAATTCAGGTGTGGAGACATATTCATATGTTGAGGTTGTTCATGAGGAAAACAGCAGATCTGGCTTCTGTTCTGTTGGAAAAAAAAACAAATCAGAGCCATTAATTATTTTTGCTGAACATTGCTTCTGTTTATTCTTCCCTTTTCTTCTTAATTGGAGCTGCAGGCATTAAACTGCTGTCTGTAATAATGTCCCCAAATCTATCTTCTTTGATTTTTAATGTTGTTGTGGAATGTTTTAGCGTAATCAGGAATAAAATTATTAACAATTCTTTTGTTAACAAGGGACTTGAAAATTTGTTTGTCATTATCACCTTTTATAAAAAGTAGTCTAATTTGATGAACAAGAACCCAACCCCAAAAAAACAATGAAACAAAAAAAAGAACCCCAATACGCAACCTATTTTTATGCCTCTGGGTTATGCATTTTGGGATATAAGAAACATTGTTTTTTCCCCACTAGCAGCTTTTTAATTAGCCTTAAAATTCTGTAATATCAAGTGGAAAATATGGCATACATATGTATTCTGGGAAATAATCCTAATCACTTATTTGTAGATCATAATTGTATCCTAAAAGACCTAAGTCTCTGTGGTCTCCCACGTAATGTGACGTTGTTGACTTTAATTAATGATATTTTTCTTCTCTTGATTTGAATGTTGAGAAATGATTGTCAGTGATGGCTGATGTTTTCATTGTCTAGTCATTTCTCTGAATAGATTTGCTTCAAGATTTTTGTATGAAATCCGAGTTGTTGACCTATGCAGGTTCTGCATATGTAGTCAGGGTTGAGCATTTTAATTTCTCAATTCTTAGATGTTTGCAAATTTCATTGAACGTTTTATGTTTGTTTTTCAGCTCCATAAACCATTGACTGCTAGTAAAAAATAGCAATAATTTCATTCACAGAAGAACAACAAAACATGTGTGAGGAATCTTTTGGTTACAATCTTATGAGAGTTACTGCAAAAACTCATTGGAAGACTTGTTCTCATAAGCATAACAAGTTTCTCAGTTTTGCTGCTTGTAGATTATGTTGTTTTTTTTTTAAATTCACCTGCACCTCCTGAAGCTGAAATTCTTTCTCCCTTACCTTTAAATTTTACTTTGGAGAAGTTATCTGGCAGCATAATTAGTTCCTCAAGACAGATAATGTATACTTATACTTGCTGCTTGAGACTATTTAAACAAAACAAAAAGTTTCCTTGATTCATAGGAGAGATATCAGAAGATATCGATTGTTTCATCGAGTCAATAAACATTGCTGCAATCCCTTTTGTTAACAAGTTCCAGGTTTGGCATAAAAATGACAGACTAAATGGTGATATTTTTAGATTCTACTTTTTTCTACTGCTTAGTGGTACTGCTTCAAGTGTGTCTATACCAAAGCACGTAGCATGGGCAATAAACAGGAGGAGCTGGAAGCCATTATACAGCAGGATGGCTACGACTTGGTCGCCATTACAGAAATGTGGTGGGACAACTCGCATGACTGGCATGCTGTCATAGATGGCTACAGACTCTTTAGGAAAGACAGGCCAACAAGGAGAGGTGGTGGAGTTGCTCTATATGTGAAGGAGCAACTGGAATGCATTGAGCTTTACCTGGGGGCAGATGAAGAAGGAGTTGAGAGCTTATGGGTTAGAATTAAGGGAAGCCTCGTATGGGTGATGTTATTGTGGGTGTGTACTACAGGCCACCTGGCCAGGAGGAGGAAGCTGATGAGGCCTTCTACAAGCAGCTGCAAGCAGCCTCACAGTCACAGGCCCTAGTTCTCATGGGGGACTTCAACCACCCTGACATCAGCTGGGAAGACCATACAGCTAGACAGGCGCAATCCAGGAGGTTCCTACAGAGCATCGATGATAACTTTCTGATGCAAGTGGTGGAGGAACCAACAAGGAAAGGTGCTCTGCTGGACCTTGTGTTAACAAACAAGGAGGGACTGGTTGAAGATGTGAAGGTTGGAGGTAGACTCGGCTGCAGTGACCATGAAATGGTCGAGTTCAGGATCCTGCGTGGAGGAAGCAGGGCGATAAGCAGGATCAGAACCTTGGACTTTAAGAGAGCTAACTTTGGCCTCTTCAAGGAGCTACTGGGAGGCAGGGGGGTCCAAGAGTGCTGGTCGCTGTTTAACATCACTTCCTCCATGGTCAGGATTGGTGCATCCCCCTGAGAAAGAAATCTAGCAAAGGAGGCAGGAGACCAGCACGGTTGAACAAGGAACTTCTAGCAGAGCTCAGGTGGAAGAGAAAGGTACAAGGAATGTGGAAAGAGGGACAGGCTACTTGGGAAGAATAGAGGAATGTGGTCAGGGCATGCAAGGATGCAACGAGGAAGGCCAAGGCCCACCTGGAATTGAATCTGGCAAGGGATGTCAAAAACAACAAGAAGGACTTCTTCAACTATACCAGCAGCAAAAGGAAGGCTAGGGACAATGTGGGGCCGCTGCTGAATGAGGCGGGTGTCCTGGTGACGGAGGATGCAGAGAACGCAGAGCTACCGAACGCCTTCTTTGCTTCAGTCTTCAGTGCCAAGGCAGGCCCTCAGGAATCCCAGGCCCCGGAGGTAAGAGAAGAAGCCCACAGAGAGGATGACTTTCCTTTGGTCGAGGAGGACTGTGTGAGGGATCGCTTAAGCGATCTGGACGCCCACAAATCCATGGGCCCCGATGGAATGCACCCACGAGAGCTGAGGGAGCTGGCGGATGTCATTGCTGAGCCACTCTCCATCATCTTTGAGAAGTCCTGGAGGACAGGAGAGGTGCTCGAGGGCTGGAGAAAGGCCAATGTCACTCCAATCTTCAAAAAGGGCAAGAAGGAGGACCCAGGGAACTACAGGCCGGTCAGCCTCACCTCCATTCTGGGAAAGGTGATGGAGCAGCTTATCCTGGAGGTCATCATCAAGCAAGTGGAGGAAAAGAAGGTTATCAGGAGTAGTCAGCATGGATTCACCAAGGGGAAATCATGCCTGACCAATCTGATAGCTTTCTACAATGGCATGACTGGCTGGGTATATGAGGGGAGAGCCGTGGATGTTGTGTACCTAGACTTCAGCAAGGCTTTCGACACGGTCTCCCATAACATCCTCCTAGGGAAGCTCAGGAAGTGTGGGCTGGAAGAGTGGTCAGTGAGGTGGATTGAGAACTGGCTGAATGGCAGAACTCAGAGGGTTGTCATCAGCGGTGCTGAGTCTAGTTGGACGCTGGTAACTAGTGGTGTCCCCCAGGGGTCAGTACTGGGCCCAGTCTTGTTCAACTTCTTCATCAATGACCTGGATGAAGAGTTAGAACGTACCCTCAGCAAGTTTGCTGATGACACCAAACTGGGAGGAGTAGTGGATAAACAAGAAGGCTGTGCTGCCATTCAGCGTGACCTGGGTAGGCTGGAAAGTTGGACAGAGAGGAACCTGATGAGGTTCAACAAGGGCAAGTGCAGGGTCCTGCACCTGGGGAGGAACAACCCCATGCATTAGTACAGGCTTGGGGCAGACCTGCTGGACTGCAGCTGTGTGGAGAGGGACATGGGTGTCCTGGTGGATGACAGGTTGACCATGAGCCAGCAGTGTGCCCTGGCTGCCAAGAAGGCCAATGGCATCCTGGGGTGCATCAAGAAGAGTGTGGCCAGCAGGACAAGGGAGGTTCTCCTCCCCCTCTACTCTGCCCTGGTGAGGCCCCGTCTGGAGTACTGTGTCCAGTTCTGGGCTCCCCACTTCAAGAAAGATGTAGAGCTACTGGAGAGAGTCCAGGACAAATACAAATTCATTGGCCAAAACTGCATCCTAGTAATCTGTGGTTGTCTCTTGATAATAAAACCTGGTATTGACAGACCACTGGTTAGGACTTGAATGTAAGCTGTCTGTTGTGCCATATATTAAAGCCTTAATCAGTCTGCTAAGCTTGAATACTGGCTGTGATGACACCATTTTTATGATGTAACTACTTCTTGACAAGGTATGCATCTAAGAAATTAATTTCTTTTAGGTCATCAAACTAGCATAAGATGGACAGTATTTCTTCATCCCTCGTGAGCTGGACTTTCTAAAACTGCAAATTAGGAGAGGAACGTTGCCGGTCCCTTTACAAATTTCAGACTCTTTCAGACAGGAATTGTCTTTAGTTAGACGGGATTAAAGTGATTTTCTGAAGCCCTGACAAGGTAGAAGGGTGTAGAGGAAATGACAGAGATTGATAGGTCCCTGTTTGCTTCTGAAATAATTTTAAAAGGTGTCATTGAAACAATGGACAAATTGCTCACGGACAAATAATCATACAGTCTGATGTGCAGTCTACAGTCTATTGCAATTGGCCTGTTTCTCCCTGTATGAAGAAAAGAGCTGGCAGCCTAACTCCATTTTTGTGGACAAAGTAATTTAATACTACTTACTTATGGACTGTGTAATAAATATCTTGAGCTTTTTGGACTCACTGGTCTGTATGTCTGTCCATCTCCTATATGATTCACTTCCATATAACTTACTCCATTCTGCTTTTATGCTGTTTCCCTTCTTGAAATCCACTGTTCTCTTTTCCCTGCCTTTTCTTTGTATTCTGTACCTGTAAAAGTATATGTTGAATTGTGTAGTGGTTCTTTACCGGGTCTGTAATCATATACTGTTTATTTGCTCTGCTCTGTTGTTCAGAGATCTTTCACCTAACTTTAATATATATATATATTATATTTTGTTTTAGTATTGGATTCTATACTACTTCTGTCAGGACAGGGAAGCAGAGATAACTTTTCATGGTATAGGATGATGACAGTCTTTTTATTCAGGACATATACAAATTCATTGGCCAAAACTGCATCCTAGTAATCTGTGGTTGTCTCTTGATAATAATCCCTGGGGGGGGGGGCTGGCAAAATTATGTGAGAATGAATGGATGGTAAGTCCCACTTGAAACAAGATACTGTAAAAAAGCGATCTGCAAAACAAAAGTTTTCTTATGTTGCTGAAATTTGTAACAAACCAGCACTGACCAGATATTGTGAAATCCCAAGAATGTTAGTAATTTGCACGTCTAACCTGTCCAGGTTTTATCACTCAAAGTATTTATAAAATTTGTAATAAATCACTATACTTTTGAAAAATCTGTATATGTGTTGTACATGATACTTGCTGTTGCTCAAACTGAAGAGTTACGAATAATTGCATGAGCAAGCTTGATCATTTTAATATTGATATATATCATTTCAGAAATATATTTTGAGAAATCATTTCTGAAATGTTATCTTTAGTCTACCATGACAGTTAATATCATTTGTCATTTCATCGGACCTGGGTGTCCTGGTGGATAACAGGTTGACCATGAGCCAGCAGTGTGCCCTAGCTGCCAAGAAGGCCAATGGCATTCTGGGGTGCATTAGGAGGAGTGTAGTCAGCAGGTCCAGGGAGGTTCTCCTTCCCCTCTACTCTGCCCTAGTGAGGCCCCATCTGGAGTACTGTGTCCAGTTCTGGGCTCCCCACTTCAAGAAAGATGAGGAGCTACTGGACAGAGT
This sequence comes from Opisthocomus hoazin, assembly GCF_030867145.1. Lineage (NCBI taxonomy): Eukaryota > Metazoa > Chordata > Aves > Opisthocomiformes > Opisthocomidae > Opisthocomus > Opisthocomus hoazin. Next base: position 41,194,799 of record NC_134418.1, on the reverse strand, counting down.
GCAGCAGAGGGCTACAAAGATGATGAGGGGACTGGAGCATCTCTCCTACGAGGAAAGGCTGAGGGAGCTGGGCTTGTTTAGCCTGAAGAAGAGAAGGCTGCGAGGGGACCTTATAAATGCTTATAAATATCTTAAGGGTGGGTGTCAGGAGGATGGGGCCAAACTCTTTTCAGTGGTGCCCAGCGACAGGACAAGGGGAAATGGGCACAAACTGAAGCAGAGGAAATTCCATCTGAACATGAGGAAGGAACTTCTTCCCTCTGAGGGTGACGGAGCACTGGAACAGGCTGCCCAGAGAGGTTGTGGATTCTCCTTCTCTGGAGATATTCAAGACCTGCCTGGACAAGGTCCTGTGCAGCCTGCTGTAGGTGACTCTGCTTTGGCAGTTGGGTTGGACTAGATGACCCACAGAGGTCCCTTCCAACCCCTACCATTCTGTGATTCTGTGATTCTGTGATAATGTTGCTTTTTCTAAGCAGTTTCTTCATCACAGCCTCAGCTTAATAAAAGCTTTTTACCTTTATGTGTCCTTAAGTACTATTTCCTACAGTATCTGTATAGGACTACTCCTGAAAATGAGTGAAGAATTAAAAAAAAAAAAAAGGTCCAAGGTATAATCACCTATGCTATGCTGTCTCTGGTACATGTGCATAAATATTACAATACGGTTACTAATTACATGATATAGCATTATTTCCGTGGGATCTTTGCCTCATTTAGCATACAGATAGAAGTGTACACAGTTAATGATGCAGCTGTTCAATACTTATTTACATTTCTGCTGTTTAATGAGTGAATACCACCCTCATGCATTTGCTGCAGTCTCAAAGATCATGGTGAACAGGCATGGGAAACCCTAGTTCCCTGTCTCATTCACTACCTACACTCTTCTGTCTATTGAAACTGAAATTAGCAGTGCTACACTTGTGTAAATGTAGATTTCTTATGTTTACTAATAATAAATCGAAGGTGTTCACTTACGTAAACACAATTCGGCGCAGAATAACTGCAGATCAAGAGATCCCTTATTGCTTGTATAACCATGTTCTATTATTCACTGTGTCACATTTAGTTCGATTCTGCAAGCTGCTGAGCTCTCTGAGGCCAGTTTCACAAGACAATTCTAAGCATTGGAATCGTCATGTTGATATCCTTAATTTTAAGCCAGTGATTATTCCCCCCAGAATCAACAAAAATCTGTGCTGCTTTACTTTGCAAGGTTGTTCGTAAGGGCTGACTACTAATAAACTCGGGAAACTTGTAGTCTTAGAGGGAATCTTAGCCATATGGAAATCAATAGAAACACTCCCATTACAACTGCTCATGAAGGTTCAGCTTATAAGATTGTCTCTGGACCTGAGGAAAATTCATAACTTCCAGTCTTGTTGAAACAAAACTAGACTTTTTTACACTTCTGCATGTGTATTTGGAACAGAAAGGGTAAGATAAACTGTTGAAACACAGTTTGTATCTGACTTCATGGATTAATGGAAATGATCTTAAAGTTTTTATACAAAATACCCAAATATCATACCTGAATTGACACCATTTCAGAATTTCTTATTAAAGAAAATTGTTTTCCCCCCTAACAGATGTTGGAATTTCTTATGTGATGAAATTTCAGAATTGGTTCTGATGGCATGCCCCTTTAGCAGAATGCTTGGAGTGTTTTTAAAACTTTTTTTCATCATACAAAGTTGATTCTATTGTTGTTCTTTTATTTAGGTTCCTAGTGGTCATATATGCAGAAGCAGGAAGTGTGGTTACCTTGCCTTCATTTCATTGATACATGTGTGTGAATTTTCTTTGCCAAAAGTAAGAGAAATATTCTTTAGTTCAAAGATATGTTGTAGTTTGGGGGACTGCAGAATCTGAATTGTATCCCAATTTTTGTTTTGAACTTTTTATTAACTCCAGATTGAGATGCATTTCATGAATGTACTTGTTGATTGAAGTTCATGTTTATTCTTGGGTGGACATTACACCTGCCTTATTTGTATACTAATCTGTTCATATTTTAAAGTGATTTCCATACTGAAAAGATAAACAAAAATAATTTTGTCGACACACATGTACATGTTTCCTTTAAATGTAGGGGGTGTTTCTGTATCTCAGTTATCTCAGTTGTCACCAGGTAGCTGTATCAATATCACCCATAAAGTTTACTTTTTTTGGGTAGAGTTTTATATTAGATGTGGCACTCTTATTCAGGATAATTTCCCATGTGTAGCTATTGATTCTGGCAACAGTGAAATTTCTTCAAATCCTTTCAATTACTTTTGACATTTTTACACAGGCATAAAATTGTGTTAAGTTTCTTAAATGTTAAACACCAATTAGTTCGATGTACTCAGTCCCCCTGAAGTAATTATACATGTGTAAGAGAAACTCACAGAACAGCCAAGGGCTGTGCGTACTGTACTGTACAAGCCAGAGTATAACTGTCTTGCTCAGTAGTGTCAGGAAATGTTAAGTGATTCCAAGTTGAATGTGCTTGCTGATGTCACCTATTTTTTTTAAGTATTTGTATAGAGGGTGAGGGAAAGCACACCACACACACACAAAGACAAGAAGAAGCTTGATAGTTCCTGTCTTGGTAGTTAAAAATAAAGATATAAATGCTGTTCTAACAAATTTTACCCTCAAACTCAAGCTTTCTTTTTCTTAGGGTACTGATGTATACAGTTAGTATAGGTTTAAGATAGTGGCTACCAAAGAAGTCATGCATTGATGTACAGTTACACATAAAAAGCACTGACAGACTCGGGTTAGTTAATTCGAATTTTTGGTATTTTCTACTATCTGCAACAAGGTGTGAGAATAGTTCTTGGTTTGTGAATTATTTTCTTTATTATTTTAGTCTATTAGCTGCACATAGACTGCCATTAAGTGTACCAACGTGCATTTTTTACATGTGTTTTAATATGTAAATGAGCAAGTTCAGCAGGTTTTTTTATTGCTGTCCTAATACCTGAAGTTTGCATAACATCACTAAGATATTAGAGGACCGAGCTTGTTTCTTGGTGCATTCTTTTAAATGATCATAAAAAATTGATTCTGAATAATTGTCATACTCCAGCTTGGTATGATGTGGCTTTTCTCAGAATTCAACTGACCAAAGAAATAATATTGGATGAACATGGATGTTTAATGAAATTTAGTGCCATATGTCACACTGGGATATTATGCTTCCGATAATTTTTATAATGATATATGGGTGCTTCAGACTTTCTTTGTTATTAATGTTCACTAGAAGTTTGTAGATGCACTATTACTTGGTTTCTGTGAGGAGATTCATTTTACCCTTTGTAGTCATAGCGGATTCTTCTGCCATAGCAAGAGAAACGCTGAATAGCAGAGTTAAGAAATAATGCCTTGGAAAACCTGATTCCTCTCAGAGCTGTCTCTGCCTCTTCGTATTTGCAAAGGAACTAAGATAGCACTCTAACGTGACAGAAGATGGCTACTGCCTTCGCTATCTAGTCATCAGAGCTGAAGTAAGGAAACAGTATGTAAATATGTACAATACTGACAAAAAGTTAATTTTAAGTGTAGTTGAATCCCGTCACCTGCCTTTGACTGGTAGGGAATCAACGGTACTCATTGACACAGCCAGCCTGCTGTGCTTCTGCATCTCCTGGTCCAGGCAGAAGCAGGACTATTTGTAGCATGTAGCATACCTGGTGGGAACAAACACGTACATGGATGGCTTCACAAAGCAATATAGCCTTTCTTGACACCCACACAAAAACACTGACAGCACATGAACAGCACATCCCAGTCCTGCTCCTTCTGGCTGGCTGATGAGGGCTGAAGCTCCCTAGGAGATGTGTGCATATGCACACACACACCTCTCTGATGGTCACTCTCCTGTTGTCTGCAACCTCTTGGACCTGCAGGCTCTCCAGAATTCATAGGCAGATGCTGGCACTACTTATCCAGTCTCCAGCTCAAGCTTTGGGTCTTTCCAGGTGTGGTCTCCTCCTGGCTAGTAGAGTTAAAGCTCTAGTGAATCACATGTACCTGCATGCACAGAGAACAGAGGCAGTTGTCACAGAAATTGGCTAGGATTAAAGCTTAGCAGCTGGTGTAGGCTGAGTTGGTCAGGTGCAGGGGTTGGCCAGGTAAGTGTGGTGACTAGCACCTTCTTTCAGTGTATACATTTCTCCTTTTATCTTCCTTCTCTCCATTTTCCCCACACTCATTCCCTACTCTTTCACTATCATTTCTCCTTTCCCTGTCTCTGGCCCTTCTCTTAAGCACCTTGTAGTAAGTTGTATGCATTTCCACAAGTGCCTTAAAACATCCCATAAAGTTTTACATGATCCCACAAACTCACTCAAACACCCTATAATATCTTTGCATTTTTCCCCATGCGATCTATAATAATACCATTTTTATTCCCACCTTCCTATTAATTACAAAGCTCTCTCTGGTTCCTTCAGCAAGCAGCCGTCAGCAGTGGTCTTGGTTATAGTCTTCATTACATATCTCCTATTTTTGGAATTTTTATATCTGTGTGTATATATCTGTGATTTGTTACTTGTCCTGTCTGTCTTTTGTTGCTATGCTCATAAATGAGATATCCTTATGCTCCAGATACATATGTACCCTTACATTCCCTATGTCCTTACAGTTCAAATATGCAGATGTGCCAGTGAGTGGTCGGAAGAGGGAAAATCCACAGTGAGGTAATGAAGTAAAACACAGTAGGAGTTGCAAAAGGAAGAATAAAGATAAAGTTTGGATTGCTTGAATATGGTTCCAACTTTTGAGCTGTCCTCATAATGGTGGTGTTCCCTTCCCAGTGGTACTACTATAAGATAAAACTGCATAGTTTTTGTGTGTTGTAGTCTGAATTTCTCTATCTTAACAGTCTCGGAAAGCTTGAAGGATTAACTTTTTACATTATAATTTATGAAACCAATTAAAACTATACTGTAATGTATTGTACTTTCCCTGACTCTTAATGCTATATTAGCAGTACCTATTATTTCTCTGTCTTACATATTTCAAGGATCCATCTGATCACCTGTTAGAAAGTGACGTGTATGCTTCCTTCAGCTGCCTTAGTACCACCTGTGGTAACTCTGCAGTGTTAATATTTCATTACTGATTGTAATATTGGACTTGTATAGCTTTGCATTTGCAGCATTTTTAAGAGGATGATTGGACACTCTTGTAGTCTTGTCTCAACCTCTCATGAGAAGTAGTAAGTTCTAAAAGAGGGTGGAGGAAACTTGGGTGCAATCACTGTGTTATTACAGTTTAAATCTAGAAGCCCCTCAACTAGCTCGCTATTACTGGCACCGTAGCTTTTTCACAACAGACCCATCCGTTTATTTAAATAACAAGGGCATAGAGTTATAATATTGAACAAAACTTTTAAAAATCCATATATATTCATTTCTTTATAAGAAGTATAATTCTTTTCTTCAGGGCACAAACCAGTATCTATTGAAAGCTGGGCTAACACTTTCCCTGGGGACAAGTTATCTCATAACTGCCTATTGCTTTGTCTTCACCTGATATTACTGCATACTCCTAACGTGGTGAGCCCAGGGCATCTGATATATGCTAATATGCTTAGATTGTCACTTAAGGCAGCCTTTAGACTCTTTCACATTATTGCTATGTCACAAAAGATAGCCAGTGATCAGGCTCTGTTATGATTATGGAAATGACCAGTGCAGTAAGTAGAAGTTAAGGGTAAAATAAGCCAATACCCCCTTTTCTTTGAGGAAGAATTATGAGAGCTACTTCAAGGAAAAGAACTAATGAAGGTCTATATCAGCTGCTGAAGTCAAAGCACTGCCTGAAAAATCCAGTCAACCGATTTCCCTTTTGTTCTTGTGAAAATGAGGAGAGGAGGGGGTTAGGTGCAGGATCCATCTTTGTTGTGGAGAGCATTTAGATTTGTTTTCTGAAATGCATGTTGCTCTTAATCTTATCTTTATTTTTCAAGCAATCATAAGCTGCTTCTCCTATCAAATTCATTAAATTAAGCATATATTTCCTCCCATTGTTTTTCAGCATTAAGCCTCTAGAGTTTGTTGTATAGAGTTAATCCTCTGCAAATTGAATTTTTTGATCATTGCTCCCATTATGGAGTTTCTGCCCTAGTGAGGGATTGTGTGTATACAGGTAAGTGCATTGCATAAAATGGTATGCTTCTCTATGGTTTTAATTTGGATACTCTTACAGGAAGAAAGTCTCCTTATTCACTATATCTTCAAGATGTTTTGTGCAAGAAATAGATACTAAAAATTTTTTGCTGTCAGATTTTTATATGAAGTGACTACTAATATAAATCCTGTTTTCCTTTCTACTTTTTCCTTGCTCATTTTCTGTATGTATACTTTAATCCTATAGCTCTTGAATGTAACTGAGTACTTATTGTCTTAGTGAACCAGAATTGCCCATGTGCATTAAATATTTCTGGAAATAAATAATTCTTTTTTTAATATCACAGTATTTGAAGTGAAGGCACAACTGTGTGATATTCCATTTCTTTCCAAAAGGAAACATTACAGAAAAATAAAAGTAAATTTATACGTGGCACATGCCCAGCTTTTTCTGGTGTTTGTAAAGCCTTATGTGCCAAAACTAACTATTACTTGTCATGTCTTCAGACTTGTCACACATGCTTTAAAAAAAACTTTTTTTTTTTTTTAATTTTCTATGCCTTATCATGATCTCTGCAACAGGACCACAGAATCACAGACTGGTAGGGTTGGAAGGGACCTCTGTGGATCATCTAGTCCAACTCTCCTATTGAAGCAGGGTCACTCAGAGCAGCCTGCAGAGGACCGTGTCCAGGCATGTTTTGAATATCTCCAGAGAAGGAGAATCCACAACCTCTCTGGGCAGCCTGTTCCAGTGCTCCGTCACCCTCAGAGGGAGGAAGTTCTTCCTCATGTTCAGACGGAATTTCCTCTGCTTCAGTTTGTGCCCATTTCCCCTTGTCCTGTCGCTGGGCACCACTGAAAAGAGCTTGGCCCCATCCTCCTGACACCCACCCTTAAGATATTTATAAGCATTTATAAGGTCCCCTCTCAGCCTTCTCTTCTTCAGGCTAAACAAGCCCAGCTCCCTCAGCCTTTCCTCGTAGGAGAGATGCTCCAGTCCCCTCATCATCTTTGTAGCCCTCTGCTGCACTCTGTCCAGTAGCTCCTCATCTTTCTTGAAGCGGGAAGCCCAGAACTGGACACAGTACTCCAGATGGGGCCTCACTAGGGCAGAGTAGAGGGGGAGGAGAACCTCCCTCGACCTACTGGCCACACTCCTCCTAATGCACCCCAGGATGCCAGTGGCCTTCTTGGCAACCAGGGCACACTGCTGGCTCATGGTTAAGTTGTCATCCACCAGGATAGTCAGATCCCTTTCTGCAGAGTTGCTTTCCAGCAGGTTGGCCCCTAGCCTGTACAGGTGCATGGGGTTGTTCTTCCCCAAGTGCAGGACCCTGCACTTGTGCTTGTTGAATTGCATCAGGTTCCTCTCCACCCAACTCTCCAGCCTGTCCAGGTCTTGCTGAATGGCAGCACAGCTTTCCCACGTATCCACCACTCCACCCAGTTTTGTGTCATCAGCAAACTTGCTGAGGGTCCACTCTGTCCCTTCATCCAGGTCATTGATGAATAAGATGAACAAGGCTGGGCCCAGTATGGGTCCCTGGGGGACACCACTAGAGGCCTCCAAGTAGACTCTGCGCTGCTGATGACAACCCTCTGAGTTCTGCCATTCAGCCAGTCCTCAATCCACCTCACTGACCACTCATCCAGCCCACACTTCCTGAGCTTCCTTATGAGGGATGTTATGGGAGACAATGTCAAAAGCCTTGCTGAAGTCGAGGTAGACAACATCCGCTGCTCTCCCCTCATCCACCAAGCTGGTTATGCCATCGTAGAAAGCTATCAGATTGGTCAGGCATGATTTCCCCTTGGTGAATTCATGTTGACTGCTCCTGATAACCTTCTTTTCCTCCACTCGCTTAGTGATGACATCCAGGATGAGCTGTTCCATCATCTTTCCAGGGATGCAGGTGAGGCTGACTGGCTTGTAGTTCCCTGGGTCCTCCTTCTTGCCCTTTTTGAAGACTGCAGCGACAATGACTTTCCTCCAGTCCTCAGGTACTTCTCCTGTTCTCTAGGACCTCTCAAAGATGGTGGAGAGTGGCTCAGCAATGACACCTGCTACCTCCCTGACCACTTGTGGGTGCATCGCATCAGGGCCCATGGATTTATGGATGTCCAGTTTGCTTAAATGATCTGTGAGTCTGTAACTGGTGATCCATTGCTTCACCACAAAAATGCAAATTCTATTTTTTTTTTTAAACTATTACAAACTGTGTTGATGCTTTCAGTAGTAATATTTGTTCATAATATCATGCCAGTTTTGAGTAGTCAACCAAGTGATACAGAAGGAAATCCTGAAAAATGAGTGAATGGTGTTGCAAAGGCTAAGAGATTAAATAAAATTTGATGCAAAACCTTAATTTGTTAACTTACTAGTTGATTAAAAAATTGCAAATAATACATTATTTAGTTATAATGAGAATATTAATAGAACTAATGAGAGAATGGTCTGGAGTTTAAGCATGTTAATATGTTTGAAAGTTGTTCAGTTAATTTCCACAATATATGAAATATTTTTGAAGATTAATTACACTGTAGGTCAATCTGACTATGTTGTGATTTGTCTTTCAATATTATTATAAATTTCTGGTTTTATGAAAATGCAGTGTGATGATGTTTATTTCTTTAGGATAAGTGGTTTATTTACAAAACAGTTTGATCTGTGTTACACTTAACAAGCTGTTAAAGTACTTATATAAGGATTTTATTTTTCTCCTCAGCTTGTCAAACATTAAAAAAAAGTTTAAGAAAAAGATTTTCCTCTTACTTTCATTAGGTATTTGAATGTAAAAATATTAATATCATGGGAATATTCTCTGTCCATACTGCAATAAAAGATGATATTTTAGTCTTCGTCTTTGGGTTCAGACCAGACTTTGCCTTTACAAAAGTTTGTTGTATTGCTGTTATACAACTAGTTTAATTATAATAAGAACATTGCTGTGCCGTGTATAGTATAGACGGTAACAAAGACACAGGTTTTGTCCTTGAAGATTTTATCACTCGGTATGTAAAGTGCTTTATTCATATGTGTTGCAAAGAACTGGAAACAACCACCTAGGTCAACAGGTTCAGAATCCTGCAAACAACTCTATTTAAAAAAAGTCCGCATGAACTCTTTTCTTTGTTCCTCCACAAAAATAATTCTCTTTTATTGCAGTACTCGTAACTTCTTTCAGTGATGGTGCAATGTATTTAATGGTTCTTAGCACTGCTCCATATTTTTTACTCTAGTAAAGGTCACAGTGTTGTATTAGAAACAGTATTAGTGACTTGTTCAGGGACAAAGTGTGCAGTGAAACACAATAGACTGCCTGAAGAGCTATTGTCCCACTGGCCTGCTTGGAAAGGAAATTCCAGTTTTGCTTAAAAAAAATAAGTTTGTTAGATGTAAATCTATTACAATTTGAAAGTCTGAGAACTTGACACATAAATTATTAGATTGAGTGTGACTTACATACATTTGAAGATGGCTAATCCAAAGAACAAATGGAGAAGAAGGATCGAGTTACTGATTTGGCTATGTTCTTTCTATGTAATAAAGCTTTACTTCCGTACATCCTTAGACATGAGTGGAAGGTCAGGCCCTTTCTGTAAAAGGAATAAGTGAAGTGTGTACTGAAAACTTGGCTTTTATTTTTAAGAACTTTCTTAGCACCTTCCTATATCACATAGTAACCTTGAAGAAAAATATATCATAATGAAGTAGATTGGATTTATTTTTACTAATACACATACACAAATTATTACTATATATTATAAATTATAATAAATGGAAAAGCTACATAAACTTATTTTTATGTAATATATTTTATAGAAAGAACATTTGCACGAAAGCTAACTTGTTTCATTACTGCTATTTTTCTGCTCCTAAAATCCTCAGGTCCTTTGTTTGTAATGCAGAGGGACTTTCAGATGGTAAAAAATTGTATAAAATATTTTTTAACTTGGAAATTCCAACCCACTTAAAAGAAAATGGGCAGTTTTAATCTGAAATACTCTAACCAGAATATCAAAAAGGGAAATTATACAACAGCATCCTTTTCAAGGAAAATGTCAATTTAAAAGCATTCCTGGAGGTGTAGACATTCTACAAAACTTACAGACCAAAGTCTTATTGATTCTTTTTTTTCCTTAAACTTTCATAACTCTGTAATTTAACTCCTCAGTGTTCCTCTCCTGCTCGTTACTCACACTTGGAGTCAGAAAATTCTCAATGATGGGATAAAGCTAGCTTCTACAGTACTATAGGGACATGTTTGCTCTGCTTTAGAAAAAATATAAAGATACATAGGAATTCCTCAGTTATGTTTTGTAGGCTACACTAGTGCTTAGATACATGGCCAGCTCTTGGCAGTCATCTAAGTAACTTTTGAGGTGTCCACCAACTTTGTCTGCCAATGTTTCTGCACTTTTTCCTGCCAGTACCACCTTCAGTCCTGTCCCGTACCTGTTCCTGCCCTGGGTGCGGTTGTATATCCTTTCAGTGATACGCTAACACTGCATAACCATAGAATCATAGAATGATAAGGATTGGAATGGACCTGAAATACCATCTGGTTCCAATCCCCCTGCCATGAGCAGGGACATCTGAACATGGTTTTCTTGTTTAGTACTCTAGTTTCAGTAGTGGTGCTAACCTATCTCCTGTAAGGCCAACTCTGAAATGGGGATCTTCCAGGTATTATGTGATCGGTTGGGCCTTCAGTGGGATAGGAATCTTTTCAGCAATTCTGGATAAGGGAAATTCCTTCATGTCTGCACTGGCTATATGTGCTGTTTGCTGGAGCTCATAGTACCATCTTCAGAATGTACCATCTTCAGAAGTAGGGAGTGGGAATGCTTGCAGTATGTTTTAGAAGTTCTAAAATGTGAAGAGAGAACGGCTGAATAGAGTGCATCATGGTGTCATGATTCATGCATGACGTCCAACTACAGCACAGATGCCTAAGTATTCAAAAGAGATTGAAGGGTCTTTTTCACTTGGAATGAAGCCCTGGATGTTTAGGCTAGAGTTTGTTAGATATTTGGGGAAATTTACCACCTCTCTCAGGACAGCTTCCCTGCATCTAGCTACAGGAATCCCTTTGCTTTTTGAGTAATTCTATACGGAAGTTACATGATAAGAATGATATTGCAAGAGTATGAGGGCTGTATTTTGGGAGATACAGCACTTCAGGACACGGTTTGGCAAGAATGGTGGTGATGGGTTGACGGTTGGACTTGGTGATCCTAGATGTCCTTTCCAACGTTAATGACTCTGTGATTCAATAATAGTGCTACTAATAACACAACTAATTTTATTTGTCCTGAGTCTTCCAGGACCTGCTAAATGTGCCATGCAACACAAGAAATTAAAGAGTATAGCAGAAATATTGGCCATTTAATACCTGCTTAATATCTTAATTCCGCAATCTTTCTTATATATATATGTGTGTATGTACATATTTTTTATGATTGTTTTTCAGCTATGTTGGAGGACTCATATAAACAGTTACACACATGAGTAATCATTTTTATGACAAGCTCCTAAATTTCTCTCTTATAATTTGTACGAAAATTTTTCAAATCAATGGAAATACTACATCGAGTGATATCTATATTAAATCCTTACTTTTTCTTGCTGTTTCAGACCAGTCGCTTCTGAGTGTAACTAGGTGTGCCTGTCTGGTGAGAGGTTTTGTCTGATTATGGAGAGTCAGTTTTATGCTTTGTAAAGCTCATGTGAAAGCTTTGGACTGCCTGAAGCTCACATTGACTTTCATCAAATGGGAGGCGTCTTGGCTTGTAAGACTTTGTCTTAAGGATAGTTTCGTATGAATTGGCAAAATATTGGAGATTAACAGAAACGTTCTTGCATGTTTAAGGAAGACTATAGGAGTCCTTCATAAGGTACAATATCTAATTATAAAGTTACGTGCAGTGACTGCAGTTCATTGAAATGATTACATCAATAATAGTCTGTTCACTGTCTTGCAGTGTCACTGCTCAGATATCTCTGTTTTTGAGAGCAGAAAAAAAGAAATCTGTTTCAAGCATTATCATCAGTGGTACAACACTGAAAGTTTTCTAGGATTCAGTAATAAAGTTAATCTGCGAAGTGTCAAGCAGGCAGCAAAAAGGGAAATAGACAAGAATGCTATTGGAGGTACCAAAACTGAAACCTTGCTGAAAAGGATGCTGGCAGCTCTGAGCAAACAAGGGAGAAAAGAAGAGGAGATGGGGAAGAGGAGGAAAACTATTCAGTTTGTAATGCTGAAATAAGAAAAAAATGTGTGAACAAAGCTATGAAATGGAATTTGACAACATACGGCTTGAAGAATGTAGATTTGTTTCAGAACTGATGGTGCATCATTGAAAACATAGAGTAAGTTTTGTCAGAATAGGAGGGTAGATGTAAAAGAATACTGTCAGTCTGCTGTGTAGGGGCTAGGCTATTTTAAGGAAGAAGGAAAGTCGTTCAATAAAGAATTCTATGAATAAGAAAACTATCTCTACTGAAACAGTTGAAGATACATTTCAGAAGATCTTTAGAGGTAACTAAACACGTACAGCTTCACCAGTTTTTCATCTGAAAACTTAAAGAAGTCTATATGGGGTAGCTGGGAAGAGAAATGCTGCACCCTGTGGAGTCCTGGCTGGACGAGAGGGGACATAGTTTGGTGCGTTGAGCAACCCAGGTTCTGATCCGGAGGTGAGCCTTGGGAGTGGCTGACACGGAACCCTGCTGGGAAGGCAGAGCGACGAGCTCGGGACACTGGAGCAGGGGGAACGTCACCGTTTCCTGCCACACTGTCACTTCCTTCCTGCCACGTTGCTGTTTCCTGCCACAGTACTGTTTTCACTTCGAGATGCAGCTCTGCACCAATCACAACAAGTTGCAGTAGTTTTGCCTATATATGGGTTGGGGTTTTAACCATTCAGATGCTGTAATAGTTTTGCTATATAAACCTTGTTTTGCTGACTAATAAAGGTGTACGATCATACTCATATTGGGGTCACATCGTTACAACGGTCCGTTACCCACGCCTACAGCACCCTTCTTGATTTCTACTGCTTGCAGGGCACATTTTTTAGTTCCACATTTCTACTGCTACCAAGCCCCCTTCAGGTGTCTCTTACATATGGGGCAGCGTATCCAAGAGGAGAAATGATCCTCTTCTGAGGGGAAGGTGGGATGCATATTTTTTTTTTTTACTGTGGTGATATACAATTTATTTCTTGGCAAAATAGTTATAAGTGTAGTAGTTCCTGTATAAGCTATCATTGTTGCTTAATTAGGGAGAAAGTCAGCAGAAGATGTCCTTTTGGTGAAGTGCCCATTGAACAAGGGAACCTTTTTTTGAACTAATTTAATCCATTTTGATTTTTAAATAGACTTCAGAGTATTACTTCCTGAAGCTAAGCAGATCTTAATGTAACAAGAACTTTCAAAAGTTTAAAAAAAAAAAACCACAAAAACACCCCTCAACAAAACCCCAAACAAAACCCACAAAATACCCCCCCACTTTTCTAGCAACAGTTTTTCTATGCAAAGCAAAAAATGTTTATAAGTAAATCTTTCTTCTCTAGAAACAAGTGTACTTTCATTTTAGTTAATTGTTTTTAATAAATTAATTAAATACCTAGGAGTGGAATGTCTGGACTTCTGATGTATGTTTCAGTGTGCAAACAGGATATGATTTTTTTTTTAAAAAGCGTCCCACATATTTCTAGAGCTCTAAAGAATGTTCTGTTGTTCTAACATAATGTTCTACTATCCCACAATGTTGTCAATCAAAATAAATCACAATAGCTCTGTCATAAAAGATTTGAAAGAACTTGGCAGTAGTAAAAATTTTTAAAAATTTTTTTTTATTTAAAAAAGTTTCTACAAACTTGATGAAAGAAAACCTTGCATGTTATTTTCTTTTCAAGCGAGAGAGATGAACAAGCACCTAAACATTATGCCAAATACCGATGCATTAACTAATGGCTAATATATATGAGCATTGAAATTTTTTTTTTCCTGCTGTCTATTCTTTCCCCTCTATCTTGAAGTCTAACAGCCTGTGTTGATCTCTCCTTGAAGAAAAAGTTTTATGTGTTAGTGTTGGATATTAGAGGAAAGACTAGCAGGCCCCATCACTGTTGAGGGAGGGAGAGACATAGAATGAAAAGTTCAGTGTGTTCAAAATAGATGATCTAACATGGCTTTAGTCAAAATCATTGCCTGTCTCAAATAAAAAAATTACTGGTTTTTGTTTTGGTGTGGTGTTTTTTTCTCCTTACACAACACTCCAAAATTCAAAGTTAAAGTTTTGATTTACTCTGTTTCTAACAGTCTCTCTTATATGTAGGTAACCAATTTGATGCTGCTCAGAATAGCCATAGTGGTATTTACAAATACTCATAAAGTCAAGTGTGGACTTATGATTTGCCAAATTGAATTTACATTATTACTTTAGTTTTCAAAACTGACTTTCAGCTGTTAATATTTCATTCTCCCTTTTTATATTTTCATATATTTTGTATTCTCCTTCTACTTTCTATGATTATAATAATGTTATTTCAACTCATGTTTGTGAACATTTGCAGAAGAGGCCCTGTAACACTCTAGCTGAAAGATTTCCATAAAATGGCATAACCATGGCAAACTAAGTTAACAGGTAGTGTGCTGATGGGGAAACAAACAAACAAACAAACAAAATACAAGATAAAATGTTACTTACATTCTAGCTTACATCACACTTCCAACAAATTAAGAATTTACCTATTGTTATACTCGCTATAATTCTGTTAACAGTGGTTGTCAGGATGTCTGAGTGTTTCCTATTGGACATTGAGGAATGTCTACAAAATCTATTGAACGTAGCTCTTCCTCTTTTTATCTTTCCCCATTTCTGGGAATTCTGTTTTATGAGTCTGTTTAGTTTTGTTTTCTTATGTGTAAGTAATTGTGTATTAATTTCAGATACAATAATATGACATGAAGGATAAGGTACAGATTTTACTGGCACTAGAACTATATAGATTTAATTTCCATGTTGAAGAACTAGCCACTACTGTAGCTTCTTCTGTTGTCTTTAGTCTAAATCATTAGGTGGCGTTTCACATCTTTTAGGGCCAGCTGGTGAATATAATAGAGGTAACTAATTTAAGAGGTCTTGCATCCCTTCAAATGAAAGGAAAAAATCTGTGTACTGGCTTAATCAAAGGCGGAGGGTAGCTCAGTGTTTTGGTTAGAGGCAAAGGGTTGACTGTAGTCAGAGTTTACCTTCAGTTTATTGGGCTGTTGCTGAAAACCATAAAATATCTTTTACTTATATTGTTTTAAGTGTCTCAAAACTGGGTGACAACTTCCTGCTCTGCCCTGAGTACAGAAAAGAGTGAGCCTCCGCTTTCCAAAAGAGGAGAAAAGGGCAGAAAAGAGTCAAGTACTGTTCTTTATCACAGTGATGTAGGGAAGCAATGAGAACTTCTTTCATGCCTTTATTGTGTGCTGCTCTCTCTCAGTTTAGCAAGCTTAGAAAAAGTTCTTTTGTCTACTTCCAATTTTCCTTTTTCCGCTCTGCTGCCTTTTTTCATTCTTACCTTCCATACACCTTTAAAGCAAATACAACCAAAAGAAAGGGAAGGGAAAAGTGATAAAATGGCAAGTGTCATGTTTTAATTCAGAGGGGGTCACAGAACTGTAAAATATTCTTCTCATGTAGGTGGTTTCTGTTTGTGTTAATGCCCTTGTTAACAACAACTTAGGAGGGTTTTTTTTGTTTGTTTTGTTTTATTTTTAAGTTTTCTTGCAGTCCAGTCTAAAATGGAATTTATGGGAAGGTGTTTGTATCATAGACTATCTCATATCAGATTAAGTAAAATTACAATGATGAAGTAATCATTTATGAAGACTGAAGTGCCTTGTTTTATTATTTTTGAAAGTGACATAACACAAGAAATCAGAACTCTATTACGCAATACAGTAGGTTTGTTTCCTACGTCAGAATGAAAATAGTATTTTTATTTCTATTTTTAAAAAGATTATTTGAGGCAATACATGAATTTGTACATCCTGAAATAATCAGTATCTGAGCAGTTGGGATATTCACACAGATGAGTATCACATAGAAATGTCTTTATTTCAGCTCATTGACTTAACACAGAAGGTTATATCTTGGTCTTATTCTGCACCTAGAACTACTCTATTTTGAATAATAACACAATACACTTTTGAGTGTGAATTGGGACTGCTTTATGAAATGAAATTTTCTAATGGGTGTACTCAAAAGGTTTCTTTTTTTATTTGTTTGCTTGTTTGGGTTTTGTTTTAATAAAAGAAACTCCAACTCATAGTTCTCTATTTAGGTGTCTTTTACAGAATTTAGGTTGTTTACTGATACCTTGCAGTCTGTCCACCTGACACTCCATAGCTGGATGTCTGAATTGCCAGGTGATGTAAAGAGTTTTTGCAGGAGCTCTGACTCTTTGAACACTTTTTAATTGGTTCCCGTATTAGCTTTTGAGCTAAAATGTGGTTTTTATGCTTTAGGGAACTGTTCATTAATCCATTCTTCTAAAAAAGATAACATTCCAAAATTTTCAAAAATACTAGAGACTGATGTTTTGAATGTTTGCTTAGCTTACTGATAAGGACAATTAAGATTGTAACCAACAAGCAGCTACTGTCCTTCATCTCACAGTCCAGTCTCAGAAGACATTCAGAACAAATTTTCAGATTTTGTGTTTCTTTTTTAAGAATATGCAGCTATAAAGGTCTCTCATATTTTGTGACAACCATGAAGTATGATACAAAACTAATCTTTGCTACTTATTTTCAATAACGATTTACAGAAAAAGTCATCAAAAATTATAAAAAATAATTTTTGATAAGCTTTTCATCTACATGCTAGAGCAATGTGGATCACTTGAAGGAAAGAGAGTGCTTCCATTCCTAAATGGGTACAACACAGAAACTGTTGTCTTAAATAAAAGTTTTAACTAGATCTTTAACTGTAGGTTAGTAGGGTTTTTAAAATTTTTGTTTTATAATGCTGCGTGTGTGATTGCTGTGAAGACTACAAGGGATTTTTTAGAACTTCTAGGAAGAAGCAAGCAGAGGTTTGTTGTTTTTTTTTTCTTACAACCTGCTGTTAAACATACATGGCATCATGGAAAAGTACATGAAACATCGTATGTTTGTACATGCAAAGCCCTTAGTTCGTATTCATAGAGATGTCCATTAAGATAGTAGAGTTATTGCATTTGTTGCTTGACTATATCTCTAGAGACCATGGTATATGATTACAGTAGTTGTCATCTTTTTAAATGTTCCTGAAATGGTGGACTACTTAGATGAGCACTTTATTGGACAAAAAAAATGTACAAATTACCAAGTAAACATAGTTGGACTCTAGGTAAGGTATCGTGCTGAACTTGTCTGAAAGTATTAATGTAAGATGTAGATATAAACATGTATAAATGCATGTTGTATGTTCAAAGATGCATAAATAGCTCTGGCTTATGTTGCAGGGGGGAAGCTGTACACTTGGTTCTTGCCATGGTTGCAGGAGCATGCTAATTCTCTTTCTTTGGAGGAAAAACTGTTATCCTGAGGATTATATGCTGCTAAGAAAAATGTATTAACAATTCTAAGGGATTATTTTCTTTCACAGAACACTTGTAATCTCTCTTAACATAAATGGAAATCTTGACCCTCTATGCTAATGGAAGACCGTATTCCTAAATCACATAATTTGTATGTGCTTTTTGTTTTCTTTCTTATGTTAAATTTCAAGGCAAATCAGTTTTGAAAGATTATTTAATAAAATTCCCCATAGTAATGCCAGAGAAGTAAAAGTACAGAGTAGAGCCTTAACTTTAAGAAATTTAAATAAAATTCAACTTTGGGTGTATTCTGTATTGATAATATCACAGCTAGATGACCTTTGTCCTTGCTTGAATTGGCACTATTTTCACGTATCTAAGAACAAACAAACAAACAAACAAAACAGGCATTGACTTTGCACTGCTCCAAACATCAAAAATTAGGCTATGAAAGATTTAGGGAAAATGGGATACTAAGAAAAAGGGTAAAAAAGATGAGGAGACAGGCACGTCAGGAGTGGGAGGCAGAGAGAAGTGAGACTAGTGTCCAGATAGTCTAAGAAAGCTTGATGATAATACCCTTGTCTGTGATAGTAGACGGCTTTGTGGAGTTGAGTTTGGAATTTTTGTAAATACTTTTTTTGCAACCATCCTTAAAATTAGCAATTTTTATGGATTTTATTGCTGACAAGCCTTTAATTTGACTCTTCTTAGAACCCATATTATAGGATACAGTAGTCACAGATCATGAAAATGTTTCTAGAAATGCATGCTGGGTCCGAAAGAAAGCATTCCTCTTAAAAAGGCTTGAGAAAGGATTGACCTCAAAGACGTCTAGAAAAGAGGAGATGTAACGGAATTAGAGAGTAGGCAGGAGAGGAAACATGTTAGTAGTGTGACTGAAAGCAGAAAAGCAATAAACAATAAAAAAAAGAAGAAAAAGTGTGGTGGCTATATTAAGTGATTTACATGAAATCTGTGTGTCTTTGGGCAGAACACTTCTGTCTTTATATCTCTCGTGTTTAACAGTATTTTATGCATTTGTAGAAAATTAAAGTAGGTCAAAACTGCCTAAAAGAATCCTGCTTGATCATTCTTGGCTGGATATCATAACAGGTCTGAAGCTGAACCCTGGAAAATACAGATATATGCAACAATCCTATTTTGCTAAGACATGAAACCGGCTTTCCTAAACACCTGATGTGTTTAAAAGTGATAGCATACGCTTCCTCCTTATGGATTAGGTTTGTTTAGTCCTCTGTTGTTCCTCTTCAGTATTCTTTTTCCTCCAGTGAATATCTCCATCTCTCAAGAAAACCAATACCAAGTGGAGGCAGAGTACATTAGAATGAATCCTGTTAAATATAACCTCAGGTTGTGCACTTCAAATGGGATGGATTTTCTAACCCATCATTAAGGCACACTACGACTTAGATCAACATAATGAGTAGCACTGCCGGAGGCTGTGTCTATCCTAATACAACAGTCTTGGTCTAAGCATTTTCATAGCGTACTTATTGAATCTGGCAACTAAAGTATTATAAATAAGAAGTAATAGGAATCATACATTAATTCTCCTTCTATGTTTAATGCAAACTAAAGCTGGTTAGGTGACTATTCAAATTAAGTCAGTTTGTGTACGTTTGGGGAAAGTAGGTAATTGTTTACCTGTGCAAGAGTGCTTTCTAATTCTGTCAAGAGTTCATTTTGAGATTAGTCATGATGTATCATGAAAATTTTTTGGGGTCTCATAATATAAAACCAGCTTCTATCAATTGAATGTACATATACACACGTGTGTGTGCACACACACAAACGCATACTGAAGATGCTTGATAAGTAATTTAGGACTTGATGCAGAACTACAGTGTATTTCCTCAGTCCAGTTCAGAGCTTGCATTGTTTGGGATAAATGGAAAACAAACAATTCCAGTACAACATTCCTGATAAGTTATTTGATTGCAATCAAAATCAAAATAATAAAATCAACATTGTTTAAACTATTTTTTAAATCAGTGTGATAAATTAGCTAACTTAATTACTAGCAGACGTAATATGAGGTATGACTATGTAGACTACAAGAAGCCTATCACTTGTCTAAATTAATTTGTATTCATATATTTCTCATAAAGCAACAAGATGTGAGCTGACCCTTTGCCGAACTGAGGATGCTAATAAGGAATAAAAAAAGTAGCCCACTATCCTGACTTTCTGTAAAGGTTAACATCCTTTCTGTCATACCTAGTGCACTTGTATCTGCTTAATCAGGATGCAAGTTGCTAGGTTTGTAACCTTTGCTTTTGAAGATTATGAGTTAAGAAAAAAACATTCATCAGATGTGTTCTGTTATATTGTCTTGTTTGTTCACATGTTGTCATAGCTTGAACAAGTATACCTCGATAAACAATCGTGTCTCCTGAAACTATCTTGCTCAGGAGATCTGGCTTCTCCAGGTCTTAATGGCAACCTAACTCACAAAAACCAGGTATTCAGATTCTTAAAAACACTTATTTACTTGAATATTTAATTGCTTTTTTCTTTTTTTTATATAGAAATATAAACACGTTATTTTCTATTTTCCTTTGTTATATCAAGTAAATCAAATTCCACTGTAATTGCTTAGAAATAAATTAAGGCGGCCCTTAAAAGATGGGACCATTTATTAAAGGATAGGTTTATGTATGTATATTTATTCAACCAGTTATGATTTTCATAATATTGATTTTATAAGTCACTTGTCCAAGAGATTTGTGAAGTGTGTAAACATATACATGTGTGTGTATATATATGTATACACATTACATGTCACAAAAGAGACTATGTAAGGTATAGTTTGAGTCTGGATTTGTAGGAAGTACTTTGAGAAAGGGTTATTTTGTTTTGCTTATCAAAGGAGTAAAACCATGTGCTCCAGCTACTAGCACCCAGCAAGCAAAGCTGTAGCTTTCTGGGATGAAGTTGTATTGACTATATACACTGTATGGAAAAAAAACGTGGTCAAGTCTTTTGCATTATGAGGAGAAGAAATAGAAACTTTTCTAAGACTTGCACAGAGATGTAATGGCATCTGACAAATTGCATTAATGTGTGTTTTCATGTTAAGAATACTGTTTTAATCTGCGTACAAAGAAATTAGGGTAGTGCCAAAATTGATTTGATCCACGGTGAATAATAAAGTTGTTAATGTTGTGTACTGGTTATCTGATATTAAATGGTATTGCAATTGTAGTATGAATTTGTTTTCAGGAAATGAGAGATATAGTAGGAATGAAAAATGGCTTCATTTACAAATAAATACATCAATGAAAACTTATCCAAAATGTGCTAATTCTTTAATGAAGTTATGGACAAGGAAAAGCCTTTTATCTTGAAAAAAACACGTTGCTGAGATTTCGTGAGAAAATGTGTTTGCTTTATTGAAGCCTAGCAAAATAATCAACAATATAGGCTGTTAGCAAGGCTTCGGGTATTGGAATTACTATCTCATTTTGTTTGTTTCCTTTAGGTGTTATGTATCTGATGCAGTCCTGATGCGGTGAACAATAAAACTGCTGATTTGGTTTGATATGGTTGATCTGTTTCATCTGGAACATTACTGTTCAGATTGGTTAGGTATAATACTTCTACTTGAACATGGATTTACTCCTGTAGCAGAAAGTCCCTAGAAGCTTTGGGAAATATACTTTTTTCTTCTCTTTTACACTGTCTGTATAATGTGAACTTCCTGTTATTTATTCCTTTGTGTTTATACCAAATTAAGAAGGGATGCCTTAACAAAACTCTTAGAGCCTCTAGTGATAAATTTAAGTATCAATCTTGTGCCAAGACAGCTGGCAGAACTTTCATTGTCTTTTCCTGAGTTGGAGTTGTGTTTTGCCTTTTGTTCATTAACAGCTGTGCAAGCCCTGTATTTATTCAGCTATATGTATGTATAAGAAAATAGCCACTTCAAAAATTATATCAAAGTCATGAGATTTTTCTATAAGCTCTGGGCATTTCATGCTTTTTGTTTGGAAAATTGAATAGGAATGGGCTGGATGTGGTGTTACAGCTTTTCATCTTATATTTTTATTGGAAGTATACTGATTTTTTTACTTCTTTGCAGGTTGAGCTCTACCATAAACTCTGAGTGTCATACTTAAAAATGAGTAGGTAAGTTTATACAACTCCCTTTCAGGGATGAGGAAATGGGGCATAGGCTTTACTAGTCTTCTGCATTTCAAATAGTAACTGATGCGATCCACACTTCTGTGAACATCTCTTCCGTTCAGCAGGCCTAATCTGATTTTTATTTTTTTTCAAATTTTTTTGAGAACAAATGATGCCTTGGTGGGATATATGCTTAGCTGTTGTCTTTTTAGATATGTTGCTAAAGGAAAGGAACCAAATGTGCTTGGAAAGATAAGCTTTTTCTTTCATGGCTTTATGGTAGCATTCTAAATGTTTCTGTGAGGTGTTTCAAGGTTCCTTTACAGTCTTTCTTCCTTCCTTCCAGCGTAATATCACATACTTCTGCCACTGGAGTAGTTTAAGTCATTGTCTACAATTCTTTTCATTGTCAGACCATCTCGTAGTTAATATATTGATCAGATTTTAACAGTAATTGCAATTGGCATCTCTATTTGTTTTTACAGTTGCTTGAAATAAGTCCTTGTTGAGTCAACAGGGAAAGGTATGTTACCTGTCAATAGTGTGTATCATGAAATCCTGAGACTAAATGTAATTTTTCAGTGCATCTGCAATTGTTATTTCCTTTCTAGGGGTATATGTCCTTGTTTCTCAACGTGTTGTAATTTTTATTCCCAACCCTAGTAGGTAAGCTCATATATGTTTTTTGTGGAACAGTTTTCTAATCAGTCTTTCTAGTGCTTTATCACAAGACACGCTTTCTCTGAAACTGCAATACTGAACTGGAGTTATCCATAATTGCCATATAGTTCCAAGGAATAAATTTTCTTTTCTTTTCCTGGTTTGCCATTGTCTTATTGCCCTGGTGCAAAGCTTGAGAACAGGTTGATACTATATATTCCTATCGGTCATCAAAAAATCTGTGCTCAATTTTATATGGAAGCTCCTAAATAACCTAGGAGAGTACTTGAAAAAAAGAATTGTTTTTGTGACAATTCTTCTGGAACTCCTATCTTCAGAGGTTGAAACAGCAATTTATTGTAGCTTGAACAAGGCTTGAAAAGAATTTGGCTAAGAAATTGAGAAATCCTAGGAATTATTCCAGTTGCTTCATGCTTTCTACTGTAGACATTTATGTAATAGCTTTCATTTTTGATGCATTTGGTACCGTGCTATCTTCAGTGATTACACAACTAACATAGTCTAGTATAATTTGCAGCTGGTTTATTGAATTTAAACAATGTCTTCTGATATTTGCACAACCTGTCAGATTTTCAGCAAGGTAATACTATCTATTAGCCAAGTAATATAATCTATAAGTGGTTAGATTCTCTTTATGTATTATATAGTAATTCTGTGTCTTAAATTTTTTTTGTGATTCTTGACGTCTTGCTTATTGAACCATAGAATGTGATTTGATAGTTCTATCCACGAGTTAGTTTCTTTGAACTGTTGCTGTTGTAATACTTCCTATTGTTGATGCCTATTCCAAAAAGCAAAATATTTTCCTGAGAAATCATTTACCATATACACTGTTTATTTTCGCAGTAGATCAGATCTCTAAGAACCATAACATCTTAATAGATGATGCAGGATCTTTTTACTGAGTTTTGCCATGCTCCTAAATTGTGCAAAATAAAAAACAAAAAAAGTTGTACAGAGAAAATGAGCAATAAGAACAAAAGTCACATGCTTAAAAAAAAAGTTACAAATGTCAGCAATATCAGTGGTGGTCTCCATAGAAACTAATCTTGAGCAGAGACCTCACTGATAATGACAAGCCATGATTGATAATGGTGAAAATAAGCCTGACTACTTTTACAAATAGCCTTCAATCTAACTTAAATATGGTTTAAATGAGACAAATTATAAGAAAGGAACATGTAATGAAAATAGTAATTTAGAATTAATCTTGCAATATAGTTTCACAATTTCTTTTTTTAATTCGTAACATATGAATACCTAAAATCAACCACAAACAATAATTAGCATGAAAAAGTTTCCTTCTGGCTTTCTTGTCAATTAAATATTTATTTTGCAATTTGAATTATACTTGTTCAGAAATACTTTTACCCAGATATTACATTTTTCTCCAGATTTAAAATATATGGCAAAAGCACTAAATGATTTTAAACTGGGGAAAACAAACTGAAATGTTTTTCATAGATAAACTACAGCATATAGCTATGCATATGTCCCGCTCAGGACCGAAGGGAATTTTGCAATAATTTACTCAAACTGGAGAACTAATCCTCTCTGAAAAAGTGATGCTCACAGATTTTCTGGTTTTGTTGGTATAAGTATTTGAGAAATTAAGTTTCACATGCATCTATTACCTGCTTTTGTATCCATAACCACAATTATATTCTTTACCGAGAGAGAGAAAATAATATTTCCTTCAAACTGATTTTTTAGATTTCAGTGTTTGGGGTTTTTTTTGTGCTACAAAGAGAATTTGAATTGGCGGTGAAATACAAATTAACAGGAGTAGCGGGTAGTTGAGTCAAAGAGTAAGCCTTAACCTATCCCAAAAAATTAAGTAGCTTCATGATAATAATATGTGCCTCCAGCATAAGATATCCTTTCCTTCCATTTGTTAAATTTGATCTTTTGTATAGTACGTGGGAACTAGAGCTACTAATCTGTTTTGGACTTCCTGACCTGGCTGAGTAGCTTATTTTCTGGTTCAGAACTTTTACTCTTTTCAAAATATTTATCAAGAAATTTTTCTTAGTAAAATTATTTTGTTGAAAACCTTTTCCACCTGCAGCAACAGAAACAAACTGAAGTGCCTCCAATAGCAAATCTCAATAATAAAATGGAAAAAATAGAAATGCAAATAGCATCTTCCAGTGGTTCTTTTCTCACATTCCTTCAGGAGACTTTTCTCACAGTATCTTTTCAGTCTACAGAAGCTTTAATGGAAGCATATTGTGCTTTGATGCAACAAACACCTTTTGGTAGATCATGAGATTAATTTACTGCTATTGATTATTCTGCACTCTAAATACCGTATGTTTAGCAGACAGCTCGGGGGGAGGGTGGATAGCCAGATATGTTCTGCATTCTTCCTTATTATGTTCATGATGTTCAGTTCCTGATATGTTCGGTGATACCTGTTGTATAGTATGTCTTTCTGGTCCATGCTTTCTCTTGCGTGCAATATTTTATTCAGTAGCAGATCTCTAGTTTACATTTGTAAAATTATATTTTTGGCAAGAATGCAATAAAATGTTATGCTGAGTTAAGTGCTGTGTAGTATTAGCCCTGGAGGATCAATTTTGAATAGTCTTTTCATTCCAATGTGTAGAATACAAATTTCAACATATTGCCATCTTTATATTCACGTTAATTTGAAATTTTTTTAGCTGTCTTTCATACTAACAATAATCCATCTGAACCAGCATGCATGAATACCAATTACTGAAATGATTGGAGCTCATCCCTGAATCTCCTTCTTTCTAGTGAAAGTAGACCCATGTCGTGAAACAGGAAATATCAGAAATAGCAAAGTCTTTTAGAGACTCACATACTCACGTATACTCTCTCTAAATCTGTTTGCTTGCAGGATGGGCTTGGGGAGAAATAAAGCATTATTAAACTTGGCTTGAGTAGAAAAAAGGGTTATTAAACTCACTTGTATGCAGGAAAAATGGTCAATAAATAAAAACATCTAATATAAATAACCTTAGTGTGTTGTTCAATATATTATCTTCTTACCTCTTGTTTTGCTTGATTGTAAAACCTTTTCCATTTATATTAAATTATGAACATTGTTTCCAAGTTTCGAGTCACATACTCCTGTCAGATGCACACATATAATTTTATTTGCATGCATTATTTTAAATATGAGTGTTCAAAAGCCAGCTTTCCCCTGTAACACTGCAATTAGCACTGGGGAAAGTGGGCAGTCTTTTTGTAGAAGTAGTTTTTGACATGCTGGGATCTGATTATGTGCAAGAGCGAGAAACGCTTTCAGCTACTGAATTAGGAGAGCTTAGAGTCTGGCCCATGCAGCCTTAAATGTGCAAATGAAAGAAAGGCAGACACAGATTGCTCTAGCATAGGTTTGCTTTAACGACGTGTTATCACAAAGGATCATGTGAACCATTCTTCCTTGTGTAGGAAGTTCAAATAGAAGAATAAAAGGGGAAGAGATTACTTTACAGTCTTACTAGCTAACTAAGGTGCCTTTGGGAATGTTTATTACTGTGGTAAATACATAATGTCTGGAGTAAACTGTGTACGTATTGTTGTTTATAATGGAATAACCCATTGGACACCCAAGAAAAAAACATTTTCCCTATTGATACATTATGCACCTTCTTCTTGTGTTACACTGTTATGTAAATGTTATGGTTATTTACTCTATTATCTGTCCAAGGAATAGAAAAGATGTGAAAAGATCACCTTTGGATTGCTCTAAAAGTACCTCTTTAGTCCTTTCCCTGCACATTATATTTCTATGTATATTTCTGTGGAATGTGGTCTAACATTAATTGCACTCTTTCTATACTTACCATAACAGAATTTGGCTTCAGCCCTCTTCCTGTCCCGCCCCCCCCCCCCCCACCTTTTCTTAACAGAGAAATGAAAGCTAGGAATTTGCAACTGTACTTTTTGGGAACGTCTACTCCTGTAAGTGCAAGGCATAAGTGACACCAGATGAAGACATCCAAGACTCCCTTCTCACTCGTTTTCCTACTGTTCCCAAATTTTAAAGGCATAACTTTTAAAAGACACTGTTTGGCTCATCCATAAAAAGAAGAAAGAGGAATTTTATAGCAAGACATGAGAAAATATCCTTTATATTTACAAGAATAGAAGTTTCTGGCTGCTTTCCAGCTACGCTAATCTGAACTTCTACAAGTCAATTTGCAGTAGACAAACATCAGTGTATTTAGCTAGATGCTAAGAGGAAGTTGATGCTTTTTGAACCTTCTTCAGGGCCTAGTGTATTTCATGTTATTCACTTTAATTGATCATATTAAAACATAAAAATACAGTACAGGAAATTTATTTGTTGTGAGCACCAAATCACTGTACAGAAACAGGATGACCTTGTCCATTGAGGTAGCAGAAATAGAATTGATGGCGAAAAAATGCAGAGTTTCATACGTATGGGCTATTAATAAAACTGTTTCCTGGGTTACAGTGACTCTTGGGTTGTGGTCTGTTGGTTTTTCTGTTCTTCTAGAATAGGACCCAGTTGTTCTTCCCTGGGATTGTCTGGGAGAGAGGGAGAGAGCACACTGGTGATTGTCTCTCCTGAGCATTTTTTGTGCTTTCTCTTGTCTAAAGTCTGTATGAATTTTTTGGTAGTGTTTTGCGGTAGCTCTGGGCCTTCACAAGCTTAAAGGCTACTACGTCATCACCTGACTTTCTCAGGATGGTATCAGTACCAATTAACCTTTATCATTTTATGTAAAAATACTCATTTTACAAATGTTTTCAACGAGGATTTTTCCATTCTTCCAAGTAAGTTTCAGTTCTTTGAACACCCCTCTGCTAAGTAAGCCTCCAGACAGATCGCACAAAGGACAGACAACTGAAAGCAAGCTTTCTTTTTCACTCTTCCTGAATACCTTGTTATTGTCTCAGTCCTCATCTGGAGGCTTTATTTATTTCTTGACCCTTTTGTTTAATCTTCTTTGTCTAGTCTTGGTAGGATGGTCATGTTCTTACTGTTTTGAATATGCCTAAGGTTTGTTCTTTCAAACATTTCATAGAATCATAGAAAGTTTTGAGTCGGAAGGGACCCCTAGAGGTCATCTAGTCCAACCCCCCTGCAGCGAGCAGGGACACCGCTAATTAGATCAGGTTGCTCAGAGCCCTGTCCAACCTGGTCTTGAATGTTACCAGGGATGGGGCCTCCACTACCTCTCTGAGCAACCCATTCCAGTGTTTCACAACCCTCATTGTAAAGAATTTCTTCCTTATATCTAGCCTAAACCTACCCTGTTTTAGTTTAAAACCATTACCCCTCGTCCTGTCACTGCTGTCTCTACTAAAAGATTGTCCCCATCTTTCCTATAGGCTCCCTTTAAGTACTGAAATGCTGCAATCAGGTCTCCCCGCAGCCTTCTCTTCTCCACGCTGAACAAGCCCAACTCTCTCAGCCTGTCCTCATAGGAGAGGTGCTCCAGCCCTCGGATCATTTTTGTAGCCCTCCTTTGGACCCGCTCCAACAGTTTCATGTCCTTCTTGTGCTGAGGGCTCCAGACCTGAACGCAGTACTCCAGGTGAGGTCTCACCAGAGCAGAGTAGAGGGGCAGAATCACCTCTCTTGACCTGCTGGCCATGCTTCTCTTGATGCAGCCCAGGACACGGTTGGCCCTCTTTCTAATATATGAAGTAAATTGATTTCATATCTGAACTAAATAATAGATGGAGGATGAATGAAATATATTTGCCATTAATCTACATTGCCCTGTAGCAAATCAGCCTGACAAAAAGTCCTATGTTCTCAGAGGTCAGTCCTTCTAAGACCTGTACATTACACAGTTTATTGATTTCTCATGCTTGGCTAAAATCTGTTTAGAATCTGAAACACTAAAAGTAATTTTATTCCAAACTTTAACATTTCTATTTTTCCTTCATTTCATTGTGAGGGCAAGTATCATCTGAAAAGTCAGCTTTGCACGTGGGATTTGAAGAACAGATAAACTATTTGAATTAGCTGTGATCACAGACATCATAGTGGAGCAAGGACTTGAACTCAACATCTTTGAAACAGCTGGCTAGGGCTAATACTGGCAGGTGATTTATTCCCAAATTTTTACTGTATGACTAGCTCTGAAG
This sequence comes from Opisthocomus hoazin, assembly GCF_030867145.1. NCBI lineage: Eukaryota > Metazoa > Chordata > Aves > Opisthocomiformes > Opisthocomidae > Opisthocomus > Opisthocomus hoazin. The sequence continues at coordinate 41,166,159 of NC_134418.1, read as the reverse complement.
AGATGAAATAATGGTTACTTTAGCTTACTCATACTTATGGACATAAATGCCATCTTTTTAGGGATGCTTTAAATTTGCTTTAAGTACACAGCTTTCTTTTATGTAAAGAATATCTACAAGGAATGACTGAAATTTGAGTTATCCGTGTTTATACGTTGTTGTAGAGATTTACAGTTTTCAAGTTGGTTTACTAGTTTTGGTTTTAAGTATCGAAATTTAAAATCATGATGCTCTTAGTAACTAGAGTACACATTATAGCATAGTAGGCCATCTGGTACTGAGACTGTCAAAATTGAACTGATAGTGAATATATTTTTGTTTATTTTCCAAAAATTATTTGGATTATCTGTTCTTCATCCATTACTATGCTTTCTGAATGTTAGGAATAACGTTTCTTTCACTTGTCTATAAAGTAAATCCTTTTTTCCAAGTCAAATACTCCCAGTCCTTCAGATACACGCATGCCTACCTATTTGTTTGTGATTAGCTTCAATAAGGTCAGCAAATTCATAAATTAAAAATCAGCATATATGTTTGCAGAATCAGGATCCTATTATTTCAGGGCATCCTACAGATACTTTAATAGTTAGACATGTATGTGCAGAGGAAATGAAGTGTTCTCATTCCACAGCAGAGCTGAACAAGTGCTCAAATCTGATTGAATTCTACATCATGCTTTCTATCTGCTTAGTACAACTAACGTTTTTTAGTTATGATAAAAGAAAATACTATGTATGACTAGCTGGTAATGACAACTGGATGTCACAAACAACAGTCACTTTGTTAGCAATGCAGGCAGACTGAGGTGGAAAAATAAGATAAATGTTACAAAAAAGTCTCATAAATCTGGGCTACTTAAGAAAACCTTAAGAATGGTTTGTGATTACATCTGTGTTTTCTTTCCCCCCACCCCGAACTTAAGTGTTTGGCCAATGTGATACTTACGAAAATGTTAACCTGTAGCAGTAGGCTATTTTGCACTACTGCTTGCAGTAAAGACATTTTCCTCAGCTTTTATGATGACTGGTACACCTGGAAAAATTTTTATGCAGAATCAGCAGGACACTCAATAAATATATTAGATTTTTCATTTTGGCTTATTTCCCATTAGAAAATGATAGTCCTTTTGCCGTCTAAGTAAATGACCTTTTAAGCACAACATTTCTGTGCTTATAACATGACTAAGATTTGACGCCTTAGAGTCTACTTCTCTACAGCAAAATTAACTCCTTAAAGGTTCAATCTTCAAAATTATTTCTCTGGAGTGGGAAAAAATGCAAATGATAATACGACACAAACAAGTGACGCTACTGAAAAAGCCCTATTCTGCACAAGTATATGTGAAGAAATCATGACTGAGAAAGGTTTTAAGAATGATTTGATAAAGAAAAGAGTGATTTAAAAAAAAAACATATGGGTAAAGTTTCTAAATTACTAGAATGATATTTTATTTGTTTATCCATTTCAATGAACATTTATTGGGAATTATGTTTCTGGTGTACAAATTTCAGCTGATTCAGGACTATAACCTAATTTTGAGTAGCTATTTCCAGATATGTGAATTCATGGCAGATGGGTGACTATTTGTACTTAATGAACTGTAGTTGGACTTTGGATTAAAGGAACTCTTACCCAACAGTCTGCTATTGTTAATGAGCTGCTGAATTTCACAGTAAATTTTTTCCTCCTTATATGGCTGGAATCACTGCTTACAGTGGCTTCACACATGTAACGGAACACAGAATGCAAGTTAGGGAAGATGGTTCATTCTTTGTGTTATCGGGCTTCTTATTGTGTGAATTGCAGTTCTGGCTGGTTTCACTAGAACTCTGCAACAATTCTCCTGAAGTTCTTTTGCTGTTAAGTACTGAATCAGTAGATCTCTTTCAGGACAGATATACCTTCTTGCTTGTCTTTGCCTTTACCAGCTTTGGAATACTTAGGAATAACAGCATATGTAGGAAAGACATGCAGTGCTGGTAGGAAGGTCTCATGCGGGAAGAGTATGTTTCTTGTTATCTTCCTTTAATCTTATTGAAATTTTATGACGTGTTAAGTGTTTAAAATTGTGAGACTTTGGTCAGTACCAAAATGCATATTGATACCCAAAGATGAGTAAGATAAAAAAGTTAATAATAATAATTTTTATTGATGAAATTGTAAAAAATAAAATTTAATCAGTTTTCAAAGTTCCTGATTATGACCATAGACCAAAATTTTATAAAGTTGAAATGGTACTTCTACATTAATTTATTTTATAATATACAAATTCAAATTCATTTGTAGTGTGAAACTGGTGACATGAAAGTGCCTCTTACAGATAATGTAAAAAGAGGGGATAAAAATTTTACTTAACTTTCTGGGAGATGTGTCATTTTTCTGTGTGCTAAAATGGCACCTGTAAAAGCACTCTTCCAGCTAACATAGCCTTAGAGACTGAAACAATAGAACAAAAGGAGAACTGTCTTGTGTAGCTTTTTTGTTACAGCTATTAAAGAATTGCAAAAACAGATAACAAATTAATACATTCTTTTATTAAGTGCTAAGTATTTTGGATATTAAAGCAGACTAAGTCACTATGTAGCAGCCATAAATTTAAAAAAAAAATGGAAAAAAATTCCTGGGAACTCCCTTCATTTCCTGCAACAAGTTCTGGCTTTACTGCCCCTTGAACCCTAAGCTGCTCCCAGGATTGGGTCTGATTGATGACAGAAAAGTCTCGTGTACAGATTATCTGCGTCATAGAAGCTAGAGTCATCCAGGTGTCCCTGACTGTCTGAGAGATCTTGTGCAGAGAGGCTTTTGCAGAGATGCCCCTTTTGGGTAGGTAGCGAGGATTTTTTTTAATACCTTTTTGGTGTAGATACAGAAGTGGGTGTAGGATAGTAGTTGTTGCTGACTCCTGTTTTCCTGGGAGGTCAGTACATTTTCAGGGTTTCTTCGTCCTGCCAGCTACTCCCCATCAAGGAGGTTTTGCCTGAGCCTATCAGGGATGTCTCTGGACTTTGGCTAAGAGATGTCCTTCTTTGTCAGCAAGTTTACAGGATCATCTTTGTAAAGGCTCTGTCAGAAGGCACAACTAGATGTTAAGCTAAAGAGGTAAAATGATTCAAGTAAGGTTCCAGATCTGCTTCTGGCAGTGATTGCTATACTTTTGTTAACTTTAAGTTTGTGTGTCTGTCCAGATGACCACTGAACCTAAGATAAATTGTACTGTGTGAAGGATGTTAACTGAATTTGAGTTTGCGGGTGGAAATTCAGTGCTTGGTGCTAAAAAGAAAGGGAAGAAAAAAACCCACAACGAAACACACACACAGTAAACCAAGAAGAATCTACAAGCATGGGGGAACAACAGCCAGGGGGTGCAACACAATCATGGCAGTTAAGTAATTGTTTGTGTCAGAGAAAGGCCTGGACATGGACGCAAGATGGGTTCCAGAAGAAGTAGTACCATGTCCTACAATTTTGATCAGGTCCTGCAAAATACAACGCCTGCAACTAAGATCAAGCAAGATTATGGTTGAATTTTTATTTGGGGTTGAATTTCTGGGAAGCTAAGTTGAACTAAGGTTAGTTCTTGATTCAGAGAAGTTGCTGGAAATAAGGTGCTGGTTAGTTTGTCTGTGTGTCTGCTAAGGGTTACCAGGCTAGACTTAGTAAGAAGGTACAAACTTGAAAGCAAGGATTATTTTATAGCTAGATTTAGAAGGGGAGTTTTAGACAGATTTTAAGACTTGATGCTACTTGTAGCCTCCAAAGTATGGTTAGAAGAAGGAATAGGTCACCAAGCTAAAGCTAGCTTTTGAATTAGTGTTCATGTCCACATCCAGGAGAGGGTTCACTTTGGCAAAGGAAGCAAAATCCAGGTCTAGAAATGACAGGAATATTTTGCATTGCAATTAAAATATTTAATGAGTTGACATAGCTTTACTCATTTTTGTGTCTATCCCTTTTCTAACTGCACTCTTGAGGAACAGCTTGATTTAGAGTTACCAGTAGATCCTGTAGGAGCTGCTGCTGGGTTTATTGGTGCTGAATCCTGAGGTTGGCAGCAGACTTCAGTCTTCCATGACTGAATCACTTTTCTAAGTTAACTTCCACATTCCTAAAGTTTTGTCGGATAGGTAACTTAAGCTTTTGTGTGTGTGTGTCTTAACTTCAAGTTGAGGTAAGGCACAGAATTAAAAATATTTTTACTTTCTACAATATGAATAGTGTAACGTTTCTAGCCTTAGAAAAATTCAAAGGAAAAACTGTGGTACAAATTTCTCTGCCTAGAGTAACTTAACTGACGTGTTCTGTACTACAGTTCTGTGATTATTTTTCTTGTTATAAAAAGAAAATCTCTCTGGACGACAACGTCTTTCAAACTCAACTTTTTTAACAGGTTTAAAATATGCAAGAAGAATTTCTTTAAAGATTTTCTTTGCATTATTCATGTTCATTATTCTACACCAAAATTTTTTTCAAGAAAAAAAGGACTTAAGGGAGAGTATGTTTAGAAGTTACTACTAAGTTTAACAAATTTAAATATAGATGTGACAAAATGCGCTCTCAAACTTCAGGAGCTTCTTCACGTGAAATGGATTAGATTGCTGGTATGTTTTCACACCTATTGAACTACTACTAAACTGTCTAAATCTTGGATTTCTTTTTTCTCAAAAAAAAAAAAAGGCCAAAAAACCAAAAATCACCTCTTGTAGTGAAAGATTGATTTTGCAAATTCAAGTGGAGCCTGAAAATGAAACTATTTCTTGCTCTGGACAGAAAAGCTCATATTTTTTCTGAATTGTTTTGCCTTCCCTTTGTAATATTTTTGTTCTTCGAAACTACTTTTCTCAGTCCTTTCCATTTTTTTTATATCATACTAGAAATGCACTCTTTTCTGTACATTTCCGCATCTCTAGCGACTTACCCTTCCCTTCACAATTTGATAGAGAAGCCTTTTTATTTTTACACCATTTTCTTAGTCTCAACAATTTTGAAGACCCTATAATAGAGTCCTGTGCTGCTGGAGAGTCTAAAGTGTAATAGCAGCTAGCAAACTCCTGGCCTAGCCTGTAAAATCATGTAGATTTTATTTCTCTTTATTTACTAAAGTTTCCAGTTCTGAAAGTACAAAACAATTCATGAATTTGAACAGATTTTTCCAAAACAATAATAAGAACATTCTTGAAATGTTAAAACAAATTACTTTTGTGTTCTAAGATGGTTCATTCTAGCTAGAATGAAACATTTCAGCATTTCCATATCTGACTTTCGATACCAGGGTAGAAGAGTATCTCCAGTCTCCCTTTGACAACTAGACTTTTTTATATGGTTCTTTCATAACTTTACTGAGTTCTTTTTTGGTGGGTTGTTTTAACCTGAATCAGTGCACTATGAAATTGAGTTATAACATTAGAAACACACAAATTATGCTCTATTTTTGAAAGCAAGAAGAGGATGGAGGAAGCTGTGAAGGCTTAAATTCAAGGTAAATTTTTCTGTGTAACATAGAATAACCACACAGTTAGAGTTCATATGTACCCCCAAATCTATATAAAGATAAATAAATCTACGTTCGCAATTCAACTCTGTCCAAGTATCAGAAAATCTCCCATCTTTTTTCATGTATGTCTTAGCACGTTCTTGGTTTTCACTTATAGCTAGGGTGGTAAGGCAGACCAGGAAAGCCGCTAATTCAATAATATCTAGTAATGGAGTTATGTTTTACTCCTGAGACTTACTCAAAGGGAAGGTAGGAAGTTTATAATTAGTATTTATGTGGGAAGATTTTTGTAGTATGATTTAGGACAGATGGCCAATACATCTGTTGGCTATGACAATACAAAAAAGTTCATAGATAAGCATTTAGAAAGTCAAAATTATCTCATCTGTTTGTATTTTTCATTTCTTGTAACTCTGTGCAGCACATGCCACAGGTTATTACAGAAACTAAGCTTTTTCTAATGACTATGTCAAGATTTAATGTTTAATTTAAATGGAAGTTTGATAGTTATAATAAAATTAATAACACTATAGTACCCTATATATTTTCTTGTATATGAGTCTTAGACTATACTGAATACTTCGATTAATTTTCAGAGTGTTTTTCAATAGATTAGTTATATAATGTTAAACGTAATTTATGTTATTCTCCGCTGGCTCAGTGAAGTAAGTTTTCAGAACCTAAGAGCGTTTTATTCAGCTGCCTCATGCTTGTTCCTAAAGAGATGCTGTCACACTTGAATCTATTCTATATTTTGGTGTGAATTTCAGCTTATTCTATCAGGAAAGAAGGATCTGAAAATCTCTTTAAAACCATGGGTTGTTGAAGAATAGGTATTATAGTTTGGCTGCGGCCGGCAACAAAAGCGCCACGCAGCTGCCCCTCCCCCTGCCGCGGTGCAGAGGAGAATGGAAAGAAACAGGCAGAAAACCGGTGGGTCGGGATAAGGGCAGTTTAACAGAACAGCAAACAGAGGGAACAGGAACAACAACGATACAGATAAGGAGAAAACACAAAACAAACTGCACAACCCAGAGAGCCGCTCTCCACAACCACCGCCCGCACTCCCGAGCCACGAGTGAGTTCCCACCACATCGCCCCCCCACCGGAACCCAGCATGATGTGACATGGTGTGGAATACTGGGCTCTGTCTGGCCAGATGGGGTCAGCCCGCCCGGCTGTGTCCCTTCCTGTAGTCCGGTGAATATTAACCCTGGCCTGGCCGAACCCAGGACAATAGGAAACTTCTTTTTCTGTTTATTATCTGTCCTCATCAAAGATCTTTTCAACAGAATCAGATGCCTCTGGCTTTCACAGTCTGTTGATGTGCATTTTGGCCTTGTCTGGTAAGAAACAGTTTGCTGTAGGCCTGGCAAAACTAGAATTTTATGTGATTTCAAGAAGTGAAGAGATTTTTATAATGGTATACTTATATGCATGTATGTACACATGTAAAAGATACAAAAATATATGTATGTGTTGTTTGGAAAACACACGTTTTTACATACATGTTAGGTAGGTGTTTAGCACAGATTCACAGCAGTCAGACTGTAACAAATACTAATTCTGTTTCTTTTCCTAACAGCTGGATAGATCATTAAAGGGTCTTTTAAGGCTTCCAAAATAGGAAGCAGAATACTTACAAAAATGAGAAGTTAAATAATACCTGCCTGTCAGAGAAGAGAAACATTATTATTTTTATTTTGGGTTTTTTCTATTACTATTACTTACTTATTGTTTTATATTTATCTTTTGCACCAAAAATTCATCCCAGTTTGGAGTGTCAAGGCTTGCCTGGTAAATTCTACACTGCCTTGAAGTAGTGGCTGGACAGACATAAATGAATGCAATGGTTGGCTGTGAAATCACAACTTAGTTAAAAATTCAATAGATGCACAAAGAAGACAATAATCCATTTTATTTATCCAATCTCATAAGCATTTTGAATCTGCCTACTTCTGTGCCAAAGGGAATAAAACCAAAAGAGGCACCATCCACCACACGCTAAAGTCTGCAGATCTGTTTTTGAAGTTGCAATTAAAAGCAGGAAAACAGTCTGTGAGGCTAAACTTGGTGAATGACTCCCTAATCCACAGGTACTCCCCCTGACCATGACTTTGGATGGAGTTTCAACCACAGTCTTTGCCTGTTGCCATTTGCTCTGAAGTGCAGTGTTCTCCTTGCAGTTTCCCTAATCCCAGGTAACCTGCCGTCCTTGCCCACTTGGAAACCCCTGCCCTTACCCTGTCTATGATACTACTGGTTTCATAAAACTGTTTTTCCTGTTGTTTTTCTGAAGATCAGGTATCAGCCTATGTTCAGGTCACAATACTAAGATGGTGTTTGATGAGAGTAAGGCATGTAGCTGGCTGCTGGTAGCTAGTTTTTTGTCCGTTTGTTTTTTCCCCCTTTGATTGTACCCTGTTGTCTTCAAGGTTTTTTTAGGGACTTTTTAAAATAATTGCAAACATTAGGAATGTAGAAAAAGAAATGTGTTTTTGTGCTTCCTACTATAAAGCACACAGCTGCTTTTATAGCAGAAGAACAAATATTGAGGTGATAGGAATGTCAATTTTGAGGCCAGGCAGTAAAAAATCCAGTGCCAGGGCATTATTGCCTCTTGCTCTACCACTAGCAGCAAAAGCCCTGTAGTTGGCTTTATGAATTTGAATAAACCATGAATTTACATATAGAAATTTTTTTATGCTGAAAGAATAAAACACATTAACTAGTCTTTACAGCCTCTGACAGAAAAATGAAGATCTCAAAACTTTCATAGTTATCATGTGGACATATGGAATAAATGAGTAGTTGGTAATGGAAATGAAACCAACAGCGGGTTTGTAGTGTTCAGCTAAAGGCAATGTGTATCATTATCTGCATTCATTAAAGTTCAGGGTATCTGCACCTATTTGAAAAAAAAGTCACTTTCTGGATGAAATATATTTTGGAAGGACACACTCCCAGAAAAGGAAGATTAGAAAAATCTACGACTTGCCCTATCTTGTCCGGTCTTCCAGATACGAGGTATTATCTAGGTTAATTTTAATGTTGCCTTTTGGCTTTTATCTAGCACTTCCTCACACTCTGAGCTGGTTTCCTGGGGATTGGAGACTTGCCATTGTTGTTCTCTGTTCTCCTGACAGAATTCCTTGTATTTAAGAAGGCTATGTCTGCAGCTTAATACTTCTATGTTGCTGTTGCCCTTGGTGACAAAGTTTGAGCAATCTGTACTTTGTGTGAAATTATTGCCAAACAGCTTAATAGATTTTCATTATTTTCACAGATTCATATCTCATTGAAATGATGGGTAGAAGAAGAAGTATGTAGGATTATCTGTAGTGGAAACACCTAACATAAAATTTAGCATTTTCTTGTTTGTTCTTCTATCTGTGATTCAGTCACTTGCCACTTCATTATATTTCACAATACAGCAAAGTGTAAAGAGCTTCATGTACTATGCTGATCTAGTGCTGGCAGAGTTTCTCCTTCACAGTTGATCCCAGTGAATGTAATTTTCTAGTAACACTATTATAAATAAAGAAAGAGCATGTCTTATAAATAAAGAGCATGTCTAACTGTGGGGTGAAGTAACATACTTTGTTATAAAGTTGGGCTTGACCTGCACAGCCAGGAGGACTTTGTCTTGTAGTCATGTTCAGTGGACTATTGTATGAGTGAAGGGACTGTAACCTCTGGGCTATGTTAACCCTTTGGATCTACAAAGTCAGTGAATTCATATGGACTGCACGTTGTGCAAATCAGATTGCGCTGATTTTTGGTCACTCAAATTATATCTAATTACCAGCCAGGTAAACTCACTTTGTAGCCTTATACCTTTTCTGCTGCATTTTTTAATTGTCCCTATCTTTGCAGAATGACTTTCATCAGGTGGTAAAGTGCGTATTCTTTGACTTAGTGCCTGCATCACTATTTCAAATATAGCCTATTACTGAGGTTCATAATATGTATGTGGGGTATTGTGAATACTAAAGAAAGCCTTCCAGATCCTTAATGTGGGATTCAGAGGTTATTATTATAATAAAACCCTCCTGATTTACAAAGTAATATGGGCAGACTATAGAAGAAAATTTTTTTTAAATCTGAGTGAAGAACTTTGCAGCAAAGATCTCACTGCTTTTGTCTTGTGAAGCTGCAGATGAAATGAGTACATGGAATGGGACACAGGGAATCACCCTTCTGATCTGTGTTTGTGGTTGTCACGTTAATTTGAAAGAAAATAAACCTCCTTGCGTTCTGTCCTGGGTTTGGCCAGGACAGGGTTAATTTTCACCAGACTCCTGGAAGGGACACAGCCGGGGAGTGGGGGCTGACCCCACCTGGCCAAACAGAGCCGGGTATTCCATACCATGTGACGTCACGCTGGGTTCCGGTGGGGGGGAAGGGGCGGTGCGGTGGGAACTCTCTCGCAGCTCGGGAGCATGCGGAGCCAGTGCGGTCCGAGAGAGCGGGTCTGTTTTTGTCATGTTTTCTCCTTATCTGTATTGTTGTTGTTCCTGTTCCCTCTGTTTGCTGTTCTGTTAAACTGCCCTTATCCTGACCCACCAGTTTCTGCCTCTTTCTTTCCATTCTCCTCCGCACGCCGGCGGGGGGAGGGGCGGCCGCGTGGCGCTTTTGTTGCCGGCGGCAGCCGAAACCAAGACAGTTCTAACTCTCTTCACTGGTGTGAGAGGCTAGATGTGGCTAGGTTTAAATTCTGAGAGATATCCAATTTGCCACTACCAGTCCAGTTGCGTTTAATATGTATATTAAACTACCATGATTCTGGATACACTAATAGCAGTCTACACCTTCAGTCCAGTCATGCTCATGAACTAGCACAGCTGTGTTTGGTCACATTCAGTGACAAACTGTGACAACTGGCTACTTGAAACAGTGCAGTTTTATTTGTGCAACAGATATATAGGTTTTTTGAATTGCCGGTGATAGTGACTGTCTGCAAGAAAGCACGTGCAAATATAAAACGCGTGAAAAGATTATAAATAATACAGTCTTGCTATAAACATTAGGGAGTAACTATTTCCAAGAAAAGCGCTTAGTTTAAGTCTCACCCAAGGCGTCCCAAGGAGGGGAGAAGCAAGGCTCAGCCCATAGGCCAGTCCCGGTTGTCAGAGGCAGTCTGAGGTGGAGTTTCCTTTGACTTGCTCATGGTGTTATCTTCTTCTTTTCCAAAAATCCACGGTGTTATCTTCTTTTCCGAAAATCCCCTATTTCCCTGACTATTTTTATATCCTTTCTACCTTTAAGGTGGAGTTTGAGTGACTGTAGTCATACATACCTTTTATCATGATTGGTGTAAAATTCTCTCGCTTCATGTTTAAAGGTGTAGTTTATGAAAAATCGAAAGCACAGACTTGAAGAGGGGTGGTCGCACCTTGGAGGCGGGTAGCCTTCGGGATGGAGGTGTGTTTTGATATTAAAATGATATTAAAATGAGCACAGTTGACGAGGGGATAACACTTTGGCAAGGTTTTGAAAACCTGTTGGCTCAGGGGGCCAGATGAGCTGCTTATCAGTTCTAGAGGACCCTTTCTCCCACTTTATCATCACGGAGCATGGCCACAGAATCTTCACTCCGCTCCATCCTCTATGGTACATTGCAGGGAGTTGCTGTGTTAGTGGATTCCTCGCATGCCTGCTGCAGCTGTGTCCCATCCTCAGAGCTCCTTTTGATTTTATGCTTTTCCTCAATGGGTGAACACTGCTATGTTTTCATATAAACCTTAATTTTCAGATGTAAAACCTTAATTTTAGTAATAATTCCATAGTGGTCCAAAACCACCAGTGCAGAGTATAAATGTAAGGTTCGTGCCAGTAATACTCAAACATACAAAAGAGATGTGGGCACACTGGAGAGAGCCCAGGAAAGGACCATTAAGGTGGTTAAGGAGCTGGAGCACCTCTCATGCAAGGGAAGTCTGCGAGAGCTGGGACTGTTTAGCCTGGAGAAGAGACAGTGCAGGGGAATCTCATAAATGCGTACAAATACCTGAAGGGAGGGTGCAAAGAGGATCAAGCCAGGCTCTTTCCAGTGATGCCCAGTGACAGGGCAAGTGGTAATGCATGCAAACTGAGACACAGCAGGTTCCTCCCAAACAAGAGGAAAGACTTTCACTGTGTGGGTGACTGAGCACTGGAACAGGTTGCCCAGAGAAGTTGTCGAGTCTCATTCCTTGGAGATATTCAAAAGCCATCTGGATGTGGTCCTCGACAGCCTGTTCTGGGGTGATCCTGTTTGAGCAGGGGACTCGGACCAGATGACCTTCAGAGGTCCCTTCCAATCTCAACCATTTTTTGGTCATGTGTGAATGTCCTAAAAGAGTCCTGTCATCAGAGAATAAGTCAGATTTATTTCCTTCTTTGGGTTACTTAGGGTCAACTTCTGCCAAGTTGTATTGCACTGTGTTGTGTATGATATGATTTAAGATCATGCAAGTAACCCAGAGTGGAAGCAGGAAATTAAAAGATTTTTGTCACTCTTGCTACAGCAGTATTTCAAATTGCAAATTCCTGGCTTTTTCTTTTGTACTGTTTTGATTTGCTGAGAGAAGCTGTGAAATCACCTTAGCTTGGTGTTCTACTTTCACTATCCATCTAGTTAGTGCATGAAGTTTGTAGATAACTGAAGAGAACAGGATGGAGCTGAACAGGGAAACATTTTTCAATGAGAGTTCAGTGGTATAGGTAACGTAGAGCACAACCTAAAAAATAAGCAGGCGTACTTTACCATAAAGCAAGGAATTTTAAATTCCTCTGGGTTTATTATACTTTTTTATATATATATATAGCATAGCTTGAAAAAATAAGTCACCTTCACAATTTTAATTCTTCTATGCTTTTGTAATATAAAGTCTCAGAAGTAACTAGTAAATCATCTGGCCTGACACCTGTTGTTATTAGCCATGGAACTTCACCAGAACATCCACACATGGCTCAGAAGATATTTAATGTGTAGTAATTATCAGTCTGAAGAATGGATTAAGATGTTTCATACTTCATATGCATCTTCAGCTTCAACTGTGTCATATCCCACAGTAATCGTCTTAAAGCTGGCAAATATTTGTTTCATCTCATGGCTGCTCTGAACAAAACCCTACAATCCTTTATCTAAACTTCTTTTCCAGTCAATAGGATTTATTCCTGGACTAAGGGTACTGGAATCAGTACAAATATTAATATTATAAATTGCACTAACAAAAAAAATATAAAGAAATGAACTCTGGAACATGAAATAAAAATATCTACATGTAGTGTGTGTATGATTATGTATACACATATATATATGCAACTTAAAATTTGTGTGTATTAGGAATAAAAGTATTTATACTTTTCTACGAGCTTGTATTTTATATTTAACTATTTTTATGAATCTCTTCTAGTAATGGGTGGATCAGGATTCAGTAGTTATCCTAGTAATTCAATCCCAGAATGATGGTGGCTCAAAGCTTTATATTGTACAAAAAATTAAATTCAGTTAAGCAAACTGTGGTTCCTTTATGTTCTCTGCTTGAAATGAAAATGAGACAGTTTACAGATGAGATTTAGATCCTGAACGCAGAATATAAAGCATCATTAAATACATCTTTCTTTTAGGAGTTAGCAATCATTGTACAAGTTTGCATGATTTCATAGCTAATACAGGCAATTAAGTTTGCAAGTGAAATATTTACTTTATTTTTTGAAGCAAAAGTAAAGTAAAAAGAAAATTTAGGAGGAATGATGAATGCTATTTAAAGAAATTTTATTAAGATAAAGCCTGGATGTTAGTCCTTGAACACATGTGTAACAAATACTTTGTAACTCACACAAGACTGTAATATTCCTGAGCCGATTCCTCTTCAACAGTGTACACCAACAGTTTCTGTGTATTTATTTACCAATTTATTTTTGATTAAAGAAGGAAATGTGTATTTTGTTGGCCTGTGCATCTGTCTGTGTGAAGGAAACTCTCAGGAGAAACAGATAGTAAAGTACAAACCAAGGGTTAATGATCATGGATTGCAGCACAGTTTTTAAAGACATTAGAATAAAAGAATTTAAAAATGAACAAAAATAAAGCTTCTTTTTACTATTATGTGTCTCACTCAATCCTGTTTCATGTTTTACGAGAAAATAGATGCTGTGCTGCTGTCCCAAGTACAAAGGAGGATGTCAGTTCACTGAACAAAAATATGTGCTTCAATGGCTGTTTTCTCATTAGTAGCCAAGTGTTTGGATGGCAGCATTTAATAAAGAGAAGTGAGGAGAAACTGTAGAAGTCTGTGGAAATATAATCAAGAAGATATTGCTGATTCAGTTTCAGGAGTGTACTCATTGCCTGGTGAATTCACTTTGAGTCTGAAAATTGTCATATTTATTTGCATATTTTATTGTTTTGCAAGAATGTAAGCCTATGCTTGGTACAAAATGACCCAAAGTTACATTCTCAAAAACTTTGTGGTGAAGTCTCCAGATATTTTAAAACTATTTTTTATCATTTCCAATTGTTACAGAAAGTTTATACTAAAATATTTGATAAGTAACAATTAATTTATACTATGCCAGGGTGATTGTAATGCATGCAGATACTGCCTTTGATGTGAAAATTAGAGTTGGAAAAATTGAACTGGAGATTACTAAAGCCCTCCAGTAATTGTGGAACATGATATATATTATACCCTTCAAAGGCACAACAGTTTTCATAGTTCAGGCTATTGTGTAATGACAAGATCTATGATAACTTAATTTTACTAATATTTATTCCTGAAAAATGAGTAACGTATCAAAAACGTGCATTTCTAAGAGCTTAATTGCAAGCAGTGACCTGCTCAATATGCAAAATTTAGTTCTGTCTTACTGTTACTGTAAAATCCAAAAACAAATAATGAAATTTTTCACAAAATTTAGAGGGAATAGGTTGAACATATGTTTTTTACTTATGTTAAATGGTATGGTATCTCTCATGCAAATATATAGGAAACTGGGAAACCTCCGTAGAACCATTGTTGAATATAGTGACAAGGAACAGAGGGGTAACTTTTCTTAATTTGATTCATTGTTTAGTGGTACTTTTGGACAATACTGGTCTTTGTTTCCTTTCTCAGGTGTACGTTTCTTCAAGAAGGCTGTCTTCAGTCCTTGTTCCTCTAAATTTATTTCTGGCCCGCTGCATTTTCTTTTTTATATTTCATATAAAGCTCAGAAGAAATACATTTTTCCATTCTGTAACTGAAGCAGCCCCGACTTCTTTCTTAGTTTTTTCTGGGATATGCTGCCTCTGAATTCATTTTTCAAATTTATTTTTACAGGGCATCAGATTCCAGTGCAAGACACTCTTCTTTGCCTTGGATATCTGCCAGCTCATAAATTACAATTAGTGAAGATAGGGCTCTTTTCTTAGCTGTGGTGGGGAAAGCCAGTCTATTTCAGAGAGAAAGCTTTCAGGTATTCTGAACAACAAAAGACAAAGCAAGTGAAAAGTACTAAAGCTCTGTGCATATATTAGCTGATTTACCTGCAATAACACCAAAGTGTACAAGGAAGACAGGGCACCACTCAAAGACCTTGATCTCACCTGCAAGAGCAACTTGCATTGAGCAATCAGAGTTTTGGCTTGCCACTGCTGACCAAAGACCGGCTGGACAAGTTTGCTGTTAGGATATAAGAGCCATAAGGCTTTTGATGAGCAGTCCTTCCTCTATTAGTTCATTTGAATTCCCACGATCCATGATGATTTAGCAGTAAAAATGAAAGCAGGAACTACCAATTATTTTTGAACATTATTTCTGGGATCTCACATATGAATAACAAGGCAGAAAATATTAATTGCATAGGAATGGGAAGTTTCTTTGCTACTTCATATCTTATTTTTAGGATTGGGACGAGCCATTTGGTTTATGCAAGCCACTGGTCCTTGTCACAGTGCCACATACAAAGAGTTAATAATCCACCAAGTCCTTCATTTCTCATGGCATGTCATTTGTAGGTAGCTTGATCTGCTCGTTGTTCAAAATAACCAGAAGTCATATTGACCACAACAGCAATGTCGAATGTGAGATAACAATCTGTGCTGTATGAAACAAGGCTGGCAACGGGAGTTCAGAGCCACGATAATGCAATCATAGAGCTCTAAAATTGGTATGGCACATGCTCTTAGGCTGTGAGTGAGAAAAATGGATTTTGTAACTTCTTCCAGGAGAAAGTGATGATTAAGTTGGTTAATTCTTTTTTATGATTTAGATACTGACAGAAGAATGTCCAAACTTTTTGTATCTGGCAATTCTGTTCTAACAGGATGCTATATAATAGCTGATTCTTTGTATTCGTAAACTTCACTTCTTTAAATGTACAATAAACTTATTCTTCTGAAACAAATTTACCGTTTACATCATAACTTTGATACAGAAGTAGACAGCAAAATCTTCTAAGGCATGCAAACTCTTAAAATATAGAAAACCTGACGATATTACTTAAGAGAAATACTTATCTGATACAGTTACTACAGTTTTTAATGTAGGTAGCTGCTAGGATAGTCACAGGTCCTGTGGTTTTACCAAAGGGATGTCTCCCTGCATTTTCTTCTAGAACTCTATCAATTTCTTTATGTCCTTAATCAAACTGCATTTGTAAAAGGAAGTTAGAAATTGTTAGGCATTTTTTGTAAGGCTAAAGAATATTGTATTGTTCATATTTTAATTCATGGCACTTCAAAAAAAGCAGCGGAGGAAAAATATTAACAGCCAGTTTTTAATGTCCAGTCTTCAGCTTCTATGTTTATATTCTCTTTCTGCCAGTTTGACAGTCTCCATTGTTTATCCAAAATCTATGTCAGTGTTAGGTTCATTTTAAAATTATGTAGTATCACATGTGGAAGCATTTGGTGAGTTCAACAGGTAAGATAATTTGTGGGTAATAGCACTAACTGCATCACATCTTTTCATGTCAGTTATGACTCATCATCCTTCTTAAAGGTAGTTCCTCTGGATTTTAGCTGTTAGTTAAATGTTTTATAATTATTCATCTACGTAAATATCTTGAACCCACAACTAGAATGACTTGGTGCTGATCTTCATGTTGTGGTAAATTATTTTGAGATACACAATAACATGCTGAATGTGTCCAAAATATAGAATATTGAGTCCTGTGTAGTAATTTATGGATGGTAAGCCAAAACTAATCACCTATATTTCTTGATCTTCTAGGACATTTTTTTTGTCAAGCCACCTTGAACTTTTGATTAGGTTCACAAATGATTTTGTGTTGCTTGTGTGACCTTATGTGGTGGTAAGTAAAGGACAAAAAGAGCTTTGGAATACTCTGGATATTTTTCATATTTTCTATTCAATGGTATATCTGTTGCTCATTCCTATTTGAAAAATAAAGAATTGAAAAATACTCTTCGACTGTTGAGTATACAAGAGAGAAAGTGTTGCAGAAGGAAAAGTAAGGATGAAATGACTGAAAGTATAGCTAAAGAGGAAAACAAATAAGATGCTTGGAGAACCTGTCTTTACAAGAACAGGAATGAAATACAACATAAATAGAAAGAGTTGAAAGCCATGTTAACATTAAGATTCGGCAACTGAGCTCTCTGTGGAGCTCTGTGACCTGTAAAAATTGATAGGTACTTATAAACAATGGAGGATGCTGCTAAGGAACATTCCTAGTTGAGTAAGGAGGGATACACGTGACAGATGAGGGGAAAAATAAAAGGTATCTTCAATAGGTGAGAGCTGAGAAGGGTGGCACACTCGACACGTGCTGCCCTTGGAAAATCCTGAACTGCTTTTCACATTGGTCTACTTACCGTGTATATTGACCTTCACTTTATAGGCATGTTTTCAGCTTGAAACTCTCTGCACTATAGCAGCAAACAAACAAATATCCTATTACTGCTGCTGAAACTGTGGTGCCTTTTAAAACTGATAGTGTTAGCTTAGCTGAAGAGAACGAGCAAATATAATGAGCAACTTGATGGACTCTCAAACTTATTCTTTTCCATATTTACATAGTCTTTAATCTGTGGGGACTCCTGAGATCTTAAGAAATAAATATTTGTATCTAAAATCTGTGGATAGGACACACATTGTTTGAATACATTTAGAAAATGCAGTGAGCAATCAGTGTATGTTTTATTTCTAATTCCTAATTTACAATATGAATCAATGACTTTTATACATTACTTTGTGTCTGTAAGATCTTAGAAATTTCTCTTATGTCCTTACCATTTTAAAAATTGTACAAATAGCCTTAAATGTAGAAAAAGAAATTTTTTCTCGTGGCTGTACCTCTACAAGGGAATGCCTTATTCCATCAGCTATCAAGCTAGTCTCAGTTTTTTTCTTATATCTAATAATTATTTTGCGATTGGGATCAAGTATTGTATTTTCTCAATATTTGTAGAGCATCTAAATCCAGCAAAGCCCCTTCTACATGAAATTTAACCTTCAATTTAGATTGATCTTTGACACATTTATAGCTCTACTCACCTTACTTGCCTAGGTCTTTCATATGAAGATCTTTAAATAGAAGATACATACAGAAAAAATAAAAAGTATACTGTGTGGGTTATGTTTACTCATGTCTACTAAAATGTTCTAAGAAGCAATGTTGCGCAAGAGACTTTTATAAATTAGGCCATAATATTATGATAATAGCATCTTTGCAGTTCTTGCTGCCATGGTACATTGACAATTGTTTCTCAGAGCCTTCTTTACTCTCCTTGATAAATTGTTTTCTCTTTGTTTAAAACTGCTGCATGGAGGAAAGGGCCGAGGGAAAGTACGATACACAATATTCTGCTTTGAAATCATCTCAGCTCAGCGATTTTCATCCACACTTTTCATCTCTAAGCATGTGGAGGAAAAGAAGGTTATCAGGAGTAGTCAACATGGATTCACCAAGGGGAAATCATGCTTGACCAATCTGACAGCCTTCTATGATGGCATGACCAGCTGGCTAGATGAGGGAGAGCAGTGGATGTTTTCTACCTTGACTTCAGCAAGGCTTTTGACATTGTCTCCCATAACATCCCTCATAAGGAAGCTCAGGAAGTGTGGGCTGGATGAGTGGTCAGTGAGGTGGATTGAGAACCGGCTGAATGGCAGAACTCAGAGGGTTGTCATCAGCAGCGCAGAGTCTACTTGGAGGCCTGTAGCTAGTGGTGTTCCCCAGGGGCCCATACTGGGCCCAGCCTTGTTCATCTTATTCATCAATGCCCTGGATGAAGGGACAGAGTGGACCCTCAGCAAGTTTGCTGATGACACAAAACTGGGTGGAGTGGTGGATACGTGGGAAAGCTGTGCTGCCATTCAGCGTGACCTGGACAGGCTGGAGAGTGGGGCAGAGAGGAACCTGATGATGGTCAACACGGGCAAGTGCAGGGTCCTGCACCTGGGGAGGAATAACCCCGTGCAGCAGTTCAGGCTTGGAGTTGAGCTGCTGGAGAGCAACTCTGTAGAAAGGGATCTGACTATCCTAGTGGATGACAACTTAACCATGAGCCAGCAGCATGCCCTGGTTGCCAAGAAGGCCAGGGGTGTCCTAGGGTGCATCAAGAGGAGTGCGGCCAGTAGGTCGAGGGAGGTTCTCCTTCCCCTCTACACTGCCCTAGTGAGGCCCCATCTGGAGTACTCTGTCCAGTTCTGGGCTTCCCATTTCAAGAAAGATGAGGAGCTACTGGACAGAGTGCAGCGGAGGGCTACGAGAATGCTGAGGGGACTGGAGCATCTCTCCTACGAGGAGAGGGTGAGGGAGCTGGGCTTCTTTAGCCTGAAGAAGAGAAGGCTGCGAGGGGACCTTATAAATGCTTACAAATATCTGAAGGGTGGGTGTCAAGAGGATGGGGCCAAACTCTTTTCAGTGGTGCCCAGTGACAGGACAAGGGGCAATGGGCACAAGCTGAAACACAGGAAGTTTCGTCTGAACATGAGGAAGAACTTTTTCCCTCTGAGGGTGACGGAGCCCTGGAACAGGCTGCCCAGGGAGGTTGTGGAGTCTCCATCTCTGGAGATATTCAAAACCCACCTGGACAAGGTCCTATGCAGCCTGCTGTAGGTGACCCTGCTTTGGCAGTGGAGTTGGACTAGATGATCCTCAGAGTTCTCTTCGAACTACTACCATTGTGTGATTTCTAGATACATTACGCGGTGCAAATTAGAAAGTTTTTATGTGTTACTAGACTTAGTACAGGCCAAAAAGTGGGAGAATTATGGAGAAATGTTCTCTAGAAAGCCTTTTATGGTATAACTTAAAATGAAAAAAATATATATACTTTGATAAAATGTATTATAGTTATATTACACAATGAGATTTTACATTCTTCAATGAATTTTAAGTAAAAATTAAACTTTTGTTGTACAACATGATAGAAAAGAAAGGTTAGAGGGTAAGTTCTTTCTGCTATGCCTGGGTTTCCTCAGGCTGAATATTAAAAATGTGATTATCAGCACTAAGACTAGCACTAAGACTAGCAACGGAAAGTTCCAAAAATAATGAAATTTGCATGGGAATTTCAGGAGGGACCTTGGGGGTGGGGGAGAAGTGGGGAAGGCCTCGTTAATTTTGCCAGAACTGACTTCTGTTCATAACTCTTGTGTTAACTCTTAAGAGGAGGATGTTTTCCCAATTGCTTGCATTTCATTCCAAGTGGGAAAGGAAAATCATAGCAGAGGAAAGATTGACAGTGTAAAAAATCAAAGAAGGAATCAGTGTTTGTGAGAAGCACTTGCATTTTAGCGCTGGACTCAGTGTAATAGGTTGCTTTTATTTTTCTGATCACTCTCCTTTCCTGAATAAATTGTGATTCCAAAATAAACAGCAGCTGTTTGTTTCCCTAGCCCAGGGAAAAAAAAAAAGACATACTTGTAAAACTATATTGAAAACGTGAAGCAAAGCAGATAATTTACTCAAGCACATTTTAATATTTGAAAAAAATGGTTTGGGAAGACATAGATTTCAGTTATCACAGAGATTTTTTCATATGAAAGGAAAGTGGTCATCATACGAAAAGAAGTGTCTGTTTTGGAGGTGAGAGTGTTCAAAGTCATTGTTATTCATGATTACGGATGCCTTTAAGTACATTTACCAAAGGGCAAGCAAACCCAATTACTGAACTGGTGAGCAGTGGTTTTCCAAAGAGTGTGACCAGTCCCAGAATCACACAGAATCACAGAATGGTAGGGGTTGGAAGGGACCTCTGTGGGTCATCTAGTCCAACCCCCCTGTCGAAGCAGGGTCACCTACAGCAGGCTGCACAGGACCATGTCCAGGTGGGTCTTGAATATCTCCAGAGATGGAGACTCCACAACCTCCCTGGGCAGCCTGCTCCAGGGCTCCGTCACCCTCAGAGGGAAGAAGTTCTTCCTCATGTTCAGACTGAACTTCCTGTGCTTCAGTTTGTGCCCATTGCCCCTTGTCCTGTCACTGGGCACCACTGAAAAGAGCTTGGCCCCATCCTCTTGACACCCACCCTTCAGATATTTGTAAGTATATTTTAGGTCCCCTCTGAGCCTTCTCTTGTTCAGGCTAAACAAGCCCAGCTCCCCCAGCCTCTCCTCATAGGAGAGATGCTCCTGTCCCCTCATCATCCTCCTAGCCCTCCGCTGGACTCTCTCCAGTAGCTCCTCATCTTTCTTGAAGTGGGGAGCCCAGAACTGGACAGAGTACTCCAGATGGGGCCTCACTAGGGCAGAGTAGAGGGGAAGGAGAACCTCCCTTGACCTGCTGACCACACTCCTCTTGATGCACCCCAGGATCCCTTTGGCCTTCTTGGCAACCAGGGCATGCTGCTGGCTCATGGTTAACCTGTCGTCCACCAGGACACCCAGGTCCCTCTCCGCAGAGCTGCTCTCCAGCTGTTCTGCCCCAAACCTGTACTGATGGATGGGGTTGTTCCTCCCCAGATGCAGGACTCTGCACTTGCCCTTGTTGAACCTCATCAGGTTCCTCTCTGCCCAACTTTCCAGCCTGTCCAGGTCATGCTGAATGACAGCACAGCCTTCTGGTGTATCTACCACACCTCCCAGTTTGGTTGCTTGTGCCACCCCTGTGCTGTCAGCTTTTGCTGACGGACATTCAGTTTGCTATCATTGTCCTTAGGTGCAACGAGCACCCAGGAGGCACCAGCATTGCACATTATGGGTCTGGTCCAGGTGTGAGAGGCAGAGCAAAGGCAGATGTCTTTGCATCACCAGCTGCTGAAAGATGTGTTCTGCTGCAGAGGGACGGCCAGTCCTGAGCCCTTTGGACCCAGTTCAAAGTAGCCCTGAAACACATGAACAGCCCTGAAGAATTGATACTAATGAATTTGTTAAGATTCACCCTATTGAAACTCATGACAAAAAGAATGTTCTCAATGTCTTTCCTCTGAATATCTCTGCTCTGAAGTGCTACAGTGCATTTCACTCAAAATTTCATCTTAGGTCAATGGAGACAAACACGTCTAGCAAGTGGTACTCTCCACCATGGTCCAAATTTTACTGAATTTCCTGAAGGACATGTTCTGGGGGGATCTGAACTTCAGTGGAGTTCCTTGAGGTTATAGACTATAAGATGAGGATTTTTCAAATGGTTTTGTTTCTTCTTCAGATAATTGTGTCAATGTTACTGCTGAAACAGATTCATCTTTCTTATGGAAGGCTAGGAAGACCCTTCTCCTTAATTAAGTGTTTTACTGCAAACCAGCATATTGTATTATTCTTATTATTCCATTGTGTAGATTTTTTTGTTGTTTCTGAAAGGTGGTATATTTTGCTAAACTGTGCAAATGTTCAATAACAGCACAGAGAAATGCATTTTTTATGCAGCAAAATGCATTAGTTTATATACTTTGAAATTTCTCATGATCAATAGCATAAGAAAATTCTTCAGCAAAGAAAACATTTTCTTTTAAGTTATTACTCAGTGACAGAGTAACTGTTTGGAAGTCATAAATCTGCCACCAACCTGAAAGGATAAGCTAGTTTTTCTACAGTCTTCTTTGAGACTAGATTATTAACAGAAAACAATTAGCATAAATTTTTGCTCTGGTATAACTTGAAGCATTTTCAGACTGCTATAGGTTTTAAAGCTTGCGTCATTTAGCAGTTGAATGTTTCTAAATAACTTGCCATCTGGTCCCTGCTAGAGCATTCAGAAAGGCTATTGCCATTGAAACAAGTTAGATACCCATAAGCTCTTGAAAAGTGAACTAAAGAAAGCTCAGACAGAGCCATGGATTCTAAGAGCTTATGAAAGAGGCTTTCAACTTCCCCCCCACACCACCATTTTATTTTTTGTTGTTTTATTTCAACATCATTTAAAAGCATAAACAAGTTAAAAAGAAAATCTTTGGATTTCATTGCTGTCTTTACCACGGGATGTAGATATTTAAAGTACAGAAAATTCATTACTATTTAGCAACTGTATACCAACAGAAAAGAAAATATATCTATGAATAAGTTTACAGCTGTTGAGTAGAGAAAAATACAAATGCTTTTCAGAATTTCAGAAGAATTCATCTGTTTACTTGCCTGAATCTTGTTTTTTCTTTCAGACCATCATGATGTTTCTGCTACAGGTTTGTACTTGCATAACTCCTTTTATCTAAGCATAACAGTCGTCTTTTCTTCTCTCTAAACCTTACAAAGGCCAGGGAGACAGGGAATATTCTGCAGTTGTGGATGGATAAACTGAGGTAAAGAAATCATGCATTTTCCTTAAGATTTTAAATATATATGTATAAAGATTTTAAATAAGATTTTAAATATATATATATAAAAAAATCAGTAGCAGGTATTCTTTCCTCTGATTTGCAGTACACAGACTTGTGTTAGGCTTGTATTTTTAATGTACAATTTTGCCCATTTCTAAGTGATCTTCAAGGATAAGCATCCATCATATTTGTATTTCGGGACTAAATCTGAGTGTCACATGTGGATTCTTTAAAAGAAATATAATAATAATTTTTTAACAAAGCATTGCTTTTTTAATAAGAAATTGAGCACAGATAATTCAAAATGTGGATACATTCTTGTGCAAAAGAGCGATGAATTTGAAAACAGTGGTTGCTGAAGACTTCACGTATCAAATATACTGTGAAGTTTGTATGTCTGAAAGTTTCTTGTAAGATTATATTGGCTCAAGTGTATCATTCCACCAAACAGTTCTGTAAAGAATACAACCTTTGAAAGATGGAGAACAAATGTAGCTGGCTGAAAATCATTGAAATTGCTTCTGTTGGCAAAAGATACAATACAACAATAATTTTACTGATTTCTGTTTAAAACTAATATCAACTGAATATATTCATATTCACTTTGATATTTTATAAATGTTTTTTATCAACTCACCCTGATTTTCTAAAGAGGTTTTTTATGTGTTATCAATTATCTCAACAAGTTCTTCAGAAACCTTTTAGTAATACAATTAATGAGAAACTTCAATACTGCTCTCTAGTGTATTCGGAGAAGGATGGAGTATTTAATCTCAAATATGTAAAAGAGATATGGAATGGAATGATAGACAGAGCTTTGATCTTTTAATATCTTTCAGATATGCACACTAAAAGAAACCCTGGAAATCTTTTCTGTGCTCTGATTTTATTGTATTTATATGCCCACAGCTAACTCTAAGATTTTAGTGTGTCCTTACCTCACCATTTCAGTCAGAAGGATCTCAAATTTAGAAATAAAATTAAAAAGAAAGTTGGTAATCCAATTTGAGGCAGTTGACTGACAAAGCTAATTACGCAAAGACAGTTTCAAGAATAAAGACTAGAACATGAGAGAAAGAAAACAAGACAGAGTTCCTCTGAATCCTAGCACTGTCAGAATGTAGTATATTAATATACATAATATAAATTCTGAAATATTTTTGGTTTAAAATTATACTTCCATTAGAATTTTATTGTGAAAGCAATATATGTAAATAGCCTTTTATAAAAATATGATATTTAGAACACACAAAGCTTTAATGAGTTGCCTGTCTCCTAAGATCTAATTAACAACTTGACAAAATGTACTCTTTCTAAATCCATGAAGTCCATTTTGCTTGCTCAGATCACATCAACGACTAATGAAATGAGTATTTTACTAATTTTTGAAGATACTGATCACCTACAAGTTTCTATAGTACATCCTTTTTAATCTTTATTTCTAAGTGGAAGAAGATATCTAAGTTGTTCAATAGCTGTAAAATCATTTGTGACAAAAAGTACATAGGCTTGTGGACCTGCAAGTGAGACAAAGGCCATAGTACAGAACAGAGTAAGATGGACTGGGTGTGTTTAGTATTAAATGACATCCTTTTCTTCTGTGTACTGTTTCTGTAATCTGTACTGCTACAATATTACAAAATAATAACATTTTGTAAGTGGAAAAACAGATCTACACAACAAGTGACCTGCTGAAACCAGACATACAACGTCAGTCTCCTATCACAGGTATCCTTGCTGCTGTTGTCTCTGAAATTAGCAGCCAATGAAATGATATGTTTCAGTATGTGTATGTTAACATCCATAAAATGGAAAATACAAGAGTCATAAACTGACTTTCATCTTCAACAGTGACTACAAACAATCTGCTTAGCTTTGCACCGACGTAACTAAACACCATTCCAGAGTAAGGGATGTCTTTGAGCTGTAGGGTTCTTAATAGTAGCGTTTTTCTAAATGTTTCCTTTCCAAAAACAAGTGAACTGTTCCTTTCCCCGTCCCCTTAAATGTACCATAACTGATTGTAGTAGAAGAGATTTATAGTAGTGTAATGCAACAAATATTAAACGTTTGGTTGTTTAAAATGATTTCTGTGAAAATAATGATTAGCTGGACATCAGAATAAGGCCAGTGGAAATTATTTGTGTTTAATTCTTTTAAGAAAAAGGATAACAGAAAGGCTTATTTAGTAACTTGCAGACATTCATATTTCGGAATCCCAAGACCTCTCAGAAATTTCCTACCTATCCACAAATAAATGCATCCTGAGGTGCATTTTAATTGATTTGCTCATTAAAAGAGTTTATGTTTAAAAATGGTTGAATCTGATGATCTTGAGGGTCATTTCCAACATAAATGATTTTATGAAGGACCTATACAGCTAAACAACATATGTGTAACTCAACAAAAAGAATGTCGCAAGTGTAACTGATCATAAGACTATTGTAAAATTATGTGGTTTAAAATATTAAATGTGTCTTCTGCCATGAGGTAAAACTGATGTTTAGATTAGGAATGCTGTTCTCACTCCAGAAAATAGTAATGCAATAAATTGCACATTCGCTTATACATTAATGACACACTGCCACTGGGTGCTTAAGCTATGGAGGAACGCCAGATGGGATCGACAACAAGGAAAAGAGTAATTTAGTTTTGCAACAAAGTTATTACTACATAGAAACAAAAAATCAAGTGTGAATGAAATAACTCTATTCATTATGTGTCAAAAGTTGTGGAACAATAGGAACTAAATTTTCTTAAAAGATGACAAACATTTGTGTCATTGAGATCCGGTGCACATCTGTGCTTGCTAATAAAGTCATATTTTGTATTTGTTAAACTGTGATAAGCAATGTAACCACTTTAAGTGGGAGAGCTCCACTCAGTTTTTCGTTTTTTTAATGGAAGAACTTGGAGAATGAAAATTAAATACTTAATGGGCCTATTACACAGACGTATATCTACTTATTTATAATATGTAGGCACAGATATTTACACACTTAGCCACAATGGGGTCCGATAGATGCTATAAACACAGCCATGGTGCATTTCACAATATGTATGTACAGAAAAATTTGTATATGTATTTACACTATCCCTTCAGAAAACAGTCAGAAGATGAGGAAGACATACAAGACGCATACGAGGTTTTGACACACAACTGTAAGAAAGTAATGGGTCTGTGTTTGTAGCCTGATAGCTAATGCTAAGTATAGGAGGGAATTTTAGCATCTGATCTCTGCTAGGTTATATATATAGTTGCAAAATTCATGGTGTCCAAGGCAACTAAGTAGGTGGCTAATACATTGCAGTAATTTTTAATATAGAATATTCACTTTACTCTCTATTTTTAACAAGATTAAACAACATCAGCTATGTAATATAAAAGCTCGATGCCCTACCAGTTCTATTTATTTACACAGTAAAATAAAGACAAGTTTACTAGGAATGAAAGCATTTAATAGTTGCATTTACAACTAGTGTTAACTTCTTCCATAAATGAAAATTATTACTACTACTTTAGCTTGCCCATTTATTTTACGTTATAATGCTTCCTGCACAGGGACCAGTTATTTTGAACCTCCCGGGATAGAAGGAGGGAATAGGAGTAGTGGAAATAAGAACAAATCATATTGCTTATGAATCTTACTGCTTTAACTACTCAGCATGACCACATAATGCTGTTTTTAAGTAACTCTCTGGTACAGAAGCACTTAAGAAGACTGAAGTTACAGAACAGAGGGTTGATGATATTAGCAAATCATACTGATTCATACTGATTTGCTGCTTAGAAAAGAGCTAACTTAAAGCTAAGGTGTTGTGAGTAGAGGCAGAAGGACAGAGTCTACCTTAATGTTAATTAGACTATTTAGGCAGGTTTTGGGGATCAAAAAGCTGTTCAAAGGCTGCAGAATGATTGGGTTTGCTGGTTTGTTTGTTTGTTTTTTTTCTCCTTTCAGAGGGATTTTCTTGTGTCCTTTGTAGCAGCTGTGAGGAAGGGATTCCTTAGGGCTCAGTGCCTTGGAATCCACAGACCTCTGGGCAGATCTTTGTGCCTCTGCAGCCACTCTGAAGTGTAGGCAGCTCTTTTTTGCAATAGCAAATTGGCAAGGGGATGTAGGTGGACTTCATAGCCACTAAAAGGTCTGTTTTCTCTATTCCCCCTTCCTCTCTCTTTGTAGATTGCCAATCATCTTCAATATATGCAAGTAAAAGGATTTCTGCATTTAGAAAAGCTAACTACATTACACTTTTTTGTAGAAACTTTTGGATTAGCCTGTCATTAAAAGTGTCTTTCAGAGCCAAATCTAAAGAAAATTAATCTACATACACCTATTGATACTCCATCTGAACGCAATGGATCAATCAGTTCTTTAGGGTTTTGTTGTTGTTTGTTCCTGATAATTCTGGATAATACACAACCTTGAGGATTCCATCATGTTCTTTAGTAATTTGTGTTTCTGAAGAAAATGTTTAAGTGATGGAAAGCCCCTAGAGAGGAAGCCATTTCATTTTCAGTAAAAATACTGCATCATTTATGTGTTATGCTCACCAATAGTTACCTAATTTCTTTTAGACTACTGATCAATTTTCTAAGAGATCCAAATGATCAGCAACCTGGAATAGCCTTTTTCCCTGTAGGAGAGGAGACTGCTAAAGGCAGGGAGGAAAAAAATAGATGATTTAACTGTCCTGGGGGATTAGGAAACTAAGATTAACAGAGATATGTAGGAGGGTTGCTTTTGCAGAATAGATATGCTTAAGGACTCATCTAAACATCTAAATGTTCTCTACTTCAGAATCTATCCCTGAAGCGGTGTCTACGTGTTTGTTTATATGTCTCATTCTCTCACTTTAAACTATCAATTTATACTACATGCTGATGAGATAAATTTCTCAGTATTCAGTCATTTTTTCTGCTTGCTTCCGTATTGTATTTACATATAAATCTTTAATATGAAGATGGGTATTCTGTAGCTACTGTGCCCTTGATACAGTTTTAGGGATCTACTGTATGTCAAAGACGATCTTTTAACTAGTATATAGTGTTGTTCATTTCCTGGGAGAAAAATCTTGGTGATCGGGGTGGGGAAAGGATTCAAATAAACAAACAAACAAACAAAAAGCCTTTCATGCTTATATATGCCCATTCACTCACAATTACCAGCTCTATAACAGTGTATTCAAGGACAAAGAGGGAAAAATAAAAGGAGCATAGCCCATTTCTAGCTCCATCCCTCCTTTGTGATGAGAACTGATTATCTGTGCAAATAGACCCATCCCAGTTCAGGGAGAGAAGAAAGGGATAGTATAGAAACAGCAGAGCAGCATAGGGTCATATAAACTTAGGTTGCTATTGTGGATGTAATCAATACTGCAGTAATATTGATCCCTAATAATTTAGGTATTGGGTATATTTGAGATTATAATACAGTTGTGTATTGGTATATCACGTGTCACTGAGCCAGGTCTTATTTTTCACTTAATGTTCCTGTTAATAAATGCAGTGAAATTATAAACACCAGCTCTTGTTCTTCATGGGTTATATATTTCTAGTATGTGTTTACACCAGAAAAGGATTTATGTCATCCTTGTTTATGTAGAGATTTTTGTGAACACTTCAGTAGTTGAACTAGATGGTAATCAGTAATAAAACAGCTTGAATAAAATGTTAAAGTGTAAGTTCTTGAAAAACATTAATTCCCTTGGTTATTGAAGCTGTGCATTCCTGTTTTGTAATGTTGATACAGTGAAGTGCAAACTATGCAAGCTTTAATTTTAATGGGTGAAATCCGCACATTACTAAGGTGTACAAACCTTGCAAGTTTAGTAAGTGTTTTCTAAGTTTTGTCTAGAGGAAGGTTTGCGTTTTATTTTACACTGATTTGGTTGCTTGGATCCTCATATTTAGCAATATGGTCAGTAACTTCTATGAAATGTCTATTCAAGAAAAAAGTTAATTTTTCTGTTTCCTTGAGAATACTGCTTTCCTTCTGAAGCTGACCCAAGAAAATCTTGGCAGACATTTGTGTTTGAAATCAGCAAAGATTAGCTTTTTCTTCCAAGTAAGCCTTAGAGAAAATATGAAAGACTTAGAGTTTTGTGTGTGTGAAATACATACATTTGTGAAAGTGAAAATGTTTCAAGCAATAATAATCCTGTTGAAAACACTTCATTTTTCCTCTTGTTTCAATAACAAGACAAAGGAAAGCTTAACACATCATTGGTTTCTCTGTCTCTGGAGCCTGTTTTAACAATAATCTTTAACATTTTTTAGTTTCTCGTATACTATATAAACACAACAGGTATTTAATTTTCATGGAATCTAGTTCAGTAATTTCATGTTCTAGACATATTTCTAAGTGTACATATTGTTTTCTAGTTTATTTCTTGTATTTGTTCAGGCTTTTTATACGTATCTGTGAGTAACAAATATGTAAATGTATCTTTGCACAACTTTGAGAAATCTTACCTGTGCAGAAAATTATCCTTCGAGCTGAATATGGTTATTTTAAATTGAACAGTAGAGTTTTATTTTGTTGTTGAAGTAAAGATACTTGAGCCTTGCTTGGGATGCTACCAGTAAGTCAAAGGTCATTCATCTAAGCTGATAACTTCGCAAATTCTATTCTGAATTGGTCATGTGTGCTTTTATTTCTAGCAATTTAAAGTTTTTTTTTTCTGTAATCACAATTACCTAAGCCATTATTTTGACAGCTTTCTATTACTTCAATTTTTTGTGCTCTAATTCTGTTAATACTACAAGTACAGACATGAATCTAGTTTTTCTAGGCCTTTGTGAGATATATCAGATTATCTATAATTTTAAACATGCCTTTTTCATTATTTTTCCAAATTCTTATTACAGTTTACTTGTACATTTGCAGCTCTGTAAAGCTGTAACTTCACAGTGAAAATGAAATGAGGGATAGTTAGAGTGATACTGAAGAACAATGACAGGCTGTATTGTGAGAAAGCTTGCAGGAGCACTGCCAGTTTTGTGCATCAGCAAACTTGCTGAGGGTCCACTCTGTCCCTTCATCCAGGGCATTGATGAACAAGATTCCCTTGCCTTTCCTAGACAGGTGGATCCCATCCCTCACTAACAGCTTATAGTCATTGAAGAATGCCTCGTTGCCTCAAAAGCCCTCTATGATGGCAGAAGCCATGAAGCCAGGAGTTGATATGCATTATGTGTCTATTTCTGGCTGCCCCCTTTCCCCCAACGGGTAAATATATATTTATATATGTTTATGACTATAATGTATATAGTCACATAATAAGAATTATAATGTAACATATAATATACTATATACACTTATTTCTTTTTTTTTCTGTTCATCTTGCAGCAGATGTTCTTTGTACCTCCCTATTGCTAATCAGATGACAGAGGGAGAAACATCTGTGCTGGAAATGCTCGTATGCAGAGGACAATGCTGACTCAGGGAAATTCCTTAATTTTGGAATTGGGTAAGAGCTTAGCTGTATTTTACCTCATATTTCTAACGTATCAAAACACTCATAAGTGTTTGAAGTGGAAGGCAAGTGGAAGACTTGTCTTAGTGCTGCATATTCAGGAGATTATCTGCTTAAAGAATGAAGTGGGGAGTAAGGAGATGAATGTTTGACTGACCTACTACAGAGTCCTGTGTGTCCTTGAGCCACTTATCTTGAGCTCAGCCTTTGCTTATTCCCTTAGTTACTACATCTACAAAAATAGATCAATAAATCATTAAAGTTAATTAGGATGTGTTGGATATCTTCAGAGAGATATTATTAATAGCTATATTTTTATATCTTTGTTCTTATTTATGGATTAACATGCTAAATGTATAATTTCATATAATACTTAAGGTGCTTTCTGCAATTACCATAGCCCTGTCCAAAGTCCTGACACAAGAGAACTGCAACCAGCCTCTCTCCAAAGGTCAGCAGATGTTTGAGTTACTTTTTTGCCATTAAGATGACAGTGATTATACTCTCTCTGCTGCTTGATAAGTGCATGTGTAGGGTTAAAATACATTCAAATATAAAATAAAAATTCAAAAATGAGTAATACATATTTATAAGAAATGCATATTGTGGGCAAAGTTTGTTTTGCTGACACTGTTTATAAAAGCACAGGTGTGTGATAAAAGCCTTTGGGTTGAAAGAAATATGCTCCTTAGTTTTGATTGGGCTGTTCTTTTCCTTTTCTTCTGCCTTTTATGAAGCACATTCCATCTTTAACAAATTATCTACTCAAAAATAATCAAGATGCTCTGAAGCATTCAAGTTGCCAAAAGCAATCCAAAGACTTTCTACTTGTCTTGGTTTTGGTTGTCTTCTTAACAGCACAGAACAAATTTTCACTTCACTGTGGTAAATGCACTTTGATTAATATTGTATGCTGCATTTTTATATGTAGATTTCAGATTGTGTTCTGAAATCTGCAGTGAGGAGATGCTGTTTGGAAGGTCTTGGAGAAAGAAGATTGATGAAGACATTTGCTAGAAGAGAACTAAACTAACAGGTGCCACTGATGTAATCAAACACCTGAACTCTCCTGTGCTGGTTCCAAAGCATGCTCTGTTATTGTCCGACTTTCTTTTTGTTATGGGGAATGCTGTAGCAGCAGAGGAAAATCTGTTTGACAAAGATCATTTGATCAATATTACAAAGGCCCTTCCTTCTGCCACTTTTCTAAACTGCAGTCACATCTTTGCCAAAAGAATTTATGCATTACCATGTGTGGAGTGCCTATTCTGAACTAATGACTACTTGGAAAGGAATTTCTCCAGAAAGACTGCCTAGAAAGACAAGTGCTGAAAGGGACTAAATAAATGAGAGTCCGTGTACATGAAGTAATTGGGTGAAAGAACTCCAGTAGTGCTGTTGACCTGGAGTACCTGGCAGGTATAGACAGACTGTCTTAGCTTTCATGTGAAAGACAGGTTTTAAACCTAGCTCATCAGGCTGCAACAGACTTGTTTCCTCCTGGTTGTCAGTGATTCCGAATGATGCAGAGCATCTGTGATTATTGTATGAGAGATTTCCTAGGACTGCCAAGATAGGCAATAAAAATGAAAGTAAATAATTCTAAAATAAAATGGCTTTCAGAATAATTGATTGACTTAAAAGCAATGCATTAATAAAAATACTAAATAACAGTTCAGTTATTGGGAAATTATATACATAAGTATGGACAAATAAAGACTTGGTTCAGAAAGTTGACAGCACTACTTGCTTTAAAAGTTAGGTTGGGTTTTTTTCTTTTTAAGATGACAATGTTAGACTATTGAATATGGAATTGCAAGTTACCACATTTGCGTCAATGATCTCAAAGCAATACATTAAATTGTCACAGCGTGATTTTCTAGAAAACTTTAAGCATCTTACTGGGCATTATCCCTGTCTTAGTAAAAGGAAATGCAAAGGGTTATCATGGGGATAAGCAAGTCGGAGCAATCTAGAATATCCTTGAGAGCTGAGAATAAATATGAAGCAATTGAACCTTTAAGGAATCTGTATCAGGCAGCATAGGTTTTTTCATTTTATTTTTTTACAGCAAGCTTCTGAGCCTACTGTTTTCTCTTCTTTGTGGTTTTTTTCTTTAATTAGCTCTGTACTCCAATCACTAAAGATACTGAAATAAAAACATTACTAAACAGATGTTGTACTAGAAAATGGGTTTAGTTCATTAAATGTATTTGTCTCATTTAAATGATTTAATATCATTTTCAAAAAAAAGTTCTTTTAAAATAACACAACTACTACAGACGTGCAAGTTTATTCATCCTAAAAGCAAAGATATTTCAATTATTAAAATTTAAAGCTAAGGTACTGGCAGTTAATAAATTATAAACTCTGTATTTTTTTTGTATGCAATAACAATCCATCTATGTGAAAATTCATGAGGTTTTATACGGACAGAAGATAGTACCTGAAGTTATTGGAGAAGGGGGGAAATGGAAGTCCTGAATTGCAGAGGCCTGCTGTCTTGCCTGATTTTTTTGCAATAACTTCAAGTCAAAGGCACCTTTTTCAAATTTTGTTTGAGGCAACTTCTGCCAACTTTGTGAATCTTTGCTGTCTCTATTTTATGTGCCTGAAACTGATGATCTGTTTTTTCATTGGATGCTTAGCATTTCTATTTTATCTCTTATTTGTTAGGGTTTATCATAATGCTTTGAAATATTTTTGAGGTATTCTTGAAGACAAGTCTAATTTGATGGTCTGTACTATGATATGGCAACACCGAACAAAAGTATGAAATGGTATCCTATGGACTTAACAGAGACACACAGACAAAAATCTATAGCTCTCACTATACAGCTTTTATCTCATAACTTGCAAATAACTCCTGCTGGAAGTAGTCAGCATGAACTTACCAAGTGCAAATAGTGCTTGACCAACCCAATCAACTTCTGTGATGAGATGACTTGCTCTGTGGATAAAGGGAGTGCAGTAGATACTGTTTACTTTGATCAATGTACCTGCTCTTCATCTAAGTTTCCCTTGGAAATTTTATGTTGTCATGATATTCAGACTGCCTTCTTTGCAGAAACCTTTCTATGAAATCTTGTGGGGAAGTCTAAAGAATATTTTTAACATTTTATGTAATTATTCTCTTACCTTTTTTTTTTCATTTTGTGATGTTAAACCTGAATTGTCAATGTTCATACCATTCTTCTTGAATTTTAAGAGCAAGTTTTTGTATTACATAAAGGATGCCTCTTGAAATTAATCTCTAATGAAGTTTCCTCTATGCACTTTTCACCTTAAAAATAGCTCATCTTTGTCTATATGCTGTAGGTCGTGAACGAATGTAGGCCCCACAGGATAATCAGACAGAGGCCTGTGTAAATCTGAACTCAGAGGGCACTTTTCGACGTGGTAGTATGACAGAGCTGGAGAATGTGTGTTATATTCTTACCTCCTTTTAACTGTATTTCTTTTTTTAACTCAGCTTCCTTCATGCAATTGTTCATTAAATGTCTGAATCTAATTCACAAACATGTGTTTCTATTCACAGCTAGTGAGTACAGAAATGTTCCATGGTAATATGCCAGGAGAGATTTACTTTGTACAACTAGTTTTCTTGATCTCATTGCTGAGAAGCTCAATCTCCATGTAAAATATCTCAGTAAATTTCTTTGCAGTCAGCTGAGATATAAATGCCCATTCCTGTGGGAATGGAAGCAGAGTTTTGAGATATTTTGCCTCTACAACTTTTTTGTATTTAACTTCATCTTCAGAAGTCTGCCCCTGCAGCTGCCTCATAGTCACTCCACTACCACAGTCCTTCATCTCCTTCTGCATACAAGTAACCAACAGGCTAAAGGATTTTAGTTCTTGTATAATTTATTTTGCCCTTCAGTCTTGACCATTTTGATCAATCCCTGGCCTAGAAATCACCTTTGCCCATACTTTTGTTGGAACTTCTTGGTGATGTAAGTCAGTCACCTTAAAGTTAACCAGAAGTAGATATCAATTACTGATAATGAGACAGAAAAATAGATGAATAAGTCTTAGGCTAACCATTGATGTTTATAGAAAGTAACTCCTGAGTTAAAAGATATTGGTTCTTTGGAGGAGCAGGGGACAACCTAAAAGAGGATGCCTGTTTCAACCAGTCCTTCTAAGTGTTACTGTCATCACACAAATTATATTTTCAGGAAGCGTTTGTGTTTCTTCCTTTTGTATGTCATGCCCCATTAAAAAAGCAGAGTAACCTGCTTTCACAGTAATTTGAAGACTCCAGTGGTCTTCATTATAGGCAGATACATATAGATTCATATGAAAGCATAAGACAGCAGTAACATCTTCCTCTGTTCTGAATTATCCGAGTACCTGGGGAGGGGAGTAAGTCAAGCCGTTTTCAGAAGTATTTTGTTATATATTCTCCATTTATATGGGAGCTAAGATCTTCAGAAGTAATTTTTTCTTTGTTTCAATAGCTATGCGCTTAGTATTATTATAATTTTTCATGGAAAGTGACTCTTAGTCAAAAGAATGGTAAGTTACTGTACTGTATAGTAGTCTAGTGCCTAGCTCTCAGATCCTAAGCTTCTTGCACTAGATCTGTCTTGGCCCAAACTGGGAATAAATATCTGACTGCTTTTCTTACACACACCCCACCCAACCCCCTGTAGGTGTAAGTAGATCTTTAGAAAAGTTCTTTTTAACTGGGTGCATTTGCACTTCGTGCAAGACAAATGTGTGTTATTACCAAAGAGAGTGACATCCATTTCAGCTGCTGCTGGCTGTTCAGTTCGGCAGCGACCATGAATCAGTGCCATCAGCTGTCACAATTCAGGCTGGTGTATGAAGTGAAATCAATGGCAATTTACATTAGTATATTGGGCTTTGAATGGCAGCAACAAAAGTGGTCAAATTGTCTTTTTTAGTGAGTTTCTCTGCCTTTTGCCAGTAATCTTTGGCTGCAAACATTTAAATCCAGCCTAGCTTACATTGCTGGGGTTTGCAAAGGCCATTCTGATCTGCTCTTCCCAAGGGCAGAAGATTAATTCAGTTTTAATAATAGCAATAAAAATAATAGAAAACTAGTCTGGGAATACCATGGGACACATGACATGGTTCAGAATACTTTTCAAATAAGAAGGCTGTTTCTTTAAAACCTGGAGGGCTGGTGGTTCCTAATGGAAACTAAAAAGTTGATTATTAATCTGTCTTTTCTAATAAGAAGCCCTGCTGAACCTTGTGTGATAGTGATTATAATGGGCATAAAATGCAACACCAGAAATCAGTTTAGTGTTTGATACTGAGCACAGGAAAGAGAAGCAGTAATTCCTACAACATTCTAAACATGGAAGGAACATTATTTGACATAAATATTATGCCATAGCGTGAAAAGTTTATGTATGTGTTCCTTTTAATTTCTTCTGTAATATTCTAACTTGATTTTTTTGTTTTTTTAACAGTACATTTATGAACGAAGTATTCCCTGTTGAATTAACTATTTCCCCATCTTAATGTCCAGTGGCTCAATCCAGATATAATGACATATGTGTACAGATTAGGCATCATGTCTGCATTCAATAAACTCATCTTGATTCCATCAATTTTATCATCAGCGAAGGGACCTGTACAGGTGCAATGTGATTCTGATGGTATTAGTTTAATGCTGCGTATTTTCAGCTACACTGTTACTGAAAACTGTCACAGCTCTAAGTAAGCTACTTAAATATGAAACTAGTTACACTGTTAGCCAGGTAGCTTTATTTTAGATAAAAACTTTACACAGTTCATTGTTGGATTCATTTGAGATGCAGTGAAATAATTAGAAGCAATGATTTCTCTTCTTTTTTAATTCCGAATTATAACTCCTTGTTAATGTTGAAAATTTACTGCTTATTTGCATATATATAAATTTGGTTTTTTTTCTATTTTTGACATCTCAAATACTTTCATGTTTTTCAAGGTCTGCTTTGAAATTTGGGATTATATGTCCATATGCAAAGAATAATCATACATTTATAAACATATACAATATTCATATTCATTTAGCTTAAAACAAATTCGAAAGATAAAGTAAGTACGTACCTTATGAAAAATGAACATATTGTGCTGTCAATTTACATTTGGAAACCTCATTCTGGACAGAATAGTTTTGATGCGGCCAGAAAACAAAACAAGCAAAGAAAACCCTAATTACATTATTATTATTATTATTGTTGTTGTTGTGATAAATTAGTTCCCATTGGACTTTAATTTTAAATACTCCCTCTCCACATCTGCCCTGGATCAAATTTGTTTTGATTCCCTTTTTGGATACCTTCTCTAAGCTGAATTTCTGTACAGATTTTATTTAAGAGTCTTTGCATTTGTATTAAAGGGCTTTCCATAGTTTTCCTCCATTCCCAGTAGCAATCTTATTTGTTTTATATATTGGCTTTGGTTCAGCTGATTCTCGAGCAGTTCTTGTTCAAATATATTTTGTATGATCTATCTGCAGATTGCAATCTAAAGACATGAAATTTAATTTACAGAAGAAATTCCTGCTGTCTGTCTTTGAATAACAGTCACTTTTCCGTATTAGTCAATATATAATAACAATTTTGTTACATTTAGTATGTAACTAATATATATGTATTTTGTAAGTAGCCATTGTGGGTTTCTGTGGCAAGGTTTTGGTAGCAGGGGGGCTACAAGTGAGTGGCTTCTGTGAGAAGCTACTAGAAGCTTCCCCCATGTCTAATAGAGCCAGTGCCAGCCGGCTCCAAGATGAATCCGCCGCTGGCCAAGGCCAAGCCAATCAGCAACGGTGGTAGCACCTTTGTGATAATGTGTTTAAAAAGGGTAAAAGCCCACTGTGGAACAGCGGTCAAGAGAGATGAGTGAGACTGTGTGAAAGAAACAACTCTGCAGAAGCCAAAATCAGTGAAGGAGGGGGGGAGGAGGTACTCCAGGCACCAGAGCAGAGAGCTTTTCCCCTGCAGCTCGTGATGAAGACCATGGTGAGGCAAGGTGTTATCTGCAGCCCATGGAGGTCCACTGTGGAGCAAATATCCACCTGCAGCCCATGGACGACTCCACACCAGAGCAGGTGGATATGCCCAAAGGAGGCTGTGACCCTGTGGGAAGCCTGAGCTGGAGCAGGCTCCTGCCAGGACCTGCGGACCCGTGGAGAGAGGAGCCCTTGCTGGAGCAGGTTTGCTGGCAGGGCTTGTGACCCCGTGGGGACCTAAGCTGGAGCAGCCTGTTCCAGAAGGACTGCACCCTGTGGGAAGAACCCATGCTGGAGCATTTTGTGAAGAGCTGCAGCCCATGGGAAGGACTCACATTGGAGAAGTTTGTGGAGAACTGTCTCGCATGGGAAGGACCCAATGCTGGAGCAGGGGAAGAGTGTGAGGAGTCCTCCCCGTGAGGTGTAAGGAGAGACAGAGACAATGTGTGATGAACTGACCACAACCCCCATTTCCAGTTCCCCTGCACCGCTTGGGGGCAGGAGGTAGAAAATCGGGAGGAAAAGAAAGCCCAGAAAGAAGGAGAGTAGAGGGAGGGGGGGGGGGGGTTATTTCTCATGTTCTTACTCTGATTTGATTGGTGAGCAATTAATTTTTTTTTCTTTTCCCCTCAAGTTCAATCTGTTTTGTCTGTGATGGTAATTGGTGAGTGATCTCCCTGTCCCTATCTTGACCCACAAGCCTTTCATCGTATTTTTTTCTTCCCTGTGTAGTTGAGGAGGGGAATTGATAGAGCAGCTTCAGTGGGCACTTGGCATTCTTCCAGGCTAAACCAAAACAGTCTTTTCAGCCTGCCTCGATACCATTGATATGTCATGAGTTCTATAGTTGCTGTATGCCATATCAATGGTATTACAGGAAGAATCATCCAGATTAATACAGAATGAACTTTGATAAAACCGGCTGTGAACTCCAGGTGCAGCATGCGACCATCCACCACAAGTCGTCTCTCCTGCCCTGGCAGACCGTTACAACAGATGGAGCCCAACATTGTGCACTAAGTGAACTCAAAGGACATTTTAGAGGGATGGTCCGTAGACTAAGGGAATGATATCTGTGTGTATGCATGTCTGGTGTATATATATATATATATATATATATATATATATAAAAACCTCAGAAAAAGTCATAGTAGTAAATTGGAAAGTGTGGAGCCTGGGCATGACATACATGGTATAGAATAAGGGGTGGATAATGTCCTGGGTTCAGCTGGAATAGGGTTAGTTTCACAAGAGGCTGGTTGGGATGACCCAAATGAGCCAATAAAATGGGATGTTCTGTACCATGTGATGTCTTGCTCAGTATTTAAGTGGGGAGCTGGCTGAAGGAAGGGGGTTTGCTACTCAGGAGCAAGCTGAGCATCAGGTGGTGAGAACATTGCATCAGTACTATTGTTGTTATTTTCTTCTCACTTTGCCATTCTGTTGAACTGGTTTTATCACAACCTACAAGCTTTGCCTTTTCCTTCTGTTTCTCCTCCCCATCCCACCAGGGAGGGGGGAGGAGTGAGAGAGCTACTGCATGGTGCTTTGTTACAGCTGAGGCTAAACCTCAACAGTAGCATAGTCAAGGCTTCATATGCTTTTTGTAAATACTATAACTCAAGTGTTTTGTTAGTAAAATCCTTTAATGCATCTTTTGTATAGCCTGCTTTTTTATGTTTCATCTATGTGATAATCCTAATTTGATGTTTTTCTGCATACTGTAGATTATTATGGGAGCAAATGCTTTGGCAAAACTTAGGTCCAAAAGAATTGGACAGTATCTGTGAAAGGATTAAATGGCTGTCATTTACATTTTAATTATGAAATATTGGTCTACAAAATACATGTTGAATGAAGTGTCTCTTCAGAACCTAATTGCATCATGTAACTAAATATAGATTGGACTCTTGCTAGTGACTAGCAGAATGTAGCCATAAGTTACTAAGTCAATTCTTTTTTTACTTCAGGGAGACTTTATGCTAAAGCCATGATTAAACACAACTTACATCATTCTACCTTAACCTAATTACATCTGACAAAAACAAGCCATTATGAAGGTCTGGACCTGGTCATATAAGCACAGACTCTGGGTCAACGTATTTACTCTTACTGTGGCATTCCCTAATCTTTTTACAATATTGTAATCCTTACTGGAAAAAGTTGTCTGGAGTTATAAAAGTTATAAGTCACTCTCCTATTTAGTCCTACTTCTCTGCCAGATTAATGAGAAACATTCTTGTTTCCAGGTCTTCATTTCTTCCCAGATCATTGTTGTGTCATGGTTTGGAAGGACTTGTACTATTGCTCAGGAAACATGCCCTGAACTGTTTAAAGCCTGCATCCTTCCAAGTTTTGCAAGTGACAACATATCCACAAGCTTTTCTTTATCTGGCTTTATCTTTTAATCAAACTGTTTGTAATGCTAGTCTCTTAATACCCAACTGAAGAAAACAAATTCTAAATTGTGTTGGGTCAGGTGAAGTTTGATACCACAAGGCAGCTCCATATCACGTAGTTGTTCAGGATGACAGTCCGGGCTGCCTCAGGGCATATCATGCAGCTGTGTTTCATGACACCTTTGGCCCAAAGATTGAATAACACCTTTAACTTCCTTAGTCTGATCTTGTTACAGAGTGAAATGATTTCGGATTCTATCACATTGCCTTGATCAACATTTTTAGCTGTGGTAATAGTTTAATTTCAGTTAAAAGTCTGGCAATAAAAAACTTTAGGTTTTAAGAAACAAGATACATCCTTCACAAGAAGTCACAAAGAGAACAGTCTGTGCAATGTGAGCAGAGATAACAAGCCACTGACTGCATACCCATTAGATCCTATCATGCTTTATGTTGTTATTTCATGTGCTGTATAATTATATGTGATCCTCAAATATTTCACCTATTTTATTCCATTTATGGTTTTTATAGCTCTTAATATTTTTCCTCTCTGCTTTGCTATACTATATCTAGCTGCTACTGAAAGAAATTTGACTCTGCAATTTCTTCTCTCGTTCCTATGAATGATAGTAACAATGACAACTTTCATCTACAAACTCAGGAAGCCTTCTAAAAATCCGCCCCCCCCCCCTTAATGCTTTGTTTCTTATATAGCTTTTGGTGAGTTAATGAAGCCCACTTTCAGGAAAGTGAACATTTCTAAATACTTAAAAAGGGAAGGTTTAGGATGGTAATGATTCATGATCGAAATACTGGTCCTGTGAAGGAAAATAAGCTGCTAGAATGACAAATAGTGTTCATTTCTCACTGGGTGGTGCAAAAAAAGTTGCAGTTGTGAGAAAGTTCTGTGTCCTTTTTCTCATTGTTGTTCCATTGAGTCTGGCATCTCACACTTACAAGAGTCAATTTTTCACATTTTCGAAGGGAATGGTGAAAGTCCACCGTCTTTGCGTTTGTACTGTCCTGGGAGTAATGTTACCTTGAAATTTTAAGCTATCAGCAAGGTAAATCGGTCAGAAGCCAGATGCTATCAAACTGCTAGAATGGCTAGGATTGATTAAAGAAAAATAAAAACCCCATGATTTTTAAGTTTAATGTGGAAATTGTTCTAGTTGTTACTTTTTATTTAAAGGTCATGCACCAGAGGAAAAAGTATTGTAAGAGCAGTCAATGTATGTATTAAAACCCATGTAATTTAGATAGAAATCTGTTACTGTCAGTCAGGTTTGCTCATTCAGGCTTCTATATAAAACATACAGTTTCTTGCAAGGACAAGTGAGATTAATCCCCCCTTCCTTTGTTGGATCGGGGAAGGGTAATATACATTTTGAGGACAGTGGAAACTGAGGGGGGAACAGGACAAGGAACTTCAGTGAGAAGAAAAAAGAGAGGAAGGCAGACACCAAATGTGGAGAATGAGAGGAGGCAATTCATGTTGTTCCAAGAAAGTTTTAATCTTCATATTAATTTAGTAATTTGTAGGAAATTGTGTATTAGATCAAATAAGTGACCTAGTTTGCCTGTTACCCTACCTTTGATAGTTTTCAGTTCAGATGACTCCTACAGACAACGCTAAATCAATTAGAAGTTGATGCATGCACTGAGTCTTCATGTCCCTTAATTAAAACCGCACTTGCAGTTTAGAGTTTATATAAACATGTTTAATCTATGCACGTGTGTATGTATATCTATATAGGGATATGTGTATGTATATATATAAAGAGTGACTGCTCCATGTAATCCTGATACCAAAGAAAAAACAATAAAGGTGTTCAGGAGCACTTTTTTGTGCTCTTGTTATCTCAAAGACCACTAAACCAATAATCAGTCAACAATCAGACTGAGCTGACCATTGCGCATTTCTACATTGTCTGAAGTGAGGTCTAAATTTTATTTTTCTTTCTGTCTTCATCCTCTGTTCATTCACTGTATTCAATATGTCTTTTGTACTTCCTATGCGAAGATTGTCATTACCTTTCTTCAGTTGTATTTACCTCTTTAGCCTTTATTTGTGAATTACTCTTGCAGATACTCCTATTTAAACATGAAATTTCAAAAACGGTAGAAAACTGCATACCAGATGGTACCTAAATCAGAATGAGTAGATTACTATGTCAAGGTTTTGAAATCTCTGTATTTTCACAAGTTTACTACTGCTGACAGAGATGCTTGAGAGAGAAAAATTTTGCATCACAAACATCAAAAAAATTAGTGGGATAGCTTTTCTAAACTGACAAACCTTTTCCCTGGAGTTTTCTTGTGTAAGCTTTTACCTGAAAATGACAGTTCCAAAGGTAACAGAATGTTACAGTTATTAGATGTAAACCAACTTTCTATGTCCTTTCATTACCCACATGAAACTCAGTATTAACATAGAACTGAAAAGGTAGAATGTTAGCGCTTTTTTTTAACTCTGCATTGTGTTCATTTGTATTTAGACTGCGCTTTCTTACTCCTCATCATAATTCACCCAGAAAATCATCTCTTTGCAAACCAAAGTATGCATTGTTTGTGTTTGTGGGATTTGAATGAGTACATATTTAAATAAGGAAACATTATATGGGTATGGGAAAACATTCTTTGTTTGCCAGTAAAGGACACAGGCAATCACTGGAACATATGGAAATCCTTATTTGCAATAGCTATGTTTTATTAGACTGAAACAAGAAAAGCTGGTCCTTGGAAAGCTTTTGGTTTGCGTCTAGCTTCCACGGCTCACATCTGTAAAGTTCCTGGCTTTGAACGCTAGAAGAGATGGACCATGTGCAAAACTGAGAAATTTATGGTTGAGTTCAGTAGTAAAACAAGCATAGTAGTTGTTTTGAACATGCTTTGGTGAAACCAAACTACTAGGGTTATTCTAGCTTTGTAGCTTTTCCAAGAGCATTGGAATAGGCTCAGTACCTCCTACTGCTGTGGGACTTGCTGCCTTAAACTAAACAGTTTTATGTTCTGGGCTTGGCATGAATCTACTCTCTTTATACATGTATTTTCCAGTTTAAAAGACAGTTCCCTAACAATAACATGCAGAATATAACCTCCTTGATAAGAAATACAAAAATAATGGAGAGAACGTAGGACTGCTGTTTCTCGGTCTATGAAAACGCAGTAAGGAATAAACCAGGCTGGTTGCCAACCGAGCTTAAAAACATATAATAATAATGAATAATAGTGATATAATAAAATGGATATACTGCAATTTCTATCATTATTTTGATGAGATGACTTATGTATGCAATGACTTCCTCTGCTGTCTGGTATTTCCTATCAGTGATGTGACATTTGCAAGGCAGGTTGACAGCTTTATTGAAAGTGAATGTCTAACCACATATGTAATTTTTTTTTCTTCCATGTGGTTGTAAACACACAATAATTCAACGCATTAAAATTGGGAGGAAGAATCATGATCATCTTACTATGAGGTTTCTCAACCACTGAGAAACTGAGAAAAAGAAATTTGGGCAAACCTTAATTGAAAATTGTAGTTTACTGCACACAAGTTTGTAAAATACCATTCAGTTGATGGGGTTGGGTGAGGAAATCTGGTAATGCACACAGAAAAATGGTCCTTTTATTAAAGAAGTTTATCATCAAAATACTGTGGGGTCAGGCAGGACTTGAACTATATTCTTTCTTCCTTGTTTGTTGCTCAGATACTGGGACAGGACTCTGTTTCATGGCCTCTATAACATAGTTCCTTTCTAGCTAATTATAATTACTGCTTTTTTGAGATAGCATAATCAAATAGTGGAAGTTGAATAAAACCCCTTTTCCCATATCACCTACTGAAAATAGGCGTGTGAGTAACTCCAGGTGAGCCTAAAACTGTTGGGTTTTAATCTCTAAATTTCATAAATATTTTTTCTTCAGTCCTATCATCATGCCAGTGTGTATCTGTTTTTTTTTTTTTTTTTGTAAGCTGCAATTTTTCCTTATAGGTAGAATATACACTGTAAGTCATACATGAAAATAAGTGGATACATTTGGGGCAAACTGTGAAAATTACTTCTATTTATTTATTTATTAGATGTATCCCACAGTCATAAATATTTCAAATATTCATAAGAGTACTTGTATTTGTAGGTATTGCACAGTGCACTACTGTTATTTTGAAATACAGAAGAAGCAGAAAAAGAGCTAAAACACTAGAATATTCATTATTTCCCATCTTGACTATAAACAAGGTACAAATAAGCAACTGCCAGCATAAATAATTATATATGTCTACTGAAAATAATTAACAGAGTATGTTGGTTAAGATGGTTGAGATCTAAATCTAAAAGTGTATTTTAACCTTTGCTCCCTCTTGGGAGATCACTTTGTTCAAATTTAAGTGCCATTTTCTCTGGACATAATACAAGCCAACAGGGTAGGTGTCTCATCCATAGACATGCATTTTTAGCCTGTGAATTCATCACTGTATGTTTGACTTTCCTTTGGAAAAATTTTCTTTGTATCACTGCGCTTGAGCCAGCCTGTGTCAGTTTTACTTATATTGCACTTATAATAGTGCTAATTTATTCAGAACTACTTTGGTTGACTTTAAGGATTGTTTATACGCTAGCTACTTCACATATTGTGAATGGCAAGGTGTGGATATTTACTGTTTTTGACTCAATTTTGAGAGGAGTGATGTCTAAATTAAGAAAGAATTAGAGATACTGAACACAAAGACATTTTCATTTTGATTT
Organism: Opisthocomus hoazin; assembly: GCF_030867145.1. Classification (NCBI taxonomy): domain Eukaryota; kingdom Metazoa; phylum Chordata; class Aves; order Opisthocomiformes; family Opisthocomidae; genus Opisthocomus; species Opisthocomus hoazin. The sequence continues at coordinate 41,121,377 of NC_134418.1, read as the reverse complement.
CATGCTCTTTTTATTTATTTATTTATTTCAATACATAGTTTAATAGCTTTATTTAAGAGTTGGTAATACTAATTGTGCAAATGATGTTTGGATATAAACACCTTAAGTCTAAAACATTCGTCTTGGCTCATCTACAGCTGTAGATTGTTTTCTATGTTTTCCTTTAAATCTTTCGGTATTGTCAGTCTGTTTGGGGGTTCTTAAAGACAATCCGATAGCAAAAGAGGCACAACAACCATTGCAGATTATTTCCCTGACTTTTCAGTACTATGATAAAGAAGTGTTTTTGTCAGCAGAGTATAAGTTAAGCATTCACATTTTGAAACAAGGAATACATGTTTTTATATGCTTGTCTCTTTTTTTTTTTTTTTTAAATAAGAGTTATCTAAAATAATCTGCATATGTTTTTAATGCTGCTTCTAACCAGAATTTTCAAATTGTGATAAAGAAGCTGCCTGTGTCTGACTGTATGAATTGTTCTGATCCTGAAGGTTGCTACACACTCTGCAGTAGAATCTGTTATACGTGGAGAGGGGAGGGGACAACATTTCTCTTGTTATTGTCACCTGTCTTTTGTTTAAAAGCAGAATGCTTTCCTGAACAGACAGCCCATCTGTGTCACTCACCTGGCCTCACAGTTGTTAAGTGGTTCTGGGATATTGAGCCTCATTAAAATACTGTGAACTAAGAGTAGCCAGTACTACATCTTACAGGCTAGATCAGTGATGAGCAGAAAAAATAAGTGTATTTTAATTCCATGATTTAGCAAAGAGCTGTGAAGGAATCATCACATTACCCCTGCACTCCACCCACAGTCAGAAACTTTGCTATTTAAATTATGTTATTAAATGTTGGGGGGGGGTTATTTTTTTAGACAATTCTAGACTATTGCTTTTGATGGAATATTGATTTCAAATAGCTCTCTTCCTCAACTTTTCTGATATCTATTCATTTTCAAGAGGATTGCTTCCCTGAATAACATAAAGGCAAAATGTTTTGGTAAAATTTAAATTTATAAGAGTTGATTCATAAAGCAATTTAGGTGGCAAACTTTTGTAAATTTAATTGGAGTTGCTTGGAGATGATGAATTTCTGTATCAGTGATATGAGATGGTCTCTTTTCCTAAAAAGGTCTGGAAAGAGTGACAGAAGGGGAGCGTGGCATGTTTGGAAGTATGCAACTCAGAGCTTGAGTAAAAGCTGGGATAGGTTCCTAACTTGCTGCCTGATGCCTTGATGCTCTACATTGTGGATTTAACTGTGGTTATTATAATTTTCCAGAATATTCCTTATTCTTTGGAACAGTTAAGTAGAATAAAATATTTTTATAATTAATTTTAAATAGCTATTGCATGTATTTTCTCTGTTTCTTTATAACATCATCTATAGTGTATAAATATACATATGCTTATAATGTATTAAGTCATTTTTGCAATGTATACAGGCTTATACTATGTGACATTTAATGTCCATAGCGCTCAAAAGCTCTGTTCTGGATAAGAATGTCCTTTCTTATGTTAGTATAAGGCAATATAATGTTCAAATCGAGTTGAAGAACAGGTAATTTTTGGTACCTTCTAAAGCAGGTTGAATTGTTTTAATTGATTAATCTTGCTGCGAAGATGAAACTTTCTGTCTTACTAGGTCCACAGCTAATTTCTGTTTCATTTTGTGGCTGCTGCGAGGTGTGTTTGGAGTTGCACATTGTTGCTGATCACATAATATCTTCCCTGATTTCCTGCATTATTGTTGTTTTGTGTGTATGTTCATGCATGCAGATGATTGTCACTTGGGTCTCTGACATTTAGATGTTTCTGTCTCCTGGAACTTATACTGAAGTTGTAAACTTTGGCTGGTGCACAGTATACTGAGATTTGTTATGATTTGTGCATGTTTTAATGTCTGACAATTTAATAACTACATGCTACTTCTCTTCTACTACGTAATGCTGAACAATAACTACATTTGATGGTTTGTATTTTCTGTGTGTTATTAAAAGGAAAGCTATGCCTCAAGGCACTTTGCGATAATTCAGCTGATATTTAATCAGCTTTTATTTGCATTATTTTTCATGTGAAAGCAACTCTGCTGTTTCAGTTGCTCTAGCTTAAAATGTAATAAAATATTGTTGTGACACAACAATACCTGGATCCTCCAGCCAAACCCTGCATATCAGTGTCAGGATGTACAAAATATTAATCATCTGATGCAGCTGCTGCCACCTTTGTGAACAGAGGCAGAAATCAGAAGGGACAAAGCAGAGCTGACACTGCTTCGGCTCACGTGAAATAGTAAACATATTAACTTTGCTTCATTTGTGAAGTAGACATAATTTGAGATTAAATATTACAGCATATGTAATTATGGTTTAAATGTTCTTTAAACAGCTGGAGCAGTACTGTGGAAAATACTGAATCATAAAATGCTGAAGTACTGTTTTTTGGGGGTTTGTTTGTTTGTTTTCTTCCTGTTCAAGCATTTGGTACAAGTTGTTGAAAACATTCATCGAGTTTTGCTCTCGCACATAATGAAAAGGGTTTTTTTATCTGATTTAAGATACAATACGTTATTGCAGTTATTGAAATGTACTTGGCCTATCAAAGTTAATTCTGTTAAAATTTACAGTGAAACAATCCCTTCAGATATCCTTGAATTAGAAAAATTCCTAAATATTTGCTTGGTTTGGAGGATGCTCATGAATTTGTGTCTACACAATAGCAACACTTCGACCACGAGGTCTTACTACTCGGGAAAGGGTATGTCTCCTTCTTCTTTCTTTCCCATTTATCTCTTTTGTATGGAGAGAAACACCCCTATGTGTGCAGATCCTTTTGTAAGACAAATGTGTTATGATTTTATTTGTTTGCAGCCTCCCATCTTACTCTTTCTCCTTTCCCTAGGGTATTTCAAAAACCTGTATTTCTAGTACACATCTTGGGGGCCCTTAAAGCCTTGCTTCCTACCCCCCTCCCCAAATATCCAGCCTTAGTTTCAGACCTGGCCTTTTCAAGTGGAATAATATTCCTCATGAGAATTTCCTACTAGATCTACTGCAGAACTCAATGAATACGTGAATACATGATCTTTCTTGATAGCAAAATGGGAGCTGACTACCTTTGAATCTAGCCAAGAATTCAGGAAAAATCTAGCTTTTAAGTAACTATTTGCCTAACAAACTGACTGGCTTTAAGCTCCATACATAATGAAGTGTTTTTTTGATCTTGATCAAAGAGCCTCAGCACCATGCACAATCATATCATTGATTTGCTAGTGTGTCATTATTTCTCATAAGGTTAATACTATAAATCTCTTCATACTTTACTGCAGATCGAAGGTACCAGACTCCCTTGACTTTTCTTTTAAAATGGTCACCAAAAAGTCTCAGAGTTCCTAGAGCTCACTTGAGTTCCTTCAGTGTCATTAGGCTTATTCCAGGAAAGATGATACATCTTAATAGCTCCAGGATCTTGTAAATGCAAAAGGAATGCATTTCAGGAAGTTTCATATATTTTATGTACTTAAAGGCTTGAGCAGTCATTTGATTGTGGAATTTGACCTCCTGCATGTTTAATGGCCAGAAGGCCCATTCAATTGCTCTCAGTTACCTATGCATCAAGCTCAGTAACTTGTGCCCTATTGTCTTCAGAGGCCTCCAGAAGAAAGTTACTTGTTTTTTCAAAACTTCATGTCTAAAGTTCATTTTTTAAATTCCACAGTTAGCTGTGAGTTGCACACCTAAATAACGTGATCCTCCAAAAAGGCTAACAATTCAGTAATATTCACTGAAAGACAAAGAATATCTACCTTAGCAAGTAACAGAAAGCCAAGGCTACTGCCGATATTTGCACTATACTTTTAGATTGAAAATAAGATCGTGCTATAGAAAGAAAAAGGGTCAATTTCTGAAGTTCCACCTAGCAGTGAAATAACCCTCAATTTCTTCCCAATTTTATAGGCTATTACTCTCTCTTATGGCTGTCAATACAGCTAGTCTAGATATAAAATCACCCAAGGTGTTGACGGAATATGTGTCACTTGACATTCATTCTATCATTGTTCCAATAACTGAAGAATGATAGTATAGGATTAAACTAATTAGTGTGTGATGTTCCTTCATGACAGACATTATACTGTTTATACTAAGCATACAGATGTGTGACAGGCTATACAGCCTGTGCATGATTGTCTAAGTTAAACCCGGAGAAGTGACCAAAAACTGACTTATTTCAGCTTTGTTAACAGCATTTTTGTCATGTAAAAGTAACAATACACCAAAAATCATACAGTGCAAGTATTACAGTAGTTAACATCTATTTTATAGCTTTATTTCATTCAATTTTCGAATATAATGCAAGGATGCATTAAGAACACTAACAGTTTTTGTGGTATTTATGATTGTACATGATAATGTGGCCAGAGTTTCTATTTTTTGGTGATTGTTTCTCGTTCCATATATGTGTTTTCCTTCTCTTTTCATTCTTTCTGTGATTGCTTTTCTTTTATTCCCACTGCATTAAGGAGGTCATTATTATTTTTTGCCAAATGCTCGACTTGTATGCATTTTGGGTATGTTTGCAGAGTACTTATTCATCACGTTAACAGTTCTGACTAGTTTTATGAGATTGTCAGCTTTACATATAATCCTGCACAAAAAGTTGCATTCAGTCCTGATCTTTAAAATGATACAAAAAAAAAAATCAGTAAAAATAAGGCTTCTTATGAGTTTAGCTTATATCCATGTTGTTACAAAACCAGTTATTTTTCCCTTCCTCTTTTCTTGTTTAGATTATGGATTTTATAAATGCTGCTGTTTTATTAGCAAAATACAAGATAAATACATTATGAATCTTCTGCTCTCATGTATGTTTAGAGCTGAGAATTCAGTTTTTTATAATAGAACTTTGCTCACTACTGATAAATCAGAAAATGTAAATAATGTAAAATAAAACCACAGAAAATTTGTAACTGAATAGATTTTTCCACTCCATAAAATGTTTTATGTTCAGTACATTCAAAATACTCTGAAGCTGAATTTATTCAGAAAAAGGAGACAGGTACTCTTTAGACCATTTTCCTGATGATTCAGGCAGTCACCTATGATGCGGAAGAATCAAAAGATAACTCTGTATTCTGCATGACTGTAGGTGGTCCAGACAAGGGATTGCTTCTTCCACAACCTAAATGAATAATCTAACCACTGGGTTTGTGAACTCAGATTTTTCTTGTTGGTCCGGTGAATATTGAGGCATTTATATAGTTTTCCTGCAAGACTTGAGAGACTAAGTCAACACTGAATATTGATATGGTTCAAAGTAAGAACTGAAACATCTGCTCTTCTTCCAGCATTCAGATTGTGTACTATCATTAAGAATTTTACCAAAAAAATTTCTTCCCTGAAACCCAAAAATTTTTGCTTAAAAATTCTTGAAATTAGTAGAGCTTTCCCATGAAAACTTTGTATATTAACAGATCATATTTTCTGATTGAAACAAAACACACACACACCAACTTTCTGCTTTGTTAAGGAAAAAAATACTGTTCTAACCAGCTTAGGAATTTATGAAGGCACAAAGACATAACTTTATCTTCATTTTTTTTCTTTTCTTTTTCACCCCCCAATCTTGTAATTAAAATAAGTGATACAAATTTAACAGATTGTCAGAGCTATCCGTAACGAAATTCTTTATTGCAATATTATTCTACTATCTTCATAAGTTTTTATATGTTATTAACCTTTTTTACATCCATCTGTCCTTGTTAAAAATGCCTAATTTTAAAAATTTTACATTTCCTAAAAGTTCAAAGTGGAAAAAGACTCAACCCAGCATGAAATTTTAGGCCTGATCTTATGTAAAGGTGAAACAATCCTTTGTTTCTCAGAGAAGTGTAAACAAACATGCTGATATTTCAATGCAAAAATCCATTAATACTTTTGCTTGCAGGATGGAAAACAGTAAATTATTTCTTCGAAAAAATCTGCACTGTTTTTAATGTTCTATGACCATGTATCTAGTAATGGTCCACTGGCTCTTATCCCCAAATCAAATCTAAATACACACAAAAAGTAGTTTTTAAAAAGAGGAATAGCTTTCTGTTGTATTAAATTACATTAATTTCACTCCACTGGGCTTTAAGTTCTGTTCCTTTAAATTGCAATATAAAAAGGCATACAGCACTGGGTCACTGAGACTTTTGTTTTTGCTGATGTCAAAAGAATTTATATGCAGAGGAAACCGAAAAAAATTGCCGAAATATAATAATAGATAAAATAGATATGCAGAATAGGTGCATTAAACTTTATAAATTATTGTTAATTGGACTAGAGCTTGCTTTAATTTAATTACATGTGGTGCTCTGGTACTAATTCCCGAAAAATATTCTGGTCTTAAGGTCATTGTTTCTATAAAATGGCAATGTTTTAAAGGTTTTCTCCAGTTCCAATTGTTAGTGCAACCACTAATTTCTATGATTTATAGGGTTAAATACTAGGAACTAGAAAACAATTTGTAATTATTCTTCTTCTAGTAAGCTTTGACTAGTAATAATAATCTTGAGCTGGGTACAAGTAACTCCCATTGTCTCCTCTAGAGAACGCAGTTCCATGTCAGCTAAGAGCTCTTTACCTCAGAAATATGATTCAATAGGAAGAAACAATATACCTGTTAATTTAGATTTAATTTATCTCTCATTTTCTCACTACGTCTAATCACATTTTAAACTCTGAGACAAGCTGTCTCTGTGAACAAAGCCCTGGTAATGATTATGCTTTTAAAGAAAAAGAGGATTTTTGAGAGTATAAGATGACAACAGCTCGGATAAAGTATTTATTATTTTCTTTTTTTTTTCCTATGCAAATTATCACCTCTGTTTAGTATAGATGAAAAAAGAACATTTTTCTACTAGTTTTATCTGGTGTCACAAGTACATGTCCGGTAAATGTAGCAGGATGAAGTTCCCACAGCATGAGTGATTTGACTTACATAGATTTGTGAATGGAGTAGAAAAAGAACCTCAGATTTCCGAAACTGGTTTCTAAGACTGAAGATGACAAAAGTGGAAACATCAAAAATAGACACAGATACAGCAGAGGGTAACATTTCATGATGAAAACATAACCTCAGGGGGCTTCAATTTTGTACATTCTTGCTTTTAAAATATGTTGGTATTTTGCAAGTAGAACTGGAAGATTACCTTTACAGGAAAATAAAGCAAATCTCACTTGAAATCTGGCATAAAACCCAAACAGTTGTATGCTAAGGCATATTAAACAAATTTTTTTTAGAATCTTTGTTTAGCAGCTACGAAAGGGTGGGGCTGAATTGCTAAAGCAAACCGTATTAAAAAAAGCAAACAAACAACAAAATAAAAACTCAAAGCAATGAACAACAACAGGGGTGTTTCATGCTTATTAAAGACTTCCAGATATTAATTCCTCAGCTGAAAATTTAAAATATTATTTAGAAACTTACCATCCTGCACACTGTCCTAGAACCTAACTGTCAAATACCCACAAGGGGCAGAAACGTATTCAACCAATAAGCCAAGTTTAACAACTTCGGATGATTTGAGACAGCATAAGATCCAGAATACCTACAAATAAATGTTCTGTGACTCTAAGAGCTATAGTCCAGTTCAAAATGATCAGCAGGTGGAAAGTGATCATACTATTGGTACGGAATTGTTATACTAAGGTATTTTTCTTCACTTGCAGTTCATAGTTTCACTCTTCCTGTCCTCTTTTCAGGTGATTTTGGCAAGAATATAAATAAAGCCAAAACTGCTTAACATTTAAAAAAATCTTTCTGTCTCAGGCACAATTTAATAAATACAAGATGCAAGAGAATACCGTCACTGCAAAATTTAGCTGTTAATTCCTCTGGGAACTACAAGTATTTTGTTTGGGGAAGTCATAATTTCTTTCTTACAGCTGACGACTGTTTCTAGAACTGTTTTGGGAACCCCAACACACTGCTATCCTTAAGAGGATGCAGAAAGGATTGATCTATTTATTGTAAAATTATACCTAATGTTCGAGTTTCCTTCATCCCAGATTTTTTTCTGTGGATCTTTTTCTTAGGTCCAGTACAATTCTACCATGTCTGAGAGCCAGACCATGTTTAAGGAGAGCTTCACTGGCCTGAAGAAATTGCCAGACCAAGGGCTTTCTTCTACACCTAGGTTTCTAGAGAACTTACCATTTTCTAGGTAAGGTTTTTTCCATATAGAGTGATATATATACACATAGAGAGAGAGAGAGAAATAGATTGCTTCTGAGGGATCTGTTAAGAAAGTGTGATGTTTTTCTGGGTAAAGGCTGATATCCTTTTCTTCAGCTGTTTGTCATTTTTTTGCTTCATAAATAAAATAATGCATCATTAGTTTGACACAGTAAAACTAATGCAAAGCAAACAAAAGCCAAATACTTTTAGTAGCACTTCTTCTAAGCTCCCTAGTGCTGCTTTGTCCTCAACTGCTCTGCCCTGTGTCAGAACTCTGTCTCAGCTGCAGCAGTCTCTGACAGTCACACACCTTGGTGGGGGTGAGAAATAAAGAACTTTGAAGTCTGGTTGCTGGAGAGCAGCCTGTTGTTGCATTAGCTCATGTGACATGCTCCACGACATCAATGTCAACTGAAATCAAGCTGGAAAGAGAAAGGTGTTTGAAAAAGCTGGACTCTCTAAGCACGGACTAACTCATCTTTCCTTAATTCCTCTGGCAGTGGTGGAACTGTAGTGGTGAAACATGAGAGTGTGGGAATATGAAAATCCTATTGCGCTTATAGAAATTCAGATGAAAATGTGCCTGCCTAAAGAATGGAACTGTCTTCTGTGGTAACTACCAATGTTGACGGCAGTTATCTTATGAAATAAGCATACATATTTAAGCTTTAACAAATACTTTGAAAAAAAAAAATCTAAAATACTTCATTGGCATATGAATATGTCTATTTACCTTCCTCTAGATTTGGAAACTGAACACAAGGACGCTGTAAAAATGTATGAATATCATTAGTTCATTATGGATGAAAAATTATTTTCTAGTTAGACTGAACAGCAAATAATACTTGCTTTCATCACAAAATGTGCATTTGTCTTGATACGTAAAAAAGCAAAAACTGGTTAAAGTGTTAGTAGTCATTACAGCAGACAGTTGTAGAGTTTTGATTTTGTAGGTTTGAAAACTTCTATATCATTTCAGACTAGTTTTGATATTAAAGTAAATAGTTTACATAAAAGTCTATTCCAGCAGATTTCTTGCAGTAATCTTATATAGTAGGAGCGGGTCTCTAGACTGTCACAGGCATTGTTTCATTTCATCATGACACTCAAACGCATTGCATCGTCTCAACAGACTTTTTCTGTCAATGTGATGAGATTATAGTGACATCTGCAAGCCCCTGAAGTTTATGGGAAATTGGCATTCATAACATCCTACAAAAGGACTGTGGTATGCTCTTAGTGATTCTTTTTAACTCACTGTAACTACTTTGACCACCATACATGAAAGGGACTTAAAATTGTACATAAAAAGTACTATAGCTATTTGAAAACTTAATTCAGCCTATCAATATAATTAGCAAGGCAAGATGTACGGATCTGTGAAACTGGCCCTGGCTTTAGAATTTTTTTGTCTTAACTTAAAATGGGGTAAAAATGAATGTCCTAGTTAGAGGAAAGAGGTGTAACGCTGTGGAGGTGGGTGCAGAGAACATAGACATATAAGGAATGAGCAGTGTAAACTGAATAACAGATTGTGTTCCCTGATTTATTTTTCTAGGACCAGATCTGAAGAGAAGCAGGATAGTTCTACTTCTACCTTTTTTGTAAAACAACCATAGTTGAAGAAATTGCAGAAAGACTCAGAAAAGGTAATAGGCCGAAGTAGAAGATAACCTGTTAAGCACAGAAACTGCAGCTCTGGAAAGAGCATATTGAAAGTGGTTGTAAGTAAATCTCATTATAGTGATGTTGATTTGCCTGGTGGGCCTCAAGTTTCATGTTTATTCTCATTCTATAATTTAAAACCTTTCCAGATTGCAATTCACTCCATGCTGGCTTTTTGGATACTTCTTGGACTTAATTTTCATATTCTGTGAAGACCACCTGTCCTTTGCTCCTCTCATAAGGCTTTTAGTCCCTGCTTTATCTTTAGACACCTTTCCTGTCTCACCCTGCCTTTCCTCCTTGTCCCGTTTTATTTCCTTGGATCCATGACAGATGGGTGCAGATGCTTAGTTGCCCCCAGGGAAGAAGCAGTGGCTATGTGTTTCCAGGTGGTACCCAGCTGTAATCTTTAAAGGAACACAACAAACAATGGCTTTTAGTTACTGCATGCAGAGTCAAGTACACTAACTGTACAGTGCGTCTGGTGTAAGTACAATCTTTTATGTTGATATCAGCATCGCTATAAGTTCATTAGTTCAGGTTTAACAGTTTTATAAGCTTTTTCTTTTTGTTTAAATCAGCTTGCAAAACTGAAGCTCTTTACAGAACTTTGAGAAGTGTTCTGTGCTGATTATCTGCTACTGAAACTTCACTGACTTCTCTAAAAACCGCTTGTCTCCTACTTCAGGAGAAACCTTTTTTTATGCATGCATAGAACAACTGAAAGCTGAGGTTTCCATCTGGAAAAAAATGCTGATGTTTTGAAATAGGTGTCAGACTAAGCAGAGTAACTAACAGCACTATCTTTAGAGGCTGTGACAGAGCTATGTTGATTTGTTATAGAAACCGGGGTCAGTCCTGCAGTCATCCACTGACCTGCTCGATGAACCAAAGGCAGATGGATATGGTGTTAGTCAGTTGTACAAGACCGGCTACAGACACTGATGTATGTTTAGCATGCTGTCCTTACAGTCCCTGCAAGCTACGGGAGATCTATGGTTTTGATTTCTGTCTTGAATTTGTTCAGACCCATTGCAAGAGAGAATTCTTACTATTAACTCTGAGGGGAGAAGGATTTCATATTTACATTTTCATGCAGGAATGTTACCTCCTAGCAGAAGACTGTATAACAAAAAAGTGATTTATAGATATTCTTTGGCTGTGGATTGTTGTAGGGCAATACTGGCTCCCAACCTTATAAAAAGTCAAAGCTATTATAGATGGATCCATTTCGTTTCCTACTGAAATCAATGGAAAGACTTCAATGACTTCACAGGGAGCTTACCTACCATAACAAAGTCTTCCTGAGAAGTACTATGTAGCTAGTTATACCAATTATACTATATTTTGCTGCAGTGACTAGATAAAGTTACATTTATACAAGTTCTCTGTTTAAGAGCATGCTCCTAAATTTCAGATTGTGCCAAGTTAGCACCATTTTCACTAAGCTTAAAGTACATGACTGGTAATTATTTTATGTTATTTAACAAATAAGAGGGGCTTATTTTGATTTAAATTCTTATTCCACAGCAGTAATGATTTGCGTTAGGCTATGATTTTTGTCCCACACATACATAATTACATAACTTAAGCAAGTGTATTTCAGCATTTTCTGGAGTAGAGTCTAAATACAGGCTCTAGGACATTCACTGATAGAAATAGACTTATGTCCTAACTTTTCCTTTGTTCTGCAAGCATCCTGAAGTGATGATCATCTGTAAATAATCTATGTTTTTCTGTTTCAGACTGATGTTTTTCTTGATTCAAGGGCCATGGATAACTTGTCATCCCATTGTCTTTTCCTCTTTCCTAAGACTGTGTATCTTTGATTTACTTCTTTCTGAGGGAGTCTCTGCCTGGTAATAAATAAATAAATCTCTGTTTTAATGTTTTTACTCCCCTTGAGTGTCTTTCAAATGTTTTTAACTAGAAGGGATTTTGCTGGAGTAATCCATCAGTGCTAGTAAGACTTCATTCAAATTGTGGAGGTCAGCAGTAGCAACATGACTGGCTCTGAAGAAGGCTAAAAGAACATTAATGTTGCGTAAAGCCATGTCTGTTTCCCATAGGGATGCTCATCCAGGTTTGACAAGTTTAGTTAAGGAATCTAAGCAGAATTGGGGAATGTTCTCTGAGTTTCCTAATAGTTGAGAATCAGTTTGGATGCAGATAAACCATGTGCTTTAGTTGCAGAGGATGAAAACAGAAACAAGAAAGAAAGAAAAAAATGAAACCAAATTCTTTTCTGCTGTTATCTGGAAAAGAGTCTATTATTAATGCTACTACAAAAATTATAAAAATTTTTTTCTTTCTGTTCAGCTGATGTGAAAATAGAAGGGGAAGCCAAGTATCAGACAGTGAGTTTGGGAAATGGAGGAGAAAACTGACTGGGAAACTAAACTGTCCTTCAAGTTGATGAATTCCCCTCTTTGCAGCTGATATTGTGATCTAAGGCTGCAAATTACAGCCACTATGGGTAAATCAATCCCATTGGAATTAATTTGGGGAAGTTTTGGCATTGATTACCTTGTTTCTTGTTAGGATCAAAACAGAACACAACTAATTCTAGTAATAATTAGTGACTATTCAGATGAACAAAACCCTTGACATATGGGGATGTATCACTACAATCCAATATTTATAAAGTGCTGGTTTTACATAAATAATGAAATGTGGTTATTCCCATGAGAGCTTTTTTATTCTGTTCTTCTGTAAGGTTTTAATTAATAGGCTTGAAATTGCAATTTGTTAAAATGCCAACAAATTAATAATTTTTTTCTGATAAATCCCACCTGTTAGTAGGCAGAAAAGAGGGACTTAATTTGACTGTTTTCCTATTAAAACCCTGTCAATACCTTAAAAGCGCTCTAATATCCACATTGCCCAAGACACCACATTCCTCTGTCCTTTTTTTTCAAAGGCAGTTCTGTGCGAGTAGGTTGGGAATCACACTTTGAAAATACCTGTGTTTATGTTTAAAGGCTGGGAGAGGAATAAAGATACTGCTTAAAGATACCATTCTCATTTCAGCTCCGATCTTCTGCTGTGATTTCTTGGGAGACTTAATTAGGCTTTGGGGAACAAAGACAATGTTTATACTAGGCATTGCAGGCTCATGTGAGCTAGCTTCTGAACCGAAATAATTCTCAGTATTAGTGTAGCACTGAGTTAAAGGATAATAAGCTCTGCTGAGAGGTTGTTGAATGTTTCACAGTGGTAGCCAGAGTTAGGTCACGCGTATACAAACTGCCATCCTTTTGCCGCCTCCTCTTGGGTTCATCTCTTGGATCTGGTAGAATACTGTGCATTTGCTGCTGCGTGTTCTGAGAAGGAAGGCATCAATGAGTAATTCTTACTGCCAGGATGTGCCAGTTTTGGGGTCATCCTAGGACATATTTGTCCTAGTTCTTACATTAGCTAGTCCTTTTTTTAGCTACGTTATTGCTGTGCCCCTACCATGCGAGGACCTGTAGATACTTACCATCATGCAAAATATTAACATAAACTGCATTTTTAAAGGTATTTAACTACCAGCAGATGTTCAAAGGATTCCAAATAACTGCATAAAAAGATATCCAAGACATACATAGTTTGTTTCTCCTATCCCCTGAGGTAAGGAAAGGCAAAAAATTGCTTCTCTTTTGGTTTAAGCTGTGCACAACTGCAGATTCATGCCTGTGCCCCCTCACTGCTGCTTTTTTTTTCTGTGTGCTTTTTGTTTGTTTGTTTTCGTGCTGAATGAAAGCCTGCAGACCAAGTTACTCTATGATTCTGGATAATTGGGTTATTCATTTTAAAACCCTTAGATGGTAAGAGGAAATAATTGCCGTGCCTGTACGCATTAGAAAGGTGCTATTCCATTGAAACCAAGGTGAGACAATTTTTCTGGAACACCAGAAAGACCTGAGCTGCTGGAGAATGAATGCCTTTTAAGATAAAACCAGACTAAACAACTTTAAGCTTCCCTTTACTTGTTGGTGCCTGCAGTTCTGAACATTTTAATTGAAGTTTTTCTTTTGTTCCCCATAAAAGAAAGCTTTGTCCATGTGTTCAAAATGAAATGTTATTTTGTTTGAAAGAACTAATTTTGACAGTTGAACTGTAATGTGCTATTTTAAAAGCATTTGGTCATATCCTGAGCTGGTGTAAAATCAATACTGAAGTTAATAAGAACTATACACCAGAAAAGAATCTAATCCATTTACCTCTTCCACTACACTTCATTTAAGAGAGGGCCAGCATTTAGTAATATCCTAGGGTAAGCAACACCATTTTTTTTATCGTACATCTGCCCTTTTTCATCTGAGATGTGGAGCCTTAGACACTAATTAAAAAGTCTGGCCTTGAACATGTTTATGCTTTTCTTTCTCCACCTTCCAAATAGGAATATATTCAAGTTTTTTTAAAATTATTTTTATAGTTACTACAGAGCGGAATCCATATGTCTAAATACCAGCTATTGTTAAAATATATCTACTTGAATTTCTTCCAATCTGAGCATCTCTGAAATTCACTGTGTGTGGAAGAATGCCATACACAGATGAGAACACTAAGATTTAAAGCTGAGCATCTGAAGATTCACTTTATTAATAAAACTTTCCAGCACCAAACAACTTAATACATTTTAACATCCTTTATCAGATGTCCAACAAAAGGGACGAATTCTGAAGAAAGTAAAATGATGTTGTCACCATTTTTAATAAAAGACAAATACTTCAGGGGATATGTTTCTATTTCCTTTCTGATAATGACTAAGTTCTTGTACAACCATACAGAATGTAATGAGCTATTGAAGGGTACATAAAGTTGTAGCTGCAATCATTGAGGACATTTCCTTAAATGTGAGCTCTCTGATATTACACATAATCTACCATAATCCCTGAAACCTTAGGGTGAGTTTTTCTTTGGAGTTGGTCAATATCATGGCAGTTGTTGAATAGTACTGATTAAGCAGCCTATGAATTATGGAAGAAACAAATCTTTGGTAGTGTAAGAAGAGTAAAACTAAGAAGAAGAAAAAAAATTGACTCAAGTTTCATTAATTCAAGGAATAGTCACTAGATAATCAGTAAATTTAAAGATGTGTACATTAGTGCATAACATGTACTTTGCTAAAGTGAGTGCCTAGAAAATATACTGTATATAATCATTAATATTTAATAAAATGAGTGCATTGAATGGCGTTACTTGTGAGCAGATGATAATAGATGGAACTTAATTAACCCATTCAGGAATAATGAAGGAATGATAAATGGAGGTGTTTTAAATAAGTGTTAGGTAAATCTCAGGTAAAATATGTCTGTCTAAGAAAATAAAAATGGAGTATAAAAATACAGGAAGGATGAGGCCTTCAAAGCTGCATCCTCTCTTCATATATAGCGCTCTGTATTTGAAAAATTCCAAAAAGTTTAAATAAAAAAAGTTAAGAATTTTAGCTTTTCTAAAGAGATAAGTAGAGAAAACAAGGTCTTTCTAACACCTCATGGCTATTACCACCTTCAGTGTTGTTCAGACATAACCTGTGCATTTAATTTTCTCTTGATTTGCACAAACTGCTTTCCATGAGCTTTGCCTTGACTCACCCTGCTTGGCCTCTTTACCTTGACCTTGATGGACCAATATTAACTATCAGATTCATTTTACCTAATGCCTACTTTTGCAGTCAGTCAGAATTGACTATAGCAGCAGCCAGACCTTCAGTTCCAAAGTCTGTCTTGAGAGAAGAAACCTGGATACATCACTGTACGTTACGAAAACTGGCTGACCTGTGGCAGAGAGCAAAAAACCAAAATTCTTCTCCCATTTGAAAGTATGGATCCCTAGGGGCTTCTGAAGGTAAGTTGTTTTTCTTCTTATTCTAGGCTATTTAGCAATTTTACAGGAATATGAAAGCAAGAAAAGGAACTGCAGAAATATATTAAAGAGCTAAAAAATAAGTATGGTGCTATATATATGTGCATGTGTGTGTATATATATATATATACGCAATCAGAGTTATTGTCCAGCTGAACGGGTCAAAGTACCTGCAGATCAAGGGACATACCCTGCTGTTCACAGTTTTTCTCCCCCAGAATACTATGTGCTGGTAGAAGTGGTTGGGAAGCTGATCCAACTCTATTTGGTGCATGACATCCAAGAGCCGAAGGGGAGCTGGGAAATGTGCTCCCACTATCAAGGACCTCTGCTTAATACAACTCTTCTTCCTCGCCACAGCCTCTCCTCTGATCTTTCTGTCACAAGAACCAAGGGACTCTTTGATCCTATACAAAGATTATCTTAATCTCACACCTCCTATCAAGTGGCCTGATGCAGTGGTGTGCCTCTTAACAGTCACTTTATCCAAGTTATCACATCTCTTGGAAATATGAGCACATCTCTTGCCTATGAAAAAGGGTACCATTTGAAAACCTAGCAAAACAAATAAAATATTGAGGACTAGTTTTATTTTTATGTAAATAATGGACAAAAAAAGAATGCTGCCTGTTTCATTTTTATTTAAAGATACTACTCTCTATGGGATGTGCTAGTAAAAAACCTGTGGAAGTGATCAGAGGATTAGCTTTTACACCAGCTGCTGCTGCTGAGTGAGAGAAAACCACTTCTAATTCAACATTTTTCTCCAGCACTTAAAATATCTGTGCTATTCAGCCTGACTCCTCATAAGCCCACTCCAGTTCCATTTTCACTGAAATTTAAGGAAACTTTGAATCATAGTTTTCAAAAAATCTGTATTCACAGAGCTGGCTAATAAATCTCTTCCTGAAATGATACATGCTTATTTATCACTTTGTCCTAAACTAGAACAAGAAGTCATAAAGACTAAACTTACTTTAGAAAGGGATGTCTAGAAATCATTTATTCAGGAAAAACAAATTATGGACAAAAATAAATTATGGACATTATTAACAAAACAAAAACACGTGGTAGGCTTGTGCTGAAAATCTGTGAGCTAAGGGTCAAAAGTAATTTATATTGTCTCAAGTAAAACTTTAACATACATTTCCACTACAATTTGTTCTTTGAATTAGTTGTTTTAGGTAGCAAGAAATACTGAAGTAATCTCTTACGTAGATATTTAAATTAGTATAGCCTTTCAAGGTGTATATATATATCTTGTTCTCATGCTGTAGAGATTAGATGAGTCTGGATTCTTGTACTATGTAGTAACTCCGGGTGAACTGAAGATTCAGGGACACAGTGTGAGAGACTGAATGTTAATCTGAGAAAGGAAAAAACGTTAGAGACCTTGTTAGAGTGATAGAAGAACCAAAGATGGACAGTGACATTTGGTGTCTGAGAAAGAGACTGAGGAAGGCTCAGGCTGTCTCTTCTCTGAAAATAGGCAAGGGAGCATGACAATGTAAAGCTTACATAGTAACTGCATGTTATTGCTCCATAACACCAAATGCCTTTAAAAATTGAAATATCTATTATTCACTTTTTGAAATGTCTAGACTTCATATAAAGTAAAACACCACAATGGCACTAGTTTGAGAAATACTTAAAATTTCAAAACTATTACTAGGAAAAAACAGTACTGATTTCAAGATCTGTACAAATACTGGAAAAAAGAAGGTAATAGTAATGAAACATGGATATTGAATTAATAGACATATTTTGCACTTGTAATGTTCTTCTGCCTTTTCAATATTAAGTAATGGTAGTGATCTCATTTCTGTTAGAAACAGTAGTCTGTATAAGGATGTATCTACAAGCTCCAGAAACCAATCCAGGGAAGGCTCATGAACTGCACAGTTCCTAATTCCTGTTGGCAGCTTCTTCCCTTGTGGACAAAAGTGAGTATGTATGACCACATTTCAAACCTACCAAGGTTAAACTGGGATCTCTTAACGATATTGCAGCGTTACCTCAGGTTGCTGTTATGCTTGGGACTTGTACATGTCCCTACCACCATCTGCCTATTGGAGCCCACCTACTGCTTATGTGGTGTATGTGATTTCAGTAGTAAAACTCATATGGTTAATACTTGTGGAAACCAAGTAGATGTGTAAAGTAGTCTTAGTTTGCTGTTTTCCATCACAAAAAAAAAAAAAATTCGTACTATCTTTATACTTGATGGCTTCCATATCAAGAATAATTCCATTAGCAAGCAATCTGGTGACCTCTAAGTTCCTGTGGATTTTTGCCTCCTGACCGAGCCCTATGGTGTTCAGTATGCTGTGAACTACATGAGAAATTTTTCCTCCTCTGTTACAAAATTTATAGCTTCTCTTAGCAGCTCAACTCCTTTGATGGAGAAGCCAGAGAAAATACCTTTGCATGGTTTCAAAAATCTGTAGAAATTGAGATCTTTTGAAAAGTAAGATTTCTCTCAAATTAGACTTAAGTGTAACAGTAATTTCAGAACTGCTAGAGTAGGGGAGCATGGACTGATTTACATCTGAGGAGTGTGATAAAATATTTTATGTCCTGACCTACTGTTTAATTGCATGCAAGTGCGAAAGTCCTGCTGATTTCAAAACCTGGAAAATGGCCTAGGGAGTTATCTTCCTTATCTCAAAATATAAATTTACTGTAGCAGATGAAAAATGGCATTTCAATGCAAATACTCAGCAAAACATGGGAAAGTAACTTTAATTTAATAAGCCAATTATTTTCCTAATAATTAAACATGTATTGATTGTTGCAAGAACAAGTATTGAGTTTAGCAAGTATGAAAAAGATTAATTTAGTTGCAATCTAATTAGTTCTGAATTGCATGGGCTATACAAATGCATAATTAGAAGGAACTGCACTTGTAGGAAAGTTAAGGATTTATTAATGAAAAATGTTCTAATTGTATGAGTAGATATTGTAGAATTTACATAGAATTCAGGGAAGAAACAGTTTTAGAAAACTTCTGGTTTCCCATCCCTCCAGTAGCCTAAAGATTATACTTACGCGTGTGAAGAAGACGAGACAGGTACCAGTTATGCTTATAGCCTAAGTCTATATTAAAACTATTTTTATTAAATAAATAAAAAACATTTTCTTGCCTCCAAAGGACTGAAAACCTGCTATAAAGAACAACATTGCTGCACTTCCAGTATATGGCCAAAGGAGAAAATAATTTTAAAAACTGCCTGTCATTAAAACATTATGTTCTCTTTTGCTAAGTAGACGCTCTGTAGCAAAAGAAAGCACAAGACAGCTGGGATCTGTTCTGCCAGTGGATCTATGCATGTGAAAAATCCGAATAAAACAACCCACCAAGAAAGTGTGTGGAACAGAGGGATGAGCGGCCCAGGCTGAAGGAGGCTGAACGGCCCCTTTTCCCTTTACATAAACACAGACAGCACTCATGAAAAATCTTGCTCTATAATTCCTAATTGTTATTAATTTTAAATGGTTTCACTGACAGGGCTGAATGATTTCTATATGGGGATTTTTAAGGAGATGGAACATAAATTGTAGTGGTGCTGGGCAGTATTATATAGCTCTACAGGCCAAATGGGGTTTGTGGTCATTTTGAAGCCATTGCTAGCTAAACAAGCAAGCAATGTGTTTAACTCTATTGTCATTAATGGGAATGGAACTGTTGAGATATGTCTCATAAAATTCTTAGAAAAATTTGGTGAAGCAGAAAGGATGAATTAACTGTGTTGCTGCAAGATCACACAGAAGGGACTTAAAATGTCAAGACGTTCAGAAGAGCTGTAGTTAAGCATTTAAACTTTTCCAGGTGTACTCAGACAAGACCTAGCATTATAATATGCGTATTGTTTTTTTACTGATAGTATTAATGTAGTCGTCTGGTGATCAGATGCAGTAGAAATAGGAACGCAGAAGTAAAAAGAAAGTAGAAAATAATTCTTAGACATTTTGAGACTATTAATAAAAGGCCTTTCTCAGGTACATGCTAGAGAGAAACAGTGTATTTGTGGAAGATAAAATATAATAGATAATAATTGGAAAACAATTTTCTTGTGTCTGAATCCCAAGGAAAATTCTTCAAGATTGCATTTTCATTACTGTTTTAAAACCAATATCTGTTCATCATTCTTTCCAAAATGTGGCACATAAATTAGTTAGCCCTATTAGTAACCGTCTTTCGGAACATATGCCAATGAAATGACTTGTCCAAGGTCAGACTGGATCAATAATGTCAGTGGGGATCAAATCCCGTGAACTCCTGCTTTAGTTCTTTGCTTTTGTTACTAAGCTGTTTCCTGTCAGTTTCTTCGGGTATGACAATTCAAAGCCAGTCAAATAACTGTGCGTATTTCTTCCTGGCTTCTCCCTTGAACTCTCTACAAACATATTTATTCTGCAGAAAAAGAATGAAACTCCATCTGTCTCAATTTGTTTGAATTCTCTCTCCTCCACACTCTTCCTGATTAATTATTCTAGGTCATAGGCTCACTGCAGATTACTGACTCCTTGCCCCCGCCTTTCTCCCCATTCACTGCTCCAGTGCTGTGAGAGTAGGGGGCAATTAGCAGTCTCCTGCAGCAGCTCTTTCATCCGCTGAAGACACATACTATGCATTACTGGCTTTTAGAGTGAGAAACCCAGTAGTGCCCCTTGACCTATCACTCGTGTGTCCGTTAAAGGAGTTGAAACAGCTGTTTCTCAGAGGACAGCAAATGTATCAACAAAACACTTTGTTGACATAGCTACCTTGCACAAATCTAGCCTGTGTACCTAGATGTGGCAAATAAAGTCTATTTTGGTTTGACAAATATATAATAACTCGTGTGTAGAGATTTGTAAAAAGCAAAGTTTGTTTGGCATAACTTCATTCTTTTTAATGTGTAGCACCTAGGAAAGGTTGGTGTTCTTTTAGGTCAAGGAGATGTGATTTGTAATGTTTTCTCTCAGGGCAGACTTTGTGAAGGAAGGTAGGATCCCTCTGCTCTGAGACTGCCTGTCCTGACACAGTCGCTGCTCTCGCTTCCTGTTTCCTTTCAATTTTTTCCTCTGTTTCTGTTTTCTACTTTTGCTTTTCTGTTTATTAAACTACACTAACTTTTGAAAAATTTTTCTCAGTGCTTATTTCTGCAAGACTTATGTTGTACTTACTTGAAGTTTATATGCTTCTCCCAGTATGGGCTTAGAGTGGTGGGCTTGCAACCAAACGTTGTAGATGTGGGTTCTTGCATTTGTGTACTTGCTTTAGAAGTCACATCAAGAGGAGGAGCAGCAAGCACTACATTTTAGATAGCTGTATTCTTATATTTCTACCAATTACTGGGATGTTGCTGGCATAAGTTAGACCTCAGTGCCATTATCTTCCTCTCTTATTTGCTTACATTCCCTTTTAGCCATCGCTGATCTAGGCTAACACCTACACCAGAAGAGACCAATATCCAAAGGATGAGAAACCTTGAAGCAAACTACTCAACATTCAAAATGTATCTATTTGTAGGAAAATGGAGTAAGAGAAAATAGCTAGGCACATGGTTGTATTCCGAATATACTGTAAAATATTAACTCTAGCTAACACATTAACTATGAACCATGCAATGCTATCTATTCATAATCTGTTTCAATGAAAAACAAGGAAGAGATCTTGTGCTTGTCTTTTTTCAGGGCAAATATTGCAATGATGACAGATTGATGTTGTATGGTAAAGTAATAAAAATGTATGTTCAACCTAAGTCTCTCTGCAAAAATGCAGATCCATTTTTTGTGTCATTTTAAAACACAAAATCTCTTAAACCTGTTTATATAGGAGTAGATTATCTGGATTCATGTGTGTATTTGCAGGCATTCATTAAGGAAGAAATCAAAAAGTAGATACTGAAATGTATGCATTTCATAGAGTGAGTATCTCATAAGCAGGTAAGAAGCTGTTTTTTAATCATGTAGCTAATCAATGTTTAGCTAATAGTAGCAAGGAAATGTATTTCCATTTCCATTTTCCTATAGATGGTAGAATGCTGTAAACTAAGGTCATTATATACTGTAGTAGATACTACAGATTACAGGAATTCAGTGTGTTTCAGCGGGGACTTATTATAAATCAGCTGTTGTTAAATGTGATAGCTTAACCTTTTTTGAAAATCTTATTTGTACTCCCCAGAGCCTGTGGTGCCAATTTAGACAAACTGTTGAACAACAACCATGCATATTTTTAAGCAAATTAAATTCAAGCTGTGAAGACTGAAACAGAATTCTTTACTAAGCGGTTGTACAATAGAAATTTTCACTTTACTGCAATTTTTCAAATTGCAATAGAAGGTCACGTTGCATGTGATTCACAGCATAAATGGTTTTAATATGCCCCATCACCTGTCAAGACTCCTTTGGGTAAAGTGTTTAAAGATTAGGAAAGCTCTCTAGAGTAAAAGCCTATTAATCCTGAAGATTTTTCTGTTTGGGAGAACAGCTGAATATATAGAAATTTTAAGAATATGTGGAAGGCAGAATAAAGGCTAGAACATGTGTCATACGGAATAGTACGTAGCAGAGCTATTCTAATCCGATCAGGACCACACCCTGAGAGCTACAGTAAATTTATAGCTGCAAAGGAAGGTCAAACAGGCTGTGTCTGAGGGTAATGATTTTGGATCTCCCGATTTAGACATAGCCAATGGTGCCTATTATTTTCTCTGATACTATGGGAAGTATTCGCAGGATTCAATCCATATCTCAAAAACTGAAAATTGATTAACTTTATTTGATAATTTTTTTTTCCCCTGCTACAGTTACTCTAATTCTGTTGTTAAAGATGATATAATGAGGCTACAGGCTGTAATGTGTGGTTAAAGTGTGTACTGGCTCATGGATACAGAGTTAAATCCTCTTTCTTCACCATCAGAAGTTGATGTGCTGCTCTAGCACTGGAACTATTCAGTGCTATAGGGCGGGAACACTGAAAAACTGATAAATAGAAGGTCAAAGGGAGGATAAACCTTTGAAGTGTGGACAGAAGACAGAACATACTAACTTTTTAAAATATGTTTAGCTAAAGATATCTTCACAGAATTTAATTTTGTCCCTAACAGCCCAGGATATGATTGGTTTTTTTGGTTTTGTTTTTAGCAATGTATTCAACTACATGGAATAATTTTGTGTTGTATCCTCCCCAGGAAACAGTTTAGATAAGAAACAGAAAACACAAATATTGCATGTGTAGCTGCCACTACATGTTTGTGCTGCTTGTCTGAGGGGTACAAAATAGTGAATTTATGATGAAAGTACCTAGAAAGATGCCATGGTAAGCAATGCAAAATATGTTATTTAAAATCAAGAGTAGAATCACCCAGAATACAGCAGACAGAAAGAATGTTGTATTTGTGACTTAACCTGAGGTTGAACACATCTGCAGTTCAAAGAGCAATATTAGGATTTTAGGAAATAAAGGATTAAATATGTAGGATAATGGAGTAAATCTCCCTGTAATATATTCTAACTAACATCATATACATTCAGTAAAAGACATTATCTGTCACTGGCTTTTAGAGTTTAGTTTTAACTATTAGAATGGGAGAGGTGTTTTAAGACATTCTTTAGAATGATCTGATAAAAATACCACAGCTAGGTAATCTTTTTTCAAAGTATCCCTCAACTCACAAATAAAGTGTAGTAGTTGATTTCTGTAGTTATTGCCCTCACTCATGTAGAAGAAAAAATTTTTTTTCCTCCACTCCAGACACTATATTAGAAATTGCTACTACATCACACGTTGTTTTACATGAAACTGTTTGTTTTCAAATGACACTCTACACTCTGAAAGTGAGCTGTAGTGTCTTTAGTTGACTTTAGTTGCCCCCAGGAGAGCAACACATCATGGTGTAGTACACCTTGCCTGAGAAGACTATCACCACTTAGAGCTCCCATTTAGGTCGATGAGATTATGGATGATGTCTTTTGAATGCTGCACGTCTAGTTCTTCACAAATGTTCAGAGTTTAATTTTTTTATGTTTGGTTATGTTTTTTAGCAGAACTATCTGCTACCTTCATCTTTGGTTTTGACATGCAACATTAACAAGGAGAGTATTTGTGATATCTATTGCCAAACAAGTAGTTTTGAAAATAGATGCTGACTGGATAGTCAACGTAGCTAACAGATGGTCTTGTAACACATTCTTTCGAATCACTAAAAAAGAAAAATAGATTCACTTGAGCTTCTTTCTCGCAGCAGATGAGCTCTATGACAAACAATAGAATCCTGCTGGTTCCTTAGTCAATTGAAAAAATACATTTTCTGTCTCTAGAAGACAAAGAGAAAGACAAATTTCCTAGGAAAAAGAGCCTGTAGGTGATATCTGCTGTCTTAGTCTAACTCAGTTTTACTGAGAAGAAAAATTGAAAAGCGTAGGCTTGAGTGCACCTATGCTGTTGCAATGTTATATTGTTAATGCTTTTTATTGGTTGTTTTGAAAATACTGATTATTCCTAATCACGGCCTGCACACAATTGATCATTGTCAGCTGGCAGATGGCAGATGAGTTTGAAAAATATTCTCTTTATAAACATTCTATTTGGATAGATTCACATTTTCTATATTTTTTTTTGCCTTTTCAACCTTCAAAAAGAGAAATAGTACAAACCCAGGATCTTTTCTTTTTAAAATCTCAGTCTCATCTGCTGTTCATAGCCTGTGGTATGAACAGCTAGTTATTGTGTTACAAACACAATGGTGACAAATCCGGATCAGGAAAAAGAGAATATACGAAAATTCCATGAACCTAATTTTCCCATACTAACCCCATGAAGTGATCACTAACCAGCAGCCTTCTACAAATGAGTGTCTGATACGTTGTGCTTTGGGAATGCTTTCTACTCACTTTGCGTAAGTGCTATCAAAGCCCTCAGTGACAAAACAGATTTGTCATCTGTTTTGCTGCTTCATAAAATCTTTGCAAAATAAGCCTGTCCAGCTATTTAAGTGTGCTCGGTCCTGAGGTCGTATTTGCCAAGTCTCAATTTCTCAGTTACATAGCAAATAATTTAACTATGGCTTAAGGAATGTAACATTTAGGCTTTTCCTTTTGAATGCTTCTATTTTTAACAGAAGAAATAGGACTTTTGAAAATTTTTTGACTCTGAAGACGGCATCTAGCCTTTAATAAGGCAGGACTTTCAATAAACTTCAAACTGATCCTGAGGAGATGGATGACATTCAGTTGATTGAAACATCCATGTGTTACTGGGTTGTTGAAGACGTCCTTTGCTAAGGTGAGAGTGCTTTTAAAAAGCACTATTTTAACAAGTCTACCCTATTTCTTTTCACAGACCTGATCAGTGAGCTTCATCCATGTATCAGCATAAATTGACAGAGTCAAGTGAAATGCACGCCAAGATGTCTGTATTGATTGGCAGACTTGACCTGTGAAGCTATTATGGGCATGCAGAGAATTTCCCTTTCAGAAAGTGATTGGCATCTCTGCAGCCATAAGCAGCTTGATGAGGGCTAGTGTTAGGAGGGAAGAGGTTCCAGGACATGTCCTTGATGATATAGGTATATATCTGTTGATTTTGAAATGGGAAGGACAATGTCATTGTATGTGTGTTATATGTGTGCTCTGTATAGCAGACAAGGGAGCCACATTCTCTAGAGGCAGATGCATGTGTCTCTTCCTCATTTTGTCATTCATTTTCTGCAGGTCTCTCACTTGTGGGAACAAATTTTGATAGTGAAATACTTAGGGATGCTAAATGCAAGAAAAAAAATTCAAATTCATGTGATAGCAGCTTCAGAAGATATGGGAGACATTCAGAACATAATACTCATAGTCGAGACATAAACTTGCATAGTTTTTCATGAAAAGATGCAGATGCTACAAAAGTGAAACCTGCATCTCAGTATCAATGCTGTTTTGTTTTGAGGAGAAAAGGAAAAATAAGTTCGTTTAGTTAAGCCTCTAGTTCTGAAATTGTAATTATTTATTTGTGTTCTGAGATTTATTCTTGTTCTGAAAGTACTTTGTATCTGTCCTTAATTTCCCAGTAAACTCAAAACTAAGCTGGGCTTTTTTTCCTTTTTCCAGTTTTCCTTGTAGTAATACCAAATATACTAGTTTCTATAGTATCTCCACAAGGAGGAGAAAAAAATTCAGATTTTGTATTTCCAATTTGGGGTAGATAAATCGTACTTGTATCATTATGCTGATAGTCAGACAGCAGCCTTTATTAAGGTCCTTCAAACTTTAGCTAGTTTCTAAATGGTAGTTCATTGTCTTAACATTACAGATCTGCCCTGGTGATCAGCACAGATGTGTGTTTTGCATCACTACCGACATCTTTCTCTTGCTTTCCATATTTTTCTGCCACAGAAAGTATAAACATCATTGACATACTGACTGCATGCTTCTATTTCATGATGAATTTCAAAAATTGTTTTAATGGAGAAAACTATTCTACTCTATACTAATTAAGAGTCCACAAAACAAATCATCTATAGCTACAATAGATTCAACTCCCCAGTTTTTGTCTGAAGTTCATTCATTTCTCCCTCAGGTTAAAACTTTGTCTTGGGAAGCTGAAAGAACTGAAGCAAAACAACACCTATATATAAAGAGAATAAAGTCCTTAATTACTAATCAGGGAAAGGAGACTTTTGAAGGAGATATCACTGAAGAATAAATACTATGCAATAATAAATGCACTCAAAAATAACATTGCATAAGTGATGCAAGGAGATCATTAGGAGATTAATCAAGGAGATTCATGATTGTGTATTTTTTACTAAATATGATGAGAGCAATGTTAAGATTTATCCAAAACGTTTTTTCTTTTAGTGTCACTTTGAACTGAGTGCAGTACTTCGTATGTTGTACAAAATATATCCTATTAACATTTCTCCCTATGTATAAAATCAGAATGATACTTACTCTTCTCTCAAGTTCTGCCAAGCAATAGTTCTGCCGCAGAAGTTTGCATTTCAGAGGCTTGGCCCCATTTCAGACAATTAACCCTAAAGAACTTTGCTCAGAGTGTCTAACTTACCTAAGAGCATTCTACCATAGGTTTTATGAAAAACCGTAAGATTAATACTCGGATGACTTATTTTTCCAGAACCTTAGAATACTGTAACCTTTAACAAAGAAGAGAATTAAAAGTTTAAAAAAAAAAGCTGCTGATGATACAGATGTTTGATTCTTATAATAAAGAAGAGTGCTTTGAACTATTAGGAGATATATGGACAAGTAATGTGAGAAAACTATGAGGGGAAAAAAAGTATCCAAGAAGCAGCTTACTGTTTGCTGAAAGTCATTCATGGGATAAGACAGTTCAGAGCATCCTATACTATTCGAGATACATCTCAGTTTTCTGAATGTCATATTTGTGTCAAACTAACATATTTTCCTCATTTTTATCTAGCTCAAATTCGACTTGGGCTATGTTGTGCTGCATTAAAACACGGAAATTAGAAAGGTAATTAGTCCTGCAATTACTGTGTTTGGGGGGGTTGTTTTGTTTTCATTTTAACACTACCCATGAAATCCACCTTGCCACTTTCAGGTCTACCATCCCATACTCTGCATGCCATCACAATGGAGTAAAGAAGAGAGTGTTAGGCAGTTGAGATGGATACTGTCATATCTCTTAGAGCAATTTGTTCTTGAGTAAGAGTTGCAGAGTAGCCTGGGAGATCCTGCAGTGTCCTAGTAGCTTATTTTTCATAAAGATAAGGTGACACAAATTATTTCCAGCTTTAATTATTATTTCTTTTGGCAGTCTGGGAAATTGAAATTAGATCTTTCTATTTTTGCTTCCACCCACATGTTGAAAGTTCTGTCTCTGTCTTCACGGCACGTTGGCTAGTTGCTGGCTTTTGAAACGGGAAAGTATTACAATCCTATTGCACTCAGACTTCCCACCAGTTTTGCAAAATGAAGCTCACAGACATTGTTACATGCTGAACTTTCTGAGGTTCTTCCATAGCTTCAAGATTAATTTAGCTAGAAAATGTTTTGTACGAACCTTTGCAAAGGTTAAGATTCTGATTTCAGAATACAAGTTACAGTAATTGGAATTTACCCTTTGAGTTGTTGCTGTTCTCTTCTGTGAAGGTGTAGACTTGTTTTCAGAGGTCAAAATATGCTTCTAAGGTATCTTATTTTACTCCAACCCCACCCCTCAAAAACACTGACCAGTTTTCCAATGCTGATTTTAATCTTGAACAGAATAGGGCTAGTAAATTGTAGTTTTATTTTCCTGCAGACAAATAATAATCATGAGTATCTTCATGCAAACAAGCATTGTGTCTGATTATGATTGTTGCTCTTCATTGCTTAACATCTGTCTACATCTTATTGTTTTTCCCTCCTTCATCTTAATCCATTTATCTCATTTTCATGTTACGTCTTTCTTATTAAGAAAATGAGAGATTGCAATGAAAAATTATTCACTGCTATATTCTCCATGTCAGTATAGTGACCAACATCATAGTACTCAGCGTGGCTGAGTGCTACATTACTTATCAAACCTGTGCTCCTAGTGAGTGACTGAATGTATATTCGGTTGCCACCTTTCAAGTTTTGTATCAACTAAGGCAAAAGTCCCACAGATCACAGCCTCATTCACTATGCAGCAATAGTTCATCCCTTGAGCATTGTCCATCCTACACAAAATGCAATTAAACAGTTAAAAACTGTATTAAAATGCATATGTGCAGGAGGCTACAGGGAATTAAAAATGCACAGTCAATGTTTATTCTAGCATTTCTTCATTTTTCAGGGCTCAACTTTGCAGACTTCATGATCTTTTAACAGAGTTTTTGCATGTAATTTGCTACATTTGTTAAAAAGAAAATTGAAAGAAACTCTGAATGGCTATCGTGGGGTGACAGTGTAGAGCCCCAGGCAACTACCATTTAGAGGGGTCAAGAGTTCAGACCTCTTTCTGTTCAGCTAACAAGATTTCTAAGCAGCAGAAGTTGTAGATTACATTGTCACCCTTTATGAAGATCAGCCATAAGAGGAAGATATGGCATGTAATTTGCCAGGGGTTTCTATATAGTATTTGCTGATAGGATACTACACTATGTAAGAACTGTAGGTTTTATTCTAGATTTTCTGTATATCTAGTCACCTCTTCCTTTTGTGCCAACTCAGGCTCCGTGGGTCTTCTCTCTATCTCCTGAATTCCTGTTCTGCTCCCTAACGTATAAGATTATCAATTTTAAGAGTACTAATGATAAGATTAGTAATTTTAATATGATTTTCCTCTGCCCTCTAATACTTTAATCTGACCATGACTATGCATGCCAGGGGTGCAGTCCACCTCTGATTTCAAAGCTGTGTGACGGGGGCTAAGACCAGACTCAAAATTAATAGTATAGGTGACAATCAATATATGGATATATAGAAGCAGGCAGGAAGGTACTTAAAGTCCTGACTTTATTTACAGAAGTGTTATGGTAAAGTGGAATGTGATGAACATTTATCAGTATGAAATCTATAATAAATCTTAATATTGTTACAGACTATGACGGGACTGGTGAGACTTCAGAGGAGCTCATAATCCTAGAAAAACACACCTACATGCATGGTAGTGGCAATGTTGCAAGTATCAGTATACAATGCATCAGAGAGATTTGGGCATAAGGTGAAATAATTTTTATCTTTTTCAAAATAATTATATAATCCTTCTATTCATAGTAATACGTGCTAAACTTACACATATTAAAAAGAGATAATATTTATATTTCATGTCCTTCTAAATGAATTTGAATTATTTCCCTACTTTTTAATTCTGACTTTGAAGCTCAGTATCTGACCTTGCTGTCCAATAGAATTACAGTTTAAATGAAAACCCTGGTAATATTTCATGGATCCCTGCAGGCTTTCAGTTAGAACTGTACATCAGTACACAATGCAAGGTGTAACTGCGCCATAGTCCATCAGCACAATGATATTTTTTTTATTTTAAGCTCCTTTTTGAACAAATGATTACACTTGAGTTACAATCATTGATGCAATAGATTCTAAACAATATCAGAATTTTCTCTGAAAATAGTCTATAACTTACTGAGGAGCATCATAAATGCCTGCATGTGTATGCAATAGTCTGAAACTCCTTGAGGAAGATGCAATACTTGACAAAATAGCTAGAAAAGAAAATGATATCTAATTGAAAAAATTATGTAAACAAAATATTTGTAGATATAGCCTTTCATCTAAGTAATCTATAATGTTAGAGGGAGAAAAAAAGCCTTTTTTGTTAAAATAAATATTGCTTTCCTGACCTAGGTCTTGCTTTGTAGATTTTGAAGTATGTAATAGTCCTCGGGGGAGACAGCACTGTTTTTGAAATGTGTGAGTCTAAGACCCGTAGTGATGTTGAAAGGAATGACAGACAGATGCCTCTTTGTACGTTTGAGTGTAATGTTGTTTAAAAGAAAATGCAATATTTAAATGGTCCTTGGTCTTCTTTTTGACATATTCAGATTGTAGTCAGCTCTGCGGAGAGATTGAGCTGTCTGTTCTGTCAGATAGAAGTCTGGGAACTATACAGAAGTTAGTAGAATGCACAGATGAAATTTGCTTCTTCAATTACATGATAAATTATGTTCAAAAGAAAATATTGCATTCCATTTTCAATCTTAAATGTGAAGCTTCTTTGCTGTTCCCATCCTGCCAGATTCTGCTCATAACCTCCCAGCTGGAGGCTGTTATCAATGGGAAGGAGATCAAAAACACTGATCCCAGAAATGGGTAAAAGCTTGGGATACTAAAGATTTGAAATTACATCTAATTCAAGAAGGAAGTTTACAATGTAATTAGTCCTGTAGGTTAAATTTTGGTACAAAATACATTTCTAATATGAGTATGTTTGAATGAGGAGGTTTTCATAATGGTGAGAATTATTCTGTACTGTTTCTAGACTTGCTCTAGTGAAGAACCAGGACACTTGCCTCCTACACAGGAGTACAAAGGCAGGACAAAATTACCATCTCTTTATGCTGTAACAAGGATGAAGGCATTGAAATAGCAAAAGTGTTATCTGCATTTCCTTTAGCTATGTTGTATGTTAGTTGTATGTTAAATGGCTGAAAAATTTGCATGCATTTCTGCTGCGGGTTTGTGAACATGATGGTTCCTTAAACGTTCATCATTTCTGTGAGAATACATAAATAACTTACTCCAAAGAACTTTTTCCCTTTCAGGAAAATTGCATTTAAGAGGTGCATATCTTGGGGTAAGTCCTGAGATTGACAACAGTGAACAGGATGTATGAAAGATATTGTCTGGTTTTAATTTTATATGTGTATTTTAAGTCCCTAAGCTTCTAGCTTTTGTGGTCTGGATAGTTCTACATGGAAAAGTATCACTAAAACCTTGCTCTGTTCCTGTGTTCTTACCCTAAGCAACTGTTGCCTAGTTAGGTGCACACATACTATTTTTTTTTTTTTCTTAAGGTCACAGTAGGTATGTATGTAGAACAATATATACTGTTTATGTAGTTAAAAAAACAGAATTTTGATTGTAAAGTTAAAAGTATTTCGATCTTTCATCTTTTAGAGGAATGTTTCTTTACAATTTTCTACATCATCATTCATTGATGACAAGAGTTAACGTTTCTAACAACTATGGATAAGTATTTTTCTCTCTCAAATACACAAAAATCACCAATGTCGTTTAAAGTTTTATGTATTTTAGCTCAAGTCTTATAGAAAATTTCTTCAGAGATTAAATTTTACAGTGACCACAATGACAGCATTGTCTGCAGGAGCAAAGAGAAAATACTCCATTAAAGAAGAAAACATTGAGTTATAAGAACAGCTAAGGGCAGGATGGAAGAAAGACCATTAGTAAACTCACAAAGAAATTTGAGTTGTGTGTCTCACTGTTCGGTAGAATTGCATCAGTCACCATTCACATCCCTGTTACCTCATACTTTATGATTGATTCTCACCCCAGTTAACTTATCTTCAACATCTGACTCAACTGACTTTTTGGTGCTTTATACAGGCAGAAGTATGAGGCATAGGAACAGATCAAAGAGAGAAAAATTTTTCAAAGTGGTTTCTGTTAGCCAAGATTGTTAGCCGAGCATTTTTTCAATGCGTAGAGGCTAAGCTGTCTGTGAGGTGGGATTTTTCTGCATTAATTATAAAGCAGGTTAAATAGTTTCTGTTTTAAAATGGGTACAATCTTTAGGTTGTTGGCAAGCAGAGAGGTTCCATTTCTGCCTGTAAATGAAAGGAACTAGTGTCTGCCAATTAAATCAAGCAGCTGTTTCGCAGACAGTATTGCTAATAGCTACCAACTAAATTCCAAGCCATTACTCTGGATTGTTTAATGAACTACTTTTAATACACAGTAAATGCTAACCTCTGTATCTCAATTTATTGAGCAAGAAGGAAGGGATATTTAAAAGTACATCTCCCTTCAAACTTCCGTAGCATCATAAGAACTGTCTGTGCCAATGAACCACAAGAATTTGAGACTCTTTCTTACACTGTATAAATTTATAAGCATCTTGGAGAGGACAGTGCTATTTAAAATTTTTCTGATAGTGCATGACAAATATTTCCATGATCTGATGCTATACAGTGACTGTATTTTTCTCTCTTAAGGAAATATTGTAGGCATGTTATATAAACTTGCAGCTTTTATTCTTCAAAGTTAATTGCACAAGACTAGTGATAAAATCAAAATGCATCTCTCATTGGACATACCAATGTATGTAGCAGTTATGGGCAGTAAAATTAATAAAGGTATTGAAAACAATGTATGGGTTTCAGCCAGAAACATTCAAAATTTAGGAATTCTATCTTGATATATGTATTTTTTTTAATTATTTTTTTCCTGCAAGGCATGATCTCTGGTATTGATTCTCCATTGCTCAGAAGACCTTCTCTACATCAGCTCTTCTCTGAGAATAAACGTAAGGAAACAAGGCATCAAGCTACCTGTGCTTCAAATGCTAGAAGTAACTGGTTCAGAGTAAAGCAGAGTTTATTGTGTAGACATACATTATTTGAAATGTAACTCACTTAATACTGTTGTTCCTAATAACAGTCTCTTTGATCCTCAGCTGATGGCTTTTCAAGATTTCACTATATCAGGTTATGATGAGTCACCATCTTCCAACCCTAAATATTGTTAGTACTAAGTTACCTGTATGTCCGCAGATATTTCCTAGAGGTAGGAAGAACTAGGTGTAGAACTTTTGAAGTGATGTGGCAAGATAGAATAGTCCCATTCTAAGCCTCAGTTGTCCAGAACATAACAAAAAAATTTTGAGACAAAATGATAAAAATGAGTTTATAATTTGAATCATAAATGTTCAGGGAAACAGTAGACTAAGCTTCAGCACAAAAAGGAGTCTTGCAGAAGGTGAAAGCAGGGAGACGTTGCCCAGAACGAGTATAAAGACACTGGACATGCAAGGATGGATTTAGCAAAGCCAAAATTCTACCAGTCATGAAGCTAGGAAGGGGCATGAAGGGCGACACAAATTACATCAACTTAAAGCAAGCAGTTAGTCTCAATTGTATTTTTATGCTTAAGTTTTGCCTTAATCATACAGAATCTAGAATTAAATTGCATTTTTTCTTCCTCAATTTTGAAGCTCAAACAATCAAGCTACAGTGAAAAATACAAGAAGCTTTCATTTTTTTCTTGTTGTTATTTAGGTCTTGTGCATGCCTTAAGTGCTGCAGAGGATGAAAAATATAACTATTTCTTAGAATGCACCTTATTTTCTTTCCTTGTTTTTGGCTAACTTCTGCCTTTAAAAAGGGAGAAAACAAAAAAAGACAAGGAAAGAAAAATTAAGGACATTTCCATAGACCTGATGCAATCAGCGTTCTCTGTGCTTTTTCTATTGTATGTTACTGTTACTGTTTTATGAGTAATTCAGACTAAAGATATTACATTTATAATACGGGATGGAGAGAAACAACCACAAACCATACACACAAAAAACAAAGATGCAAACTTCTGACTTTACAGATGGCTGTTTTTCTGAATTACAGGGATAACAGTTTAGAAATACCTAATTGGTCATGCTTGACAAGTAATAGCAGTTTTTCCAAGATAAACAAATGTTCACATTTTTCATACTTAATCAGGAAGTTTATGTGCAAAAATGACCAAATGCATCATCTATTCTAAGCCTCCTATGTTATTTTGTAATAAACCACCATCTGTACTTTGAGTTTACAGAATCTGTGTGTGATGACCACAGAATGTGATTATATGGCAGATGGGTTTGGGGAAGAAACTAGATTTTCCTTTTTTTTTTTTTTTTTTGAAGTAAACTAAAAAAGCTCCCTTTCTTAATCTAGAAATATCCTCGAAGCAAGTTTGTTTTGCTTTTATCTGGCAGGTAGTACTCTGGATACTCAATAACTGTCTGACTCTTGATTTCCTGTGTCTTCCAAACTCATAGACATGACTCGAGGAGTGTATTCAGCTTGTGATATTGTGTATTTGTTTCAGTGTTTTATGTTTCCATATTGGTTGTTCATTTTCTGAGTTATTTAAGTTTTGCGGAACTAACTTTTCCATTATGGTTAATATATCTTATGCTGAGAGCTTGTTAATTCAGTTGTTTTTTTTTTTCCTTTTTTTGGGAGCAGTTCTTTCACACCAACAGTATTTCTGGGTTTTGTTATTTAGAACACTTTTGCAACATGCTACCAGATGGGGCTGTGCATGGAGGGACATCTGCAGTGGAGGAAGGTGTAGTACATCTGTGTCCTGGCTCCTCACAGGTCAAAATGGGATCCTACTCCCTTCCTCCTCAGCAGTGCTCCAGCCATGTCTCCAAGCCAGGCTGGGCATGCACGATGCAATACATCTGATTCTAACCATGCGCGATTCAAGAGTGTTTAGGTAGGAGGCAATAAGGAATACTCAAAGCAACCCAAACTCACACCTTTAACCTATTTCTCAATAACTTCTCTGTTTATAAAAAGTTTTAGCTATCTCAAAGAAAATAACCTGAAACCCTACCTCCTCTCTACACTGAGGAAAGTGCCAGAGGACTGAACTAAAAGCACTGTTGTGCTAATATACATTAGAAAATCTCTAACACAGTCAACTTCGTAAACGTTGAACAGTCAGCTAGAGTTGTTGGATAGCATTATGGAAATGCTTTTTTTAGATGTATTAAATAAAGAAAATCAGTGTGATTAATATCTATCACAGTTTGGAGAGGTGATTTCTGTTTAACACATTTGTTAGTATTTTTCAGTGAGATTGTAAGTTGACAGATGCAAATGTTGATGTTGACTTTTGCAAATCATTTGAGATTTGAGTTACTTTTGCATGACTTTTCTATAGTGGTAACTTTTTAATAATATCAATATACCTACAATAAGTGGATTTTTCATAGGTATAATAAGAGGAAATCGTACCCCAAAAATGTGTTTCCAGTTAGATCTTTCAACGGTCTGTTCTTAGTCTCACTAAATCCAGTGTCTTTCAAACTGATTTATAAATTACATTTAAAAAAGTACATATAATGTTTATTCATCACATCAAAATTGGTGGGATAATGAACAAAAATAAGTGTGTATCAGCTGAACTATATTCTTTGGTAATACAGCCTCAATTAAACAACATGGCCAAACACAAAGTCATATATCTTAATAAAATATAATCAGTTATTTCTGTGTGATAGGGACAGATACAAAATAGAAGTGATTTTGGACATTATGTAATTATGTATATATATGGGTATAATCATTATATATACATTTTATGAAACGAGACATAGCTAAATGGTCATAATCTTGAGGAGTACAAACGGGCATGCGAAATAGAAGACACCAAAGATACTTCATTGTACGCGACAGGTAAGACAACTACTAAAGAACTGATCAACGTCTGACATCCACAATTTTGAAATGAGATTGCAAAATTAAAAAGAGAACTATGAAAAAGAATCCTCGAAGCCTAGGGAAAAAACCTCCCACCTTAGTGATTGCCTAAAATGTTTAATCTGTTTAGTGTTACAAAGAGTTATGTTTAGTCTTGATCAGCAAATACAAATATTGACATCCTGATGGATGGAAACTTTTTTCAGAAGCTTCTGAGAGTCAAAGAATAGGGGTCAGGGTAATAAAAGACTTAAAAAGACCCACAGATGATCCACTTTTTGGGAGATGACACAAGTCAAATTAAAACAAGAAGTCAAAAATTATGTTTCCCTAGTGAGGAAAAGTAGTCTGGAGTAAAACAAGGATGCACTGGAACAGTTTGAAGTCCTCAAGAGCTTGCTTATTTCTAAAATATATTCTTAAGATAAAATATAAATTGTCAGTTGTATAGCGAATGTTGTGTGATGCACCTGAGAGATGTTAAGATTTTCAGCTCCCAATCGATGTATATTCTGAGTTGGTAAAAAACCCACGACAAAACCTTGTCCTGCAATTTTGTGAAAAAATTAAATGAGAAAGAAGCACAGATACACTAAGAAGGTAAAGGTGGCATAATAGGTTCCTGGTTTTCTCATGAACTGTGAAAAATATTAAGAAGTAGCTTAGAATCATGAAGTGAAAGTACAACTACAGATCAGAATCAAAATTGTACCTAGCATTAAAAAACCCCATATTTCTGGAAAGGATGTAGTCCTGACCAAAACCACTCTAGGTTAACTGTTGGAGTAAATTATATTCTGCCGTGAGCAAGTATTTATGAACTTGAAATGCATGCATATTACCTTGAAGGAGAGTCTTAATTTCCAGTTTGCTACTTGATAAAGCTAATTATACAAAAGGTCCTTTCTACTTATTTAGCCTGGTATTTTCAGTTGATGGAAATAAATAAGAGCTAGATTTTTTTTAATGGCAAATCACTTGAGACAAGTAATTTTGCCTCCAAGGGAAAATTTTAAAAATGCATTCACAGACTCTTCCTCTCTTACCATTGCTACTTGACTCTAGCAATCTTGAAGAATAAAGGATGAGATCCCGAGCTGAGTCCCTAAGAGGTGCAATATGTAAGTCCCACAGCACAGGGAAATGATGTAAGCCAAGGCTGTCAGTAGTACAGCAGGAGACCAGAACCCCACATATCTGTCTCTGAGACACCCATGAAGTGATTTGAGCTAACAAGAAATCCAGCAGTATTGATTACATGGTTGCACCATGCATCTCATCCACAGTAGCTGCTGCTTCTCATATTTGTCTGTGAAAAGAATTAATGGTACAAGCTTTGCAGGTTACCTCTGTTTTCAGGGTTGCCATATTACATTCCTGATTTTCCCCACTCTGACAAAAGTTGTTCTAGATTAAGATCTCTTTACATATTAATTTATCTTTAATACCAGCCTCTCCTCCTGTTAGTGTTCACCTGATAATGTCCCAACTGTTGTTTTCAGGCTGAGATGTTTTCCTGTGCTGCTTAAAGCCCTGCTACATATTGTACAATGAGATCCTGCCTTAAAGTGGCTCCATTTCTTTGAATTGTAGAATCATATAAACTAAGACATGTCATCATTTCCTAATTATTATTTCTGTAGAGAGTAAATAATAAATCAGTAGATGTTCCTGGCAGATTTTTAGTGATACGTGTATGTTATTGTCAAAGTTTCACTGAGTTCACTGGGGCAATTGTAGCCTACCCAGATGACAATCTGTTCCCATGAATGGAAACATGGCAGGCTATTGCAACTGATGTTCATTTTCCTATTGCTGTTCAGTCTGAGAAAATATGACTTGCAAGAATTTGGGGAGAAAAGGTTCCTGAGGTCAAATACAGCTGTTTCTTAGGGTGGGATTCAGTTGCCTAAGCACAGGTGCATAGTGAGTGACTTTGTAGGTGCCCTGGCGTGTCCAAGACATCCATGTCAGGCTGGCCAAAGTGTCACAGGGCTAACAAGGAACCTGCATTCTTCTAGTACGGTGCATAGAGATGAAGCAGAATACACTCTAGGATACCTAAAACAACAATAAATATTCCCGGATTCGTACAAGATATACAGGTTGGTATAAAAACCTTCATTCTGTTCTCAGAATTTTTTTTCTACAGTTTCTCTATTTTCATAAGCTTTCGGTTCATCTGTGCACAAAATTAGTCGTAAGTTTAACAAACAACCAGAACACCAAAGCCAACAAACTCTCCCACACTTACATAGGGTGTTCAAGACTCCAGAAATTTAGGAATCAAAGAAAAATACTTCATGAAAGATATTTCTTCTTTGTAAACCTCAGAAATCTATGCTATCACAGATCTGACTCTCTAAGTATTACTAACTCATAGTCTTTGACAAGTCAACAGATGGCTACCAATATTTTATTCTTTTCCAAAAAAATCAGAATATCCTTTCCTTGTTCAGTATTCCTATTACTATGCTCGGGTTTTACTGCCATGAGCATTGTTGTTTTACAAAAATGCAGTGGCTGATACTATAAAAGCTGCTCATAGATTATTTTTAAACTAATTTTTTAACATTTATTTTTTATTTTAAACCAATATTTTAGAGAGAAGTTGTCTTGGACCAAAAGCTTGCTTTCTGTAAACTTTCAAATCTGGTTAAAAATTAAGTTCCGAATTCTCCTAATCAGAAAGTATTTTCTGTCCTATATATTTGATACTTAATATAAAGAAAAATGAATGTTTTTGTTGACTGAACCAGACATGGTCTGAACCAGACATTTTCTTCATGATATTTTCATACATCATTTTGTAGTTTCATATATCACTTTGTACTTTCCAATATTATTTGTACCTTCAAGCATATTTTGTGCATTTTGGCAGCTAAAGGTTCAAGGTCATTCTGAAATTCTGCTTTTCTGTTCTGCATAGCACAGAATTTGTGTAGTGCATAGTTCCTTCTTACTAATTGCGTTCATTTATTTTCAACATTTCTGTCTTATAAATCCTAGTTCATTTTTTTCTTTTAAAGAGTAGTAGAGTATTATAAATACGTTTTGATGCTGTATATCTGTATGAGATAGGAGCTGTATGTGTGCCTGGATTTTAAATCTATGAATGTCCTACTTAAAAGGTAATTTGGACAAGGATTGTCTCTTACTAACGGTTTGTGCTAGCCTAGCACAATATGTCCTGGTCTTTGGCTTTGCTATGAAGGTGTTGCTGCAATTCAAGTAAGTGATAATAACGACATTTTAAAGCTACTCGTCTTGCTGAACTTAACCTATAACATCCCATTTCCTTAGATACAAGGCCAAACTCTTCTGCACTAAATTATTTCTTCCTCCCATTTGAACCTGCTTAAAATTCTACGTGCAGATTGCCAGTTAAGTCATTGCAAGGACACATCCCAGAGTTTTAAGCATTTGAAGGAACACAAGGGAGTAAGGAGAAGCTTGGTACTTGCCTTAGTGTATTTTTATTTACTGATCTTCTGTTTAGTGCACTTAATTTACGTCAGATAAATCACTTGAATTCTTTTCAAAGATCAAGTGGGGAAAATGTCATAGCATTAAGCATAAGTATCCATTTTTTCCTAAAGGTCTTGTTGTCCCTAGGTACATGCATGTAGAGCATTCTCGGAGGCAAGCACATACTCTTTATTTCAAACTCTTGTCATCTGATTTTCACAATATTCCAACCTTGTTTATATTTGGAATCAATTTACACAAGCGAAGATTAGCTAATTTAGTTAAAATAAAGACTGTTGAGATTAGCAGCTGAAAAAAAGTTATCTGTATCTATGCAGCTGAAAATGTAGATTGTTATTTTCTCCGTATCATCAAGACTGAAATCACCAGGTGGTGCTGTTACATAGTATTGCAAGACCTTCTTCTGTAATTTGTTTTCGTTCGTTTGTTTGTTTTTTCATGAAAAGCTGTATAATCCCTTTGCCTTACAGTTGAGAGAAGCTGTAGCAGCACATTGACTGGTGGCTTTTAGTTTGGGAGTAGAAGGACTTTGTGGAAGGTGGGCATTGGTGGCTAAGGTTGTCTTCCTGTAAAGCAGTATGGTCTACCTTCTGTTTGTGTCTGCCTTTGATCCTGGTCTGAATTAATACATAACTTGATATGACATACCATGTGTTTTTTGGCCCCTTGACCCACAAGAAAAACAAAATAAAACTTGGCAGTAGGTCAAGAATTTTATTAGGAAGAGAAAACAGGTATCAGGAGGATAACCATGCTGTTGTTTGCATGGAGAACAATATGACTTTGGGGTGGGTATTTTATCCCTTTAAGAAAAAGTCTTCATGATTAGTTTTCTTATTTCATTGGATTACATTAGAGAGAATAACCATTAGACTAACTAGTCATTCAGGTGACATTGATTTAGATTTTTATCAGCAAAATGAGTTGAAATCATACAAATGTAAGTTGGAAAAAAAGGAAAAAGGTAAATAGTCATTATCTGCCAGTACAGGCTGTAGCATAATAGAGTGATAAAGAAAAATACCTGAATGAGAAGGTAGCCATCTGGAGTTTAAGCGAATAATGATTCAATCTGCTTCAAAATATTCAGCAGTTTTAACATAAAAGGTCTTATTAGTGACTGAGATGAGAATCTTTTATCACCCTACACATGGAATGTGGATGGTACTACCTACGTTACCTCATTTGCATTTTAAGTAATAGCAAAGACAATTATGTAAAGAGAATCTGATTGAGGGGAAAAAAGTTTTCCTAGTAAGTATTGATATTTATTTCTGTAGTTCTCAGAGGCATGTGTATTTCTGTTTTTCCCAGGATAGGATTTATTTTTGAAAAAACTTCTGGTGATGGTTTTCTTCCTTTGATGAAGTGTAACTGCCACATAATGTCTCTACAAAGTTGACTGCAGTCACTTTTAAGAATATCCTTAATTAATGGTGCAGCTGCATGATGACCAGTATGAATAATCTCCCTCTTTACCACAAGTTAAGTATTTTTTTGCAATGGTTAATGCCTTTATGCTTGGTGACTTTGGTAGGAATGAGAAAAATAGTTTACTTATACCAAACTCTTTTCATGGAGGATATCTAAACTAGATTTGAAATATCATTCAGCTAAGCTTTAGAAATAGACACATACATATTTAAGCTTTAAATATAATTTCAAAATGTCTTTAAATTATTCTGTGTATGTATAATTGCCTATGTCAGAAGGAACTAGAACTTATATTTTCCATCTTCCAGGGTTGTTGCTTTGCGCTCTTTTTACTATCTGGTTATGATAAAGCTTGACAGTTAATGCAATTTAGGACATGGCTATGTTGGATGGACTGGGATACCAGTCCAATGCAAAAGCTGTTCTTGGGAGAAATCACTCTTTTTTTTTTTTTAAATTTACCTAAGCTATTAAACAATTTCTAATATGGGTAATGATAAATAAAAAGGGTCATCTTTAGCAATTTAATATTGTCTTCTTGTAGGTAGTGTTGAAGAAAATAATTCATGAATTGTATTTCTGTGCTACACTACATTACTCTCACTTAAATGTGCTTTTAATAGTTCACATCATTTTCATTAACCTCTTGATACATAATCCATCTCCATTAGAGAAACATTGTACAATCAAACCAATAGAAAGGCATAAACAGACTATTCTAGAGGCAAAAATGAATAGGAAGTCATATAAGAAAGGACAGATTTCAATGAGATCAAATCTTCACTTTTTTTGTTTTTTGCCCTTAACCAATTTTTTCTATGTGAGCGTTTCTTGCTATTAATTGCATCTCTATATTGCCTTCCATTCTGCTCTAATTCATTAATATGAGGAACTTTAAAACAGGCTTACGGTTGCAATGCTAAAAGCTTCTTAGATATGAAAAGAAGAACAGTTTTGAGCCACATGTTGATCTAAAAATGATTTTACAGTACTGTTATTCTGTTGGCATCATTAGACTTCCCCATTTCCATCCCTACATTTACATCATGAGAACTGAATCAGGTTCTCTGAATTCTAGAGTGTTTCCCTTTTGATGATTAAGTCATTGATTTTTTTTTATAAAGCTAACATATAGCTAGTTTTCTAAATGTCAAGCTTTATTTTGAACTATATTGCTGAGCTTTGTGCTGCAACACTTTGTTCTGAACCTTGATGGTGATGTATGACTCAGAAATCATATCCTACAAGGATTTTAATAAGGAGGAGGCTGGCAAAGTTAAAGTGTATTACAGAAAAAAGGAATGCTTGCAGAAAGGACAGTTCTATTTACACAAGCTCTTTAGCTGTCCGAATACAGAAAACAAGGGTAAGGTTATAAATACCTTTTCAAAGATTTATTTATTTTAATCTCTAGATAAATGCACACTTCAAGATGTCACAAATATATTTTCCATCTTGAGAACATTTGAGAGACTTGTCTTGTTGAGAGGTGCTCCAAAACCTTTGGGTTTAAAGAAAGAAAGTTAAGAATAATATTTTATATACAGAATTAGTTTGTGGGTCACCTGAAATCTCTCTCTATCCTAAGAGAACAAAAGATGTCTTAAAATCACAGAATCACAGAATGTTAGGGGTTGGAAGGGACCTCTGTGGATCATCTAGTCCAACCCTCCTGCCAAAGCAGGGTCACCTACAGCAGGCTGCATAGGACCCTGTCCAGGCGGGTCTTGAATATCTCCAGAGAAGGAGACTCCACAACCTCCCTGGGCAGCCTGTTCCAGGGCTCCGTCACCCTCAGAGGGAAAAAGTTCTTCCTCGTATTGAGACGGAACTTGCTGTGCCTCAGTTTGTGCCCATTGCCCCTTGTCCTGTCACTGGGCACCACTGAAAAGAGCTTGGCCCCATCCTCCTGACACCCACCCTTCAGATATTTGTAAGCATTTATTAGGTCCCCTAGCAGCCTTCTCTTCTTCAGGCTGAACATGCCCAGCTCCCTCAGCCTCTCCTCGTAGGGCAGATGTTCTAGTCCCCTCACCATCCTTGTAGCCCTCCTCTGGACTCTGTCCAGTAGCTCCTCATCTTTCTTGAACTGGGGAGCCCAGAACTGGACACAGTACTCCAGATGAGGCCTCACCAGGGCAGTGTAGAGGGGAAGGAGAACCTCCCTCGACCTGCTGGCCACACTCTTCTTGATGCACCCCAGGATCCCATTGGCTTTCTCGGCAGCCAGAGCACACTGCTGGCTCTTGGTTAACCTGTTGTCCACCAGGACACCCAGGTCCCTCTCCGCAGAGCTGCACTCCAGCAGATCCGCCCCAAGCCTGTACTGGTGCGTGGGGTTATTCCTCCCCAGGTGTATGACCCTGCATTTGCCTTTGAACCTCATCAGGTTCCTCTCTGCCCAACTTTCCAGCCTATCTAGGTCACGCTGAATGGCAGCACAGCCTTCCGGTGTGTCTACTTGCTGAGGGTACATTCCAACACTTCATCCAGGTCATTGATGAAGTTAAACAAGACTGGGCCCAGTACTGACCCCTGAGGGACACCACTAGTTACCAGCCTCCAACTAGACTCAGTGCCACTGATGACAACCCTCTGAGTTCTGCCATTCAGCCAGTTCTCTATCCACTTCACCGACCACTCATCCAGCCCACGCTTCCTGAGCTTCCCTAGGAGGATATCATGGATAAAATGAAGGACTTGAACTGACTTTGGGCTTAAGGGGCATTCAGAATATATCGCTTCTAGACTTCTAGAAGAAAGGAGGTAAAATTACCAGAACAGGGATTTCGAAGATGACCTGTAAGATTTCCTCCTGAAGTGAACAAAATTTATGTGTACAGAATAGGAGACTAACAGCAAGGTGAAGAGAAGTTCCAGCTGGAAGCTTTGAAAATTTTGGAAGCAGTGAGGACAACAAGAACACAAGCTAATGCCATGGGAATTAAAATACATTTATGTTTAGCCCTTAGAGGAATTAATATGAATTTAGACATGTTTATGTTTATTGTCTACTATATTAATTTTGATCTGATGTTAAAGAACTCCTGCTCTTTACTGAGTCACTAAACAGATTGTTCTTTGTTCTCTAGATATTCCATCTCAGTATTTTTTTTATTTCTTTACAAATTTCTTTGCAAATTCTCAAATCCCTCACCAATTTGTTATGCCAATTTTTCCAAACTCAATTTATAGTTTGTATGAATCTGGTCCTAAAAAGGACATCCAAATATGAATAACAATATGATAACTACCATCTATGATAATTTTCATCTATAAAAATATATTTTCCCTAATGATATTACAGCTACCATAAAAAAAACATTTTCAGTAAATCAGAAATAGGCTCTTAGGGCATGTAAAGTGTCTAGATGAAGAATCAAGAGAGTAACTTCAGATTAATACTATTTGTGAAATCACCAAATATATTAAGATGTTTACTTTTCCTTTGAGAGCTCATATATGGAAAGTAAATGGCTTTCAAAATATCTGACCAGACTAGTTTAAATCCACATTCCCTGGACTAACCTGACTCTCCTATAATTTCTCTTCCTCCCTTCAATTTGTGACATCTCAGATGTGTCTCTCAATGCTTGAACTTTTTGGTTGTGATTGAATCTCGCTTCTAGAATGAGCTCAGTATTTTGTCAGCGCACTTTCCCGAGACACATCACCTGCTGTAGTTCACATCTATAAGGTGAGGGTCTCAGACAGTAGTTGAATACAGAATTCTTCAGATTTCTCTTTCCTGATGAGTGTTTTGTCCATCCTTTCTCACAATGCTGCAGAGATGAGCAAAATTTTCTTTTGTAGGAGGAATGGGAAAAGAAGAAAGTGATTTGAACTACGTTTTCTCAACATGTAAATGGGAACTAGAGTGCATATGCACAATTGCATTTAGCAGTAGATTTTATCATCATCTAACGTGCTAATAATGTAATTTAAATCTGAAGAAGTCCTAATAG
Source organism: Opisthocomus hoazin (assembly GCF_030867145.1). NCBI lineage: Eukaryota > Metazoa > Chordata > Aves > Opisthocomiformes > Opisthocomidae > Opisthocomus > Opisthocomus hoazin. Next base: position 41,076,875 of record NC_134418.1, on the reverse strand, counting down.
AATTTTAATTTATAAGGCCTCTGAATTACATCTCTGCAGTTCTAATTTTGTGTGTCTTTAATCTCGTCTATAGGTTTAAAACTAGCATTTGACTGATTATAAACTACAGCAAGTTTATGCATTTCTTTGGCTTAAATAAGGTGGGGTTTTTTAGCAGGAACTGGACATTTTCTAAAAGAATAACTTTATCTCAGAATTGTAAAATAAGGTAGATTCTCTTCTAACAATAAGGGACATCAGCTCTGTGTACATTCATTTCTATTGTTGATTGTTTACCACGGCCAGACTTTCTTGAGAATACCAGGATCTGGGACCATCATCTAAAGAGTTAGTCTATTTTGAGATAAAAAATTCATTTAAATAGTCATATTAATTGATACATTTAAAAACATATTCAATATCTATTTTATATCACTGTTTAAGTAGAAAAATATTGTAATGCTTGATATCAATACAGTATTTTATTCAGTGTAAATTTTAGTTTTATGAGAAAATTAATATCTTAAAAAAAAGAAAAGGAAAGAAAAATTCCCCACATATTTAGTCCATATTACTAAATAGTCAGAACCTAAGAAACAGTTAGATAAAATTTAAGAAAGTTAATTGATAATGGCTCATGATTATCAGAAGATAAAATGCAAAGAACTTCATAAACTCGATATACACATCACTGTGAAAGTTATATATTATCACATTTTGAGATAGAGAAAGAATAACTGAAGAATAAATATGAAACAATAAAAATATGATACCATAAAAAAAGAGGAGGGGAAACTTTTTAGAGTAGTTATGATAGCAAAACAGACAAAGGACAGTATGCTTGTTAACGAACTCTAAACAGTTTCTGTTCTTGACTGTACTTTGAAGGACATAGTATCAAGAATGTCTCAGAACAAATTACAATCACCTGACAGTAGTCCTTTCCATGGAGGGAATTCATATCTAAAACAGCATAAGTATTTGTGGAAAAAAAAATGAATTTACCATATGAATCAAAATTAGGCAAGGAGAAAAAGTGAGAAGTGATGAAATCACTGTCAGTGAAAACAGGAAAAAAAGAAAGCTAATAAGTTAGCTGGGGATGAGAAACATATCTTGAAATTCACAAAGGAAGAAAAATTTGAGTTTTCTTGGCATTCAGTTTATACTTTTACTTTTTCAAGACTGAAGATAGACCTAGCTGGTTTATGTAGGTCCTGTGGCATTAAATCAAGGTAAAAATATGTATTTTTCTTACATTTTTTTCCTTTAATGGTTTATGTTATTGCTTTTTAAAGTCCTAAAGAGGTATGTTTTAAAGTAAAATAAAGATCCAAACTTGTCTGTACTTAGGTTCGTTTTGTTCTTTACCTGTACACAGTCTCATGAGCTGCAAAGGAATATCTGTGTTTTAAATCACGCTCATGTAGGTAACTGCAGTAACAGTGGTTTAATACTGTCTGTGTAGGTCACTAATGGAAGAATCACTCAGAATACAGATTTTTTTTTTTTTTTTTAAATAAGGAAATGTGCTACTACCATTACATGTCAGTCTTCTGTTGGCATGTGCAGTGAATGTGTAACTACTGACATCTAGAAACTAATTGTTCTTGTATAGCACTATACTATATTTGGTTTTTTCAGTCTACAGCCATGATGGAAAACCCTAGCATCCAGTTTTAATTGTTTCTTTCCTCTTATGCAGTAAGGTGCTGTTGATCTTTTAACCAGCTGTCTCAGATAAGTAACCAGATCCCCTAGTCTTAAATCTAGGAGTTTTTTGGACTGCTTCAGCAAGCTTAGCCAGGTAATTAGAAATTCAGGACCAAGTCTGAAATATTTGTAGAAAAATTGTTTAGGTAAGTTGAGTAGGATCATACACTCTTGTGAATGCAGCCATAATGCATTAAATTAAATAACTGCAATATACTTTTGTGTTTGAAATGGTTTACTGTAACAAATATCCAGTTGTTACTTTGTCTTGCTTTTATACATATTTGAAACGTGAAGATCTTGAGAGGAATAAGGCTTTTTTTTCTCCTTCTTTTTAAGTATGGGTGGTCTATGTATCAAAGCGTACAAGCTGTTTCCTGTTCTCTCAAGTAAATCATAATATGATGGATGAAACAACAGGTGTTCATTTCATAATTGCCCCAGTGAAAATAATTTATCATCTGAGCACAACACCCACTAGGAAGCTTGGAACACTCACTATATTTGTTATCATATCAGAAGAAAAACCTTACAAAATATATAGATATCTCTGCTACATTCAGGTTTGCCTGGATATAGCCTGTTTTCTGAGCATTTGATTTGCCTGTTATGTATATTGATAAATATGTAGTTCACGTTTTTCAGAATGACTTAGGAGCCTTAAACCAAGTTTCAGCTGAATTCTATGACTTGGAAGAGGGATTAAGCTTTAACTCCTACAGACCTGCTCTAACTGACTTTTATGTTGATCAATAGAGAAAAGATTTTTGAGGTATTATTTGACCCTAGAGTCAGATTGAATAATTAATTATGATATAATATGTTTATAGCTTTTGCATATAAGGTAGAACTTAAATAAATATATGGAGAGGAAAGGACTATTTCTGCCTTCAAGAGCTTAAGCTTTCATCTGGACTGACAAGACTGAGATTGAGATGCTTCCCCTTGAATTACTGGAAGTTAATGAGTAGGGTCATCTTTTCAGTTTATGAATTCTTTTCTCAAAAAAAATGGTGAGAGGAAGACTGGGAATATGGACAGCCTACAAAAAAAGCTTCCACTTAAGATCTTCCAAAGTTACATCTAGCCTAAAGTTTCAATTTATTAGTTCAGTGTTGTGCTCAGGCTAATCATTTTCGGTTTCAAGAAGGCTGGCATCTGGTTTACTTAGAACATAGGTAGAACGTGCTCATGTCTGCCTGCCAGACTCTATATATCCATATAGACACCTTGAAATCAGTATCCTATATAATATTTGGCAGCTGTAGATTTCTCTGCATCATTAGTGAGCTTGTTGAGTTGGTACTGCAGAAGTACTTTCAGTATCAGCGGTGATGCATTAATCGTTTGCAAAGACCAACACGTGGAGTGGAGAGCACTTAAATACATTGTTTAAATCTTTATTTTGAATCACTAAGCAAGATTTACATAGTGCAAAACTCTGTGCTGGCGTCGTGAATGTGTGTGAACTTCACAGCATATATTTGATTTTGGCACTTAGTGTGAAGCTATACACTGGAAGAACTGACTTCCATTTTGTAGTTCCTAAGGGATGCTATGCATTAATGCTCTCCACTAGCTTCATGAGGCTTCAAAGTGCTCAATAACTTCAGTATTATGCTATTAATGTGAACCCTACAGGGACAGATTAGTCATTCATAACCAATTAAGATTTTGTGTACTATGTGTTTGTTTCCTTTTAGGAAATATTACTTTGCTATCAAATAGAAATATATAAACAAAAGTAAAAAAGACAGGTATAACTTTAAGGTCCTGTGGTCATTGACACACTCTTTTTAAGATTAGAAAGCATTTATTCTCTGTTAATTCTCATTTATATTGGCTGGGTTCTCTGGATGATTTGCATGCTATACTGCAATTATTCCACTAGGAATTGCTTTGATGTTACATTTAAAATTAATGTATTTATTCAGGTCAGAAGCAGAATCATCAAACTCTGAAATGTATGCTGATAAAAATTGTTTTAATTTAATTAGAGCTGTATAAGCTAAAAATATCTATATTGATATGTGCATACATTGAGATATGCTGTGGTATAGTTCTAGGTGATAGTTTTTTAAATCTCTTAAAGTCCCATTACAATATGAATGCTGAGAAACTAGATTGACCATCAAGAAAGTAAAGATCTAGACAGAGAATGCATGTATGGTTTTTTAATTTACTTTTATTCCTTTATGTAGTTTCCAAGATGTCATTGAAATACTGCTGCATTGTAAAGAAATGACTTCTTGTACAAAGCATGGCTGAAGAAGTGAAAATGACCTTACATAGGAGGATAACAAGGTAACATAAATGAGATATACTTTCAAATGTCAAAAAAAAATTGCTACTTCCACAAAACCTGAGCAACACTGTAACTCAAGATTTGCTGTGTGTTTTATTTTTATTATACTTTATTTCACAGGAGGAAAAAAAAATTGAAAGAAATTATTGAAAGACTGCAGAACTAAATTTCCAGAAATTAAAGTTATTTTGCTAATGTAAGATTTTCTCATATCTGTACCAACCTTCTATTTCTCATCCTGTAATTAAGTTATTGTGGAAATTATAGAATCAATATAACATTATACATATATATTCGTTTATATATAAGTTGTATTACTTCTTTGATGAGCTAGTATTTTAACATTTTTTGATGTTTCTAGACCTCTGAATCTGCAGCCTCACAATTTGTTATAATGTAGTGGCAATAACATACTAGGTTGTTACATCACAACTTTAGAAATATTGACATGATAGCAGTCAATCAATCACAAATTTTACCAACAGGGTGGAGGTCCTGAGCTTTACACACGTGGTCTCACCTCTTCCCTCAGAAGGGTTGTGCAGTGGTTTAACCCAGCAGCCAGCAGCTAGGACCCAAAAGCTGCTCGCTCTCACCTCCTGTTCTCCTCTAGTAGGATGGATAGGACAAATGGACAAAAGGTAAAACTTGTGGGTTGAGATAAAGACACTTTAATAGTACCACAAAGGAAATAGACTAATAATAATACTAATAATAGTGGTAGTAATAATGATAATAATGAATATGCAAAACAAACTATATACAATACAATTTTTCTCACCACCCAATGACCAATTCACAGCCAGTCCCCAAGCAGTGATCACAGAACCCAGAAATGGCGGATTTTGCAATTTTGTGAAAGTCATGGAGAAGGCTGAACTCCAGAAAAGTTCAGTCTCGTGGTCAAGAGAGGATCTGAACACACGGAAACACAAAAAAAATAGATTTCTGCCCCCTAGCCAACCCCCATTAATAAACTAAGCATCATGTCTACGGTATGGAACATTTCCATTGTCCAGCTTGTGCTACCTGTCTGGCTATGCTCCTTCCCAACTCCTGCACATCTGCTCCTTAGCTGAACACGAGAAACTGGAAAAAAGCCTATTATTTCTTAGCAACAACTGAAGACATCAGTATTATCAACATTCTTCTCGTACTAAATCTAAAACACAGCAGCTACTAGGAGGGAGATTAACTCTATCCCTTCCAAAACCAGGTCTGGTTGTAGATATTTCCTATCTACCCTCTGGCCTCTCAAGCCTGATATATCGATTTCATCTTTGACTGGTCCTGCGCTTCGATCTGTGTACATGAATCCTGCTGATTTATTTCACCTTGACATCTCAAGATCTGACATTTCTTCCTTTCTCACACTTGCAAACTCACAGCTAAACCTTCATCATCCTGCATCTTCAGTGGTGTGATTTCCTTCCTAGACTTGATAGCTGTGACCTCTCTCTCTGACTCAAAAAGGTGTTGCTAGAATTAGCTTTCTGGATTGCTGCTCTGTGTCATCTTCTTCTATTGCTCCTTCTCTTTTAACTACTTGCCTACAAATTTATTGTCAAGTATTCATAGCCCTGCAAAAGTACTTATACTTGATTTCTGTTCAAATCTTTAACATTTCCGTTAAAAGGTGGACACATTTCTGTCAGTGATGCTCCATTCTTATGACCAATTCTCTATGTTCTAAAAAGCATGTTTGAAATTTCTCTGACTACACAAAAGCAACGTTGTCCATCTACCATGTCACAAGTTTATCCTTTCGTATGTCCAAATGTGATGCTGGTTTTATCATTATCCTACCGTACTGCAAGCTAGTAATGACTAGGTGGAAGATAAGGTCAATTAAACATTTTAGCAGTCGTTTCTGCCTCTATACCTACAAATAAGCGTCAAATACTATTCATCTATCATATCATTAAAACAAGGTCATTTAGCATGTTCGTACAGTTCCCTATGGAACACAGCTCAAGATAATTTGGCCTTCATTCTCATCAGAGTATTTTCGGAAAAGCTGGGTTTGAGCATTTTGTAGATATCTCCATTTGGAGTGCAGTGAACTCTTATTTGCATCTGTTATCAGTAAAGTACATTTCTTAAAGGTGGGATATTAACTATGTTTAATATTTCTCAATTTTTTTACATAACAATGTGAAATAGAAAAGTTGTCTGGGGCCAGACAATATTTCAAAGGGAATTGTTTTGTCAAAATCAATAAATATTTTAGGAACATTTCAATTTAAAAATATTTTCATGAGGTGAAAAATTCCAATATTTAGTTTCAAAGTTGTAGAGACATTTTCTTTCAGTGGTGCTCATTTTGCAGACATTTTGGTTTTAATTGACTTTATATTAATACATGTGATATCTTGCTGTCCAAATTTATGTATTAGATATGTTCACGTATATTTGAATATAAAACATTTATTATACTATAGAAAATACAAGGGAAAATTTTTTAATGTTATTGCAATGCTGAATTACATTTGCCTCTTCCTAATCCTCAAAATGCTCCTTTCTGAAGAATATTGAACTTTTAGTCTTGCAACTGTTAGTATGTTTTTAATACTAGAATCTTCTGGAGAGCAGAAATTCCTTTTGCTATTTCAGTCCTGCTGGTTTGTTTTCTCTTCTGCATTTATGCTGGATGTTTGTTTCTGAAAAGAATTATATTTTGTTCCACAAGGGGATTTTTTCTGCCAGTGCTCAACCCTGCACGAATGTTAGCATATAAGCCACATTCATGTGTATCATCTTTAAGTTCCAAGAGCTCAGAGTTCTGAGAAACTTCTGTGTAACTATATTCAAGGCTGTGAACACTGAAAGGACAGAAATTGCCTATGAATGACAAATATGTAGTGGTATTTTTTCTTTGTCTTTCTGACATAATTCAGCACAAGCTCGGAGGCAATGATTAAACAGCATTGAGAAAGTCCTACCGGCAAAACAAACCCAAAACTTTTTATAACATATTTTGCAAATTTAATTACAGAAACTCTTGTAAGAATGTGGAGTCCATAATAAAAAAGACCTGAATGTAGTACCGGTTTAAAAATTCCATAGCTACATGCAGGGACCTGTTTGTTGTAACACTATTTGTCAACAGTTCCCATAAAAAAGAATAGGGGCAGGCGGGTAGATGTTGTGAGTGTGCACCCAGGTCGGTGTAGCATCACTTTCTCATACTGGATGAGTGATTTATTCACAGAAATCAACTTTGCAATGCACTTGCATAACATTTACCTTCAGTGTATGAGACTTCACTTTGTCAATACTTTTTGGTATTACTATCAGAACAATAACAGATGATTGGTGAGAAAAAAAGCCTGGGCACTATTTCTTGTGGAGAGGAAATGGCTCCTATTGAATGAGATTTATTTTATACACTATTCCCTAGATGCGAAATAATTACTTTAAAAGTTTGTGCTGTATTCCCACATCCTGGGTAGATATGCCTTACAGAAAAGTGGTGGGTTTTTTTTTCTTGGGTTTTTTTTGTTGTTTGGTTGGTTGGGGTGTGTTTTCTCTCATCATTTCTGTTACTGTTGAATTACTTGGTCTCTCTTTAAAGCCTGTTGCTCTAACTGCAATATTTTTTCCATTCTTTGTGAACAAGATCTGTTCTGGCAGATTTTTCTTTTGCTGCTTTACTCCATTTTATTGTGCAAAAGGACAGATATGTATGGTTTTACTAGCCTACAGCAAACTTTTTGAAGCGCTTCTTAAGTATTTGATATTGAAGAGAGAAAATAAAGCGAAGAATGTCTGGTTTTATAAAAGTTAAAAGACTTCCTTATCTTTTCCCAGATGCTCAATGAATAACTAAGTAGAAATGCAAATTTACATATATCTGAGGGGCAATTAGGAAAAAAAGACATACTTCTTATTTTTATTGCGTTCCCTTACTTTCATGAGTAAGACATTAGAAATACAAATCCTAGGTATATTAAGCTACCAGGGAGAATGGGAAAATTCTTGTGCTCAAATAAATAAGAGGAATCATCTTTGGAGTAGTACTAAAGCCCAATGAAAGGAATGCAAATCTATAGAAAGGCATCTGAGACATTAAACTATTGCAGAATTCTAGGGAGAAGTCAATGAGTATAGTAATTGTTTAGAGAAAATTAAATTTGTGGCTCTGAGTTATTCTGACAAAGACCTTCATTAGTAGTTCTAGACAATTTTTAAAAAATCTTCTCTTTCATCAATTTTTTTTACATATAAAAGAATTATCTTAACACAAAGATCCTTTTTTATTCTCTTATTTACTAATTGCAAGTGACAAATCATTCTAAATATACTTCACAGCTGCTCTCATGACAATTCTGACAGTTGGAATTTAGAGAAGCCATACAAATTCTAAAGGTGTTTAGCTTTAAAAACTAAAATTATACAGATAAATGAAAAAGATCAAGTCCCACCCTCAAAACAAAGTGAAGACAACCAGTGTGTATTCCTTTACCAGTCTGACTTTGATGGGCAAATTGTTTTAAATTGTACTTCCAAATTATGCATACTACTCTTTTATAGAGAGAAACTGCAAGTTTTCTAGAAGTGTATATGTACAGTATTTTTCTTAATATTACAGTTTTACTGCATTTAGTTTTCTCCTAAAAACCAAAGGAGCAAGCTCTACTCTCTTAACAAGAAGATGAAACTATCATGACAATATTAGAGCCTAGCTGGAAGTTTTTCTCACTGGACAATAAATATGGGCACTAGAACAGATTTTATTCTGCTTTAAACACTGTTGAAGTAGATTTATTGATAGCCTATGGATGTTTGGTTCTTATTATTTTTCTTTGATTGACATTGACAACAGCAAACACCTGCAACAAATAAAATAATTAGGGAGTCTGCCATTTGCAGTACAATGGAATTAAAATTCGAATTAGGACTCGCTTCAGCTTTCACACTCAAACAATTTGTATGTTGTAATTTATTCAGTGACTTTCCCAATAACTTCTACTGACTTAGTTTAAAAAAGAACTCACTGATGTCTTCCAGTTCTAAAGTTCTTACTCTGGAAATTATACGTGTGTATATTTAGCTAAATTCTAACAAGAAAAATCATTTTTTTCCATGAAGAAGAGTTCTCAAGAAGTTATGTAGTCAGGGAAATAGATAAACTCATTGCCATTTTGAACTGACTGCTCTTCACAGTTGAGAGATTACCTTGAACTACCAGTACTGAAGTGCCTACCCACAGAACAGGGCTCCTTTCCTCTGCTGCTTGCTGTATCACAGAGGCTCAGTCACTGTACCAGAGCTGACTTCAGGAAAAGAGCTTGAACAAGTTGTAATGGATTTGGTGCCCAGTCTTGTGGGCTTTTGAGTTCTTGCTGTTCTGAACATTCTTCAGGGCAAGTTCTTAAATCTGTTCTACAACAGATTTCTTAGTCAACTGTACTAATAATGCCCTAAGCAGATATTGAGGAGATGAAACAAGGTGCTCAAAAGAAACTGCTCCCCTTTCAACCAGGTTCAAATACTGCAGGGGAAAAAAACCCACAAACAAAACCCCAACAAAGACAAAACAAACAATAAATCTGTTTGCTAAAAGATGTGTAGCTAATTCTCATTCTTAAATTCACAGAACACTGTTCTTGAATTAAGGACTGTTAATTAGCAGTGTGAACTGTCCTCTGTTTGCTCAGATTCATTCTTTCTATAAAGTGAACCACAGCGATTTTATCACATAAATGATGCCTTTGATCAGTTTGAGAAAGACGGTATTTTCCCCGTAGAAGTGGAATATCATTCTGACAGGTCTTTAAGTTATTATTTGTCATTTCAGATGATGCATCCTTTTAGTTATAATTAAAATCCATTTAAATTCAAAGGTACTTCTAAAGGAACTTAATTTTTTAAATATTTGAGTCCTCTGGGTACTTCATAACTTGGGTTTTCATACTATAGGAGACAACCCAGCATGTATATACTTCATAGTAAAAATACCATCTTTTAGAAGAAAAAATATTGTTAGAGAAGTATAGGAGGTAGACACCATACTACAGTATCTCTTTTATATTGGTGAAGACTTAAATAACAATCTATTTAATTCATCAGTTTCTGGGGATGTTGACTGAAATGTTGATTCTGTTAGAGCCAAAAACTCCCAGTGAGGCCAGGGTTTCACCTGAATAAGGAATATACAGACAAGTTCCAAGTTGTATTGGCCTCTGCTGAATCATGTGATGTGCTTTTAAAAATTATTTTATTTTTCATTCTGTGAGAGCTAGAGGGCAACATTGTTTCAAAAGACACTGCAAAAGCACATCACGAACTGCAAGAAGTTTTGAAATAATAAAAGTCTCTGTTCTGACATCTTCTTTAATTAAGATACTTGCCTAAGACATCATTCTATAAGGTCTACTTAATAGGACGTTTTAAAATTGGTCTTTTCGTGTCCAGCAACTGGTAAGGATTTATGACGCTTCTGGATTAGATAATACATAGGACATTCAGGATAGAAGATGTATTCTCTGGCCAGTGATAAGGAGAAAGTTAATTTACAAGATAGTATTATTTGTTGAAAAGGTTTTTCGCAGTGCAGGTGTAGGACGAACAAGCATCCAAATAAGATTAGAGACTTCTAGGGATTAGAAGTGACCATAATTAGGTGAGAGCTACTATTTCTTTTATACAAATGATGTTTATCTGAAAATGCAGTGGCTTCAGAGTTCATGCAAGCTGGTATCATGCTGTTTACTGCCTGACCTGAATGTTTTTAGTATAGTTTTGAATCTAGTCAATGTTTTTTGGACAAAATGATCTAATGGCTAAGAACTCATTAATTTGTCCATTTGATGGATTCACATAGACACTGTTGAGATTTCATTTATCAATGTGTGGTTAACTGTTCTTGTTTCATTCCAAATAATATTTTTTAATTTTTTGTTTTAATGATGGTCATAAAAGATGTTTTATGGAGCTTGTGAAGTTGGCAAAATGTCCTGTCTCCAAGTAACCAAGAAATTCAGATAGATAAAAGTTTCAAATAAAAAATAGTCTTAGAATCTAGCAATAAATTCTACTGTTGTGCATTTGTCATCCAATTGTACAGTGGCAGTTCATCTGAATAACCACTACAAGGAAACAATAAGCTCTGAAGCTGTATGGCTGGATTATCATGTTCCACTTGGAAAGGAAATAAACACTTTTAAAAATCAGTCCTCAGTTCTGAGTGGAATAAAACGTGGAGTTGTAGAAATTTGCCATATCATATAAACAGCTTTTCAGGCAAACTGTTTTTAAAATATTGACTTAGGATTTAACAAATCTGCCTATTTTTTCCTATTTTATTTTATTTTTTCCTTTGGAAATTGGGTTCTAAATGAAATTATTTGATTATATGAAATATTCTGATTTCAACATAGCTATCTGTTGTAATGGAATACAGTCTGAGCAAAAAAATGTTATGACCATGGTAACTTGGTTATAATTGCTTATGGTTAATACATTTTAAATAATTAAACCTTGGTTAAATTTTTTTAAAACTTTTTCTACAAATTACTACTGAAACATGTAAACCAACAAATTAGAATAATATCTCCCTTACACAGACAAACCAACAGAATAAATAAAAATGTCAAGCTGTAATTTCAGATTTTTTTTATTTCAGTGGTTTTTACTATTTAGGTATTTTATTCTGTATGCATTCGTAATGGATATGGAGAATGTTAGGAGGCTTTATATGTTTTCATTATTTTTTAATCAAGACCTGACAGAATATATAGTAATATTAAATTATTTCATGCTCTAAATATAGTAAAAATGTAAAAAATATAAAGATCTTGTTTATCTTTTATTGATAAATATGGATATATTCATGGTAGCTTTGCAGAAAAGTATTGCTGATTTAAAAAATGTGTGGTCTATGTACATGCTTGTGTCTTAATGCTCTATCTATAAATACATGTGTATAAATATCTATATAGCATCCATTTACCCTAAAGCTCTAAAGTTATATTTTGACAGTTGTCACACAATTTCAGAGCCAGTTTCACATTTCTTCACTTGTCTGGTCTGAAAACCATGTGATGGAACTTAGTAGCTCAGTCATCACATTTCCTTTATGTAATCTCCTGCATGTTTTAAGTGTCCCTGTCTATTTTGCTCTGCAGGAATCTTGCAAGGACTATTACTCTGGTGATCACCCAGAGTTCTGTTCATCCCTCATTAAATTAAGAAGTTTAATGAGTGTATTAATTTCCCTGCATATTCCTCATGCTGAAAACCACATTGGTGTTTAATATTTTTATATTAAGGAATTATAGTTTAAAATAGGAGGAAAAAAAAAAAGCAGACTAATCGTGACCTCATTGATAACTGTACTCCAAATGTGGTGACATAAAAATCAAACAGGACTGGAATTTGGCCCACAGGTCTGAAAAGCTTTTAGTAGAAAAGAAAAGGAAAAAAAAAAGTAGTATTGAGTGTACATTAACTGTGGCTGCCTGTACAAACCAGGAGGAAAATCTATTTGTCATTATCTTCAGAATGATTCATTTGTATCTGCCACCAGAGCTCCAGTTTTCTTCTCATATTTGTTGAGCATTGTTGTCTGTAGTTCTTCCATAGCCCTCTTTTTCTTCTTCCAGTTCCAGGATAAATTAGTGCAAAAGTGTACTAAACTTAATGCTGTTCTGTGTTTAGTTGTTTCTGTTTCGAGGTTCCTCAGCTCCTACTCAGATCACCTTGCTGGTGGCACCCTGCTGTCAAGAGGTCAAGCATGGAGCATCAACATTGGCATAATTTGAAACTCTGAATTATGGACTCAGTATAGGTTCTGATACTTAGTCTCAGCTCTTTATGGAGGCAATGAAGTGGCAGAAGTGGCAGTCTACTGTCAAATGTAAGAAGTTAATGCATGCCATGTAATGATGGGTAAAACCATGAGTTTTAGGAAGCCTTTTCTCCTTGTGTCTGATATTTGTGTAGTACTTCTATGCAGCACATATGTTACTGCATATTGTCATGGAAGCGGTTCTAAATAACTGAACGTTAGTTTTAAAATACAGCTAAGAGCTTATTCTGGTATAAAAATTACATCTATTGTGTCCTCAGTTAGGGACTGTTGAGCATCATTTCTGCTGCGATAAAGATACCAACTATAAGGCACATCATAGTGCGTGCTTCGAGAGAAGTGCTCTTCAGACTTCAGTGTTTTTAACATTGCTCAGGCGATAGGTAGTATATCCACTGTGTCCAAGAAAAGATATTGGCAGTAAGGCCTATGACCTATGTGTTACCTTAAAACAGAACTTGACAAACATAAGCAACACATGCCATATTTCTGTATTTTCTGGATTACGGATTGACCCTGTGCTTTTGTATGTTTACAATTTTTACAAAAGCCCAAATTTTAAAAATACACTACTAATCCTGAGGATTTATTTAACATAAATAACAATGGCTCTAGTTTTTTAGTCTTCACAATACAAAATTTTCCAAATTGCTTATTTTAGTTAATCAGTTTGTCTAAATAGTTCAGTTGCTATGAATAGATTTTAAGCCTCTCTTTAAGCCTTAGTGGAAAATGAAACCATTCATGGTGAAAACGTTTGAGTCAGATTTATTTTCATGATTTCCTAAAATATATAAATAAAAGAAAATGTTATCATTAGTGCTTTTTAAAATAAGTCTGTCGATATGAGAATTAGATGCTGAATATCACTTTTGCTTTTTTATTTCCTGTTGCTGCTAGTACCTACATAATGTGGAAGATTCACTTTGATACTTTTCAGTGCATACTACTTATTCTATTCTATTTTTTATTTCAGTGTCATGTAAGTGGAAGCAAACATAAAAGGAGAAATCAGCAGATATCTTTTCAAGTGAAAAGGACACACACAGATCCCATAAATTCATAAGTTGCAAGTGCTACTCTAATATCACTTCAGGATACATATTCATGGAATGTCGGTTCAAGAGTTGTTTTCTGAAACATGCATTGCCAGCAAAAAAAAGGTGTGATTTTTAGATCTTCTGTTCCAGTCTGCACTTTGGTAAGGATCAGCTAATGTGTGTTCAATTTTGTCAAGTAGGGGTCTAATTAAGTGAGGTTTAACTATACACTTCCAGTTCAGTTTCTGGTAACGTTCGGCTGGGATGACTTAAAGGAATATCCTTTCACAGGTTTGCTGAGGTAAGTGAAGATGAGATTTTTAAATGTAAAGAACAGAACAGTGATAGTTACATAAAAGCAAAAGTCCTTGCCATCCACAACCTTTTCTTGCTTTATGAAGGTTAATTTCCTGCTGTAACATTCTATTTCTGAAATGAAGCACTAAAATACCACACTGTGTTGATAACATAAATCAAGATGCTCTTGTAGGTAAAAGATTATTGCAAGCTTGCTGTACTTTATTAAGCTAGTACTTTCATACTCTCACCCTACTTAGTCATTTTCCCAATCCAGTTAGAGTATTTTCATGTTTGCTTTTCTTTTTCTCACTCGTCTTAATTTCCAGCTTTTTCATCACTCGTAGTATCAAGACTTACCGTTTAGCACCAAAGAATAATCACATAAGAGCGAAAATTTTAAATGGTTCTGTCATAAATCCTAAATATTTTTTTTTTAAATTAGCATGGCTGTAACCTCCGTGTTTTATAAAAACACTCAGTATAATCTCCTAATCTAGGAATTAATGTTTAAGAAAAGCTGAAGAATTATTTATTCTCTATTCTTCTTCAAGGCCAGAAGCCTAATGATTTTATCTGTTTACTTCTCAAATACAAGCATTATATCCTGGAAACAGGCCCTTATTGCACACTAATTATGTGGTTTTTGCAGCATGGCATGCAACTATTAAAAATATTTCCTTTCAATACAATTCATGTGATGTGCAATTAAGTATCCGTATAATAATTACATAGCAGCACTAAATTAATATCAGTATTAGGTAGCATTGAGCTATTACTGATTTTTAGATTACTTCGTACCTTAAAATCATTCCCTTGAAGATTGACAACATGTAGTGCATTTTCACAGTTCCTTACACCTGGTATTTTCTTCCATTATGCAGATACTATTAACTGATGAAAGCTGTCCTGGAAAAGAAAAAAAAAAAAGAGAAGAGGGGACATTTTTATGGAGAATATTAATTTTTTTAATGTTACTTGTTCCGCTAAATTGCTATAGGTCTGATTTCCACTTCCAGATGAAATTAAAAGAAAGCTGAAAAGTTTCCCCAGAAAGGTCTGTGGCCAGACACAGTGTTAATGTAAACTGTAGCTCCATTGATGCAGTAAGATTCTTAGAGAGAAGCTGACAACTGATTTTTAACTATCCTTGTATGACTTATCATACACAATTGCCTTGTTGTGACGGAAGAGAGAAGGTAGCACGATATCTCAACTGTGCCATGAACAGAGATCTACAGGAGACAGGCAGGTTGTGCAGAACTCGAGCCAAAACTGGGGAATCCATTTGCCTAAATACAGCTCTGAGCCCTCTTCACCTTCCTGTGCCAGGAAAGCACTGGCAGCCAAACTGACTCCTTACCTTGTTCTCTGTGGTTTCAGTAGGGCAGCTGTGCAATGTAGCTCGTGAGACGATGACTGCGGTGTCCATGTGGGCTCTGACTACTGCTCTGTGAAAGATTAACATCTCCGAGATCTGTGTCTGATACATAAATTATTCACGGGACTATGTCACATAAAGGTATGTCTAAGCTCATCTTACAGTGTTGACTTCAATTCCTCCTTCTCTTACAAGAGGACTGTTGATAGTTACATACTGAGAAAGGAGAAAGTATTAGCGCATCTTTCTTCTTCATTAAGTTTATAAACTTTGGCTTCACTTTACAACACACAGCATGGTGGAACAGAGACTCCTATAGAGAGTGCTGTTACTGTTGCATAGCCCTATACTGCTGGTAAGGTTAAACATGCTCACATAAATTTCTGGAAGTCATTACTGCCTTGGAGTTTACTAAAAAATGTTTCAGGTAAAGCAGTGACAATTCAACACAAATTTCTCTGTTTAGCTCATGAAAAGGTCCTGACAAAAACTTTTAAGCCAGTAAATTCAAAATGTAGCTAATGTTCTGTCCAGGGGGTATTATACAAAAAGAAGATGAAAGAACTGGAATGAATTAAAGATGGAACATCTATACTACACTATGTGTTTCTAATTTATTTCATTTTGTCATGCATTAATTGTTTTTATATTTTTATATTTGATTATTCCATTGCAATTTTTAAAAAATAAACCATTTTTTAATGGAAAATTATAAACTTCAACCTACATATGTCAGGACCATAATAACTCCTTAAAGCAATTTCTGTTTTTTTTTATTTGGTTTGTGATGTGACCTTTATTTCATCTATTTGTAACAACACTTAAGAAATCTTATTCTTAAAAAAATTTACTAGTTTTAAGTATGGCTTATTAATAATCCATGTGTGAATGTGTTTCAGAGTAGAAACAGTACTGATGCATGTAGTGCAAACTCAGAATGTCTCAAAAACCGTCTTGAAAGACAGACCTTCATTCGTCGTGTCTCTTGAGTCTTAATACACCCGATAATATCATTTGGCAGTGGTTTTCTGTTCATCTCTCTTTCCCTGTTGAAAATTGATCGTAGGGATTGGCATAAGGAACAGAGATCTTTCCAAGTGCCAAAGAATGTATTGATGATAATTTCTCCTGTTCCGGTGTTTAAAAAAAAGAAAAAAGAAAAAAGGTAGTCTTCAGTTATATAGGTGTTACAACAAAAACATCCTTCCTGCATACAGATCCACAAGATGAAAAATCATTAAAAATATTTTCCACCTAGGATAGATCATCTCAACAAAGCAAAATTTTGAGGATTTAATCAAAAGAAACAGATCATTTCTGCATCTTTCACTTGCTTATAAGCTCTACTTAACTGAAATGCAAATATCATTACTTCAAAATTATTGTTTGTGTTCACAGAAAACTAACCAAAAGAATAACAAGAGCTTACCAAAGGGCTTAAACAGGGGTTACGAAGGTAGAGGTTTGTTTGTTTTTATCTGTGGCTTCTGGAAAAGCAATGGAAGATTTGGTTCCTCAGCTGGGGTATTTTCTTAGTATGTGTTTCTCTGTTTCAACGGGCAGCTTGAGCATGTCAGCAGTTTGTATTTGATGCCAGTTTCCATGCAAAAAACCCAACATCGGAGGTCACACAAGCGTTTTCTAAAACGCCTTTCCATGACCTAAAGCCCATCAGCTCTGTATCCATAGGCTATGTTTATAAAAAGAAAAAACAACAAAAGAACCACAATGCTGAACCATGTGGGTTTTTGTGTGTGTACTGTGAGCTGCTGCTGCTCTTTTGTTTCCACCACTTGCAGTCATTTTGGCATGCAAAAGTTAGCTCTGAGTTAAGCCAGGAAGTTACCAAACTACAAAATGTAGTTTTCCTGCTGAACAGAAAATTGGGTGAAATTCTGTACTGTTCTGCAAAACCTGAGGTGATCACAAGTAATCCCTCAGTCTCCCTCTGCTCTGCTGGTGATAAAGACAGCTAGTGATTTGGCTGCTTGCTGATTATTTTGCTGCTTTATTTGCTGATTTAAGGGTTGTTTGATCACTCTTTTCAAAATTAATTTTTGCCCTCTAGAGTTCTTGATGGGAATGAGCCTCTTCTACGAGTAGTCTCTGCAGTCTTGAAAGCGTTCAGTATTTTTAAGCACTGCAGGACCTTTGCTTAATGTAGGAATATTTCAAATTTGCTACAGAGGTCTCATGTTCAGGAGATATATATGTACTGCTGAAAATGCATCTGCAAATAATGCTGTGTAAGCTGTGAGATTTTTGAGCTTGTAATTATTTTGTTTATTTAGTATTAGTAACTGTCTTACAAGAACAAGTGGCACATTTATGTGAATTACACTCATTTTGTGACAAAAATGGAGAGAAATATTTTTCTGGTTTCTCACAAGGTCATGTTTCCACAAAGTAGCAATGATGTGGTGGTCTTTGTAAAAGATGGAAGTTTAACAACTGTTTCTATTTGAAATTAGGATTTTACTTAAAATAGTGATAATCATTGGTGTTTTGGATGAAAATAAATAATGATCATTGCAGATGTATTGCTTATAAATTCAAGAGGTATTATTTGGTATGCTTCTGTAACTCATAAATGTCTTCTAATTAGGGAGAAGAGGTTCTTACATAAAAATATGTAGGCAAATATTTTCTGCTAGTTTCAGAAGAAGAATTTCCATCAAGTGGGAGTTTACTGAAGTGAGGCAGGGAAGAATTTGGTCAATCACGTTTTACAGAAGGATACATACAAGTGGTCTTGAAATGGCAGTTTCACATGCAGAGGCGCTGGATATGTAAGTATTTCAAACCCAGAGCAGATTTCATTTTCACAGAAAGGTATATTTATATTATTAACCATCTTATGTCAAATAACCTTAATGCTGAATAAATGTGTTCAAAGGCAACATGTGGTGACTAGTTTTTAAATTATTAGTCAGTGTTATTACCTGGCAAAAAGTGAGAAAAGAGTTGTGAATGTTTTTGTAATTTCTAAGTAGCAAATTGTGTTCTGATTTTTTTCTCAGGTATGTTAATTCTCTTTTTGGAACCCTGATCCTCATTCAGGCTACTGGAATGCTTCCAGAAATTGGCTACAGAGACATAGATATCTAAAAAGATAAAATAATTTACAGGACAGACAATAGCAATCATTTTTAACCTTTGATTCTTTCTCGCATTCCACTTTTGTGCTGTTAAAATCACTGCTTACCTTTCCTAGCAGCAGCATCAGTCCTTTTTTTGGCTAAAGAAGTGAATAAGTATTCTAACATTTTCTATTTGTTCTAAACTTTGTGTGTTTTTGCATCAATCCAAGAGTTAAAGTTATTGAAACCGCTTTAATGGACTCTTTCTAAGTGCAATTTATAACTTCATGCAAAGACTATAGTTAGTTGAATTGGAATTTCATTTATTCACCTATGTAATGAAAAATAAACATTCAGCTGAACAGTCAAGGTAAATATTTTCTTTTAAAAGCTGTTTTTCTCCTGTATGTTGTTGTGTTGTAATTTCTCAGGTGTTGAGTGTATCTGTCCTCTCCATTTTCAGTCTAGATTAAAACAAAGAGATCATTCTACTGGTAGTTCCTTTCTTTCAGGGTCTCATTGTAATCTTTTTTATCTTCTAGTTGCTTTTCTTGACTTATGCCAAACAAGACATCATTTCTTCAACTGTTTAGCGGGAGCTGCCATGTAAGTAAAGCTGCAAAAGCTGGGATGTAAGCACCGCGTTAACTAGACTAGTGCGTCATAGTATACAACTGTTATTATGCTAGTGTGCAACTAATTAATCTTCTTTCTCCCGTGCTGACTAAAACCATTATACAAAACAAACCTATACCATAGTAACAAGAATCACATGGAGTTATACTTACTAATTTTTCTGTTATCAGGAATATAATGCAAATATTTTTAAAAGCAAGAATGGAAGAAAGGAGGAGAGGTGGCCCAT
Source organism: Opisthocomus hoazin (assembly GCF_030867145.1). NCBI lineage: Eukaryota > Metazoa > Chordata > Aves > Opisthocomiformes > Opisthocomidae > Opisthocomus > Opisthocomus hoazin. Next base: position 41,057,403 of record NC_134418.1, on the reverse strand, counting down.
TCGTTAAAATATTCCATACAAATCAAACCTGTTAATAATAATTCTATTGCTATTTCTTTCTGTTGCTCAAATACCACTCATTAAGTTTATATTCAGGAAGTCTAGTTCAATATTACTGTGTGAAAATTATTCATAAGTATGGAATATGTTCTTGGATAGGATCGTCACTCTACCTTCTCTGATGAGCACCATGTTGTTAATCTTCACAGGGCTATTCCTGGATAAGCAGACATCTAATGGCTTAGCGCAAAGTTGAAGAGTTTCAGAAGGGTGAGACGGGTCGTCTCATCCCCAGAATCCAGCCTGGACTCTGCACTCTGTTTGTAGAAGGTAAAAGGTTTTAAATCCTCTTGGAGAAAAGAATTGAACCAAGATTTCTGATTGAGTTCTAAGTGCTTTAACCGTAGAATTGTTTGATAAAAAGACAGATATATATCCTTATAGCTGAAAATCTTTGAAATAAAAATAATTTGTGCCTATGCCAGGTGCAGCAAACGCCAGCTCCGAAACTCAACTTTATAAGTGTATCTCTGTGTAATGGGAGCCTGTGTGTCCTGAAGAGAGATTCAGTTTAAACAGCCACCTGCATGGGTGTGCTAGGGTCAGCACCTCCCTGTGTTCACTCTTGTTAATCCTGTTTTGAGGCACCTAAATGTCCTAATAATTTATGTAAGAAAATTAAAGCAAATTTAAGGATGTGAACATGTTACAGGAGCCAGGTACATGAGAGAGATGTTGTTATGGTAGCTCTGCCTTTCTTCTCTCTTATTAACACTCTCCTAATCTCGAGAAAAACTTTCTTCAGACTCCAGTCATTTTGTCACTTTTGCTTCTACTGTTTGAGGACATAACACTGGCTATCAGATTATTATATGCTTCATGTTTTTGTTGTCTTTTAATGAGCTAATTTGCAAAGATAGGTATTCCTTTAGCCCTCGCTATCAATATTGTTATTTGCAGGAGAAAACATCATGATTTCCAGTTTCACACTCATGCTCTGTTCAGCTCAATAATGAGCAAAAGGAGTGGAACAGAAAGATTAACATATAGGATCAAAAAGCCCTTTTGGGGAAAAATCTAAACACACTTTGTATGATCTCTATAATTTTATGTATTAAATGACTTCAGAACTAATCTTCTTGCACAGTCACACCAAGCAGTAAATCCTGTCTGCAAGCACGATACAGAATATTCCTATATTCTTTCTCCTAGATGGTCTTTTCTTATGTAACAGTTATGAGGTTCCATTTTGACTTTATGGCTATAACTCTTTATGGTTAAAAAAAGGGGGAGGGAGAATAGTGACAAAGGTTGGTATGCCAGTATGCAAATGAATAATGAAATGCCACCACTGACTTAGTCTTTCTTCAACATTAAAAACAAAACAAAACAATACCCCCCAAAAAGGTCAATTTACCATTGGCTTGATTAAACCATGTGGTTGTAAGTTTGTATCTCAAGAAGGACAAATTCAGCCACCTGTTGTGTACATGAGGTCAAACTTCATGGTCACAATGATCATCTCTAAACAACTTGTGAATCTATATGGATGAATCATTTTCCTGAGGTCTGATCCACTATACCATTTTTCTGAAAAACAATTCTTAAAACATTGAATAAAATATGAACTTGTCTGATGCCAAATTTCTTGAATCCAGTCATTAAGATTTACTATTTCCATTATGAATAATGTCCATTATAAAAGAAGAAAAACATGACTGTAAGGCAAGCATATATTTTCTGTCATAGCACAGCAGTTTGTCTTCAATGACTGATGTTTGCAGTTTTGGGAAAGTAATAACAGGCAAACAGCAAGCAAGAATTGTATTTTTAGCAGAAACTCACTGTTCATCACATACATTATTTTCATTCATTGATAAAGTGAATGCTTATTACTGTCAGTAGTGACAACAAAAAGCCAGCTGACCCTTTCTGATAGCTTAATAAAACTACAAACATTGATGAACAAAGCATAATGTAATAACTGTTTATGACACATCTTACAAAAAGGTACATGGCATTTGTTATGAAGAAAACCTTCCTTAACAAGACACACTTGTTCATGAGGAAAAAGTAGGAACATGGCTGTTAGATGCAGATGGAAACATGAATGTTTCTTAAAGTCTTTGAGAATGCAGTGCTAGTTTTGACTCATGAGTTAGCAACCTTGTGAGCTGGCAACAGCTCAGCTACCCTGGAGGAAGGTTGCAGGCAGCTTTACTTCTTCCTTTTCATCTGTTGGCATTGTCTAGTTCACTCTTTGTCTTGAGAGGAACATCTTCCAATTTCTTCTTTCTCTTCCTTCTCCTCTGTTTAGAGGAGGGCAGCTGCAGTCAGCAACTAAATAGACATTTCCTGCCTAATGTAAATACTTGAAGCCAGTAATTACAGCCCAGTGTCATTTTCCACTCCCCATCCTACCCCACATTGTCTGAGGTACTGAATTGCTGATGTCTCTGGGGAACCTGAGCTGCTGCTGGCTGCAGGCAACTAATAGTTGACAATATTCTCAACCTATTTCGTGGCCTTGGAGGGCTGTGATCACCTGCTTAAGAAAAGAATGAAATAAAATATTTCCCCAGAAGCAAAATGCTATTATCAAAGTAACTGTAATTTTCTGTGCAGTATCCTATTGGAGAGTCTGTGGTGGGTCCTCATGTGCTTGCTTGCTCAGGCTTAGCAAGAGTGCTGGGAACTGGCACATGCTGTAGGTGACGCAGAATAGTGTAACACTACAGGAATCTCTCTGAACAAAAGAAGTCCCATACCACACTGCAGAATCCAGTTATTTATTTCCAGTGCTCCTTGTCTCTTTGGTTTTGCCTGCTTGCTTTGTATATCATTGCAAATCCAGAGACCATTGTCATCTTGTCTCTTCTATTCCTTAGGAATCAACTGGGCTTATCAGAGACCCACACTGGTGGTGTCACTGTGCATAACGGAAGGTGAAGGAAAAAGCTGAATGAGAGGACAGACAGTAACAATTTTTTGTGCCCTCTCAGCTTCTACCTACAATCCAAGGCAGTCAGTACAACCCATGGCTGTTGCAGACCACAGTCTGTGCCTGCAGTGCCTGTGGAGGCCATTAGTAAGGATGTGGACAAAGCTCTTCAAAATTAACACAAGTATTTCCTTCACAAATACGCCTTAGAAACTAAAGAGGCTGAACTCGAATTGTTCTATGTAATACTTCAGATGTGTAAAACATTCTGCAGCTGAGAAAACCATTCTGAGAAAAAAAATGAACACTAGGACTGTAGCACTGAAAACGTGAGGTTCAGTGTTAGGCCGTATTTCTGCTCTCTCAAAATAATGCTATATACTGTTACATTACATATGTTTAAGCTGATGAAACTTCTATCACCCCTACTGTGACGTGTATGGTGGTGTCTTTTTTCACATGGATTCTAACTCTTTGTCAGTGGAAAACTCTATTAACATTTGTGTGAATACTCCAAAAAAGTATCTAAAATAATTTCATCTAATATGATAAAAGTACTATAGAAAATCATTTTACATAACATAAAATAATGTGTAACTACAATAGATTTCAAAACCTGACCTTTATTATCTGTATATCTATAATGAGATTTAGATTTCCTTCTTCACTATAAAACAGTTTTAGACAAACTTTCCAAAACAAAAATCAAAGAACACTTGAGGAACAGAAGAAATAAATTTGTAATGAAGACTTGGTGTTCTGTACAGATAGTGAATGAAACCCTAGGAACACGAGTATTTTTCATTGTAATTTTTCCTAGTAAAGATGTTATTGTAATAAAAGTCTGTTTTTACATTAGTGACATTTGCAAATTGGTTTCAGAGTTATGAGAAAGCTGTGCTGGTGGGAAATAATCCAAGAAAGAAAGCTCAGGAATCTGTTAATTACAAAGTACAATTCTTGCTATGTCTTGAACTGCTAGAAATATCTGCTAATTGCTACCAGCCATCCCCTTTCACTTCAAGCTGATCTAATTAATTTCAAAACACATTTGAATTTCAGAGCCTGTATTTCAAGGTTTCAGAAAATTTATTTCCTCCTGAAGACTTTAGTAAAAACTCATATATCATCTGAATCAAGTAGATTCTTTCAGATAGATTCCATGTTAGGTAGCTCCATGGCAAGTTTTCCTTCTCACACTCTTCTTTCTTTATGTAAAATACTTCTGATGCACAATGAGCTTGATGTAAACATTTGAGATAATTGTGCTTGTCATTAGGAAATGTTAACTTTAATGATAAGTAGTACACTTAATGGTAATTTTAAAAGAATCTGGGTTTTTTTTTAGTGGCATCTATTGATACACAACTTTTGTTAATCCCTCACCTCACATGAAGGTGAATTCTTGCAGAAATTAACTGTAGATTATAATATGCATGTCATATCTCACATTCTATAGCCCTTCTTCAGTATTTCAACTTGATTTCTGTTTTGTGCCTAAGAGTTATGCTAGACCCCTCTGTTCTTTTAGCAAATTTGGAACCTGTATTTGGAGACAAAGGTTTTGTTTTGGATTGTCTAATATTAGAAAATTCTGTCTGTCAGCCTTTTGAGAAGCTTATGTGGGTGGGGGGTAAGAATTCCTAAACACAACTGTACATCAGACTCAGATGAAGGTGATATTAGCCATTGAAGTAGTTCAACACTATCAACTGCAAAAAGACCACATAGTAAGTCAAGGTTTGCAAAAGTGTTCAGAATATTATACTTAAAATTTTTTAAGTGGAATGAGAAAGTACATTCACATTATTTCCTTAGCAATATTTCTATGCTTGCCCACCACAGTAAAATCAGGTGTGTGTTGGTTGCTTTGCTTGTTTATTACCTGCAGAAATCACAGATGTGATGAAGTTTTTCAGCTTGCTGTCCTGTGTGAAGGCAGACTTTGGATCCCTGTTTAAGTTTGACTGAGAGACTGTTAGCTGTAGACATCTGATTAGCCAAAGAAGTCCTTGTTTAGTGAGTAACCACAAAGTGTGCTTTTCTTCAAGTATCTGGCCAATCATAGAATCATAGAATCATAGAAAGTTTTGGGTTGGAAGGGACCCCTAGAGGTCATCTGGTCCAACCCCCCCGCAGCGAGCAGGGACACCTACTAGTTCAGGTTGCTCAGAGCCCTGTCCAACCTGGTCTTGAATGTTTCCAGGGATGGGGCCTCCACCACCTCTCTGGGCAACTCGTTCCAGTGTTTCACAACCCTCATTGTAAAGAATTTCTTCCTTATATCCAGCCTAAACCTACCCTGTTTTAGTTTAAAACCATTACCCCTCGTCCTGTCAGTGCTGTCTCTACTAAAAAGATTGTCCCCATCTTTCCTATAGGCTCCCTTTAAGTACTGAAAGGCTGCAATCAGGTCTCCCCGCAGCCTTCTCTTCTCCAGGTTGAGCAAGCCCAACTCTCTCAGCCTGTCCTCATAGGAGAGGTGCTCCAGCCCTCGGATCATTTTTGTAGCCCTCCTTTAGACCCGCTCCAACAGTTCCATGTCCTTCTTCTGCTGAGGGCTCCAGAGCTGAACGCAGTACTCCAGGTGAGGTCTCACCAGAGCAGAGTAGAGGGGCAGAATCACCTCTCTCGACCTGCTGGCCACGCTTCTCCTGATGCAGCCCAGGACATGGTTGGCCCTCTGGGCTGCTAGTGCACATTGCCGGCTCATGTCCAGCCTTTTGTCTATCAGTGCCCCCAAGTCCCTCTCAGCAGGGCTGCTCTCGATTCTTTCATCCCCCAGCCTGTATTGATACCAGGGATTACCCCGACCCAGGTGTAGGACCTTGCACTTGGCCGTGTTGAACCTCATGAGGTTCACACAGGCCCACCTCTCCAGCTTGTCCAGGTCCCTCTGGATGGCATCCCGTCCTTCTGGTGTCTCAACTGTACCACTCAGCTTGGTGTCATCTGCAGACTTGCTGAGGGTACCCTTTTAGCCTGAAGCAATAATTGTCTGTGCATTTTAACAGTTTATTTGCTTTCACTACACTACTTGTTTCTTAGCACATTGGATTTTATGCAGTTTTGAAGTAACCCCTTGTGATGGTTCAAATGAGCATTTGTATTACACACAGTGCAGTAGAAGAAATTACTGATACTGGCTGTGTACATTTTTACATGGATAAGCAGTATCTATGCACGCCATCTCAAAAAGGATTTATTTATAACTCTTGTCTTGTAGCAATGATAGATGAAGGTACTGCATTCAACATATAATAGTATTTTCCCAGGTTTTGTTTTTTCACATACAAATACACCATAAATCAAATACTCTCTGTGGGCTATCAGCACCAAATTAGAGATACGTTTATGTAGTACAGTCTTAGTGGTGTCCAACCATAAGAATCTTACCCCAGATGGATAAAGAAAGCAAAAGAATTAAGCACCCCGATTTCTGAGCAAAGGATGAACTGAAATGTACAAGGCAGCCTCAAGGGGCAGCATAGCTAGGGATTATAAACACTTTTGTTCAGTTTAAATGCAGTGCAATTAGTGAAATTAATCTTATTTCAAATGCTTTTTGCTGTTGAAGTTTGTTGGAATGAATTACTAAAGTTTCTCTAAACACAGTGGAGAGCTCGTTCTTTGTAGCAGAACAATTTTGAACCAAAGAAATTGGAAATTTTATAATATTGGAAGAGGAAAAGCCAGAATAAAGACAAGTATATTATTGCATTCTGTTACTTTAGCAGGACTGTCCCTTCTCTCCAGGTTTTACCTTTAAAAAAAAGGGGGTGGAGCGCTTTATTTTTTACCCTGTATCTTTACAATATTACAAGCATACGTATTTTGTAAACTCCTGTATATCTTGTTTCCTTGTGTAAAATTGCCTGACTTAATATTTCATTTCTATAAAGTAAAAATAGTAAGAGATTTTTAAAAAAAAAGGATGAGGAAAGATGATTGGCCCCTGTATAATTTTTCTGAATGTGCCATATTTTTAGTGTTTGCTCTCTGAGATATTTTCAAGGGTTATAAAACTCTTCAGTGAAGAAGGACTTGCTACATGCAGGAAATTTTCTCTCCTTCATTCAGAGGTGCTAAGTTTAGCAATATGTTTTAACTGATGGCAAGCAGCAAGTATCATACTATACCAAACTTTTTTTCCTCTCTTTTTTAACTGAAGATATCTTGTACTTAGTTTTCAAACATCTTATTTAGGCCTGCAATACAACCATATGCTGTTATGTAATATTGTGCAAGTCAACAGCAATCTGAAAATGTAACAACAACTTCAAGAAGTTATTTTCAAGTAGACAATAACAGGTTGTAATGCTTATAGAATGTGCTTATTGTCTTAAACATATACATAATGAGGTGAGGAACAAATACAATGAGTCAATACAAAAGAACACATAATTTTGAAAACTGAGGTTTGTCTAAAGTATTCAGCTACTCGTTTCAGCTGAAGACAGTGTGGTGCCAGATGACTATCTGTTTAGAACTTTCATTTACTGTTTTCTCCCACAAATTTATGAACTTCTACAGTAAGTTCAAAGTTGTTCTTAAAGTGAGCTGCAATACTGTTGCTCAATAATTTTTCATTCCATTATTTTGGTAACTATTGAACTTCTAGGAATATGTTGTGTTCTTTAAAGAAAACCAAACCACCATTTCCTGTCTCCAAGACATTCTTTAGACAACAGCTAAATGACAGAAAGTCCCCATATGTCCTGTCATAACTGTAACATGTGCCTACATGTTGTCAGCGTACACTTTTTCCTTTCATGACATTCGTATATGGAAAGAGTAAAGTCCCTGTGGGAGTGGAGCCTGACCTTCTGGGTTATAGGGATGTTAGCTGTTCCAGAGGCTTAAGGAATATTTAGTTCTTAGAAAATCTGTAAAATTATTTAAATCAGTGTAAGTGTAATGCAGTGTGATTGGACTTTTATTTTTCTCATCTCTCCCTGTCCTTGTCTTGACCCTTGAGCCTTTCATCATATTTCCTCTCCCCTGTGCAGCTGAGGAGGGGGAGTGATAGAGCGGTTTTGGTGGGCACCTGGCATTTATCCAGGCCAAACCAAATCAAGCTATAAAATGATATTTCAGACATAAGCTGTTTAAATTTGTCATTGACATAAACCATGTTAATTGGACTCTATATGGAAAATAATCAGGCTTTTTTAACCAGTGCTAGAAGGCTATACCCAAAGAAATTTACTGCCACTCTCTAGTTTTCTGTCATCTATGCATTCCCTGTATGACATGGCTTGAGAGCTGGCCAAACAACAAATTTAAGATTATCAATTAATCTACAATAACAGTACAATAAATGGCATGTGTCACAAACATAGCCAAACAGAATTCCCAGGAAACCAAATGTTGTAGCACAAATTCTGTGAGCAAAGCATTCAACTACAAAGTAACAGAAACCACTTACCCAGGCTAAGTAAAGGGGGGGGGGGGGGGGGGGAAAGGCAACTTCTCATCAGTAGCATGCTTTAGAAAACCATGCTTCCTCCATTCCCTTAGTCCCTGTTCCTAAGGGAAACCTACAAATTACCTTCAGAAGTTGACCCTTGAGTCATAAGTCTAAAGGAGATTAAGAAATTACAAATCAAAGACTCAGCAGATATACTAGTTTTCTGGCATACCATAAATTTCCTCATACTCAACTTCCAACTAAACCATCAATGTTCTAAAATAAATATTTAGCTTTCTCTCTCTGTACAAGAGGGCTCATGACTTAATCATCTCCCTCTTTCCTAAAGGTCTTCTCTAGTCGTCTGGTGCATATTGCTATTTTACCTCAAATTTTTTGATTGATTTATATGGTAAATTAAACCCAATGAAAAGTTCTGATGTCTCCTGTTTCCATTTTACATTAGTGTCAGTCTTTTTGAAAGAAATTTAAGAAGCAGTAGAAAAACTAAAATCAAAGATATAAACTCTTCAGTGATTTCAAATTATATTTGTACATAATTTTCATTTTAATTCTGACACAAAGGCAATATTTACTTGCTAGAAACTGATAATTTAAATTTCATAAATGTTATATATCTATCTATTGGTAAATTATCTGTTTACAGCATGGGATTTGGAATTAGATAAATACAATGAAGACATTGTAAGAGCCACAATTTTGTGCAAAACAGCTATACTCTCTTCACATTTTTGTGCGAATATTAACTACAAAGTTGCTCCTTACAAATACATTTGAAATTATTCAGGATAGTCTGCTCAAATTAGATTTTCACAGGTGAAATATTTTAATTCTCTATAATTTCTTTAGTTACTATTTTTATTCTTGGTTAAAATACTTGTCATACTTTTCTGTAGGCCAAATTGCCATATTAACACCTTATACTGTAAAATCCAGTATAATTACTATGGCAATGCTTTTACTATTTCTGTGAATTGTCTGAAGCAAGCAAAGCTTAATGAGATATTCTTGGTGCGAAAGATGGATTAGTGTGAAATTCAATTTGTGTTAATCCACCTTACAGGGGAGATGTATGGCTGTAAAAAAATGTAGGCAGGAATTACCTATTTTAAAGCACGGCATCATTATTATTAGACACTCATCCTTAGGGAACTATTTTATGACTTTTAGTGGAATCTAACCACGTGCCTCCTATATCTGTATTGGATTATACACTTCAAGTCTTTTCTTACATTAACTTATCTTTCTTTTTGAACTTATTTTTGTATTTTTCAGAAAAATACTTCTAGCTAGTCAACACTGCAATCTGTGTCATAGCATTCTTTAAGGCTCTTATTTCAGGAATAGATGAGGATTGTAAAATTTTCGTTGTGTACAAATCTAACATATCCTCAGAGTTTTCAAATATGGAATCACCAGTTTCATTAGACTCCCTGAAAACAAGTAGAATAAACTAAATTGTACTTAGGCCCTGGAAAGCTGCAAAGCAAACCCTTTACTTAACAGGTAGCATCACTGGGATTTGGGAAATTAAGATAAATTATTAATATGCCTATCTCAAGGAAAATAATACACTTAGAAGTACCTGAACACATCTGGAGATTCTGTTCCATTTTCTAAATGAAAGATGTTAATAAAATTTAAGGAGATTTTGAAAATTTCATCAGATTAATAGTAGAATTTGCACACGGATCTGAAATTTAGATTTATTTTGATAGTTTACTGTTGACTGATATGTACATCAAGAACATTGTACGAAGAAGACTGCTATATACATCCATTAATTCTTAAACTGAAAGATCTATCATTCTTAAGAAACAACAAAGCTTTCCAAAACAAATAAATTCAATTTGATAGCACTTGCAGACTTGGGTAGTTTTGAAAGGGATACGACTTGATAAAGAGGTTGCCTTGGATGTATGTGGAAACCACAAACATTTTCCCACCCACAGCAGGAATTCGTAGGTTAAAGTGGGATTTCAAAGACATGGATTTTTCAAGACAGGTGTCATCCACTGACCAGTATCAGCGTCTGTAGAAAGGGAAGAAAAAACCAGCAAATGTAAGAGAAAATAGCAGATGAAAGCTAACCAAAGAAAGTACTAAATTTAAATGACAGTAAGACTTGCACAGTGAAACATACTAGACAGAGAAAAATGAGAATTTTACAAAATGTTTGAGTTTATAGTATTTAGTTTAGGAAAGATTTGTTAGTATTCTGATTAATTGCTTGTCAGTTGGAAAGGACTGAAGATGAAATAAAAAGTATATTATATTATGATTTTTTAATTTGACAAAAAAAATATTACTATTGTGAGGAAGTAAACAAGGTATTGGCCTTAAAGAACTAAGAGTTAAAAGGAGAAAGACATTTTAAAAAAATTAATTTGAAAGTTCTGCAGTCATATAGCTATTGTGAAAGCCAAATACTTGTACATTGAGAGATTGCTGTAAAGGCCTGAAAATTTAAGACAGATGAAAATTTTTTGGTAAATGGCAGCTCTTTCATGATCCTGTATATGCACGATCTCCTTTGGAAGGAAAGCCTCCAGCTTCACTTAGAACTCCAAATGGAATCTGATCAAAATCTGATAGGAAAAGCTTACAGAAGTACCACTTAATCTGTTGTTTTGAAGTCTACTCACCGATACATTTTCTGAGGATGACCCTGCTTTTGTTCATAGTCTAATATATGGGACTGCTGAATGGAGACGTCAGGTTCTAGTATGGCATGAGTACATTGAGGGGATGACATAATTTAGATACAGAATCAACAAATTACCTAGGTAACAAAAGAATTTATAGCATTATTTAGTAGTCTCTGTCATTTTTGGTGTCATAATATGTAGCGTTCTTTTAAGGGATATGGATGAGAAGTGACTTTTCAGTTTAGCTTACCTAGCAAAATTGATGTGTATGTAAGAATTGTAACTACAGTATAAATTATGCAATTTATCCTTAACAACATATTTCCATCTTCAGCAATGAAGAAAATGTCTGGTATGGAATAGAATGACAATTCTCTCTGCTAGTAGGGAATCCATCATCAGTTCTCTTACTATGATAACCCAAGACAAATGCTTACACAGATGATTTGTTTAATTGACCAAGTCAGAGAGCAGTCAGCTTTGAAGAAAAATTGTCTTGGAAAGTTTGTTGTGCCCAGTTTGAAATAATACACCAAACGAACCTTTGAACCGATGAAGAGTGAGCACCATTGCTTGCTGCTAGTCTGAAAGGATATGGATGTATTTTGTCCAGCAATTTGTCAGAAAAAGACAGGAAAGTGTTTGCAGGCATTAGCAACAGCTACATTATTTTGGCATTCTGACGTTGGACATCAAATAAAATTGGCAGAGCTACAGAATTATATTCAAATGAAGCATCTGTACCAGAACTGTCTGAAGAGGAGACTATTGAAGATTATTATGTCAAGCACATCTGGATGTCTCTAAAGACCTCTGATCTATCTTATCTACAAGATCCATTTTAAAATGCTTTAATGAAAATAGAAAAGACAATGAAAATAAACCTAAACTCTTTCTTAAACACTGCTAGGTTCTGTGGAATATACCTTGACTGGCATTATTCAATTTCACAAATATCTAAAATTAAAAGTAAATGAAGGTAGGTGGAAGGTAGTTGAATCAGATGCATGAAAAAGTAAAAGTGAAGGCATATGCTAACAGAAGATAAACAAAAACCAGGAAGAGTAATAGCTGGTAGTCTTTTCATCACTGTGAGAAGAGTCCAAAATTCAAATATAGTATAAAGCCTTTTCCTTACAATCAATCAAACAAATATACAATGAAAAAAAAAGCAAATAAAGAACTGTACCCCCCATGTTTTTTTTCTGTAAAAGTGACCACAAAAATTCTGTGTGCCACCAGGAACATGTTTTTTCCTGAAGGCAAATACATAATTAACTTTCCATTCATTTAAATGAGTATAAGTACAGCCATGGAAGGTAGTGGATTTGTACTAATCTTTTTAATTTTTGATAGCAAAACCTTGCCAACCTGTGCATTGTGGTACTTCTGTTTTCGTAGCATATATTTTCCTGCCCATCTTGTCTTTTACATATTGACTGATTGTAAGTTCACAGAGGTTTGATTATCATGTTACAGGATACATAGATACTATATGTATACTATATGTATATTTTGTAGTATGTCATGGTCTTTGTGTAAAGCAAAGATTTCTGTATGTATTCGATGAGTTGAGACAAAAGTTTTGATTCAGCAAGAATATCACGCTTCTTATCTTGCTGTAACGTTGAAGTTTTCTAACAGATCCCACCTATGTAAATGGCTAAAACCTACATTGGTCAAGAGACTGAGTAGCTCAATACTAAGGTGCCAGTCGTCTCCTGGCAATTATTATAGTTAGCAACAAGTACATGAATTATTTTCATTTTAATTAGAAATTAGGTATCAAATTACATTAAGGGGATCTGATATCTTATTTATAAAATATATAAACAGAATAGGAAAAATTCCTTTAATTTATACCTAGATATTCATAAAAGGGAGTGCAAAAAAGAGAACAAAACCATAAATTACAAAGACAAGTTTTTGCAGTTTATTTAGAAACTAGCCTGTAATTTTGGTCAGTATGGCATGAACTTAGCTTGATGAGACAATATAATAGAGATGCATACATGTAATATTTGTACTACAAATTATTGCAAATGCAAATAAGAAGTAGGAGGATACTCTTGGTCAGATTCCTAGTTGATAGCAATAAATTTAGTAAACAGATTGATGTCACTTTACTCTGTCTTATTAAGTGGTCCTAAAAAAACAATTAAAAGAATTTTTTTAGATTATTTTTATTTTGAAGGACGATAACTTAAAAAAAACTATGAAGTTTTCATCAACTATACAAACAAGGAAAGTGTTTTCTTTGTTTCATTAAACTTTTCATTTAACTTTATGTAAACATTTGACAATGAAATTTGAAAAGTTCAAAAATGGTGATGAAAATTCAAAGTAGACTTTTTAATCAGCACTTAAAAATCTTCCAAATACTTGATTATTGATAAATGCCATTTTATTAATTACTGTGCTAATTTAATGCTAATTCTTTATTAATATGTTGACTTTAAAAGTTTAAAATTGTTTCCAGTTATCATATAACTGTAAAAACATTTGTTGTTATATACTTTTCTGTTGTGATCTTAGCTGTATATATAGGTTTGGCATATGATCTTGACATAATACGCAAATCCCACTACTCTTCCACACTGAGAAAAAAAAAAGTCTGGTCCAAATATTTGAATCAGGGGGAAGCAAAAATTATAGTGTGTTATTTTGTCAAGTGTTTTGTGTTCAGACCACCTACCCTGACGTTCACAGGTTCCCATGGTCCTCTTCTGGTTTATGTGGAAGGGGCTTGTACTGAACAGCTTTGAGAATTAGTCTACATTCCTGAATGCTTTCATACCGATCAGTGTGAGGGTATGAATTTAGCTGCTTACCTTATGGCATCTGACCTTTTTGTGGGTGATATTCTTCTTACTCATTCCTCCAAAACCTGAAGTATGAGGTGTGAACTCTTACTTTCCCTTTCCAAAATGTTCAAGCTCAAGGCAAGTTTAAGGTGATCGCTTGCGTTTCTTCATCAGCGTTTATGACCCTGTTAGCTACGCACACAGAACCATGTAGTAGGGTCATTAAAACAGAACTGAAAAATCTGAGTTAGTCATTCATTGACAAAATATACTTTGCCAAGTGGCAAGTAACTAATTTTTCTGAAATAATGATAATTTCAGATTATTTTCTAAATGAACAAACTGGATTCAGTATTGCTTCAACAGTATGTTTTCACAGGGGCAGTTAAGAAAAATTCAGCATAATCATTAATATTTTAAATACGCTGAACACAGGCTATTGATTTTCTTGCGATAATTTTTTTAAAAAGTTAACATTACAGAGGAGCAATCAGCTTTTTAGTCTCTCATCTTATTTCTGTGAAGACACTCACATCTCTCGCCAATCTGCTCAGAACTTGGAAGTGCAGAGGTGGTGAGTGTACTGAAACCCCGCCTGCAGAGTGTATGTACTATTATAGCTGAACTGGAACATCTCAGAAAATAATTCAGTTTATAAAGAGCCAGTTTAGTTTTACAAGCACGAGTGTGTCCTAGGATATTTTCAGTTTAATTTTACAACTTCAGCTTTACAAGCACGTTTTGTTACTCAGTGTGCAATAGATTAAAATATGACTGTTAGTGCAGGAAATCCCTGGTAAGGAAGGCTGCATTTAAAAAGCAAACTTAAGCAATAGAAATTTAGGATTGTGACAGGACTCAGGCCACTGGGAATACAAAATTTCTAAGGGAAAAAATTAAAACTTACAGGACTCGGGAACAGCAGATGCAAGAATTAACTCTGGGTATTAAAGATAAGAAAATGAAGGTAATGTATTTCTTTTAATGTGTGTGTTATTTTTCCAAACAATCTCAGGAGGACGGGGAAAGTGGAGGAGGAGAAGAGATGGAGCTAACTGTGCCAGGAATAAAGCCTGACATGCTGAGGAAGCTGATAAAAGTTTTTAATTAGTACTGTCATCGCAGAGAGCGTAAGATCGTAACAAAGTTAGGGTCGTATATTTTCTGTTTCTGTTGGTTTGGGTTTTTTTAATTGCTGGGCTTTTGCAAGTATCTCAGAAATACTGAAAACTTGGAGATACCACAAAATTCAAATTTTGAGACAATCTAATTTTTTGATTTTTGTATTGACAGAGGACAGAGTTTAGAGTTCTCCAGATATGCAACTGTTTTATTTAAATTCTTTGGATTTCTATTGCTGTTTTGACAGAACCTCCCACACCCAAATGATAGGTAATTACACAAAGAAGAACAAATAAACATGAAAAGCAACAGCCCTATCAGCAAAATGAGCTCTTACAGTTTTTGTTGAACTAACCTAAGTTGGACAATACAATTACCAGATCAAACTGGGTCAGTGGATTAACTGCAATTATAACACTCAGCAGCCAGCAGTTATCTAATTAATATAGCAAATCATAGCATAATGAGATTAATTCAGATGATAGCAAATTTATATGAATTTCAGCCTCAAGAATTGTCGCATTCCAAAGCACAAACTAAGTGCAATGAATAGGAAAACATAAAATTTCAGAATAATCTCCAAATAGTTTATCCTTCAGTTCCTAAAGCAAATGTGGACTGCTGATTCCCCAACAAAATACTTGAATATCATCATGTAAAAAACAAAAAAAAAACCCAAAACTCACAAGAATTCATACATCTCTGTATTGTTAATATTTTTTATTCAATTGTGGCAAGACACAACAATTTTACAATTTTGTTTGCTTGGATTCAGGTAACTTCTGTGGATGTCTTTTTCTAAAAAATTCATACTGAATTCAGACATGTGGAAGAATGTATTCATTCATACTTCTGAAGAAATTCAGCAAAATATGATTGGTATGATTTTTTGCTTTTCCGGAGAAAGAAGTGATGAATAAAAAGGTTGTCTGAAAGGTGGGAACCTTTTTTAGTACACATCTATAGCATGAACTTTATACTTCAGAGTGTGTTCAGAATCAGGGGTCATCAAATCCGGAGTTTTCTTCTGGTGATACAATTTGTGGCATTTGGTCTTTGTGAATCTTAAAGTTAGGTTTTGACTGTCTTGATTCTCGTCTCGCTACAGTATCATGTGCAGAGAGCAGAATGCATCATTCTGTCTTAACCGAAAAAAAATCACCATTCCTAATTCTTCCAACTGGGCTCTCTTTAATGATCATTAATGTAACTATTAGAAATGCAAAGTAAATAATGGGGGGTGGGGGGGAAGCAAGCGCTAGTGAAGAGCAATGTGATGAAGCAGAAATTTATCCACCCCTGATACCTGATGAGGTACCAGATAATATGCATCTTTATGAGTGTTGCTGGTGATACCAATTTTATTTTCTATACCAAGAAGTAGTCCAGCAAATTATGACAACTTCTCCACCAATTATGGGTTTTATTGGACCTGCTAAAACCAAACAAACATATACCACTTGTATCTGATTTTGTTTTGGACACTGAAAACCTTCAAGGATACTCCTAGAGCAAGTAATTCAAAAGAAAGTCAGTAATCTAAAAAGACTGTCAACTGTCGCTCTAGATTCTTATGAAAAACACATGTGTTTTCAGGATCTGTTTGGTCAGAGACTCTTAAATAAGAAATTACAATAAAACCATAAAGGAGATTTATTGGTCTTAAAGTATTTCAGTGCTGCATAAAAGCTAAGGCCACAGCATGAGAGTGCAGGACCCCTACCAGCACCACTGCAGCAAACCCAGCACCTCACTATATTTTTCAGTACAGCAGCTGCAGATGCAGAGGTGGCATGTTCTCAGAGAAAAGGAGCTGCTAGCTGTGGGGTTTTTTGGAACAGAACAGTTTCATTGATTCATCTTTCGGCACAAGTTGAATGTGAGCGTCTGGATCCAAGGTATCAGCATCATGAAGAAGCCACTGCTGAGCACATCCTTATCATCACAGTGCACGTTATTTAGAGTCCAGCCCATGATGTGAAAATAAAGCTCTGCCCAGGAAAGTCACTACCTGTGGCAAGTACGCTGAATAGGATGTACCTTCCTGAGCACAACACAGATGGCACTGTGGAACAAGAGAGAAAGTCTATCAGCATGCTACATTGCCTTCGCATCTGGGAGGCCCCAGGCAATCCAGTAAGGCACTGAAGAGGATCAGGTGCTGCAGGTAGAAAAACAGTGCATACTCTGAGGATGACCAGAACCAGTGGCACAGGAGCTTACACCTATTATATCATAAGTACCATGTAGGATGCATGTATTCAATTTATTGCTTAAATTTAATTAATATTTAATTAATCTATTTAAATATATATTTAGTTTGTTTAAGAATTCCTTGAGTAGAAATACCAACAGATTTAAGAACTGACATCATGGCATAACCATGAAATAATAATAATGATGATGATATTTCGTAATCATGAAATGCTTGAAATGTCCAGGCAAGAGCAGTCAACTTAGAGCTACATAAGTAACGTGTGTAGTGTAAAGGTATTAGTGACAGGCAAGACAAGCAAGCTTTATAGACATATCTGTGCAATCACACTCTTAATCTATTGAAAGACGGAAACCTAGAAGTCTTGATCTGCAGAGGATGGGAACTTAATAGTCAGGAGGTTATTAGTCACTTTCATAGAGCTGGACTTTCTGGAGGAAACTTAGCCAAGCCTGAGGATCAGAAAACTACAGGCATGTTTTGCCAAGTATTGTAGACCTGACATGCTGTGATTAGAGAAGAGCCTCAGCACAAAGCCACAGATTTCAAATGTTTAGTGTCAAAAGGAAATCTGAATTCAGACTGTTTTTTCAAGATACATACTACACAGTGAGGAACAGATTTTTTTATTAAGACAGTCAGGACATTAATGGACAAGGCATAAAAAAAGGGGAAGCCTCCTTTCCTAATGTGCCTGGAATCACCGGACCAACAAAGGTATTTTCAACTGTAATTAATGTAGTGCATTGCATATCCCCAATTCCTTTTCTGTTTGTGTATTTAATTCACTTGCTACCTTTATCAGGAATAGAGAGTATTGTAGAATTGCTGGGTTTTGGCTGCTGGCTCAAGTGATTTCTGAACACTACAGATGGGGTTGTGATCAGAAATAGGTCTGTCTACAGGTGACCTCCCCAAGGTACTGTCAGTACTGGTGGAAGCAAATTTCATGAGATAATGTACTTTAGCATCATTTTTTAATGCTCTGTGGTTCATTTGGGAGCAGTATTACAGAGTTCTGCAGAGAAGCCTGTATGTAGAAGTGAAATGAGAAGGTCATCTCTACTTACTCTTCTGTGTTGCTCCTTTGCCATTGTGGGAGGGAAGGGAGAAGAGACACAATAAAAACAGCTGAAAGTTTCAGAATACTTCTCTTATCTTGGAATTCAACGTAGCTGGGAAAAATGTTGTGCTAAATTTTCAAAGTTTTTTTTTTCCTCATTTCTGAGGCAGATAATAGGGAGCTAGATTATTAATAATTATGCCACCATGAGATGTAAATCTGAACCTTTAGGCTTTTTTTTTTTTTATTGCAGCTGAAAGAAAAAAAAACAACAACAAAAACAAACCCTAAAAATCAATTCATGAATACTTAATGAATGAGCAAACATTTGCATCATATAAATATTTTCTTTCACCTTGTCAGTATTCAGGGGCTGTATTGCCATCTGGCGAAGGTTTCAGTTGACTAACGCTGAAACAATAAATTAATACAGTAAAAGATGCTACCAACAGTTTTAAACCAGTTAAAATACTCAAAGCAGACTCTATGCATGTTAAAATGTCATGACATGATCCTGCTGCACAGAACCAAAGAACTGTAATGAACCAAGCATGAATGAGCAAAGATTGCAGGATTCAAAGGTACTGCTTGCTGTGAGCCTTATGGCTTGTAATTCAAAATGTTAAATAGTCTGACTTGTATTAGGGTGGACACTAGATTTACTATATAACAGAGTTTGTCTTATGCTTTTGTAGTCTTTAATTTGGATCCAATAAGAACAAAAGGGTTAGCCAAGCGTGTATTTTAGTTCTGGCATGACCATCCAAAAGTTCCACAGAAAAAATGATTCAGCAAATCCTCACATTAGAAATGGATTCACTACCTGGAGACAGTGAATACCGAAAGGGAGTGCTGGGGGACAACAAGGACTAAGCAGCAGAAGCTTCTGTGGGCCTGTCTTGCCTGGGCTTGGACTGCAGGCTAATGCCTGTGCTGCGCAGGATCCCCGGTCCACAGTTACCTCCTCAGCACAGGGTACCTGCAACCTTTCTTCCAAGAAACCTAGCAGAGCTTGCTGGTGTCTTTTGAAAGTGCTGGTTTCCTCCAACTCGTTACGGAGACTGTGAAGGTGAATGCTGCGCTTAGAAGTTTGAGGCTTTCCTTGCAGAAACCCCTTGTGGTCTGGCTCCTTTCTTGGGGAAAAAAATCACTGGATTTGCAAGCTGAATGAAAATCTCTTGTGGCAGTGATGCAGAGTGATGCTATAACCTCTCATGGAACAAGCTAAAGAATTTTATTGAACTTTATGGATTTTTTTTAAAGTAATTCAGCATACGTGAAAACAGTCTGTCAAAAGGATGCTGTCAAAAATCTTTCATAAAGTTTCCAAGGCAGGGAGTACCTATGGGACCATTCAAGAC
This sequence comes from Opisthocomus hoazin, assembly GCF_030867145.1. Lineage (NCBI taxonomy): Eukaryota > Metazoa > Chordata > Aves > Opisthocomiformes > Opisthocomidae > Opisthocomus > Opisthocomus hoazin. The sequence continues at coordinate 41,037,818 of NC_134418.1, read as the reverse complement.
AGGGAAGAAGCCCATTCCCAAACCTGTCAGCTTGGTATTTCAGTTTTGTACAACATAGGAAGGAAAGAAAAGAGAAGAAACATTCCTCCAAAAATGACTGTATCAAAAATGTGAAAACAGTTTTCAAGGACTTGCCATTTATTTACTTTTATAAATGTTGTTTATGAAGGTAGCAACTGTGTGGCTGTGTTACTAGAAAATACGCAACACTGTTAATATCTTCTGCAAGTATAGTGTTTGCAAAGCAGAAACATTGGATGGATGTTTTTGATTGTAAATTAATATTATGAGAAATAAGTTGAAACAATACAGTAAGACCTACTAATGACAAGATTATGCTAGAATGGGTTTTTTTCTGTTAAGAGTTTATCACTAAAATCAGAACTAGCTGAATTACACATGAATAAAGTACCAGGATAGATATGTATCTTTTAGAGATATGAATGCTAATAGAAAATTGCAACTGAAATACATGAGATTCTAAAGTGATATATTATAATATTTGTAAGTATTTTGGAAAGCACAAGTGATCCTTTTTATGTGGGCTGATCACATCACTGTGGGAGAGAGAAGAGAAAACTTGTCCTTTTTTCATCAATGTTAAAGGAAAACATTACTTTTATTACTGTTTTCTGAAGTATATATTGCTACTGCCTTGTACACTTGCACAAGTCAGACATCCTAAGCTTTCATTTATAATAGAAAAAAGTGTTTTCCAGCTTAATGACTTTTTAAAATAACTTATAAATCTTTATCTATATTCTACTGTATTAACTTAATTCATATCTTTGCCTTCCATAAAAAAAAAGAAAAAGAAAAAAGCATAAACATCTCCAAATCCATTTACTGAATGAAAACGTCATTTCCATTTGGACTGTAAGATCTGACATAATGTCTGTCATAATGAATTCAAAATGCTCAGATTCAGAGTACTAGAAAGTTATGGGGGACAGCTACACAGATTCCCAAAATGCCCCTTGATTAAATAATATTATCATATAATATATTTGTGTTATATGTAGTGGAGTCTTTGTAGATGAAATTTCAGTCTTTAAGTAATGCTTACAATTTATTCAAATCCAACTTTTTTCTGAAGCTACATAAACAAGGTAAGGTCATTTTCTTTTATACGTGAAGTAAGACATTTGAGAATTAATATACAATTCCCCATGATAACCCTTCTCTTTATTTGTGTTTTGCAGTGATCTCATTAAAATAACTTCCATAGACTATTGTGTATCAGGGAAAGAAAAGCAAAGTGTTACTCAGGAGCTGAGGTTTGTTTTTGCCATCCTGATCTTCATAATGACTAAGGAACATCAGCTTGCACCTAAGCAATCTGCTTCAGTCATGGAAAAGTAACTTCCAATAGCTGAAGAAGATTTTAAGATCATTCAACAATATGATTGTACGGGTGCGGTGATATACCTCCACACAACTACCTGTTCTGGTAGTTCTGCAGTTCCTTTGATAGAGGAGGAAAGCTGATTTAAAATTGTTTTCTATTATAAACACGAAGAACAAATGCTGAATTATCTATATCAGATTTTGATCTGTTACGTGATATTGGAGAAGGTGTTTAACCATAAGAAGATACACAGTCATCTTTTTCAATAGCTTCCAGAAAGAACAGTATCTCCAATGTTTTCACTGGTATTATGCTAACAAGAGTAAGCAGTGGTAAATGATCAAAGATACATTCATTTGCTTCTAAAACACCTTTTACATCTTCCAGTATTCCTAACCTCGTTCCAAAGCTACCTTGAAAAGCAGAGCAAAGAATGGGTCATTGTGCAGTAAACAAATGCTTTAAGAAACCTTTAATTGGATGGGAAATAACGCACCATTGAAAAATATACGAAGCAGATGCTTTACCAAATATTCTGTTTAGACATGAGCAAATCTTGATAATGAACTGTACTGGGTTTGCATGGCAAGGTTCTGGCGAGGGGAAGGGGGTGGGGGTGCTGGGCTACAGGGGTGGCTTCTGTGAGAAGCTGTTAGAGGCTTCCCCTACATCTGATAGAGCCAGTGCCAGCCAGCTCCAAGACAGACCCGCTGCTGGCCAAGGCCAACCCCATCAGTGATGGTGGTAGTGCCTCTGTGATAACGTATTTAAGAAGGAAAAAAACCCAACCTGCATAAGGGCATTTTCAGGTAGAGAGAGGAGTGAGAGTAAGTGAGAGGAACAGCCCTGCAGACACCAAGGTTGGTGAAGAAGGAGGGGGAGGAGGTGCTCCAGGCACTGGAGCAGAGGTTACCCTGAAAGCCTGTGGTGAGGCAGGCTGTTCTCCACAGCCCATGGGAGTCCACGCTGGAGCAGATATCCACCTGTAGCCCACAGAGGACCCCATGCTAGAGCAGGTGGGTGTGCCCAAAGGAGGCTGTGGACCCCATGGAGAGCCTGAGTTGGAACAGGCTCCTGCCAGGACCTGCGGACCCGTGGAGAGAGGAGCCCATGCTGGAGCAGGTTTGCTGGCAGGGCTTGTAAGCCCCTGGGGGACCCCCACTGGAGCAGTCTGTCCCTGAAGGACTGTACCCCGTGGGAAGGACTCATGCTGGAGGAGTCTGTGGAGAACTGTCTCCTGTGGGTGGGATCCCACGCTGGAGCAGGGGAAGAGTATGAGGAGTCCTCCCCCTGAGGAGGAAGGAGCAGCAGAGACAACGTGTGATGAACTCACCACAACCTCCATACCCTGTCCCTCTACACCGCTTGGGGGGAGGAGGTAGAGAAATCAGGAGTGAAGTTAAGCCCGGGAAGAAGGGAGGGGTGGGAGGAATGAGTTTTTAAGACTAGGTTTTATTTCTCATTATCCTACTATGATTTGATTGGTAATAAATTAAATTCATTCTCCCCCAAGTCGAGTCTGGTTTTTCCCATGACCGTAATTAGTGAGTGATCTCTGCCTGTTCTTGTCTTGACCTATGAGCTTTTCCTCACATTTTGTCTCCCCTGTCCAGTTGTGGGAGGGAAGTGATAGAGTGGCTTTAGTGGGCACCTGGTGTCCAGCCAGGGTAAACCCACCACATGAACGTCGCTGAAATTTTCAGTCCCAGCCAGTATTTACTCATTGGAGAGGGGCAAGTTCCCCTTGCTACTGGAGGGCGCATTGGTCTTGGAGTGCAGCAGCCTGGAGAAGGCAGACAGACCACCTTGTCCCACCCTTTGAAGAGAACATGACACACAGTCAACAGGGAAACCAGATATGCCCTTCATCGCAATCCATGTAGAAGGGTCCTTTTTCTTGGGCTGCATAAACTACTGCTTGACATAACATACTCGGTCCTTAACCTTGTGAAACGATGAGATAGTTACAGAGAAATGAAGCAGTTTCTGCGCATCCTTCAGTGACAGATGGTTGAAGAGCCGCTGACTCCTCTGCTGCCTTCCCTCTCCTGCCCAGCATAGAGAGTTGTGGAAACAGCCCTCCTCACTGACCACCTGGACTCCTCGCACAATATTACATTCCAGAAAATGTGTCCTCCTATTTAGCCCTAGGAAGTACCACAATTTTTTTAAATTTTGTTTTGTTTTGGTTTTTTAAATACATTCAGATTTAAGTGATTTGAAGCTTGACCTGGCTTGTGTACCATCATCATCTTATGTCTAATCTCATCTTATCTCTGGTCAGCAGTCAGTCACAGTCTGGACATCCAGGAGTCTTCAGTTTCTATACCACTGTTTTTTTTTTTTTTATTGGAAAGAGCAAAACATGTAACAGAACAAGTTCAGACACCTCTGATCTTCTGAGGAGCTGAATTAAAATAAACAATTTGAAAGTGTACCCAGTGCCCTTGCAGAGCACATTATTATAGCTGCAGTGAACCACTTAGCTGACATGTTTTAAGTACTTTTCTATAATTTGAATAATGTAGTGTTGCTATTGATGCTTAAAACACAGAAAATTCGTGTATACCTTCCCAGTTGATGTATCTTGATACCCAGCATCAATCTTAACAAACCAGTGCCAGATGAATAAGTTGAGTCATTGCACTATTGACCTATGATCAAAATAACACTGAAGATTTAGCCTACTTTTGTCTCAGATTATACAGGGCAGATACAATCTCCAGAGAAAGTTCTGTATAAAATAGATGGAGTTACTGTTCCCAGGCCCGATAGACAAGATGATTGAACAGATCGTTTGCAGGTATGATAGTTATTGCTATGGCTCACATTGAGTTTTAATATGTGCAGAAAAGCATTTTTGCTTGTTTCAGGGTCTTTGCAAACTGCTGCTGTGTTAGTTTCAGTACAGTGATTCCAAAAACACCAGCTTCAATTATATAAGCAACTTTTAAATAAAAGAAGACCTGGAGAATCAGGAAACACAAATTGATGTATTCAATCATAGTCATCTTTATTTTTGCAATCTGCACATAATTGTTATAACTGATAAAAAAAAAACCCCTCTTTTTGTTCTGAAATTAAAACATTAGCAGTATGCAAATTGGCAGAAATATCAACGCAGCAGTTCACACAGGTGTGGAGCGTAATTCAAAGTTTGCTTCATAATATTGAGCCCCAAACTTGCTTTGATAGCCAAAGAAGTGTGTAGATTGAATTTATGCTCAGATAGTTATCAAAGCTAAGATGCTGTCTTTATTTTATCCTTTTACTTGCAAAATTATCATCCCAAATGAACCCTGATGGAGTTGTTCTTGTTAGCACATTTTACACACCAAGCATGGTACTTCTGCAAAAAAAAAAGACAAGGATTTTCAGCAACCATAAGAAAGACACTTTGTGAGGTTCATCAAGACTTCCCAATAGTGACAATTAGAATGAAAAAAAGGATTTGGAACTTGAAGGTTTACCCCAAATTATATAAATTTTGTTTCCTTTAAATTTATTAATATGAGAATATATCTTTTAACTGGTATTTTCTGCATTCTGCAGAAGGTATGAATATAGGTCTAGAAAGGGGTAAAATTTGACGATACTCTTTTCAGTGAATTTAGTGAATTATGTCCTACCTGAACTTTAGTACTTGAATCAGAAATATCTAAAATCTAAGCCCACATTGAGACTAAAATTTTAGTACAAATATTGTATAACTGGAGATTTTCCAAATTCCTGAATTTGACCTCAACTTCCCCTCCTTTAGTTGCCTTACACAAATACCCTGTTTTTCTGGACACTGTGAAATAATCATTTAATAAGGGGACTAGTTCAAAATATATATTGACATATCAGAAACCTATTTTCTTAGGGTGAAATTTAAAATCCAATTGTCTTATTAAAACATGCTGTAACTTCACTTACATACTACTTCGTATTCCCGTTTATTTCATATATCTGTTGTATCATATACAGAATTGCATACTGTTTAGAATATTTTGCGGACTATGTTTTGCTATATGAATCAATAATACTATTCTAGATTACAGTTGCAATTGCAGTACTAATATGAACTGCTGCTCAATCAGTTGATCAAATAACTGTTTCATATGGTGTTATCAGATATGTTGACTTTCATGGCACGGTGGTTACTGTAAAAATATACAGAATTTATAACAGCATTTAGGAATATGTGACTTCTTACAAACACATGAGTGTATCTTGCCGAAGTCATATATCATCGCAGTATGCAGCTCCTACAGAAATATGTAGTGATTGTAAATCATTTAAAACTTGGTGAGTATGAAGAGAAATGTCTTGAGACAAGTTGAGAAAGCAGGCTGCAGAACATCATCTAAGTCTCAGACAGCATGGGAGCCCAAGAAGAACATGCTATTGTGGCTGTATACTCCCGAGGAGAAGGTGGAGGTGAAGGTGAAGAATTGCATAGGAGAATGTGATTACTTTTGCTGACTGGTGATCCTCAGTCATAGATCTTCAAAAACAGCTTCATTTGGTGCTATGGCGCTTTCTACCTGTGGTTTGTCTTGATGGTGTCTTTCTTCATTAAGATTCTCTCCACAAGTATTTTGCCACTAAAATAAGTGCTGGCATTTTCCCAGTAGTTTCCCAGTAATTTTTCATGTGAGATGAATCTTAGCCAACTAATGGTATTGTATGCTATGCTACCTATGTCAGTAGTTGTAGTATATACGCCACACTGTGAAGCAGATGATCTGATCACCTCTTGTTCGCTGTCACCTTGAGTTACTCAAGTAAACATACTATTAGTGGTGTAAGAAGTACGGTACAGCACCTCCGCTGCGTTTTGTTGGACAGAGAGGGATTCTTTAGTATTCTCATCCTTGATGTGGAAAAGTCAAATGTTCAGATGAAAACAAGCATGTATTCTAGATCCTGAATACCTCAAGTTCTATCTGTTTGCCATTTACCTTGGTGTTGGCTGGTTATCACGCATTTGAACTAAATAGAAAGACACATGTCAATAGCACAATTTGACCTAACAGGGAAAAGAAGAGGTTGACAATAAACATTCTGGCAAAACTCAGGAAAGCTGAACTGTTATTGCAGTGTAACAGTTTTGTTTGTCATTATTTTTAGCAGAAACTGCGATTTAGATATACACTCCTGGCAAAATACCAGCCACAGAAACATCTGGGGTCACCATGACAGGCATTTATTATTTTGTTTGATAGTTATATAGGAACATCTAGGTTTTTTGTTTTGGTTTAGTTTTTTTATAGTTAAAGGGGAAACTAAGTATGTCATTGGATCCTTCACATCTGTAGATCTGTTTATCCCCTGGGGGTTGCACAGGAAGGGAAGTTGCATGCAAGCTTTTCTTCTTATAAGTTAGAAAATGGTTCTTCTGTAACATCACTTTAAGTTTCAAAAGTTTTATCAGGCTAAATATTGTCTTTTTTTTACTACAATCTGAGAGATTTATTTAGAAATTTTCTTAAGCCAACTGAAGAAAAAAAGTGTGTGTGATGACTTAAAGAGAGTCATCGTCTTGATGTTTCTGAAACCCTTCTACTTTCTGTTGTTGTAGATTCACCAGTCCCAATCCCCCCCTCCTTTCCTTTGTCACATCTGAGGAGATTTGTAGAAGGAAAGCGTAAAGTGATTTTCTCAGTTTCCTAGGCTGCAGGCTGATTAGACATGTTGAGGTGCACTTTGGCTCTGTGACAGTGCTTGACAAAACTGGTAGAGCTTGTGATTCCCTTGAGGGAAGTTTTAGTACATAACTCTTAAATAAGAAAACATCTGCTGTTTTTCTTACTGTGTTTCTCCATTCTCTTATTCTACCTCTCAAAATTAAAGATGCAGGAGACAACTGTAAATAGTTTTATTTTCCCCCTAGAATAAAATATTAAACCTTTTTGAAAATTATTGCTTCTATATGCTAGTTAAACTGTTGTTTAGATTCATCACAGAGGCAGATGGGTCAGAAAATCATCACAGCATTGACATTACTGCCCATAATTTCTAGCCTTTTTGGTTTTTATCTTCCAGGTTTGGCAAAAGTGTTCACAGAGAAAATTAATTAAGCTGTTCATTCTTCTTTATGATATAAGAGCAATTCTAAGGTCTTGCCTGGACATCCGTTATAAGCAAACAAAACAATATTTCTTTGTAAATTAGTATATTTATATTAAATGCATGTTAAAGTCAAAGAAGCAAATAATCACAAGTCACCTGTAAGTAATGTATTCACATGCAGATGACAAATACTGATAGAAAAATTTGCTAAAATCTTCATAATCTAGGAAATTGAATGGTTGCCTCACTATTTATTCAGAGAGACAGCTCTTCCTGTTCAAAAAATAAAATTTACTTCAGTCATTCAATTATTTACAAATGTAGTTCAGATAGAACTAAGTGGAAATTTTTACTAGAATTTATGTGACATCTTATCTAACATTGCTTAGTTTCTCAGGATGTTTCCTGGCAAATAATGGACAAAAAATAAACCCCTTCTGTATTACACTTGGACCAACAAAAAATGTCGCAAGCTGTATCATGTCTTACACCTTGGCAGCTTCTCTACTCTGTGCTGACTGACAGAGAATATTGAGCTGGCATCCCTGGCGCAGCTGAGTTCAAGACACAAAGCTCTCATTTCACTGATGGCAAGATCCGATGATCCCACTTCCGTGAAAATGGAGCACAAGCTGATAGGTAGTCACAATAAATAAGAGCTATGGAAAAAGGCAAAACATCTTTGCAATAATCCAACATTCAGAAGTCCAAGTTCCACAGGAGCCTATTACACTACAAAGGTTTTCAGGAACTCTATAAAATGCTTTAATTTCATGTTTTCACACAATATAGTTAAGGAAATTACTGTCTGCAGCAGGAGGGGAAAAGAAAGGAGTCAAAAAAAGTATTGCAGAAATATGAGAGAATTATTTAAGGCATGAAAAAAATCTACAAATTTTGAAATGGATAATGGTTCAGTTCTATGCCATAAAACTAAGAATAAAGTTTTGAATATTTGATTGTTTGAAAGTTTTGAAATTGATACTTTTGATCAAAAATTTAATGTTGATTTCTAGTGCCGAGTTATTTTTTTGGTCTCATCAGGTTATTACAGAGAAATTCACAGTGAATTGCTTGACAGGAAGATTTCTAGTAGTCCATTTTCAGAGCATGAATTACCCACACCCTTGTGTTTGTGAGGTTTCAGGGCTTCTGCTCTCTTCTCATAAAGAAGCTACTGAAAGAAAAATTACTTTGTTCCAGTTAGATGCATTCAAAACCTTGCTATCAGTTTTTATTAAAAATGCGAAGTGAATTTTCAGCAGAGCTTTGACACTTGCATTGTTAATGTGCCTTCAGGCATGTAATTAATAGAATAGTTTAATCTTTTATATTCCATACTTTGATCAGAGTAAATAAGCTCAGAGAAGCTATAAAGTATTGACCAGCATCTTTGATAAAAGAAAGTTGTAAGCATCACATGAAGATGCTTTCATAAACCTGAATGAACATCATTAGTTCTGCATATAATACAAGGCATGTTCACTTATTATTATCATTATTGGTATATTAATCCAGCCCATAGAGTGTTGAGGTTTTTGTCTGTCTCTCCCTGTGTTTGTTTAGAAACTTGTGTTATTTTTCAATATTCATGGAAAAACTTAAAAACCGCTATCTGTAGCAGCCCAATAAATAAATCATTTGTGCTATAGCTAATTCCATGCTAAAAATTTAATTGTTCATTAACAAAACATGTCTGGTAGGCTGACTGATAAGACGAAGCCACATTATTAATATTTTTTTACCTGTAAAGATGACTGAAATTAGGGCGCCATTAAACCAGAATAGGAATTTGTCATTCAATTAGCAGAACAAAAATCAAGTTTGAAAAGTCAGCACTTTGGGTTATAGTAATGAAATTTGAAACTCTCACAAAATATTACTTCAAAAGGTTTGATTTTCTTAATACTACACTTCTCTTATACCTGCCTAGATCAGACCAATCACTAATTGATATTAGTGGCTGAAATACTCAGCAGATTTTTTTTCATGGAACATCCAAAACTTTTCCTGATGTTTGGAGTTATGAAACATTCAAAGTAAAATGAAAATTGTATTTTTCCACTGAAACAGAATAAATAAATTAGTTAACCACAAATAAAAATGTTTAAGCACCTCATAGTTAATCTATGAAAAAATCCAAGAAACTTGAAGAGATGTGTTGGTTTAAAGTTCTTCAGTTTTTTAAAAAGAAACTCACAAGGCATTAGAGCACTTAGAAAGAGAGAGGCAAAAAAAGTCCACACTCTGTTTTATCTGGTTTATGCTGATATTTCCTTTGCTTTTTACAGGCTTTTGGTTCTCCATTTCTGCCCCCTGACTCCCGCCCCCAGTAAGCCTCCATGCACCTCTTGTGAACAGCCTTTCAGTTAAGGCAGTTGGGGTGGAGAAATCAAAATCATACATTTCCAACTGATTTTTTCTTGTTAGTCAGCACAAGTGACAGCACTGTTCCGTTGAGTCTAATTCTTATTTACGTAGTTCCTCCACACCTACGTAGGCAGTATCCCCCAAGGATGACAAATTTCAGTTAGAAATCACTTGGGAACCCTGAAGTGCCTTCTGCCACCATTGACTCAAACATTGGTACAAAGGTGCGGAGTTTTCATAACTGCAATTGCAGTCAATAAAAAGAACCTCCTGGGCAACTGTTAGTGCAGTTATTTTCCTGTTTCTTCTTCCAGGTGGCTTTCTGCATACACCTTGTCTGGTGTGCTAAGCTACAAAGAAATTTGAGTTCCCTGCGTATAACTGGTGAATTTCTGGCTGCCCCTACAGATATATTTGCTATTGCAGGTAAGTTTCATCTTGAGAGAGGTGTTGGGCCCAGCCTTAAGAGGTAAGGCAAGCTTAATCAGAATGTCTAGTGATCAGTTTCTGCTATTTTTTTCTTGCTCCTTTACTTCCATGTTAAAAATGACAATTTTTTTTGTCTCTAAATTTTACTAAACTAAATATATTTGTGACTTGTGATTCAGATCATGCTATAGACAAATCCCGAAAGGAGAATTCTGTTGTGAAAGTACATATGTTCAGTAGGTAGTAAATGAAATAGAGGGCCACATAATGAGGAAAAAAATATATCCCTAAAGTAAACATCATGCTAATTTCAGGAACAATGAAAACAATACAACTATTTTATGAATTCCATATAACAGTTGCTTCACAGTCTACAGAACACATTTAATATTCAAAGGAATACCTATACATATTTCTATATGATCTTTGAGGACTAGCAATTTAAGTATTTTAAATATTGCTTATATAAATAAACCCACTTAAATATGAAAGCATTTTGAAGAATTGTTAGTGTCATCTCTAAATTATGTAACTAGAAAAAAACTCCTTAATCCAATCTATCTTCTTCATCAAAAACCTGAATCTAGTAGTTGAATTTTAACTCACACTGTTATCTCATCCCTTTCCAGAAGCAAACAACAGTTAGGTAACAAGAAGCAATGGTTTATCATCAAGAAAAGACTACCTTTCGAAATTCCTTTCTCTTGTCTTTCTGTAGGGCAGATCTCTGCTTCTACATTTTGTGATTATACTATTGAGACTTCTGGCTTGTGAGTAAAAGGGATTTTGACAGATATTGCTTAGAGGTTATATATTTCAAACTCTTTTGCAAAACAAATTGCTCCTGTCAAATACAAAAATCATTTAGACTAACTAATGCTGAAGAGGAGATGCACATATAACTCAAAGAACTAAATGAAATAGTGGATTTAATATGATTTTAACTAACTTACCTGTCTCTAGACAATTTCTCAATGTTTTTTCCTGTTTTGAAAGCTTTGCTCTTTTTTCCTAGTTAGATTTTCTTGTTCATAAAAAATCTGTGAAAATACAAAAATAAATCACTTTCTCATCTTTATTCTAAATTATTCTCCCATGTGTAACTTCTGTTGATTTATTCACCAAAGTAGAATTAATTTTGTACCTAATAAATTTTGATCTGGATTATCGAAAGAAATGTGCTGTAACCAGAAACAACCTTTCTAAGCACAATTTTGCTAATTTCTCTCTCGAGACATTTGATTTGGAGATAGTGATGGAAACATGTTACATTTGTTATTTTATTTTCCTTTTAATGATAATAAAAAGCTGATAGTCATAGTTTAGTGTATGTCTTGGAAAAAAGAGCAAGGAACTCCTGTGACTAAAAAAGAGCGAGTTAAAACTCATAAGTGACATTTTAAATAAAAACATTCAGTTTGTCATTTTTTTTTTAATGACAAATTCAAGACTGCATTTTTGTTAAAGATGCAATACTTTACACACTACTTAGTACCCTCTATATTTAATCAAGGCATTGAAAGAGATAGGGTTCTGTCAGAAAAAAAGGGAAAATAAACTGGTATGATTGAAGATTGCACCATAATTTATCTTCACCAAGAGCTCATTTAAAATGGCTTTTCTTAGAAAGCCTCTGAGCTAGTAATTTGTATTTGCAAATTTTAGATTCCATTTACACATAAGGTTCTGAGCCAATCTGAAAATGTATTAAAAGTGAAAAAAATTACCTAAGTTACTTAAAATCCATGTAAGTTCATATTTTGCAAGAACTTTCTAACCTAAGAAAAAAATAATTGTGCTACTGAGATAATAAATGAAGCCTGTAATTAGATTATTGAAAAGCTTTGAAGCATACAGATATTGAATAGTGTAATAATGCACATATATGCATTTGTTCTAGGAATACAAATCTGATCTTTCCCCAGATTTATTACAATAAGCTAAATCGTTCTTTGTTAAAATCACGCAAACAATGAATCAACATTATCAGCAAACCTAGAAAGTTTTACCCTGAAAAAGAATTTCAGCTGTAGAGTAGCATTGCCAAATCTATCATACCTCTGTAGCTAGAAGTCTGTTCATTGTGCCACAAGCTTCATTTAACCGAGCAGTGGCAGGGAAAGTGAGACACTGTTTCAACTAGCAACTTGCTGATGCTTTTCTTCCTCTCCTCCCTTCCAGGGGATCAGGATCCTGCCATAGATGGCTGGTGGTGCTGAACGTCACTGCTGAAACTACAACTTGCTTACCAGAAGCAGAGTGAAGATGGATCATCTCTGGCCTCAGCAGGGAAGTGGTAGCTATGGGCTGTGACTTTGAGGTTAATTTAGAGAACAGCTAGATGAAGATACTTGCCAGCGAGGGAAGGCAGCAGCTGTTGGACTCCCTCCTCCCCAGCAAAGAGGAAGCGGCTGCCCAGCCAGGTAGGATGGGGACAGCACCCATGCAGTTGACTCTGGTCTTCCTTTCAGACTCACTCACTTGGTGGGACTTCAAGGTGGACTAAACTTTCTACTACAGCAGAGGAAAGTCAGATTTCCAAATCACAAGTTATTTTTCATTAGAAAAGTACTATTCCTTGTGGCTAGTGCAGATGTACCTATGAACATCCACATAGGCACGTATTATGTTTCCAGCCTGAGACCAGTAGATGTAATGTGATGTGACAGAAATGATACCAGGACCTCATCATGCATGGTTATCCTGCTGCTATACAACAAAAAATACTTCAAAAAAACCAAAATCTAAAAGTACTTCTCTAGGTTTTCTTCATGTTCTCCTGCAGTTTCCTCATGGTTTTCACAAGCAGTTTGTGTTTTGTATTTAGTATTGATATTATGGGTTAAAATCTTTATGTAAGCAGCTGAGTGCGTCAAGGCTAGCTGGGAGAGTCTGAAAGATGACTGAAATGTATGGCTTATGGTACATCTTAGTTATGAGAATGGCAAAATTCTTGCCTGTGTCTGGTGGAGCAGAGACGTCAAGCACATGGATGCCATTATGTTAAGGAACAACCAACCAACCACATAACTCTGGCTTAGAGATGTGAAGACTTGCTTAAAATTTCTCTAAGGGAGGAAACAGTGCTTAAAAATACATACAGCTTATTTCTATACTTTTGTGTCAATAGCAGAATCCTCCTAGGATAGGAAATTGAATATAGCAGCTGTTTATGTAAATTGCTTAATACAATTTAAAAATAAAAAATCAACATTTTAAGAAAACTTCAATATAGACTTAATAGATAGCCGTTGAAGAAAACGATATGTCAATGTTATATATATTCAGCTTGCTTGGAGGGTGGTGATTTATTTCCTTTGTTTTTTTCTTTTTTTTTTTTAATGTCACAAAACTTACTGCTTTAATTGGTGATACGCAAAATGTTACAATGTCAATTCATTTGTTTAGAGGAAAGTTAACAAATCCTACATGCTGAAGCAATGTGAAACTAAATTTAACAAAAGTCAGGTGGCTGTTATTTGTGTACTATAGCACAAGTGCTGGTAACTGTGCAGTGATGGAAGATCAAAGCAAAACAAACAAAACCTTACAATACTTCTGTGCTTCCCCAAAACAAAACAACAGTAATTAATGTTGGATAAAATACTTTTGGCTGTAAGCTGTTGAATATTACTCACAGAATACACTACCTTCCCAAAGTAGCTGTTATTCATTAAATAAAATATTCAATAATAGTCTTTTTCAGTATTTGACCATCTCTCTATCTGGTTGAATGCCAACTCATTGAACAAATTGCTCAAAAGATAACAGCTTGATTCATGTATAATGTATCTGAAAAGCTTCTTTTCTAGTTCTTACCAGCTCTGCTTAGACTAAGTAATATCCTGTGCATTTATTAATAATTTGTCATTTGGTTGGCAAAAATGAATAAAGGCAGCAATAAAGGACAGGATCTGACTTCTCCTGAGGTCAGTGGGAGTTTTGCCATTGACTTTAAATGGATCCAGGGTTTCACCCACAATGTTTAAATGATGACTTTGAAATGAGATGCGCATTGTTATTGTGTCTAAGTTTCTCTAAACTTTAAAGAGCTGAATATATTCTGATATCCTTCAGTGATGACAATGTGCCATAACATTTTGGTATAAACTTTCTACAGATGATTGATGTAGGAACAGAATTATTATCCAGAATGAACAGAGCTGTGTGTTTTAAAGAGCTACCTCTCTAAAGAGTCATTCTTTGAGCTTATGTCAATCTGTAAAACATAGAAAGTATGGAAATTGCAGTATGAATACAATGGTGATTTTGACATTTTTTCATGATAAATACATAACGCAAAACCCTGAAAATTTATATTGTGTCTCTGCTTTATAAGAAGCTAGAGTCAAAGGTGATATACAATAAGTAACTTTCCAGAAGCCTGTTTGCTGAGCATTCCCTACACGCTGGAGATGAAGTGACAATGATAAAAGACCCATGCTGTTGATTGCATTAGACAAGACAGGACAAAACAGCACAAGATGTATTAATGTTGAAGTTAAATTTAAATCCAGGTATAAACGACTTCAGGCAGTGTACATAAAGCAAAAGAAAGCTCAAAAATAAAGCACCATGCATTTGTCCGAGGCTAGGGGTTCAGCTACCCAGGTTGCAAATGTTTTTAAGATGAAGTTTGCAGCAACAGCATTGTAATTTGACTTGGAAATCCGTGACTGCCTCACTGCTTGTAGGCACTGTGTCGTACATAGGACTCATGTTCAGTTACTTGTTTCATAATCTTTCAGCCTTTTTCTCAGGCGTTACTTTCCAAAATACAGTCAGCTTGTATGCATGACCTTCAATTTCCGCTTATTGTCATGTTTAGATGAGATCAGCTTATTAAATCTAATATTGGCCTATTCTTACAATTATGTAGTGTTTCAGTAATTGGGTTTTTTTCATTCATTTTCTAAATGCATTACAAAAACTCTTTTAATACCATTAAGCTTTGGAAACTTGCTTACAGAATCCCAACTTAAAATGCTTGGGTGGTAAGTATATAAGGGCTTCTAAAGAAAGAATTATTTGCTCTTGGTTCCTGTGCTATTTTGATTTCATACAGTATGACACTTTTGCTGAGTGCAACAGTTGAAAGGAGATTTAAAGCCTAAGACCCTTTTGTACAAGAGAGTCTTCCTGACTCCCAATCACAGCTGCAATCGAAGTCACTGATTCGTATTTTGCTTGTTACAGAAGATGGAGGTAGAAAGAGTATTCTCTGGGAGGGATGAAAACCTCTGGAACATTTACTCCTTCTTGCTCTGATGTGCCTTTAGCATGACAGCCGCCTTCTGAGTTCTTATTTGATTGCTCTTAGGACTGGCTGATATCATGAGGTGTTAGTGAGACCTTTACCAGTATATCAGTGTATTGACTGAGTCTTATGACTGCCTAATGATTTTGTGGCACTAGGAATATCATAATATCATTCTATAACATAATCAACCTATTCAGGTACCTGAAATATTGACACCTGTTTTTTTTAATTTTATTTTTTATTTAATTTTAAATGAACTCCATGTTGACTTCACAAGATTTTTCAATGATTGCAAACATTTACCCACCTGAACTAAGGAGGTGATTGATGATAGCTAATGAGATTGGAAATATTTTTTTACAGAGTAGAGCAGCGTATTCCCAGAAGAATAACGTAATAGAACAAGGTGCTTACTCTAGAAAAGCTAAGTCTGTGATTATTAAGACATTGCAGTACAGATGGCGAGTGAAGCAGGGTGCATCTTCCTCAACAGCATGTAAGTGCAATATTCTTTCCGTTCCCTGCCTCCTCCCATTTTGCTGCTATGTCCCACAATTTAGAGGGGCAAAGAATTCAACCAACAAGAAAAAAAGCAGTATTGGATGTGTAAAAATATTTGAACATGAGTAACCACAGCTAACACCACCAAATTTCCCTCTAATTCTTCTGCTTTAAAATGGAAGCTGGAAATATCACAGTTTGGGGGGTGGGAGGGGGAGCTTAAAGTATTTGGAACTGTATTTTAACTAGTAATTGAAAAATGTGAACCCAGCTCACAGCACTCTAAACTCATACACTGGAAGTCAGTGAATGTGGAATATTCAGATGATACTTATCTAAGACTAGTTTCTTGTACACAATTTTCTGTCTCCAGTTGTTGGCATTTTTCTTTTCTTCCCATTGTTCTTCAAGCTCCATTATTGCATACAGATGGCAAAGCAGAGCTTTGGTTATCGGATTTGGTTTCTTACACTATCTTATTTCAGTCGAAACATAAGATAAAAGATTTTTTGAGAATGTAATTTCTTGGAAGTTTCACTTTAATACCAGCACCTGGCCCATATCATTACACTTAATTTGTAAGTTTTCACTGGACAGAACAGAAACCGGATGATTTTAACATTCTGAATAGAGTGATTACTATGCTGGTTGTGGGGATCAGAAGTGACTATTTCATGCTTTATTCTTACAAAGACTGAAAAGTTTTGTATCTCTATTTTTTCATTGCTTGGAACTTTAATTATAGTTAAAAGAATTCCTGTGGTTCTGCATCAAAATAGCTGGAATACTATTTGTGACAAACACGTTCTCTTCTCAAAAGGAGTTTCTGGTTTATTTTCCATTTTTCTCTTCTTCATTAAAAGAATGCTGGCAAATTCAATTGCCTAAAAATGAGAAATTGTTCAGAAATAAGTGATATTAAAATCGGGTGCTGCTTGCTAGTCTTTGTCAAAACCAATTGAAACTGCTTTAAACAGGCAGACAATTTGAAAAATTTTGTAATGATACTAAATGAACAAATTATGATTGCCAGTTTTAATGAATTTATCAAAAGACCTCATCTGAAGGTCACTGAAGTTCAAACTACTTGTCCCCTAAGCAGTGTGATTAGATTGCAGATTTGATTGTTTTGCTGCATATACAAAATAGAACAGCAAAGGTAGCTCTAGTACTACCCACAAACTCTCAGCTGTTTCTCAGATGATATAACTCCCACATTTATCATTTCCTTCCCCTTCCAATTCCAAGCTCTATCTGTTATTTCTTGCTAAGACTTTACTGAAGGCTATTCTGTCTCTTGACTTGTAGTGATTCGCTTGGCTATTTTTTTTTCTTTTTTTTCTGAGACATAAAGAGTTCTCTTTCTAAACCTCCACCCCATATTTTCTTTGACATTAAAACTAACCAGCATAGTCATTCTAGAGTGTCGTCTTTTATGGAGGATGGCATATCATCAAAGTCTTTTTGTCCTTGTACTACTTAAGAGAAGAAGAATTTTGAATTTGGTCTTCATTCACGAATGAATTCCCTCCAGTGAATGGTTTGTAAACCTTCTGATACTTCTAGTTAAAAAGGAGAGTATAATATTTAATGAAGGCTTTTTTTATATATAAGGCAAAAAATAGGGTTTTCCCTAAAAAAATCATATATCCCTTCTGATTATTTTTCTTTAATTAAAATTTTAAAATCAGTGATATGTCTTCAACCCTTAATCATACTGTTAAAAGAAATATAACACTTGGGGAAAAGTGCTCAGACCCTTAAATATATGTATGGAAGATATTGTTAAGGAAGGTATGGAATATGTATGAAACATGGCAGATATCCTTAACACAATCAGTTTCTGCATTGTTTGGAAGTTTCAGACTTTGTTTAGGAATATTTTTTTAAGTAGGAAGGCTCATGTTGGAGAAAAGAAAGGAGATAAAAATAAAAGCTGAGTTCAAACAAGAACTTTGACACAATTTGCTTTTTTTTTTAGTAGGGATGGGTCCTTTTAATTATGTTAGTCCATGCATAACTGCATAATTACTGAAGTTCACTAACAGATGTGTCTGTTTTCACCTCAGTAAGAGGCATTCAGAAATGTGTCCAGGATGTTAATTTTGTTCTTCACAATTTCATGATATAGTGAAAGATGATCCCATTGACATCATCAGAAGAGAAAGAGAATCATTAAACTGAGAATTTGGCAAGTTTCAAACAAACAGATTAACAAAATGCATAAACAAAATCACGGAATCACAGAATGTTCGGGGTTGGAAGGGACTTCTGTGGGTCTTCTAGTCCAACACCTCTGCCGAAGCAAAGTGTCTTTTCATTATGGCTGATATAGTAATTTAAAAAGAAAAAGATGACTAAACATCAAACTTTGTGCATTTTATACCATCTTATCATTACGCAATTAATTTGACCATGATGAAATTACTTGAGAGCTAAGGTCAGTCTAGTTCCAAACAGCACAGCAAAATAATAGCATACTGGCAAAGAATATAGGAACAAATAATTTTAAGATTATTAATGTTTGTGTCAGCTTCAATAGAAGACAGTTGTTCTCTCTACTAATTTAGAAATTATTGGGGTGTAAAGTAGAGGTACTTGAGGGGAGAAGGAACATAGGGGAATGCTGAGTCAGTGCTAGTAGGTCATGAGTGTAAAGTGGTCTTAGATACCTACTGTAACGGCTGTTAAATGAGCCTGAAGTTCTCTGCAAATCATCTGTTGCTCTGCCTATTTGTGCACCTGCCAGAAATCTCTATTCAAATGCACATGGCGTCCGAAGAGTGTGATAAGGTCAGGCTGCACAATTGCTCCAAATTCTACTGAAATCTGATCTGCTTGGGAGAAGGAGATATCACAGTGCATAAAGAGTAGAGCTGATAACATCCCTTCTGAAAATGAAGCTGGCTAGATTCACTTCTTAATAGAGATGGATGCAAATGAAAATTCCAGATTTGCCTGAATTCAGAGCTCTATGTAGGGGAAACAAGTTTCTATTAAAGGCTTTTGTTGCTGCTCATTACGAACGTATGAAATTTGAAATTATCTTTAACATTTTGCCCTATTCTGCATTCCTATTTTATTCATTCCACTTCTTTTTTTAATCTATGAAAGCAAAACAGGTATTGAGTTGGAACAACAATTTATGTCATTGCCTTGCATACTGCAATAGATTTCAGTAAAGAAGAAGAAGAAGAAGAAAAAAAAAAGATTTCTTAAGCTTCTAGTTCTAATCCTGCTGCCGTAAAGAGGTAGACTTAGACTCATACCATCTTCAGCAACTGTTCAAAAAAGAAATCCAAAAAAATATCTAGAGATCCACCATATTTCCTGCGCTGACAGAGGTCATTGAAAGCACCTGAAATCAACTAAGTGCTCCAAGGAGAAATAATGAGTAGTAATAGTCACAATTTATACCCATCCAGACATAAATTCAATACCTATTTTATGAAAGTCATTGTAATTTAGTTGAAATTTACTCTTTTAGTTTGGGATATTTACCTCATTACCTATTAAATTCTACTGACAATTTCTTATGTTTCCTTTGTCAGGTGAGGAGATCTGCATGAAAAGTGATAGATGTAAGTAGACAAGCTATTAATATTTCCTGTAGTATTCCATGCTTTATATATATTGTAAAGATTAAAAGGCAAGTGGTAAATTAAAGCAGAATACATAGCAGTACCCATACATCACATTCTGATGGCTTGGCACATCAACATCAGTAAGGTAAAGATAAATTATCTCAGTATAAATAAAGTAAATATTCAGCAGATAAACAGCCTTCTAAATCTCAGCTACCAGTAATGCTCCCAGGTGTATTGTCTCCATATTAGCTCAGTTTTGCCGCCATGCAAAGGAAGTGTTTTCCCTGAAACACAATTACAATCTTGTCTGCATGATTCTGTGTAATAACATCAACAAATGATAGATGAAATTGTCATTTTCTTTAGCAATTTTAAAAATATTTTGTACTTTAAAACAGTCCACTGTTCAAAATCTGAATTAGTTGCATATGCTTTTGCTATGAAACGCCACACTGCAAAATCAGAGTGATTATTTCTTTGTAAAGTATGTAATGAGAGTTTTCCTAGAAAAATTTCATTTCATTTCAGCTAGAAATGGAACTGTTTTCTCTTGAAATATTGCCATACTAAATGGAATTTTCATAGGGCAGGAAGTTAAGCTTGTGCATAATGCTTTGTGAGATTATAGTTCATAGATACTGCTGGAGAAATTACTTTGGTGCTGTAGACCAAATTTAATATGGTATTTTGACTGAGGGAAAGGGACTTTCTTTGAAAAGGCCTAGTGAAAAGTAAAAAGATATAGCAGCTTATCTCTTTTAGAGCCATAATGAGTAGATCATTTATTTGCCCTGAAGAATTTCTGATCTAAAGAGATGAGACGAACAAAGGAATGAAAAGTGAACTGCATAGGTTCATGCAGTAGGTCAACACCAGAGCTGCAAAAAGAATTCAAAGTGTCCATTAGCACACGTAGCTTTGGAAAAGTTTGTGTGCAATGCATAAATGGACAAAGGATTATGAGACACCATTCCTGTATAGTTCATTTGGAGGTGTCATTGTATTTTTTTTTATATATATAATAAATGTAAACCATTTTTTGTGTCCGTAACACATAGGACTTAACTTTTAAATTTAGGCTTCAGTATGCTAGAAAAAGAGGCTGCAACATGAACAGAACTTGTCATAACTCATTAAGGAAGTTAGGGATTCCCCACCCCACCCCCCCCAAGAACAACAGCCTATCTAGATCTTGGAAGAGAAAAAAATTAAAGTAAATAGCATTTAGATTCTTAAATGAAAAAAATACTGTGCTACTGTTACTGGAGTAGCTACTGATGAAGCTGTGTCCAGAGATAACTTACATTTCAGTAGCAAAAATCACTACATCTCTGTAGTTCTGCTTTGTCATCTGCCTCTTTAAGAGTCTTAGGAGGGTTCTGCAGGTCAGTGTTTGTCTCATATCTGTCTCAAGTTTATCTCAAATCTGGTCAGGTTCCATAGTGAAATGTTACTTAATCTACCTTATGTGAGGACATTCTCTGAAATAAATGTCCTCTGAGAACAATTAAGGAATCAGTTTCTACACAAAAAAACAGTTGTAAATTTTATTAAACATAACTGAAAGTAAAAGTGTCATGCCTTCTTTTTCTTATTTCCTGGAATCATAGAATGGTAAGGGTTGGACAGGACCTTAAAGATCATCTAGTTCCAACCCCCCTGCCATGAGCAGAGACATCTTCCACTAGACCAGGTTGCTCACAGCTCCATCCAAGCTGGCCTTGAACACTTCCAGGGAGGGGGCATCCACAGCTTCTCTGGACAACCTGTTCCAGTATTTCACCACCCTCATGGTGAAGAATTTCTTCCTAATATCTAATCTAAATCTGCCCTCTGTTAGTTTAGAGCTGTTCCCCCCTGTCCTATCACTACATACCCTTGGAAAAAGTCCCTCTCCATCCTTCCTGTAGGCCCCCTCCAGGTACTGGAAGGCTGCTATATGGTCACCCCGGAGCCTTCTCTTCTCTAGGCTGAACAACCCCAACTCTCTTAGCCTGTCCTAGTAGGAGAGGTATTCCAGCCCTTTGATCATCTTCGTGGCCCTCCTCTGGACCCGCTCCAACACATCCATGTCCTTCTCATGCTGGGGGCCCCAGAGCTGGATGCAGTATTCACATGAGAGTGGAGAAAATTTCTTGAAAAATAAAAATAAAAAAAAGCTCACAATAGCTCGGTTGTCTCAGCATTTATATAGATAGTAGAAATGTAGGTACATTGAATATAGGGTATCTACTCATGCTGTTCTCTGTCTGAGACAACATAAAACTGCATCTCACATTTCTCTCAAGATTGTATCAACCACATTGTTCCGTAAAAGGAGATGGTTTTCATCCATGGGATCCAGTAGGGATTACTTTCTGAACTGGATAGAAGACCCTGAGTTCAGGTCTAGGTTCATTATGTGGCGTGATCCACTGTCATTCCTAGTCTGTATTTTCAAATTTCTGTTACCACTGTATGACACTATGGTGGCCCTTTAAATCTTGGACTCAGGGAATGCATCTGAAGGAAGCAAACCCTGTGCTGCACGGTTTCTTGCTGTGGAAATGTGCTGCCTACTACTCTATGGTAAGCAAGACGTACACAAATAGGACACTTGTAGCATCAGGAGATGAACTTGTTCCCGTTGTTATTGAAGTAGCTGAGGCAGAAAGCACTGTGGGGCCACTCTGTCTGTTGTATCTGAGCAGGGAATGCTGTGATACGAAGTTTTACTGCCAATAGCTGGTGTCCCCATTCTTCAGTGATAATAAGTGACTGTTAGGTCACTCATCTCAGCCTCTGTCAATGTCAGCCTCTGCAGTCCAGTTGTTACTAATTCTTGTTGCTCAGTGGAAAATCGGTGCAAGTCCTTTAGGGGTAAGGAAGAGAGAAATCAAAATAGACATCTGTCTTTGCCCCTGGAAACCTCTGCCCTTCTTCCCTTTTTTTTTTTACATCAGGAAAACTTTTACCCATCTCAACGCATTGTAGGTTTTGCCTCCAGGTTGCAGAGAAGTCCTTTAAGAGTGTTTAGGGCCTGTGGCTTCTAAAGCTTGCTGTCAGGTTGTCTCTCTCTAGTTTGGGTTTTCAGCTGGCTAGGAGTTCACAAAGTCAGCTATTAAAATAGAAGTTGTTCTTAAAACCTAGTTCTATAGCTTAATTCAGCATTCAACTAAAATTGTGCTATTTCAAAGACAGTCATGTGCCATTGTGTACTAGTGAGTTCAGGTCTTCAGAGAAAAAGACAAGTGTTCTTACACAGCTACAGTTTTTTATTTTGGTATATATTTTCAAAAGAGTTCACCTTGTCTTTTTGAACTAAAACAATCTACCAGTCTGGAGTAGCCAGCATTAGCCATATTCTGGGGCATTCTTATGATATTTCCTCAGCATTTTCTGTGCACCAAAACTTTATGTTCCTGTGTGCTCCTCTTATATGTTGATGAATACTGTGACTTCCTTGGCAACCTGTGTAATTCTCTAACTATGAACTGAAAAACTGAAATGAGAAGATGGCTGTATTTTATAGTGGAACAATTCAACATAACTCAGCAGTGCAGTGGCATTTAAAATGGTCTGCCAGGTCATGAACTCTCAAAAGGTCTTTTAGAAACTGAGTGATACAGCTCAGTCTAGCCAAGTGTTGGCCGTGTCCAAGGTATTTTAAGAGCAGAACCAAAGCAAGAGGGTGTTCCTTCCATTTTCCTGCTCTCCTCTGTCCATATGCAAACTAATTTGCATTGAGCATTACTTGAAACACTCGACCAGGCCATATAAATTCCATCCTGTTCTGCATCTGTTATTTTCAGACTGCAGTTGCTTTCAGAGCTTCTTCTTTCATTACACACTCTTCACGTGTATGGCATGTGTCTATTCCTTCTCCCAGCACCTTCCACTGTGTGACTAAATTCTGGACACAAGAATAGTTCTGAACTTTTGTGTACTCTGCACTGGTATCCCTCACATTGGACTGATAAAAATGGACTGAAAAGTAAAAAATGCAGGCTGGAAATAGTAATACTCTGTCCTGGACCCTTATTTGAATGATTTGGAGTACAGGAACTAAATGCTCGCTAATATGCAATTACTGTTCATTCTTAGCATAACCTTTGTCTCCTCATGAATGAATGAAACCCCATAAAAACATTTTAAAATGAGTGATAATACATTATTTGTGTGAATTTGGTCATGGAGGTACATCATATTCCAAAATAGTATATAGTTATTAAAAAGATTAATTGAAAGCAAAGTCCTTGTAAACCCAATATTGAATACAGAATCAAGTAGAATATCTGAAATGTGAGTGGGTTTCCTGGCACATAACACTAATATTTAAATAAAATGTATACACAAAATTATGGAAACAACTCTCCAAGGTTGTACAATGACAGCTTTGCATGTCTTTTCTCCATAAAAAAAAAAAAAATCAAATAGAACATTGCGAAGACTGCAAAAGCAGTTTCCTACTCTAGAGGAAGCCTTTCTACCTTCATGCTCAGCTGCAAGTAGCATTCTGGTCAGCGAGACAACAAAACTCTTTGTCAATAAGGTAAACAGAGCTTCTTTTTCTTTTTCTTTTTCTTTTCCTTTTTCTTTTTCTTTCTCTTTCTCTTTCTCTTTTTCTTTTTCTTTTTCTTTTTCTTTTTCTTTTTCCTTTTTCCTTTTTCTTTTTCCTTTTCCTATTCCTTTTCCTTTTTCCCTTCCCTTCCCTTCCCTTCCCTTCCCTTCCCTTCCCTTCCCTTCCCCTCCCTTCCCTTCCCTTTCCCCTTTCCCTTTTCCCCTTTCCCTTTTCCCCTTTCCCCTTTCCCCTTTCCCCTTTCCCCTTTCCCCTTTCCTCTTTCCCCTTCCCCTTCCCTTTCCCTTTCCCTTTCCCTTTCCCTTTCCCTTTCCCTTTCCCTTTCCCTTTCCCTTCACTTTCCCTTCACTTTTCCTTTGCTTTGCTTTTCTCCTATTGCCCTCCTCTTTTTTAATCCATTCTTTTTCAAAGGTCAAAGCTGGGCTCAGACTACCAGTGTTCTCCTATCAAAATAAATTCCCTAGGTCATGGTGAATGTTTACAGTCTAAACTGTTGAACTTATGATAAAAAATGTCAGTTGTCAGCAACGATCAGATGCGTTGTACAAAGAGACAGGAGAAGAAGTGTCTGCAGCCTGACACACATCGTGCATAACAGATTTCTGCATCAGCTTGAAAATGCTGTGCACATCTCTTTCATAGCTCAAGAGTTCTGTGCTGAACCAAACCTAAACAGATGAATAAGCTACTATTTTTACAGTGCAATGGAGAGTATCTGGACAAAGGAAAAACATTTTAAATAAAACAAATCTCTTATTCTTAAAGTATTCATTGACTAAAATGGAAATTGTCAGAGCAAATGTGATCAACATTTTTTTTCCTGTATTAGGCAAATAGATTTTGCTCAGATACTCATTGAAAAAGCTTTTGGTAATATGAGTTTTGAAACAAAGAGAAATGCCTTAAATCAAACAGTGGAAACAGAAAATGCAAGTACTTCCGAACTGGATCACAGTGGATCTACCTGGACTCATGCCTTCCTTTCCCATCTCAACTATAGCATCACATTTTGCTGTTTGCTTTCTTCTTTTGCTTTGAATGCAGCAAAATTACTGAGAGAATGAAGTGTAGGATAGAAGAAATATCATTAGCACAGTTCATGTCATGACATTATTACTACTTCTGGACACAACCTTCTAAACAATTACCCAGATATTGATTCAATTACAAGACCTAGCTGGTACATCTTAAAAATCTTGGGCACAGATCCATAAAGGGATTTAGTGACTCATGGTGTTCTTCCTGCGCTCCTGCAGCAGATAAGATATTGTTGTGCACGCCCTGTGTGAAGCACAGGGAATTAGGCACATCAGGCTGTGATGCACAACAACTCACAACATTTACATGAAGCCAAATGTAGCTTTTTGTCATTGGCTAAAAAAACCCATATACAGTCCTTAGAGCAGAAACCAAAACACAGTCAAGGTACTGGATGAGTGCCTTAACTGCAAGGCCACCGAGTCCTGCTTTTCCAGTCTATTAGAAGTCAAAGCTAAATGAAAGACTGAGAGAGACATCTGCTGATACTACAACACACCGACTAATTTCTTGTACAGGTAGCATGATGAGAATACAAATCTATGCAGAAACAAGAGGGGAATGAAGTCGAGTCCTTTTCAGCCTTGATGAGTCTTTTCACTCCAGAGCTATGGAGAAGGCAGTGTGCGCTGCCACCAGCTTCCATTTCTGTGATGCCTTGGAGTGTCGTACCTACCCCTGGGACCAGTGTGGAGCTTGATCCAGCAGACATGGTGGCAGAAGGCCGATGAGAACAGGGTTTCAGGCAAGGCAGGTGCAAGGTGCCGTCTGTGTATTCCCAAAGGCCCCCTGTGCCACTCAGATGACCACCTCTACAGCCTCATGATCAGAACCGTGCTGCCTAGAGAGCTCTGAATATAGAAAACTTTGCTATCTCCAGGCTTAAGTAACTGCAGAGCAGGGTTTAGCTTATCCAAGGTTGGATTTAGTACCTAATGCCTTTGTGAGTTGGCCTCCTTGCTAGCAATTAAATTTGCATTGCATTTGATTTTTTTTAGATCCTGCGTATTATGATAGCTTCCATTAATATCAGAGACTTTTATGATATCTGCAATGCATATCCACCATGAAAGGTCTCTCCTCTGAAAAATCGAATGCTGGATGTCCTTAACCCTAGGTTATGAACCATCTGCTAGAATCATTATTTCCTGTTCTCATAGTCTCTGAATAGTATGATCCTTTTCATAAATGAAAAGTGTTATCTTCCATATGGATGTGAGGAACAGAGAAAAGTCCAGAGCTTTCATCCTAATGCTGACTTTGTAACATAATTTGCTCATACATGGCAGACTAGCTTTCTGATTGCATCTACAAGTTCCCTTAATGGAACAGCTGCATATTCAATGCGGTCAACCAGTTGACATTCAGAGTTCCAGTTACCTGTATTCACCTGCTGAAGACAGTCAAAACCCACAAGTTTATTCTATTATTTTATTTTGTAAACGTTGTACATGTGCTTGCTGCTTTTACTTTTTTTTTTTAATTTTCTGATCTTTCCTTTCAGCAATCACTAGGAACTGCTTGGTGCCAGTGACTACAGTTGAAATTGACTATATTTTTAACATTAAAAAAATAAAAATTCATATCTAAAAAACTCTAAACGGCTACAAATAATGTCTCAGTACTTAGTTTTAGAAAAATACTATCTCTATTAGAAATTCTGAAATTTACAGAAATATGGAAATTGATACAGACTATGCTAGGTTTTCAAATGTTTTTGTAAAAATATTTTCTTCACTGAGTGCTCAGCATAAATGCTATTAAACAGCTTATCATAGAAACAATAAGAATAAAATAAATATCTTGCATGACAAAGAGTATCTCCATATAAAAGTATCTCGTCAAGAAGTATAAATAGCTTATAAGGAATACAAAAATGGATGATGTGGTAAAGTACAAAGGAGAAATATCACCATAGTAGATGTATTGGTAATCCTTTTTAATAGGGGAACAAGCGATGGGGAGAAATATGACAAAACAGAATACACAGGGGAGCAGGTGATGCAAGAGATAATTTAGAAGCAGAAATCAAAAAGTATCAAACTGGGTAGATCAGAGAAAATGACTAGGAGTAAATGAGTATTCTATAATTGTAATATATTTGAAAATATTTGACGTGCTGATTGAAAACTTTATATCCTTCCCATAGTGCTAAAGCATATGGCAATATCTCTTGCTCATAATACGAACCATCAAACAGTACAGAGGCTGAGCTAATTAGAACAAACTACAGTATATTTTGTATTACTGAATTTAAACCTGCTAAGGACTCTTGCTTAGAATATTGAATGACATCTGCGAGGAAAGTTCAACTCAGGAAATCTCTCAAAAAAAATTAGTCAGTATTTATATAGTATCTTCTGCAAATGTCACTGTTAAGAACAGTCCCATAACTCCTTTCTCATATCCACCTTTTCCTACTTTGCATCCATTTTCATGAGAAGTTAGTTTACACTCCCAACAAAGTTTCTATATTGTGTGTGATTAAATGAGCTGATCTTTTTTCAGCTTCTATATGAATAGTGGTGACTTGTCTTGATATCAGTGCTTCACAGAGTTTTCATAGCCTATTTGTGCAATTCTTCGGCAAAATTTAAACTGAGATAAATGAGAATTTTGCATGTAAAAATGCATAATAGTGTATAAAGATGTACCAAGCCATCCAAGAGCGGCCATGGTCATGCCAGCAATATGCTAGTGGGGTAATACTTCAATAGGCCTGATTTTTGATTTGACTCACTTTGTGGAAGAAATGAGTTATCAAGCAAGTGGAAGAAAAGCAGGTTATCAGGAGTAGTTAACATGGATTCACCAAGGGGAAATCATGCTTGACCAATCTGACAGCCTTCTACAATAGCATGACTGGCTGGATAGATGAGGGGAGAGCAGTGGATGTTGTCTACCTCGACTTCAGCAAGGATATTGACACTGTCTCCCATAACATCCTCCTAGGGAAGCTCAGGAAGCGCGGGCTAGATGAACGGGTAGTGAGGTGGATTGAGAACTGGCTGAATGGCAGAACTCAGAGGGCTGTCATCAGCGGCGCTGAGTCTACTTGGAGGCCTGTAACTAGTGGTGTCCCTCAGGGGTCAGTACTGGGCCCAGTCTTGTTCAACTTCTTCATCAGTGCCCTGGATGAAAGGACAGAGTGGACCCTCAGCAAGTTTGCTGATGGCACAAAACTGGGAGGAGTGACGGATACACTGGAAGGCTGTGCTGCCATTCAGCAAGACCTGGACAGGCTGGAGAGTTGGGTGCAGAGGAACCTGATGAAGTTCAGCAAGGGCAAGTGCAGGGTCCTGCACCTGGGGAGGAACAACCCCGTGCAGCAGTACAGTCTCGGAGCGGACCTGTTGGAGAGACCTGGGAGTGCTGGTGGATAACAAGTTAGCCACGAGCTAGCAGCGTGCTGTTCTTGCCAAGAAGGCCAACGGTATCCTGGGGTACATTAAGAAGAGTGTGGCCAGCAGGTCGAGGGAGGTTCTCCTTCCCCTCTACTCTGCCCTAGTGAGGCCCCATCTAAAGTACTGTGTCCAGTTCTGGGTTCACCAGTTCAAGAAAGATGAGGAACTACTGGAGAGAGTCCAGAGGAGGGCTACAAGGATGGTGAGGGGACTGGAGCATCTCTCCTTTGAGGAGAGGCTGAGGGAGCTGGGCTTGTTCAGCCTGAAGAATAGAAGGCTCAGAGGGGATCTTATAAATGCTTATAAATGTCTTAAGGGTGGGTGTCAGGAGGATGGGGCCAAACTCTTTTCAGTGGTGCCCAGCGACAGGACAAGGGGCAATGGACACATACTGCAGCATAGGAAGTTCCGTCTGAATATGAGGAAGAACTTCTTCCCTCTGAGGGTGTCGGAGCCCTGGAACAGGCTGCCCAGAGAGGTTGTGGAGTCTCCTTCTCTGGAGATATTCAAGACCTGCCTGGACAAGGTCCTGTGCAGCCTTCTGTAGGTGACCCTGCTTTGGCATGAGGGTTGGACTAGATGACCCACAGAGGTCCCTTCCAATCCCTAACATTCTGTGATTCTGTGATCAAGGACAGATAAAAGTGGTGTATCATGAAGTTATTCCAGAGCTCAGTAACATGTTCCATCTGGTCCTCTTCAGTGTGGAGCAGTTGTCCCCCAGAAAACATTTTTCTCTCTTTCTTGTGAACTCTCGGCATGCCAGATATGTTTTTTCTGCTTCTCAGTGCCACAGCAGTTTGGGTGGGGGTTCATAACGTCAAAAAGATTAACTAGGCTGATTTAGACAAGACTGTAAAGGTAACTGGTAGCTAATTTTAACGGCCTAGTATACAAAACTGTGTCCATTTTAATAAATAAATAGTCTAGAGCTTCCTACTTTGCACTAACACACAGCCTAACTCTTGAGTTAATAACACTTCTTAAGATCTGATATGGGCAGGTCCAAAAGCACCTCTGTTTTCAAAACCCTAAGCAGTTTCTCTTGTATGCTTTTGTAACATGGCTGCCTCACATACGTAAATGGAAAACATCGTTGTTTTGTTTTAATGTTCTCAGATGTAAATCTTCAGCTAGAGTAAAGATGATTTTATCTAGCTTTCTCCCTGGGAATTAAGACACATCTCTGTTATCAGTATCTGATGCTACTAAACTGCATACCAGAGCTCAACATCCTAACCTAAGTACACCCCAAAAGGTCTTTGATTCTTTCAGCTACTAATGGAGTAATGATCCATCTACTGATTGACTCAACCACACAGGGGGACTAGCTCACATCTCACAGAATGTGAGAGGCTTTAAATATATTTTAATGTCATCGTTTCTATGAAAAACTAAATCTTTGAATTTGATTGCCAACATACATACGAATTATGCACTTACGGGGTAAATTGGCAGAACTGTATTGTCTTTGCATTCTTAACAGCTACTTCTAAATAGCTTAGAGCTGAATCAAATTTTAGTTTCATTAGTCTGATTTAAGTTATTTATGCTAATAATTTTCACTAAACCCCAGCTTTATTACCTATTTCTAAGATTATTCATGTTAATGCTGATGATGATACTTAGGAATGCTGAGAAATCAGTGTCCCTGCTCTTCTGCCCTCCCTTTCCCTTTTTCCTGAAGATATTAAAAAGCTGCTGACTGGACATCTGCTTCAATTATGTGGGAGAAAAAATATTTGTAGATTTAACACAATTATTTTTTACATTACCTCGTTTGCACCTTGTACTCTCGTATTCAATTTATCTGTAGCCATACTTATCTGATTTTATTTGAATGGCTCCTACCTTTATCAGAAATATCTCATCATGTTCTGTGACAACAGAGAAAAATCAAATTGTCTAACTGAATCACGGTTAGTTGAGATGGAATGTGGACAGAAAAGGTTTTTCTGAACAGGTATTGATTAGACTGTAACAGCATTGGCTGCATGCTGTCTCAGGCATTCTTCTTTAGATTGTAATTACCATATTTACAATCATTTTTTCACATTTGAGCACCCGCTTGTATATTATCATAACAGAATATAAGAAACATCAGAAATGAAAGAAAATGCCTTGTGCAAGATAATAGTCCCCCTGCTCTTCCTGATTTGTAGGCAGTTCGGTAAATTATATAAATAATGATATTTTACTGTTATGGATACAAGGAAATCAGATAGATTTCAGCCAGAGCTCTATGGATCTTATTCTCTAACACACTTCTAATTGCATAGGTTATAGTCTCTAATGTTTAAGATTTAAAAACTAATGTCATAATATAAACCTAACCGTGTTTACCTTTCCTGTCCTCATTTCCTTCATATAAGCATGGCATTTAAAATTCAGATTTACTTAGTGACAGAAAAGCAAGCAAACTAAGAATTTCAGTTAAACTTGGGAAAGCAACATCTGGGCTTGCAGACCAGAATATGGATGGAGAAGGGTGAAGAAAGTTGACATTCTAAAGAGAAAGATATGCAGCTGAAAAAAGCCAGTAGCCCACTAATTAGGACACAAGGCTTAAGGACCAGTTGTGAATCCTGTTACTTTTCTGCCTATGATCTCCTTTGTGTAAAAAAGATCCAAAGAGGCAAAAGCATTTTGATGTACTTAAATAGATGAAAACAAAAAATCATAATTATGTGAAAGACTTGTTACCTTTCTAGACCTCAGTAGCTGTATGAAATTGTATAAAATTTGTGTAAAGTTCTCTTATACCTAATTCTTAAAATAGAAAAGAAATTGTTCTGTGTAAAAACTGTGTCTTAAATGTTCACTGGGTCTGGAAACAGATTGCAGGTTTCCCTCCTCCATTTCAAAGGTCTTAACTTTGCAGTCCATATCACCCTAAAAACTAGCAAAGGTAATTCAAAAATTGATGAAAAAATGTAGATGTAATTCCTTCAGGCAGAAGACAGGTTTGAATCTCTGTCTCCTGTATCTTATGGGGAACACATAACTGGGGGGGGGGCGGGGGGGGAGATGTCTAAGAATTACTATTGAAAAATAGAACAACTGCCTTTCGGGTTTTAAAAAGCACTGTATGTTTTCAGTATTATCATGATCTGGTAGTATCATACAGAACAGTTTTTTTCAAAACAATCTTTGCAACAAGGACATGGCTTCACAATCTACTCTGACAAGCAGCAGATTTAGTTACATTGCATTAAGTAACCTAAAATATTAGGTCTACCATAATTACATTGAAATAATATCCTATTCCTTGTTGCACATAAGTTTAATAAGACTACATATAAAATGACCTGTGACTCAACTAACACAATGAAAATGAGAAAAACTTTTAGTTTGTTACTAAAACATACCTTTTGTGACTCCATAGCATAAACTTTCCCAGTTGGCAGGGGGGTGAGCATGGTTGTCAGAGATCTCTGGTTCGTTTAATGTTTTTACAAAATACTAATGACGGAAAAGAAAAAATCTAATGATCTTACGATGTTGAATGATGGATTGATACAGTTATACAGAACGATGATTTTGAATAAAAACTTTTAGAATGTGATTCTAAACCTTTTGTAGATTTAATGGCAATACCTTACTGTTCCCACAGAGCTCCAGTGGGAAAGCAGAATGACAAAGTGAGGTTCGGGCTCTGAGCGAGGTGTGCCATTGTCACACAATCTACATGCAAATGTTTTTTTTTTCCCCCCCTGTGTATTTGTGTCACACTGTGTTCTTCAAGGCAGGTATGGCTGCAGATTTCTGGTAGGGAAGGAGTGCTTGTCTTTTTAAGGTGTATTCAGCTATCATTTTGAAACAGAGTTACCTTGTCTGTACAGCTTCTCTTTCCCAAAGTAAATGGCAAATACTATATGACTGCTTTCAGGCTGAGTTTAATTCACTAGGTCCAAAGGTATTTCTAGGTTTGCGTACCACAAAGAATATGATAGCACCACTCTACAAACTGTGACAGACAGGGAATATATGCAACAGCAAAAGGAAGTGACTACAAATGGTTCAGTTTATTATGAGGCAGAAAGTGATAAAGTAGCAGGTTTTTGTTTGTTCTTTTTTTGTATAATGTGCAATTTAAACACGTGAATATT
Organism: Opisthocomus hoazin; assembly: GCF_030867145.1. NCBI lineage: Eukaryota > Metazoa > Chordata > Aves > Opisthocomiformes > Opisthocomidae > Opisthocomus > Opisthocomus hoazin. Next base: position 41,005,157 of record NC_134418.1, on the reverse strand, counting down.
GGCATTGTCATCTCAACATTATACATACTACCACACTTGGAAATACCAGTTTGCCAAATGTTATGACTAATGAGGCAGGCACAGGGATTGTTGATAATGTCTAGAGTTTTTTTAACGGACAGTTGCATGCTTTTCTCTCATAGCTTTCTCCATTCTTTTTCCTAACCTTTATTCTTCCAGCAAGGAAACAGCAGGGAACATCCTATTTACAAATCAATCTTATTAATGCCAGGATCATTTAGTACACTGGTAGCCACATGGATGTGAGAATAACTTTATTTAATATTGTAATTGAAGCATATGAAAATTTCAGGTGACTATTTTGTACAAAAACAGCAAACAAGTTAAAAAATACATCTATTGTCAGTCAGACTGCTTTCATGAGTTGAATATAAATACAGAAGTTCTGTCCAAGCAAGACAGGATTCAGGAAAGAAAAATATAAATTTTTCACATTCCCTAATATGAATATGCTCAGGCACTTGAGATACTTGATTGTCTATTTCCAATCTGTGTTTTCTTCTACTGAAAAAATCAAGCAAGCTGACAATAAATTTTGAGACACAATGTATGTTCATGATGTGGACTTAGGTCCATTGAGCTGAACAAAGAGAGAGCAACTCTCTGTTGCTATTAAATACCATGAAAGGAAATTGGATGGTTTGTTGCCCTAAATATTGTATTCAGCTCTGTCCTTGCTCTGCAAGGCAACCATTTCCACCGGTAAAGTGGGGATGAACAGGTTGATCTCATTTCTGCAGTTCTTATGTATATATGTATATGGAGAGAGTTACAGTATATATTAATGATATTTCACTATGGTTGGGATAAAGTATGGAAAAAATGGTAAATTCTTTTCTAATTAATCTTGATTAACTCACTTCAACTTAATGAGAAGGATGTACAATGACTTCATCTAACATGTCCTACAGTCTCCTGGTTGCTTCAAGCACTCTTTCATCTTTGAATGCTGTCAGGCTGATAACAACCTGGAACTCCAATTTCCATTTGAACAGATGGAAATAAGCTGCATCTCTACACTTGTAGGGACCCCAAACATACCAGTATCTGCCTAGTGCACTCTGAAAACTCAGGGTGTTAGTCATTTGTTACACAGTCCTGAGACTTCTGGGTCAGCTTTGTTGTATGTTAGATGCCTTTATCCTTCCCACCTTCTGCTTTTCTCACCTGGATCCTAAAAGGTTTGTATTTGCTCTTCCCAATGGGATCTGATGTGGTGGGTTAATATGAATGACTCTGACCTGACATCACAAAATAGTTTTTTTAAAGTCTCAGACCTTTTCTGGGACCTATTTGCATTTGGAATGCAAGTTTTGAGGCTAGCAGAGATAACACTTGTCAGCTTTGCAGTTTAGAGTTGGTAATTCAAATTCCAGACATCACCTCCAATGTGGCCTTCTGACCTTCCCTGCTCCCTCCCTGCCACTCCCCCGCCCCCAGTAATGATTTGAAGCAGTATTTGCTGTACGATTTTCTGTTTCTCCAGCTAAAGGAAACAGCATTGCCAGCACTGTGCAGCCAGTTCCAACTTTTGCTGTAAATACTTTCTGAGCAAGTCAGTAATTATTGTTGCACTGATGACTGGTGGCATCTGTATGAGTTTATTATCATCTGTACTGAAACACAATGCACAATGAAAACATGGGGGACTCTAAAGAAAGAGTCTAATAAATTTACATGAATTAGCATTAGATTTAATTTGCCACATGCCAACCAAACCGTGCAGCAGATCTAAATCCTTTAAAAGATATAGATTTCTTTGTTGTAGCTTCTTCCCAGGCCTGACTGTTACACTTATTTCAAGATTTTTCTCTGTTTTTTTTTACAAAAAAATATTTCCACACGTGATGATTGACATATATGGGTTATTTAGTTCTCAATGAGAGAAAGAGAAAAAAACTTTTGACTCTTATCTTTTTAAGAATATTTAAACCTTTAATTTACCCATGCATATAATATCCTGCACAGAATAAATATGAGGTATTACTGTAACTTCCTCTCTTGGCCCAAATATGAAAAGGTACTGGAAAACGTGAATGAAATGATACTTTTCTTTGATAGTATTTAGGTTAAAAACATGATAGCACTGAAACTTGATAGTAACATTGAAATAAACAGGACACTAACACCCAGTAAAGAGCTGTAGGTTGACCCCTTCCATAATGGACTATGTGGTGCTTTCTGGCATCCCCCCAAAACACCAAACAAGTGAAATTAATGAAGTTAATAGAACATTTGTCCCTGTTTTAGCAACCGTGGTGTCAAAGAGAGTCCAAATTCAGAATAAATATAAAATACACAGAATAGAAAGAAGACACAGGAAGACTGATAGCAACAAATATAACTTTTATCAGAGAAGTTTGTCATGCTTTAAAAACTCAGAAACATCTCTTTACCTAGTTTTGTAGAGAAATGAATGTGACATCAAAGTCCAAATATAGGCCTCAGCATAGTCCATGATAACTTCCACTAAACTTTTGAGCATACTGCATGTCACAGAAAAGAAAATTAAAATTTTCATTGGAATTTGCAGGTCTTTTGATGAGAAACTTTTAGGAAAATGTTTGGTTTAAAACAAATCACGTGTCCCAAACCAATACATTCAAAATTATGTCAGGTTAATAGATTTACTGAAGGATCTTTGGTTTCATTAACTGAATCCAGGGAAAAGCTGAAAACTGAAGAACTTGCAGACATGAAGAAAGACCTGCTGATTTTAGACTTTGGCTTAAAATCTTGGCAATTGCTGTACTCCATCCAGGGCACAGGCACAGCTGGCTCTGTCCAAAGACCTGGGGAGTCATGTGGTCAGTGTGGCTGAGGTGCCTCTTCTCTGTCACCTGCTGGTTTAGCTGCAGCTACAGCTTCTGAGGGCATCTGGGTCCTTAGATCTCAAAGACTGAGACTGTTCATAATCTCAGATAAAAAGCTTTCTGGATGTACCGTGTACCAGAACACCAGCTTGATTTTACCAACTGTGCTTTATAGGACAGAGTATATTTAAGCAATTTTTCAGTGGCTACATTGTTTGTTACTTCTACTGCTTTGGTAGGTCAGAAAGAAAAAACCAAAACATCAGTGTAAATATTTTCAAATATAAACTACATATGGATCATAAAAGCAAACTCTTAACATATTATTCTGGATCCGACATAATTTGCTGTAGAAAAGTTTGGTTGCCAAGTTGCTAATTTCATAGCAACAAACTCCTGAAAGAAAGGTGTCTAGTCCAGGTATGCTAAAATTAATGTAATAAGAAAACATATTATTTCCATTAACTCATCTATCTTTCACAGCTCATCAAGGTATATGGGTGAAAAGAAAATGGCAAGATGATGAGTACTTATATATCACAAATGGAAGAAAAGAGGTTTGAAGAAAGGTGAGAGCTACGCAACATTTTCATCAGTCATGTGCATGTCATCACAGATTACATCTGAAAGAGACAGGTGCTGTCAAGACAGCAGTGTTTAGTAAGTATACTAGAATTAGATTTTCAATCTAGGAAATATGAACAAAAGAGCAGAAAATTTAATTAGTCACCCACTTTTGTTTCTAAGTGTCTTTTAGTTTACATAAGGATTTTCTAGTTGAGCTATATTCTGTCCTTCCTTTTCTCTTTCCTTCTGTCCTTTATTTAAAATACAAAAGGTGAAAGAAAATAGGATTAGATTCATACTGTCAACAAAGTATTTTAATATGGCTATGAGAAAAGAGCTCCTTTAGTAACAAGAAAGATTCAATACTGAGAAGCCGGAGCATCTGTGACACCGTATTTTTTTCTAACTGAAATATAACAAATTACATTTTACATTTTTAATTATAAGAAGAAACTAAAATGCGCTGTCAGCTTTAAACAGATATCTTTGGTATCTCCTAAACTGGATACTACAGAATTTTTTTGTCAAAGATTTCACAGCAAAATAAAATATTCTGAAAATTATTGCTACACTTTATTTACACGTGTCTAAATGTACTTTGTTTCCCATGTACAGCTACTTTATCAAATAGCTTGATAAGAAAACCATTTCCACCTCCCCTTTCAGCTGTTTTAAAAGAAGCGGTCTAGAGCCTGGAAAGGATCTGGGACAATACCTACTGACAATAGGTGTTTGTCCTTTGTAGTCCAGATTCTGACACCTACCTTGAAAAGAGATTTACCATGGTTGTTCCAGAAGTGAGCATCATCTTATCAAACAGACTGTTTTAACTCGCTCGGTGTAGGCGTGGGTTACGGATCCGTTGTGACGATGTGACCCCAATATGAGTATGATCGTTCAACCTTTATTAGTCAGCAAAACAAGGTTTATATAGCAAAACTATTACAGCATCTGAATGGTTAAACCCCAACCCATATATAGGCAAAACTACTGCAACTCGTTGTGATTGGTGCAGAGTTGCATCTCGAAGTGAAAACAGTACTGTGGCAGGAAACAACAAAGTGGCAGGAAGGAAGTGACAGTGTGGCAGGAAACAGTGACGTACCCCCTGCTCCAGTGTCCCGAGCTCGTCGCTCTGCCTTTCCAGCAGGGTTCCGTGTCAGCCGCTCCCAAGGCTCACTTCCGGTTCGGAACCTGGGTTGCTCAACGCACCAAACTATGTCCCCTCTCGTCCAGCCAGGACTCCACAACTCGGGAAACTACAATTCTTCATACGAATTATACAGTGAAACTATAATACCCTGAAGCTGACATATCAATGCTTCATGTAACCAGGTTGGCTGTAGTGCAAAGCCTGACCTTTTTCTCACCCTATATGTTCAGTTCTTTCATGTTTAATTTTATCTGTCACAAGTAAGCAGTGCTTTCTGTTCAGTCTGTTCTGTTGTCAGATTAAATGGAGAGAAAGATGATTATACCTGAAGCTCTACTGAGCACATAGGAGTGGTTATTCTGAAAGGATATTGACTCTTTCAGTCCATACAAGACTCCTAGATTTTTCTCTACAGCCTTAGTCTACAAACACATCATAAACGCACAGTCCCACAAACAGTTTGAAGAAGATTACAAGGGAACTCTGTGTTTCATGGAATCACAGAATGGTAGGGGTTGGAAGGGACCTCTGTGGATCATCTAGTCCAACCCCCTTGCCAAAGCTGGTTCACCTAGAGCAGATTGTACAGGAACTTGTCCAGGCGGGTTTTGAATATCTCCAGAGAAGGGGAGTCCACAACATTTCTGTCTCTATACGTTTCTGTATGGCTTGACTGGACAAATTTTTCATAGCTTCTTCCAGAGTCAAATTACACAACCCTTAGCACTGCTTTATCTGCAGAGTCAAGAACAGCATAGAGCCAGAACAAACCTGTTATGTACTACCTGTCCTACTGTGCCTATGTTCTCCCTTGGACATGCCTAACAAATATCTAAAAGAGGATCTGATTTCAATCATGAATATTATCTCAGTGTTTCTCAAAGCTGAAGACTCTTGTGTGTATGTGCTGAACTTTCTATGCTCAGAGAATTTTACAAGTGAAAATGCCTAAAGGTGTACCTTTAAAAGATTTCATATGTACAAGTAAATGTCAAAATTCTTGCCTAAGTCTCGTTACTACTATTAAAATGATTTTTTAGATGTGGATGTTTGGCTTCAGTTCTGAAGTGCCTGAAGGTATACTCACCAGGTAAGGAAACCTGGGTTTTCTTAAGAAAACAGTTGATGAAAGGTATATATATTACAAAGCTAAACTAGCTTTATAACTATAAACTATGAACTTTAGTCACAGATTTTCCAATCACTGCTTGTATTACTAGTGCACAGTTGGGCAAAACTGTAAAAGTTCAGGGGAAAGCGTTGCTTCTTCCAATTAATTTAAGTAGTTCTTTAAAAGATGCCTAGTCCTTAGTGATAGTATAACAGTACTATTTCCAACAGCTTTAACAAAATATGACTTCCTTCTCTCTATCTTCTAAAATTTTGCTGTCATTGTTCTGAGATTTTGGGTTGTATTACATTTCTATGGATATTGATCCAAACGGATTTTTGGAGAGGGAAGTGCAATTTTAGCATTATTATATTCAAGTTTTAAAAAATTTAAAAAGAAAAAAATAAAAAGGCAGCCTTCTTCCATGCACTCGTTAACCAGTACGGCCTAGTGAAATAATTGGAAGGGCTTGTATATTTGTCACTGGAAAACAAGCTTCAAGTTTAAGGGTTCTACGGATTTTTCTAGCACCAGTAAGTCAAAATATCTGTCATCCAGCTTGAATTTCTATGAAGAATATAACTGGAATGTTTTTTCTATCACGGTACATTTAATTCCAGTACATCTTAAATCACTTTCCAAACTTAAAATAATTTACTATTGCAATATACTTCCTCCAGAGAAAAATGTCATCAGTTTGTCATAAATCAAAGCCTCAGATATATTCAATGGTTACTGACTTAACTAAAGATGTTGTCTCTTTCACATTCTGGTTGTTACTGCATAAGGTATCTGGCTAAAAAAGAACAGTTGCCACAATGACTAGATCAGAAGTTTCGATAATGAAGAGTTATGTAATCTCACATACCTATAGAGGGATATAAAAATCAGAGAGAGACTACAGGTGTGGGTTTGCTCAAGAGCACTGAGTCAAGCAAGAGAAATACCTGAGCTATGTCTTTTAAACACTCTCCGAAACACACTACGCAAAACTGTGTTTTAACAGAAGTTCTGTTTTGGATAACACATATCAGATGTCACATGCAGGCATCATCAAAAATTAACTAGCAATTCCAAAGGTAGCACAAAACATTCTATCCTAGAAATGGTGTATTCAAAATAGAGTAGTTTTAGATTTGGAGCACAGTATGCCACACAAAGATGAGTGCAAACTTAAGATATCCTGGAAAATAAAAAGCAGCATCTGACAACAGTACCTTAGAAAAAATGGTCTCTATCCATAATGTTACATATGTACTTTGTACTGTGTATATACTTATGCGTTTATCTGTTAACTTGATGCGCCAGTTCAAATGGCTGTATGAAAACATAAGCACAGTTGAAGGGAAGAAGACAGAAAAGTGTGAGTAGATATAGGAGGTTTTTAGCAGAAGATATGCAAGCAAAAAAGGGTGAAATGCCCATAATTTTGCTAAGTTGGTCATGTTGCTCTCATCCTAGGAAAAATAACGGAAAAAATTCAGATGAAATACTGTTCACAAACAGTTAAATGAAATTGCACAATTAGTTTCAGAATGTATTTTATTAAATAGAAAATCAGTGACATCAAGATGAATTTACTGTTTTTTTGGAATTTCTAAATGTGGCTGGTAAAGCAACTTGGGTGATCAATTATATTGCCACTTATGCAGGCAAAAAGAGGATGATTAAAAAACCCAAACAACAGATATGTAAAACACTTGTTAAAAGGACTGTGAAGTTGTCTGCTTAGAGATGGACAACTAGCATAACAAAAAGAAAGAATCAGTAATAGCAAATAGCTAGAGTGAGAAGTGCTGCAGGAGTCTGCACTAGGACTTGTAAGACTCAAGATTTTCATCAGTGACAGGGAAATTAATATTAAATTGCATGTAAATCACATTACAATTAAATCTGTAAATGGTACCAAGGCTGATGAAATGGTAAGAATTAGAGCTAAGAGTCTCATATCTCTGACTCATGTAAACTCACTGAAACATGATGCTTTTTATACACAGACAGAAAGACTGCGGGCCATGACTTCGGAATGGCAGACAAAGGGGGCTACATCCATGTTATTGATTTATTCATGTGCAGAGTGTTCTTGACGTGAATTTCCTACATTCGTGCTTTGGTTTGCACTGGCCTGTGGTACTTACCAGGACAGAGAGATCCAATGTGTAACTGAAGGTAGTGCAGTTGTCTAACCTAGGTGTGTTCCTTATTCTGAATTCCCGCAGTGATAGCTTGCAGAAAGGGCTGATGCCATCCTAAGGTGTTCCACCAGGATGGCAGTGAGTAGAAATGGGGAACTGAGCTTTTCTTCAGTACACTTCCCCTTTACTAATTACATTAGTTGTAATTAAACGCTGTTAGTTGCATTACTAACAACGTTAATCAGTCGGATACTCCAACACTGGACTTGCTTCAGCTAACCAGATTGTTAAAACGTTGGAGGAGGTTTCAGAAAAGATCTATGAATTATTCAGCGGGTAGTAGGCACGTCCTAATGTGAGAGCTTTAGAGAACTCAGTCTCAAAAGATTTAGAAGTAACTTGATTATTCCATATAAGGACTCTCCAGGAGAGAAAATAGTGGATTCTGGAGGGCACGTAAATCTAATGTAATAAGAACTAGTGTCGCGTTAATTTGGCAGAAAATAAACTCCCTTTCTTTCTAACGCTCTTCACCGAAGTGAGAGGCTAGGTGCGGCTAGGTTTAAATTCTGAGTGATGTCCAATTTGCCACAACCAGTCCAGTCGCGTTTACTATGTATATTAAACTACCACGATTCTGGATACACTAATAGCAGTCTGCACCTTCAGTCCAGTCGTGCTCATGAACTAGCACGGCCACATTTGGTCGCGTTCAGTGAGAAACTGTGACAACTGGCTACTTAAACAGTGCAGTTTTATTTGTGCAACAGGTATATAGGTTTTTTGAATTGCCAGTGATAGTGACTGTCTGCAAAAAAGCACGTGCAAATATAAAATGCATGGAAAGGTTATAAATAATAAGCCTGGCTATAAACATTAGGGAGTAAGTATTCCCGAGAAAAGCGCTTAGTTCAAGGCTCACCCAAGGCGTCCCAAGGAGGGGAGAAGCAAGGCTCAGCCCGTTGGCCAGTCCCGGTTGTCGGAGGCAGTCTGAGGTGGAGTTTCCTTTGACTTGCTCACGGTGTTATCTTCTTCTTTTCCTCCGAAAATCTATGGTGTTATCTTCTTCTCCGAAAATCCCCTTTTTCTCTGACTATTTTTATATTCTTTCTACCTTTAAGGTGGAGTTTGAGTGACTGTAGTCATACATACCTTTTATCATGATCGGTGTAAAATTTTCTCGCTTCACATTTGAAGGTGTAGTTTACGAAAAATTGAGAGTGCAGACTCGAAGAGGGGTGGTCGCACTTCGGAGGTGAGTAGCCTTCGGAATGGAGGTGTGTTTTGGTATTAAAATGATATTAAAATGAGCACAGTTCACGAGGGGATAGCACTTTGGCAAGGTTTCGAAAACCTGTTGGCTCAGGGGGCCAGATGAGCTGCTTATCAGTTCTAGAGAACCATTTCTTCCTGCTTTATCATCATGGAGCAGGGCCACGGAGTCTCCACTCCGTTCTGTCCTCTATGGTACATTGCAGGAAGTTGCTGTGTTAGTGGATTCCTCGCATGCCTGCTGCAGCTGTGTCCCATCCTCAGAGCTCCTTTTGATTTCATGCTTTTCTTCAATGGGTGAACACTGCTACTTTTTTCATATAAACCTTAATTTTCAGATGTAAAACTTTAATTTTACTAATAATTCCACAGCTAGAAACTAAAACCAAGCATATGTTTGCTTCTCCTGCCATATGGCTGTACAGAGATCCACCAAAACCCAATCCTCTTTGAGGCACAGAGTATTCATGATCTATGTTGTCCAGCCATGTTAATGAATGACTGCTACAGAATAATCAGTGCAACCTATGTTATCTTTGGAAAAGCTGGTTGAGATTCTGGAGGAGACGGAGTCTACACAGGAAAGGTGCCCTTCATCTTGACACAGATTTGGTAAACTGCTGTGGTAACCTACCTTTTGAAAGCTAGGCAGAAATGCTAAGACATTTAGGTTAATAAAGAAGTTATGTGAAAAATAGTGTTAAAATCACAAAGACTTCTACTCTGTTGCTGACTAGCATTCTCTTCTGTTATCTGGCAAATCATTGAACTGTTTTAACTTCTTTCCCATCTATCAAATGAAAAAACACAAGAAGGTCTTTGCCTTTCTCTAAAGAATATTTGTATTTAGTTATTATTTTTAATATCCTGAAAAGCAAAATCATAAAACCTTACAATTATTTTAAAAGATTCCTTTCCTCAGATACCAACATTTTTTCTAGTTTCCTATATCAGCAGGTTTTTATTTGATTCTCCTGTTGCACTGCTGTATATCAAGACGAATTCTTCTTAGTCTGTGAAGTTACACTGGTGTGAATAATAGAACTTTTTCCTTTTATTTGACAAATGTGATGATTTTATAAAACTGATTTAGAGAACTGTTAAGAAGAATTACTGCTATATCTCACACTGTGGGAATTCTTACATTACAGTGAATTCTTATTTGATGTTATGTACCTTTATTGGCTGGAGTTTGGTTCAGTTCAGCTTGGGAAACCTGACTTATGTGAGACAGGTAAATACTACTGGAACTTCATGGCAGTTGTTGCTTCAGTGGTTTTCCAAGATTAAAAAAAGTTTCACAGTGATATAGCCTATAGAAATCATCACCCTGCTGAAAATGAAAACACTGTATATTTAAATAAGCTGGAATGAAATTTAAGCAAATTATTTTATGAACAAGTTGTATACAAGGATTTGATGAATAGTATGCACTGTAATATATATCTTCCAGTTATGATTTTTGATACCAGTAATCTGTATTTTTAATGAGATTTTCTTGAAGTTCAATAGCAATTAGATACATTACAATCAGAAAACCTTAGCAGAACAGTTTAAAAATGTAATATGAGAATATTGTTCTTATTATCCTTATAAATGGATACCTGATGAAAGGTCACAATGTTTTGCTCAAACACATTGCTAAGTTAAAACTTTGCCTAACATAAACCTCAAAAAGCTTTATAAACTTTATGTACATTTTCTTGGACTCCAATAATGATTTTTTTAATGTAAAGTTTATGGAACTCCAGTCTGGCAAGCAGAGTCTAAGGCTTTCATCCTTTAAAATTCTAGGTTCATCGTATTCTAAAATACGTGTAACTCCAAAAAGAGGAACTTTGGTTGAGCTAAATCTTTATCTGAAGAATAAATTACATGAAAGCGAGGAAGTGATTAAGATACGCGGTTTATGATTCCTGGTGCACTTTTGATGCACTCAACAGCATACTTCTGACCTGAAGAAAGTACACCAAAGAGGGAAGGTAAGCCTCCGGTTTTGGGATGAAATCGCTTGGGTAATTTAAATCGGCGATCGGGCCCTGCCTGGAAGCTCTGTAAGTTTTGACCTTAGCTCAGACACTCCATTTCTCTCACAACCCTTAAACTACAGCTTGCAAAATGTCGGCTAGAATCAGGTTTATGCCCATGTTGTACACAGAGCCTGCCTTCAGTAGTTTCATTCTAAGTGTACAGAAGGCAATTCTCCAGCCAGAGGAGACAGGAGAGTTCCACTGCTGAAAATCACAAAAGAAAAGCAAATTAAGAATGAAGTTTATACACTGCATTAATTGCTAAATTTAAAGCTTTGCAATTAAAAAATTAAAGTAACAGGAACTTTTTTTTTTTTTTCTCCTTCCTTCTGGATGGGGAAAAGTCTAATTTTGACTAATTTAATATTAAACAAAGAGCTGGTTTTTCTGAAGCTTGCTTATAATCTTTTCTGTAACATTTCAATGAAGAAACCAAATTAAACAACCTTTTAAGTAGATGTATATCCAGTATGGAAAACAAAGCCATGATAAAAGGGAAACAGTACAGCATAAAGAAACCATAAGAATATACCAAATCATATGAATGCAAATCAGCAATTATAAAATATAATGGTCTGCTGTATGTTAAAAATAATAATAGAGAAAAAATCAACTCCAAAAACCCAGTCTTTGATTTAACTATAAACTATTACCCATGTATAGCAAAACAAAACAAAGATATTTTTCCAGAGGAGTTTTGTTGTTTCCAGAGTTGAAGGATTGTTGTTGGATTGTTTTCATTTTTGAGGGAAGGAGGATATGGAAAGAAAAGAGGGGAGAAAGAAGTCCTTGTACATATCTAGTTTTTTTATTTCTTTTTTAAATGGATAATTTTTTGTAAAGGAGATTTATTTTAGATCGTACTGTTTAAGAGCACTTTATTTACTTTATTAAAAACTACCTAATGCATATTAAAGTAACCACAAGAGCAAATACAGGAATAATTTAATGGCAATAATCCAGTAACTGGTGAACACAAACAATTTAATCAGTTGTCTCTCTGTTCAGAGAAGAAAAAAATAGGTGAGGCAATTTATCTAGTATTCTGACCCTGATACAGAGGCAGATTATTTTATCCCATTTCATTTTTTTTAGGCCAGGTAGGAACCTGTGTCCGATATTTTAAATGTGTATCCTCATGAGAAGGCTCATGAACCTTCTCACACCTCATGAGAGCTTCTTCATATAACTCATATATTTCCCTCACCTTTTCACCAAAAAATCCTCCTTTCTTGCTAGCACTCCAAAAGTCATAAAATTCCGTCTGAGGCATTTCACTGGAAACTACTTGGTGGAACTTGAAAAAAGCAAAATGAGAAGGTGTTTTTAAGCAAAATAGTTAAAAAAGCAGAGGGAGCGATTTAAGATAGAAGATCTCTTATTGCAGTAAAAGACAAATACCCGTTTTTAATTGATAACTATTATTATTTAATATGTCAGATGAAAATCAAACTAGATGGAAAGCATCCAGCTATGGACATAAGAGCTTAAACCAAGGCTCCTTTGCTTTATCTTTTTAATTTGGGAATGTGCCATCTCTATCCTCACTTCCTTTACTACTCATGTTTAACTTTTGCCTCAGTGAAAGAAAAGATATGGGGTTTCTTAGTCTCCTCTTTTTCAGAAGTAACTGACCTCTTGACCATCTCTACAGCCGTTACACACAGACACACACCCACCCCCTGCCAGTGCGATATGCTTCTAAGCTTCACCAGTCCTGAGAAACTATATGTCATTAAAACTTCTCTAAACCAACTTTCCTACCTAGTGACTGTTTGGTGGTTTTGTTATTAAAAATGATTAAAAAACAATGGGAATTTTGAATCCCTAGAAGGTTGCACTTAAAACCCAATAAAACCTCACCCCATTACTAAGTCTAATAAGGTTAGATGCAATTTAGCATGAATATTATTCAAAAACTGCTACAGTAGACATTTCCAGGTAGGATCTAAGTTATTGTTAATGCTAAACTGCTGTCATTACCTTATACTATATATTTTCATTAAGTATCTAGTAATTTTACAGGCCTTTATTGCAGTCAGCAGGATTTCTTTCTTCAGGTGCCCCCAGTGGGACTTTAGGAACATGTAGGAAACCAGAACATTTGCAGCAAACCTTCTATAGCACTGTATGAGTTCTGCTTTGTTCTTGCTGCGATTAGTCACCTTCGGGTAGAAATGAAAAACTCATTAAATTCTTTATTACTTGTACCTAATAGAGAGGATATTTACAGTGCTGTGGTTCAGAAGTTAGTTTTGAACATCTATGGATTCTGAAGAAAGCCAAGTTTTGCTGTTCTCCCTCTGCCCACTTCTTCCCTTTCCTCCACTTCTGCTTCATTCTCTAAAACATGCCAATCATTGAGACCAATTTTGCTCTGGGAAGGTTTATGTCACTGCTGGATCCTTACAAGTGAACTATTAATGAGCAAGTACTGGGATCCTCCATTCCCGCACAGTAGGCACTTCATCCCTGAAGCTTAGCCTTCCACCACTGATTGGAAAAGTGACGCACCATTGGCAACCTCGTGGCTTGGAAAAGTGATATTTTTCCATTTGAAGATTCTGTGTACACTATGTGGCCCATCTATCAATGACTTTTTGGTTATTAATTGCTCATAAATGTTCATGAATTTGTGTCACTCTGATGAACCTCTTAACTTGCATACAAGCTATCAATTATTCATTTGTAAGTAATTATGCTGATGACTTTTGCATCCTTTATTGCTGCTCATTATGTAAACTAACCATGTTAACAGTCCTTATACTGATTCAGACCTGAGATACAGCTGTCCCTGACAACAGCTAAAGACTGTAAGATCAAAAATTTTTATAACAAAATAAAAATTAGTTACAGATAGATATTAGTTCTTGCTTTTGTAATAGATGAAATTAAAATCTTTGTTCATAAACGTACCTATAAATACCATACTTTTTTAAAAAAAACCACAATCATTGGCTGAGTTATAAAAAGCAAAGGTGAAACATTAACTTTTTTTTTTTAAATGGATTTTTTTTTTCTGAAGAAAACCATTTAGATTGGAAGGACGGATCCTGGGGGGGGGGAATACTGGGGGGGTATTTGGGAAGGGTCCCTGACATGGGGAGTCTTGGGATCCCCAGGAGGATATTTGAGGGAATGGTTAGGGTGGGTTGCCACTCTAAATTGCACCACAGTATTTTTCTAACCACTTATTGATGACTAATTTTGATAAGGTCAACACAAAAAGATTTTGAGACTATGAAAACATGAATTGAGGTTTATAAAATAAGATATTTTGGTTCCCTAGGAAAAAGCCATGTTTCTAACAAAATTCCCCATCTTTGGAGAGGAACAGAAACTTGTTTTTCTCAGAGGTAAAGTGTCATGTGGTAGAAGTACAGTGTTCTACCATCATCTTTTAAGCGGAAGTGTTGACTGCAAGTTAGTTTCAGGATAGATATACAGAGAAAAAGACACAATATCCAAGGATGGCTTATCAAAACCATGCCAAGTAAATTCATGATTTGCTGAGATGGTAAAGCACGTGTGAACACGAAATTCAGTGAGTTGTAAAAAGCACGCAAAATATTTTCAAGCATTATGGAAATCAAAGAGGTTTCTTCTTTTGTTTTGGGGGGTGTGGGGAGGGGGAGTGGAGGGTAGGCTGAAGAGACTTATTTATAGCAACTTTAATTCTGCCACTCTTGATTTACTCTTAAGTTCCTGGGTTTCTATTCATACGGTACTGTTGGGGACTGACGTGGAAGGATAAGCAAAAAAACCCCTGTGAGTCTTGGGTCTGAATCTCCCGAAGATCCCAGCTTCTTTGCGTCTAGGCACTTCACAGCACTGGAGTCAGGGATGTCGCTAGTTAGGGTTTCCGATGACTACAGAACGGCCTTGTAGGGACAGCCCACAAAAGAGGGAAAATGACCAACAACAACTTGTTCTCTTCTTCTTTTTCATGCTAAGAATTATGCCAGATGTCCTTTTGTTTAATCAACATATGAAAGAAATATAAGAAACCCTTCTTTGTCAATTCACTTGTATTCTTTTTGTGCGTACTGGGTAGCAGAGCTTTTTGCTCTGTTACGTGTAGTCTTTACTGAAGTACTGGTGTGCTGCTATACTGGTAAGTGTTCAATGTTCTGCACTGAGATAATCCTCTGCTAATTTGCATTGGATGTCTTTTGGGTAGCTTGCAGTGTGCTTATAGCCTTCCTTCAGCTGATGTACAGAGGAATTCAGTACTTTATGTAAACATCCACTTTCTTTCTATTATCTCCATTTTCTTTCTTTGGAAAAGAGCCATATTAACTTGAGAATATATTGCTTTATTTAATGATAGAAATGCTTTTGAATATACTTAAGTTACCATAGGAATAATGAATATTTGCTAATAACTATTGCAGTGTTGTCTATAATTCCTAGATTAGTACAAGCTTTAGACAATTTGTGGTCTATAAGAGTAGGCACATGCTCAGGGCAACTACCAAGCTGCTATAATACCTGAGATACATGGATTACTAAAAAAAGTAGGAAATTATTTTTGAAATTCCTATATTTTTGGCAGTGAGGATCACAAGTAAAATTTAAGCATTTAAAGCTCACGTAGGTACTTTCAGAAAGTGATCAATAGTGCAGATTCATCAGAGAATTATTGCTAGATAACGCATTACACCTATAAATGTGTTCTTCCTTTCAACTTAGGTGTACCAGTCTTCATAGTGACATATATTTATCATCTCCATTTGGGATTTTGCATCAGTCGAGTAACTGTATGATGGTTAGTTTATATAATACTCAAGAGTACAAGATGCAAATTCTTCAGTATAATTAATTAGAAATGCATGATATTTTAATTTTTTTTTTAATATTTTTTGATCAAAATCCTGCTGTCTACGTCGCTCTTCAGGCTCTAGTGAACTGAGTGGGAGCTTTGCCTTTGACTAGTAAGCCACAAAAGGTAGACTTGGGCTCAACCTATACTGCAAGATCCTTACAAGAATCAATAAATGATCATAATCCATAATCTGAAATACATCTATTGTCACAACCTGATACAGTATCAGTACAGGTGCAAAGTTTTGCTTGATTTTATGTATTAAACAACACACATTGATGTTCAAAATTCAGAAAATATCCAGAGCTGAATAATATGCCTTTTGATGAACAGATCGAGAAGATAATAGTATGTAAGATAATAGTGTACATATATAATATTTTACTCTGTAAAAGTATATAGAAGATACTAGTTCTTTGTATTTTCACTTACTCAATTTCACATGTATTTGGGATCAGGAGGCTGATTGCCTGTGGAAAAAACCACTCAGCTATCCTGTTTTTACACATGGCTGATGAGCCCCCTTGACTGATAGAGAGTTTCCAGGGACAGCTAACTCTTAAACGCTAATGAAAATAGGTACTTGGGATACAACTGATAAAAATGCCTCTGGTGACAGAAGTGCCAACAAGCTCCTGTTATTAGATATTTCAGTAAATCCTTGCAGAAGATAGATCTTAAAAGTGAGTCTACTGCAGGAAAAGCTTCAGTTTGTGCTCACACCTTTCTTGACTCAAAAACATTGTACCATGGGACACAAACCAGAGGACAGGCTTCATTAGTTCAGTTCTAATTTCATTGAACTATTTGTTTGCTTTTGTTTTTGTAACTTAAATCCTCAGTGGTTTAATTCTACATTGTCTAATTTATTGGCAAATAATGGTAGTTTTGTCTTAAATTTATGAAAGTTTTACATTATTTTAATTGACATTTCTGGGCTTTTAAATTATTTCTGCGTGGAACTCATTCTCAAAGGGTTTAATTTGGTTCTGTGTAAAATTTGATGAATGTACACAGGAATGTGAAAAAATAAAAACAAAGAGCTGGATACAAATCTCTCAACTCGGAAACAGCTCCCCAAAGCGGGATTCTTTCAAGCAGATCAGTGTCTTTCGGTGTTGAAGTCAATGGAGCTACACTGGTTTACACCTCCTGAGGATCTGGATACACACCATTAATATCTGATTCAAAGCCCATGGAAATAATTTGCTTTTAGTATAGTAACTTTACGGCTAGAATAATCTGTTCATATTTATGAGCTTCCTGCTTAATGAGTTCTGACATGTTTGTTAGGGAGCCTGAGATCATTCCTTGCCCAGGGTAAATCTCTGAGGAACAGTTTCTTTCCTTGGATGCTCTTATAGCAGTGCACACCTTAGTGATTGCTGGATAAAAATAGGCAATCCAGGTATTCCGTTTGAGGAGATGTTGACTTCTTGCAGGTTTTTGTTCATTTGTGTTTTCTTTTTTTCTGAAACCCATCTCAGAGAGTTTTTGACCTCTAATAGTAGAAACTAAAGTTGTTAATTTTGAAGCCCATGTGAGAATAGTAGTGAAACCTCATGCTTCTAAAAGAATTTGGTAAAATATACCCCTCATTCTTTTATTAGTAACCACATGTCTACTAGGTAGTTTGTTCTTTTACCTACTTAGGTACTTTGGCAAAAATGGAATTTGTGGGTTTTGCCCTCAGGAACAGATGGAGTTACACACCTTGCGTATATGCTTCTGGAGCTATTTGAGAAAATGATCCTACTAGTGCAAGAGAAAATGTTCTCCTGAATCTTGACTGAAAGCCTTCAGAGCAGCAGAACTGTAGCATAAAAATGAGTGGAGGATGACTCGGTGTTTGCTTGTTAGTGACTTCATTGGTTTTTATTATCATAAAATGCAAACATTTCACAGTTGTTCTTATCCTTTTCTGCAGAACTTGCCTAAGAATCTCATGAGACCAATGACAATTTTATTATGACACTTCTGTATGTTCTGTTTTCTGGTAGGTTTCAGCTATAGTATTTTGGCATTTGTACTTCCAGTCCCAGTACGGTTAGGCCTGGACACCAGCTTGTGGAAGTACAGATGGCTCTTCATAAACTTTGGGGTTTTTTACTTTCATTTCAAAATTATCTGATGATGCATGTCACTCACTAGATGGCTGATGGCTGTCTTGTCAGATGGCTCATGTGAGTACCTACCAAATACTTTTTGAGGGTTTGGGGAGTTTTTTGTAAAATACCAGATACTTGGTGAAATCAGTGCTGACACTTTTGGATGCCTACCAAAGACAAGAAGAAAAATCACGCTCACACCTCCCTGCATCTTAGTATACAGGATGTAGTGTTTTCCTCTGAGCCCATCAAGATGTAATTACTATCTGTTGCTCCAACAAAAAACTATTAAGAAATCAAGATAACATGTTGGATCTCAGAAAGCACATCTAATAAGTTAATGATGGGATGGATGATTTCATCATTACATTTTGATTATTTGTCCCTTATTAACAGACATGTTTTTTTGACAGGTGAAATTCTCAGCTAGCCATCAATGCCATCGACATGCACTCAGATAAGGGAAACACAGCTGAAAAATCACAAAAATAGAATGATTAGAATGTTTTTCTTATTTCACTTGGACATTAGCAAAATATTTGCAGTTGCTGCTATACTGATGACCTTGAAGTCTCACACAGTTACGATGACTTTTTTTTTATCATATGAATTCAACACGACAAAATACATTGAATACTGCCACTCTTAAGCTTAAGTCTAAGTTAGAGTAATAAAAATTAGAAAAAAGTGACTCTTAAGAATAGAGAAAGTGTAAGTATTTTTGTTCTCGACGTGTCCTTGTGCTGCAAACTTCAACTTGATACCATTAGTGCTCCTTTAAGCCCTTTTCTGGACTCCTGTGCATGCATTCCATTGCTCTTCATCTCAAGGTGCATAACACCTATATCATAAACTTCAAGTGATATATTTTATTTAATACTTCTAAATAAATTTTTATAAAATTTTGAAATACATTTTTCATCTCCTAATTCAGAGCTGAATATACTGACACGGCAGAACATCTGACTTTTATTGGATCTTGCCAATGACTAGATATCATAATTAATTCTCTTTAAAGGAGGAATTAATTTAGCTTATACAATGTAGTTTATACTTTTAGGGGAAACAAATATTCCAAAAGCCCAGATCAGAACATTTGCATTGAATTGAACTGCTGAGATAATTAATTTCAGTAGTGTTCAGTTCCCACTAAATACCCAATTTAAAAGAGTTAGGATCCAGGGAACTTGACAACAGTGACTTTGTGACAGCTATAAGATGATTTTGCTACTTGCTAGGGAGCTTAGCAGCTCTGTGTCTATGGCAGCTTTGCCAAACTGTGTGGTGAACAGGAGACTGATATGTCCTAATTTCATGGCAAGCTGCCATGCTGTCTGGCAATGAACTGTGGAACAAAGTGCATAGTAACATGTAAGCTGTTAGGAAAGTAGGCAAATCTTCCCAAAACATAAAATGATTCCCTTAGAGACACTTTTTTTGGAGTCAAATTGTATTGCCACATTTGACAACTGCAGAGGAAAAAATAATACAACCGTGCTGGCTCAAGCTTGTGGAGGCAATGACTAGGAGGGAATCTGAGGATCACTTATGCATTTATCGTGTATTCCTTTGGCCATATAGTATCCTGTACTGGTGATAAGTTCTATTCATGGGGATATGTCATGGTAGTATCCATTGTCAACAGAAAGTAAGATACCTTTTGTGGATTTTTTTTTTAATATTCCTGCCACTTGATACCTATAAACCACTATGTTAATTCCCTACTTCACTGTGAAGCTGGGGGGAAAAATATCATTGTACAAAGATGTTTAAACACTATGGAGATAAGAGCTATATCAAAATTCCAAATTTTAATGGACAGTCCCTCTGGGACAGCCAGAGGATTTCTGTGGTTTTTGTATGTGTTCCTGGCATGTTGGTTCTAAACGTACTTCTAATGTAGCTAGATTTTATTTTTTTTCAGTACCCAGAATTAAGAAATTAGTGGAGTGAACACTGAGTCATCTTCAATGTGAAGAGCTAAATCAGGTGTATATTGAAATTATCCAAACTTCTGTTTTGTTCATTGCCAATCTGCTATGTTTCACAATGCAGATCAGAGACAGGACACCTACAGAAATGTACATTGATTTAATTACTATAGAATGCATGGGCACGCAGCTGTAATGAAGATATATAACTGTAAGGTGGAATGCTACAATAAATAGGCTGTGATCATATCTGCTTAAGACTTTCCTTGCATCTTTGTCATAAGCTCATTATAGAGGCACTCATGAATGTGGCTACACCAGTAGAGTTTCATGGCTGCAAAGTTCCTTCTTCTATGAGGAGTAAAAGAATGAAAACAGTGATCTAATTCCATAGATTCACACACTGCTGAATCACAGGCTAGGAGCAGTGACTTTTTTAAATTTCTTTTTTTTTTTTTTTGCGTGACTACTTCATGCCCCTAAAAATGTCAGCACAAAGTATCTTAGCATTGTTGTTTTGTATTTGAAAATACAGTCACCTTAACGCTACAGGTATGTACTACCTGTGCCTTTTAAATAAAGATACAGCTTTCAGATAGAAACCTATGCCTTTTGAGATTTGTAGAATATATACAGTATCTAAAATGTTTAATCTCTACCTCCCTCCCCTTCCTCCTTAAAGTAGTCACTCCTTGGAAAGCTAAGTTATTTTAAGAAAGCTATGAAATATTATTACTGTTTCTATTGTTCTGGAAAATTAACTTGTTATAGCACTTCACATATTTATAAAACTACCATATTAAAAAAAAATCAGAGATTCTTTAGGGTTAGCAGGAACAACAAAAAAGATATATGCCTTGCAAAGCTTGCTGTAGATATGAAAATAAACACCCAGAATAAAGGCATGAGCTTCCTAGAGAAACATAAACGATACAGATAATATTCTGCAGAGATCAACAAAATCCCAAATCTGATAAACCTTATATTAGAAAAAGGATTAAGGCAACAAAGGATAAGAGTAGGATGAAAAATCATTTCTTACATTTAAACTAGTTGAAGAGTTTCATAAACGCACTTTCATGACTGACTTTGAAGGATCACAAGTGGGACGGAGCTCTAGACAAGGTTGGAGTAGAGGGCTTATATGGAAAGTTCTTCTCTTTTTAATGATCTTAGATTTCTCCATTTATTTTACGCCTCAAAAGATAAGAGACAAATTTTCTTGTATGCTTTTCCTTAACATTGCCAGAGGTCACCTGTAGCACTGCTCCTGGAAAAAGCCCCTCAATGGAATCATTTCCCACAGGCACAGACCTTGTTTTATCAGAGCTGTAGTAGAGTCATGTTTTCCAAGAGAAGATGTTTTTAATTATGGATCAGGTGTACATTATTTAGGTTTAGAAAGCTACTCTGAGACTGAAGTTTCCTTTCTTTTAAACTAAAACATGGGGGATTTTTTTCTTCCCTTTCCATTTTTTCCACACAGACAAGGCCTGAAAACAAATATCTTCACAAATTTTTCCTAACTCATTTACCTTCTGCTGTGAACAAGAGCCAGCCTCCTTAGATTAATAACTGGTACTAACAAAGCATTATGTATTTGATTCTACATAAACCTGTGCATTACTTCAGTCATCTAGCATACCAATTCTCTTTTGCTGTTATGAATCAGCACGATTTCCATCTCTACAGATATCTCCTGAAAAGCAAGTAGTAAAAAAGAAGAAAACCATGTAGTTCTGATTATAACAATCTGGGTTTATTTGAAATTGCAGGCTGATTAGAGGGAACACTGGAGAATACCCTGTGTCTCTCCTGGACAGAGGCTGGAGTGGGGAAGGGGGAGGAGTGGTGGGACTGAAGTATTTGGTTTTGTGGGGAAGGAGAAATCACTCATATAGCTGCAAAGAAAACCCAACACTGAAAGTTTCTAAATTATCTTGGGACATAAAAACCCACAGAATTTGATATGGGCATTACTTCATTAGGATTTTCCTTCCAGAGAAGTATTAATTTTTTTTAGATTAACTTAAATACAGGATAAATGCTGAAGACACTGAAGGATTAAATTAAAGTTAATTAAAATATTTAATTCTTTGATTACAAAAGTAATAATTACAGTAGAATAAAGAGCAAAATAACTCTTATTGAATAGCTCCTTATTAGGTATGCTCAACCTTTTCTATCAGGAGTTTTTAATACACTCTTCATCTCTTTATTCTTATACCCCTTGTACCTTAGAAAGACAGAGAGAAAAGAAGGAAAGGAAAAAGGAAAGAAAGGAGAAATGGAGAAAAAAAAGTCTGTTTAGATCTATGCAAAATACTTGCTGCTTCTTTAGGTGACTTGGTTCCATCCTGATATACTTGTTTATTTGCTTTCCTTCCAAGACATGTAAATATTTGTTGTTTAAAAGAATTTGGTATAACAAATGTTGGTAGAATAGCAAAGTGAATTGATATTGATATCTTGATGTCAGTAATGTAGAATTTTGCTTGAAAGGCTGAAATAAGGAGAAGGAGAACCAAATATTTTACCAGGACTAGGACGTAAATCTCCTAGAATAGTTAATAGGGTCTGTGCTGTCAACTGCAACTGTGACTTTCCAGGAAAAGAACTGTAACCGAGAAAGCCACATTTCTTTTGATCTTCCACTTTTTTATTGTCTTTCCCCCTTTATGTGTAGTCTGTCTTATAAGAAGACTGGACTGGACTGTATAAACAGGATTAAAACAGCCACCTGAAATATATTCCTTTCTTTTCCCAGTAAGGGCACTTCAAGTTCTTGGAAAGAACAACTGAAAGGAAGGAGGAACAGGAAAGATTATTAAAACGCAGATATATTTAAGGTTGTTTTGGGGAGATTCACCAAGTGGGACTGTTTCATATAGTCGAATACATTTTTTCGTGGTGAAGAATGTGTTCCCTGTTTGAGTGCTGCTTTAGCGGTTTTGAGATTCAGATTTTTTTGAGGCAGGTATGGTTGGCAGGGTTGAACGTGCCCTTTGCCCATGCCACCCAGGCTGAAGCAAGCAGTCAGTGAGTGGATGCTGCCCAGTGTTCAGCTTCCTCCGAGACTGGCCTTGGTGGCCATATGTCCCAGGGCTGCTGCTCAAGGACTTGTGCAAGTAAGCAAGGTATAATAGCACCATTAAAGCTGTGGCTCTCTGGAAAATATATCTTGCCCAAAGTACTTCTTTCCATGATCATGGCTTTAAATGACAGGCATAACTGCATTAATGCAGTAGACTTTGCCTGGATGCTTATTCCACATAACATCTTGATGATCAACAGCACTGTCTCGAGTCAGAATGACCCATATTAAGCAGGCTGAGACTGATTAGGAAATAGTGTGAAACATTACACTGAGGCCTGAAATGGACCTCCAGAGGTGTGCCAAGGACAGTATCTTCCAAGTTTAGATGAGGACACCGAGGCACTGCTTCATGGCTGATGCGGTGCAAGAGAGCTCTGCTGACAAGGATGTAGCCACGGAGGAGGGCTCCCAACCCCATGGAGAGGAAGGGGACGTCACAGGGCCCTGGGCTGTTCCTACCAACACATCCATAACTGGGTGCCTGAAAGAGACAACAGGAAGACGGGATCTGTGGGGTGCTGTCTGGGAAAGGGAAAAAGCCAGCTTCCCCTGGAAAAACATTGCCTACATGTTGCCACTTTGCTGTGCCTTCGTGGGCAGACCTGAGAGACAGGCAGATTGTGCTGCTTCAGGTGCTGTCCCCGGAAAATGGATACAGCCTTTTAAAGAACCTGAATGCTTTGCCACTGTTGTTTGCTGAGCAGCACATCGCCAGGTATGGATTCTGTAATTACTTCTGGGGCCCTTTTAATTCATCAGGTTGCCCGTGCCACCCCAGGGTGGTGGCGGGGGCCATCATCAAGCCTCCCCTGATGGGCAGCAGGGCTGGGACCAGGCCGGGCACGTCGGCCCTGCAGCTGAGGGCCTGGGCCCAGGTCCTGGCCCAGCAGCGAGGCAGCATGGGCTGTCGATGGGGACCTTGGCCTGACAGCTGTCTCTGGGCCTGGGGAGGGCCTGGCCGGTGGCCTCCCTCCTGCCACACCCAGGATGCCTCTCTCAGCCTAGGGGCTGCGGGCTCAGCCACCACCATCGCGGGAGTGCCTGGATCCAGGGCCTGGCACATTGCAGGTGCCCTGGCCAGCTGTGGCAGCATCCTGGGGAAGCCCAAAGTTTTGGTTCAGGGAGTGCTTGGACTCTGTCAGCAGCCGTGCAACTGCCTCCTGCCTGTGTCGCCTTGCGTCTGAAGAAGCGGCTGAGGAGAAAGCTGTTCAGCAGCCGGACGAGCCCCTGACAACGTGGTAAGTGTGGGCATAATATCTTTTGTACCGGGGTTTTCTTGCAAAAGGTTTGGCGTGACTTCGAGGTGTCCTGTTACCTTGCACGCACCAGGGGAAGTCAAAATGCTGCAGCCATGAGATAGCCAAGCTATCACCTTCGAGGAAAATGGCTGGCTTGTCCTGGCAGCGTGCACATCTACATGGACACTGCTCGTTGCCTAGACTTCAAAAATTACGTAGACTTCAGAAAATAGAAAAGGGATTGGGCTAAAGAGCTTGGCTGTGATCACAAGCTGCTGTGAACTCATGCCCTTTCGTGTATGGAGGGAGAAGAAAGAAGGGGGGAAAGAAAAACTGCGTTTCTTGCTTGTTGTTTAGCTGATGCACAGAATGGTACAGCTTGAGAAGTATTACATTTAGCTGTCTTTGTAATTAGCTGTTATTCTTTATTTGCTAAATAGCTAGAATAGCATTTTGGCAGAAGGGTCTGGGAGCATTTTTCAGCTGTTTCTTTCGCTGTACCATATTCTTAGTCAATTGATGTTAGTCTTTCTGTATGTTAGAGCTAATATTACTAGATTACCAGAATAACAGTGCTTTCTCTGATATATTTAGTATTATAAAATTAAAAATTATTAGAACTGAAAAGGGCATTTTCCATTAAATTCTTCATTATCTTTTGTAGAAACAAGTGAATTAGTTTTGAAATCCATTGCTGTTATTTCATGAACAAATACTTTATGTTGTCAGTAGGCAAATAGATTTTCTTGTTTTCCTATTAATTCCTGTAAACCTGTCTTTGAATTTTTAAGTGGGTCTTTAATTCTATTTCTTATCTAAAATATTATTTTGACTTAAAATTTTGAATTTTATCATTTTAGGGAAGATTTCCAAGATATTTATAAAATTAGCTTATAAAGTGATGTTACAGATACAGTCTTTTCAGATCATGGCTTTACATGGTGCTTTCCAGAAAATCAGCCCTCTGGCTGCTCTTCTGGTGAATAGAGTGTGAAAAGATGCCTGATTTTCTAACTCTGTCAGGTTTAAAAATTCCTGTCAAGTAAACAGGCTTCCTAATTTTCCTTTAGACGGACAGGCAGATATGCATACTTTTGACACTACATTCAACTGAAAACTTTCTACACTCAAGATCATTTCACCAGAAAATACCAGAAAATTGTAATATTAATAATTTATTGTTGGTTTATTTTATTTATGTTTTGCATATTTTTCAATTTTGATTTTACAAAAGTAGAAGAATGTGGATAATATTATAATTTTCCTTTTCCAAGCTAAATTAGCTACTGCACTAAATCAATATACGCTGAAAGAGCTCCCAAATTGATGTATCTTGCTGGGGTGGCACTGGAGAAATAGAGAGCATTTAACTCCCGAGACTTTTCTTTACTTGTTTTAAAATAAAAGGCAATCTGAATACATGTATTTATTGCCTGACTTACCACTTTCTAGTTTGGTCAAAATTGGTTTGAGATTTTAATGTTCTTAATTTTCCCGCCAAGTAAGGTTAAGGAACCTATTTTCTTTGAAGTATAATTAAGTTCAGTACACTGAGGTCAGTAGTGTTCCTTCTCTTATAACTGATACATGAGCTTAAGGTTTTGTCATAACTTCAAGGGAATATTTAGGATAAACATGTTTTCTATTTTTTTCTAATGTTTTCTATTTTTGAGTGAGTTTGTTAATTCTAAAATTGTGAATGATGGGTTTCCTCTACATATGAATATGCCCAAGTTTTCTGTGACAGGTAAAATCTCACATCATTCTTTCAAGTTTTCTTGTAAATCTTATAAACATACATGAACTGTAATAACTGTGTTCTCCTTCATTTCAGTTTGATTTTGACTGGGTACCCCAGCTCCTCTTGATATAAAGTATTAAAATTATTCGCTTATTCTTATGAGAAGGTGTGTGACCTTTCTCTTTTCTTGCATTATTATTCATCCTTCTTTGATATCATTGGCATGTTATTTTCAGTGCTCTGACATGCCTGGCATTCTGCCATGTTCTTCATGCTTTTGACACAGAAATGTTAGAAAGGGAGGCACATTTTCAAAGAAGTTTGTTCCTACAGGAAAGGTAAACACATTGTTTTAAAGAAACTACTTTTCTTCTGCTCTTTAGGCTCTTGGTTTGTGTTGTTATTCTTTTCCCTACGAACAATTAATCTTGATTTATGCAGTCACCTGGTGGAGAGTCGTTTTGAAAGTGGCTATGGACTGACAGGCTGTGATGTAAACTCATATCAAAAGTCAAATAGCTATTGTTGCATGAAACCTGAGTTAAATCAGATTGTATGTTCTGTTCTAGTACTCCAAACAACAAAGTTCATTCAAAATAGTTTCCCATTCAATTCTTGATACAGATGTGTCTGGTTTTGTGATGTGTGATAGATACATCTGAAAAATCTGAAAAATATTTCTACAGTCTACATTCTTATGTAACAAAAAACCCTGTTTCAAATATTTTAGATAATCCCAAAATAAATTATGTTAAGGAAGGATAAATGTCAAGCACACATTTTACATTAAAAAATTAGTAGAAAAAAATCTTTGTCTTCGAGTTCTGTTCTGCTGTTCTCCACATGTTTGAATGCAACATGAAGGGCCATATCTGAAGTATTGTTGCAGATAAAGTACGTAAATCTTTATAATGGATTTTTTCCATGAAGTGTAAATCATTGCTAGGTGTATATTGGCTATATTTTTATCTGTGTCCTGATAACGAACTAAGTTATTTTGGATTTTTTTTTTCACTAATTGAAAAGGAGGGATTCTTTAAATAAGCACAACGTGCACTGATTATTAACTGCATACTCCAGAAATACTTGCTAACACATACAATTTAAATTGTTTTTGATGCCTGGTTCCTGCTAAAGATCTTAAAACTCTACAATCCAGTGTCCTTAATTTATGCATGGAGACATGAAGTTGTGCAAGAAAGCTAATGCCATGAACTGGCAGAGGTTTGCACAGAGTTTCTCAACAGACACATATCTGCATTTCCACCATACTCTGAGATTTAGGCATCTAAATTAGGCCTGCTCCTACATCCAGTCTATGCCTAAGAATTTATGTCAGTAATAACCTTTGACAGATGTGGTAACACAGACTACAGAATTCCTGCTTAGGAGGAGTAGGAGATGATGTGCACTACTTTGCTGTTTAAAAATCTGAAGGCTAGAGCATTTGCCCGGCCAGTGGGTGGTTCATGTTAAACTACTTCTAGATAAAAATCTGAAGTAAATCTGAGAGGGGGATTTTCACTAAATGATACCTCTTTTTCCTGCTGTGTGCCCTATGCTGCCTTTTCCATGCTCCTTTTCTAACAGCGGGAATTTTGCATTCTTTGCTGTACAATGAGCCAGCTTGGACAATAAAGACGTCCGCTGGTTCTAACCTCTAGCTTACCAGTTAGCAAATTCCCTAGCAAGGTACATTCAGTGAATTTAAATACTCACTGGTTGAGATAGCTTGTCTTCCATTTTCTGAATGAGTCAGTTTGTTTCTGAGATATTGAATAAAGTAAAATGACAGCATCTCTTTTTATGACTATGTTAAAAGACAAAAAGCAATGAGAATGCATTTTATGACTGACCTCCAGCTGGTCAGATGTTTTGGGCATGCTCTAACCTCAGGATTCAGGTAATTGTCCGTATAACTTCTGGTTTTCAATGGGACTTAGCTGTTTAAAGCTGCATACGTGGCACCTCAACCAGAGTTGTGTTGGACTTCTGCACATTGGTGACCTGCAGATGCACAAGCAATCGTGGATTTATAAGGGCTGCCCTATTGGTTCACATCTCCACTATAATTTGTACGTAGTTTACCCTGAATGTGTGTAAACACCCCTCCTTTAATCAGCTAATTCTGGCTGTGTTTCAGTGAGACGCTCCTCAATGAAATACAGTACTTCACCAGATTTGCTAGAGACTTCCGTGCCTAAATGAATTGTCAGAACAACATGCACTGTACGGAAACTTCCAGTAGCAACTATACAACTTTAACATGGCCCAATAGGAAGGCTTTTTAATGAATATTCTGTGAATGTTTGAAAAAGTCCTAGGCAAGTCTGACTTCTGACTCTAACTGCTCTGTAGGAGACAGGATAAACCAGAAATTTATGTCACTTTTTATAATCAACAGATTAATTCACCAAAATTAATTAAACTAGTCTGCTAGTATAGAAGAGTAGGACAGAATTGAGACTTTGTCATATATTTTATGAAATCCTTGTTCCTTCTTGCATCTGTTGCTACTTTGTTAGCCTTAGGACAATTATGACGTTACTGAATTTCTCTTTACTTTTGGAGAATACCTTTTTTGCAAGCTCAATAAATCTCGGATGATTTTCAATTTTAATTTTTTTTAAGACTAACAAAAAAATTAATATCCATATTTCATTCAACAGTAAGAGTATCAGGAAGATAAACCTAGGGGATTTATACAAGTCTTTTATTAAACTGTTTTCCTATCTTCCCTTTGATTGATGGTTTAAAAAATATTTGTCTCAAGTTCCATGCATTTGCAGATAAGATAACACGCATTCCTGTATTAAGAACTCATACGGGAGGATTGTGACATACAGTATTATCAAATGTTCTGACAGTAACTTACTGTCTCAAGTTATTTACCTTTGATTATTTTACTGGGAATATATCACTTTAGACACTTTAGTAATAAGGAGTCTACTGTAAGCAGTGTTCTTAAAGTACCATTAAACACTTATTTTCATCCCTGGATTAAAAGGATAATTAAAGAGTATACTATAATCTTGTAAAAAATTATAAGTAATTCCTGGCCAGTTGAAGTTCTTTATCAGCACGGTTTAAATGTTCTGCAGTAATAAGATTGGAAAATGTCTTTAGTTCTGATCCAGATTTTGGAAGTTGAGGAATTGTTTCATATTATATCAATCCATTGAAACAAGAATATGACTGCACTACAGACTTTGACTTACAGATTGCAGAAATGGAAAAAAAAATTTGTAATCAGTGTTACCTGGTGAACGAACTGGGTTTTCTTGCTTTTTCCCCACTCTCATTAACTGTTTAAAGTGTAATATCCTACCTTGAATTAGTTTCTAACTTTTCTACGGCTTTTTTTTCCCTCTTCTCTAGAAAAGATACGCTACTTTAGATA
The DNA here is from genome assembly GCF_030867145.1 of Opisthocomus hoazin. Classification (NCBI taxonomy): domain Eukaryota; kingdom Metazoa; phylum Chordata; class Aves; order Opisthocomiformes; family Opisthocomidae; genus Opisthocomus; species Opisthocomus hoazin. The sequence continues at coordinate 40,975,715 of NC_134418.1, read as the reverse complement.
CTTGCTTTAAATTATACACAAGAAAAGTTATTAACAGTATTTATTTTTTAAGCTTTTATGTGACCAAGTACCTGAAATTTGCTTTGTTGCTTCTGCATCACACTGTCTTTTCAAGAGTATTACAGCAAAAACAGGGAAAATTTAACCCAATCCTTTTTTTACTTATATGGTAGTTTAGTATTAATTTTTGGAACCTGTTTTCTGATCAAAAGCACTAGTGCAAAAGAGTAATGAATAGCAAAAGAATGATGCTTCAATGTGAACTATGGATTTGTAAAAGATTTTATTGGTGGCTCTCTATAAAAGGGGTTTCTTTCATAATGGTTGTGAGTCTGAATAAACACTTGTCTAACAGAAAATGAAAGTTTAGCCTCTTCTAACGTGGGTGGCCATGCCATTCACTTTTAAACAGGAAATTAAAAATACTCGCCTGTTTTAAATCTGAAGTTTGTTACTTAACAGACTGTCATTTCTTCTTTGGATCCTTGGCTTTGCTTTTATTTTTAAAAAATGTGATGGGGGTAAAATAAAAGACTGAAACATAATAAAATGTTTAAAAGATTATAATTTATCACCTTATACCTTGTATTATATGACATTTTCTCCAGAATTATGAAAAGACTATTGTAAAACAGGAGATGATTCACCAAAGTGTTGGGTTTGGGTAATGACTGATTAATATACTTCACCTGAAGTTCTTTTAATTCTTGCAGTTCTTTCAGATATAGGTGACATTGAATAACTGCATGGTAAATATATTTTCAGATTAGATTTTGAGACCACATAAATGACTGTATACATAAGCAATTACATAAGTAATAAGTAATAGAAGCAGGTTTTTTAATGCTTTCTTTATGGGTACATCTGTAATGATAATTACAGAAATTCAATCAACTGAACAGACTGTGCTGAAACTTAGAAAACAACTGAATTGATCAAAACTAAACCGGCTATGAAAATCTTTTATTTTGCAGCATTCTTTCTACTTACAGTAAAACTGAATTTTCATAGATAGTATTTTTTATAGCATGGAAAAAATAAGCTTGGACAAGTAAACTGGTTAGATTACTGGGAAAGAGCCGACCCAGTCACTGAAGATTTCACATGTAGCAAATCATGTAACAGGATATAAAGCAACCAACATACACACACATGTACATATATATATGTGTATATATAAAAAATATTGTTGACCCACACAAATAGAATGGTTTATAAAGCAGTGAGCTTGGCAGGTGAGGAAGAGATTACCTTGGGTAGACAAACACATTGGATTTTGTTGTTCGTAAGTCTCAACTATGATTTCCATCACATCCTTCTGCAGCTCCTATGTTTACAACACGTCATTAGTGATAACATTATTGACAACATTCTTTCTTTTTATACGGGGGGGGATTACACTGACATTTTTCTATTTTATATCAGTGTCAAATATTGTCTTGAAAGTAGCTGTTCCTGAAGTCAATACTGTGCAGCTTCAGAATTCACCACGGTAAATCCATTACACTTCCTTTTTTCCAGTCAGTTTGATCTCTCTGGGAAAGTACGTCATGCATGTTTATAAACAATATGTTCTGCTCTGTGGAGATGTGTTAGTAAAAAAAAAAAAGACAGAAAAAACCCCAAAACAAAAACCCAACATGGATTCCCTATGTAAAAATACTTTCTAGTTGGTGAGCTTTCTCCATAGTTATGCAAATTAAATTTGGCAATATTTTTGTGACAGCAACAATGCACTCATGTTGACAGTCGTGTCAAGATTAGAATTGTAGGTAATTATCCAGTAGATTTTACTATATGATGCCATGTCTCAATCTGAGACACAAAGTCACTCACAGTGAAATCCACCTGCTTATAAATATTGATATTCACAACATGACTTGTCAGATTGGTGATGAGTACAAGCTCTTTCTTATAATCCAGCGAATTATGGAACAACACAAGTTCACTGTTGTTTATCTTCCCAGCTCTGTTGTAATCAATTGCTGTATACCAGATGTCAGCTGCCAAACCAACACATTGAAGTCATCTGTGATGAACAGTTTGCCTGCCACAGGATCTGTGCCAGTGTTGCAATGAAGGCTGTTGAACTCTTTTTTTCCCCTTACTGTATCTGGGGCTTTTTTTGCAAGTTCCAGTGACAGTAATGTTAAACATGACACATAATGGTAGTAGTGTTGGCCTGAGATTCGTGCTTGATGACATTTGGGTTTGGTTTGAAGTTTTTTTACTAGACTACATAACTTTGTAATTGCAACTTCCACAAGGTTACTGGCATTGCCTGGGCACGGTCTCTGTGTCTGGATTCCAGATGATTAGTCCAGCTGCGTCTTCCTAGATCCTCTTCCGGTATTAGTGTCTTTCTACAATCTTCACAATACGCTTTACTCCAGTGGTGGGTTGGGCTGGTTTCTTGTTTTGTTTTGCTTTATCCTTCACTCATATTGCTCTAGGCATGTTGGTACTGATAATTTGTTATATTTTGACCCATCAACAACCCGCTTCAATTCTCACAAGGATTATTTACATTTTTTCTGTAACATCCACATGCATTTATATACACATGTTTTCTCTTTTGCTGACAAGGCAAACTGGTTGTACTTGAATCATACCTTCTTTTACAAAATAATTTCTGCTTAGTAGCCTCAGTATTCATTTTTTTATTAGAAAATATGGGATGCGGTATTGAAGATCTTTACGTAACCTTATTTAATCTAGTGTTTTTACTCTAAACTGAAACTGACACTGGTCTGAAGGGCAACTATTGTGCTGTTCAGAAACTGCTACACTTTATATGATTACAGATTTTTGGAACATTTAAAGGTTAAAAAAAGGTGGAGCAATGCAATTGTAAGGAACTGGGGCCATTGAACTGGACAGTGAATAGTGAGATATATCTCACTAAAGGGATAAGGAAAATATACTGAGTACTCCTCCCAGAGCTGTTCTTTCAGCAAGTGGAATTATGTTCATGTTTGCTATCATCCAGATCATGTGAAAAATTCCACATTAGCACACAGACAATTGAGGAAATCTTCTGAATGAATCAGTTGAGTCTTTCTGCAGCAAGCCTCTGTTGTTTGGAGATTTTTCCTGTCTTGCTTCTGTGCTTGAGTTCCTGACTCCCTGGTTGAGTCTAGGTTTACAAGCCTATTCCTGTAGACAAATACTACTCAGTCAGGTTACTTTCTCTCCTTCGTAGCAGTCTCTTCTTATCCTCAGATGAGGCACCACGATTCAGGAAGCCAAATTCTTGTTGATGACACCAGTTCTGCAACCAGATGTTTGCCAGCTGATTGCATCAGCTCTGAGCAAGGCCTTTACAGCTGATGGGGAGAGCATCACCTGGAGAATCCTTCTCTCTCCCTGTGCTCCCAGCCCCTCAAGACTTCCTTTGATCTGCTAAAAGTTTTACTTGGCTGTATCACTGGTGCTTACTTGGATAAGCAGCAAGAGGTATACAGCTTGCGCCTCCTCTCCTATCTGGACCTCACCTATAACTGAGAAATATATATGGCTTTGTTTAGTCCTGCTGGCACCGATGCACTTTTAGACAGATGTTATATGGCATATTTGAACATTCTGTTCTAAATCAGATCTTTTTCCTGAAGAAGTGATTGGGGACTCTATGAGGAATAACTTTGAGGATGATATGACTACAGAAAAACTAAACCACCACTTCTCCGGGTTAGGGCATCCAAAAGCCAAAATTAGGCTGGTTTTCAGTTCGTTTGTGTGAGGGGTTTTTGCTATACTTCTTACATTATTGCAGTGAGCATCATACGTTTAATTGAAACATACATGTATTTTCATATTACAAGCAATTTCCTCAATCAATATGGTATACTGTGATAACCAGCTTCTTGTTTGACAAGCATATATGAATTCAACAGTATTACAGGGAGAAGGAAGACTCACTGAAACTTGAACTAAAAGACCAGGGAGTTCTGACAAGTCATTTGGTAAGGCTGTCAAGTTTAATATTTCTTCAGAACTCCTGAAAGAGAATAGTTCTTTTCAAAATTGATTGTGTGCTTGTTGCTATACCAAAGAAATACTCTGGTTTTTTTCATTCTGGAAGGAGATGTGACTTAATAGCTTTAACAGATATATGTGTTAGACAGCATGTTAAACTTATATGAGCATGTATGTATTTATAAATAAAATATTTCAGCTTCCACAGCATAAAAGAGATAAATAAGAGATTTTAATAACATTGCTAGATCTGCAATATGTACAACTGAACCAGTTGCTATTCAGTGTGAAGGGAGAATAAATGGATAGAATAAATGTGTCAGAAGTAAAAAAGTGTAATACTAAACATAATTATAAAATTCCTGACATCTGAACCTGCTAAGAGAAAATAATATTCCATGCTACAAAACCATATCTGCTGGCAAAATTAAATATTTGTACTTGCAGATATGGGGAAATGAACACTGATTAGAGCTACAGATAATAGGCTGGTAAAAATGTATATACACATGGAAGAGGATCAGTATCTGTATATTTCACATAAGATACATGGGAACCCTGGGCCAGAAAGAAACAGTCTATTTCAACTGTCAGATTTAAATGATGGAGATAACATTTTTGAAAGCAATATGAGAGCTGGAAGAGATAATATAAAATCCCAATGAATCCTCTGTAGTTCAGATTTGAGTCTCTCTAGTCAAGCAAGAAGAAAGTCTTAATGCCAGTGACAACTTTCTTCCAAAGATATAAGACACAACTGTATTTCCCTCTCTGGAGATATTCAAGACCCACCTGGACAAGGTCCTGTGCAGCCTCCTCTAGGCGACCCTGCTTCAGTGGGGGGGTGGACTACATGACCCACAGAGGTCCCTTCCAACCCCTAACATTCTGTGTTTCTGTATTTCCTGAAAAAAGAAAATAGTTAAGCAAAATACAAAAGGGCATTCCTTTTGCATGTATAATGGACTGAGACTCAAAAAGCAATCTAAGAGATATAGTTGGAACTGAACATAAAAGTTATTACATTATATTTTTTGCTTTTGAAGTAGAATGATGTGCTGTAAGGTATTAATGATCTAATAAATATGTAATAATCTTTTCTTTCTAACTTAAAGTTTCAGCTGAAGGAGGGTAAACAGAACATCTTAAACTCCATTGAAAGGGGACATTGCTCACTATATAGCCTTATAACACAGAAACTGGCCAATTATATCCATCAGAGATGAATTTAGTATGGCAGGGGTGAACAGCTGAAATAGGACACTAAAAGTGACTTAAACCAGTACACTGTGATGTTGACAGTATCAGCTGATGTAGCAAACACCTCATCTGTGTTCACTTGGAGCTCAAACCTTACAAATTATTCTGATCAATTTGTTTTGTATCTAATTCACCTAAAACGAGGAAGGAAGGAGTTGTTATCTACTCCTTGTACATATTTGTGACTGTAGAATCATGGAATATCCTGAGTTGGAAGGAACCCTCAAGAGTCATTGAGCCCAACTCCTGACTCCAGTGTTGTCCAAAGACTCCAGGACTGGGGCAGTGACCACCTCCTGGGGGAGCTCATTCCCGTGTTGATCATCCTCCCAGTGAAGAACTTTTTCCAAGTATCCAATCTGATGAAATGGTATAAAGCAAGTGGTAGTCTCAGAGATCCAGTTATGTAATTTGCATTTATCTAAATGACTATCAGATATCTGGAGCAGCAAATGCAAGCGTTGCACAGGTTATTCAGAAAATAAATGGGAAAAGGGTGGAATGCACTGCTGAGACAGCTTACAGTCTTTCCTAAAACTTGTCCCTTGGCCTTGGTTCACTTCACAGACTTCAACAGGACATGGCGTCTGTGGTGAGAATGCTGGAGAAAGGAAGCAAATACAAACGAAAGTTAGCTCAGCCCCTCTTACAGGAGACAGTCTCCTCAGCAACACTTAAGGCAGCTACAAGATATCAGAAGTCATAAGCACAGGTCAGAAAGATGTGGGGGAATAGAAAGGTTAATGACAAGGCGAGATGGATGTTAGCTTTTAGAATGGAAATAAAGGGAGAGGAGGGAAAAACTTTAATTTTTCTTAATGTTCTGCTTGGTAGATAGAGGGAGGTGTTCCAGGGAACCCATCGTCAGTATTGAAGAGAGCCCTGAATATAAAACTTAGAAGTCAGAGCCCTTTTAACCTCAATCTGAATAATGTTAGATATTTTATTTTCATTTTGCACTTTAATACTGTGAAGTAGTTATAAGGCTGTTAGTCTTATGCTTTTTTTTTTTCTTTAAATCAAATAGTATCCTGAAGAAAATTTCAGTGCCTATCATTGAATGGAAATAACTTAGTATCTTGGTATATTTTCTTTATCTTTGGTACTGTCTCCAAACTGCTAATTGCTGACTTATGCTTCTATCAAATTCACAAAATCTGTACACACCACAAATTACTTTATATTTTTTATCAATTACCTTAACATAATTTTTAAAATTATTATTACATATCAAATAATAAAATATATTTGGTGACTTAAGTTATGTTTATCCTGTTACATTAAATAAAACTCTGTTTCGACCCCAGGCTCTGCCACTGCCCATGCTTTGTATCTGCTGCTTTGGCTTTGCAATGAGCTAGTTCACTTATCTGATAGGGAAAATCTTATGACATAAGCTGGTATCATAAGTCATGCTTTCACAAACATAACTTCTGCAGATCCTCTTGGGTGCATAGGTGATGATCATAGAATCATAGAATGGTTTGGGTTGGAAGGGACCTTAAAGATCATCTAGTTCCAACCCCCCTGCCATGGGCAGGGACACCTTCCACTACACCAGGTTGCTCAAAGCCCTATCCAAGCCATTACACCTTGTTCTATCACTACATGCTCTTCTAAAAAGCCCCTCTCCAGCTCTCTTGTAGGTCCCCTTTAAGTACTGGAAGGCTGCTATAAGGTCTCCCCAGAGCCGTCTCTTCTGCAGGCTGAACAGTCCCAACTCTCTCAGCCTGTCTTCATAGGAGAGGTGCTCCGTCTTTCTGATCATTTTTGTGGCCATGCTCTAGACCCATTCCAGCAGATCCATGTCTTTCCTGTGCTGGAGTCTCCAGAGCTGGAAGCAGTACTCCAAGTGGGCTCCCACCAGGGTCTTCTCCAAATTGTGTACAGTTTTTTTTCTTCTATTGGAGTAACAGTCTCTAAGGATAGTGTTGAAAATGTGGTAGTAAGAAACATCTCTGCAAGGTTAATCAGTGCGAGTAGAGTGATGAAGGCAGACTCATCCAGTAGACTCTGAGGACATATTCAACTCTTTACCTTTGCGTGTTCCAGAAGTGAGTGCAATAGTGCAGAGTTTCTAGAATATGGTTTTCTGCCACAGTCGCCCATCACTGTAACCTGCACAGAAAATTCCCTGCTGATGTGGATGGAGAGAGAAGGAGGAACATTGCCTTCTGTACGCAGGAATGCTGAAAGGCTTTGGCACGTATGTAGTATACACATGCAATCTGAAATACATGAACCAGAAATAGTAGCAAGTTTGAATGTGTTGCAGAAATATTGTGTGATCTTGAGCCATTTGGGGGCATAATATATTGAAAAGTGAATTCAATAGTGTAATGTAAATTCAGTAGTAGCTCAGGTACTCTTATCTAGGTATATGCTTATATTAGACAATAGGTTATTTTGCACCTGACAGATTGCTTATATAGTAGAATGTACAGCTCAATAATCAGTTAATTTTAATCACTTTCTCTGACACTTTCTGGGTAGTGGAAAGAAAATAATTTCCATTTACTAAAGCAAGTTCAGTAAGACAAACTGACTTAATCTTTCTTATTGATTTATTTTGTGGAGTTTCAAATTAATATTTCCATTCAAGTATTTAGAGTTCAACTTGCAAAGAGGGAGGATGAAAGGTCCTCTTGGATCCCAGCAACTACATGCATAATACAGATACTCTGACAAGACTATTGAATGGTAAACAATGAGCAGATTCCTAACTTCTCATTTGCCAAAGTACTGACTCTCTTATTTTCCCATTAGTGTCTCCATAATGTTAGTGATATTTGCCTCAGCAATATAGATATAATTTACTGAAGTATCACAAATCCATTATAATACCTTTTCTGCTACCATGAGGTGAAAGACTTGTAATAGGAAAAATCTGAGGTAATTTCTCACACTCCATGGAGACAAAGTCTGTACAAAACCTCTGTCTCAGTACTCTTTCAGTAAAGTTTGTTAATAGTAGTAATTCATTTTAATTTTCTTAAGTCTAATCCTAACCATAATGTTCTGAACATATGCATTTTAGAATTATTAAATTAATATCCTAAAACTAATTTTGAATAAGCCCTCATAGCACTTAACTGAATAACAGGTAGAATCCCCTTAAAAATCCACATGCAATTAATCACTGCTGTGATAGACTAGTCAATGCTTTATGATCTTAAGATATTTTACAGTAAGATAAGATGATTTTTACATTTTATGAAGATTTATCATCCTCATTTAAGAGGAATATATGCAGTGTTTTTTCACCTGATTCAACTAAATCAGCTGAGTGATCCTGAAGTTTAGGTTAATTAATTTATAAATGATTTTCTACTGACATACGGTTTCTGTAGAATTGTGAAACTAGGTGTAGTGTCAGCAATTTTTTGTGATTAAAAGGAGTTTCTCTAAAAGAAGACAAACTAGTCGTTGCACAAACAGATTACAACCATTGGGGTTTTTATTTCCTTTCTAATTGAAGCTATCTGAATTTTTTTTACTTATCTTGCAACGAGGTTAAAAAGATTCACAGTAGCCTTTTGTAAAAAGCCACAAAGACCAAAACAGAAGGGAGTAACAGATTATTAACAACCAGATTAGCTACCTGATTGTTATGAAGATGCATAGGAGTATTCTCTTCACCTGTAGTATCAGTTTGCACTGACAGATGCTTGTCTAATTTTTAAATGGTTATGACATTTCGTATTCCCTGTAATGCTTCAGTTTGTTTGGAAATTTACTGTTGCTGTATGTGTTATTTCCTTTGTCTAAGTAAAAACATGATCGAACTCACTTGTTATTCAGAAGATTGTAAAGAACTTTCTATTTTACCTTCTATTTTAAGTTGTTAATGTGAGATCTTGTAAGCATATGTATAATTTTATTCATACAAATAATAGAAACTATTTGCTACAAGGGACTTCAAGTCACTAAAGACAATTTTTCGATCTGATCTGAAACAGAATTTAGTACATCTGTGGAATTCCATGCTCATGGAGTTTTGTAAGTTTTAGACAATGAAATCATCTAGGAAATACAAAACATTTTTTAATACATAATCAGTTTTATTTTCTGGTTTATTAATTTGTTCTTCCAGAATTCATTTGCTGTCTACTCTTTGCACAAATCTCAGCTGATATTTAAGGCAATCAACCACTACCTCCTGTGTAAAAGTAAGTCACGTTATCATTATACTGATTTTATTCTTCTCCTTTTGGCAGAGAAACTGGGTCTTCTTGCTGTCCTTAGAAGTGTTTCCAATATGTCTATAAGACAGATATAATAATATATCATAGGTTAGCCCTGGCAAGCAGCCAAACATGCACTTAGCTGCTTGCTCACTTTTCTTCACAGTGGTGCCGGCGTGGGGGAAATAGGAAGACCAAGAGTGAGAAAACTTGTGGGTTGAGATAAAGACAGGGAGGTCACTTCCCAGTTACCATCATAGGTAAATCAGATTCATTTTGGGGAAATAAAGTTGACCTATTGACCATTAAAATAAATATTTAATTACTGAGTAGTGAGAAACAAAAACTAAACAAACATTTGCACACTTAAGGAAAACATTTTCTCCCCCTTTCCCAGGCTCAGGGTCACTCTCTGCTGCTCCTTCCTTCTCTCCCTTTTCTTCTGCTCCAGTGCAGGTCCTCCACAGACTACAGTCCTTTCAGGGTGTACCTGCTCCAGTGTGGGTTCTCCACAGTCTACAGTTCCTTCAGGAAATACGTGCTCTGGTGTGGGCTTATCCATGCACTACAGTCTCTTCAGGTGTGTACCTGCTCCATCATGGGGCCTCCACAGCCCACCATCCCTTTGTGGCACGGGGGTGGGGGGTGGCCTGCTCTGCCATGGAGCACTTCCCCCTCTTATGACCCTGGTGTTCCCTCTGCTCTTTCTCACTCTTTTTGTTCTGTTTTCTTCACTTTGTCCACTGTTTTCTGCCCTTTCTTAAATACGTTTTCACAAAGGCATGTGCGTGGCTGGGGTGTGTCTGTAGTGGAGCCATCTGGAACTGGCTGTGTGCAGCATGGGGCAGCCCCTGGCTTCTTCTCACAGAGGCCACCCCTGCAGCCCCCCTGCTGCAAACCTTGCCACCTACACCCTGTGCAAGCATCTTAAAATATTTGCTTAGAAAAGCTATGCATATGCAAAGTATGATCTAAAACTCTTTCTTAAGGCTGTAAAGGAAACTGAGTAAGTTTCTCCTGCTTTCTGGATGACTCCTATAAGCATTAGCCTGAGGGAAAATGAATGTTGTGCTTTCAGAGGTATTTTTAGTGTGTTGCACTTCCAATATGCAATCATTCTTTCAAAGTCTTTTTTTAGTAGACTGTTCATTGCTATGAATCCTGAATTCAAGATGGTAGCAAAGTGCCTAATTTTGGCTAGAGTTTAAGACAAATTCCTGTTAACAGCATTTCCAATTAGTGATAGACAGGATTTATTAGCTAGGGTTCAAACTATGGTGACTATGGTCCTGTTGGCACAGCTCTAAAGTGCTTCTCTCAGAAGTGGTTCAAGAGAAAAGTGGAGCAGGTATTCAGACCACAGTCAGTTCCTAGATTGCTCTGGTCATGAATAACTTTATGTGGTAAAGAAAATTAGGCTTTCGGAGACTAGTGTCTTCCCATTCAATTTTCGGTCTGTAGCTCACCGAAGGAAATCCAAGGTTTTTTCATTAATTTAATGGCATTGCTGCTACTTGCACAAAAAGTTTTGATTTCTGATCTATTTCTTGGTCTCTTCTAAGGCCAAGGAGGTATCTTCTAAAAGTGCTGTGCCTTTTGTATTATTTTAAGAAATGGCACTGGTGCTCATCATGCTTATACTTTTCTTTTGTTTAACACAGACATATTAAGAATGCCCTACTTAGCCACATCACTTATCCATCTAGCACAGCATTCTGTGTCCAGAAGTAGCATAGGGACTCTGTTGCCTTCACACTCTGCCAGAACTGACAACTGTTGTGCTGGGGATACTTGAGGGACTGTCACCGACTAATCCTTTTTGTATGCCTGTTGTCCAGTAATCTAATTTATATGTCAACCTGCTTATACCATCTGTCGTCACATGTTTTTGTGTCTGCAAATTTTACTGCCTGATACATAAAGAAATATCTTCCTTTATCTCTTTTCATCTGATCCTCTACTACTTTTATCAAGGACCCACTAGATCCTGTATGTGAGCACCAACTGTCCATAAATTGTCTCTTGTCTTCATGACTTTGTAAACATTGATCAGCATTTTCTCTCCGAAAACAGGAGCCCCAAGCATATTAGTCTTGTGCAGCTGCTGCTCCATGCCTTTGATCTCATTCTCTAATTCCAGTACTCTCCCAGAGATGCAAAAACCAGAACTACATGCAGTGTTCATAAAGTAGGTTCACCAATTTTTTATATGATAACAGAATGACAGTTTTTGTGGTTTTCTCAATACCTGCCATGTTGATGTGCAACATGTCATTGGCTTCTTTGCCAGATGCTGAACACTGAGCTGCTGAGTTCCAAGAACTCTAACAAGTGATTAAAAAAATCTCTCCTAAACTGTAACAACTAGTTCTGAGGTCAGCATTGCAGAAGCATCGATCAGTTTATTTTTCACTGTTGAAGCAGATGTATCACCTTTTTGTTTGCTTCTTCAGTGTTGTAATGTCATTCATAATTTGAATGACATTTGATTATCTGTTCATAAATCTTGAGATTTCATAGAATCATAGAATCATTTAGGTTGGAAAAGACCTTTAAGATCATTGAGTCCAACCATAAACCTAATACTGCCAAGTCCACCAATAAACCATGTCCCTAAGCGCCACATCTATGTCTTTTAAATACCTGCAGAGATGGTGAGTCAACCACTTCCCTGGGCAGCCTGTTCCAATGCTTGACAACTCTTTCAGTGAAGAAACTTTTTCTAGAATGCAGTCTAAACTTCCCCTGGTGCAACTTGAGGCCGTTTCCTCTCATGTTATCACTTCTTACTCGGGAGAACAGACCAACACTTGCCTCACTGCAACCTCCTTTCAGGTAGTTGTAGAGAGCAATAAGGTCTCCCCTCAGCCTCCTCTTCTCCAGGCTAAACAAACCCAGTTCCTTCAGCTGCTCATCATAAGTCTTGTTCTCTAGACCTTTCACCAGCTTTGTTGCGCTTCAGCACCTCAATGTCTTTCTTGTAGTGAGGGGCCCAAAACTGAACACAGTATTTAACGTGCAGCCTCACCAGTGCTGAGTAGAGGGACACAATCACTTCCCTGCTCCTGCTAGAAAGTATTTCTGATATAAGCCAGGATGATGTTGGCCTTCTTGGCCACCTGGGCACACTGCTGGCTCATATTCTGCTGAATGCTGGCTGACAACCCCAGGTTCTCTTCTGCTCACAACTTTTTTGATTTACTTCCTCTTCCAGGTCATTGACTAGACATCAGGTAAACTAGTCCCATGACCAGCCTCTGTTGGACACCACAGCTGACCCTTCTCCATTCTGGAAAGTGACCGTTGACTCTGCCCATTGCATCTTGTCCTTTAAGTGGCTTTCAGTCTCTGAAAGAGCCTCTCTTCCAGTTCCAGAACACTTGGTTTCTTTAAAAAACTTTGGTATGGCACCTTTTCTAAGAGTTTTCTTATTATTATTCTATGTTCTTCAGTGTATTAGAGAGTGAATTTAGACTGGTTTGATGTAGATTTTTTTCTATTGTATATCATTAATATGCTGAATAATCCTACCACAATTTAAGAACTCAAGTTTTCATACCTGATAACCATCATTATTTAATGAGGCCAGGCATTTGAGAGCAAAGAGAAGATTGCAGCTGGCTTTTTTTTTTTTTTTTGACAGAATCCAATATTTTCTGTTTGAAATGCTGTTTCAATGGAAAACCCTGTTTTTTGTTTCTATAAGCAAAATTAGTGCAGTTGTGGACCAAAATTCTGCTATTATTCCACATAAGAGTTTATATAAGAGACTTGTATGTTTACAAGAAGGTGTTCAAAAGGGTATACTGGTGTGGTCCACTGCAGTGTCACTGGATGGAGAACACGTAGAACTAGAATCAATTTTACATATTACATTGGGGAATGCAATACTGGTCAGTGTCTCAGGCGACTTCTTTCGTTTTTCTATATGACTGTTTTCTCCAATTAGTGAATTAGACTTATCTGTCAGATACAGAAACAGAAATACATCAGCGGTCTTCCACAATATACGCTTCTTCTCTGGACTAGCTTAGATAGATGATATAAATACAATTTTTCTAACGTTGCTTATCTAAAGTGGAAACTTCATGTTTTGATAGGGATTTGATATCTCTGTTGTCAGATGCTACTATGACGTATGCGAAGGCATAGAAAAATATATCTGTGTATTTGTATGAATCAATATAAGGTCCATTGGCATAATCATTGGAAAGACAGCATTTTTAATGTAAAGTAATTCTGGGTGGAAGTTAATAGATATGTTGTGATGATCTTTCCTTTACTGATGCCACTGTATATGTATTTGGTTGAGAGTAAATCTCCATTTAGGCATAAGATATGGCAAGGTTAAAATGTTCTAGAGATACAGAATAATATACTTTTTTTTTTTAAATAAATGAAGGTCAGATCTGGCTAAACTGTGTTCATATATTATATATATGTATGATGAGAAAGGTTATATTTGCCATGGATATCAAGGACTGTGGGTGATAAGAGCTATGCAATCTTTATAGATCATTAATCTGTGCATGGAAATCATTAATTTGCATATCAGATATAAGAATTAAGGAGTTTTACTTTTAAATTAATTTTTTGAAACCTGACTGCTTCATGTGTAGTTGTCTCTGTACGGCTGAATTTTAGATGGCTGTATTTGTTGTCTCAGTGTTGCTACCTTTCATTAGGCAGTAGATACATGCCATGCTTGTTCATGTATTCGTGCCATAAGTAACATAATGGGGCTCTGTAATCCAATGGCTCCCCCTTAGAGAGAAGAACTTATTAAGATGCAAGTGTTGTCTATAGGGCTCAACATATAAATTGAAAGCCTCCTTGAAAGGGCAACTACTATGTAATGAACAGCAGTATGGAACAAAATTTCAGTAATGATCCATAAGAGATTAACAGATTTTAAGGCCAGTCTGACCTCAACCATGTCACTGACCATAGAATTTTCTCATTAAAGTTTTCAGTAAGGAAATTATTTTTCAATAAGTGACTTTAGTGATCTTTACTTTCACTTACTGTATTACTATTATTATTCCAGTACTTGATATGTCAGCCTCAGCTTTCTAGGGAAATTTTTGAAACTTATTCTGCTTACACTAAAATCTCATATAATTTTGCTTACAAATAAAGAATTGCCAATTTTGGGCACCTGGTAATATGAATACAGTTGTCAATAAAGATACTGGTCGGTGTTCTTTCTTTATTCATTTTAAAATAACCATCAAAGAAAAAGATGACAGAGTTATAATACTGATATAAGTTCGACTAATAGTTTCGATAATTTTCTGTGAATTGATTTGCACAAGCAGAGGATAAGGCTATAGGAGTTGTGCCTTGCAGACCTACATTTTGTTCTTCATTTGTGGAAGGTAAATGAAGATTTGTTAAACATTTCAATCAGCCAAAAAAATGGCTGAAATGTTAAAATGTTAAAAGGGAGACAAATTGCATGCTGAAGGGCAATTTAAAGATGGTGTAATCAGGGAATTTTTTTAGATTGTGTTTTAGAAAGTAAGAAATGATCGGGATTGGAAATCAGCAGATGAAAATTACTACCTTGGAACTTGTCTTCCTGGTGAAAAAAGAATAGAAAGAATGACTGTTGCACTCTTTGCGCCTGCTGAGGTCCTGCGGTTGTTCTCCTTTGATCTCTTCGGGCATTATGTTTGAGTTCCTCCTGCTGAAGATGGTATGGGTATGGATTGTCTGGCTTTCCTTTCTTTCCAGAACCTGTGTACTTTGCTCATGCCCTTGCAACTTATTATATTATTGTGTCAGAAATTGTTCTACTTATAGGGGTGTCTGGCCACTGTCTGTGTCTCGTGATATTCTTCCATACATATTTGAATCTGTATAACTCTATTTCCTTGATGTTCCTTTCTTTCATTCCTCCTTTTTCTCCATATCCCTTTTTCTTTGCCGTTCTTCACTTGATCATGAAACAAACAGGACTGCCCAGCAAAAATCATTAGCAAGCACAGTCTAACTGTGTTTGCTTGAGAATAAGAGCTACGCAGTGTCCTGAGAAGACAGGAAGAATACTTGTTTCAATTTTGTGCATTTGTCATGGCAGGAAAAGGCATGATTATTCACTATTCAGAATTTAGCAACAAAACATGTTCACTTTTTTCCCACAGGTTCTCCTTCCCCTCTACACTGCCCTAGTGAGGCCTCATCTGGAGTACTCTGTCCAGTTCTGGGCTCCCCACTTCAAGAAAGATGTAGGGCTACTGGAGAGAGTCCAGCGGAGGGCTACGAGGATGGTGAGGGGACTGGAGCATCTCTCCTTTGAGGAGAGGCTGAGGGAGCTGGGCTTGTTCAGCCTGAAGAAGAGAAGGCTGAGAGGCGACCCTATAAATGCTTATAAATATCTGAAGGGTGGGTGTCAGGAGGATGGGGCCAAACTCTTTAACATGGTGCCCAGTGACAGGAGAAGGGGCAATGGGCACAAACTGAAGCATAAGAAGTTCCGTCTGAACACAAGGAAGAACTTCTTCCCTCTGAGGGTGACGGAGCCCTGGAACAGTCTGCCCAGAGAGGCTGTGGAGTCTCCTTCTCTGGAGATATTCTGGAGACGAGATCCTGTACAGCCTGCTGTAGGTGACCCTGCTTTGGCAGTTGGGTTGGGCTAGATGACCCACAGAGGTCCATTTTTGTTCAGTTTCTTAAAACTGAAGTTGATGTTTCATTAAGTTTCAAAACTATCAGTGACTTTTCTATTCTTTGCTATGAATTTCAGAACCCTAAATGTCATCTAAGCCTAAGGCACTATGGTGCTATACATGGTGGATCTTTGTGTATATTCATTGCATTAAAATTGATAATGTGGTACCTTTAAAATTTATTTTTGAGATTTTTGTAGTATTTTGACTGTACTGACTAGTTTCCTCTGTTTATTCCAGATTTCTGATATTTTTCATTTATGAATAAAATATGTAGAAGGCTGTTAAGCCCCATAGACTTTTTAGCAGAATTAAAATTGGGTTTTTCAAAATCAAGTTCTCTATAGATTGATTCAGCTTCATTGATGTCCCAGGCATAGTGCCAATTTTTGCCAGCAGAGAATTTTCTCCTAATTTAAGGTTCTGTCACCTAGTTGTATTCTGCCTTTTTCTCTGTGCCTCTTCTAAATACTCTTTCATTATGTGATCATGGAACATTATGTTACCTAGCGTAGATTAAGGCATTACTATCAAGGAATCATCCTTTTCTTTGACTGCAAATGTCCACAGACACACTTTGTTTCTGTATGTTCATAGTCGTTTGAATGATAAAACAACCCTCGAGTGAACATATGTATTTCAGATAGCAATAAAGTCGCTGTTTTCTTATCTGAATCAGCTTCAATAATACATTACTATTGTATCACTTCCTGAATATGCCTGCCTTTATCTCTGTTTTTCATGTCTACTTTGCTTGACTTTTGATTTTGACTTGATGGGGTTTTGAAACTTATTATTAACCTTTTCCTGTTGGTTATTTATTCTGTTCCTTCCAGGTGATCTAGCATGTGAGGAACAGGGACTCAGAGGCTTGAATTATCGTAAAGGTTTATGTTCTTCACATTCGAGTTAGTATCAGGCTACTCCCTCTGTGACCTTTCTTCCTTTATTAAAGTCTGCCCTACTTCTTCGCATGGTAGAAAGATACCATTGCAGTGGGACATGCTTAAATTATCTTTGCTTTTGTAGCCTGTCATCCATTTATGCAAAGCTTCTGGAACTTCAATTTCCAAATTTTCTTGTCTCTAACAATCTGCTTTTCTACCTCTGTGCTTGCTCAATAGATATGAACTAAGGCATGCTGCCCTAAAGAGATTTGGTCAAAGCTCTGATGGTGTTTTAATATTCCCTCTACATACAATTCTTTCTCAGTCTCACCATAACTTTCATTGTTATACATCCCAAGGCCAATGTGGGTTGCTTTGGAAAGTCTTGAAAGCCAGCAGTTAAACATTAGCAATTCATGTGAACAAAACCTTCTAACAGCAATGTTGGAAATTTTGAAATATTTACTAGAAAACAAAGGAGACAAAACATGTCCTTAAAGATTCAATGCCAAAAGAAAAAACAGTAGGCTGGTACAGAGATCTTTTGTAAAAAGTCTGAAACACATTATTTTCTGTGCTGATGATACTGTAACAACAATTAGAGACCAATGAAAAGAGAGGAGAAAGCAAGCCTAAAATGAAATCTTTTAAACATTTTATTCCAAATGAGTGAAAACTAGGAAGCCTTCAGAATCATATAAACAAGAAGGCATAGAAGTGCAAAAAATACATTCATTTTAACCATCCTTATACAAACACTTCATAATCTAAAATAGAAGTGACTGGGAAAATATCAAGGCTCTGCTTTCTGTTTACATGAGTGTTCTTCATAATTGTAGATGACATTACTTGCAGTCAGATATTCTCCTTATATTTAAATAATTGCTGACTGTCTTGTACAAAGCTGTCTTGTATCTTTTCTCCCCCAGCTTCCCCACATCAGCAGAATATGGAAAGAGTTACTATGCCTTGGTAAGCTGCCTAATGTTTTCTGCAGCATGTACTTCGGGGAGCAAAAAGACACACAACCCCCCTGCCCCAAACCAGTCAGTGATCTTCAATAGGACTTGCAGAGTTCAAGCTTCGCTATCATGCTCTCAGTGAATAAGTAGTATATGATCATGAATAAATACCGTATCAAAGCTATTCAAAACCCTAGAATCAAATAGTATACACAGAGGGCAGAATATAAATCTGGTTACTTGATTTCCAACACACTGTTTTGTAGTGCATTCATTGCAATTGGAGATGCAAATATATTCTTATTGTGTCACAACAGAGGGCTTTTTAACAAGGGTGACTACCAAGCAAAATAGAGAACTATCAAGTTAAATGTTACATAAGTTAGGTTTTACATAGACAGGACCTGATTACATTCTTCCTATAGTACATAAATATTTAACTGAAATAATATCTGGGCTATTAGCAATTAGCAATGAAAGGTTTTATAGGACAAAAGGAGGGTCCCGGAAGAGTAAAGATGGGAAAAGATAAATGACTACCTTGGCAAGGAATAGAGGCCAAGAGGAACTATAGGCCTGTAAGCTTTCCTTTGCTAATAAGAAAGGTTCCAAAGCAAACTGAGAAACATTCAGTTTGTGAACATCTTGAGGGGAATAAGTTCAAGCTAACAAGAAACAGCCGTATCTGTTAGTCACAATAGAACTGGCTCAGTGTATGGCAAAAGAAGAAGATACAATACTTCTAATTTAACAAGTCCTGCTGAATTCTTCAAACATTCAGAAAGTTGTTATAAACTGACAGTAATCAATTCCTCCCAGAGGTAGGAAAGGAAGAATGATCAAGCTAATTTGACTGTGACATATCTGTATTCAGGTTGATAGTAGGATAATTATTTCCACTTACAAAGACAGACTTTTCACTTGTTTAACAAAGGCTGTAGAGATTTTCAAGAATTGATAGGCAGAGATCTTTCAGAAATAGTAGTAGTAGTCAGTTTGGCAATATAATCAGGAAGTAGATTAGATGGCTCATATGCTTTCACAGCACTATATCTCTGCCTGCAGAGGAAATTATTTTTGCATTGTTGGGACTCAATAACTTGCAATGAAATGAAGGAGATCTACTTCACATCTTCCATTTTTAAATTTGTGGATGAGAAGAAAAATTAAGTATTTCATTGCAAAGTGCATCTTATAGCAAATAATTGCTTGTGAGAAACATGAAACAATAAAACATTCTTATATGCTGTGTATATATTCTGCGGTAACATTTTTTAAGGGTAATCAATCATTTCCAGAATTCAAACAACAGTAAAGAGAATCCTGTTGTTTTGCTGAAAAAACTAGAAAGTTGAGAGAGACCAAGTGTTGAACATGAAGAGCTCATAGCTCTGTTTACTAGGGCTTCACTTTGGAG
This sequence comes from Opisthocomus hoazin, assembly GCF_030867145.1. Lineage (NCBI taxonomy): Eukaryota > Metazoa > Chordata > Aves > Opisthocomiformes > Opisthocomidae > Opisthocomus > Opisthocomus hoazin. The sequence goes on along the minus strand of NC_134418.1, from coordinate 40,956,359 downwards.
AACATTTGCAATGGTGATGTTATGTGTTATTTTGTTCCTGTTCCATTTCTGCCTCTTGTCCCCAAATATTTAATGCGTGGAATGACCTGTGTCCCAGAGAGTGGTAATGGGGCAACCTAGAATGGGAGGACAAGTTATGTGCAGAGCTTCCCGCCAATGAACAGAATAGCTGAAGTTAATTCATAATTTGACTGCTTTGCCTCAGCTGAAAGAAGAAAAACAAAATAAAAATGGTTGGACTCGATGATCTTAAAGGTCTTTTCCAACCTAAATAATTCTATGACTTTTACCCATCCTTAACTCAGATAAAGGAGGATAATGTTAGGGCACACAGAATGCAGAGTTATTCCAGACAGGAAAAAGAGACAGAAGGATATAAAAAGTTCCTAAAATAAAGGGGAATGCAACACAATAAATAATGGAGTTTCCATCATATAATAATCATTGTGGGTTTCAAGTAAGTAAGGGGCTGTAACATTTTGGGAATCTGCCTCTGCAGACTTTTTGTAGACATGTGCTGTTTGCAATTCCTCATCGTATTAGCAGCATTAGCATCATTGTGCCTTTGTGCAGCTTGGCCTAAAGCACTTTGTAGGACATTCTGGTTGCTAAATATATCCCTCAGAGTGACAGCACACCTTTCTTGAGCTTTCTCCCTCTACGTCAGGTAAGGCTTACAATGTTGCTGATCTCATCTGTCTGCAAAGTATCAAGTTTATAGTAAAACTGAAAGAAGTTTATACAGTAAGGTTTAAGGTCAACATTCAAGTTACAGAATTGAAAGCAAAATGTTGCAAGTAAATCTAACATCACTAGAATCATGCATGTTATTTTCACAGCTATACTCTAGTTGCTTAATCTGAATCCCCAGTAAAAAAAAAAAAAATCTATTATATTGAGGTATAATATTGGGGTATAATACTGGGATTAGCTCCATCAGAAATGCTGAAGAAACATGTATTCTTCAAGGCAACACTCAGAACCTAAAAAAAGCCTGTAAGACCTGTCTGCCTAGTTCTGCATGGTTTGTTATGGTCTAGGTTTACTGTAGCTCTGGAGAAACTACTTGAGTTCCTCATTTTCTTTTTTTTTGTTCTTTGGTGCCATCACAAGCTTTCAGAATCTACAACTTCATTTTCATATATAGCCACCCTGCTACAGTATCTTCAGTTCAATATACCTTTTTTAGGCTCCTTTTTCCCTTTTGCAACATCTGATGTAGTTTTAATTACTAAGATTTCCATTATGCTTGGATTTGAAGGGTGGGATTTTAAAAATAACATCATTGTTCTCTAAGGGACTTAGCTGTTCAGCTGCTATTACACCTCTCTAGCCTATACTAGCATTCCTATGTGTAAGACACCTTTGTAAGTGCCCTGATGACTGCTGCTCTACTACTCTTTAGCTTGGAATATCCATTTCACACTCTACAGACTGAAGTGGCAGCTGCTATTTTACTCATTATGCATCAGGTGCTCTTATTCTATTACTACAAAAACTATGCTGTTACCAGCTGTCAATGGAGAATAGTAGTGATGTATCTATTAGCAAGTTGTCTTGCTTGGACCTAGCTGTAGGAGCAGCTCATCTCTTCCTCACGTCTTACAGAGGGTTCTTCACCATGTGCTCATCTCTAAGCTCTTGAATTGTGTTTGCTGTTATTGAATTTTATTAAATAGAAATCATTACAATTAAAATAGCCATCTAAGTCACTCTTCAACAAAATGTGTATTAGCAGAATCATAACTAATTGGCCACTGGAGAACATTCGTGTTGTAGCAAATTGTTGCTTGAAAAATCATGTTTTCTTTGCACGTTGAAAAGCAGACACAGCAGTTCCAGGTATGTGCAAATTTTGCCTGGTCTATGACAAATTATTTTTAATATAATGGATAAACTAAAAGTTTTCAAATTATAATATATAACATTAAAAAAGCATAAAAAGGAAAATACTGAAGCATAAAAAGACAGATGCAGAAGGAGAAAATTAAAATTAAATTGAGTGGATTCCAGCTGGCTCTTATAACACCTGCTAATAGGTTTGGAACAGTTTCTTAAATTAAATTGGAATACATTTTTTTATAAAGAGAAGCATAAGAATATTATGTAACAGATCTGCTAAACGTATAGCTCCACTATGAATAAATACAGTTTTAATGTTTAGAAACCACTTTATAGTTCTTTTTTTTTACATTTTGATGCTCACAGTTCTGATTTTAACTTTCTGTGAACTTTTGTACTTGGTAATCTGTCATGCCACTATTACCTTCATTGGATTTTGTTTGCTTTATTAATAAAGGTCAAATTCTAAGGCAGTATTTCAATTAAAAAGTGTCCCAACAGTGGAAGCAGTATCACAATGATAGATTTGCCACAAATCATTGAAATTTCTGATTTCTTGGTATTACAGTTGACATTGCAGAATAGATTATTTTTGAGGGCATCAGCTAGTCGTGTGCCTTTTTACGCATGGCTTAACTCCTTTACTTAGTAAAAAGTAATGCCTCTAAATTAAAGATTGTATTGCATTTTATGATAGGAAAACTAATATCATTTAGTAATTACATAGCCTTTCATTTTAAAGAATGATTCAGAGAACCTCTCTAAACATTTCAGAATACCAACAGTCTTCTTAAGTTGTAGAAGATCATGAAATAGTGAAAATGAGAAACACACAAAATGGCCAGCATGCACGGTTGGTCCTCTGTATTTCAGAGCATCTTTTATTTTCTGACACTGCAGTAGCTGTGCTTGCAAAGTGATTGCACCATTACAGGAGCAAGTTATCTATTAATTTCTGATACTTGGTACCACATTAGCTAAGTCAAAATGCATAATGCAACTTCCCCTAAAATATTGTTGTGATATAGAGATAACTATATCCCTCTTAAGAAAAGAAAACGAAGAACAGATTTTGTGCCTGGAATACCCACTGGGATGCTCTGTGGTGAGTCTTTGGATCTAGATCTACCCATTCACACCATAAAGTACACCAGAACACCCAATTAACCCTCATTTGAAACTTGCTCATGTGAAAACCATGAGAGAAGGGAGATAATGTGCACATGAATTTGGGCCTACTAAGAATTTGAAAAATAGCTGCTATGCATCTCTTGGCTTGTTGCATCAAGGACTTAGCAGAGAAGAACTACACTGGTGATACGTGTGTAGAAAGCATATATATACCCTATGTGTCAAAGCTGAGGTCCTGGAAACCTCCACCTTCTTCAGTGCACCTTTCTCAGGCAACATATAGTTTAGTTGAAAATTCATTGCCTCAATTTTTTGGGTCCTAACCCCAGGAAAGAGGTTTCTTTTGCTGAAGCCCTCAAAAGCTATAGCTATGCTCAGATCACTGCAAATGTTAAGATGGGACTTCAGACTCTTTGTAGAAAGTGGAGTGTTCTGATGTTCCCTTTTATGCAGTAACGTGATTAAAGTACTGTAATTCAGTCAAGAGCATTTTCCTCATGAAGAAACTGCTATATCCTAGGAACCTGCATAACTTCTGTGAGTTTGTATCTTATTTAGCAGATATCTTCCAAACCACTGCATTCAACAGCTGGAATTTGTCCTCAGTTACAAAAGACTGTTCATAGGGCTCTTCTCTTTCACAGGCAGCTTAATTTTTCTTTTTCTCATTTACTTTTTAACATAATAAGACTTGTTCTGCTCTTGATAAATGATCAAGAAAACGTAGACGGATGTTTCTGCCTGAGTAAGGGGATATTTCTAAATGTCTGTTAGTAGTGTATAATGTTGAAAGGTACTTTGATCCTTTTGTCTTTCCTTTTTGTGAAAGAATAGCAGTTAAAATAGTTTTGTGCATCAGCATATTTTCTGTTCTAAGGGAACAGTCGTTCTCCAAGAGTAGCATCAAAAATTATATTACTGGCTCTTGCTTGACGTAGATTAATATAATGTGGCAACAGACTACGGTATTCTAAATTGTGGTATCTTGGTGAGACAGCAGAACTGTCAGTTCTTAAGTAGTAAGACTGTAGTGTTTTGTACATTCTTTTCAGCAGCATTTCACATATTTTGAGGAGCATGTTGTCATCATCACTAGCTGGCGATGGCTTGTGTCTTTGTCTATCTGATAGATACAGAAATAAAATAGAATATGACTGCAGCAAAGATAGGAGCAGAACTTCTTGGACTTCAAATTAAGTTTTGATTCCTGTCGGAACCAGTGAGTGACAAAAGAATATAGAAGTAAAATTATGCTTCCTCAATGTATCTTTAGGATCTTAAGTATCTTTATCACGTTTTCTGCAACAAATATTATTTCAGAAAGGTGTTGTTTTCCTTCCCTGTGGAGGAATACTTTTGAAGCCTGTTTTGGCTGTACTTTAAAGAAGATGGCAGCATTGCCTAGAAGAAAGTAAAGAAATCTGAGAATTCAGGACTTTTACATATAATCATGTCTCTACCACTGACTCATTGGGTACTCGAGTGAACAACTGACTTCTTTATGTGCCCAGTCAAGTAGTCAGGTAGTTTATAGGATTAGATTAAACTCTTAGCCTAAATTCATCTTTTTTTTTTTTTTTTAACTTTTGAAGGAAAAATTGCTTCACTGCAATGCTGATGGAATTAATTAATAGTCTATAATTTGTCAAGGACAATAGGCTTATGGCTGCAAGAAAAGCATTTTTCAAAACTTCTACCTTCACCTAAAGGTAAAACTTCGATGAGAAATGCAGTCTTCCACTGCTTTTTAATCTCAATATAGAAAGAGGCTTGTCATTACTTCTGAGATACCACCTGTTTCTACTTTGGAATAGTGTCACTGAACTGGTAAAACGTCTTTAGAAACAACTGTAAGATTAAGAAAGACTCACAGAAAAAACACTTTCTATTAAGTGTTGCAAAAGTCAATACATTCAGTATTAGATTGAAAAGATGGAAAACCACACTCAACATAAAAGCTAAAATGCAGTGATGAAAGACACTAAGATTGTAGATCTCATGCAGCAATGTATGAAATTTTTTCAACATATGTAGACAATGTGATCTATCATGTAAGAAATATCACCAGTGAAATAACATTATTTCATCTTCTCTTCTGAATTTTTGAATGTGATATTGAAAAAACACAATGAAAGTATGTAAAATTTAAAAAGGATATAACTGTTAGTCAAAGGCTAACATTTAAAAGAACAATAACTAGACTTTAAGTATCCAGTACAAGACAATTTAAAATGGTCTGTTTTCTTTGTTTTGCAATGGTTTATGATGACACTTTTAAGAAATCTCTGTTTGAGAAATTGAAATAGTCAGGTGTGGAAAAGCTAGTCAGAACCTGGTAATTGTAACTTAGTATTCCCAGGAAGTTAACAATTAGCAGAAAAAAGTTCATTAATGACTCATTCAAGATTGACAAGACTAACATAGAGAGATTATATTGCATCTTTCATCATTTATCAACAATTTACGTCAAATTTTCTTCCTTTTTAATGTTACAAAATATGTTGGATCAGTTCATGTGTTTACATCTAATTTAATTGCACGCTATAAATGCCTATCACTTTTGTAGGCTTTCCAACAGAAAAAAATTGACATATCTAGTGTGTCCACAAAGGTTTTCCAGTGAAAATTTTGTTGCACTTGGTTGCATCTCATGGTTATTTTTTTTCTGAACTACCTCAATAAGTGAGAGTTTTAAAGTTTCGGAACCCTTCAGGTGAAATTCAGATGGCCAAACTACAAGCAGCTATAGGCTGCTAGGAATTGATCTTCATTGCACTATGGTGACATCACAAAAAAACTCCATGAAGTCAGAAACTTTCATTTGCTTGGAGGGGTGCCAGTGTGGCTGGCAAATCACAGATGAAGGTGCCCTTTGAGCTTTGTTCTCTAATCATTATCATCTACGTGTGAATTCCTTGTCCTCTTCTTGCTAGTAACAGTACAAAGCTACACTGAAGGTCAACAGACAGTGCCAGGAAAACTTTGAAATTGATTTTGATAAATGCTACTGTTGCAATATATCCCTCATGCTTATATTCCTCTCTAAAACTCTACTGTGGGACCAGTTACAGTGATAAAAATCTATAATCTCAAGTGTATTGTATGATTATCTTGCATTTTCTATAGACTTTGCTGAGGAGAGCTTACTCTTTGCCCTTGCTTAAAATTGCAGTTCTCAGTTGGGCAGAGTTTTCTTTGTTGAATTTTCTTCACGTGATGCTTCTCATAGTGTGTTTACTTTATTTTTATTTAACGTAAGAATTCTGATTTTCTTTCAGCGTCTTCTTTGTAATTTTGATATGACCTTCAAAGAGGACATACATGGATGAGGCAGCATCTATAACAATGGCTGTTGTTGAAAGCTTGCTAAATACAGATGGCTGTCAATTTTCCTTTGTAAAATTTAATGACAATATAAGTCCAGAATTACAGTATATTAATCACCAGAAACATTAATATTCCATATGTCTTCTGTGTTTATTGTTATATATATGTTAGGGTTGTTAAAATATAATGCCTGATGGCTACAAATGCTGAAAATACTCCTTTTATTTCTCCCCCCTAATAGACTAAATTCCTAGTATGTATAGTTTAAAGTCTTGTGAAAAGTAAAGGGGTTCTGGGATATTTTAGAAAGAAGACTTATCTTGTATAGTGTATTTTATCTTATCACAGAATGTAAAAAACACCTATAATTCCCAATTCCATATAACTTGAGACCCATATATATTACTGGAATTTTTGAAAGGTTATGTATGATATGGCATAGGATTCTTAACCTTAAAGAAGTAGAGCTTTGTTGTGAGATAGTGAATGTGATATACATTCCATTTTTTTGTTATTCCTTTTATCGTTAAACTAGAAATACTTAGAGCTAATGTCTGTTGTGTTCTTTATAAATTTCAGACACAGAATATTTGGATACGTAAGTATTTAAGGAAAAACTGGCATAATGGTTGCATGTCAGTCATAACAAGCTCTTTTATTCTGTTGCATGAATGTATAAAAATCAGTTCTTAAAAATGAAAAGCACATTTTATTATCCATGTATTCTGTTTTTATCCACTAGCTGCTGTTGGGAAAAAAGTTTGCAGTTGAACTATTTCCTTTCTGCTAATAATGCAAGCATTTCAATAGTGGACAATTGAAATAGCAAGAAAGAAAAAAGTTTATTCAATTGTAATATCCTAGCAACTGAGAAATATCAGGATTTTAGGCTGACAGGAGAAAAAGTGGTACTGGTTGAGACACCCATTATAGATTTTGAATGTATTATAAATATATTCTCCATCTGTTTGCTTTTTTATTGGTTAACTTGTGAAGGAATATGTATTTTCTTTTAATTATGTGTTAAGAGACACTGTTACTGGCATGGAAAAATGTTTTTTAGCTTATAAGTGGATATCTTTCTTCACTGTAAATTATACTTTCTTCTAAATTATCCCCTCTTAAGCAAATGGAGTTGCTGAGAACATAAGCATCGGGTCGTGACAACAGATATTTGTGTGTATCCTGAACTTTTCTTCATGACCAGACAGCTGGTCATAAAGACTTTGAAAGGGAAGAAGAATTAATCACAATTTTAGAATTACTTGAAATGGATTGAAATAGCCATGAGTATGAAAAGTAAACTCATTTAAAATTCAGAAATGTTGAATGACTACATTTGGTTGTACATTTTCCACATCACTTTTCTCCATTTTGGTCTTCCTTGAATATTATTGAAGAAATTATTGGTTTCCCTATAAAATGAACGGAAAGCTTCTTATTGATTTAGATAGGTGTTGAATTGTGTTGGAGCTTATTCTTGTATTTCCACATCTTTGTGAAGGCAGATCCAAAAAAACCAGACTGTTCTTAGCCATTCCAGTTCACAGGTATGGTCTGGATTTTAGGGTGTGGTTCAACAGAAATATTTCTATTTGACTCAATTGTCACTGGGTCTTGGAGTTTGTTGTTCATGAGCTATTTGACTTTTTTTTTTTTCTCCAGCTGAGACAAAATGAAGTTTTAAAATAAAAAGACAGTTTGAATGACTTGTTTTTTTCAGTCAGCTTCAACAAGTAATGTTTTCTTCTACTCTTTTTGTTTGATTATATTTAATACTAGAATGTTTAAAATTCCTTCACCAAGTTATATCAATCTGAGAAAGGTCCATTGAAGCATACAAACCATAAAAGTAATCAACAGTCCAAATATTTTCAGTGCTTATTGGCAATTATGATAAATATTTGGATGTAAGGGAAAAATAGTTATTACAATCTTTTCTTTCTTTACAACAAACACCTTAACTTCCAGTTTGTGAAAAAAAAATATGTTATCTCACTGTTTTTAAAATTATTCTACGGATAATCCACATAGCATTAAACACAACTTTTCTATGGTCCAAACTCATATAAAGATACCTTGAAGAAAAGAATATTTTCATAGCACATTACATAGTAGACTAGGTGTGAAATTAGCTTTATGGTGAATGGACACCCTGAAGGTTGTTAGCATTTTATTGTGTACAGCTTCTCTTGTATAGTTATATTAGTGTTTTTTCATAGATAATAAAGTACACTTCAATGAACGAATTATTCTTAAAGTATATAGAGAAGTTCCTAAATATCTCCTCAGCTACTTTCACACTGTTATATTCATAATATTTCAGAAATTTGCATAATTTGCTTTGTTTACAAATATTAAGATATCAAGAAAAAGATGCAAATTTGGTTTTGTTAAAGTTTTACATTTCTGTCAGCTTTATGGTTAGAGTTTCTCAATATTTCTCTGGTATATCATTTTGGTTATACTGAAAAGGGATTAGAAGAGTTTTCTAATGTTTTTCTAATGTTGTTATGGGACCTCATCAGTGCTGCTGCAAAGCTTTCGAATATAACTTCTGAAGATTCTCAGTCCCAAGAGAAATGCTTTTGCTATCTACATTGTCCTGCAAATCTGAATTTGAGTTGTAGGCACACATAAGAAGCCACTTACGTACTGTTTTAGGTTGTTGAAATGGCATTTGTGTATAAGGTAGTGTCAGATTGATTTCATCTGAATTTTCTGATTATATAGCATGAAAAACTGGATAAGTTCAAAATAAGCAGAACATTCCTCTCCAGACAAAGATCACATTTTCTAATTTATGAGATTGCTTTTTGTTGGAAAATGTGTTTGCTAGGACAGAATAATTTGCTGTAAATATACTAATTTCGGTCTAAGATTCTTAGCTCTAGCAGTATAAGCCTGTAACAAATTCAGTAGTTCAGTAACTGGAAATTAATCAGTTAGGTAGGTTTTCTGTCTAGAAAAAAAAAAAGCAAGTTTTTTTTCTTCTTCACCTGATTTACATCTCGGTTTTAAACCATAGCTCATCCTGGCATCTTCTGCCACTTTTTTATGCACCTCTCCCACTTCTGATGTTAAACCAGCAGAATTGCTATCTGGTTACAGGTTAAACCCTGTAATAGAATGGATTCAGTTTGCTTATGTATATAAGCAATATATATGTGTCCGTGAATATATGTATTTTCCTAATGTAGATGTCTGTGTGAGTACAGCATCAGTTGTGCTGTGAGGACACCCCAGAGAGTGAGGTGAGTTGGCAAGGTGGGTGATGCTGCAGCTGGCACAGGAGCTGAAAGCAAGGCTTGTGAAGCTAGTCCTTCCAGTCTCAGTATTTTTAAGCATTGGACCATTCTATGATGGCACTGGAAATGGTTAGATACTGCTGTAACAGGAACACTTAAAATCTCAAATGCAGCAGCTAGACAATCATTTCTCACTGACTTCTGTTACGCATTTTAGCTCCTTGACCTAGACTTATACCCCATTTCCAAGTGATGTCAATGCAAACTCTGCCTGAAGAGTGCGCAGAGTGTGCCCTCAGCATTTTAGAATTTTTCGGTACGGATTGGTAGCTAGGCGTTAAGTTTGCCTTAGCAGTTGCAAAATAAGTCATAGATAATAACTATAAACTGTAGCCATTTCTATTTAGGCCATGTAATATCCTATTAAGGTGCTGGTTGAGCGGTTTCATGACATGTCTAATCTTTAATTGAAATATTTATTGTTAATTTGGGAGCTTCTCTTGCTCTAAGATGTTTCATATTCTTTCTGTAATTTCCCTATACTGACATAAATCTAATTATAGGAAAGTCCTGCAGAAAGTCCTCTGGGGAAGACTGAAAGAGTCAAAAGCAGCACACTTCCCTACCTTGAGAAAAATTGCAAAAAGCAGTGCTGTCCAGAAAGCAGCCATAGTTTGTGCTTGTACTCAGTGCATACCTTTCAACAGCCTTTGCCTCAAGGGCTACTGCCGAGGCTCCAGTGGAAATTAAAACTTACCCTGACCAGTGGAACTCCTAAGAAAAGAAAGACAGATTTGTCTTTTCTGTCTTGAGAGTGATTAGGAGTTAAGTTGCATTTGCACTTCTGTACAAACTGCACGAAAATTCACCCTACTGTTGTAAATTTATCAATTCAAATACCTAAAAATTATCTGTATTGAATTTCTCTTTTACAAAGAGACTTTCATGGTGTCCAGGGAACCCCAGTAATCTGGATGCATGTAAAAATGAATTCCGTATTAGCCTTTCACATGCTTTTTCACAAGAGCTGTTTCACTGCTGTACATGGGGAAAAAACCCAAACCAAACCAAAAATCCCTAGCTTTTCTAGGGATTTGGACTTTCGTCTCTGTAGGCGTGTTTGTCTGTTACAGAGGATAATAAAAAAAATCACAGGCATAGATATCTAGTTCTAAAATAAGTGAATATATGCTATCTTCGTAGAAGAAAAGTAAAAGAAAAAACCTCTTTTGGCTAGAGCATTTGGAGGGATCATAGAATACACTTTGTAAAGAGATGTGTTCATACAATTTAAAAGGTCTGATGACATGGGGAGAGGAGATAGGGGAGATTATTTTCATCAGCAGTGTACCTGCAGGACCTGAAGTTGCCCACTGAAGGCTTAAAATGTCTACTCAGAAACTTAAAAGGAAAAAAAGAGAAAAGAAATGTCTAATTTCAAGTTTTATTCAGAGAATAAATAAAACAAAATATCTGCAGAGACATGAAAGTTATTTATGAAATATCTTTCAGAAAAAAAGTGGTTGTACAGATATGAGTAATTAATTTAGTAAGTAGCCTAGGAGACTTGGTAAGCGTACAATAAAAAGTCATGTTACATTGATCCCTCTGAGCAGTTGCAAAACTGCAGTGGAATTCACAGGTTGTATTCCAAAGATGGTGCAAGCTGGGGAGAGAAATTAATACGGTCACTTTAAAGGGACTGGATAACTATTCTGCATTTTTTCTGATGGTTCAGAATGGAGATGCTAGTGATCCAGCTGCAGCCTAAGTGTAAATCAGCATTGCTTACACATAAGAGAGCAACTTTCCAGAGTGTGTGCAAGATTTTCTAAGTATAAATCTGGAGACAAGACGTCATGATTTCTATAGCATAGGCTTCTATTGACCTGTATTTCCTGCAGTCTCATTAATTCAGGTCATATCATTGTTCTTCCTGTTTCCATCTCCACAGCAGGTAAGATTATCTGGAGACTCATGCAGTCTAGTCTTTTTCTAGCAGTTTAAGAACCTAATTCCTAATAAGGAAACCTTACTAAGAACCTGGGTCTAATAAGGAAATGTGATTCTCTTGTTGTATATTGTAATGTTGCTGCATAAATATTTTAAGGGCAAGACTGATGTCTTAGCTGTTTAAAAAGAATAGTGATTGAAAAAACCCATAAAGAATGAAAACTTAATGAGTTCATTTAAGGAAGAGATAGTAAATTTTGTTTTAAATAACAGGAAGGTAACTAAATCAAACAAGTGATTACAAAATCTAAAGTGTCATAGCACAAAACCAAAGAAATAACAATCAGGGAAAGGAGCATTAATAACAATCAGGGGCAAAATTAAACTAGAGAGATTTATACATAATTCAGTTCTCTAAAAAATGTTTCAGTAGAGGTGAAGGTTCATAAATTTTCTTAGATAATTTATGGTATCTCATTCTGAACTTCTGATATGCTGACAAAAAATAGACCAAAGAATTCTTTCCTTTCTTTGGCAGTGTCTGATTTTGGTATTTCCTCTGCATAGATGTCCTTATTCCATGTAGATACAATCTTCCTATGCAACTGTTTCTGCATACATACAATTGCATGCTGAGAACTGAAATCCTGTATTTCATTACTGTGGCAGGAATTTTGCAAATAGCATCTTTTTGTACACACAAACATGTAACTTCTACTGCCAAATCCATCACAAGTAAGTCTCCTCGAAGCTCTTTTACTGTCAGTGTATTGCTTAAGCAATATTCCAGTCCCAGCTAGAGTTTCTAACTGCATATGTAGTATAAATTGTTTATGTCTCAATATAAAATAAATAATGGCTCTTATGGGTTGGGCATTCTGTTAACTACGACAGAACTGAAGGAAATTATATTTCTACCATTACTGCAAAGTTCTTCACCCTCTACTTATTTCTAAACCAATTTATCCTCAAACTAAACTCGAATTACAGAGCTCAAAGGATTCATGTGTGTCATGAGACTATTGACCATATATTTGCGATCAGTGGCACTTTTTTCCACTTCACTGTAAGCTGTATCAGCCCATTATTCTCTCCACACAAAGATAAAGTAAGTATGCACCATTGTGTGCAGTGAACACCTTACTTCTGAAAGACTGGAATTATGAAATATAGTAATAGTCCATGCATAGAGTGACAATATTAAGAAGGGAAACTAGTATGTTCATAAGCAGTTTTATTTAGTAATTTTTAGTATGCCTATTATGTATTTTTGACTTCAATAAAAAAGGGTTGTTTTTTTGTTTTTTTTTTTTAAGGGAAAGTTCATAAAATAGTGACAGGAGGCTGAATTGTTTGATTTTTCATTTCTGTTCCTGAATTTTCCACTGGTTACTGATAATTTTTAAATTACTCTAAGTTTTAGAAAGAGAAAGTTTAATAATTACAAAATCTAATAATATTTGTATTTCTGTGTATTACAACTCAAAAAGTCCTCGGAGAGAAAGCTATCTCTAACAGAACTCTTAATAAAATAGATGAAAATAAAATAGCTTAAATTACAACTCTGTAATTAATTCTATCCAACTCCTTTTCATACTGAGATTGCAAATTTTCATTCACAATTTGGATATGAATTTTTGTTACATAGTAAACTGAAAAACATTATTTATTTAGAACCTTGTAGGACTCCCTGGAAGCCAGTCCAAAAGAGCATGAGGCTGACAGAAAACTCTGTCAGTTTAATGTGAACTGTAGGCACTATGTACTTATCTGTGGAGGTCTACAGCTCAGTTGTTTCGAACGCTCACTATGATCATCCCATAACTGGAGGTTTGATCGACCTGAACTACTGTGAGGCAACATAACCTACTAGTAACTGAATGTTGTGCTTGTGCCCACTCTACTCAATAAACAGAGGGGCAACTAGAAAGCCTCGTTCATTAATTTAAACGAAGTATCACTCTCAGCATTGTTGTTCCTGGTTTAACCAAGCAGTTAGCTTTTGCACACTCTTTGTTAGACTCTAGACAGACTACTATTGTGAAGAAACGCAGGGTGCCTTCTGGGCTACTCTTGTTCTTTCTTTGGTGTCATTTGGGTGCAAAAGAGTTATTCAGACTGAAACTATGTTTGTTCTTTTTGTGTGAAGAAGCCGTAACTAGTCGAACTAGTAACTTCTAATAATGTCTAAGAACACGTACTGTGAGACAGCGAAGCCAGTCACAGGAGACTAAAGATTTCAATAAAAATGCAGCGTAGAATTCTCAATAGAGCATCAAGAATAAGGCAGAGCAGAGAGAACTGCGTTCTGTAGTAAAGGAAATAATAATTAAGGTGACTGTTCTGCTAATAAATAATAAATCAACAAGAGAGTTCACTGGTAATAATACTATTAAAGAGCAGAAAAGAGACACTAACTCTCTGTAAAGTAAGGTTTTTACACAATGTGAGCAATTTAACACACCTCTGAAGACTTTGCTCTAGTTGATCAAAGAGAATTTTATGATCAAAGGTGCTTTTTAGAGATGTAAAGGAGCAGTGAGAAAATAACCTTTATTGAGTGAGCATAAACTCAACATGTAATTCATGACCTCTAACAGCATAAAATCCTATACTGTGGACAAAAAAAAAAAATCAGTCAGTAGAACATGCTAGGGGAAAAATAGCCTTTATTTTACAGGCAGAAAAGGAATGGGACAGTCTTGGGAGGGATGCGCAAGAAAATGTATTTGAAGTGAATGACAGAAGCTAGAGGAAAAAAGAAAAGAGAGGGTTTTGGTTTTGGTTTGTTTCTTTTTTTCCACAGTTGATGACCCTTCACAACTGGAAGGGAGGAAGAGGCTATATAAGGTGATCTGGTAAAAGCTCAGCTTCCCATTAACATGGGTTCTCAGAAACATACAAGAGAAAATAATGCTCCTGGAATTTTAGAGAAATCTTCAAATAAAAGAGAATTAACTGGCTTCTTGCTTATGAAGTTTTAAAATTTGGCTGAGAATTCTTGGTGTAGCACTCTGTAAGGACATCCAGTCTTCAGGCTCTGTGATACAAAAAGGTCAAAATGACTGAAATAATAACTTCAAACAATATGTTTTAGTATTTCATTTTCACTTACTCTAAAACTAACCACTGCTGCACAAGTGAAATAAATCTCAGATAATGTCCTGGTAAAATGCACCTACAAACAAAGATGTCATGGACTAGCTAGGATTTCTTTGAAATAAATGAGCATATGTCCATCTCCTTTATATAAGCTAGCACTGATAACCAAGTACAGATTACATTTATCTGTGTGATGCAGATCTAATTCTGAACATAGCAGACTAGATTTAAATCTGCTGTACATGTTTAAAAGAAGCTGTGTTATCCCACAAGTTGATGCCCTTAATAATGCACTGCTAAATTCCCCAATACCATTCTGGCATTTGTTACTTGTGCCATAGGCTTATTTACACACAGACACAGACCATGTTATTGTCAGAGGGGTCTGACCCTGCTGTTTTCTGTTCCTACACACACACTGCTTCTGAAGATACCTCCTCACACCCAGACTCTCAGAAGGTGGTTGTCTGAAGATACAAAGAGGGACACACTCGCTTCTCCTGCAGCCCTTCCTCTGCTCCAGTAATAGAACTGAATAACCAAAGAAACAAACAAAAAATATTGCCCTCCTTCCTGTTGAAGCCACTTATTTAATATTCATTGCATGGCCAATAATATTCCATTGTAGTTTATCAAGCCTATTCACATAATTTAGTTTTATTAACAAGGTATTAATGACATAACTCCAAGTCAGAACCAATATGAATCAAGAAAGCTATTTTCCTGGTTTACATACTGGCAGAACCTTTAGATATTCACATCCTTGTGTAGATTTAACGAACTTACACTCACAAATCCACTCTGTGGAACATCATCTTATTTTGAGAAATGTTTCTTCATTAATTATCCCTGGGTAAATTTCAAAGATAATTGATAGTGTTAAAAAAATTCAAAATAAGAACTCATGAATTTAGGGTGACTGCTGTTTGTAGACAAAATTTATATAAAATTTAATATTTTATTTTCAATGCTATTGTAATGATTAGTACAAAAATAACTTTTAAGAAAATGTGCTGGCTATCTCAACAAAAGGATTTTAGGGATTTCAGTCTTTTAATAATTTAGTATCTTACCAGCTAAAAGGTCAACATCAGAAATTATGAGGCAAACAAACAATGTATATTCTGATTGTGGAAGATCATTTAGTGTCAAAACTTCCATTGCAACTTCATTATTAATTAAATTACAGGGAGAGGTTTGGATCATGAAAAGTAAAGTAGTCTTGCACAACTAGCATTGTGTGGAAACACAGGCCACCCATGTCCTGGAGAGGTAATCCAAGGAAAGAGAAGAGGAGAAAGACTCCAGTCATTAGCAATGCCTGGCTGACAAGCCTAACACCTGTGGCGTATTATGAACTCAGATCTCACCTGTTTTCATATAGATAAAAAGTGTTTATATTCAAAACGTGAACTTAGAAGTCAGTATTTTTACATTTGTTTACGAAAAGGTGTGTTCATTTCTCTTCTCTTTTTCTTTTGGTGTTTTTTATCTATGGGTACATAAGTCTTTAGTAGTTTATAGAAAAAAAAAGTAACAAATTTCTAATGAAATAGACAGTAGTTACTCTATGTTAAAAAATAATGTTATTCCAAAGCAGTTATTCTGAAATGTCTTAAAATCATCTCTATATCATAAAGGAACGGGGTAATAAGAATGAGGTACAATAACTTGCAGTTAAATTACCTGAGGATATAAACAGAGTCAATTTCCATGTTTGCTCCTCAATTTATTTAATTTTTTCTCATTACATGTGCTGGGTAAAAATACTTAAATAAAGAATCCTGGAAGAAGGAACGGTAACTCAGAACTCTTCAGCTCTAGGTGAGTGCTCTAATCACCCTACTACAGAGACATACCCATCATTGTAACCCCCCCCCTCTTTCCAGCCCAATAATTTTTTCATTCTTTGTTCCATTTTGGCACAGCTTCAGTAAGAGGGTGAAGAATGTCTCTCTACTTCTGTGGAGACCTAGGGTGGAAAATGTCTATAAGCTTTTTAAGTAACGCTCACAGCTCAAAAGTGAGAGGAAAGAGTGAGAGAGGCATTAGATCTGCTTGGACTTTTAACCACTGGAATATCTTGTTGCCTAACTATTAAGATACCGTACAAAAAATGGCCAGTGGCAGGTAGCACTGCAGGCTTCATTGCAAAACAAAGCAGTTGCACTTCCATTTTGTGAGGAACCTTGTCCAGTTTGTGTGTCGAGTGTGCTCTGGAGATAGTCTACCGTACTGGTCAGAAGAATCTGTTTTCCAGATCTTAGTTGCCCCTAGGCCTTTTATGTGTTCTTCAGGCCATTTTAGTTCAGGCTGGGCAACAGTGAGTTTTTGTAAAACAGAAGAGCTACTGTCACCAAAAATCTGGGAATAAAACCTCGTAACACCACTGTAGTGTTAAAAGGCAGGCATTCTTTATTGCAACGCTGGATGCACGGGGGTAATTCCACCAAACGTGCATACCTCGTACCTTTTTCATGCAGTTTATATGAATCAAAAATATATATATTTATTTTATTCTTGCATATTCAGTATTATTCTCTTTGGCGATTGGTGTAAACTTTTCTCACTTCTTACGTAGATTGTTGTGCAGACTCAGTTACCCTCTTCTATTGTTCCTTTTTGGGTAGGTGGTATTACTTGAGTAGGGGGTCTGTGAGTCGGTGCCGGAATTACCTTGTACCTACTAGGCTCGCAATCTTGGCAATACTGGTCAGTTTCTTCAGTCCGTTTCACAGAACCACACTCCATCATTTCTCTTGACAAAAACACAATTGCCTACTATGGTTAGCGTTAATGGTTACCTAGAAAATAGACCCTCTGTTCCCAGACCTAATGTCCAGGTGGGTCCAGCTGTACAAGGGACATAGCAACATTGTTCATGTTTATGGTTAACTGATTCTATCACCCTGGTTACACTACTAACCAAGGTTGTTCACTTTCCAGGACTAGCTTCTTAAGCTTTGAGTCCTTCTATTTGAATCTGGACCAGGGTTATCCTTTCCAGAAACAGTCTATAACTTCTGTGTGACGCTGAATACAAGTCCTGCTTTGGATTCTAGTTGTATTATTTTCACTTTAAGTACTGGCAAGCAACAGCATCAGTAGCAAGTCATTGACTCACTTTCTACACAGGCTGTTATATTCTAATGCAGAGAGTAACATCTTCGAGCAAGGAGAAATTCTTTACACTGCCAGTCACGAGTCTCAGCTGAGAGCACCAGGTCCCAAATGAATCTGGCACCTGCCTGTGTGAAAGTTTTTTTCCCAGTTTCCCTGTCAATCTCTGACTCTCAGTGGAGTAGTACTGAAAAGTGCTTGAATAGCATATACTGGTCTCAGGTGAGAGGTGGCCAATGTCAGATTCTGCTTGAAGGCATTGCTCTTAATTGTCACTTCTAAGCCCGGACCAGTACTTTGCTATGTAAGTACCTCCAATTTGTTCAAAATTCCAAGTGAAACATGTTAGCTTAAGCTAGAGCTCCAAAACAAGTAGAAAAGATACTTGACAACTGGCATGAGTGATGATGTGGCAACTTAGTGCTTTGCTTCTTGCAGGCTTGTTCACAGACCATAAAGACCTGAGCTATAGGCTGCTTGGCTCCACTTCTAAGTGAATGCCTTAATCTCTGGCAGCATTACTGAGAAGCAAAAATGTGAACAGTTGGAAGATTGACATGGAAGAACCACACACATCAGCAGTGTGACTAAGGACCTTCCTTGCAAAATGCATTTGCTGAATGCCTTTCTGTCATATACATGTTAACAGTATATTGGTCTAAGAGCTCTGTTGATTGTCAATTTTTCTTTTATATTTTGATTCTGTAAGCTCCAGATCTCTGTGTGTATATGCCTGTTTTTTTTATCCTGTGCTAGCATATTTGAGTTAGCTTGCAGGATTTGCTTCACGGAACCCTATGGAGCAAGTTTTTTGTTTCACTTTTGCCATTTACATCTTAGTTTTTAGGGTAATACATAAAAAATCTAATTTCGCTACTGAATTTGACTCTGAATCTACTGAAAAAAAATAGAACTGGAACTGTAGCAGATTCTTGAGAGACCCTGGTAAGTACACATGAAAATGGATTAGTCTAAGGGGGAAAAAAAATAGACTACAAATTGATCAGTGATAAGTATCTTTAATGGAAGCTGAGACAGAAAGGGTCAGCTGAGAAATCTAATTAAAAAGGAATCTGTGATTTGGTTCTCTCTCCTACTTCAGGAGTTTTTGCCCTCTCCCCCCACTACTAAATTTCTTCTTAAAGGTGTAAATGATGCAAGTTTGTAGTAGGTCTGGTTTTGCTTATATTTATACTGAAATAGATCTCATTGTACCAACTCCTTGCATTCTAAATGTAGATGTGTTTATAAAACCACCAATCAAGCTGAATATCTGTACATATCCAAATCCTCTCAAGACTTACAGACTGGGATTCAGACTAATTTTTTTTCCAGAAGAAAAAAATTTTAAGTATATGGTTGTAAATGGAAAGCAATGACTTTAATTAAGCTTAAGGATTAGAAAGAGGGCTGAAGGCATTAAACAAATTTGAATGTATTACTGAAATGCCTGCTTGAATTTGACTCAGTCCCTGAGTTTGTTCTCAGAGATATTTTCATACTGTAACTGGCAATAGAAGATTTGGAATAGCAACAGTAATAGAGAAGCTGTATGTGAAAAAACAACATGAAAAGACCCAGCAGCCATTAGCCAATATGATAGTTCAGAAGAGACAGTCTACCTGCTTAAAACTAAAGATATGCAACTGTGACAGTGCTGGGAAGAACACATTTCCATTCAGCTCAAGGCTTAATATTAACATGCAAAGAAGCTGAGGGATGTCTTCAATGCATAAGGATTTATGAAGTAGATGAAAATGATGCACAAAGGGTCAAATCTTGCAAATGCTTCAGCTCAGTAAAATTACAGGGAGAGTGAAACTACTCAAGGGTGTATTAGAGGCCTGAGCGTACTGAGTGTGTAGGCAAAGAACAGACAGGATTACAGTGGTTGTGGAACTTTACCTCACCACTGCCCCCAAAATGACTGTAATTTTATTTTGATTCTGAGAAAGCAAGACAGAAATCTAGCATTGTGTTAAGCATCAGCAGAAGAGAGATAAGGCTGGCTATTGACTGGTTAATTAGTCAACAGCTTTGAGTGCAGCACCCCTTCTGTGTTGATAATACTGATTTCAATTGTATGGTTGATGTTTTATTTGTAACTTTTCTTTTATAAAACTGTGATTTTTCATTTCATTCCTAGGTGACTAATTTCAAATGAGATAATAATTGGATTATTGTGATCAGACACTGACCAAACCACCACTTACTGATGGGTTTTTTTCCCTTACTTCTTTTCCTCCCGTAAGCTGGGATAGCTAAAAATGTTTTGCCCATTAAAAAAGAAAAAAAGAAAAAAGAAAAAAAGAAGGAATTTCTAAAAAGAAATATGAATGTCATACAGAATGATCGTATTACTAATGACTTGGGCCTGATGACCCTGATTCGGTTGTGATTAGATACTACCATTATATTCATTGTTACTACATGTTGTTTTGTTTACAGGTACTTGTATAATAAACACTACCAGATTATTCCTCCATTTTTGTTGAGATGATTGTGGATGTTATTGAACACTCTTTTAAGAGTTGCTCAGTTATCTATTTTACAACAGTTTAAAACCTAGAATTTAGTATGTATCTGTTCTTTTCTGTTTGATTCATCAGGGTGTTAAACATGAAATTAACATGGAAATATCATACCCATGAAATTTCAAGTGAATAAATAGCAAGATGCTTTTTCACTTTGCTGAGGAGGAACTAGTGTTTAGAGGTTGAGTTTCTATACAGAAAAATCTTCCAATGTTCCTAAGATATTCTGATGATCTTGTATTTCTTCCTTTAGTCAATCTTCATTGTTTTGAGGGAGAGAAAGGGATGTAAAATCAAGTGCATCACTTGTTGTGGCATCAGAGCTAAGTAATTTAATCTTCTAGCGACCAGCATTTGATCAAAACTCTCTCTCTGTGAAAACTTTATTTTAGCTTGTTTATGTATATTTGCATTTTATCATCAAGACAATATTTATAGTCATGTGTTCAAGATTTTTATTGTAGTTATATTATTTGTGCAAAATCATAGAAGTATTCACTTATATTTCCAATAGGATGTTATTGTAAAAAATATGTATACTTTTATGTGTATGTCATAAGACACACCAATGCACTGTATATTTGCTACCATATTTCCCTTCTGCTGTTACAATGATTGGGTCATAAAATAGCAACATAAAACCATTAGACTCCCCCTGTTATCAAGGAAGTTCCAAATTCAGTAATTTCAAACACTTAATTACCTGTTAATATCATAATGGTTGAAACACTGAGCAGATACTTTGTTCTTAATTTGGTTTCTTAAGAGAAGTTTTAAGCTGTACATATCCCAGTAGCCAGCATAAAACAACTCTAAGCCATATCTCTACCAAAGAGTTTACTACAAGGGAGGTAAAAACAAGAAGAAAAAAGGATTATAAACTGTACAAAATGTAACTACTGTACTTAGATACAAATTACTGCAGTGGCATTCAAATTGACTACTCAGTGTGTTGGTCACCTGAAAATATTTTAGATTTACAAAAAAAAATTTCAATTTTTGTCCTGGGTTTGGCCAGAACAGGGTTAATTTTCACCGGACTCCAGGAAGGGTCACAGCCGGGGGGTGGGGGCTGACCCCACCTGGCCAAACAGAGCCCGGTATTCCATACCATGTGACGTCACGCTGGGTTCCGGTGGGGGGGGGCGGTGTGGCGGGAAGGCACTCGCGGCTTGGGCGGGCGCAGCGCCGGTCCGGTTTCGGGAGAGCGGCTGTTGTACGGTTCGTGGTTGTGTTTTCTCCTTATCTGTATCGTTGTTGTTCCTGTTTTCCCTCTGTTTGCTGTTCTGTTAAACTGCCCTTATCCCGACCCACCAGTTTCTGCCTCTTTCTTTTCATTCTCCTCCGCACGCCGGCGGGGGGAGGGGCGGCCGCGTGGCGCTTTTGTTGCCGGCGGCAGCCGAAACCAAAACATTAAATTGGCGCCCAACGTGGGGCGGGGATAACGGCAGGGCTGAGCAGCGGGTGTTAAAACTGCTTTCTTAGATTTTGTTAAATTTTGTTATAGGCATTTTTCTGTGTTAAGTAGTCGCCGGTAAAAAAGAAAAAAAATGTTTCTGACTTTGATCAAGTGGCTCTGCTATGTAAATCCGTACTTGCACTATGTGTTCATTGCCATGCTGTTCATCATGGCTGGGAAAAAGATCAGGATGATGATTTTCCTCTACTGTACGATATCGACTTATGACATGATAGCATCACTGTGTATGAAACTAGGCTTGTGTTTGCATGCGGCACTGCGGTCATTTCCGTACCTCGGGTCCTATGTCTTAGATTTTGTTAGTAATCAAACCCAATCTGTGGGGAA
Organism: Opisthocomus hoazin; assembly: GCF_030867145.1. Classification (NCBI taxonomy): domain Eukaryota; kingdom Metazoa; phylum Chordata; class Aves; order Opisthocomiformes; family Opisthocomidae; genus Opisthocomus; species Opisthocomus hoazin. Next base: position 40,934,295 of record NC_134418.1, on the reverse strand, counting down.
AACCGAAGGGGATACCTTCCCCCACTCTTTCGCCCCCCCCCTCTCCCTCAGGCTGGTCCTAACGGCTTTTGAGAATTTTGAGTACCCATGGGATGCTCAGGGCAGCACTCTCCTTTTGTTCTGCCTCCTGAATGGGTTGCAGGTTTTGTTTAGGGTTAAGCAAGTCGTTAAGAACATCGTGCAGAGACCTGCCCCGGGGCCGGATAGCTGTGAGTGGCTGGGTGTGTGGGACAGCATGGGCAAGTACCTAGGGCAGTGGGCACCACCGGTGTTTTTTAAACTCACCCCTGAACAAATACAGAATCCAGACAGTCTAGTAAAATATCTGCAAAGAGTGTGCTGCCACCCGGGGAACTCCAGAGAGACACAAATCACTGCAACGTGCTGGGGTCTGGCCCACGCCTACCGAGCCATGTTCAACACTGTTCAGTGCCTTAAAGGGGAAAGGGGGGGAAACGAAGCGGCAGGCACTGCAGCTGGCGCTGCCCCCCCAGCCGGCCCTGCAGCCCCTCCAGCCCAGCAGGCAGTCCCAGCCCCCCCGACCGGCACCACGGCTGCTGCAGCCACAGCTGCAGGGTCTGCCTCGGTTTCCCCAGCGGGCACAGCAGCTGCTCCAGCCCCAGCTCCAGCCACAGGCACAGTGACTGAGCCCAATGACCAACCTGTGCTGGTAGCAGTCGCCCCTGTAAAACTAAAGAAAGACGCAAAGAGAGCAGATCGCTCCGGGAGGGATGATGATGAGCCAGGGTCATCACGGGAGATAGAGACAGAGATCACCACCCGGTCCCTGTCCCTGAGCGAGCTGCGAGACATGCGCAAAGATTTCAGCCGCCACCCAGGCGAGCACATTGCCACCTGGCTGCTGCGGTGCTGGGATAACGGGGCTAGCAGCTTGGAATTAGAGGGCAAGGAAGCCAAGCAGCTGGGATCCCTGGCCAGGGATGGGGGCATTGACAAGGCCATTGGGAAAAAGGAACAAGTCCTCAGCCTCTGGAGGAGACTTCTGTCAGGTGTGAGGGAGAGGTACCCCTTCAGTGACGATTTTGTATGCTATCCTGGCAAGTGGACCAATATGGAAAGGGGTATTCAGTACTTGAGGGAATTGGCTGTGCGGGAGCTGGTTTACTGTGACACAGACGATGAGCAGGTACCTACAGACCCAGATGAACTCCAGTGCTCACAATCCATGTGGAGGAAGTTTGTGCGGAGTGCACCCTCCTCGCATGCCAACTCACTGGCAGTTGTAAACTGGAAAGGTAAAGACACACCAACAGTGGACGAGGTGGCTGTCAGACTCCGCCAATATGAGGAAAGTCTCTCTTCCTCCCTTGTCTCAGCTGTAAATAAATTGTCCCAGAAGGTCCAGCGACTCGAACAGAGTATGTCCTACTCCCCACCTGTACGGGCCAGTGTCTCAGCTATTAGGGGCAAGCGTTTCCCTGCTCAGGAGAGGGAATACAGAGGCTACACACCACGGGGCACCCTGTGGTTTTACCTGCGTGACCACGGAGAGGACATGAGGAAGTGGGATGGAAAACCCACCTCAAGTCTAGAGGCCCGAGTACGTGAGTTGCGAGGTAAAACAATCACCAAAGGGGATTCTGTTAGGAAAAGTGCCGCTCCAGTTTCCAAAAGCCAGCTCTCCAGACCAGGTAGAAAGTTTGACCTTGATTCTGATCCTCTGGAGGGGACCTCCAAGTCATTTTTACAGCAGGTGAGCAGCAATTTCTCTGACGAGGATTAGAGGGGCCCTGCCTCCAGCCAGGTGGAGGAAAGGGACAACCGTGTCTATTGGACGGTGTGGATTCGGTGGCCTGGCACGTCAGATCCACAAGAGTATAAAGCTCTAGTGGACACTGGTGCACAGTGTACTTTAATGCCATCAGAGTTCAAAGGGTCAGAGCCCATTTGCATTTCGGGAGTGACAGGGGGGTCCCAAGAGCTGAGTCTACTGGAGGCTGAAGTGAGCCTCACTGGGCAGGACTGGCAGAAGCACCCCATTGTAACTGGCCCCGAGGCTCCGTGCATCCTTGGTATAGACTATCTTAGGAGAGGCTATTTCAAGGACCCAAAGGGGTATCGGTGGGCTTTTGGCATAGCTGCTGTGGAGACGGAAGAAATTAAACAGCTGTGCATTTTGTCTGGTCTCTCGGAGGATCCTTCCGTTGTGGGGTTGCTGAGGGTTGAAGAACAACGGGTACCCATCGCGACCACAACGGTGCACCGGCGACAGTATCGTACCAACCAAGACTCCCTTCTCCCCATTCATCAGCTGATCCGTCAACTGGAGAGTCAAGGAGTGATCAGCAAAACTCACTCACCCTTTAATAGTCCCATATGGCCAGTGAGAAAATCTACTGGAGAGTGGAGACTGACAATAGACTACCGTGGCCTGAATGAAGTCACACCACCGCTAAGTGCTGCCGTGCCAGACATGCTAGAACTTCAATATCAGCTGGAGTCAAAGGCAGCCAAGTGGTACGCTACAATTGACATTGCTAATGCATTCTTCTCCATCCCTTTGGCAGCAGAGTGCAGGCCACAGTTTGCTTTCACCTGGAGGGGCATCCAGTACACCTGGAATCGACTGCCCCAGGGGTGGAAACACAGTCCCACCATTTGCCATGGACTAATCCAGACTGCACTGGAAAAGGGTGAAGCCCCAGAACATCTGCAGTACATCGACGACATCATTATATGGGGCGACACAGCGGAGGAGGTTTTCGAGAAAGGGGAGAAAATAGTTCAAATCCTTCTGAAAGCCGGTTTCGCCATTAAGCGAAGTAAAGTCAAGGGACCTGCGCAAGAGATCCAGTTTTTGGGAATAAAATGGCAGGATGGGCGCCGTCAAATCCCAATGGATGTCATCAACAAAATAGCAGCTATGTCTCCACCCACCAGCAAAAAGGAAGCACAGGCCTTCCTGGGTGTTGTGGGTTTTTGGAGGATGCACATCCCAAATTACAGCCAGATTGTAAGTCCTCTGTACTACGTGACCCGGAAGAAGAATGATTTTGAATGGGGCCCTGAGCAACGACAGGCATTTGAACAAATTAAACGGGAGATAGTTCATGCCGTAGCCCTTGGTCCAGTCCGGTCAGGGCAAGATGTTAAAAACGTGCTCTACACCGCAGCCGGGGAGAATGGCCCAACCTGGAGTCTCTGGCAGAAGGCACCAGGGGAGACTCGAGGTCGACCCCTGGGGTTCTGGAGCCGGGGATACAAAGGATCCGAGGCCCGCTATACTCCCACTGAAAAAGAGATTCTGGCAGCATATGAAGGCGTTCGAGCTGCTTCAGAAGTGGTCGGCACTGAAGCACAGCTCCTCCTAGCTCCACGATTGCCGGTCCTGGGTTGGATGTTCAAAGAGAGGGTCCCCTCTACGCATCATGCCACCGATGCTACGTGGAGTAAGTGGGTCGCTCTGATCACCCAGCGCGCCCGAATGGGAAACCCCAGTCGCCCAGGAATTCTGGAGGTCATCATGGACTGGCCAGAAGGCAAAGATTTTGGAGCATCGCCAGAGGAGGAGGTGACACGTGCTGAAGAGGCCCCACTGTATAACCAGCTGCCAGAAGATAAGAAACAGTATGCCCTGTTCACGGATGGGTCCTGTCGCATTGTGGGGAAGCAGCGGAGGTGGAAGGCTGCTGTATGGAGCCCTACACGACAAGTCGCGGAAACTGCTGAGGGAGAAGGTGAGTCCAGCCAGTTTGCAGAGGTGAAAGCCATCCAGCTGGCTTTAGACATTGCCAGTCGAGAGAAGTGGCCAGTGCTCTATCTTTACACCGACTCTTGGATGGTGGCCAATGCCTTGTGGGGGTGGCTGCAGCAATGGAAGAAGAACAACTGGCAGCGCAGAGGCAAACCTATCTGGGCTGCCCCATTGTGGCAAGATATTGCTGCCCGGCTAGAGCAGTTGGCTGTAAAAGTCCGTCACGTGGACGCCCACGTCCCTAAGAGTCGGGCCACTGAAGAACATCAAAACAACCACCAGGTAGATCAGGCTGCTAAGATTGAAGTGGCTCAGGTGGATCTGGACTGGCGACATAAGGGTGAACTCTTTATAGCTCGGTGGGCCCATGACACCTCGGGCCACCAAGGAAGAGACGCGACATACAGATGGGCTCGTGACCGAGGGGTGGACTTGACCATGGACACTATTGCACAGGTTATCCATGAATGTGAGACATGCGCTGCAATCAAGCAAGCCAAGCGGGTAAAGCCTCAGTGGTATGGAGGACGATGGCTAAAATATAAATATGGGGAGGCTTGGCAGATTGACTACATCACACTGCCACAAACCCGCCAAGGCAAGCGCTATGTGCTCACAATGGTGGAGGCCACCACCGGATGGCTGGAAACCTACCCTGTGCCCCATGCCACTGCCCGGAATACCATCCTGGGCCTGGAAAAACAAGTCCTGTGGCGGCATGGCACTCCCGAAAGAATCGAGTCGGACAACGGGACTCACTTTCGCAACAGCCTCATAGACACCTGGGCCAAAGAACACGGTATTGAGTGGGTGTATCACATCCCCTACCATGCACCAGCCTCTGGAAAGATCGAACGTTACAATGGGCTGCTAAAAACCACTTTGAGGGCAATGGGGGGTGGGACTTTCAAAAATTGGGATACCCATTTAGCAAAGGCCACCTGGTTGGTTAACACCAGAGGGTCCACCAACCGGGCTGGTCCTGCCCAGTCAAAACATCAGCGCCCCGTAGAAGGGGATAAAGTCCCTGTAGTGCACATGCGGAACATGTTAGGGAAGACAGTTTGGGTTAGTCCTGCCTCGGGCAAAGGCAAGCCCGTCCGTGGGATTGCTTTTGCTCAAGGACCTGGGTGTACCTGGTGGGTAATGCGGAAGGATGGGGAAGTCCGATGTGTACCTCATGGGGATTTAATTTTGGGCGAGAATAGTCCATAAATAAATTGTATAAAGTTAGTTGTTAAATAACCCTGTCACTGTCTGTTATCACTGTTATAATTGTTATATTTTGTACCAGTAGTAGCATAGTAAGAATCGTCCAGATTAAAGAAGGATGGACTTTTTCGATGAAAACCTAGCAGAGCACAGCGATGATGGAACTGGACCTGGTTTTCAACAACTGGCATCCAGCAACTTCATCAAGATCAACATCTCCTGCAGACTGTGGGCACGGGCTGCACCAGATACATCAGCCGTGAGCTCCGGATGCAGCAAGTGACCGCCCATCACCACACATCACCTCTCCCGCCATGGAAGACCATTACGACAGATGGAGCCTGAAGTCATGGATTAAATGAACTCAACGGACACTTTAGAGTGATGATCCATAGACTAAAGGAATGATATCTGGAGACAGGAGAAGTGGTGGTGATCAACCGGACAGTGGGGGACCTGGGCATGACGTAGATGGTATGGAATAAGGGGTGGATAATGTCCTGGGTTTGGCCAGAACAGGGTTAATTTTCACCGGACTCCAGGAAGGGTCACAGCCGGGGGGTGGGGGCTGACCCCACCTGGCCAAACAGAGCCCGGTATTCCATACCATGTGACGTCACGCTGGGTTCCGGTGGGGGGGGGCGGTGTGGCGGGAAGGCACTCGCGGCTTGGGCGGGCGCAGCGCCGGTCCGGTTTCGGGAGAGCGGCTGTTGTACGGTTCGTGGTTGTGTTTTCTCCTTATCTGTATCGTTGTTGTTCCTGTTTTCCCTCTGTTTGCTGTTCTGTTAAACTGCCCTTATTCCGACCCACCAGTTTCTGCCTCTTTCTTTTCATTCTCCTCCGCACGCCGGCGGGGGGAGGGGCGGCCGCGTGGCGCTTTTGTTGCCGGCGGCAGCCGAAACCAAAACAATTTTCTTCACAAAACAGAATACTAAATTGTGAAGTTAATTTGGCTTGAACTAGATGTTTAACCTAATCTACTCACTGCATCCTGTCCCTTGCCAAATGCTTTCTAGAATTTTTAATTTATTTTTTTTAATACAAGACATGACAAAGAAGAGCATATGAATTAATGGATTTTTAATGTAAAGAGCAATGGCACTAACTAAAAAAATATTTTAAATGTTAGTTGATATGTGCAAAATTGAATGTGTTTAGTGTTCTCCTAAAAATGTTAACTTTGCTTACTTTCCTTATTTTTCCATCCCACAGGAGGGAAATAGGAAGGAAAGAGAAATTAAATTACTTAATTTGGGAGCTGGAAAGGAAAGACTGTCATTAATGCATACACTTTTGTTTTCTTTCACCTTTTAAACATTTAAGAAGAGGTATAGGTAAGAGGCAGGGATATAATTATTAGCACCTTACTTATCATTTTTTAGTCGACCTCTTGTTTTTATCTGTTATAAAACATGAATTTGTTAGATAATATTTCCTTACAGCTGTCCACTGTAGGTAAGAGTCAATAAGAAGTAGGTTTTTTATATATCTATAGAAAATAGAACAGATAGTAGAAAGGAGTGAGAAGATCGTGGAAAACCTAAAAGTGAAATATTCAAAAATTTACCAAGGGAGGGATGTGCGTGAAGGATATGAGGAGACGTTTTCTTTTCAGTGATGTTCTGAAAGGCAATTTGTACAAACTCTTATGAGTCATGTTTCAATATGATAACGAAAATAACTTTTGTTACAATATTTTGACCAAATACTAATGCAAGCCTACAAGAGGTGAAAGCATTTGACTTAATCAGTCTGTTACCCATCAGTAAATAGTAAATGGAATTCTTCCAATTTTTCCAGGCAGTGAGAGAACCAACGCTGCAGAAATGATACAAAGAATTGTCTATTAAAGGAAGAGGCAATGAAGTCCAATGATACATTACACTTAAAATTTTATTTTAACATAATTTAAAGGGTAAGATTTCAAGTAATTGATTGGGAATCACAGCATATGATTTTCAAAAATGTAAATTTCCAACTGCATTAACTTTTTATCTGAAGATGATAGTTCACTTGCCTCTTAAACCTTTCTTATAGCCTGCCTCATGTTCATAGAAGGAATTTCTCAGGTTGTCACAAATGTGTAGGTTAGCATTTGTAGGTTCACATCATCAGTCAAAAAAGATTAATTTTAATTGCCATAATATTCTAAAATCTGCCTGTGTATGGACACTTTGTGGATAAAAGGGGCCATAAGTATTCAAAATGTGGCAAAACATTTGACTAAGATTATTCTTATTTGCTGTAGGTGGGAAACACCTGAGGCAGATGTCTGTCAGCTCTGGTATAATGTTTTTTGGCACACCTTTCCCGAGATCGAAATTTTAATATTTGTTCTTGGTGGTGCTATGCCATATATATGTGGAAGTTTGTGCTGATGCTAGATTGACGAGGTAAGAGGCAATGCCTCTGTGCCATCCTCACTGTTCAACCTTAGAAGTACCCTTGCAACAGTGTTCTTGTATTAAGACGGACCTTTCAAAACTTTCTCAGCTGAGGGAAATATCATTTTTGTAAATAATAAAATAAGCTTAAACTTTATGGAAAAAAATATGGAACTGACCTTTAAATGCTCTAAAAACCAGTAGTTCTAAGGCATTACAATTTATTTAACCTTTGAGAGAGTGTTCATTTAAGTCATTCTATCTTTATTTTTTTAACTGTAACAAAATGAATTATGTCACAAAAGGTACATTTATTGTTATTGGATAACTGGTTTCACTATATTTCGTATTTTTTGTCATCCATTTACAAGACCTGAATGAGTCATTTGGTATGCCTGTCTCATAATGTTTCTTTTATTTTTATTTAGAATACTGTTTTTAAGACTGTATTAATAACTGGCATTTAAGATTTCTGCTTTAACAGTACAGGGCTTCGAGAGACCAAGAGACTCTGCTATTAGCTCAGTACTTGCTTTATCTCTTTACTGTAAGATTAATTACGTATTTCAATTGTAACTGTGCCGCATATCAAAAACTGAAATAAAAACATTAATGGAATAAACAGTAACAGTCATAAGAAGCTATAAGTCAATCTGCTGCCTCCTTTTTCTTCTAGCAAATGTTCTTTCTTAATCTCCATTTCAAGAACAGAGTGTTCAAAAGGTCCTGGTTGATGCACTGAGCTATTCTTCTGTTGTATCTAAGTTTCTCCTCAAAAGCCATGTCTTGTTTACTTACTAGAAAGAAGGCCTTTGATCTGAGAAATTATTTGGGGAAGAGGGTAAAATGGTGGTCTGTCACTGTGAACGTATTGTCCTTTCCTTCCAAACAGGAATACCTGGACTTTGTTCGTGAGCAGCACAATCATCACTCCTCACGGTTTGGCCCCAGCCAGCAACAAAGAGCCACGCAGTCGCTTTACCAGTCCTCCCCCCAGCTGGGGTCGGGAGGAGAATGGAAAGAAAAAGGCAAAAGTCGTGGGGCGGGATAAGGGCAGTTTAATAGAACAGAACCCAGCATGACAGCACATGGTATCGAATATCCTGTTTCATTTGGCCAGTTTGGGTCAGCCGGCCTGGCTGTGTCCCCTCTTGACTTCTGGTGAAAATTAACCCTGTCCTGGCCAAACCCAAGACATCCCTGCAGACATTTAGAAATAATACAAAGTTATTTCAATTTTCGTACGGACTTTAAAATGGCAAAATGTGTTTTCATGAATGCAGGAATGAATTCGGGAGCCACAGGATGGCGTTATAGGTATTGTGTCTGTGCACAAGAATCTGTTTTGAAGTCCTCCAGAAGAAGGATTTAAAGCATTCTTGGGAGCACCTAACTTGTAAAAAGCATGTTTCCTGCATCTTCAGCAAGATTTTGAAGCTGAGACAGACTGTTACCTTGCAGTCTTGTTTAACTTCTTCATCAACAACCTGGATGAAGAGTTAGAATGTACCCTCAGCAAGTTTGCTGATGACACCAAACTGGGAGGAATGGCTGATACACCAGAAGGCTGTGCTGCCATTCAGCGTGACCTGGACAGACTGGGGATTTGGGCAGAGAGGAACCTGATGAGGTTCAACAAAGGCAAATGCAGGGTTCTGCACCTGGGGAGGAACAACCCCATGCATCAGTAGAGGCTTGGGGCAGACCTGCTGGAGAGCACCTCTGCAGAGAGGGACCCGGGTGTCCTGGTGGACGACAGGTTGACCGTGATACAGCAGTGTGCCCTGGTTGCCAAGAAGGCCAAAGGGATCCTGGGGTGCATTAGGAAGAATGTGGCCAGTAGGCTGAGGGAGGTTCTCCTTCCCCTCTACACTGCCCTAGTCAGGCCTCATCTGGAGTACTGTGTCCAGTTCTGGGCTCCGCAGTTCAAGAAAGATGAGGAACTACTGGAGAGAGTCCGGCGGAGGGCTACAAGGATGATGAGGGGACTGGAGCATCTCTGCTACAAGGAGAGACTGAGGGAGATGGGCTTGTTCAGCCTGAAGAAGAGAAGGCTGAGAGGGGACCTTATAAATGCTTACAAATATCTGAAGGATGGGTGTCAGGAGGACGAGGCCAAACTCTTTTCAGTAGTGCCCAGTGACAGGACAAGGGGCAATGGGCACAAACTGAGGCACAGGAAGTTCAGTCTGAACATGAGGAAGAACTTCTTCCGTCTGAGGGTGACGGAGCACTGGAACAGGCTGCCCAGGGAGGCTGTGGAGTCTCCTTCTCTGGAGATATTCAAGACCCACCTGGACAAGATCCTGTGCAGCCTGCTGTAGGTGACCCTGCTTTGGCAGGAGGGTTGGACTAGATGACCCACAGAGATCCCCCTTCCAACCCCTACCATTCTGTGATTGTGTGATTCATGTTAAAGGCCATTGAGAGCCACATAAATTTCAGGCAGAGGCATTTAATAGTAAAATTAAGATATATCATGAAAGATGAGAGATCTTAAGTTAAATGTTGAAGTACTCTTCTGTCATTTCACATGAGTGGTTGGCTCTGAAAGTCATGACATACAGAGCTGCTTGACTAGCTGATCCTATGCTTCAGCTGTTTTATCAGTCTATGGGGCTGGCCTATTGTTTGACAAGATCCATTGAAAACACTGGAGTATTTGAAGCCAGCTGGGTCAACAAATTCAGCATGTCTGTAAATCCATCTTTTCATGAGCAGAAAAATGTATCTAAAACTGTCCCTTCTCTTTTTTGTGTAGACAGATAATCACATAATTTCCTTTCAAATGTAGGACTCTCTACAAACAGCTTGAGACTTTAAATTCCGTTAATATATGTGCTTTTTAGAAGTGTATTGTCTATGCTTTGAATGACAATATTACTGCATATTTAATGAATAGGGCTTATAACACACTTTTAGGCTTCTAACTTCATCCACTATACCCGAAATAACTCTGAAACTTTTGGCTTTTATCAACCTTATACATTCAAGCCATCAGTTCTGTACAGCTTTCACCAGAAAATACTGCTCACCAGACAGAATTCTATTAAATAAGAAGTATAATATGGCTATAATTGGTTAATAATATGACTATGTAATTATCTTTTGAGTACGTATAAGTAATATTTCTGACAAAAGAACATGTTCTACTAGGTACTTTCACTCTAACTTCCCGTTTTATATTTAATTTCTGGTTTTGCCATTAAAAAAGACAAAAAATGAATAACCTCAGAACCTACTTAGAGTTCTATTCTGATGTGCCAAGGGAATTTATAATCCTGGCAACATTAAAAAAAAATGTTATTTTCTGGCTTTTAAAGAAATTTTTTGACAACATGATAACAAACATTAACTCCTTGCTATTCCTTACTTAATAATTAACTACATTTCTTGTAAAATCCAAGCATAAATTATGTTCTTGGCTGGATGATATGTCCATTTCACAGTTTCATATAGAAAAGTTTTATATTCTATATTTTTTTTAAAAAAGCATAGCTGAAGATCAGGAGGAAGTCTGCTTGTCTGTGCTGTGAAGGGTTGCTGTGTACTGCGAAATATGAAAGGGAGGAGGATATTGATCTTTCTCAGAAAACAACAAAAAAAAAGTCCTTAAGGAACTTTTTGGTTTCTCTTCCTAGGCATAATTTGAAAGACGGTGAATGATACAACGGTACAGAAACCTGCATAAATGTGGATTGCAGTGTTCCCAAAAGGAGTAAGAACTTAAATGCAACAGAGAGGTCTGATAGCCTCACCTCAGCTGTGATACAGAAAGGGCTCAAAGGCGACTCTGTGGAATTGGTCTGAAAGTGCTTCCTGTCATATCCAAGTTCAATCCGGTAAGGCTTTTCAGGATAACCATAGCAGATAGTTAGATTTCTGAAGTGCTTTTGCTTTACTTGTCCTCTGAGCTCCTCTAAAGTCCGTGTTTCTACTCAGTTTAAGTGCCTGTGTATAGCTAAATCTCATTGCCCTGCATTACTGCTTTCTCCTTTCATTTTAAATTGTGTTTTCAAGGAGCAGGTAATATAAAACTGTTAAAATTCTCAGAAGAAGCCTGACTGCTTCCACCGTTTCATCACCTGTTCTGTAAACCACAAGCTGAGATGAGACATCAAACTTCTACTTGCGCTTTGGATTGGCAGACACTTGACAGAATTTGAGCATGGTGCACCTAAGTAATTAAATCTTTTCTGTGTGGTTCTCTGCCATATGCCTCTAAGTAAATTCAGCTCATGTGCTCCAGCTGTGTTCATCTCCGCCATTCTTTGGTGGAGCTCTTTGGTAAGTACAGATCGCTATTTTGATTTTGTCTATACAGATCAGAAATTACATCAGAGGGGTTGGGCTGTCTGTTTAAAAAGACTTCTTTGTCTGTCTCCTTGCTAGACTTGCTGTTGCTCTACTCTTTTGTCTATCTTGTGCTTGGAGGGCGAGTTTCTTGTTGTGGGTCTTCTCCCAGGACATTAACTTTAAAACCGTCCCTAACATCATTCTTTCGACTATCTGAGGATTTTTATTACCTCAGAAACTATTATTAGAAGACCCTAAGTTAACCATCTCAGGACTGTGGTTAACTTGCCTTTTTTTAAATGGCAAGTCAAAGGATAAGAAAAGTCTCCAACGGCTTTAAGCATAAGTTATGAGTTGGTGCATAGTAGCAAAGTAAGCTGAATTGTTCGGTTCCTTGCTTAGTTTGTGTCTCATGTTCTGCCCCTTTTGCAGGTAGCTGAAAAAGCTGCACCAGCTTCACATGTTCAGTTGCAGCTCAAAGGCAGAGAGCAAGAGTTTCTCCTTTCCAGTACATGTCATTCAAAGTTCACAGCCAGTGAAACTTATATAGATCACCATTTTAGTGCTGCATTTTAAAATAAAAAGATAGTGTATAAAGGAAAAATTGGAAACAAATAGCTAAAGAACTTATCAGCCATCACAGGTCTCCCTATAAAATTGCGGAGAAAGGCATTGTGAGATTAAAAATATGGAATTTATGAAAGAGTTAAACTCTCCTGCTTTCATATTGCCAGTGTAAAAGTTACATTTTGAACAAGCTGTAAAGAAAAAGGCTGCAGTTTCTTCCAATTTAATAGCTGTATCACTATTTTCAGGAGAGCTATGCCAGTTTGTCCAGCAAGTAGTTCATCTCAGATGTTTAAGGACAGGAGATGCTTGCTCTAGTGCAGCAGTGTGACTAAGAAAAAAGAGCTTTAAAGAGACTTTTAAACTTAGAATTTCCAAGTTAAGAACACGTTGTTAAATATTTTGGGGAGAGAATACCTTATTTTCTGCAAATAAGTCTATCAGTTAATAGAAACTATAAGAGGTCTTCACTAACACAATTAAAATTAGGTGGCTAATATATAGAGAGAATTCCATATGGAATCTTATTATTAGAAGAAAAACAACATTATTCTACTAGACTGATGTCTTCTTCTCTTCTTTGAATCTCAATACTAAATGTAACTAGGATCTCTGAGCTGCAATGACTGGTATAAATTTCTGTCTTCAGCTTTCCTTTGTGCAGACTAATGAAGACACCTTTAAGTAAAATATCATTTTTCTTGTCTGCTAGAGAAGTATTCTAGAATTTAGCTTCATGTCAGGCATAAATCAACGCTCAGAGTACTTTATATTCTCTGAATATCCTGAGGAAAGAGAAATTCATCAAGAAAAATACCATTAATGAATGCCTGGAGGGTAGCCCTCTTATTCTCCTAAACCAATGAATAAACTGCAAGTATACAACCAGAGTTTTAACTGATCAGTATTTGCATGTAAAAGGATGACAAAAAGACTGTTGTCGTGTTCTTTTTAAGGTTTGAAAAATATTCTGACTCTAAGCTTTTATCACCGAGATCTATCACATTTTTTGTATCCTGCTGTTTCTGACAACTATTTTGTTCCTAATTTCATGTGTTTCTTTATATACTCATCATATACTTCATAAAAATTTTTAAAAAGAAAAAAAAGACAGAAGTCATTATGCAAAAGACAATGACTTATTTTAATCTTTTTCAGGACATGAAAATACATGATAGGTTCAGGTTTGAGTATTTAGGGGGTTGGTTTTTTTTTAGTACTGCCTGAGAAATACTTCTATCATCTATAACTAAAATTACTTTAAGAAACTGATGAACAAGATATGATGACTCATGTACTTCTGCTTGTTTATACTTTCTGTTTCAGCATTAAAAACTATACTGTTGGGTGCCACGCTATGACTGGGTTGTATTTTAAAGGTAACTTTTACCTGAGATTCTGACTTCCATCAGCCTAAATATATATTTGTACTCAGATACATCTCTGTGTTTAAAAATTTAAGTACATGATATTTTTAGTATGAAAACTGCCAAAACTTTGTGTTCAAGTTAGCATTGGAAAGTGTTCTAACACATTCATTACTATATTAATTAATGTACTTAAATATCCAGAAAATAATAAATTGGCTTATGTTTAGAATTATTTTTTTTCTGTAGCATTTTAGGAAGAAATGTAAGATTACAGTCAGATGAAATTCTTGCAGTATTGTTATTCTACTTTCTGCAAGATACTTCCCTGTAATTTGATCCACATAACTTGACTGAAAACACGTTATTATTTATTTTTCCAAGACAACTCAGACCTACTAACAATTCAAGCTTATCTCATAAAACACTGAGACAAACGTTGGGTTTTTCTACTTTTCCATTAAGGGAAGCACATGATTTTAAGGGGCCTATTTTCAAAAATTCTTTTGGTAAAAAAGGTCATAACAATGTGCTCTAAGGGGATCAGAAGCTCCATGTTGCAAGATCAAAGTCTGCTTTACAGTTATTTTAAAGCATAAGAACTGGTCAAAATTGAAAACACTATTTTTAGCAGTGCAGCTATGAAAACAATGAAAAACACAACTGAAATGAATGGAGAGAGAGCAATAAAACTGATCCACAAACCAACAAAATCATGGGATAACAAGTTGCATATAGGTCCCATTTTCTGTTTTCAAATTCATATGATTGGTCAGTTAGGAAAAAAGTCTGTTGCTTTCTTCCACTGCATTCTTGACTCCTTCTGAGCCAACTCAGCATTCTCCATCTTGACACTTTTCTCTGAAAGTATTTATTCTACTTTTCTGTGTACCATGGTTTTAAAGAAGTTAGTGTGACCATAAACAAATCTATCAAAAAGTGGTACCTTGAGACTGTATGAACTGTACAAGGTCTATTATAGCTAACCTAAGGTGATCACTGTTTCCTGCTCCAGAAGAAGTTAGAGATTGCTGTATAAACTCTGGCTGTATGTCTGGCAAAGTTTGCAAGGGATGTGATGCAATCAGATTAGAAGTTCACATTTTAGAAATTATTATGAACTGGCTTAATTAAAAGCAATGTCTTAAAATGCATAATGGAGAAGAATGAGGGTACCTTCATACAGCACTTCCTAACTTCTGGCTGTTCTAGAGTGTGTGTTTGTCTTTTTAAAGAAAAGAAAATCATATCTGTTCTGATGACATTTTTGCTTTTTTTGAAATAGTCATGAATTATTGGCACTCTATACTTTTCTCCCCTACTGCTCGCAATCGTGGATGAAAATTCACCTAGCTCAGAATGTTTAGGTTTATCAGTGATTCCTGTTGGAACAGGGACTTCTTATGTTCTCCAGACTAATAAATTGGAATTTAGAGCAGTTCAGGGTTATCTTTTCCTAGTGAGACTGATCAAGTTAGTCTTACTTTCTGTTCTTCGTCAAATACTGATCGTGTACTTTAGTACTGCCTCTTACTCTTGCTCCCATTTGTATCTAGGTGTGTTCTCCCCCCCAGCCACGAATTTTGCAGTAAATACTTAAAAAAAAAAAACAACACACAGCCAAGGAGAGTTACTTAGTGTTGAATGGAACCTAGAGATTTAATACAGGCAAATGATTTTACAATCATCTGTTATGTGGTCTCTCACTATTTTCCCCTCTATTCCCTACATAGCCTGTGCAGTTAATATGAATGACATTTAGAATGCTTTTTAATGCTTCTCAGAGAAATCATTTAAATACATGTAATCCCCATCTGAATAATCATGATTCTTCTTGCTAGTTTCTTGTCTGTATTTATTTTATGTCTTTTTGAGGTTACTTTCTATTGAAAGCAGGATTTTAGGGTGCTATATGAATTCTGTTGATACATTAATTTTCTTTCTATGGTACTTAAAATTATTTGTAGTTTAAAATTCAAAATGGATTTGGGAAAAAGGATAGTCTCTGAAACCAGATCAATAAACTGCTTTTTGAAGTAATTAAAATGAGCCCTTAAATATCTCTTCAATATTTAAAATAAAATACAAAAGTACTTTATTATGTATTTGCTGAATAAAAATTTAAATCTAAATACTATCACAGGCACTTACTTGGAAAATTTTTAAATGTGTCAGGCAGTGGTAGGATCAAAATGAGAAACATTCTGAGTACTATATAATCATTTCTTTCCACTTCTGAGGCTAATGTACTTTCAGAAACACATCACTGAAGTTCTTCCCCTGATCTATGGGATATCCAGCAATCAAGCTTTAAGAGGAATGGAATTTTAATGGATACTCTTTCCCATCAAATTACATCTAAATACAGTATTTATTTCTTTAATTTTAATGCGTTCTTACTCCGTCTATTATTATGCTGTTCAGTCCTATGGTTTCACTGTGAAAACTGAAAAGCTTTAGTATGCAAGATTCTTGGTGATGAAGTAATTTGGAGGACGAAATTCAAAGACCTCACAAGATCAAAGTGGTAATGGTCAGAGCAGGTAAAACCTGGATTTATAGCCTAGCTAAGCTCCAGTTCTGTAAAAATTAATTTTATTGGTTATGTGAATGCAATTTCCTTTGGCAATGGAAAAATTACAGTATCTTGTCAAAGGGGAAGAATTATACTACTTTGTTCTTTTTTCCATTCATTTAGGACCATTACTTAAAAAATTAATTTGCATATGCTAATACTTGAAAAATAGTGCAGTGACTTTTTGTTGCCCTTAATGTTACCAAAAAGTTAATTTATACTTTTCAGGCAAAAATACGCCTGAAACTTGTTAAATAAATTGGTTAAAAATTGCACTGCATTGATTATTCAACCTTACTTACCCAAGACATGATTATATGAAACAGGGTAATCTGTTCCTTGGCTGCAACTTAGCTAATAAAGTATCTAATAGGAGTTACCATGGTAATCAAAGTTAGAAAAGTGCTTTTTCAGGCAGGAATTCAGAAAGTAGAGGACTCCTAATCTTGTGATTTTTTTTCTGGAGCAGAGGTCTTCTTCCATTGACTTTAGAAGCTTGTCAGAAAAAGCAGTGTGATTCTTAAAAGCTTAACATTTAATACGTTCTGTCCAGAAATACTTCTAAATTCCATGATAATTACTATCGTCCCTATTTTAAAATCTTCTTCATCTATGTTCCACTTATCCTGAGTTGCAATACTTTACTTAGCATAGAGGAAATAGAAAAAGACATAGGACTAAATCGACAGACTATGAAGACAGCAAAAACTAGGGCACTGGAGTTCTTACTCCCTTGCTTGGAATCAGGAACGTTGAATTGAGGAATCTTAGCTTTTCACTAGGTACAAAATGTAGAGTCTACAGAAATATCTATCTGGGTGGTTCTTTAGCTACAAATATTTTCATCTGCTTTAAAGTTTAGATTGTAAACCACAAGGACAGCAATATCTGTGTCTCACTCAAGGTTGCAGGGAGATATCTCAACTTGTTGGAAATCCGCAGTAACAACATCTGTCCTGAAGATATCGTATTCCCTATTTTTATTAAATCTAACCTACAGCTAATGTGATAATATGTAACAATATTGCAAAAATATAGACCTAACTGAAATATATTTCAGCAACAGAGAGCTCAGATGTGCAGTGGAAAAGTAAATGTGAGACAAGTGTGGACTTTTTATTTAGAAGAGTTTAGGAAACAGCACCTTTAAGAAAACCATGGTCACAAGACCAGTGAATTGAAAGTATACTTGTAATTCTGTTTGGATAGATACTGTCTAGTGAGTTCATGAAATCTGAGGAAAGAGATGATGATTTTCAATTAGAGAGAGCCTATGGTGCTTTCTGGATGAATGAGCTGTGGCAGAGCCCACATTGCAGAGTTTTTATCACTCTAGGATCGGAATAATTTCTGAAACTAAAAAAACCCAAATGGAAACATTCACATAGAAAACAAAGAACAAATCAGTCAGTGATTTAACAATTTTAGATACCATGCCACCATATCAAAATATTTTGAGGCTCAAGTTTTGTAGAAAGATATAACACTGGAGAGATGTTATCCACTGTTTTAAAAGATAAAGAATGACTTTTCAACATTCTAATGATTAAAAAAAGAAATCTATAGAATCACATAAACCTGATAATCATGTTGCACAAGAATAGCTAAGAAGTGTTTACAACCATTGGTCAAATGACCAATATTCATGCACTGTATAATGCATATAGAAATACTTCAAATTCTTTTGTGCAAATGTTTCTGTGGAATGTAACAGGCAATTACCAATAATCAATTTGACACTGGGAAAAGAGTATCAGTATGTGAATGAATGGTCAATGATAATTATTTTTTAATCTTTCTCTAAAAACAAAAAATAATTGCTCTGATTCTTGCTCTGCTTCAGAAATATTTTAATTTAGATATTCAATCTCACTGCACACACAGCTATGATAAAGAGTGAATAGGAAAGGGAGCAATTCATCAAGAACTCACTGGCTGAAATTTGTTTGCCTACATGATTTAAGCAAATATTAATAAAAATCAAAATCTGTTCACATCTGGTCTTGGGCAGAAAGTTGGACCAAATTCATCAGACTGTGTTTGTAAGTAGTATTTTGTCCAACTCTAATTAAAATCCACTAAAGCAGTAATCACAGAGCAGTGCTGTATTGCAATTGAATGGAAAATAATAATCTAAAACATAAATTATGAGCATATCTTCTTTCATTTTACCATACCAATGAACTGAATCCTATTTAAAATCAAAAGATGAACATTGTTCTTTGATTTGTAGAATTTCTTTAAACGAAGAAGTGATAAATGCTTCCTTTATAATTAACATAAAGGAGAGATTAGGAGTGAAGGACTTGGTATTTCAGGCCAGACTCCACTGAAACAGCAAGAAATACATTTAAGCACTGCCCTTCTACTCTGCTGTGGGGAGACCCCACCAGCAGTCCTGCATCCTGCTCTGGAGCCCTCAACACAGGAAAGACATGGTCCTGCTGGAACGGGTCCAGAGGAGGGCCACAAAAATGAACAGAGGGATGGAGCACCTCTCCTATGAAGACAGGATAAGAGAGTTGGGGCAGTTCAGCCTAGAGAAGAGAAGGCTCTGGGGAGACCTTATAGGAGTCTTCCGGTACTTAAAGGGGGCCTACAAGAGAGCTGGAGAGGGACTTTTAGAAGGGCATGTAGTGATAGGACAAGGGGTAATGGCCTCAAGCTGAAAGAGGGTAGATTTAGATTAGGTATAAAGAAGAAATTCCTTACTACGAGGCTGTGAGGCACTGGAACAAGTTGCCCAGAGCAGCTGTGGCTGCCCCCTTCCTGGAATTGTTCAAGGCCAGCTTGGACGGGGCTTTGAGCAATCTGGTGTAGTGGAAGGTGTCATAGAATCATAGAATCATAGAATGGCAGGGGTTGGAAAGTACCTCTGTGAGTCATCTAGCCCAACCCAACTGTTGGAGCAGGGTCACCTAGAGCAGGCTGCACAGGAGCTTGTCCAGGCGGGTCTTGAATATCTCACAGAATCACAGAATAGTAGGGGTTGGAAGGGACCTCTGTGGGTCATCTAGTCCAATCCCCCTGCCGAAGCAGGGTCACCTACAGTAGGCTGCACAGGATCTTGTCCAGGCGGGTCTTGAATATCTCCAGAGAAGGAGACTCTACAACCTCCCTGGGCAGCCTGTTCCAGTGCTCCGTCACCCTCAGAGAGAAGAAGTTCCTCCTCATGTTCAGACGGAACTTCCTGTGCCTCAGTTTGTGCCCATTGCCCCTTGTCCTGTCACTGGGCACCACTGAAAAGAGCTTGGCCCCATCCTCCTGACACCCACCCTTCAGATATTTGTAGGCATTTATAAGGTCCCCTTGCAGCCTTCTCTTCTTCAGGCTGAACAAGCCCAGTTCCCTCAACCTCTCCTCGTAGTGGAGATGCTCCAGTCCCCTCACCATCCTTGTAGCCCTCCGCTGGACTCTCTCCAGTAGTTCTTAATCCTTCTTGAAGTGGGGAGCCCAGAACTGGACACAGTACTCCAGATGAGGCCTCACCAGGGCAGTGTAGAGGGGAAGGAGAACCTCCCTTGTCCTGCTGGCCACACTCTTCTTGATGCACCCCAGGATCCCATTGGCTTTCTTGGCAGCCAGGGCACACTGCTGGCTCATGGTTAACCTGTCATCCACCAGGACACCCAGGTCCCTCTCCGCAGAGCTGCTCTCCAGCAGGTCCACCCCAAGCCTGTACTGGTGCATGAGGTTGTTCCTCCCCAGGTGCAGGACCCTGCACTTGCCCTTGTTGTACATCATCAGGTTCCTCTCTGCCCAACTTTCCAGCCTGTCCAGGTCTCTATGAATGGCAGCATAGCCTGCTAGTGTATCCACCACTCCTCCAAGTTTTGTGTCATCAGCAAACTTGTTGAGGGTGTATTCTAACTCTTCATCCAGGTCATTGATGAAGAAGTTGAACAAGACTGGGTCAAGTACTGACCTCTGGGGGACACCACTACACCTGATAACCTTCTTTTCCTCCACTTGCTTGATGATGACCTCTAGCATGAGCTGCTCGATCATCTTTGCCGGAACGGAGGTGAGGCTCACCAGCCTGTAGTTCCGTGAGTCTTCCTTCTTGCCCTTTTTGAAGATTGGAGTGACATTGGCTTTCCTCCAGTCCTTGGGCACCTCTCCTGTCCTCCAGGACCTTTCAAAGGTGATGGAGAGTGGCTCAGCAACAACATCCGCCAGCTCTTTCAGCTCTCGTGGGTGCATTCCATCGGGGCCCATGGATTTGTGGGTGTCCAGATCGCTTAAGTGATCCCTCACACAGTCCTCCTCGACCAAGGGAAAGTCGTCCTCTCTGTAGGCTTCCTCTCTTGCCTCCAGGCCCTGGGATTCCTGAGGGCCTGCCTTGGCACTGAAGACTGAAGCAAAGAAGGCATTCAGTAACTCTGCCTTCTCTGCATCCTCCGTCACCAGGACACCCACCTCGTTCAGCAGCAGCCCCACATTGTCCCTAGCCTTCCTTCTGCTACTGATGTAGTTGAAGAAGTCCTTCTTGTTGTTTCTGGCATCCCTTGCCAGATTCAATTCCAGGTGGGCCTTGGCCTTCCTCGTTGCATCCTTGCATGCTCTGACCACATTCCTGTATTCTTCCCAAGTGGCCTGCCCCTCTTTGCACATTCCATAGACCTTTCTCTTCCACCTGATCTCCGCTAGAAGCTCCTTGTTCAACCGTGCTGGTCTCCTGCCTCCTTTGCTAGATTTCTTTCTCAGGGGGATGCACCGCTCCTGACCATGGAGGAAGTGATGTTAAACAGCGACCAGCACTCTTGGACCCCCCGGCCTGTGAGAACCCTGGCCCACGGGATTCGTCCAAGTAGCTCCTTGAAGAGGCCAAAGTTAGCTCTCTTAAAGTCCAAGGTTTTGATCCTGCTTATCGCCCTGCTTCCTCCACGCAGGATCCTGAACTCGACCATTTCATGGTTGCTACAGCCAAGTCTACCTCCAACCTTCACATCCTCAACCAGTCCCTCCTTGTTTGTTAATACAAGGTCCAGCAGAGCACCTTTCCTTGTTGTTTCCTCCACCACTTGTATCAGAAAATTATCATCGATGTTTTGCAGGAACCTCCTGGATTGCGTGTGCATAGCTGTGTGGTCTTCCCAGCTGATGTCAGGGTAGTTGAAGTTCCCCATGAGAAGCAGGGCCTGTGACTGTGAGGCTGCTTGCAGCTGCTTGTAGAAGGCCTCATCAGCTTCCTTCTCCTGACCAGGTGGCCTGTAGTACACACCCACAATAACATCACCCATACGAGGCTGTCCCTTAATTCTAACCCATAGGCTCTCAACTCCTGCTTCATCTGCCCCCAGGCCAAGCTCAATGCATTCCAGTTGCTCCCTCACATACAGAGCAACTCCACCACCTCTCCTTGTTGGCCTGTCTTTCCTAAAGAGTCTGTAACCATCCATGACAGCATGCCAGTCATGCGAGTTGTTCCCACCACGTTTCTGTGATGGCGACCAAGTCGTAGCCGTCCTGTTGTATAATGGCTTCCAGCTCCTCCTGTTTATTGCCCATGATACGTGCATTGTTGTAGATGCACTTGAGCTGGGCTGTCGATCTCACCACTGACACTGGCATGCCATGCCTAGACTCATCCCTAGTGAGACGGGCAGTGTCCCCTTCCCCCTTCGAACCTATTTTAAAGCCCTCTCAATGAGCCTCGCCAGCTTGTGGCCAAGAATCCTTTTTCTCCTTTGAGATAGCTGCACTCCGTCTGTCGCCAGCAGGCCTGGTGCTGTGTACACCTCCCAGTGATCAAAGAAGCCAAAATTCGACTGATGGCACCAGTCCCTGAGCCATCTGTTAACCAGGTGAGTTTTCCTGCCCCTTTTAGTGCTCTTCCCTGCCACTGATGGGATGGAGGAAAACACCACCTGCGCCCCCGATCCCTGCCCATGGCAGGGGGGTTGGAACTAGATGATCTTTAAGGTCCCTTCCGACCCAAACCATTCTATGATTCTATGTAACATACAGTATAATAACAGTTTAAAGGACAAATACCTTACTAGGTAATGTATCTCTTTGAGGCATCCAGTTTTTGATCCATTGAAAGCATTTGCTATTTAGAATGTACAGATTTATTTAAAAACTGATTCCCTTTTTCTTTAGCTTATTATACAGTTATGTTTATACTAGTACATTAGACATGTCTTGAAGAACTCTTGGGAACCGAACATGGACAATCTCTCATTTATGGAAGTTACATGAAGTGTCTTAGCCACCAAAGCAGAGCAGCTGCATTCGAACTGCCTGTCAAGCATAGTCTCTGGAACATCTTGGCTAACATATCATATCTGTGAATTGTTTGGAAGACCACTACTTTGCAAGGCCAGTAAGTGTACTACAAAAGCTCTTAAAGTATATCAATTTGGATGGTTACATTCTAGTGGTTGGGAGTGTCGTTGGGCACCATTTAATTCACTAACATATGTGAAGTCTGCAAGCTCTTATTTCAGTTTATTCTGTGGTAACTTGTTTGCAGGTTTTCTAATTTAGGAATTAAAAATGAAGAGTAATGCCTAATAATTCTTGCAAAATGTACAGACTTAAAGCTCAAATGTAAATAAATGTATATACTCTATAAAAATTATTCCATTGGTTCCTCCATCAGATGACTTATAATAGTGCATTCTTTTACAAGAGACATTTGGTAATTTAGTTTTATGATTTATCTTCATACAGTAAAAATATATAAAATTAATAAATATCTTTAAATCAAGATTTTTTAAAGAGTAACTCAATTTTGCATTCTGTTAAGAGTGAATATTCTAGCATCTTTTTCTTCAAATTTGACACTGAGGTTGTATTAGAAGGCTCTCTACAGCAATCTGCATAGCCTACACAACGAGTTCAAGCCACTACGTAATTCAAAGAACTTCTACTTCATCCTTCAAGCCACTACGTAATTCAAAGAACTTCTACTTCATCCTTCACTTATGGTTAAACCAGCTAGGAAATATTTGACTCTTTTTTTTCCGTCAAACATTAGTACTTAAGTGTTGATGTTCCATACTTAGTACATAACTAAAAGTTCTGTATTTTTAAAATATTAAAAAGTTTAAATCTCTTCCAAAAAATTAATATAGATAGAAGATGAGGAAAATTTAAAATACGCTAAAGATCACAGCATTTGGAGTCATTTTAATCACTCATAAAATGAATGGAAATATACTTTAAAATAAACTAGATTCAGAAAAGCTTATTGTACAGTGTACGTTTATGTGTGGTTAAAAAAATCCAGGATATAGTTCTTGAACAGTGATTGGGTGGGAAGATGTGCATTGTAAGCCAGATTGGATTTTCACCAGTGGGAAGGAAAAAAATATTTCTCCCTACTTTCGTCTGTTTGTCTTTGTTTCAGGCAAAACACTCAAGTCCCTAGCCAGTCTTTGCTGCTACAAAACTCACATTATCAGGAGTATTTCTATTGATTAAAGAATGAGTCAAGTAAATTTGCCCCACTCTTGTCATTAGTAAATATGTCGTTGCAAGGATATCCCAATAGTAACATTACACAGCTCTGTGATCAGACTTACACATAGCACGTAGCAAGGAAACCTCAGACTGTGGCAATGAAAGTATGGGATTTAAAAATTATGACTTAGGATACCTAAGCATTTAAAGCTTTATAAAGCCTTCAAGTTAATTTGTCTTGAAATGGCAAGAAAAGCATCACTTCCTCCATGCTCAGGATTGGTGCATCCCCCTGAAAAAGAAATCTAGCAAAGGAGGCGGAAAGCCACATGGACGAGCAAGGAGCTTCTAGCAGAACTCAAATGGGAGAGAAAGGTACATGGAATGTGGAAAGAGGGACAGGCCACTTGGGAGGAATAGAGGAATGTTGTCAGAGCGTGCAGCGAAGCAATGAGGAAGGCTAAGGTCCTCCTGGAACTAAATCTGGCAAGCGATGTCAAAGACAACAAGAAGGGCTTCTTCAACTACATCAGCAGGAAACAAAAGACTAGGGACAGTGTGGGGCCGCTGCTGAATGAGGTGGGTGCCCTGGTGATGGAGGACACAGAGAAGGCGGAGTTACTGAACGCCTTCTTTGTGTCACTCTTCACTGCTAAGGCTGTTCCTCAGGAATCCCAGTCCCTTGAGGTAACAGAGGAAGCCTGGAAAAAGGACGACTTTCTCTGCTTTGGGGAGGATTGTGTGAGAGATCGTTTAAGCAAACTGGACGTCCACAAATCCATGACCCCCAATGGAATGCATCCACGAGTGCTGAGGGAGCTGGCAGAGGTCACTGCTGAGCTACTCTCCATCATCTTTGACAGGTCCTGGAGGACAGGAGAGGTGCCTGAGGGCTAGAGGAAGGCCAGTGTCACTCCAATCTTCAAAAAGGGCAACAAGGAAGATCCAGGGAAATACAGGTCAGTCAGCCTCACCTGCATCCCTGGAAAGCTAATGGAGCAGCTCATTCTGGATGTCATCACTAAGCAAGTGGAGGAAAAGAAGGTTATCAGGAGTAGTCAACATGGATTCACCAAGGGGAAATCATGCTTGACCAATCTGATAGCCTACTATGATGGTGTGACTGGCTGGGTAGATGAGGGGAGAGCCGTGGATGTTGTCTACCTCGACTTCAGCAAGGCTTTTGACACTGTCTCCCATAACATCCTCCTAGGGAAGCTCAGGAAGTGTGGGCTGGATGAGTGGTCAGTAAGTGCGTAGAGAACTGGCTGAATGGCAGAACTCAGAGGGTTGTCATCATCAGCACTGAGTCTAGTTGGAGGCCGGTAACTAGTGGTGTCTCTCAGGGGTCAGTACTCGGCCCACTCTTGTTCAACTTCTTCATCAATGACCTGGATGAAGAGTTAGAATACACCCTCAGCAAGTTTGCTGATGACACAAAACTTGGAGGAGTGGTGGATATACTAGCAGGCTATGCTGCCATTCATAGAGACCTGGACAGGCTGGAAAGTTGGGCAGAGAGGAACCTGATGATGTACAACAAGGGCAAGTGCAGGGTCCTGCACCTGGGGAGGAACAACTCCACGCACCAGTACAGGCTTGGGGCGGACCTGCTGCAGAGCAGCTCTGTGGAGAGATACCTGGGTGTCCTAGTGGACGACAGGTTGACCATGAGCCAGCAGTGTGCCCTGGCTGCCAAGAAGGCCAAAGGGATCCTGGGGTGCATTGGGAGGAGTGTGGCCAGTAGGTCGAGGAAGGTTCTTCTCCCCCTCTACTCTGCCCTAGTGAGGCCCCATCTGCAGTACTGTGTCCAGTTCTGGGCTCCCCACTTCAAGAAAGATGAGGAGCTACTGGAGAGAGTCCAGTAGAGGGCTATGAGGATGATGAAGGGACTGGAGCATCTCTCCTATGAGGAAAGGCTGAGGGAGCTGGGCTTGTTTAGCCTGAAGAAGAGAAGGCTGAGAGGAGATCTTACAAATGCTTATAAATATCTCAAGGGTGTGTGTCAGGAGGATGAGGCCAGAACGGTTTTCAGTGGTGCCCAGTGACAGGGCAAGGGACAACGGGCACATACTGAAGCACAGGAAGTTCAGTCTGAACATGAGGAAGAACTTCTTCACTGTGAGGGTGACAGAGCACTGGAATAGCCTGCCCACAGTGGTTATGGAGTCTCCTTCTGTGGAGATATTCAAGACCCGCCTGGACAAGATCCTCTGCAGCCTGCTGTAGGTGACCCTGCTTTGGTAGGGGGGTTGGGCTAGATGACCCACAGAGGTCCCTTCCAACTCCTGCCATTCTGTGATTCTGTGAAAAAGGAAAGATTTGCTATATGTGTAAATACATACAACTTATAGAGGTATGACAATCTTTTTCCACAATACTGACAAGAACTTAAGCAGGCAATGCAGATAGCAGTAACAGCACCGGCAGGTAACCAAAACTCACTAAGCTTGTGATTTGAGGGATGTCAGTGAGAAAGGCATGAGCGGAGAGGCATGGATACTGAAACACCATTGGTTTTGAGCAGCAGTAAATTGCCTGAGAAGATACTAATATCAGTTTTCATAGCAAAGTTCTCCAGCATCCCTGCCTCCTTTGAACACAGTATTTTAGGCATGATAATTTTTAGAGATACTTCCAAATGCTGAACAGCTACTGTAAGTTTTCTTAGTATCTTCTATTCTTACTAAGCCAATAATGTTGAAAGATGTTTAACACTTTCGATCCCTTCATAGGATTAAGCCAATTAAATACATTGCTTAAGGTACATTTTACTTCTTTTCGCTAGGACAAAACCTTTATAAAAGTAGAAACTGGTTGTGACATCAGTCTTGTAGCAGTATAGTGGACCACAACCAGTCAAAAGGAATGCAAGCCAGTCCACATATTTGTACACTAAGCAAGAAACGAGTAGGGAGTGCTCTGGCAGTTTCCAACTGCTTCAAAAGTCTGTCTAGGCTTTAAAAAAATTCCCTTAGAAGGACAGAGCAGCAGGGGAACTTTAAAGATGTCTTGATGCACATGGATGTGTTTAACTTTCCCTGAAAATTACTCCGCTATAGCTGAATATCTGTCTCCAAGCTTCTTGCCCCAATGAGCTGACTTTGTGACGGCCAATCCTGCACTGCTATGAACCTTCTGAGATAGCTAGCTAAGACAATAAATCTACTGAGAATCAAAAATTAGGCACTAGGAATTAGATGGATGTTTTAAAGGTTTTTGAAGAGGTAAAAGAGAAACGGGGGAGTTCCAGAAGACGAAGACCTGAAGGATACCTGGACTGATTTGAAGTGTTAGCAATTTTCAGCAACTGGATATCAATTACTAAGGTGTTGCCAGCTCTCAGATTTCGGCTGGAATAAATGAAATTACATATTTTTCATTCAGGTACTTTAACTTAAGTCTAAGGAAGCTTTGTTGACTTGGTGTAAGTGCATTTAGAGGTACCATTGTTCATAATATAGGGTAATATAACTTGGGTAATAATAACAAAATCAAGTACAGGAATAAAAGTAGCAAATGAGGGAAGTTTCCCTATAGGTATTTTCAGACACATCCACTCTCCCACCAAAATGTTTCTAAATAATATCTAGTATTTCAAGTCAGAACAATAATACTTGTCAAATGTAGAACAGTTTGCTTTACGTCCGTTTCCTTGCATTAGCTCTGCTTATAGACTTTATAACCCAGTCACATCCAAATAGCTCAGTTTTACAATCTGTCCAAAATACAAAACTTTCTAATGCACCTGTTCTTCCATCTATTACGTATTATAAATTCTCTCTCTTACTCTATCGTTTGTTTTATCTTGGAAGCTTACCTACTGCTCAAAAGTTGTTTCTACAAAGTTATAACAATGAAAGAAATATTGAATAAAGGCTATACTACATTTGTAAACATTTTAAATGAATATTTCATCTGAAATCAAATGTACAGTTCTTATTGCATTTGGTTGCTGCACAGATTGCAAGACTCATGTTCTTTCCCAGCATAACATCAATAAGATATTTTCTCCAGCAGCTGCTCACAAGTTTGGTTTGTTGTGACTATTAACCATAGAGAAGCTACTTCAGTATTGGATCTCACTGATGAAAAGACTCAAAGCATCTTGATTTCTTGCTGTTATTATTGGACACTTTCCGGTTAAAGATATTTATATAAATATCAAGTTCTTTGCTGATCTCTGGTATCTGTAATACAGACAATCCTTGCAAATATTTTATATTGATTTTCATAATCTGCTCTGTATTTTCTGTCATGATTCTACTTAGCTTTGGGTATTTTTTATAAAAAGATTGATGAAGGAAATGTTTTTCCCATAGTGACCTTTTTACCAGATTCATAAATATATGCATATACACCTATGGGTAAAACTACGTATATATATATACATATAACTACATGTATAGACACATATATACATATGCAGATATATGTATTCCATTCAATACCTACTTGAGAGGTAAATCTTTTCCCATCTTCTGTAAAAATGACTGAAGTGGGAAACTCCCAAACAGTAAAGTCATTGATAATGACTCTAACCAGTCCAAAGGCTGAAATACTTTTTTCCCAGACAGAAAAATTCTTCCATCGACCAGAGCTTCCATTTTTAAAAGCACTCCTTATGACAACTCTGATTCCAACTTAATTCCAAGTGTTCCCCTTTGCTTCCTCATGTTTTTATTGCACAAGCACATAAACCCTAATAATTTTTTTTTCTAAGACCACCAATCAAAGCAACACTTAGGATGTAGCACACTTGCATTGACTGAAACAGAAGAAAACAGTAAACTCTTGCAGAGTCTCTATATTTCAGAGTTTCCTACTAATTAAATAGTTCTTTATGCCAACTCTAAAAAAACAAACAAACTTCACCTTTGAGTGTGACGTGACCAAGATGATAATCACAGGCAGCAAAGAGCAAGAAATGTCCTGCTGATAGATAAATTTCCTTCTATATTCTTAGGTTTTGTTTGTTTTCATCAGTCATTTCATGGGAAGTGTACAGCTACTAGGATTATTTTACTTATGAACAAATATAATACTTTAAATACGCATTTTTGTTGTAGCAACTCATATATATAAATTCATTTTCTGACTTTAAAAAAACACCCTTTCCCCCCATACTACAAATGCAGTTTTATAGATCAGAACAGATGGTGGTTTAGAGTGAAGATGTACTAAACTACTGTGAAGGTATTGTTGCTGGGATACTGTGTGGTGACAGATGTTAGTAAAAGCTTATGAGTTTGAGGTTTTTTATTTTCTTTATTGTAGCTTTGTAGTGTGTTTCATGCAGTTTGAAGCAATATAATCCTATTTTCCTTCAGAAAGTTCCAGTTTGGGTGTTGAATTTTTGCTTCACATAGATTCTTGGATGTTCCTAAGTTTTCAACCGCTCTGTTATTTAAATCTGCCTTTTCTAACAAGAATTTGAGTACAGAAATAAAATCTAATAATATATACCTCTATTTTTATTCCCACAGAAAAGAAAGGATATGTCCAAAGGCAACAGTCAGAAGTGACGTGCGGAATCAAACTTCACAACTCAGAGAGTTATAAACCAGGTATGTTTATTGCGGCACCGGGTGCAAGGGGGATCACTCCTCCTAACTTGCACACCGAGTCACGAAGCATGCACCTATTTATTACAAAGCTTATCTAAGTAGGCTGGACTATTGTAATTATTTCTAGGAATTCATTATCATACTCCACCCCCCTTTAGCACTTGCGCAGTGTCATCTGGTGTGGAGTCCTGGCTGGACGAGAGGGGACATAATTTGGTGCTGTTGAGCAACCCAGGCTTGGTAACGGAGATAGACCTTGAAAGCAGCGAACACGGAACACTGCTACAGAAGTAGAGTGGCGAACACGGAATGCTGGAGCAGGGGGACTGCCACGTTGTTGCTTCCTGCCTTAGCAGATTCCGGCCATGGCGCTGCTTCCTGCCTTAT
Organism: Opisthocomus hoazin; assembly: GCF_030867145.1. NCBI lineage: Eukaryota > Metazoa > Chordata > Aves > Opisthocomiformes > Opisthocomidae > Opisthocomus > Opisthocomus hoazin. The sequence goes on along the minus strand of NC_134418.1, from coordinate 40,904,815 downwards.
CGTCGCTTCTGCATCGAGATGCAGCTCTGCACCAATCACAGCGAGTTGTAGCTATTTTGACTATATATGGTTAAGATAACTACCCAATCAGAGGCTGTAACTGCTTTGCTATATAAACCTTGTTTTGCTGACTAATAAAGGAGAAAGATCTTACTCACATTGGGATGGTATCGTTTCTATTGTTTCCGAGTTCCCACTCTGACAGTCTGGTGGTCGTCTGTGGGGGTCTTCTGGATGAAGGCTCGTAGTCTTGCTCGCTGTGTGCTTTCACCTTTGGCTCAAAAATTCCTGAGTTGTCTGTGTTGGCTGAGTCCCAAACCATAGAACCAGTTTCAGCTAGAGAGCTGCTTCTTACAGACAACAAATTTCTGGTTATCAGTCCTTGTTTCTCTTCGTCTGTCTCGCAAGCAGTCCTTGTTAGCTACATTTGAGCCACAACAGTCCTTGTTAGCAAGATTACAAAGAGCAGAACTAAATTAATTAACAGTGTTTAACTCCTACCTTAACATAGATGCAAAGTTATGTAACGAAATTAAACTAAAGCTATAGCAAAACAGAACTAATTGTCAATTTCCCACATCATATATACCTCTATTTTTATTCCCACAGAAAAGAAAGGATATGTCCAAAGGCAACAGTCAGAAGGGTTCCAAAGATGAGAAAAGTTTGAGAGAATCTGTATTATGCTTAACAGACTTGGAGTCTGACAAGAGCATATGGGAAAGTGAATCCTTAACTGACCAATCTTTACTGAGAATGAACCTATTAACCAGAGCAATTTCAATCCAGGCAGTGTTAGCTGGAGTGCTTCAACTGACCTCAACCTTTTCCTGATAGTAGAGCGAAGTTTTAAGGGTTTTCCAAAACTCAGTTGAACTGAACCCATAAATGCACAGGAAAATGATGTATTTCTTGCAGATTGTTTTTACCTGAATCTAATTATGCCTAGTCAACAGCCAGCTGCTGCCTCAAAATGGACTAAACAGGGAACTTTATGTAGAAAAGTTTGACAAATGCAAGCAAGCTAGTTATAAGAATGGATTACACTGGTGATTTTTTTTATACTGTTTTCGTTTGTTTTCCTCAATGCAGTTTTGTATTTTCCACTCTAATCTAGGATCACTAGATCGCTCTGATCTAGATGTCCAAATGGCATTGCCAGCTGAGACTCTCTTGAACTGTCTCCAGCACTGTGTTCTCTGCAGTTTTCAATTCAGTTAAGCTCTGGGAATTGCAGATAGCAGCTGAAAGGGCATCCACTTTAAAGGAAAGGTATGAATGTATGATGTGGGAAAGGATTTTCAGACAGCGAGATTTGCCCTGAGCAATTGAAGATGGGTTTCTAAGGAAAGCAAAACAAAGGAATTGTCTCGGAATCAGCAGGACCATGGACTGTAAATGTGAAACAGAGATTGAAGATGGTCTACATAGGCATGATAGGTTCTGATGGATTGAAGAGAAAGTTCAGGTAATTTTGTGAGACTGAAAATAGCAAACATTCAAATTTATGACTAAGCATGAAAAGTAACTAAATTTTTATAATACAAAGAATAGTTTTATAAAGAACAAAACAACCAGTAACATTCACAAAAATATGTGTAAAGGGTGGAGGGATGAGAGGTGATATTATCAGACAAAATGAGGGATAATTTTTAAAGAATCTCCAATGGGAGAACTGAGAATGCACTGTCTTCAAACATTTTAAGTGAAGGTAGCTTTTCTTCTTTGCGGACAGTTCACAAGTATTTCTTGTACTCAGAGTCATAGTCTTCTCTATAATGCTGTCATTTTACATGATAATTGTGTCTATAAAAGGCAAAACTTGAATGCAAATACAGTTTTAGGACTAAACCATAGACTAGTAAAATTGTACTTTGCTCCTTCGCTGTTTGTAATCTGACTCTGACCAGCCTAATAGCATTATTGACATTGCTATTCATAGCACTCCTAAGCTTAAAGCCAAATATGTGTATCTACTTTTCCTCAGGAAGACTGCCATTTTGGTTTGGCAAAGAATCAACGAAGGACTCAAAACAGTAATTGTGAAGTTTTAGGCAAAACTTGAGCAGTCTAAGTAGGTATCAAGTAAGTATTTTCTTTCAAAAATTACGACACAGCCTACAGAACCGGAACTCTGTCTACAGTGCAGACATGCAATTGCATTCTTCATTAGTGATTTGCAAAAGTACATCTTTGGTGGTATGCTTAATGGACAGATTGTGATTCTAACAGTGTTCTTGCTAAAAACTCATTAAATGCCAGTAAATATGAGGGAATGAAAGAAAGCAGAAAGATTAAAGGGGCAATGATGATCCAATAGAGGAAAGACATATTTTCATTCCCTGTGTAAACAGAATTGCAATTGCCATTTCAGCACTTATGTATCAATGGCAAATAACTTGTCTGCGAGGAGAGCATTTTATATCTGTATACTGTAACTTTGTGGACATACAGGCAGTGGGTAACATGCAGCAAGTATTAAATGGATAAATATGGATAAATATGCATAAAGATTGTATTTGGCTGAGTAAGATACAGAAGCCTGGCAGAGGGGATCTTGGTGACACAACACAGCAAGCTCTGTGCGTCTTGTTGGATTAAAGACCAGATTTGTGTCTTAGCCAATATAATGTCATGTTGAGTTATGTAAATTCCATCACAGAAATGCAAACACAATGCAGCAGCAGCATTCATTGGCATAGGCTCTTCAGCTATTTTCCTGAAACCAATTTGATGTCTTGCTACAGATTGTTTTTCCCTTGTGACACAACCACACTGTTAGCTGGATTCATTTCTTTTTCTTGCTGAGTTATTATGATGTAAACACTGTAGTTTAATAACTGCAATGTTTATTTTTCTTAAGTGCAATTCCTTAGGACAACTAGAAAGTTGGTATCACAGTAAATAATGAAATTATATTTTTCAGCTGAAGGGGCAAGTAACATTGATGTTTAAGGCAAAAATTCTCACTGGTAGTAGGATATAAGCATTCATATAACCAGACAGATTTTCTAATGTGGCTTGCAGAAACCGAAAATACTGAAGACTAGCATTAACCAGTCACTGAGCTCATGCCATTCCTCAAATAGTCGAGGATCATCTTATTTGCAGGCTCAGGCTGGTTCAGATTGCACAGACAAGGAAAAGCAGTGCATGGACTTATTTCACCTCTTTGTGTAAGTGTATAGCAAAAGGACAATGCCAGACAGATGATGAAAAAAGACATGCCACTCCTTGTCTCTGTGCAAAGCAACAGAAGAGGAAAACTTCCAGCGGGCAAAAAGGGGTTGAGAAGCAGAATAAGACAGCAGTTCAGAATAACTGTGGGTGAGTGGAAACCTGTTGTCTGATGAGGTGTGCTATGACTGTCAATTTCTCCTTTGCTTAAGGCATCCTAATTATGGTTCTAATCTAGGTCTAAGTGCTAGAGCTGTAATACTAAGGATCCAGCCCTACTACCCTGGCATTTTATAACAAACTCTAAAATCATTTTAGGGATAAAAGTTCAGACTCTGAGCACAGCTTTTGGGCGCAAGCTTAAATGATGCACTCAAACTATAATGCCTACAGGTGTCTTCCTTTCGCTTTGTAATATGTTAATATTAAGCCTAATGTAGCTAACATAGTAGTGAATTATCTCTTACGTCAGCTTTTTAGGGCCTACACTGTACATGACAACTATTTTGAACATCTTGAGAAAGGATTTTTTTTTAAATGTCAACATTAAGCTGTGCAGTGCATCCAAAAAAATTAAGAGAACATCAAGATTAGAACATAATGTTCTTAAATTACATATTCTGGAGTTTATTTTCCTCTATAATATCTTCATAATATCTTTTACAATAAATGCAGAGTCATTTATCAGTGTAAAAATTTCAGCTTAGCAGCATTTATCTTGCTAGCCTTCTTTGATTTTATAGATCTACTTACATTTAGATCCGTGTTCAGGAATATTGAATAGCTATGTGTCATTTATAACCTCTCCTTCCAAAGCCACTTTCTGTTTATAGTAAAATAAAAATTAAAATATTATGTTAGTATTCCTTTTAAAAGGCAATAAGTATTTCCAATGGCACTATAATTCTCACGTCTTAAATCTTCCTTTTCAGAATAGTTCGGTGTAGTAGGCTGGTTTGACACTGATCATATGTAACAGTTGTCTGCAAATGTGCAGCAACACTGTCTGTTGAGATCTGTAAAAGCACTAATAGCTTTCAGAACTGTCTGCTGCAGGAACAGTAGGCTGATTGCAGCTGCTGGCAGTAATGAAAATGGGCATCAAGCTGAAACAGTCCAAGCTTGTCCTGATGTTAACGGATTATCCACATACACAAAAAAGAGTTAATTGGAATACTGGATCAATCATTCAGCTTTGAAGTCACTGGTTCAGGCCACAGGTGAGATGATTTGTCTTGCCTGTAGATATTAGTTCACATAAACCCTACATAATTTAATGACCCAACACAAAATAATAATTTAGTCCCAATTCATCCCTGCGTCAAGAGAGGTCTGATTATTAGTTTATTAAAGCAATTCAAAGGGGTATTAACATTATTTAGGAATCGACTAGAGCTTTATAAAAGCACATTTGCAAAAACACAAGGTATTTCTGGACACTTTATAACTTTAAGGATGATGTGCACAGTAGCATCTTCTCATGTGCTTACTCAGTCTTGTGAGGTGAACGCACTCGAATGAAGACTGCCACATAGGTTGGAGAGTAGATTTTGCCCTTAGCTACAATAGTTGCAAAATACATGCTATAATAGTTGCAAAATACATGGTATTGCCTAGGTTAAGCAAACATTTAATTTAAAATATGTACCTCCATTACTAATGTTAGCATGTAAATGACAACCAAACTGAATTTTCATTATTTTTATATATTTTGAAGTTTCTATTAAGTTTAAAAACAGTCTGTGTGTAAAAGATTGTGATTAAGTCTGAAATATAACAGTAGATGCATTCATTTTCAAGAAAACTATGTCTTAAAGCATGGAAAGCAAAACCAGAAAAACCTCAAAATCCCTGTGTTTCAACTCCCATGTAAGTATGGTAAACTTTAAACATGTATCTATCAGTCAAAAGGAAAAATCAAATTCAGAGAGGTAATAGGCATTGTCCAGCAGGCCCACAGAGTAAGGCACCCTTGGTGAAGTACCTGAGTCACACACATATAGGAAGGAATGTAGCTACCTCCAGATGGGATCCAGAACTACTGAGGGAAACAACTGAATACATGCTCTTGGCATGACTGTTCACAGCAAGGGCCAGCCAGCAGATGTCACTGAGGTCACTGAAGTACTTTATTGATGAGCTTTAAGTACAGAAATTCATATACCCTGGAGTCTGACCAAGAAAGTAAGCAGCCTGTCTTTTGTGGATAGGAACGGCCCTTATCTTCAGAAACTATCAACACTCTATTGTGTTAACATTCCCCTTTGCTAAAAGGACTTAGCGTTGCTTGGGAAGGAAGATGAAGTCGTGGGTTCGTTTATGTCCTCCCATATGTCAAACCTGTAGCTCTGAGGGTGTCCAAACCACTTTTCCCTTCAGTGCCTGAAACTGAAAAAATCAAATTAATTCATTTTTTGAGGAATCAACTTTATCAGTCATATTCTGAGAATTGCTACCCAAATCCCCAGGAGATGTAACAGAGAAATCCTTTGCTCCTTGATCGTTACTGGGAAAAACACAATGTAGAAGCTGAGCTGATACTGAAGAAAGAGTCATGCCTGAATATTTGTAGAAAGAAAACTGTAGGCATTCAATAGACTTAAATGAATTTTCAGGTACTACGAAGTATAGCACCCATGTTAGGTAGAACCTACAGGATTGCCGGTATTAAAATTCTGATTTAGATAACAAAAAGAAGTCCTACCGCAGAAGTATGACTCTTTTATATGATTTTAGTTGAATATTTGCTCATTTTTGTGGATCTCTAACATAGTGATAAAGAGAAAAACAATAAGAGAAATTGAGACCAGGATTATGAATTACAAAATTTGACAAGATAAGTTCACACAGGTTATCACAGAAAGAAATTTTTTTTCTCCTTATTGTTTTAATTTACTTCTGTTTAGGGTAATTAGGAAAGTTAGGAATATCCAGGGAAAAAAGGCCATGAAGGAATTTCTTTCGCCTGTTTTGGTAGAAATTGGGTGTGTTAGGATCTTTTTAAGAAAATCCATCAAATTTTTATTTGGCTTCTCAACAAGAAATACATCAAAAATCTAAAAAATAGAAAATAATCATATGTGGTAAAAATAAACAAATATTTCTTTTCATAATTTCAGTTTAACTTATATTATTTAAAACTTAAAATAGCAATAACACATGCCAAAAAATTACAGTATTCAAGAACAGAAAAAGTAAAGATTATCAGTGTCATGGGCTTCACACTTTTATGAGATATCACTGTTGGTTTTGGGTCATAAGAATGATAGTTTCAATTACAAAAGAGCAATGAATCATATGTAGAAGGCTTGGAAAAAAAATAGCTTTCATCTACACATTACTTCATTATTAACCAGAAAAGTTATTGCCTTATCTTGGAAACCTCCACTCCATCTGGAAGCTACTCCATGGTTGAAGGATCTATGAAGATGTGCTTCAGTGGAAGAAATACATTTATGTGAAAGCATCACACCTGATGTACGATGCACTAAGCTTTGATTTCATGGTCTCATGCAGACTGCACAAATATCACTTAGTACAGCTTTTACTAGGAAATGACAGTTGGGAACAGATGAATAGGAGCTAGATATCCTGTAATTTCAAAAGCTTCCTGGCTGTATTTTAATTCATTCAGTTATTTGGAAGTTTTACTTCTGATAGGATTAAAACCTTATTCTAAATGACAACATAATGATACACTGGAATATTTACCGCTGAGTATTCTTCGGTGAAAAGTGAGTTTAATTCCCTTGAAAACACAGGCAGCAGTTGGATACTTTAAAAATCTAGATATTTAAATCTGTGCATGAATGAAGAGAGCCATGCTTAGAGTTAACAGTTGAACTACATTTAAAAAAAAAGTAAGCAACCCCATTTGGGTCTAAGGCACATATCATATTGATAGGCATTGAAGGTATTACTGAACCAAGAAAGAAATTCTAGCAAGTCCATAATAGTATACCAGTTACTACCTTCAGCCAGCTCCCTCACGAATGCTGATTTTAAGCTTTACTGTTTTGTCAAATTCTGGGTGACTTTTCACAGTATTGACGCAAGCTCAAGCTCCGCTTTAACAAATCCCTGCCAAATTTCAGACAAACGATTGGCAAACCACTTGTTGTGAAGCCTCGTAGTACATTGACTTCCCTGTCTCCTTCACCAGAAACAAAGGAATCATCTGTATAGAAAATGAAGGTAACTAGGATGGGTTTATTCAAACAGCTAAACTTTGGAAAGTTTGCATGCACCCAAAAAAGAGAGTCTTAAAAATGGGAAGTGCTGGAGTACAGTGCTTTGACTTATTTCTTTATCATGGGTACTATACAAATTTAGCAGAATAAATTTATACAGATGCACTTCAGGACCAAAATCACTACTTTGGACATGGTTTTAGATCAGAACATATAGATCCATAGTGTATACCTCCCTTGATCAAACAAATGAACTAGGTTCTTTATGTGGAGCAGTTACTAAATCAGATAAAATGTGCATTTTGTGTCTGGTTCACTTGATTACTAGTTAAATATAAATCAGATACTGAAGCTATTCCTATACTCTTTTTCTAGAAATAAAAGCTAGAAAACTTCTAGAAATAATATATAGCCAAGACAACACATTGATAAAATATTGCTGTTGAAAGATGCTGTAACAAAACAATTAGGGCCTGGTGACATCACTGGCTTGGGGGCAGTATCCATAAGTCTTCTGATACATCCTTTTATAAGCTGTGCTACACATTTCTTTATACTCAGAGGAATGCCACTTGGGTTACCTATAATATAATGTGATTTCTCCTGGAAAAGAGCTTGAATTTGAATCTGTGGTCTTTATCTTACTTTCAGACCAGCATTTCTTCTCAGAGTTGAAAATTATGAAACTCACTGTTCTGCCCTACCTGGAGAGAAAATTCCATGTGGAGCCTTGAATTAGTTCAATAGAGGTACAGTATACAAACATAATATAACATAGACTCTAAGGTTGCAGCCATTATCCTTCTAATTATTTTGCTCAGAAAAGTAAAAGTAGTAAAATTTCAACAAATACATTTACTGTTAGAAAAATCATTTTCTTAGAGAATGCCAGTTAACTGTGACTGTAATAATTTTAATTTTTCCTGTCTAAAGTGTTGGAATGTGTTTTTCCGGTCTTCTCATGGCTCCTTTTTAGGATTTATCTTAAGAGAAATCATTAATGCAGTTACATTTGGAAAATGTCATCTTCACTGTTATTGCAAAGTCACATATGGGTGGCAGCTGGTTCTATCATAAGATTGTATCTGGTTAGTTCATACTAAAACTGTCATTTAATATCTAGGTCTATCTGATTTGACTGAATCTAGTTAAAGATGGGCAATAGCATTTAGTCAAGTGCATATATTTCTTACAAAGACTTTGTTGTGATAAATTCCTCTCTGTTTTTTCTATAAACATATGGTTTCATCCTGCAATGTGTTGACTGTCACTTGGAATCGACATCTTTATAGGCTATGCCAGCCATATGATCTCTGAAAACGAGTGTTTCAGCTTTTATTAACATCACATAAAAGCACTGAAAATGTGTTTAGGGAAAATTAATGATATGAAGGGTGTTCAAACTCACAAGGAGCATTTACTAAGAAAAAGCTAATAGGTACAGCAAATCTTCCAAATTAAAAAAAAAAAAAAAAAAGAAAAATGTAAAACACTCTATGTCCTAAATTGTCTATAAATTTAGCAATTTATTCTCTTAAAGCAAGACTGTACTTTCCTATGCCAGACTAACAGAGCAAAGTGGCAAATACACATTCTACATATGCTTGAACTAATTAATTAGTTTAAAAAATACAAACTTCTTGGTGTTACTGGCACTACTTTATATATTGCTTACTGTGGAAACAGTAATATAGATCAGCTTTGTCTCTGTTTTTCTTATTCTGTCATAGTACCATGCCTTTTATTTTGATTTTAGAGTGAGGAGAGAGAATGATACAAGTCTAGTAGACGAATTAAGTCTACTGGAAACTTTGTCAGTTATGTTTCACTAGTAGAAAATAGAAAGAAGTAATGTCAACACTATATCACAATTATCATGCTATCATAATTACTTTCTGTAAATGTTTTTTGCAATTTTTTGTGCTATCTTATTGTAATATGATAGGCTTTCTGTTGAATGAAGTACCTTGTGGAGGAACTAAATAGTTGTCATAAGGTTTAGAGCCATTTGTACCTGCTTTTAATACCTGAAATCAGTTATCACCCTTTTTTCTAATAGACACTACACAAGTTTTCCACAGTTGATATATTTTTTCATACATCTAAAGACGGCTGGCTAGAAATTTTAGAAATAGATTATTACCTTTACAAGTACAAGTCTGTCAAATCTGAGACTATTTTTAGTTTTTTAATATTATAGTTTCAACAAAGCATTCATCAAGTTCTCACTGGAATGTCCACTCAAAGTCGGAAGTATTCAGCATGCCGAACAGACTTCAGTGTTCTACACCCTCTAGAAGTGCCCTGGATACTAGCCCTTTTTATCTGTGCCTGTCCTCTTCTCTCTACTTTTAATACTGTTTTCCACCCCACCCTGCAACTGAGAAATGAAAGACCAGCCTGAACGAGCTTTGAAGTTGAAGTAACCTCCAGTTCTCAAAGGCAATGTTTGGTAACTTCTCCTCTGTGTGCCTGTTTACCTTCTTTTGTTATTTCACTCTGAAGTTCAGGTAAGCTATTTTCCAGGTGGCAAAACACTTAGAAAGCAAAAAACCACGCACTCCTTTTTCCTGCTCAGTCTGAAAGTAATATAAGCTCTTTCCCAAAAGATATTTTAAAGAGCATAAGATCGCTATCGTCCATCCTTAGAGTGTCTAACAGATCTGAATGTCCTTTAGTCACTGAAGAAAAAGATCAATAGCATCTCCCTGAATGTGCACAGGCATTTTCTAACTACTTTCCAGCTGTGATGGATAAATAAACTGCTTATATTCAGTAATCCAAAAGTCAAGTACCAATAGTATTGGATCTGCTATTACAAGGTGTTAAGCACCCTTAGTTTCCTGTGGTGCTGAGCACTTCATTGTTTTAAACACACTGTTTGCAGCCCATTAGCTGCAACTAAGTTTGAAGACATTGCTGTATGAGAAAGCATTTGTACTACAGTAGTGGGAGCCGTGTATTGAAAAGTATCTCTGTATTGTAAAAAGTGGATAAAAATTTAACTAGTATAGTGAATTATTGAAAGTCCAGTCTGCCTTTTAGCTGGATGGCATATGCTACAATCAAGAATATCCCATTTGTAATTCTTTTACATTGCAATTGCCTAGAGTTTCATGGAATGTTTTATACTTTCATTGCCACCAGGAAAATGCAAAATGTTTCAGCAGTCACCATTTTTAGTTTGGGAAAAAAAATGTGTAGGAAACAATACCAAATTTCCTATTCAACATAACTGACCATCAAAGCCTTTATGCAGACTTAAGGTAAGGTAAATAATGTGACCAGCTGATAACAGTCTTCCTAGTAACTCCTCTTCCAGTGCTTCTTGAACAATTTTAAGAATTATTTATTGCAGCACAAAGCATTTAATTAGATCATATGCAAAAGGAAGAGAACACTCTATCTCACAAGCAATTCATGTGCTTAGTTCGCTGTTAAACATTTTTATATACCAGAACATATGGTGGATAGTTTTTGTCTTCATAAATTTATTGTCATCTATCAAGAAGAAACAGTACCTTCTAATAAAAAAGTATTGTATGGTGAGTCCTGCTTTTTGGCACTAGATAGCTGCAGTCTAAGAATACTTAGAGCACAGGTCTTCCAAGTCTGTAAGACTTTTTTACTATTATTCATTTTTTTTATTATTTCTTATGTTTTGTGTCTAAGTCTTCAATTAAACATTACTATACTTCATCTCATAAGGAACATTTCTAAGCAAGCAGCATAGAAGTAGTAGATACAAGAAAGTGTTCTTCATCAAAGAGAAACAAAACACATTTCTCCTGTAATGGAAAATTATTGCTTTTGTAAAATTAATTCATGAAAGTCATAATTCCTTGCATTTAGAATATATTTTTTTCAAATATTTCACAGTTCTTTCACCTATTTGTACGTTGTATGAAACACAACAAACAAGTAAAGAATTGAGGAGAATGAGTCCAAGATTACTTAGTACTCTAAAAACATGTGAAATGCAACAAATACAAGCATGTAAGCATCATATTATACAAGCAAAAGCCACCCACTTTTTATTATTTTATTATTTTAAATAATATAATTTACTGTGACATTAGTCTCCAAACATGTAACAGCTGAGAAAAAAATTTAAAAAAAAACAAAATAAAGTAGCATGTTACTTTAAAAAGGAAAAGCAAAAACTAGAAACCAAAAATCAATGCCCCAGTTATCACTGTGTACATAAGTGTTAAAGTTAATTAATTATAATTAATTGAACTTTAATTTATATTGAATTGTTATTACTACTAATAATACAAGTTCTTTGAGTCAAATTAACATAATGCTCATATGTCAATGAACTCAGGAACGCAGGAAAGAAAATACCAAGGGAACTGTAAAGTTTCATTATTTTCTTTCCAAAGCTAGACAATAAATTTCAAGCACTGGTACTTTGAAAGATTCAAAGCTGTGTTCATTTGTTTTGCACTATTTTTGACAGTAAACGTCAGTCCCATGCTTGCTAGCCTTTTGAATGCAAAATATTACTTTATAATTTCTGTTGTTAGGCCTCTTACAGCTGAATTAACTTCACAGAATCACAGAATGTTAGGGGCTGGAAGGGACCTCTGTGGGTCATCCAGTCCACCCCCCTGCCGAAGCAGGGTCACCTACAGTAGGCTGCAGAGGACCTTGTCCAGGTGGGTCTTGAATATCTCCAGAGAAGGAGATTCCACAACCTCCCTGGGCAGCCTGTTCCAGTGCTCCATCACCCTCAGAGTGAAGAAGTTCTTCCTCATGTTCAGACGGAACTTCCTGTGCTTCAGTTTGAGCCTGTTGCCCCTTGTCCTGTCACTGGGCACCACTGAAAAATAACTTGATAAACTTAATAAACTGAATTAAACTTACTTAAACTTTTAAAATAATAAATACTTACTTGTAGTATTCTTTTATACATGGAGTTCATGGCTTGCCTTCCTTCAGACCATCTCTGCAATGCACAGTGAACATAGATGATCACCATTGGCTTCAGACAGCTTCACCTTGCCCACTGTAAGACACATGTCAGAATCAAGGAAGTTGAGGCCATTGAAACCATCTTTGTCTAAACTGGGGTTAGGAATAGCCTTAACGTAAAGGTTTATAGAAGTCACCTATAAGGTAAGTTAGAGTGCTATGAAAGTAGAGCTCCTCTCTTAGGTTCAGAAGACAATCCACTAATTTGGTTGCTTAGAAAATCAGCAGTGTTCCATCATCTTACCTTGTACTATTTTTCAGTCTTGGCTTAATGTGGAGTTTTGCTTAGCCATGTGAATTGCTAGCTATCATGGTGTGAAAACAGAGTAACACTAGAAGCATTTTCCCAAAGTACGTTTTTGTAGAGAGTAAACCTTCATTGCACTTCTTTCTGTGGCTTTCTGCCCACTCTTGGAGTAGTTACTATTATTACTCTGTCACTTGGAGTTCAGCAGCTCCTTGTGTTGACATGTTTACAAGAATAGCAGTGATGAAAAAAACCAGTGGTTGTGGACAGGATCATCTAGGTTATTAGAGTTTCTTCTAATCTTTTTAAGATTAGAATTTACTTATGTTACTTAAATACTGCATCATTCTTTCCGGAACCATTGAATTGGGTCTCAGATAAATGCTATCTTTTGTATAATAAATAGGCCTCCGTAAATAACTTGTAAATAATTTATATGGAAATGCTTAGAGGAGAAGGCCTTCAGTTACTTTAGTACAGTTGCCGTTACATTACACTGTGAGAAAAGAAGAAATGTCATTTCCCTGGGAGCTGCTGAAAGGCCTTTAGCTCTCATCATAGGTAGGAGTTGGGAATGATGTAAGTGCTGTATTCAGTAAGACAAGCATTTAAAACAATGAGTCAGTGAGTAGGTGCAACATGGCCATCAGATTATTCAACGTGTGAATTGCAAGTGCCATTTGAAGCAGCATCCTTGAACTTTTTCTCTGTTGTGGATTAGGATTTAATAAAATGGTAACAATCAACTGATAGTATGTACCCCAAATTACTGTGGGACAGTAGACAATAGTTTTCTTGGGAAGAAACTAGATGTATAGCTTCCCAGTTGAAGGTAGATTTGGGGTCTACTCCTTGAAATATCTCTGTTTTTGGAGGGTTCCCCATCACATCCGTACCACTGGGAGTGCTCAGAACTGATGGGGCTATATTACACAGATTATGCTCTCTGAATGTGACAGACTGCCTGTGTAGCAGTGACAGTCTTGCCCCATTACTTCGAAAGTAAAACAACAGGAAACATGGCAGGGTCATACCTAGCAGGCCCTCCCTTGCTATTTCACAGAAAATCTTAGTCACAGGGTCTCTATACTGCTGTCTTTCCATGTTCTGTGGCAAGTAGAGGCCCAGGCACCATCCACCAAATGAAATGCATTCTGTCTGTCAAATGGTTTCAGCTCTCCCCCAGGGCACTTATCGCTCACTGTGAAAAAGGGTCGAATACAATAGCATATGACTTAAGAGGATTTCTCTGAGCTTCAAACTGGAATGAAGGGTTCTGCTCCTTTGATGAGGCTTTGAACCTGCAACTTTATGCTTGCAAAGCCTGTGCTAGCACCATCACCTCCTCCCCATGCTATGGATGTCCTTCAGGAAGAGCTAATCCACATTCTCATTCCATGAATTTAAAACTAAGAGGGGCTTGCAGCAAGCGTTAAACTTTACCTGAGGTATTCAATAGTAGAAGAACATCCATATGTCACTCTGGTTCCAAAAGTAGATAAGGCACTCGGCTGCATTCTTTAATGCAAATCCCTCTAAAACCTTATATGCTATTAGTAGTCTGCTAGTTATTTGATGAAAGAGAAAATTAACTTTTCAAAGAGCAAGGCAAAAAATAGAACTGAGTCTATTACACCAACCAATCCAATATTCTGCACAATGAGATAGTGTTTCTTTCTACTCATTATGCCTAGCAAAAGCAATCAACAGAAGCCTGAAATGAGAATTGAAGAGAAATGAGATCTGATTAAAAGTAGAGATTGGCAGGTATTGGAAATAACCCACCTATCTCTGAAAGAAAGTGCAAATTCTATACAGTGCAAGTGTTGGATTGTTTAACTCAGCGTTGCAGGTCATGTTTTCTTTCTAACTAAATTTGCTGCAGATTAAGACAACAGTGGTCATAATGGACACATGTCAGTTTAAAACAGAAGTAAATAACATGAGAATTAAAGCTGTAGTGTTCATTCAACTCAAAGACTAAAATGTACATCAATGTTGTGATCTCTTTACCACTTATTCTACTCCAAAGCATTCAGTAAGCTACAGTAAATCAGCAGCTAATTCTGGGTTACACCAAGGTTAATGAGAAAAGATTAAAATGGTATTGGATTTTTCCATAAATTCTGTAGCAACAGTTATTAACCATTTGGTGTTTATCTAAAATTACCAGATAACAAAAAACTGTGCCATCTAGGATCCTGTATTATACTTGCATTAAGAGTGTGTGTGTGTGAGGGGAAGATATTTCAGATGCTGTTATTTGGGAATTGCTGGTGAGTGGCAAACTGTCAGGGAAATTGCTCCTTTAAGAATAAATTGGAATAAATGGTAAAAGATAAGTGTGAGACACTTGTGTGTACTCTTTCACATATCCACAAACAGGCTGGAGACTCAGCATGTTCAAGATTAATTTGATAAATAGCAGCTCTTTTTCCAGCACATGCTACACTGAATCTGCTGAATGCAGGGAGGGATGGAGGTAGAATTTATCAGAGGAAAAAGACAAGAGGGTAGATCTAAAGTGTACCTAACTCCTATCTTTCATAACACAAGATGATTTATGTACACTCCATCTAAACTGTATGCAATGCCTCTTCTCTCTTCCAGCACAGTAACTGCATTTGGAAATTATTTTTGTGTTCATGTCCTTTTTTATTCCTCCTTCAGTCTGCCTCTCCATTTTCCTCTCTGCTTCATACAAAACAAACCTTTTCCTTCTTGGCTTCCTACCGCCTTATCCCCACATTGCACAGGGAGTAAATTCCAGTTTGCTTCCAAGGCAGGGGGAAGGACCTGAGCTGAAGGTCTTCATCAAGAAATCAAGGGGGTGTGGGAAAAATCTCAGGCAGTAGGTTTTTCAGGTGCTGAAGAGTCTGGGGGTGGAACAAATGTAGGAGCATCATGGCTGAGAGACTTCATACAACTGCAGCCTTTGTAGCCATGCTGGTTTTCAGCAGCAACAGCAAAAGGGTTGTGTAGCTGGGAGAAGGGCTTTTCAAGGCTGAAAGGGTCTATCCTCTTTCTTTAGGCACAGGCAAATCAGGCGGCCTGTTGGCCTCTACAAGCTGCTGCCAAAGGCAGCTAAGTTCTACACCTGTTCTTGGTGCTCATTCTGGGACTGAACCATCCCTTAGGTGGATCTAAGAGAAAGCTGGTATTGCGAGTGTTCAGGAAGGGTACAATCCAGCCAGTTCTTCACTGTGTCAGCTCTTCAGGGCTATAGTGAAGACCTGATTTAATACTGATAGTAGAGAACAGAAATTTGTTTGAAAACATTTGTTTGAGAGAGGAGATAACGTTGCCTGTACTGCAGAGTATACCTGAGCTATAATACAACCAAGACAACTGTGGTCATAAGTGTATGACTGCTTTTTGTATGCAAAAACTGTAATGGAAAGTATTCAGCTGAATCTCGACTTTAAGAAAACAAAAGCTCAAAGTGAAGATGTTTATGTTAAAGAGAAGAGAGAAGAAAAAGAGGAAAATGTTACTTATGGAGGTAAAGAGACCGAACTTCTTAGTTAGAAAAAAAGACAATTTTCATTGCGTATCCTATATTTTGGGGAAAGGGGTATAGAAAGTAAAAATACTGGGAAACTTCTCATTAGGTAGAGTGTTATTTACACCAAATAAGACAAGATCTGTACATAATTACTCAGATACAGGAAGGCTTCCATTATCTGTAAGCTGCTAATCATTTCATTGAAACCATAACCCTTAACAATATCTAAGTAAAGAGACTAGTCAGGGGAAGGCTGTGAATGTAACTATAATGGCAATCAACAGTAGAAATATTCTACAGCCAACAAGCCCATCAGTGAACCAGCTGGAAGAACAGGCAAAAAAATCTAGATAAAAATGGCAAGATGGCTGACTATGCTAAAGATGACAGGAAAATAGATAAAGCCCTCATTTTCAGAAAGCCTTGGGGCAAGCAGAGATTTACGTATGCAGACACTTAATGTAGTGTACGTACTTAAGGGCTCACAGCCTACTGGAAGTGCCATTTTTGATATACAGCTTTCTACCATCCCCAACAAACTGCTCCCCACCACAAAATCAGCAAAAGCAGCAAATAGAGGTTGTAATCATAAAAGGTGTCCTACAGAGTCAGGCCAATGATCTGCCAGCGATCTAGTCTGATTTTCTGTCTTTGACAGCGACAGCAAAGCGATGCTATTTAGGGAGGACACAGAACTCAGTCTACTCTGTAAAGAAACACTCCTTTTCAACTGTTTTGAACTGATCTCCCTGAAGTTTCATTGAGTGCCTGTAGTTCTTTTATTTTACGATTTGGAAAGCAGCAGTTCTGTCTTCACCTTATACAGCCGTTTGGAAGAAATGGCCACTGTGCATACGGAAATGCAAACAGCTAGTGAGAAATAGCCCGAGTGGCAAATGCAGGCTTGCTCTGCATACACAGCATAGCTGCTTTTCCATGTGTACTAAGTGACACAGTGTCAGAAATTTCAGGTAAGCTCAGTTTCTTTGGACTCTGACTCGTCCTTATTGCCACAATGGAGCCCATCAACATTTTCTCACAGTCATTGCTATTGTTCTTTCAGCTTTTATCCCAAGTAGGTTATGATAAACATGATTATTAACAAAAGTAATTTATTAATGTTTCAATGCATTTAAAATTTTTAATGGGCACACTAGGAGAATTACCTTGTAGCATTTGTATTTACTGCTGTCCATTGAAATGTGATGCTTTAATTTGGCCTTTAGACCAGCTGCTTAAAGCTGATTATCCATACAAAATACTGGAATTAGGGCTGTGAAAGATAAGACAACAAGAGTGCAAAAGTGATGTCTAGAGGTACAAAATAAATGCTGTTCCTTACAAAACTGCAGGAACTAAGGAATGCTTCCCATAAATATTTATTGAGGACCAAATTGTGCAGTACTTCTGCCACAAGCGACTTGTGTTCTAAAAGCAGCATAGAAGGAGAAAGCTTCTATGCATTT
The DNA here is from genome assembly GCF_030867145.1 of Opisthocomus hoazin. Classification (NCBI taxonomy): domain Eukaryota; kingdom Metazoa; phylum Chordata; class Aves; order Opisthocomiformes; family Opisthocomidae; genus Opisthocomus; species Opisthocomus hoazin. Next base: position 40,887,253 of record NC_134418.1, on the reverse strand, counting down.
TTCTGTCCTTCTCTTTCAGGCTGTACATATTCATGATGACATCCATTTGCTACATTGCATTTAATTTACATATTTGACTGCTTCATCTGCATGAATCTCAATTATCCATCTTCTCTGCGACGACTTGCCTCATTCCAACTCTTCTGAAGGAGCTATAATTTTAAGAAAGAAAGAAATGGAGGGGGAAAAAAAAAGATTCTGGGGTCCCAGATGGCAGAGTAATCCTGATTTGACGTTGAGGATCGACAACAATCTTTCACAGACTATAATGTTAGGGTTACACAGTTTTTGTCCTTTTGGCCCTTAGAGGTGAGGATTTTATATTGCTGTAAATAAGACAGAGTCCTGTATAAGCTGCAATACATATCTGTGTTTGGTACTGAGATATTGCCTATTCTACTTTCATTACTACTTTATGCCGACCAACTAAGTTGTACTGGATGCCTTTTGACAAACAGACATGCAAGGAGGTAGAAAAGAGTTATTTTAAACTGGTTTTGAGGTTTCTAAAAAAAATAAGAACTTCATTGGCTGAAAGATTGTAAGTATTTTTGAGACCTTTCCCCCCAAACATGCTTCTTGCTGAAAAAAAAAAAAATCAGATTAAATGTGTGTATTTTATTTTGTTTTAATTTTATGTGAATTATAACTCTCTTCCCATTTGAGGTCGGTAAAAATAAGCCAACAGTAATTATTCTACCTGTTTTTAAAGGGAAAATAATGGAGAAAAATGTCACAGATTTTTTTTTTTTTTAGAGAAAAAAAATATTCATATTGTATATTTTACTTTGTGCAGAGCTTCCAGAATATTTTAAACAAACAAAAAACAAACAAAAAACCCTCACATACCGCCCCCCAAAAACCCCATGGAAAGTGTTCTGAAAGATTTTAGATTCCAGAATTGTTTACCCTCTTTAACAAAAGGAAATTACAATACACATTACTGTACCCTATCATGTGTCACCTATTTGTGTTATGTTAGGGTCATAAAAAAGTATAGGAACAAAAAAAAGTAACCTACTTATTTTATATCTTGATGGATACTAATTATTTTATGCTAATAGTATTTGCTGTTCTGTTCATTCATTGAGTACTACATCAGGCTTTATTATTATTATCTGTGAGAAACTATAACTTGTCAAAGTACTTGTGTCAAAGAGGGCAATGACACCTATAGCTTCTGTTCCCTTTTCTCCAGAAATTGCACAAAAACTGTGGGTACCTTCTGCCTACTCAATCTCCAAACTCTGCACATCTATGTTACAGCCACAGCTCTACATTTTCTTTCCATGACCTTTAACCTTTTCTCCTTGATTTTACTTTTCCCTGAAGAAACAACACAATAGAACTTCTATTTTCACTGACAGTGTTTTTTTACTCTGAAGGTATTATTGAAGCAAAGGCTAAACCAGCCCGTCCTACCTCCAACCAAATGCTAGACTTACACAGTACTACAGGAAATACATTAGGAATGAGTAACCATTCTTTACTTATTAATGCAACAATAGAGCTGGAAGAGAATAATTTCACAGTCCTAAACCCTACAACCCAAAGAATTACCAGCTGTGATAAATGTAGCTTAATATTGAGATGTATACCCAGTATATATTCTATACCTAGTAAACATCAGGATGTAAAGAGTATAGACAGAACAGCCCATAGAACAGCCCACTGATAGCTCGATAACCATCAGAAGTGTTGGCAGTCAATGTGAAAGCAAAACAATTTTAAGTCACCTCTTCTTATGCAAGATGCTGTGCCCCATTACACGACACTCTAGAACCGGGAAAGAGGGTAAATAAACAACTAAGCATCTACTTCAGTAACCCCCTCCCACATATATCTGTGTATCTATACAGAAGTATGCAAACAGAAATATAAAGTTTACTTGTGCAACGCTCAGGCCAATTCTATTAGCACTGTCAAATTTCCGTTTCCTACAATTTTCCACATATGTCCACAAGTAGACAGTCAGATTCTAAACACAACATACGTTTTTTTAAAATAAGCATTTTCCAAGTTGTCACTGGATGCTTCAGAAAAATGCGTTACATTTTTTTCTGTAGAAAACTCAGGGATGCTGCTTCTAACAGACAGTTGCATTTTAATGTAATAGAAGTAGCCAACTGGCAGCAAGGTCACAAACAGCCACTCCAACTTTTACAAGGCCAGTTGCCAGCTGTAACAGATTTGTCTTTCATAGCATTGATGTTCTATGATCATTTGTACCAAAGCGGGTAACTGAAAATACCTTTTTCTTTAACAATTCTTTTGGCAATGTGGATTCCTATTCTAGTTTTAGCAGGCTGCTGTTCTATAAATATTTTATTTTTGTAGGACACACCCAGGATTTAGTGGAAGCAAAATAATTTTCTATGGCATTAAAGCACAAATGGACTTTGCTAGAAAAGCTGTGTAAATATGGCAATAAAGATGGTTCCTGTGCAGGAATGACACAGAAAAAATGAATGAATTAATACACTGTGCACTGTTCTTCTTGCCAAAGTAGTTGGGGAAAGGTGATAAAAAGGGTAAACGAACACTTTTCTGCTTTTAATTCTGATTGATATGGCTTAACATACATGTTAAGGTCTTCAGGCTACTTTAAGATAGCACTGCCTAAGGAATGCTGCAGAAGTGTACTTGATTTAGGCAGCATCCTTGAGCTGCACCCCGTACTATGAAATAATATCAAAAAATCTGACTTTGTATCTGTATATTCTATGAAATCTTGATTGCACTTTCTCTTCACTGACCACTCAGAGTTGAAAATAGCTTATGCAAAATCTTCTTTTGGATACTCAGGGGGAATATAGTTAAATATGATGAATCATGTAGTCTTAGCAATTACTGTCAAAGTCTTGTCATTTTGAAAGAAGAGAGATATAAAGTACTTACTTAAATTTATAAATGAAAGAATAGAAATGGAAAATAAAGAAAAAGACATTACAAAGTAGTTTCTATGAAGTCAAATAAAAAGAACACAGATGCAAGAACAACAGTGGTGGGGTTTTCTGTCTTCTTTCTTTGCTATGAGGAGGTCCATAGCTGTTTAAACATGAACTGACTCACTCTCAAAGAGAAATCAAGGAGAAAAAAAAGATGTATTACCAGGTTAAAGGTAGAATTTAATCCTCCAGCCCTACAGTTTGGATAGATTAAGGGAGCAGGGAGGACAGAGCAGGTGATATGCAAGCTGTGGGCTTTGCAATTAATCTGTCGTCTTGAAATTTGTTTGCTACTCCAGAAATATATGTGCTCCAGAAATCTATGCACATAAGTGCGCTTGGGTTCAGAAGAGGTGATCATTGCAAATAACATGCATAAACCAGTTTCGTTTAATAATTTCCTTTTCTTATCCAGATCCCTTTTGATGTGGTTTTATTTTTAAATTCTGCAGTTCAATGCAATCATGAAGTCTGATTCTGATTTCACTGCACTGTTGTAAACTGGAAGTAATAACATAAACTAATTAGATTTTACAGGAAGAACCCGCAGCTGAGATTAACTATGGAGATCAGAGCTACAAATGTATGGAGACAAGCTTGTACAGATACAAGATTTAAGTCAATAAAACAACGTGACTCACACTGGCTGAGGGAGAATAAAACCAAGGACATTTCTGTATCCCAGTAAACCCTATCACAACAGTAGGAAAATCCTGAAAAAGTAAACAGGACCAGACACTAGTTTAGTCAAACCGGGAAGCCTCGGGTCACCTTATCCAGGGGCAGTCAGGTACTGCGTGGTACAATGACAAGCAGTAAGGCTGTCAGTCTTCTTGATGCGGTACTGAAAATAGCCACTCATGCAAAAGCTGAATGTCCAAGGATCAGTCAGTGTGATGAGAATTTGAGAACCTAAAATTATTTGGAAAGATGCCAACGGGTATCAGTGCCACTGACATGAATGCATCTGTTATTTAGTGCTGACAGATGAGAAATACATAGGGTAGAGGACCTAGGCTCTCTGCATGTCCTGAAAGTGAATTGGATCACAGGCAGAAGCATGGAAATTGTTGATAAAATGTGGCTTAATAATTGAAAATCCATAATAAGAAGTACCTGTGGTCAGATTCTGCTCATGATACAAACATTCATCATCACTGTCAGAAATCATTTATGCAAGAGAAGAAATGAAGAAGGAAGTGAGGAAAGTTATTTTGTATTTTCTAGGTAGACAGAGGTGTTTCATGGGAGAAGGGCATAAGAATGTGAGGACTTCATCCTAGTTCATGTGTCAGTGCCACCTCTTGAGAAAATGCACAAGATCTTGAACAAGCTAAGCTAAGAGCTGACACTCTATTCCCACAACCAGTTTCTACTGTTTAATGCAAACACAAAATTCAATTGAAATACATAACAAATATTTTTGGTAACAAAACTGATGTTGTTAACACTAAGAAGAGGCATAGTCAGACCAGAAAATGTAAAATGTTTACTTTTTTTTCAAGTAGTTGTGTCACAAATACTGTTTTTCATCTTTTCTCCTATTTCTCCAGGACTGTTCATGTCTGGTATATTATCCTTTCTGTTTTTTTCATTTGGACATGCAACAGACTTGTAGCTATGATGAAGGCAGGTAAGAAGTCTTGGGAGATGATATTCTGATTTTCAGCACAAATCCATCTCTAGATTACATTAATCTGTTAGGTATTTTTTTTGTGGTAAGGTGTCTTTCCAATGGCTGTGTCAGTCTCTGGTTGCCGGTGATGGGTATAAAAAGAAAATTATTACATTTCAGTGAAGTAACAGTATTTTGACCCTCATTTGGGATTGTTTTTGTAATGAATGAGCCATAATGAAAATTGGAAATAATAATCTTATTTTCACAAAGTATTTGATTTATGAAAGTAGATCTGCAAGTCTCCAACTAATACTTTATGGTGTAAGGTCAATTATTAACTCAGCTTCCTATCTGCCCTGGATGTTCCATTGCATTTTCATAAACTGTCACATACTGATTCTGCTGGTTGTAATTGATTCCTTTACTTTTTAATGATCCAAAATGAGTTGCATACATCTAAAATGGATCTAAAGAGCTGTTCATTGCTTTTATCTTTTCACACTCCGAGATATAATATCTTAATCTATTAAAACGTTAATTTCATTTTTTGATTAAACATAGATGGAATGCTATAGTCAGAAACAGGAGATGATAAAATACAGAATAAATTGATAAACTCTATTTAAGGTAAGATAGTGGGGTTCTCTGAATGGCATCGATTCATTCATTTGCAGCTGGATTTGGTGCTTTTGCTATACTGGTGAATATTTCTTGGGTTACTGAAAATTAAACTGCAGTGAATGGAGTCCTTAATAGGGCTCTGCTCATAACAATATTGAATTTATGTTAAAAGGAGGAAGGAATCTTTATCAGGAGAAAATGACGTGAACTAGCTACAAGATGAGAGTTCAAATATGTTTTTTAAATTACTTCTCAAACTTGGCATGAAAGAATTTAGCTCACCATTTTAGCTTCTTCTGAAAGAAATCTTTGGGAATATACATAAAATATTCAAAATACAAGACCTTCAAATTTTAAGCACTTTCAATCTTTAAATCATAAACAACTGAAATTTTAGAAGAGGATTTCCTTTCTTTTCTGTGCATAATGAACAACAGCAGACAATATTTTTAGTGCTAAATGCTACATATATAGTTGTAAAATGTCTTTAAATTCGAAGACTACCATTATAAGTCCATGTTTCGATATCTGGACAGCTGATTTGACAAAAATACTGAGCATGGTGTTTTCTCAGAACCAGGCCACTTATATATACTACTAAAATGAATTTTGACACATAACGACGAACATCTTGGACAGTAATTTTCAGGGTTGCTTAAAACTGTGAATGACTGAGGTACAGTCTTTCAATACACTGGATTTCCCTGTTGTAAGCAAATGATTATGTTCTGGTTAAATACAGTATTAAGACAACAGTACTATGCAAGTGTAGATTGTATTAAAGTTGAACATGGTAATATCAACTCAGGAAAGCATTTTATTTCATATTTAGGTAGACAGCCTGTTAACTGTGTAGAAATAAAAAATACGTTAAAGAAGTAGATGCTGTACACTTAGTACTCTATATATTCTAGACAATTGCAGCAGAGTTATCACTAGTCTGGGGATCCTCCAGTGATCTGGAGTAAGACAAGACAGTGGAATCAAACATTCCACAGAGCTCTACTTCCTACCTTGTTGCACAGAGACCACGTCAGGAAGAGAGGCTGATGATGTTGAGAGAGTTGAAAATTATGCAGAGTGATGTTAGGTTCTAAGATGGATCTATCTGAAATAGCTAAGTCAGGTTATAAACCTCCTCTTTTCAACTGTGTTGGGGCTCCATGCCTGAAATTCGAATGATGAAATATAAGTCTTTGCAGCCAGTACTGCTGACTGAACCTACTGGAGGGACTATAATTTCTTTTGCATCTTTTATGCATTTTAAAATGGAGAATGTATCTGCAATTGACCATTTCAAAAGAGAGGAGGGTTTTTTATTTAATTTTAGTTTAATTTTAAAAATATACATGCCACTACAGCTGGGAAAATATGACCTTTGAAGTATGAATGTCAAGCCAGAAATAACAACTAATTAATCTAAGCTATTTCTAAATGTATTTAAATAAATAAATAAAAACATGCTTTCCTTTACTGAATGTCAAGATGAAAGAATGCTGTCTCTCAGCTAAGACATCAAAGCCTTGAAAGAGTATGGAGAAGAAATAGAGTGTTAATTCTTACTGAAAGCAAAACTATTCCTAAGGGAGCCACTTCTTCTAAACCGTATGTCTTTGACATAAACTGGCAATAAAGGAGAAAAGTACTGCTGAGAATGTGATAAATGCAGCTGAAATGCTTGCTCCATTTCAGAGATACTCAAATAATTTGACCTCATTGGAGATACATTGCACATCCTTATTTTGAGGCTCATATAATCTGTTGAATTGAGCTTGGCACTATTCACTGTGCTAGAAGAAATGGAATACATTTGAAAGTAAGCTATAACAATAAGATTATAGTATTACTAACTGGAATGAAATCATCAGTAGAGTTCACTTGGAGTTTATTTGCCACCTATTTTAAATGCAGGACTCAGGAGCGTTGTGGTAAATTCCCAGGTCTGGGTCTATGTGTTTTGTTCTATTATGTGTAGATGTGGCACGCAGGGACATGGTTTAGTGGCAGACTTGGTAGTGTTAGATTTATGGTTGGACTTGATGATCTTCAAGGTCTTTTCCAACTCAAATATTTCTATGATTCTATGTACATCCTAACTCTACGTGACAACCAGGCAATCAACCACTCTTCCTCAATATTTTGGTTACTATTTGAAAGAAACAGAAGGGTTTGGTCCTTTTCCAGGTCTGTCATGCAGTTTGAAAGAAATTCAAGGCATACTCTTAGCCAGAACTCTTCTCTCAGTGTTTGGGTTGCGCATACCCAGACACCGGGATTTCATCCTCCAGTATACAATGGAGGTGATCTTAATTTCTTTTCATTGGTATGATGCAAGAAAACCTTTTCTAGGAAATGCTTAACGCTGCTCTGTGAGAAAATGCACCTAGAAACTAATATGCAGTAAGTACAGTAAACGAGAAAATGTATCATGAAAAAGAAAGATTTCTGCCAAAAGCTACAGAGCTGTAAATAGCAGAATTTTAACCATTGAAGCTGCATCACAGTTAAATGATCACATTTCTCTCGCCTTAGAAGTAACTAAGTTTTATTACAACATCTGCGCCCCGTTGCTAGCTTTTCAGAACTGCGTTAGAACTGAAATGTTGGCCATGAACTATTACATGTATTTGAAGCTGAAAAAGGCAGTAAATCATAGATCTAAGAAGCAGCTTTAGCGCCTTCCCAATTTCTGTGTAAAAACTCCAGAGGAATTCTATTTTCTACATTATGTTTGCATTTTAATATAATGGAAATCTATGTAAAATTCTTATTATTGTACTATTTCTGCTGTAAACACTCTTACTCAGTGGGCAAGATGCAAAATCCTCATTGTTTTATGGACCTGAAGACAGCTTTTTCTTTCCACCCCGTCAGAGAAATTCCGTGACCAGTTCTGTTTATACTCTTTCACCCACTGAAGCTGGAAATAATTTCTGCACAGTAGCATAACTTTAAGGGAATCAACTCACTCCTTCTCTCTTGGTAATCAGCCCACAGCCCTTTGGTAAGGGTATTTATCTTGGAAATAAGATGAATATTTGAGCTTAAATATATACGCAGTAGCCATGAGGTTTCTCTGTTTACTCAGGCTTCATTTTAGAAGGAAATGGCAGTCTTAACTTTATTTTGCCTGGAGTTTAACCTGTTGGGCATCCATTGACAATGTTTATCATACCAACCTCATTAGAGTATGTAAGTGTTCCTTAGCCTAATTTATAAGAATTTGGGGATGGAATGATCTGAAATATTAGTCAGAGTAATTTTTTTTTTACTGATTTACAGGAGTTTTGCTCACTAAAAAAGCTATGAGCATGATGTATTTGTTTACAATTTCTGAATGCACAATTAATATAGATTTAGAAAAGTGTTGTAAAATTTGAGTGTTGTAAGAGAAGTTGCTGACTACTTAGGACTCCTAAAAATATACAGTCTTTCTTTTTTCTTTTTAAGAAATTCAAAATCCGTAATTTCCCACTGAGCCCATGCATCTACATGTGCCAAATCACTCCTTTACAGAAAGGTATATAGTAAAATGTATTATATAAGAAATCACATTTAAAAAATGGTGTTACAGAAGTCTTTCTTGTTACATTTGTCAAAGCTGCAATACTGAATTGTTCTGCCACGATGCAATGACATAGGTAATACAACACACTGCTTTCTCAACTAATTACCCGTGTTACATTTCAGATGAGAAAACTGCTAACTAACTACATGGATGTGTTTTTCCTATCCAATTTTGATAAGCTGAATTAATTTTATCATTATCAGTACAGTATTTGGAAACCTTATTTCTTCTTCCTCTGACTGTCTTCTGTTTTGTAAAGACAAAGTATTTGTCATATTTTCCTATTATCCAAGAGTAAGTAAAACAAAAATACTCACATTAGTGTATCTTTTGAAGACTGAGCCCACAGAGCATTAAAAACTAAGGATCCCTTCTACTGAAAAAGAATAGAATAAAATCACCTACTTTTAGTTACAAAAGTAATTACTACTTCTGATCTACACCTTATTATCAGACTCTTAATTCATTTATATTTTTATATTATTTGAGATTCTTGGTAGAAATTAGGACAGAAGCTGATCAGTATTTCAAATGTTGGACTAAGTGCTTTTAAAATACGTTATTGTGACTTCTTTTACTTTGAGATTTTGTGCTTATTTTGAACCTGAAGCAAACAGGTGGACTGGAACTCAGGAGTAGTAACCATTCTAACTCCAAAATGGAAAAAATGTGTCGTCACTTGAACTCCTCAGTAGCATGTTTCATACAGTTATAATCCATAGTCAAAAGAATAACTAAATGAGAGAAATTTAGAGAAAGCAAAGACAAGGAACTGAAGAGCTCATGTCTGGAAAAGAGAAAGACTTGAAGGAAAGCAAAATTCTTTTTTTCTGTTCATATATGAAATAACTCCCTTTTTGTTTGCAACTTTAGGAAAAACACGCTTCTATTTCAAGAGCTACAAAGGCTAGTATTTCTCCTATTTGTTTCCTCTTTTAATTATGATTATTCTTGTTTCAGTGAAAGAAAAGCTGAGGAACAAATAAGATTACACTGGCACAATCAGATTGATGAATTTCTTACATTCAAAATCTTATTACAGGCAAAAGGAAACACAGCTGAATTATGAAGTCAAGAACTTCTTGTTCTTTAAATTAAATGCTGTTATTAGTCCAGTTGCAACACAAGAACACAATGAAGACCAGCATGTACACTCACATCCTCAAATCTTTCCCTTTTCCCTGGTGTTATGCTTACCACCTAAGGCTCCCCTGAGTCCTTCAGCTTTCAGTTGTCCTGAAGAAGTGGGGGGGGGGGGAGAGGGTGGTGACAGGCCATCATTAGATACCCAAGTCCTATCCCAAGAGAAGTACAGCTCACACAAGAGGCTCCTTCCTCGTCAGATTTGAATCTGCTTGAGGGTATACTTCCATTTTCTAGCACGGTCTGTTTACTTTCTTTATGGATTCCCAGCTGAAGTTTGATTCTCTTCACCAGTTACCTATTAAAGTATTACAACAGCCTCCCTGAACCCCAGCTAACAGAAAGGGCTACTGTCAGTTACTATGCGGCTGTGTAGGTTTGTTAGACCTCTATGGTTTGTGCAGAGGCTACGGGGCTAACCTAGACCAAGTTAGCAGCAGTCACTTTGCTATCCCTGCTAAACTACCTAAATTCAGTCTACTGAAGGCAAGCTCAGATGACTTCAATACCTGATGCAATTGGGTCAGTACAAACAGGTGTTTTTTCACTAGTGCTGGTAAAACAATATTCACCAGGCTACAAACTTTCTATTTCTCAGACCATCTCTAATGCCTTACTTGATGATTTGTAGGGAAGGCACAATTCCCAAGTAAGCTCTGGAACTGAATTTTTAGAGAAAAAGGTATAGGATATTTTTCTTCTTTTCAGAAAAAGAATATGGTAGAATAAGTTAATGGCATGTTATTTTTTGCTAGAAAGATAATTCTTATTTGTTGAGCACTCATTCATTTTAACAATGTGAGTGCTGGGAACTGAATTTTAAACCATTGGATTGTTCACAGTCAGCAGTACTTCCTTTTGTCTCTCTAGCATGCCTGTTTGTTCCCAAGACTTACATCTATGTGTAAGTGATGTTATTCCCCACTTATCAACACTAAAATAAGTAAAAATAAATACTTACAAAAGCTTGGAGTGGAGGAAATTCCTAAGCTCTTTCTGCATATGTTTATCCTCTTCTTCAAAGCAAGGCAAATTTCATAGATTCTAAATTCTGTGATGAGAGTAAGGACAGAAAAAGACAAAATTAATTGTTGCTCTCTTGAATGTTTACTCCATTTCTTCCTGGGCACTATGCAATTGATGCATGCTTTTTCATAGGGACTGGTGAAAGCAGCCAGATATTGTGTAATTTGTAATTTAGTAGTTACAACTACTGATTGGAATTTAGGTCTCTGTGCATGCTCATACCTGTGTTTATGGAAGACAACCACGAACTAATTGGAGAAAAATACTGGTGCATTTTCTAGTTCTTTAGTGCTATTTACTGGCAGAAATATGCTGTTGGTTGGGGTTTTTTTTTGCTTGTTTGTTACTGGGGTTTTGTTTGATTGGTTGGTTGTTTTTTGTTTCTGCAAATTCTGTCTAGCATTTTAATATTTTGCTACATTGTTTTATGGAGCTGTACTTCTAAAGAACTGTGATCTATGAATCTTTCTTTAAAGAAGGGGTAAAGTAATTTTCTTTGTAGCTTGAAACCTATGTTCACATTACAGTAACTTTCAGCATATTCATTAAAAAAACATAATTCCCTTTACTCTTCCCAAAGTCTTACACTTTCAACTGTTCCCAACAGTAAATTGAAGCCCAATGAAATCTAATTGCTTGGTGCGCAACCTGAGAGATGTTTAAAGAGAAATTAGAAACTCTAATTATCTGCTAACTTTCCTCCATTTATGTTACGCTTGCAAATTTAACCTCCCATACCTTAAATTTTCTGTCTACTGCTTTAATTTTGGCTTTTCATTATTAGCAGTGCTAAACTGCTGCCTACCTACATCAATATATTGTTACATTTTCCTAAATGAGCATAAATCACTTTATTTTCCCTGATGTTTATGTTGCAATCAGAATTCTCAGAAAAGGTTTGTTGCATATTATTATAGAGAACTTTGTTACAAAAAGATCAAGTGAAATGACCCAAGTATTACTAGAACATGAAGGGACATACTCTTTCCTGATGCAGGATTGAAGGTCATGGATTTTACCCCAAAGTTTGGCTCTCTGTCCTTTCAGCTGTTGTTATATTTAACAAGAGTGCTATTCTTCTCAGTTTATCACACACTGCAGAGGGTGTTGATTACAGACATGTGGAGTCCTGGTTGGACGAGAGGGGACATAGTTTGGTGCCGTTGAGCAACCCAAGCTTTGTACCGGAGATAGGCCTGGAAAGCAGTGAATGCAGAACACAGCTGAGAAAGTAAAGTGGCGAACACGGAACGCTGGCGCAGGGGGACTGCCGCATTGCCGCTTCCTGCCTCCTCGCCGCTTCCTGCCTTAACGTCGCTTCCGCATCGAGATGACGCTCTGCACCAATCGCAGCGAGTTATAGCAATCTTGCCTGTATACGGTTAAGGGTAACTAACCAATCAGAGGCTGTAATTGTTTTGCTATATAAACCTTGTTTTGCTGACTAATAAAGGCGAACGATTATACTTATATTGAGACTACATCGTTGCTTCCAATCCATCTCCCACTCCAACACAGAGAGATTTATTTAATTTGTCTGTTATTTAGATGTATTTTGAATGTGAATTGTGGTGTACAGTGAACTTACAATTTTTAATCAGCATCCCAGTGGTGTTTCCTCTGTATGTGGAGTATATCTGAACTTTAAATATCTCCAGTGTGTGTATATGTATACACACAAACACACAGGTGTATATATATATATATACACACGTGTGTGTGTGTGTCTGTGTGTGCGTGTGTGCGTGTGTGTGTGTGTGTGTAGGAACACAAGACTGTCTGTATGGGTATCAAGAGTTCAACTATCCCAGTATCCCATGTCTAACAGCAGCCTACAGCAAACACTCAGGAAGGAATGGACAAGACAAACTGGTTGTGCTTGTTTCCCCAGGTATCCTCCCATCCTCAGAAAAGTGCAGTTCAGGGACACGCTCAGCCATAGATAGCTCCCTGTGTTTAGCAGCCATTGCTTTATTTGTGGTAACTTTCTTCAACCTCTATAAACTTTAAATGATCACCAAATCCCATGGTAAGCATTTACAAGATTAACTGAAACTCATTCGAAGAAGTGCTTTCTTTAGTTCCTTTTGAACTTGCTATCTGATAATTTTATGTGATACGCCACCGTTTTTTTACGGAAACAATCACAAATGAATCCACTGCTTATACTGCAACCTGAATGACTCTCCATCTCAGCAGACCGTTCATAAGAAGATGAACCTTGCCCATTGGGAGTGCAGCTGTTTATTGGATTAGAGTATGGTATTGGAGATAAAGCTATCTGGTATTTTGTCCCACTTTTCGGAGGTGTTTTCATTCAAATTGTTATAGGTAACATTTACAGAGGGAACAGAGAAGCTGTTGTGGTGGTTCTGTTTGGACAGAAAAGGTAGAAGAATGAAATACTGTCTTAAAATTAGTTTGATCTGGGAAACTCAAGCTAATATTGTAATCATGTGGCTCTTCCATGACACCACAATAAAGTACAGTTAAAGTAGTATTTACTATAAAGTTAGTAAGTTTAGCTCTGATTTTCCTATGTTGAAGATAATACCAGCATATTTAGGCCTACCTTAACTCTGAATTTCTTTAATTTTTGCATTCATTGTAACGTTATGTCTTACCCTGAAATTTTTGCAGTCTCCTGTATTACTTGTACATAGTTGTTTTTTATCTTATTTAGAAATATTTGCGCTTACATGTAGTCTGAATGGTTTAATGCTGCACTGCGAAGCATTATTGAGCCAAATGTCCACACTTCTGTGGACAATTGCACATTTTTTTGCTCATTTACTTATTCATTTGAGTAACTATGGTATGGTGGAGCTGCACTAAATGCTGAGACCTCTCAGCTGTTTCCAGTTGACTGTGCTCTAGATCCACAAAGAAAAATGGCTGCCTAGCGAGGCAGAGCTGCTAAGTTTAGATGTAGTGCTTTATTAAGGAGCTAAACTGCTATATGCATCAAGCCACTGCCACCATATAGAATCTGTCACGAGGGTGTGCTTACATGGGATCTCTGTGTGGCTCTTTGTATGGCATATAAATGCCCAAATTATGCATTTTTCATACACATATGAAGACTCTTTATAGAAAATGGTTAAGTGGCTATTGTGTATACACAGATGTCTTTGTTTGCTTTTATTGAAATCTCTGTTTCTGATGATCCTGAAAAATGTTTGTGCATGCATATGAAAGAGCTGTATATCGTGCGCTTTCTGTAAGGTATATAAGATACATTAAATATCTATAAAAGTATTATTTTCAGGACTTGAAAATTTGGATAGCTCCCATGACATCACTGAAAGTACACTGACAGAAAGTAATGCCTTATTTTAAAAAAAATTCTTTATTATTCACAGATACTTAAATCTGCAAATTGAAGATATATCTTTCAAAGTTGTTCTGTTTCAAAATTACATTCCTATTAATCCACACATGAGCTCTGAAAGTAAGATTTCAATTTCTACTCTTCTTTTGTGTTTATGTAGGTTTTTCAAAAAGAATTGATTACACGACTGTGTGCTAGAAAGCTTCCCTCGCTGTTCCCCATTATAACAGCTGATCTAAAAAAAGATATTGCCTCTGCCAACAAACCTCATTTCTTCCCCCTGAAACTGCTTTAGAAACTTCTCTGCTTGCTTGAAATATATCAGAGAAATGATGATTACCCAGCAACCAGTTGTCTAAAAATGATGCAGGTAATGCTAGAAAATGTATCAAACATGAAATATGCTGTAAGTTTACATTAGTGATGGAAGAACTTTGAATCATTTAGCATCATAACTGATGTGATTTTTTTACAGCTTAGAGATAGGAAAATAAACTATGAATAAATAATAATATCTGCTTAAAGGATAAGGAAACTCACAGTCAACACTAAAATTGGAACCAGTTGTACTGTAAGTGAAATGTCTTAGCAAATAAAAATAGACGTTATTTCTACTTAGGTATTTATTAGGGGCCAATTACCAGCAGATAGTATACTAATACAAATTCAATTATATTAATGCCTGGAGACTAATTCTGCGTATGCTACATGATATAAAATATACTTTCAAAGGATCACTTCAAATTTTCACTTGTATTTATTACACCTAACCAATTTCAGATAATAAATGAATAGGAGAAAAGTATATGGTAAAACCAAAGTGGTCATACCCACATGTTGTAGGCTGAGAGTGAACTCTGGTCAAAGTGAGAGTATTTTGATTTACAGTAGAATCGACCTTCAAATCTTAAATTTTGGTTCTGCAGTCTTGTCTACTGAGGAAATCTCCTTCACTAAAGAATTTACATCCTTGTGTTGACTATATATCTGGATGACATTACCAGAGCTGGAACTTTGGAACAAATCTGAAAAAGAACTTACATGTGTCTAATTTGTAGGTATGCTATACTACTACCAAACCCTCTAAGTTCTGAGGTCTGGTAAGTATCACCACACGAGTGGAAATTTGTTGTATAGCTGGGATGTAAAAATGTGTCCTAAAAAGAAAGCAATGACAGCAGCCATTCCCTTTTAATCAACAGTGCAGTGGTCCAAAAGCCGTTCAAGGGCAGGAATCAATTGTCACATTCACTCGAAAGAATCGCAGCTCCGACGTGCAGTGCCCAGCGCAGGGCCGTAGCTCCCAGACTGTCCCGCAGCCACAGCTAGCCCAACTACCACTCAAGCACCCTTCTGGGAAGGCAGCACATGGACATGCAGTATAATTCAGCTGGGTAAGAGTCATATTTTTCATTTCAGGCACCAAAATTTCATTTTATTTGTTCTGATTTAGATTAAAAATCCTTACTTTGCCTTCTCATAAGATTTCTTACATGTCTTAATCTCTGACGGTATCTGTCTCCAAGCTAATCATTCCAAGTAACTGTTGTAATCAGTGGAGTTCTAATCAGTATCATCTAAGGTAATTATTTGCATCTTGAAGTAGATATCTGAAAGAGGCTAAATTAATTGCATCTTAAAAGTGGCTATTCCTTGACATTTGGCCACACAGAAAATATAAAATGACTAATTTAGTGTCTGTAATCTGTATTACTGAACCCTAAAGTTAGCTGAGATGAATTGTATAATTTTGCTGTAAAGTCGTAAAGCTTTTAAAACAAACAAACAAAAAAGTAATCTTTAAAAGTACTTTGAAAATTATTTTTGTAAAAACGTAAGTAATTCATATTACCTCCTGTTGTGGACCCCGTAAGCCTCCATAGATACCACAAACTAATTTGGCTTGTTTTATTTTTTTTTTTCATTTTGTTATCAAAACCTAATTTCAAAATTATCTGAAATTTCATATATGAGATTGAGACTGGCTCTGAACTGATTACAATATTTCACTTTGTGTTGCAATTACACCAGTTTTACAATTCTCAGTATGAAACTATCAGCTATACCGTAGCGAGACTTTGTCTTCTGCTGGGACCTCCACAGAGAAGCGATGCCTGGAATGAAGCTTAGGTGCACCCTCTGTTCCTGTTTACAGTGATCTGTGTACTTTGCCTTTTATGATCTGACAGTATCATCAAAGTAGTGTGTCCCTTTTTCTTATGCAGAAGAACTTCAGTGTGCTTTGCTGCCTGTCCCTGCTCTTTTGGAAGACAGTGTAAACATCCTCTTACTGGAAAATGAGTTAATCTGGGATTCTTGCTGCTCTTAGTTATACATAGGCTTCAGTTTAATCTTTTGTTCATGTTAAGCCAGGTTCTTTCAACAAAAGCCCATGCTGCTTCATTGTGATGTTTTGGTCAAGTGAAGGACCTCAAGCTTTTTTATTTGTGAAAGCCCTGTATTGGAACATATGGCAAAGTGTTAAGGTACACAGAGACTCACCTCAGCATTGTATATTTATGTCTATCATAACATGGCTTCAAAGCCATGTTGTGTTTAAGGATTATATGATGACTCTTATCTTCCCCTCATGGACATCTTGTGGGGAAAAAAAATCCATTCCCTTTAGAATAAAAGAAAAAAAATTTCTACTTCAATTTTTTTTTACTTTATACCTTTTCAAAGGTCCATTACTGAGCAAGTAAAATACTTTCCTGTTTCACTGCAGCTAAGCACTGACACAGTCCATATTAAATTGTTAGTCCTAATGCTTAAAACACAAGGATGCTGTGGTGGCCAGCTCTTATTCCTTCAAGTTACAGAAAATAAGGCTGAATCAGTCAACAAACTCATGAGTTTGTTTATTCTGGCTCACAATCAGTCAAAAATATAACATCATATTTATGTAAAGATAGTGTGAGTTCATGTGTCTGCTTTCATTTCAATTTCATTTGCATAATTAAATGCTCCCTTTTATGGGTCCGTCAGGGCCTAACAGCTTGACCCTACTTTCCCACATTTACATTGACATCTCTGATTACTTGTGAACAGTTCTAGAAGAATTCACAATATATAATTAGGTTAACAAAAGGGCATTAAAATAATCAGTGTTGAAATTCACAGAAGCCAATATGTTTCTTCAGCCAAGACCTTTTTCTTTTTAAAGGCTACATTGTTTGTTACACACATCAAAAAAAGTGTCCATTGGCCTAAAATTTCTCCTTTTCTAGAGTCATTCATAATGTGTGTTTTTGGCTTCTTTCAGTTTTCTGGGGTGGTTTTTTTGAGAGATAATCAAATACAAATAATTTTCTGTGGCTGAAAAAATGTCTCATTTCATGCCTTTAGGAAAACATGCATTTTTCATATAAGCAAGCTATTTTTCGGTGTATTTGCTTGTATTGGCTCTAGGAAATTATGTTTTCATCTGCACGGGTATACACATTGGGGGCTTTACACTTTAAACATATCTTCAGGTAGATCTGGAAGTATAAAATAAGGTATTTACCTAAAACAAACGAACTATTCTGAAGGTTTGTCTGAACTCTTGACAAAAAAGCTATTAGCATGTCAGCTGAACAGCATACCTTACTGTGTAGTTTACTACCAGCCTAGCTTGCTCCCTGTAGCCCTCAGTGGCTTGCATAGCATGCTATGAAACTCCCCAATATCTTGCTGTCTCAGTGCTGCACACCTCCCACCTTATCTGACTCCTGATCTTGGGGATCTTGTTGACTTTGTTATTTAAACTTCTTAAGGTTTCTACTCCCATAAGAAATTGTGTGGCTTTGAACTGTTTTGTCCTGTTTCAGAATACTTTCTTTTCCCTTCAAAAACCTCTTCTTCACTGAGCTGAAATTCTGCTTTAAGGTCAGTTTTGGGCTAAAAAAAAAAAAAAAGTAATTACATTTAAACAATACTTTTGCATACTTTGCACGTCCTTAGGCTTGAAAATTTGAGCAAAAAAATTACCTCCTTAAAAAAAAAAAAGGCATAATTGCACTAATTTCTTTTGGGATAAAGCGACAAAAGATTCAAGAGTCAGTTTGGAAGCCACTAGGTCAGCACAGCAGCAGCTGTTATCCCAGTAAAGCCTCCATAGACAAAGTATGAAGGCTTGTCCTCTGTTTCCGCTAGCATGTATTGCAAAAGCGGAATTACAATGGAAAGTGGAAGTGTCAGCATTGTATTTGTTTTACAGTTACAGTCAAATAACAGGTGTTGCACTGAATATGAGTTCATAGAGACAGAAGTTTATTTCTGTTTATTTGCTGTATGCTGACTTCCGTTAGAAACATGGCATATGATTCTGTGTTGTCTAGATGCTTTTTTTTAGAAGCTTCATAGTATGTGTGATTTTTTCACTTTCTTTGTACAAGAGTATACTACACCTTCAGTCACCTCCTGAACTGTTCTTAAACTTAGCATGTACTCCTTCACTTCTGCTCTGTCTAACCCAGAAAAAAAAGACAACATAAAAAAAACCCACCCCAAAAAGATAAATATATGGTGAGAGACAGATATAGAAGGGATGACAGCAAAGCAGTATGCAGAAGGGCTTTCAAGTCTTCCGCTAAATCCTCAAATAAGTATGAAATAGCTTAGGTTTGTTGACCTGGAGAATTTTTTGAAAGGTTCTTTTATTTGTCGTAAGAATCTCAGGTTGGGATTTTGTTCTGCTTCTGCACAAGAGTATTGAAAACAAGTACACATACAAAAGTGTTTCCTTTTTTTAGTTTTGTTTATTGTAAGTAATAAACTTTGGCCATGTGGCTAAAAGCTTTACCTGTATAAGAAGAATAAGGTACTGCTTTCTTGTCTGTCATTAAGACTGAGTATAACACATGACAGCACAGGCTTTTGGTAAGACTGTAAAAGAGTAAAGCTACTGAACTCTTTAAAGTTTTCCATGTTTTGAGTGACCTTGGAGAAGTCCTTCCATTTCCATAATTCAGAACATGTGGGTCATACACTACCCTTTCAAGCTCAGTTTCTCAATGAAACTGTAGCTTTCTTTAGATCGGGAACAATTTAGAAAAATTAAGCACTAAAGGAAATGATCCTAAGAAACTGGCTGAAAAGCACTACTTAAACTAGTTAGACTTAAATTCCGGGGAAAAACACCCAAACAGAACAGTACATAAGGGTCTAATCATGTATATTAAGCATAGAAGTTTCATTCAGCTTGAGATTTACAACCATCCAGATATTTAATCCAGGCCACCATACATAGATTTCTCACCCCTTCCAAAAAAAAAAAAGAAAAAAGAAAAAAAAGAGAAAAACGGTCCGCAGAACAACCAGTAGTTGCACAGTTAAGGCACTCTTCTGGGAAAATTCAGATTTTGACAACAGGATTAAATTCACGTCTAGGGTACTATCCATCTGGACTTTAAAGTAACTGGAATTTCGTTGATACAGCTAATGTAAGAATTGAATAATGAAAACTTAAGATATATTTAACAAAGATCAGCTCCAGAGTCCTAATAAACCTCTGCACAGTGGAGGTTCATAGTGCAAGCAGTTCCTAAGCCTGAGCATTGCCGAACTTCAGAAGACATGTCATGTCACGCAAGACTGTCCTTGGCACCCACTGCTCTAAGTCATACTGAGAAGGTCCTGGTTAAGACCTGGACATCAATGCAGCTTCCTCTCAGCCTTGTCACATGTCTTTCTTGGCGTACCCGTGGTCATTTTTGCACTGTGGCTAACCATGGTGCCGCTCTGCAGATGCTAATGGGGAGCTCTTGTGGTGCAGAAGAGTTCATCCTGCACAGGTGAACTGTATGGGGTTTGTAGCTCCAGGTGCGTCAATGCCTTGTGTGTGTCTACAGGAGTGTGTACACTGATAATGTTCTGTCCATGCTTCAACAGAAACAGACCCCTGTAATGAACTGAATTCTCATTTATACCCGTCCCCCAATTTCCCCTGGTTGATTACTTTACTCCTTCAGATCAGTCATAAATCATGTTTCTCAGGTGACTAAGAAAAGTAGCCCATGTCCTTCTGAGTACTCTTTGAATACTTGGAGTTGGTATTTCCACTTGTAAAATGGAGTAATGACCCTTCTCTAATTTTCAAGCACATTTTAAGGCTTGTTCTACTATGTTCTCAAAGACTATGATACTCCAGTGTTGAGTGCCTTAGAAATGCTTATGCATACATAAACATCAGAGGTAGGGACTCGAGTGGTATCCAAGGGTCCTCGGATGTTGTAAGCATGGCGATCAATCCACAGAGAGAAGCATGCATAGCCACGGGAAAGGTTATTTACTTCTCTTGCTCAGCATCTCAGTAAATTACAATTTTATTATGAAATACAAACCAAATAAAATGTAGACTTCGGGCCTTTGAATCCAGAAGAATGGGTTTGCTACCTGCAGCGAGATCTGTTTGCCAACCACCTGAATGGGTTCCAAGCAATTTGGAACACCTCGTTGTTCTTTAAGGCATAAATGGTTTCATGGCAGCTGGGATGAATACATATCAAATTTGAAATGAGTATTTTGCAATCATGACAGTGGGGAAAGAAAAAATAAATTACACTACACCAGTTCATTAGACATGACCACCAGTGCCACGACCAGAGTTAAATGAAGCCCATTCTGACACCAAAGTTTTGGATAACTAACAGATACAAATACATTCCTAGAATATATTTTCACAAATAGTACAGTCATATTTTCTGGCTGAGCTGTCAAGAAATCACGTCATTCTGCAAAGTTCTTGGGCACATTTCTCTCCGGACGTTGGTCCCAATTCTCGTCATATGGCCATTTTCATGTTTCCCATCCTACTTGCTCGATGAGCAACGCTGACAATCCCAAACCTCAGATGTCTGCGATCTGGAGAAATGCAGAACAAAACAAGCCGCTACCTCTGATGGTGTATTTCCACGGTTTTTGATTTGTAGAGTGCAGCCACCTGAGGGGCTGCAAGTTCTTTTCAGGAAGTCAGCTGAAGAAAAGGAGGGAAGTTCACAGAATCACAGAATGGTAGGGGTTGGAAGGGACCTCTGTGGGTCATCTAGTCCAACCCCCCTGCCGAAGCAGGGTCACCTACAGCAGGCTGCAGAGGACCTTGTTCAGGCGGGTCTTGAATATCTCCAGAGAAGGAGACTCCACAACCTCCCTGGGCAGGCTATTCCAGTGCTCCATCACCCTCTGAGGGAAGAAGTTCTTCCTCATGTTCAGACTGAACTTCCTGTGCTTCAGTTTGTGCCCGTTGTCCCTTGTCCTGTCGCTGGGCATCACTGAAAAGCGTTCTGACCCCGTCCTCCTGACACACACCTTTAAGACATTTACAGGCATTTATAAGGTCCCCTCGCAGCCTTCTCTTCTTCAGGCTGAACAAGCCCATCTCCCTCAGCCTCTCCTCAAAGGAGAGATGCTCCAGTCCCCTCATCATCCTCGTAGCCCTCCGCTGGACTCTCTCCAGTAGTTCCTCATCTTTCTTGAACTGCGGAGCCCAGAACTGGACACAGTACTGCAGATGGGGCCTCACCAGGGCAGTGTAGAGGGGAAGGAGAACCTCCCTCGACCTGCTGGCCACACTCCTCTTGATGCACCCCAGGATACCACTGGCCTTCTTGGCAGCCAGGGCACACTGCTGGATCATGGTCAACGTGTCGTCCACCAGGACACGCAGGTCCCTCTCTGCAGAGGTGCTCTCCAGCAGATCTGCCCCAAGCCTGTACTGGTGCATGGGGTTGTTCCTCCCCAGGTGCAGGACCCTGCACTTGCCCTTGTTGAACCTCATCAGGTTCCTCTCTGCCCAACTTTCCAGCCTGTCCAGGTCTCACCGAACGGCAGCACAGCCTTTCAGTGTATCAGCCACTCCTCCCAGTTTCGTGCCATCAGCAAACTTGCTGAGGGTACATTCTAACTCTTCATCCATGTCATTGATGAAGAAGTTGAACAAGAGTGGGCCGAGTACTGACCCCTGAGAGACACCACTAGTTACCGGCCTCCAACTAGACTCAGTGCTGCTGATGACAGCCCTCTGAGTTCTGCCATTCAGCCAGTTCTCAGTCCACCTCACCGACCACTGATCCAGCCCACACTTCCTGAGCTTCTCTACGAGGATGACATGGGAGACACTGTCGATAGCCTTGCTTGTTGTTCATCTGCTACTCAGCGATCGTATCTTGTGAGATACGTGAAGGTTTCAGCACTACCGAAGGGAGGGACCCCCTCGGTACAGCCAAAAAACCAGCTTGATGAACAATTGGGTACTTTATTAAGCGTTTTCAACTGTGTCCAACAGAACATGACAGGTTTTAACTTCCCATAAAGCAAGTAAATGTTAAAAGAAAATTACGCTGATTGTATAAGCTAATTGTGCTGGCTTCCTACCTGACACTTGGTGCAAACCGTAGCCAAGCACATCAGTTTTCAGGGTATGGTTGCTTTCGGTGGGTGTGACAGGGATGCGCTTTCTGCCATCGCTTCCCAGGCTGTTCCGTCTGCACGGAGCAGTGGCTGCCAAACTGAAAAGCAGAAAACACAATTCTTAAACTGAGTGTACGCCACTCCCTCCAAAATAAACTAACCCCTAAACAACAGCTCTTTTCCAGCCCGAACTGTGACTATCTGTTACGGCTGCTGCGGGGTTTAGCGGCCGGGGGCGGGGGCGCGGGCGGCCGGAGGAGCGGCCGGAGCTACCCCGCGCCGGACACAGCCGGTCCCGCCTGGCCCAGGCCTCCCTCCCCCCCGCCCAGACAGATAAAGGAGGAAAAAAAAAGAGTAATAAAGAGCTGTGCAGCCGCCGAGGTCAGTGAAGAAGGCGAGGGTGCTCCTGGTGTGGGAGCAGGGTTTTCCCCGCGGCCGGCGGAGGGCCCAACGCGGGAGCTGCGGCCCGTCGAGGGGGCTCCGCGTGGGAGCGGATTTTGCGGCGTGCAGGGCGCGGGAAGGGCTCGCGCTGGGGCGGGGGGGAAGGGGCGGCTGGGGGAGCTGCGTCGGACCGAACGCAGTCCTCGGTCTCGGCCCTCTCCCCCTGCGCCGCTTGGGGTGGGGGTCGGCGACGAGGGTGTCAAGTTGAGCCTGGGAAGGTGCGGGAGGAAAGTACTCTAGTTTTAGCTTTTGGTTGCTGCCATCCGGTTCTGTTTTAATTGGCAATAAATTAGATTGATTTTCCTCAAGTCGAGCCTTTGGTGTCCATGACAATGATCGGTAAGGGATCTCCCTGGCTTTAGCTTGGCCCACGAGCTTTTCCATCTCACTTTCTTCCCCTGTCGGGGTGGGGAGGGGGAGCGAGAGAGTTGCTCTGTGGGATTTTGTCCCTTCGCCAAGGTTAATCCACAACGCTGTGTGGAGACACAAACAGAGTGGTTTGCTTAAGCTTATTTATTTATTTTATTCAACTTCTGGCACTGTTTCAGATGTTACTCGGTGTCTTTTCACCGAATTCATGAGTCTGCTGTTTCAGAGCAGAAAGATAACTCCCCTAGTCAGGACACAGAGGGAGAAAAGATACAAGTATGTTTATTAAAAAAATAAAAAATAAAAAAGGTTACCTTCAGATTTTGCTTCAGAGTGCATTTTGCTGTTTTGCCTTTGGTTTATCTTTTTTGTTTTAGGATTTAGAACATAAACTGAAATTGTGTGGGACAGAAAATATATCTTGGTCAAAAGGATAGTGACTGAGCAAATTTTGTCTTTCTGTAAGATGGAGATTTTTCCATTATGGCTGAAGAAGTGGGAATCCCTATTGCAAATCAATGGGTTATCATATTGTAGAAGAAGAAAAATGCAGTTAGTATATTTGGGTGCATTAAAAATGGATTTTTAATATTGCCCTGGAATTTTATTAAACATTTTTCTTTCACTAGAGTTCCATGGAAAAGATAACGGCTATTCTCTTTTGGAATCTACTAATACCAGTTTACTGCTAAATTTGTAGCTTTCCTCTTTCATTTAAGATGTATGGTGTGAGTGTTGAGACAAGGTCTTTCTCCTTGCTAACATATAATTTGCCTGTTTGTCCACTCTCTCGCCTTTATTTTTTCAGAGACTCTTTAATTATGTAAAGTCTTTGATGTTCTCCTGATAGGTGTTAAGGAAGCTGTTGCACATACACCTTCCTAATACTGCATTATAACAAGGACGTATGTTCACAGCTCTAAAGGCACATTTAATATGCTCTTTGGTAAGTACATATTTGTTTAGAAATCTCTTTTAATACCTGTGACTACTCTGTAATTCTAACCATCTGTGTAATCTTGCTCTGGACCTTCTTAACATAGGTTTGTATATATCTATACCTATACATATGTGTATGTGTGTGAGAGTATGTGTTTGTATATCTATATGTCTGTATAAAATTTAGTCTTCTTGATGGAATTTTTTTTTTTGCATATGTTAGGAGAAACTAACTTCCAGAACAACTCCATGTTACGTAGAAGTTTATGAAGAAACTTTCCTGTCCTAGGTATTCTTCAGCATGAAGTGATCAGCTACCTTGCTGTGTGTTTCATAAGCAGTCATATATTCATTAGTAAGCACAGCATGAAATGTCATCACTGCAAATCAAGTACATTATTTCAGTCTGGCTAAAATTAATGAATTTTCAGTTTTGGCAAAACAAAGATCAGTAAAATTAAGCTGGAGATGAGCAACGTAAAAGTGTAACTCTCTATTTCCATTTAATAGTACTGCAGAGCCATGGTATTTAAATATATATCTGGCCATATTCCTACCTCCTGATGACAACTAGTAAAAGCATCTACTGTTCATCAAAAACAAAAAAATGTTTGTAGGTGGATAACTCATTTTGTGGTTTTATGCTGATTTTGCACAAAACAAAACCTTGCACAGCTGCTCCTTGGAAGATAAATAGGATCCAAATTGCTGTAGCAGACTTGTGTGTGGAAATGTTTTCAGATGTTTAGCAAATCAAATCGCGTGGGGAAAGGGCAGGTTCTATTTGCTGTGGATTGTTTGCCTCCAGGAATATTATCTTTTCCTCATAGGCAGAGGCTTTTTGCTACTGTAGAATGTGTGGAATGAGAGAAAAAATAAATAGTATAAGTAGTTCACCCTGTAGTCACCAGAAGAGACATCCATAGTGAGAACTTTGCTCAGGTGGCAGTTAGGAATGGTTAGCTCACAGGTGTTCTGGTAGGGGTCCTTTTTTTATGTCCATGATTTACTTTTGTCATCTAGGCACTTAGAAAATGTCCATCATTGTACACAAACAGGTCACACAGCCTTCTTTGAAGGAAACTTGAATGTGCAGTAAGAAGACTAGTGTTTAATTATTTGCTATAGAACTAAATATTTCATAGTTTAAAGCATTTCTCTAATGTCATAGCAGTTTATTTTTTGAAGGGAAATACAACAGGTGAATACAAACAGATAAGAGAACTAAGAAGGAAAAATAGCTTTTATTTGAAGTTGTGAAAGATTTTTTCCACACAGAATCTAAATGTGCTATTTGAAAGATTGAATTTTCTTCGAAATTGCTGCCCTATTCTGAAATGAATATAAGGGTAAGCTGAGTTTCTCCACAGACTCTCAAAATCACTCATCATCTAGATTTTATGGTGTCAGCATGATGGGGACTATTTCAGGCATTCCTTCTCACTGCTTGATTTACTAGGAGTTATGTCATGAGATTCACCTGGCCTGCAAATCTGATCTGAAGAGGCGGAGGAGGACAATGACATGACTTCCAGCAGTCAGTCATTCATTATGTAGAAATATCCTTCAAAGGATCTGTGCCTGCCTGAGGTGAAATAGATGTCAAATTTGCCCAAAGGGTAGGGATCAAAGACTACTGCCAACTCATACTACACACATGAAAACAGCCTACAGCTGAATTGCCCTTTTTCTACTGAAGCAAAGTTTCTCGTTCTGTGGGTGTTGCATAAAATACATATTTTAATCAGTTTAAAATGCATTTTAATTATTTGTACTGACCTCACAATTGCCTCTATGGAAAAAGAGATACTATATAACATAATTGGCAGTGTTGGACTAATTCTTGCTGTCTCAGACTTGTGGGAATATATGAGATTTAATCAGTCTGCAGGGTGGTTTTTTTTTGGTTTTTTTTTTTTTTAACGGGTCAAGGAGTTGTTTGGCAGTAACTTGTACTTTTCAACTATTGTTTTGCTACTGATTTGATCTGTTAGGACACCAGCCCTCTCCCCACCCCCTCTCCTTGTGGTCAGATTCTGTGTCCTGCAAAGTTGGTCCTATGTTCTTAGTACCAGTAACTTATTTCTTTCAGTTCTGCTGTGAGTGTTCCTGGCTCCTTGGAGCTTCCTCACACTTCCAGAAATTAGATTCTAGCTTTGGCTGTTAGTGTTTTAGGAGATGCATTCCCTTGAAAAAAATTCTAATTTTGGTTTGCTAAGAAGTCAGTGCATCTGGGTGGACCAAGTATTCACACTATTTATCTGTTACTAAAAAGTACGCTTTTCTTCAGCCTCAGCCAGTTTACCAGGCAGGAGAGGTCTAAAGCATGCTAGCTTTATCAAAAACATGTCTGCTAGATGGTTTGCAGCTGCATTGCTTGGATAACTCGAGTACTTGCAAAATATCAGTCTCTTAGAGCATGTACAATTTTGTCCGTGTGCTTCCTTTACTTGCCAGTGGAGGAAAACTCTACTCCAAACCTGACTTGTAATGTGGTATTTTCAGAAAAGTTCAGTTAATAGTAAATAAAGGTCCTGGAGAAGACACATAACCTCAATTTCTGTCTCCCCCTAGAAGAAAAAAAAAAACCCAAACCTATCTATGGTTGCACCACAAAATGTGCTAGAGGAGTATTCGATCATCCCATGCCAGGTTTCCCATTTTAAACTGATTTAGAGTGGCCTTTCTGGTGAGAGGCCACCAGATCTGGCGCTCCCCTCTCGCTGAAACTGTCGTGGCACCCGTGGGTCAATGCATGTTGTCCCTTCTCTCTGAAAGGCAGGTAAGAAAAATGTGACTGTAGTTCTCACTAGGGATCTCTGAGATGTCTCATCTGTATTTGAACAGTAATGCCAAAAATGCATTTTCACCCACATGCACTTTTACCTAGTTGAGCCATGACGGTTATTTCTCTATGCTAGAGTAACAGGGACTGCCCAAGACCAAACTGAAGTTCGAAACTGTTAGTTGAACAAAGGTACAAAACATCTGATGAGAACATGGGTTTGTTTGCATCTACTTTATAATGCAGGTAGTTCATTGTTCAGTGATACCGGATATATTGCCTTTCAGAACAGCATAAATGACTCAATAGGTTAAAGTGCCTTTTGCCAAGTTGTTTAATGTACAACACTGACTTTTTTCTTTGCCCTCCTAGCCACTAGAAAAGTCAGGAGAGGTAAAACTTGGAAGCTTTGTGCAAAGCTTTATAATTCTTTTGTTTTACCATTCCAAGTGTTGTTTTTCCTAATACAGACAAAATATTGTTCCCATTTCAGAAGATAAGACTTCATTCTTTCATCTGCAATGTCATGAGTAGAGAAACCTTTAAGAAATAAAAAGATCATTTTTATGTTAACAGATCAGAGCATCTGGAACTGTTTTGAGTACTTGTTCAAAGAAACTAAGGAAAGTGAGAAAAGTCTGTCCTAAAGCATTTAATTTTGAGAAGAATTTTGCATTTAGATTCTTGTGGCTATTTCATTCAGAATGCTTATTTTAGTTAGCTATGCAGGAAAAAATCTGAGGCTGCTCTTTGCCAGTTCACTATGCCCTTTTCACTTCTGCCAAGTATGGCATGTATGTGAAAAATGGCAGAGTTCCTCAGTTCATCCAGGAACGGCACTGTTGAAATGAAGAATTCTAAGTACAGAAGTTGTTCCATTTGGTTTTTGAAATGCTACTCGTGTAGTAAAACTAGAGTACACTGCTTTCCTGGATTAGTTCTGAGGACTACCATTACTCCTACTCTTGAAAGGTTAAAACCTGGAGGACTATTTCCAGCTAGGATTACTACCATCATTGTGAAAATGCCAGTTTTCACACCAAATTGAACCATATTAACACATTAAATGCTTTCATTCTCTAAAACTTGGAGAATTTCATTCTTTAGCAAAGGCAGCTGAAACAGAGAGCTTCAGACACTGATTCTGCAATGATTTCTTTTGTGGTACCCACTGACCTTACAGTGGTTGATCGTCAGTGTTAATGTTAGGTGTTTTAAAAAATTATATTTAAATCATAAGTAACTGCTTTGTATTCATGCTCGGTGTATCGTACTTTTGGTAATTAGTACATTCTGCTGTTTTTGAGGCCAGGGCTAAAATGGTGGACTTTTCAGTCTTAGCTGCTCTCTACACCCCTGTCAAGGAAAGACCAGAGATGCATCGGTGGTGACCCTCCCACTCTCTAGCCCTGTTGTTTTTCTTGAAGGAGCTTGGATGTGAAGACTGAAAGGGAACTTTGTCAAAAGGGGCGAGTGTCCCCTCACGACCAACTAGATGGAATTGCAGTTTCTTTGCTGCACAAGCATGTAAGGGCACAAGTCTGCTAAGTATTTCCTCTGTAGCATTGACCATGAGTTATTCAAGGATTAGATGAACAAAAAGGAAAATCTTGCGTGTAGTCTTTCCTGAATTTAATTTTGCACAGCTTAACCATTGTTCACTGCCTGACCTTGTGTTTACAGGATTTCATTATATGAAAACGTTACCCTTAGGAAAAGGTCTAATAGAATTTAATAGAGATTAATCCAGAGGCCTTAAATTACCCTAACAAACCTAAGTCTGGAAGAATATTTTTTCCATGGATGTTCTTGAACCAGAAGGATTCTTTGTAAAACATTGGAGAAAACTGCATGGATATGAGCACTGTAGATGTATGTGCTAATGTAGGAGGGCTTGCAGATTTGACATTGAATAATTAATTTCAGTTATTAGAATGTTACAAAGTACAACTTTCAAAGAGATATTTACATACTTAAAGAACTGTAACATATTTAAATAACTGTAAATATTACAGTTCATGATCTTGGGGCATAAAGCTGTAGAAACTTGGGTATCTACACCCAATTATAGAAAGTAGTAATCGGAGTTATCTAGGAAAGTTAAATGTGCTTAAATAAATATTAGGATAAATATAAACTTCAAATAAACTCCAATTTTGTAACTAAGTAATTATTTTTTACACCATACTGCTTGAAAACTAGTTTTGTTTGATAGGGTACCATGAGAAGTAGAAAGGGGCTGAAGAAAGGGATCTAATAATACTCTGTGGTCTTTATCACAACATGCTGTTTTATGTTATGTGCATATGTATCTTATGCAATATGCTATTCCTAGCTATGTATTTCACCTTCAGTCAAATGTCAAAAATAAAAAAGGAAGATATGCTAAACTTTTTATAAAATGTTTTTGTTAATTAACATATTCTTGTGATACGAAGTACATCCACATGCTGCAAAGCCTTTCTAAGTTGAAAAAATGAAGAGATGTCAAAATATGTAAAAAATGGGATAGAATAATAACAAAGATGAATTAATTGATGGATTAAGACAGCTTTAGTTCATTTTTAATATAGCCAAGCATACTTTGACCCACAGTTTTAAATTGCAATAAGTAGCTACGAAGAGGATCTAGAATAATTTTAATGATATCCTATATTCCAAAGAATCTTAAAATGCAAAAAGCAAAGCTGTTGTAAGTTGACTGACAGCAGGCAAATATTTTCACGGGGCAGCATATTGATGACGATACTAGAGGCCTGCATGGCAGAAAATGAGGGATAAGTTTGTTTCTTGCCAACCCAAAGACAAAACAAGTGGTTTTGACTTCACCTGCAAAGTGTCACAGCTATGCTCGTGGGTGGGGGAAGAGAAACTTCTGCAGGTAAACAAGGAGGGAGGGAGACAGGGGATGACAAGGGCATCTAGCATGCTTCCTCACACCAGGGGCAGAGTAAGAGCAGTGTGTTTCTTCTGCTGTCCTTTGGGTGAGAGTTTCTGAGAAGGGGTCTTGTGGTAGAGCTGTCCAGTTGTTGTCTTTCTGTGCTCCCTAAGTCTGACCCTGCCTATACCCACAGCTTCCACAAAAACATTTTGCTGGCATCCCATCCTGAAAAGGCCAGATTTTCAGAAGAACACTATAAAGATACAATCTCATGTTCACATCCAGAGGTAACTGAAACTAGATTTTTTTTTTTCTCCTCCAGCTGATGCATGTTTAGAGCAAATCCTGTTTGTTTACAGAGCTGATTTTTTTTTTTCTTTCAGCTCATTAGTGGGTGATACTATATTGAAGTAGGATGTAGGAAATGGGATAACGTAGTGAAAACATTAAAATACTAAATATTCCATGTGACTGCTAAAGTGGCTGGTAAAGTCATGTTCCATAGAGTTTAGCAAGGCTTGCATTTTTTTTTTTTGTAGCGAATCTTGGATGCACCGTTTATTGATTGCTTTTTTTTCTTTAAAGTTTCTTGTTCTAGTTATTAGCAATGCATTGTTCACAAACTGTTCAGTCTGCATGAACAGCCTAGTTCCTGAACAGCTA
The DNA here is from genome assembly GCF_030867145.1 of Opisthocomus hoazin. Lineage (NCBI taxonomy): Eukaryota > Metazoa > Chordata > Aves > Opisthocomiformes > Opisthocomidae > Opisthocomus > Opisthocomus hoazin. The sequence goes on along the minus strand of NC_134418.1, from coordinate 40,856,529 downwards.
GGATTTGGAGAAGTGCAGTGTACTTCTCATTCAAATTCAGATGCTAACCAAAAAGCCAATGAAAAACCGGAATAAAGGATATTCATAAACTAGAACTCTTCTTAAACTGTCAGTTTAAGAATATATTTTTATTTATTCTTTTGCTGTATAACATATTCAAAGACTCCTGTGTGTAGGTGTTAACAGCTTTCATCAAATATCCTTTTCATTCTGTTTTAAGACAGATGGGTCAGTTTTGACCTTTTCACAGTTCTTGTTAGGATCTGTTGTTCTGCCAACTTTGGCATTGCTGATGCCCAGTTTGTTATCAGAAGTCAAAAGGGACAACAGAACATTTCTAGCTCCATTTTGTTTGTAAAAATTTCAAGGCTGCGATTCCAACAGTTTTTCACAACATGCCGATTTTTGAAACTGATCAGAATATTTGTGGTTTGCTCCTTTTTCTATCTGAATAACAGAGCTAAGGTTTGTTTGTTGTTCTTTTTTAAATATGGAAAGGTAATACTATTTCTTAACTTTAATTACACATGTAAATTATTTTGCAAGTATGCTTGCATTGTTGATATTGTCCTATGGCACAGTAACCTTATATTACAATATCGCTTCATTGTTTAATCATCATCCTTCCTACTTGATGTCATTCATGTTTGGGGTGGAGAAGCGTATCAGTTTCGGGATCCAAATGTTACACTGTGCATAGACAATAGACTGAGTTATTGTAAACTGGCTCTGACACAAGCACAACTTGGTGCTTGACATTTTATTTCTCTGAATTAATACACACCTTTTTTGTTATAAATTCAGTATTTAAGTCGGTGTTTAATGGATTGGTCAATGAAAAAGTAATGCAGAGTAAAACAGTGCTTATTTTTGTCCGCTTTCTGTCCAGCAACAGCAATCCTAAGAGCCAGCTCTTCCCACATCTCTCTTGGTATAGAACCATTCAGAGAGATTAAAACATGTCTTTTGTGTCACTTGGTCTACCTTGCTATGCAGTGTACTTTTTTTCTTTTTCCTTTCTCAAGTCAGATGCTGAGTTTTTGTCGCTGCATGGACATACTATTTCATAAAAAGTCATTTAAAGTAAGTTTTGTATGTACTTTGTGGTACCTTATGTTGGGATGATCCTCATGGAAGCTGGGTGCATGGATCAGCTTTGCATAGGCAGTGACTGGTGGGAGAAAATGTGGCCCAAAGCGTTAACTCTCTCCTGGTAAAAGCCAATGCAAACTGCTGATTACCGTGAAAGAAAATAAAAGAAAAGATCATGAGGCTGAGAAAAGTGGCTTTTAGTGCAAGTATTTATTAAATGTACTGTATCGCTCAGTTTGAAGGCAGTTAAAATGAATAATGTGAAATGCTGAAAGAAGCTAAGCATTTTGTTAGGTCAGTAGGACGTTTGGCATCTGTGAGAGTGAGGTTGTTTAATACTACATGGAAAGAATCATTCTCAAGGGTCTCATTAATCCTTGAAGGACTAGGTATGTGCTAATACCATGACAACAGAACTGTCACTCTGTAGCACCTGGCTTGAATTACCTCACTCAAATTGTATTTGTATTTCAGAACTTTGTATCCAAGTTTCTCAAAGAAGAACCTGCCTTCTTTAGTGGAAGCCCAACCTTGTTTAACTTCATGGAGCGCTTAGAGTGCACAAAAGAAAATGCTCTTCTTCCTCAACGACAAACTTCTGTGTCTCGCTCCATATTGTTTCAGGACTTGAACTAATTAGCTCCTGTGCAAGCAAAGGAAATTCCTGCAAAAAACTAATAAAGTTCAAGTTACCTGTTTTGCAAGTGATTGCAGATGGAGTTACTTCCTTAAATGGATGAAAGCTCTGCTTCTACCGTTCATTCTGTATGCTACTGCATAGTTTAAAGAAACAGGTAGATGTAATCGATTCTCTAAATATTTGCCTTGAAAATGTGAAATCACTAGTGATATTTCTGCTGCAGTACATGATGTGTGTTAGAGCCACAGTATCTGAGGACTCTGTATTTTTATTTTACATTTCTCTTCTCACACTGGACAAACTCAAACTAATCTCAGAAGCTACAAGAAGGCATATTTTAGGTTTCAGATGTAGCATATTGTTTAAAAGGACTACAGTTGTGAACATTTGTCTTGCTTTGACATTTTTAAAGGACAAACAACGGACCCAGAAATTGATCCAGTGGAGATACTGAATATCTTCTATCACATTTTCCTTTCACAGTTTGTGGCACTGCTGAGGAGTTTTTTTCTGTGTGTTAACTGGATTTGACCTAACACAGATATTACCATGTACAACATAAGTCCTTTATGAGCACACTTGTCTTCTCTGCTGGTACAGTGAAAGAGCACTGTGGTGATTTTTGAAGGGATGTCACTTGGAGATACATTTTAGCAAGTATACACGTTGATTTAATCAGCAGACTTTATTGTTAGCAGGCTAGGAAGTTCTTTACCTCATTGTAATCATTTACAAACAATTCCCCTTCCTCTTCACATGGCTAAATAGTCAAAGTTATTCTTGAATTTGAGGTTAAGGTAAAGTCAACACCTTCTGTTTTGGACAGGTATTCTTACTCAATATGCATTAATGCTGAATGGAAACAGTAGATAGAGCGTAGGAAGTGTAAACGTACACCTAACATTTGCAGTGTATATATCAACAAAAAAAAAATCAATTTCCATCTTACGTTCACATATCCAGTGACAGTCCAGCATCAAATAAAATATGTGCTTTCAATTACTGTCAAGTATTGTTCTACACTGAATATTGACTCTGAGGACAATGACTTGAGTTTTCAGTTGTCTCATATGGACATTTGTTTAAAATCTGTCTTGATTAGAAAGAGCAAAGATTTGTGATCTAAGTTAACTTGAAATCGAAAAAATAGTCTGTGATCTTAGACCAAAAGTCTGCAAAAAAAGATGCCTTTAGTTATGCTCTAGTAATGGCAACTGTCTTACGCCTTATTTCCTTCAGTGGATTTCTGCATGTGAAGTTATCAAAACTTCCCAGTTGCGCTGAAGAATCATATTTTTTTCTTCTGCAGCTATGCTACTTCTCTACAACAAACAACAAAAAAATTAAAAGCTCATTGTTGTTTTTAAGATATTATCATTAACAGATATCAGTTGTGGCAGCTATAAGCCTTCATGCCTTCAGGGCACTAAAGTAACTACAGCTATCTTACCACAGCTATATGCTAAAATATTTTTCTACATATGGCACTTCATGCATAACTGTAGAATAAAACAACACTTCTATGCAACAAATTTTTAATGTCAGAATCACATTTTCCTTACGTGTTAACTTATTTGACCAGAATTTTCATATTAAATAAAGAACTAACTTCAGTAATTCCTTTCTCAGAACCTATAATGAAAGATAGAGTAGTCTTTAATTACTTGACATACAGCATGTGCCCCCTACAAGTTCTCGATTTATACTGTTTTCTCACTTACTAAAAGTAGTATTAGTCAAGACTGAGGATTCTGTATTCATTTAGTTATCCCAGAAAATAAAATAGTTATAGCAGGAACAATTAATCAGTTAGCTGTTCCTACCATTTAGTGAAATGTGCTGTGTTTTATTTCAAACTGACTCTTCTCACAATGATAAATTATTCAGAATGGTTACTTACCTCATCCTTGATGGAAGTACCTAGTGCACCTATTGATTTTTCCTCATTTGCATTTTGGACTTTTATCTGAAATTTCATTTGGTCTCTCCATATTTCCTGCCAAACAGATCAATGGCAGTACATAGCTATAACTTGGTGTGTATATGTAATCTAAATATATAGTCTGGTTATTTATTTTAAATAAACCATCTGTTGTCTTCTTTTATAGGACTGGTTTTTCTATCATTTTCATACCTTTCTACTACTTCTTAACCTACTTGGGATGCAGATCTTATGCCAAGCTAAATGTTTTAGGACTAATTCTACAATTCAGGTAATATAAATAGAAGTTTGTGTTGCCTGGAGTTCTGCCTGTCTTTGTGTTGCTTAGAGAGGTGGAAAATCCATGAAGTAGGGTGTGATTAAACAAATTCATTCTAGTTTTGGCAGGTCTGCTTGACTTGCGTAAGTGTGTGACCCAGGCATTTGCAAGATTATAGGAGCCAGGAGCTCATGCAAGGCTGCTGCAGACAAGCTGAATGTATCGCAGAGGCTTTGTGATAGTGGTTAACACCCTGCTTAAAATAACTGCAGTTTCATAGCTTCTGATTCACAACTCTCTTGTTCTTGGTTGGATGAGCATGCAGGCAAAATAGATAGATATTTCCAGAGACACTCTCAGTCACTTTGTCATTTATTTTTAGAATTCTATGTCCCTAAAGATACATGAATATATATGAAAACCTGTTTAGTTTGTCTGGAGTGGTCCTTTTCTCCCTGCAAATGCAGTGGCTCCAACTGTGTCACTTCACGTGCAAAGCACATAAAAAATACTTGCTGTCCTTTAGTTTTCTTAAGGGCATGGAATCCACCCTCTTACTGCAAACTCTGCCTGTGCCATTCTGGTAGAAGCTCTGTTATAAACAGCTTTATGTTGCTTACTAACTTTTCAGCTTTAAGTGCTGGTGTTGTCGATTTGCGCGGTAAGGTTTTGGAAGCAGGGGGGGCTATAGAGGTGGCTTCTGTGAGAAGGTTCCCCATGTCTGATAGAGGCAGTGCCAACCGGCTCTAAGACGGACCCGCTGCTGGCCAAGGCCAAGCCAATCAGAAACGGTGATAGCGCCTCTGTGATAACATGTTTAAGAAGGGGAAAAAAACCTGCGGTGAAACAGCAATCAAGAGAGAAGAGTGAGTCTGTCTGAGAGAAACAACTCTGCAGACACCAAGGTCAGTGAAGAAGGAGGTGGAGGAGGTGCTCCAGACACTGGAGCAGAGATTTTTTCCCGTGCAGCCCATGATGAAGACTGTGGTGAGGCAGGTTGTCCACCTGCAGCCCATGGAGGTCCACTGTGGAGCAGATATCCACTTGCAGCCCATGGAAGACCCCATGCCAGAGCAGATGTATGCCTGAAGGAGGCTGTGACCCCGTAGGAAGCCTGAGCTGGAGCAGGCTCCTGCCAGGACCTGTGGACCTGTGGAGAGAGGAGCCTATGCCAGAGCAGGTTTGCTGGCATGGCTTGTGACCCTGTGGGGGACCCACGCTGGAGCAGCCTGTTCCTGAAGGACTGCACCCCGTGGAAGGGACCCACATTGTAGCTGTTTGTGAAGAACTGCAGCCCTTGGGAAGGACTCACGTTGGAGAAGTTTGCGGAGAGCTGTCTCCTGTGAGAGGGATCTAACCTTGGAGCAGGTAAGAGTATGAGGAGTCCTCCCCCTGAGGAGGAAGGGGCGGCAGAGACAACGTGTGATGAACTGAACACAACTTCCATTCCCTGCACCGCTCGGGGGGAGGAGGTAGAATAACAGGAGTGAAGTTAAGCCTGAGGAAGAAGGCAGGGCTGGAGGGAAGGTGTTTTAAGATTTAGTTGTATTTCTCACTATCCTACTCTGATTTGATTGGTGATGAATTAAACTCCCTTTTCTCCCCAAGTTCAATCTGTTTTGTCTGTGACAGTAATTGGTGAGTGATCTCCCCCTGCCCTTGTCTTGCCCCTCGAGCCTTTCATCCTATTTCCCCTCCCCTGTCCAGCTGAGGAGGGGGAGTGATATAGCTGCTTTGGTGGTTACCTGGTATTTATCCAGGCTAAACCAAAACAGCTGGAAAGCTGATAGGGCTGGTTTTTTAAGTATCGATATTGAAATTATTAAAAATTCACACAAGAATTTTGCATTTTGTCAGCAAAATTTCTGTCAGTAAGTACAATTTTATTTGAAACTGCGTGTTTTCTGAATGTTTGAAATAAAGATCCTCTGTAATGATGATTATCCAGCAATGATGAGATAAATGAAGACTGCTGGTGGTGGGTTGCCTCATCTCTGTTACACATGCTTGAACTTCTGCAATTTGCTTTTCTTAACTGTGAAACTATCAGCTTTAAGATCGACATGTCTGCCAAAATAGAGTTATTATGAAAACAACGTAAGTGAAAACTTGCTGCTTAACTGGAGGATTTTCTGGTCTATAGTTAGTTATATACCCAACCTTCCCTGCAGCGCAGTAGGTGTAAATGCCAAAGTTCGTTTGATTTAAAAAGAGGGGGGAGAAAACACTGATATGAAAAAAATCTTTTATATTGTATATGGGTTACTTTTTTTTTTTTTAAACCTGTTATATGACAGTGGTTATCTAAAGAATGTAAATATCTGGAAACAAGTCAAGTTCCTAAAGGTTGCATTGGAAGCCATGTAAAGTTTCAAATCTTCACTGCCAGAAAGGAGTGTAATCTTCTTGAAGTGGCACTTGGTTGGAGAAATTCAAAAGACAGTTGAAAGCATTTAGAGCTAACAAGAAGTGGATAGCTATGCAATTGTAAATAAGAAGTTGTGCTCTTAAAATTTCTGCTTGCAGACTCAGTAACCACATGCATAAAAAACATATGCTCTGGATCATCACTTTTTTTTGCTGATAGCAAATACACGTGATTAATGCTATCACTTATAAATGTGAGTCTGGATTGCTTTTAGGGAATAATTACCTACCTGTGCTTTTACATTTTTCTTTCAGTGATACAGAATCATTTGTCATTAGGAATGATCAGACACTGTTCGTTTTCTTCAAGTAAGTTGAAAATTTGAAGTAAGTGGTAAATGATTTCATGTTAGGCTACATTAGAAATTCTTCCCTTCCCTCAGTTTCTGTCTTTGCCTGCCAGCCCTCCAGAATATATAAAAGTGTCCCAATCAGAAAATATACAGTTTGTGTGTGGAAATCCACTTGTGTGCTTATCTACTGCAGTGAAAAAAAGTAATGAAAAAACCCCAGACAAACAAAAAAAGTAAAAGCACGATCTGACTGTATTATTTTATGAGTTTAACTGTGTAAAAATACAGCTTAAAAATCAGGCTTCTGTGGCATGCCTGTTTGTATCTCCTGGGGTTTTTTGTTTGCTTTGGGAGAGTGTTTCAAAACATAAAAAGAGAATGTGATGCATGTTTATTTAAATCTCTCTGGCTTGTGCCTGTGCTATGTATATATTAGATGTTAAAGTGCTGGGCTTTAACCTCTAAACCTAACGACCTGCTGCTACCACAGCTGGGGTAGAAAGTGGTGATTGAAGCTTATCTTGGTTCAGTTTGCCTCCAAGGAAATCCACACTAAAACTGCTGATACTTGTTTTTTGTGGAACTGACAGAGGAATCTGCAATTGAGCCCACTCTTGGGTGGGAAGTAACCAGGACGTGAGTGGCATTAAGGAGCAATTTCTCCAGTGGTTGCTTATGACGGTCGTGTTCTTATCTTGCGTTGCTGTCCCTGTACTGGCTTTGACTAGTAGCAAACTGTGAAATCCAGAATCAGGACAACTGTGGACCAGACTAAGGATATGGATGATACAAAGCCCAGTTTCACATATGAGCTTAATGTATAGTATTCACACATCTTTCTCAAGCATGGCAACAATTATTTTTTTCTTTTTCTCTTTTAGGTGTTTTTAAAATGACATAGATTCTTTTTCATTGTTTTGAATGTATATACCACAAACTGATTTCATAGATCATTGTATGTTGTTGATGGATCTACTCAGACTCAGAATGTCTGTCAATCATCAGGTGAGAACTGAAAAGATTTTCACATCTGTCTCTTACTGAATAAAATGGAAAGTGGAAACTTCAGTATGTAGTGATAAAAATCTCACCTGGGAGTCTGTGTCTGGGAACAGGTGAAGATGTACGAGGGAAGTAAGGAAGTATACTTGTGTTGGATAATTTTGCTAATGTTACTTTAATTCATGATTTTGTCCTACTTCAGAATGACTAAGAAAAAGCTGGTAGTTAAGCTGGAAATTAATTTTATTACTTCATTAAACAAGTTGTCATTTGGGTTTACATCATATAAGAAATTTAATTTTCTTTATAAGCAACTGTGATCTGTACTTCTATTATTGTGATAAAGGAAACAGTTTATGACTGAATAGTGGTCTCATCCGCATGATATGCATTGCCACAGAGCAAATATTCATAGGAAAGAAGTACTTTAAATTAGTATCAGAGGTTTATTTTCAAAGCTGTTACGACATACATGCATCAGCTGAGTATGTTCCTTGTTTGGTGAGTGCTGCTGTATTATCACTGTAGACAGCTCCACAATCCAGAAACACTTGATATATGTCCAGAATGAGACCATTCCAAAGTATATGAGTTCTTGTAAGTTTTCCTTGCCATGAGAAAAATGGCTGACTGTAACACACAGTCTGTTAAATCAGCTTTCAGCTTCTGGTAGATGACAAGCTAAAATCATGTTTGCTAACTCTAGATTATGATCTGAGTGATCGGGCAAGCGAAGACAAAGGCTTTCTCAGCTGTCTCCCATGCTCCCAAAATGCCTGTTGTCACTGCAGTAATAAGCCAGAGCTATGTCCTGGTTTTGGCTGGGGTGGAGTTAATTTCCCTCCCAGTAGCCGCTGCGTTTTTGATTTAGTAGGAGAAGAATGTTGATAACACTGATGGGTTTAGCTGCTGCTAAGAAAGCAAGGACTTTTTCCAGTCTCCCATGTTCAGCTAGTGAGTGGGTGTGCTGGAGCTGGGAGGGAGCATAGCCAGGCAGCTGGCCCAAGCTGGCAGATGGAAATGTTCCATACCATAGATGTCATGCTCAGTTTGTGAATGCGCGTTGGCTGGGGGGCAGGAATCTCTCTTCACACCCCCCCCACCCCACCGCTCCCCCACCCCATGAGTTCAAGTACTCTCTTGTCTGGGAGTGCAAACTTTACCAGGAGTTCAGTCTTTTTCAGGAATTTTGTGATATTCACAAAATCTGCAATTTCTGGATTCCGCAGTTGGAATCCACAGCACTCTACCACTAGGCATACTATTTGTATGAGTGGGAGACCAGAGCTTGGGAGAGAGTGCTACAGAGAATACCTACTTTAAAATTTTTGCAAAGCCCAAAGTTAGGTATCTAGGCTTCCCGTACGCTGTAGGGAGAATTTAACTTCATATGTGTGTTGGTCTGAAGATTGCAAGTTTGGATATTAGAAACCTAAAAGGAAAGCAAGGTTTAAACACTGAATTCATTTCGTTACGTAGTAAATCACTAACAGCAGCAGTATCCTGGAGTTAGTTTGAATAATTTATTATCGTTCAATGTAGTCATCAGTCTGTCTAGACCCCAGGGGTCCTAGTTCAAAAAAAATATTTAGTCCTATACAGAAGCAGATTTCTCTTCACAAAATGATTTTACCACGTGTAGACTTATGTGGAACCTCTGCCTGTGTTCCAGATTCTTCATGTGTTTTCTTGATAATTTCTTGAACAGTTATTGGATCTGTTGCTGAAACTTTGCCTCAGTGATGCCTGAGATATCCTCACATGATGTTTCACTCAGTTAAAAGCTACTCTTCCCTGTGGAGCAGACTCTAAAAGTCACAGTGACACAGTGATGCTATCCTCAAGGGCTCATGAAATAAACGTCTTCATCTTCATATGTCTATGAATGTAAGAAGAACAGAAGAGCAGGGGTGAATTAAGTGCTGATTAAAGCTCAAATGCTCTAGTTTCTGTGACTGGTGCTGTGGAATACATTGTAAATGACTTCTGAAAAAAATTAAATTTCAGGGTAGCAGATCGATACTTTCAGCTAAGTCAGGCATCACTTCTGGCTGAGTGACAAGTGTTAGGGCAATACATGAATAATCCTTTTCATGAGTAATTTCTAGGGCACATTGAGGTGATTACTTTTAAATTCGGTACATAATTATCAATTGAATGCTACTGGAAATTTTATTTCTGCACAGAATGGGGAGACAAATTCTTTGTCCACGAGCATACCTATAAATCTGTCAATAATGTTCAAACATAATGCACTGAATCTACAGGAGACTGATAATTTATGAACATCCGTGTGTCTGTGTATGTATAAGTATTATATAGGTATGTCTGTACATGCAGATTTAACAACGCTTCTTTGCAAGTGGGTTACATAGCATACCAATACATTTTGAGAAAAAAAAAGATTTGTAGTGTTTATTTGACACACAAGGCACAAATACAAGAATGGGAAGAGGATGCAAAGTTGTTCAAGAGGGTTAGCTGGGTAGAAGTAAATATGTGAAGTAGGAGAAGATGCAGGAGTTTAACACAGAAATAAAGTCAAGTGGGCTTCAGAGTCTTTCAGAGATGAAGATTAAAAGCTTTAAATAGATGCAAAATATGGGGGGCTGGGAGTTTGCTAGAGGCAGTCAGGAGACACTGTCTGAACAGATGTAGAAGGGATGCTCATAGAAAGGGTTTGCTGGAAGCCAGGACAGAACTATGTTCATTTACCTCTGCACCATTTAGATGTAACTCACACACTTCTGTGTCGAAGTAAAACTGATAAAATGTGGACTCTTACGAATATTACTAGGCAAGGTAACACCTGTTTTGGCATTTTTTATTTATATTTAACAGTAATAAAGCTTAGAGTGCTGGGTTTAAAGTTCAATAAGTTGTGTATAAGACACTTGACATCAGTATCTTGGTAGATTCAGTCTTCCTTCTATTGTGATGTTTCAGCGGACAAATAATATAATTTTTTCAGAGGACACTGGAAAAACTAGCAGTGATATAGAGACTTTCCTTCACTCTTCAGTGCTAATACAGAGTATCTGGAAAAATCAATGGAACTTGTCCAGGATATCAGTGAGTGTCTCATCTGTATGATATCCTCCAGTGCTCTTTGAAAAGACGGAGCATGTGCTTGATATCTCAAAGGCAGAGAATATTTTCAGATGTGAGGAATGGAATCAATTGGACTTGATAAGATTTCCAGCTGCTGATAATATGTTGCATTACATTTCTGCTTTTAAAACCACTTTTTAACTTACTGCTATTTATGAAATCCCAGATAAAGAAATGAAATAGAAATGTTTTTTCTTTTTTTTTTTTGTTTTGTTTTATTTTTTAAATTTGGCAGTTAAATTTTTTCTAATAAAAGGCAATGTGGAATCCTTTACTGATCCCTATTGTAGAGATTTCTTACTTTAAAATTAAGTGTGCCAGTCTAGGAAGTGGAACCAGACAGCTATTGAAAAATAGGTATTAATCTGTGTAGCTTTCAAGTTCCTATGACCTTAGTTACCATTCTTATTTTGAAGTTAAGTAAAACTAACATCCACTTATGTGTCTTTTTCTTATATTGGGTTGCTTTCTGAAAAATGAATTACACACACATATACACACATACATGCACTTCCATTTCTTTCTCATTTGCTTTATGAAAAAGTCATAAAGACCTACTATTCCTGCACCTAATTTTTGTGGGTTTTTTTAAGATGTGACTGAGACAGATGTTTATGCAAGAGGCTAACTTCAGTCTCTGTAGCTTCATTCACACACTAAAAGATAAGCTCTTCGTACTTACTTGAGTTGTTTTCAGTATAATAGTGGGTATTCCACTCTGTAGATTCTGTGGTTTCATTCACACATTTAAACAATGGAATACCCAAACTTGATTTGATCTAGTTTTAAGTTTTCAAAAAGAGAGCATTGAGTTTATATTGTTTTAGTTATTACTTCTAAACAGTGTTTTCTGTTCTATTGGACCACAGAATAGACAAAATACTTTCATATCTGCAAACGGGTCATAAGCTATTTGTATCACACCAATAATCACTTTAGGAAACTTTGTTTACACAAACTACAAAGTTGGAATTCATAAAGAAAATGTACTAGACTGCACTCTTCAAAAGTTTGAGATTTTATTTTCCAGTACTAATTTAATTTTTCACAAACTAACTTTATTTATCAGTTCTTTGCCCTGGGAGTCCTTCATCCTGTGTTACTGCAAAGAAAAACAGATTTATTTTACTTTATGTTCAAAAGCATGTATCTCTGTCAGATTATATGCAAATGAATGAATGAAGGGCTCACTCCCACTCCCCTGGAATAAATTGAATCTCTGTTATTGACTTTAAAAAAGATAGGATGGAGTTTAAAAAATAATAATAATTCATAGACCTGATTATTGTGGATTGTTTTAAAATGTGCCTTTTAACAAGGTAATAATTTTGTATGATTTTAAGATAAACGGTGTAGACACAGGAAAGAAAGAGGCTGGATCAAATGAGACAAGAGAACTGGGTATCTAAATAAAATAATCGTCAAAGGTGTTTTACTTTGAAATACCCTTCAGAATTCCAAAACCTTCAACCTGTGTTGCATTTTCTTCTCTTATCTGCAAAAAATGTGTATTTTTTCAGTTTTATTTATTTTTATTGTTACTGTGCCCATGCGTTTTTAGCTTGCAGCTGCATATGATTTGGTGTTATGTTGATGTTTTTTGTCATCCAGATACTTTAGAATGGACCTAGTTCAGGAAACTATTTAAGCAAGTTAACTTCAAGATTTAATATAAGCAAGTATATGAACATGCTTAGATTTAAGTGTGTTATAAGTGCTTTGCTAGACTGGGTATTACATTTGCACAAGTGAAAAAAGCCTATGAAGTGTGTGTTGCATAATGAAAATTAAAATTCACTGAAATGCAGAGAAGAAACACATTAAAACCAAACATTCTTTCTTTGGTATCAGACAACTGCTTCTTTGAGCAGTTGTTCTTGGTTTGCTATTTTAACTTACACCCCATTGATAAAGTTAAATCTGAGAAATATTTAGATAATAGAATGTCTCAAAGTGCGTATTTGTTTCATTAAATATAGTAATTTTTACACAATCCAACCTCTGGTTGAAGATATCTTGAATTTGGAGACATTAGAGACTGGGAAAATATGCTGGAGCAGTTTCTCTGTATGAATACCCTGCTTTTAGGATCTTCCAATGGCTGCTGTAGTCTAGTGGATTCAGTGGACCTTTGGCCTGCTTTGGTAAAACTGTTCTTATGTATACTTCATCAAAAAACAAGGCCAAATGGCTTTCTGTTGTATTCAAGCACAAAAGGATATGGATGTCCTGCACAGTGATAACACATAGAATGTGAGAATTCTCAAATATTGTTTCTGTCATTTTTGTGAGACTCCAGTACACAAGTGACATGTCAATAGAACTTGTACCTCTCCAAACACTAAGATATTGCATTCTCTGTCATGCTTTGTTAATGGTGTCATATTTTATGTGAGTCGATTGTATAGTAGCTTGTGCTAGCCATGCTCATCTTAGAAATTAAGATAAAAACTTGATCAAATACTGAGAATGTATGTTGAAGACTTTAATCACCAAGTGCAAGCAGCTTTTTTTTAACATGTTGAGAACACTGATGTATTCTTATGCCTATGATCTGTGCTGAGTCCTTTCAAATGTCTTACTTGAGCATCATGAAAGTGAACATATTGAACTTGACTTAACAAGTCCCACCATGCCACAATATTCATCTTACGCAGACTTGAGTTACAAGCAGATATCACCTTGAGGCTTATGCGTTCTACAAATCCTACATGATCGTGACATATATGTCAGAATTTAACTTCTGCAGTGCTGCCACCTTTCCTGACATATTCAGTCCTTTTTTCTGATCTGTCTAACTGTGGAGTCGTATTTTGGAGAGCACTTATGTAAAGAACAGCATTGTGTTTGTGTTTTGATTATCCCCGCCCAGTACTCTTACAATTACAATTAATGACATTAGTTATTCCTTCTCCAAAGTAGCCCCTATTTTAGTATAGCCCAGATCTTTAAATAAAAATGTCTAGCTTAGCAATCCTCGTTAGTTTATGTGCATATGGATTTTTCTGTAAAATAGGGGTACTTCAGATGGGCTTCATTTCCTCATCCTTTTTGGAATTTAAATGCTGAGCTTGTTCTGTTATAAAAATGCATCTCTGTGAAGTCAAAGTGAGCTACAGAAGCATTTGGCATTCTCTGGCCTCAGAGATACTTTAATCAGAAAAGACCTTTTGAAGTCTCTGTTTTCAAAGAAAATGGTCTTTTGTATTGTCTTAGCTCCATAGATAAATTTCTAGTAGTGATCAATAAAGGAAAATTGCAAAGATCTTTCCAGTGTCCTTTAAGAAGTATCCCCTTTTAGTCTAATGCTGCAGGAAATGTTAGATTCAAGAGGCGGCTGCCATAAAAATGTGAAGCCAGACCATTTGCAGTCTCATGGAACCTCTCAATATTAAGTGTGAGAATTTAAATTATAAATAAAAAGCTCTTTAATGATGTCTGTGTAATACAGATTACCCCTCTCCCATGAAGCTTGGGCACACGTGTAACACAGGAAACACATGTACCACATAAACCCAATAATTTACTGAAAATAAATGAACTGAAGCCTTTACTATTCTCGCATTAGAATATTATTAGTCCAGATACAATTGCAAGTGAAGGAGAAAGAACACATCTATGCAGAAGATATTTTGGTAACTGAATTTCTACCCATTTTCCTGGTGCTAAGCTCACCTTTTTCCAGGTCCTCTGGGCCATAAGGTTGCAGGTTTTGTGCTGGTAGACAGCAAGCTGGGAACACATGAAGTCCTGCAGCACGAGGAGTATGATGTGCATGTCAAGAAATTGTTCTTTCTCCCTTTAGGATTCAATGAGGGTCATTTTTTTTATGTTCACTAACACACTTTTGCACCTCGCTCTTTCTTCGTTGGTCCACAGCTCTACCTATCATCCACATTTACTGTGTATTTTGCCTTATGCTTACATTAGATATGATTTCTGTGGTTTCTTTGTTGTCCCTAAAACCAGATGTGTCCAGGTCTAGGTCTGCCTGTTGTTGACTGACTGTGGGGAGGTGTTTATAGCTGTCGGATCTCCCATGCCTGTACTCCTCTGTGCTGTGTCCTGTGTGCCCATGTCCCAAGGCTGCTCCCTTGTATTTCTTTGCACTGCCGCGTTTTGCTAGCACCAGAAGTATCCCACGCTGTGCAGAATAACTGCTTGTAACTGCTATCTGTGTAATCCTGTGGCTGTACCATAAAAGATACACGCAAGTAGTATGAATTAACCATTGACAGCTGGTCAGTTAGAGAAATTGCTGTCACAGCTCGACCAAGTGAAGCAAAGCTGGAGAAGGTCAAGAGAAGTTCAGACAGAGCAGATCTGACAAGCCTCAGTCCTGAGGCCTCGCTAATTTAGTATGAAGCTTACAGCCTGCTTTTAGCTACTACAGTACTGTACTGCAGGGCTACATGGTTACAAGCTATATTGCCTTATATTCGTATTTGACTCCAGCTTTTTTCCTTGTATTTTCTGGAAATTTTGTAACTGAGGAGAGCCAGCTGTTGGTAATAGATACTGCAATAAATAGTAAGATTTTTTTTATGAAGTCAAAATTGTTATTACTTCCATTAACTTATTTGGAATTGCTTAAACGTCATCACTTTTAAAATAATATTGTCTTGCTTTATTTATATAGGGAAATTGGAAGAGTGCAGAAAAGAACTGTGAGGTTAAATTAGTCCTGAAGTTTGGCAAAGGTAAGACTTGCACGTGTCTGTTCTTATCTTTCTCTTACTGTTTTGTGACTGTAGAGATTTTGAAGGTAGCAAAGTATCTTTGGTGAATGGTTGTAGGCAGCGAAAAAAAATTTGTTTATGGAAACATCAAAATTTAAAGCACATTTTCTATCAAAATGCAGACTATTTTCTGGTAATATTTTGAGATTGGCAAATTACTTTTAAAAATAATTTTTAAAGTTATTTTAGCACTGTGTTCAGCCTATTTTTCAAACTGAGATCAAACAATCTTTTTAATTGTTTCCTTACAAAATACTAACTCTTAGTCTCACTGTATGATGGAACAGTTTTGATAGGGTTTGGATTTTTTCTTTCTTTTTTTTTCCCTTCAATTTAAATAATGCTTATCACATTCAGTAACTGAATGCCATGTCTTTAATTCATAGTGAATTTTTATTGATGTGGTAAATTCATTGAAAACAGATATTTTATCTATGCTTTTTTGAAAGGAAGAGAGGAGAAGAATGTGAACAGTTCCATTAGTAAGGTAATAAAGACTTGGCACACTCAGCATAGAAGCTGAGACTGAGACTCTTCCTTGGTGACTTGTTGGCCCCACCACTCCACATCAAACTTCTGAAAAAGGAAGAGAAAAAAGATTTATTTTCAATGTTGTTTTTCATAGGAGAAAATATTTTTTTTGTACGCTTTGTAAAGCTAGTGGATGGCATGGTAAAGGTCAGAGGACAGCACTAATGTAGTAGATTGCGATGAGTTACAGTGTAGGAAATGAAAAGAGACTGCGTGCCCAAGTAACTGTTAGTGCTTATTCATGTTTCACATCCTCATAGCCCAGCACTTAGGTGTCATCAGCCCACACACCAGGCAAAACTACATTAAATGTTTGACGTATTATAATGGAAGGGCAGCATAAAAAGACTGACTGGAGCTGCTGTAGGCATTATGCTTGGGCTGCATTTGCACACTGATTGTGTGTAGCCAAAGAAAAGGGAAGGCACACGCTCCATAATATGCACACAAAAGAACTGACAGCTCACGAAACACGAAGACACTTATGTGAAGGCGAGGCTTAATTTTGCAGTCTCAGTGATGCACAAGGAGAATGAAAGAAGGTAAGTCTATGAGAGAAAAGGGTAAGCTTACACTTGGTGCTTGAATCATATGTATTGATGCTGTGATTTACCAGTATCTGGTCTTTAAGGTTAGATGCGTAAGTGCGTGTTTTCTTGGTCTGTCTCTCAATTTTTTTTACCATTTTTTTTCTATCAGTGACTAAAGGACAATGTACTGGCTTTGAAACACCTACCATGTATTGAAAACAAGAAATCTTTAAGAATATTTTAAAAATAACTGAATGACTATTAGAGATCACAGTGATTCTTGTAAAGTTTTAGTCTCTTGTGTAAAAACGTATGGTATATAATGTGAATTATTAAATTTGAATAATAAGGAATTACTTAAGGGTTAACAAAAATTTTAAAGTAAAATTAGTGATCTGACTTAAAATTGTAGAGATGGGAAACATAGTGTCTAGGCTTAAATTGCTATTTTGACTAAGGTAGATTCTAAAATCCTTCAAGTTTGTGATCCCGGAGAAAGAAAACCAAAGTTGAAGGCCTAGATGACCTTCAGCTTTAATCTAATTATGCCCTTAGGTAGACACTTTTTTGTGCTGTTTTGATATTGATAGATATCTTACTGATTTGTAATGAAATAGTGGTTGTTTAAAAAAAATCATAGTTTTGTCTTAATTCCAGTGAACATTGCTGATATCAAGATTGCATTTCTTTTAGAACTATGTTTTGATTTAGGACCAGTGGAAGGAAGCAGCATGAGTCCATTCTATAGCGGAGTTACCATATTATTCTCAGTCATTATGTCAATACTTTCGTTCCTTCTTGAGCACTTCTGCTTGCTAAAGTCAAATAAAAGGTTCCTATTTACTTAAAGGAAGTTTAAGGGGAGCTAGAGTTGAAAATGCTAAATGTTATTGTGCAGCCTTTCTTTTGTCTTGTCACATGAGTAATTGTGTCAGTGACGCCTGAACAAGAAACTATGTGCCAAGTAATCTCACATTTTCCCAGAAGCATCAAACAGAAGACATTTGTATGAGAAGGCTCTTGATCTGGCTCACTTTAAACTTCACCAGAGCTGGTAGTCTGAGTATTTCTGCTGAAGACAACCTCCTTTCCTGAAATTGTAAGAAATTAATGACATTTAGGTTGTCTATTTTTAAGTTTCTTCTATATATGGCAAAATAGCTTCAAGTATGGAATCAAAAGCTTTTGCTGCTGTAATGTACTTCTTTTGCCTAGCTCTTTACAGTAATTCTGCTACTATCCTCCTAACACTGGTGGTAAATGCTTCAGGGCAAACATTTGTGGCCTCTTAGTTACCTGAGGCAACCAGAACAGTTTGGGGTAATCTGCTGAAAATGTTATGACAAATGGTGCCGGCTGTTGCTTCGCTAGTGAGTGTAGATTATCAGTATGTTAGGGCCAATTTAAAGTTACTAAGATGTCTAGAGATGGTTGGTAACTATATCCACGTTAGCTTACAGACATTAATGAAAAATCTGTATCTGCCAGGGGAAGCTTGCAAACACTTTCTCCCCCGCCCGCTGCTATTTGAAAAGAGCAAGAAATCACAAAGGAAGAATTGTGAGGAGTTTTTTTGCCTTTTCAGCATGTGCTAATGGGACTTTTATTTCTTTTTTTTTCTTCACAACATCTATTCACTTGTACTCTGGGGATAAACTTATATGGTACTTGCTATCTGCAACAGCTAACACGTTACAGCTGCACTGCAGCTTTGATTCAGGTCTCCATATCGGACAGAGCAGCCTTTACAACTTCAGCTTGAGAACCAGCCTCTGGCTGAGCTCTGTAACAACTTTTCTTTCTCTGCATCAGGCATGGAGGGTGATATGCAGCATGCGCTTCATGAGATATTTCTGGTCTTGTTAAAAAATTGCTGTTCATTTTGGCCAGATGGTGGGAAATGTAATCAGGTAGAATGGTGAGGACCATATGAGTACATAGATATAAAATATTGGTATAATTTTATTATGCAAAGTGATATAATGAGATTACTTTTATTTTGAAAATATGGAATTGTTTCTTACAAATAAGAAGGTGATAGTGTCACCAAAAATCCGGGAATAAAACCTCGTAACACCAATGTAGTGTTAAAAGGCAGGCATTCTTTATTGCAGCGCTGGATGCATGGGGGATAATTCCACCGAACGTGCATACCTCCTACCCCTTCCATGCAGTTTATATAAATAAAAAATATACGTATTTATTTTATTTATGAATATTCAATATTATTCTCTTTGCAGATTGGTGTAAAATTCTCTCGCTTCACGTTTAAAGGTATAGTTCACGAAAAATCGAGAGCGCAGACTCGAAGAGGGGTGGTTGCACCTCGGAGGCAGGTAGCCTTCGGGGTGGAGGTGTGTTTTGGTATTAAAATGATAGGTGTCCTAGTGGACGACAGGTTAACCATGAGCCAGCAGTGTGCCCTGGCTGCCAAGAAGGCCAATGGGATCCTGGAATGCATCAAGAGGATTGTGGCCAGCAGGTCAAGGGAGGTTCTCCTTCCCTTCTACACTGCCCTAGTGAGGCCTCATCTGCAGTACTGTGTCCAGTTCTGGGCTCCCCACTTCAAGAAGGATGAAGAGCTACTGGAGAGAGTCCAGCGGAGGGCTACAAGGATGGTGAGAGGACTGGAACATCTCTCCTATGAGGAGAGGCTGAGGGAGCTGGGTTTGTTCAGCCTGAAGAAGAGAAGGCTGCGAGGGGACCTTATAAATGCTTATAAATATCTGAAGGGTGGGTGTCAGGAGGATGGGGCCAAGCTCTTTTCAGTAGTGCCCAGCGACAGGACAAGGGGCAATGGGCACAAACTGAGGCACAGGAAGTTCCATCTGAACATGAGGAAGAACTTCTTCCTTCAGAGGGTGACGGAGCACTGGAACAGGCTGCCCAGGGAGGATGTGGAGTCTCCTTCTCTGGAGATATTCAAGACCCGCCTGGACAAGATCCTCTACAACCTACTGTAGGTGACCCTGCTTCGGCAGGAGGGTTGGACTAGATGACCCACAGAGGTCCCTTCCAACCCCTACCGTTCTGTGATTCTGTGAAAGTTCCCGAGAGGATAGCACCTTGGCAAGATTTTGGAAACCTGTTGGCTCAGGGGACCAGATGAGCTGCTTATCAGTTCTAGAGGACGATTTCTTCCTGCTTTATCATCACGGAGCATGACCACTGAATCTTCACTCCGCTTCATCCTCTATGGTATGTTGCAGGGAGTTGCTGTGTGAGTGGATTCCTCGCATACCTGCTGCAGCTGTGTCCCACTCCATCATTTCTCTTGACAAAAACACAATTACCTACTATGGTTAGCATTAATGGTTACCTAGAGAATAGACCCTCCTTCCTAATGTCCAGGTGGGTCAGGTTGTACCAGGAACATAGCAGCACTGTTCATGTTTATGGTCAACTGATTCCATCACCTTGGTTACAATAGGATTTCAATTTTAAAAGGGAAGTAAGGTAAGCCATGAGTATTTTAATCAATTTACCTACAAAGAAATAATGACAAAATGGAGAACAGTACTTTGCTGCTTCAGTGCAGGTATAATTTTATGTTTGCATCCTCTTTTACCTTCTTATGTCATTTAAAATACTGAACTTGCAGCTCTTCTGTTACCCTTGCATTTTAAAAATGGGTCCAGCTGAAACTGAACCACCTCAGAGGCCCGAGTTCTACAGTTTTTACTGAGCACCTGGAACGCTGGAAGGCTTTGCATACTGTTTCTGTGAAACCAGGAATGGAAAACTTAAGTTTGGATTGAGTATGCACTGTTTAAGCTAAATTAATAGCCTTTAAAATTAACAAAATAGCTTAGGTTTATTCTCTCTTGTGCTATACATAATCAGAAAAGTTTCTTGTTAAAGTGTGACAGTGCTTTATATTGCCTGTACATAAAACCTCCATGGTTATTGTACAAAAAGAAAAGGCAAATGACAGTTGGTGTCAACACTAAACAGCTTAGGGCAAGCTATTTTCTCAATACGTATGTAATTTAATTGAAATGCAATATTTCATGAATATTAGAAAGCAAGCCTTTATTAAAAATGGCAGGGAAAGTGAAAGCTTGAGTGTTTAGAGTAACAAGCAGCACAAATTTATTCATTCAGTACATCACTGAATTATTTAAAACTCAGCTTAAGCACAAGGTCATGGAATAATTTTGGCAAGTACGCACTTTTGCATGATGCATTTCCATAATTCCACTTCATCTGTAAAGTTAATCACAGCTTTGGCATGCAAACCTGCTTCATGTACTAAGCTGAGCCAGAAAAAGGCTGTGAATTAAAACCAAGGAACAACCGAACTACTGACACTACAAATGATTTGTGATAGTTTAGAGCAGATGTGAGCTCCATAATACTAGCAATTCTTACAAATATTTCACTTACTAATATCCTATATTTACTAGCAATACATATTTACAAGTGAAAACATGTTGCTGGTCTGGAGACGCATCAAAATTTATGTGTGCGCACACGCATTTACATGTCGTGAGTCTTCTTGAGGACATACTCTTTCTGTAAGGAGTGAGAGCTGAAAAAAGCTGTTCTTTGCACTATGGGGAAGAGACTGAGCTACCCTTGGAAAACCTCGATGGAGACTGAGTTGAATTTATAAGATGAGAACTAGTATTCAGCTGTCCTGAGTCTAGACTGAATGCTGACAACTCCCTGCAGACTACTAAACCAGAGAGGCTTAATGCATGTAATTTTCAAAATTGCATTGTCATTTCTAGGCTCTAAGTGAGACAGAATAATCTATGTGAATGGCATAAGGCTTAAGGCTTCTTCCCAGGGTATATTTAAGTTTCTAAGACTGAATTCAGGGTATTTTGAATTTTGCAATAGAATTTGTGTATTCAGGATTCTGCATCCCTTTCCCTATGCCTCCATCAATTACTAAAGACGTTGTGAGTTTGAGTTAGTTTCAGCAGACTCCCATAATCATGATCACACAATGGCAGCTTGAAGATAATCTATTCTATGCTAATTCTGATATATGGCTAATTTATAATATCTGGTATAGTTGCTAAATGATTAATGCTAAAGCTTAGAAGACTGTTGCTGTTTGCAGTGCTTACCAAATAACTTGTGTGGTTCCAGACTAGCTTCCCAGCAACTTAGTTGCGTACTGGTGCCTCATGGATATCAATTGCAGGGGTGCACTATCACTTGCAGAGGTAGCGTAGAAATTGCCACTGTGGAAGTCTGTAAGAATGAGATGTGTTGGATACTGCAGCAGTAGAATTGCCTTGATAAACGTGACTCTGAATACTAGGCAGAGGACCACCTTGTAGTACAAACAATAACTTAGACACAGTGGTATCCTTCTCTTCTTTGCATGTTTTGAAAGAACTGTATGCCACCTGGGAATTGTTGGACTTGTTTTGTGTTTCCCCTACACTGCCTTCACACACACACAGAGGAAGTTATGGATCAACCAGACTTTCAAACAAGAACACAATTTTCATTTGAAGGCTTGGTGGATCTAATTTTCATTTTAGATAATTTGCTCAATTTATGTATTGTGCAGCTCAGATTTTTCCAAATTAGTCTTGAAATAGATGTAATTTATCTCAATATGCTCTTAAGACCAGTGCACAAGTGACAGGAAAGATATGGTGTCTGTATTTTGAATACGTGTGGTATGCTGAATATATTTTTTCAGCACCTTTTGTCTTAAGAATTGTTTAGTTGTTTTTAAAGAATGCAATATTTAAAACAATAATTTTAAAAGAATATACTGGTTCTATACAGGTTGTTTACAATTTGGTTGACTTCCAAAGAACTCTCAGTTTTATTATTCAAAATGTAGAGGTTTTAATCTTGATACCTTGTTGTGCTCTTAAACTGGGTCTATACATAGCAATCAGTGATTTTCTGCTGAGGTGGTGTGTAGAGATAACTTAACCGATCACTATGCTGCCTTTAAGAGAAATTGCTTTATACATTGTTTTGGACCTCTGATTAATAACAAAAATCAGTGAGATTTTTATTACGTTGTGCCTGTAGATATTGAAACCTACATTATAAGTTGCAAGTGTGTTTTAAATTGCTATAAATAATTTCTTGAAAGAATTAACATCTTTAGAAATTTCTGAAAGTTTCATTGTGTTGTTAAATCTTAAAATAATTTTTTACTGGAGAAAAAAGCAGGAAAAATACTAGAAGGTTGAGATGATTTTTAAAGTATTTAATGGGAATAATAAGCAATCATTTCTTCCACTTTTTTGCATGTACTGAGCAATGTCACTCAAGAAAAGACACATCAGAGAGTAACTTTTAAGTGTTCTATGTGCTAACTTCATTGTATAATTTCATATTACTATAAATTTGTCATCTATTCAAAACTGAAATAGAAATTGCTTGAGTATAGTTAGAAGAATTTGCCATTTTGTTTGGTGAATTTGTCTGCAGAGAACCTATTCATATTCATCAGTTTCTAAATGCAGATCTAAAGAGGACAGGTTGCAAAGTGACTGATAACCCCACAGATGACTATATTTGTGTAAGCAGAGAAGATGCATCCCAATGATTTAAAGAGTTTTCTTTAATATCTTAAGGATGATGTGCTACAAGTTTGACTGTGAATTACGTACTCAGTGCCATGAACCTATTTTCACAAACCGGTAGCCAGTTCCCACAAGAAGAGATGCCTTGGATGTCAGTAGTCTGAGAGGTAAGATCAGCTTACTGTTAAATCTTGAGAAAACGATGCAGTGCTAAGTTTTGAGAAAATGGTTCTTGAAGAATGCAGTTTATCACTGAATCAGGACTGAGTTTGGTGGTGTTACTGTACCCATCTTAGACTTCTACTGTTGGACTGGTGCAGGAGTGCATTTTTGAGGAAACACTGCCAGTCACCCCAGTTATTGTGCTTTGGCCACTATGACCTGCACTGGATTCCTTTCAGGTGAAGTTAAACTACAGCATCCATTGTCCCTATGACTTGAATTGGATTCCTTTCGGATGAAGGGGTGAAGATAAACTAGAAGGTAACTCTTGTGGCCACATCAATGTATGAACAAGTGGTTATAGAGGAAGGTGGGCGGAAGTCTTTGCATTTTTAGTTTCTAATTTTAATGTTTGGAAGAACTGAGAAAAACAACCTGTACAGTTGAAGCCAGATATTGGCAGTCCAAAGAGTATCACTGGAGATCTGAAACTGAACACTAGCACAATTTTCTCTAGGAATTACTTGTGTCTTAAAAGTGTCCAAAGTGCAACTGTGACTGTCAGATCTTAGGAACAGTTAAGTGGAGGTGACCTTCTGCCTAAATCTGTGATCAGCTTATTGGCGATGATAGCTAAGCACATTATGTATACAGTTCCACATTATGACAAACAATAATATTCAGTGAGATAATATCCGTGTAATTATTTTCTTCTCCCCATCATCCTAATCAGAACATCAGCACTTCCAAAATGCTTGGCATTGCTGTTTTAATTACCATGGTCACAAAAATGAGTCCGTTTATTGTGTTATCTCTTCCTGGCTTGTGACACATGAATAATTACAGAAATTAATTTTTTTTTCTTTAATATGGCTGTATATAAAACTCTACTTTACATTGCAAGAGAAAGCTTACCAAAATTCTGTGGAACATAAAATGAGTCGGTCTTGATCAATCTTTAACTGTATTACATTATGTGCCTTATTTGTTGGCATTTAAAAATACTGATTTGGACATTTATGAGAGGACAGCAAACATCTTCTGTTTGCCTTTAGCCTAACAGTTTGTTGTTGACTTTCTGTGTTCGTTTAGGTGTAAGTACAAAGAAACTGTCAGGCTGATGTGACATTTTGACTCCAGATGTTAGAAAAGCAGCAAATTACGCCTATCAAACATGCAAAGTCTTTGCTGTCACAAGCTATGTATTCTCTTAAGACAGACTCTTTTAGCTGTATTGGTTTCAATGAGAGATCTCACTGCAAAGACAGCTGTATAAGAATCTAATATATAAATCATGGATTATCTGATTTTATTGCCCTTTTTACGCACGAGTCTTGCAAGCCAGACAGTTCACAGGAAAGGGACCAAGAAAAGATCTAAAAAGACTGTATCATTTTTCTAAATTACTCTTTGACTGTACTTAAGGGAATATGTCCTATCCTTAAGCAACTGGCTTGATGCCTTTCCCTGAAGATTCTGCTAAAGTGGTTCTTGTGTGACATAACAGATAATAGTGTTGGGGTTTTGAGATGCCTGTTCTTCTCACCCATAATTTAAGTAGTCTTAGGAGGAGCACAAACTATTCTATTTTTGTATTTAGTGAAAGCCTCTTTTTAAAGGTGAGTCACAAACAGCCCAGCTACTCTATCTCAGATCATATCCCCAGCGGTTTATGCATGTGTCTTTCTAACAGTAATTCCCAGTAATTAACCCAGATAACCACCCCTAGAATCAAAGCTATGTTTTGTTGGCGCCATTCCTCTCCTTTTCCAGACTCTGCAGATCCCTAGAGAAGAGCAAGAGACAAAGAGAAAGGATAATAGAGCTAGTCTCAGTGGAGAAATGTTCATCCTTCAGAACCAAACCTTAGGTGAAAAGGATAGAACAGCCTTTTCTGCTGTTTTTTCTACAGAGCTGTCGTACCTGTGCTCAGGTACGAGTCATCTGAGCGGACTGGTGATTGCACAGGTCTGAAAAAGCTGTCACTACTTTGAAGAGGATATAACGCTGGGGCAGGAGCTGGTGTAGGCGAATTTGATCTCAGACTCTTGGAAAATCCATTCCTTTGGGAATGGAACTTGCTGCCTGCTTGGCCAGAGGAGTCATGTTTTTCCCCAGAAGGGTCATGTTTCTTAAACTTCCTTCACAGGCTTTTACAGGAAGGGAAGATCTGAGCCTCGCCCACAGAGCTGCCATTCCCGCAGGTAGTAACCAAGTGCTGCTTACAGAAGTGAAGTTGTTAAATACTGGTAACTGCTGGGGGGTACACAGATCACAGATGCCCTTGGCACCACTCTTAATGAACGGTGGACAGGACCGTGGGGTCTGCTGCCTTGTCTGATGGATGTTCCTGTAAAAGGTTGTAAGCAGCTTGTTCAACTTCAGAACAGACCAGAGATGTGATTTCAGTGTATCAGATGTAATGCGATTCTGAGGCTGTGCACATTTTAAATACGACATCTAGGGTGTGAATGCCACTATATTTAGTTCTGCAACAAAATCCTACACATTAGTGAAAACAAGCGATTTTATGGTCTTGTGCCAACACAGAGTTGTTTCTCTGTGCGTAGGTTTGTTGTACTCTGTGAAATGAGGAAAAACTATCTTAAATGCCTCTCCAGACATTCTGAAGCTACAGATATTTCTGTGAGATAAAATAGAAACAGAACAGGGCTAAATGGTGGTCTTGCTTGTTAAAATGTTATGGAAGATTAAGCTGTGAAAATACTTTCTGTGACCTTTCTTTATGAATAAAACACTGCTTGTTCCACTGGTTAGTGAAATTAGAAAATGCAGAAGAAAGGAAAATGATGGCTATTAGTTCTTACAAAGTTATGTCCCCATTGCAAGCTCTGTGGGACAAATTGTAACCCATGCTATCCAAATGAAGACCATTTCAATTCTAAAGATCAATATGAATATGCAAATATTCTAGACAAAAAGCTTTGCACTACAATAAAACACATATTTACTTTGTACAGTAGCATACATCCGATTTTTTAAAACTCCATTTTATCATTTGTACCTTGAAGGCCCTATATCATAGTTCTTTTGCTTACCATTTGCTTTTAAAATGGACTGTTTTCTCCACTAGCATGGCAATGACACTGCTTCAGTCAGCAAGATTTCAGATTCCCATTAGTGATCTGTTTCCCTCCCTAGATATATATGTCCTCCTTGGCGCTGCTAGTCTCTGTTTGTGGCTCCCCATTAGGCACTGCGTTATGCTACCACTAGACCACGATTCTAGTTGGCATATGCTCATTTTACTCTCCATCGCATGGATTTTATGTCATTATAATGTATTAGTGCTCTTAATGTCTTCACCTTTCTAAGTAGCTAAGCTGGCGGATTGTTCTGTGAATTTGTTTACAACTTGAATCCTTGGTGGGAGCTGGATACTCTTAAGAGTCAAATGAAACAAAAATGTGTTTAAATGTCGTGGGCACCCCAGTGGCTGCTGCAATACAGTGAAGAAATGTAAGGAAGTGGAGTTAACATCGGTTTACGTGCACTTTACATGTCTAGCTCCATTTATGGCGAATGAAGGTGACTGCATACCTGTATTTTAAGTGAAAATGTTGAACAGATATATTACAGGCTCATCGTATGCTGTTGTAATAACCCTGATGTATAATTGTTTTTAAAGTGACAATTACTTTTAAATAGCTATTGTGTTATACACAAAATTAAGAGAAGCCACATAGGAGTAAGCTGTATTTATAAAGTACTAATGTTACGTGAACAACCAACGCAAACTAATAAACCCCAAGCTTTCACAAAAATACCCAAAACTTCTGCTTGCTCTGCTCTGTAGACAAAAGTGAATCAGAGAGAAGTAATGAAAGGCTATTTCTTCTCAGACAATCTGTTTACTTCTTTATGTTTAAAATATTTTACCAGAGACTATGCTCCCATTTTATTAGCATTACCTACAATCTTGGAGTGTTAAAAATGTCTAAGGGTTACTATGTCTCTGTCACCTAAGTAAATTTCTCCTGTAGAATCTGGGAGTTAAAACTAATTGACCTCTGACTAGAATTGTTTTTCAGCTCTTTCCTTTGTTAGAAAGGAAAATGGTTGCAAATAGCTGGAAGATTCATTTGTAAGCTTGGATAGATTTACTAAATATCATTTGTTCAGGGCATTATAAATTTATGCTGCCTAATGTACTGTAGATCAGTCAGCAAGATATTTGGGTATATTGTGTATATCAATAATGATGCCATCTTATGTGGTATCTGAAAGATGTCTGATACACTTCCCATAGGCATTCAAGAACAAGGCCTGTCAGCAGTCATAGAAGGGAAAATATGATGCCTTTTTGTTTTTTAGAAAATAATGCTTGAAGATGTGCTAGAAGTGTGAAAGTCAAATAGTTTTTTTAAATTTAGTTTCTTTATAAATTTAGATAGTCTGTGGGATTATGCAAGCTAAGTGACAGCATTGCATTTGTGAAAAACTGTTTTTCTTCAACAACTTTCAAGATTTTATGTCCCGCAAGTATGACTGTAACTGGAGACCCTGTAAGGAAGATTCAGGTGACTTTGACAGCGGGACTGAATCGTGAAGTGTTTCCAGCCAGATGTTATACAACCATGTCAGGGATGGAGCAAGTGTTAAGCTAGATCCATCTCATAACAAGTCTCTAAAAGCCCGTTTGACCCAGTATGTCCTCAATTATAAAACTGCAGAGTCAGGAGTTAGTTTAGAACTGCATAGACATCAACTTTACTTTACTAATGAAGTATTTTCGAATCAATCCTTCCTTTCCCTTCCCAAACCTTAAGGTGTGCAGGGAGCCCAAGACTTTTTGTCTTTCAAAGATTTTAACAGAGTAATAGAAAGATACTCATACAGATGTCAGAAAATTTCTTGCAGGTGCTGAGGCATGGGTAGAATATGTCCCTCTGGGTTTTTTCATTAGGGCTTTTCATCAGACTTCACACTTTCATCTAAAAATTATGTTTCCAAATAATTAAGGTTGCATCATCTGCAGGAAAAAGGAACAGTTATAAAGCTCCATTGCAATTTTAAAATTTTTTTTCCAGCAGTCATGCCTTGGTGGCATGAAGATATATTATCAGTTATGACGTAAGTTATCAAAAGACTTGCAATAGAGAATTTCTTAATGAAAGTGCATCAGCAGACTGAAAAATAAATTTTATTTTTCACTGAATTTTTGAAAGAATTTTACATATGGAGTAATAATTCATTTGGAGTATATTAATAACTTGATTCTTTTAATATTTTAACACTATTTTATAGCATGAAAGTAAAATCTCAGGGGGAAAAAAAGACATCTGAACCCTACTGAGACAAGACCATACTATCTTAGTTTTTTTACATCATTTAGAATGATTGATCTTGAAAATGTGCTTGAGGCATCCATCAATTTCAGTCTTGCAGTCAGCTGTAGAAGTCAACTGTATGCTGTTTCCTTGAATTAATCCACTGGATTGACTGAGTTCATGGAACATTGAGTCAGAAGGAACTGTTTTTCTTGTCCCAAAAATGAAAGTGTAGAAGCTTGGTAAGATGTTTTTCACCTAATACAAGGACAGTAAAATAGCTGAACTGTGTGTCTAAATACTTAGTTGAAACTGATGTGAATCATATGTGAACATAGATGCCTGAACTGGTTAACGCTCATTATGAGCAGCAATTTCTTTTCCCTCCAGAACCACTTAGTAGTAGAATATCTCTCCATGTTCATAAGCTTTACATGGTAAGACTAGTGTGTAGCCTTTTTACATTTCTGTACTGTGAGAAGCATCAGAAAGAAAGCAGTAGATAAGGCCCTTGTTTAATATATGTCTTTAGAACACTGAATTCCTATTTAATTCTTGCATTTGATAAATACAGTAATGGCTGTTACACATTAAAAATTATAATACTGCAGGAAAGATTACTTTGATTAGCAGTTTTTAATAATACATTTGTAAATATGGATATTTTACAGTATCGCTTAAATTCTTTTGAATTATCCAAAAGGCTCCAGGCTCGGTTGTGGAATTACCTGAAATTAAAAGTTCTGAAAAGTTTTCAACTTACAAAGATATAAAAACGTTTAAATGTTTTCTTCTCCATTTATATCCAAATGCAACTTTGATATTTTTATGTCAAATGTATGCTATTCTAGTTCCTAAATGATCATTAGCTTTCCACAGGAATATTTTTGAAGTTAGAGCTGTCAACTGTAAGCTCTCTTAGCAGCAACTAAAACTACCTGTTTGTTCTAGGATATATAAAATGCACTAAAATTCACATAGCTGTGCTTAGTGGGATAGCTTGTGAGAAGAGTAACAGATTTCTGTTCTGATGTTTGACCAGGTGGAACTTTCTGTTCTTCTCCAAGAAATTGCACTCTGCAGTAAATGAAGGGGCAATGCCAGTAAATAATAGAAGCAGGGGAGAGGAACTGGGTGCTGTTTTGAGAGCAATTCTTGAGCTAGGAGAAGGGAAGGCAACACTAGATGCAAGAGGCTGTGTTAAACATTGATGAAAGGTGGTGCCAGGTGTTTTCATGCCTCAGCATACAGGGTGTTTTGAGAGGGGGGAAAAAAAAAAAGCCATATTTGTTTGCCATTTCTTTATTACCAGATAAGTTACAGAAGCAGTCACCAACTCAGCTGAACTGTCATTTCAGCTCTGTGCTGGAAGGGAGAGCTGTAAACATGAGGTGGTTGCCATTCTCAGTGGAACAGGAATCGAGTGGAATTGCAGTGTCAATGCTCTCAGGCTCTTCCTGCATTTGCTTGCCCACGTGCCACTGAAGGACCAGGTGAATGCCATAAAAACTTGCCTTGCTAGCATCTGTTTTTGGAAGGAAGCTTTGAGGCAGGAGGAAAAAAAAAATCACTCAAGATAATTTGCTGCTGCCTGCCCTCAACAGGATTGCACCCTTGTGGACGAAGATAAATTGGGGTGCTAAATTGTATCTTCTGCAAGCTTCAAAGAGTAGAGTCTGTATCATACTAATTTAAGAGATGGATTATAATCTCTTAATCTGAAGGCAGAAAACGTATTTAACACAATATGCCAACTAGAGTTACCACAGAGAACCCATCAAAGGAAAGGCAAAGAGAAATTAATTTGCCCCAGTGGCCAATGCTCAAAATGATAAATCGAAAAGAGAAAAACACAGAAAAAAAGAATTAGTGAGACTTCAAAATCAGAAGAAAACAAGAAGACTGGAAATAACTTGAGGGTGTCTTAGGCAACAATTAAAAACAATCAGACAGAAAATATGCATGGAAAGGTGAAGTATAACTCCGATTCACTGAGAGAAGTAGTGAAATTAATATAATTGCTGAGGTAAGCATCAGAATACCATCTATAGTTTGACCATCCTTTGAGATTTTAGTTTTAAATGAACATTTTTTTGTAAACACAGAAGAGGGTAAAAGTTGTGTGTGATACATATCATATCACTGCTCAGAACACTACTGTAAAACGCAGTAAGACTGCAAGATGAAAATCAATACAGAAAATACCAGCAAGGAAATGAAATAGAGGGCAATAGCAAATTAGTTTTACTCAGTAAACACGTGTATCTTTCTTAAGCCTTTGTGTAATCTGAAGATCTGAACTACCATAGTATAAGCAACAGGTGAATTCTTACCTTGTAATCTGTATACTTCAGTTGTTACTGAACATAGTGGGGAAAAAAAATAAATTAATCAGTAGAGCTGTGAAGAAAATTGTTTGCCTGTCAGATGAAATTTCTTGTATGTTAAGACTGTTGCCATTCTGTGCCAGAGGTGAAATGAAGCTCTTTCAATTTTGTCATTCAAAAGTAGATAGCTATTGCCTTTAGAATTAGACATTCTGGATTGTGGGACACCTGATTTTGGATCTCGTTAAAGACAGCTGAAGACTTGAGCAGCAGCTCTGTAACAGGTGAAACAGTCTCACCAATATGAATCCTGATGCCCAGCATCTGAAAGAACACTTTACAAAGTCAGTCTTGTCCTCTCTTTCCCAGGAAATACTCAGCTGTCCAAAGATGACCATGTCCAGCAGACACAAAATGTTGTCACCAAGCATAAAGTTGACATGTATCAGCCAATCCACAGGGACTACTATTGGGGTGCTGTTAGATGGTGGCAAAGGTAAGAGATTTCAAGTTAACTTTTTCTTGTTAGCCAATTATGTTTTCTAATGGAAAGAAAAATACTGGGTTTGCCAGGAAATTTACTTCTAGGTCTAGTTATGAGTGTAAAGCTTAAGCTCTTAGAACTATTTAACATGTGAAAAATGTCAGCTGTTTCAAAAAGACTCTAATGAAAGACAGCATAACCAAAAGTGTGTAACAAGTAAAAGTGAAGGTAACAGCTGGCTTTTAAAAAAGTGAGTAAAATGGGAAACTCTTCTTTACAAAACAAATTGGCAAATTGCTTTTAGATATGGTGCTCCAATGAAAGAGTAATTTCATCCTCAGTTTTATTAGGCAGATGAAGATAATGGGTAAATAATTCCTTAGAACTGGATGGAAGATTGGAGAAAAGCAGACAGAAGTTTTAAATAACTGTTTACTATTCAAACAGTAGGATTGTTATTTCTCATTTCAGGTCTCTAGAATGAAAAAGTCCCTGACCAGCCCCACCTTACACAATGCAGTCCTTTATCTCCCAATTATATTTTCAAAGAGAAAGTTTCACTGAAGTTAGGGAGTCTACATATAGGTGTATGTCCCTGTATCTCTAAACTGAGTTTTTCCAGTTTCAGAGAACTATCCAGTTAAATACAGCTTTGGTGATGCTCCTTCTAAGATTATTATCCTCCTCCTTTGTTTTTAAAGAGTATTTAGGAAAAATCTACAGTTCAAAATTCTTCTAGTGAAATTTAGTAGTACCATTTTGAACTCCAAAGTTTTCCTTACAGGAAATGCGATAAAGTGAATACATTTAGTACTATGGAATAAAGCTAATACTTCATCTAAAAGCAAGTAATTTAGAAATCAGTTTGTTCTGAATACAGTATAGGACAAACAGATGTGCTCTGAAAGGAAGTAGTTTCGTTTCCCTTTTCCTGGAGAATATTTGGCATATCTGTTCCCTGCCTGGTACCTGCCAAGCCATGGGTCTCTATGTCATGATGTGAGATTGCATTGGCAAAAAAATACAAATCCTGCAGCTTAAAGCTCATTGGAAAGCTCAACCTCTATGCAGTCAATCAATCAGCTACAAAGGGACTTTGTCTGTGTGAATATAATAGTATGGTCAAGTCTGAAAAGGTTTTTACCCTCCTGTAAATATAATGGTTACTTAAAAAGCCCCTGAAAAAGGGTGGAGGTAGAGGGGGGTGGGGAAAGGAAAAAAATCATGTGTGCTCTTGCAAAATAATCACAAAGAACAGCTGAAACAAGGAGGAGAGAGTGCTCATATTGCACTGATGTTTGTTTCCCTTTGAAAACAAGCAGTTCTTCGTGGATTTCAGTCACGAGCAGATTGCATGTCCAGCTCTGACTTTCTTCACGAGTATGTAAAATGGTATTGTTAGACAACTCAGAAAATAACTTGTCTGGATGTTGTTGTATTTTTTAAAAAATTTATATGTTTACATTAAAATGTTAGTTTTATACTATATCATAATTTATAATTTTATTTTTTTTTTAGAAAACCTGCAGCATGAAGAGAAAACTTTTGCTTAGATATTGTTTCTTGTCTGGTATAACTGCTCTTGAGCAACTGAAAGAGAAAATGTAATAGTGAACAAAGGCCAAAACCAAAATCACTCTTTCAATATAGCATATTACCAGGAGTGATTTAGAGATGAGCAATTACGTCTTTCTAGCCTAACTGAGCACCACAGTGCTAGGTGGAATTAGGATATGGTTGAAGCCATGCGGATGCCAAAACATAGGTACCTGCCTCCAGTTTACCTAACACAGTAAGTCCATTTTGGACACTAACTGGACAGGGGAGCACAATTCTTTTGTAGATCCAGCATCATGTTTGAAGGCCATCAGTGTGGTTGTTACTGGTATCGTAGTGCAGCTGAAATAAATTTAGGTGGGTGTGTTTGGCATCTGAGGCGTTTGTAAGCCTGTTCATCCTGAAAAATTTAGGGGTTTGTCCATTTTTTGTTTCATACTTGCAATTCAAATATTTATGGAGGCATGTTGTTGGAACTGTGAAAATATCCAACACGATATTTGGACAATGCGCTTAGTAACATGCTTTAACTTTTGGTCAGCCTTGAGTTGGTCAGGCAGTTGGACTAGATGATCGTTGTGGTCCCTTCCAGCTGAAATATTCTATTCTAATAGACATCCAGTGATAAAAATGAAATTCCAACTTGTCGAACAAACCCCATTTTATGGCAGATGAATATCAATGTCTCTGCGTTATTTCCTTCCTATTAATGTGACATTTTGTCCATAAGGTAAAACCTAAAAATTGGAACAGTGTTATGTCTAAGGAAAATAGGCTCTGGCAGCAGGTCTTCAGATAGCTTAAGGTCTCTTAGGTTTGCTCTTTTTCCAGCCCTCACATGTAAACTCCTTATTCTGACCCTGGCTGAGCTGGCACATTGTTTTGTGTGGCTGATTGTGGACATGCTCTAATATTAAAACAGAAAGAGAGAAAATGGGCATTTTTCAGTCAAACTGGTTCACCAATCCCATTCACATTATTGCTGTGTTGGTGCAATTAAGATATGGTGCACTAGGAAAAAGAAGTCACTTAGATGAGCAAAGGGCTGGGAACTGCCCCAAAAAGTGTGCATTGAATTATGGCCTTGAGGTTGCGACAAGCGACTGCAGAGCCAGCACACCCAGGTTTCCCCCGCCATCAAAGTGACCCTGGACATCCCCAGGCTTGCGTGCTTGGTTTGCTTCTGGAGTGTCAGACTGAATGATAAGAACAGGAGGACAACAGGTCGATACTGTCCCACCCAACCTCCCAGGATGCTTCTGAACCTGGCAGCTGTGAAATGCTCGCATTTTCTGCCGCTTACACATACCCTGTAGACCAAGCAGTACACATAGAGGAAATCTATGATAGAAATGGGAATGGGTTGCAGTTTTTTCAGGTGAGTAGTCTGTAACTGGTTGAGAAATTCTGTGACAGAAGGGAATGCATAGGGGCTGCAGAGGCAATACAGCTGGCTTTACATCATTGCCCAAGCCCATAGATGTGCTCTGAAAATCCCCGGCTGCCTGACTAATTCCTCTCAGAGCAATCAGAACACTCTAAATAGCTTTTTAGGAGCAGACTGACTCTTGCTAGTCTGAGATTCAGAGTTTAATCTCTCGATGATTTTTGTTGTACTTAAAGGTCCCCTGATAGTCAACCTATTTCTTCTGTCTCACAGGCTTATTCTTTGTTTCTAAGAACTTTGCCTTCCGTAATTTCCTGTGTGTTTTTTTCCTGTATGTATTTATTTGTGTTCCTTTTTTCTTTTTTAATCTGTATGGTGTGGCTGTTACATGTTATATGCATACTACACTTAAAGGTCTTTAGCCTTTAGTATTAATAAAATGTAAACAAGCAGCAGGAATTCCTGGCCAGAGTTTAACTTACTGTGCTGATTTTGGCTGGGGTAGAGTTTATTTTCTTCATAACAGCTAGTATGAGGCTATGTTTTGGGTTTGTGTTGGAAACAATGTTGGTAATACAGAGGTGTTTTAGTTACTGCTGAGCAGTGCTTACACAGAGTCAAGGCCTTTTCTGCTTCTCACACTGCCCCGCCAGCAAGTAGGCTGGGGGGGGGGGCACAAGAAGTTGGGAGGGGACACAGCTGGGACAGCTGACCCCAGCTGGCCAAGGAGGTGTTCCATACCATATGACTTCACGCTCAACATATAATCTAGGGGGAAAGTTGGCTGGAGGGACCGCTGCTCGAGGACTAGCTGGGCATCGGTCAGCTGGTGGTGAGCAGCTGGGGTTTTTTGTTTGCATTGCTTGTCTTTATTGGGTTTTATGTCTCTCTCTTTTTGTTGTTTTGCTTTTCATTACAGTTTTTAAAAAATTATTATTATTATATTATTACTATTATGATATTTTATTTCAATAATTAAACTCTTCTCATCTCAGCCCGTGAGTTTTCTCACTTTTACCTTTCCAATTCTCTTCCCCCCTATCCTGCTGGGGTGGGAGGATGAGTGAGCGGCTGTGTGGTGTTTAGCTGCTGGCTGGGGTGAAACCACAACGTTTACTTAACAACAAAAAAGTATGCATGTCTGGGTTCAATAGTAGTCTTCTCAGGCTTACTTTTGTGAGTGATTTTTGGGGTAAAGTTTTTATTGACTTTTTCTTCATATATGTGCCTAGCTGTGACAATCTTTCATAATTATTTAAATAAATCTTGAAATGCAATCTCCTCCTATGGAAAAAACTTTTTTACAGCCATTCTCTGCTAAGCCACTGCGTATGCGTGTGTCTGTCTGTATATATATATATATATAAAATAAACTGCTTGTCTTAGAAGGTAGATTAAATGAGAGAATACAAATGTATCTTCTTGAAGATAATGCCACATGAGATCATAAATTGATCTGAAAGGGCTGCTGGCAGCCTACTGTTTAACTATATTAGGTTTGTCTC
Organism: Opisthocomus hoazin; assembly: GCF_030867145.1. Lineage (NCBI taxonomy): Eukaryota > Metazoa > Chordata > Aves > Opisthocomiformes > Opisthocomidae > Opisthocomus > Opisthocomus hoazin. The sequence continues at coordinate 40,820,741 of NC_134418.1, read as the reverse complement.
CATTAGATCAAAATGCAGGAGGATGGATCTGTGTCTGAATGTCAGATTCCTATTCAGTAGCACAGAGACACAAAGTCTGTATGAGTAAACATGGCTATGAAAGATGAGATTATTAAACTAACAATAACAACAAAGAAGCAGCAGCATAGAAACGTCCCCTCCTAATTGCATTTAATGTCAAATCATCATGGTATTAATGGTGCTGATTATATCAGTGACATCCTGCCTGATGTTGTTATACTCTTCTGTATCTTGCTGAGGAATGGTTAAAACACTAGCGTAGATCGTAGTCCTCAAAAGGACTTTCATGTATTAAAGCTAGGAGAAAATACAGTTTTTACTCTTGTCAGAGTCCATGTCAGACCATGTCAGCTCTAGAATGTAGATTATCCTCTGCCACAGTCTGCCCTCTCGATTTCTCTTCTTTCCAGTCAGTAGAAATACATTTTTGCCTGACATAAACCAGAATAATTTCCAAGATAGAACAATCTGTTTTGTTTTATTTCCCTGATGTATAGTTCTTAGAAATCAGTCCAAAACTTTTTACACAGAATAAAATGTAATCCTAGTAGTAAAGCAGATGGGACGAACCAGAAGTTTAGGGAAGAAATGGTGAGGAAAGGTATGAGAGGAAGGAAAAGAAGGGATAGGATTCTGATTGCAGAACAGTGAGAAAGAATAAAAAAGTGGAACTTATGTATTCTGAGTTCCATTCAGCCTCTTAATCACAGCTGGTTGTTTTGGACATAGGTTTTGTACAGTAGAATGGTGAAGAAAGGATGATTTCCCTGATGGCAACAGCTGGTAATTGTTCCTAGATGATGGGATGTGCTGCAGTTTCTGCTACACTAACAACTTAAAACAACTGTATTGCATCCACTGTTTCTGCTTTTTTTTTAATTGCCGTTTATGATGCAAGGCATAATTAACACCATTTTCAATCTCGTTTGCCTAACTTATTAAAACTTTTTCTTCCCCTTCAATTGTGTGTTTTTTTTCCTATTGCTTTCTCTTTTTAACTAAGTTCTCTTCCTTTAGCGTCTTTATGTCTGCCTTTCTTGATGCACTTGCAGCATATGCTTCCATTCTGTTTTCTTTGCTACAGTCACTTTCTTTGTCTGAGTCTGACTTCTACTGATACAGAGCAATTTTCAGACAATTTCCAGCTTGCCTCAATTTGTGCATGCACTATTTTCCATTTATAAACCTGTATGTCTGCAAATCAAGTATTTAGATGCTATGGACTAGGTTCATACAAAGGACAGTGACAACGAAAAACTCTGCATTACAAAATCTAATTTTAGGTGCCCAGCTCTTTTCTAAAATTTATGTTTGGTGCCCATACTCCCCTATAGAAACTTAAGTAGAGTTCACAGAATTCAGGCACCTCACTGGAGAGACTTTGAATACAGTGATGAGGAGGAGACAGCAAAACACTCTCAAAAGATATGATTCATTCTGGAGCATGCAGAGGTGCTTATCCCACTTTGGAAATCACCACTGTGAGTTTCTTTTGGCCTAATACAAGGAATTTTTATTCTTTCTTTTCTCCTTGCCAATAAACCAACCAAACAAAAAAAAAATCTCCCTGCTACTGGGCTTGAGCATTCTGTTGAGATTGATTTTTGAACGGACACTTAAATTCTGTCTTTCCAGAGGAGAGGGGAGGGTGTAGGAGGACACTGGGATGGAAGACATTAAATGTACTCTCTGCGTGTTTAATGGTTCGTACTGTAGTTGAAGATAACTTGGTTTTCAAACCTTGTTGAGACTTAGCTGTGAGGTGGGTATCAAGCTGCTCAGCGGTATCAGTGGTATAAAGCTGTATTATCCATATGACCAGTGGCAGAAATGTGTGCATCATGTAGGTTTGCCTAGCTGAAACTTTGACAACTAGTGAATTTTTGGAGCACTTAATGAAACATTATTGGTTTCAGTGGTTGGCTGTTGGACTGGATGATCATTGTAGGTCCGTTCCAACTGAAACAGTCTATTCTTAGGGCCACAGTAGTCTATTCGGTGGTAGTTGAGGCTGTAGACCAAATGGAGTGGGCACTATGGAGTCTAACCTATGTTTACCCATTTCCTTCAAAGTAACTTTTAAAAATGGGGTTTGGTGGTTTTTATTTCTCGTTTGGGTTTTTTTTTTTTCTGTTTTTTGTTGGTTTGTTTGCTTTCCCCTAAAGCTAAAGTTTCTATCTGTCTATGAGTTGTGTAACGATGAAAGACAGACTTTCTGTAAACTGCATAATGTAGAACCCATTTTGCTCTTAAACAGTTCTCGTGGAAGTCTAGTGACAATTATGGGATTGCTGTGCTATGGATGTAAAAGCTTGCATTCTTATACTTTTTGTTTCTGTTAATTTTTTTTTTCTTGCTTTTCTTCCAGAAAAGGACAGGGAAGCAAACCAGAAGGGTGTTAGAATAGTCTCATTTCTTAGTACTTAGCGATTGTCTGAAGTTAAATGTGTAATTTTTTTTTCTTTTACTTAAGATGTCTTTCAGGATGTAGAGTTTGATTTGAGACACAAGAGGTGAATAGCCTGCCCTGTTCTCAATTTGTAGAAAAAGTGATTTTTTGAATTGAACCTGGAAATATTGAGTTGTTTTGTGCCATTCAGCTTTGGTATTCAAGAATTATTCTCAGAAATCCCATAGTCTAACAGTGCAGATTTGCTGATACAGTATACAGTCGGAGGCCTTCAGAGTGGTCCTTTGTTCTTCTTGCAAGGTGTAATGCCTGATAAATTGAAAAAATAAAAAGGAATTTGTGATCTCAATTCTGATTTTCTTCACCTAAATACTGTAATAATAAGCATCCATACAAGAAAATAACTGCTTATTTGTACACTAATAAACAGAGGATGCATAGTCCAGAGTGCTCCTGTATGGTGATCTACATAATCCCAGACCTATTAAATTGCTTTTCCTGCCATAGTTACAGCCTGGGCCAGTGGCCATTGTCGCAAATCATGGCCATGCAGAGGTTAGGGTTGAGCATGGGCCAAGGACCACTTGCAGTAGCAGCTTGGATACAGCTGCCTTGTTTCAGAGGGTAAGAGAATTTTATGTGATGGATAGAGTCAATTTACCTCCTTCCTGTCCCACCTCACTCACATCTATTCACCCTACTACCACCTAAATGCAGGTAGATTGTATAGAAATAATAAAACTCTTTTTGATATTGGAATTCTCTGTGTTTTAAGAGCACGCATGGACAAAGTCAAAGAAAGGCCAAAGCACAAAATGAAATATAACTAACAGGGCAAGTAAAAGATAGTAAATAATTCTACAAGCGCATTAACAGTAAAAGGCAAACTAAGGACAGTGGTGGTCTGCTGCTCAGTGGTCCAGAAAAGATCTTTGAAAGATAATGCCAACAAAACTAATAAATATTTTCATGTTCAGTCTTCTCCAGTTTATGCAGTTGGACATTCTCAATATGAGTAGTGCAATTATTATCAACAAAAAATATTTTGTATCAGACTAAAGAAAGATGGATTTGGATACTTGAACAAATTGTGTTTTGAATGGGCTAAATCAGATAAAATTAATTCAAAGGTTTCCAAAGTATGATTGAAACAGTCTCAGAGGATGAATGTTTGTCACTCGAAGATAACAGGAAAGGTTCTAGAAAACTGGAAAAAGAATTTTTTTTGCTTTAAGGGAAACTTTAAAAAGGAACAGCAAGAAAACTATAGTGCTGTCAATATAACTTCACTTATGAGAATAGTTAAACTCTTTGCCAGCACCTAGGGACAAAGACAGGGTTATGAGTAAGAGCTAACAAGCAATATCAAGAAGAAATCAAGTTAAACATACTACATTATCTTTTAAGAGAAGGTAACAAGTTATAGGGATAGATAGAAGAAGTAGATACTTTCTAAGTGATTTTTTTTAAAATCATGTCTTCGTAAAGGGCTCTCCCAAGAAAGTATATGCCATGAATTTCTGTACAAAGTGTGAAACTGTATGACCACTGTTCAGAGCTATCACGCACTGCCTCCTCCAGAAAACATATACTTTCACTTTTTGTGTGGGTTATTTTGCTGTGGTTTTGGTAATACTAGATGATCCATGCACAGTCGTGTTGAAATACATGACATACATACAATACGTCAGGTGAACTCCCTGGTGACTGGAAGAAGGGAAACATTGTGCCCCTCTTTAAAAAGGGTGGGAAGGAGGATGCTGGGAACTACTGACCTGTCAGCCTCACCTCTGTGCCTGGGAAGGTCATGGAACAGATCCTCCTAGAAGCTCTGCTAAGGCACATGGAGGACAGGGAGGTCATTCAAGACAGCCAGCGTGGCTTCATCAAGGGCAAGTCCTGCCTGACCAACCTAGTGGCTTTCTATGCTGGTGTGACTACATCAGTGGGCAAGGGAAGAGCTATGGATGTGATCTATCTGGACTTCTGTAAAGCCTTCGACACAGTCACCCACAACATCCTTCTCTCGAAATTGAAGAAATGTGGATTTGATGGGTGGACTGTTCAGTGGATAAGGAATTGGTTGAAAGGTCACAGCCAGAAGGTAGTGGTCAATGGCTCAATGTCCAAATGGATGTCGGTGACAAGTGGTGTCCCTCAGGGGTCCGTACTGGGACCGGTGCTGTTTAATATTTTCATCAATGACGCAGACAGCGAGATCAAGTGCACCCTCAGGAATTTTGCAGCTGACACCAAGCTGAATGGTGCAGCTGACAGACCAGAAAGATGGGGTGCCATCCAGAGGGACCTGGACAAGCTGGAGAGGTGGGCCTGTGTGAACCTCATGAGGTTCAGCAAGGCCAAGTGCAAGGTCCTGCACATGGGTCAGGGCAAGTGCCGGGATCAATACAGGCTGGAGGATGAAGGGATAGAGAGCAGCCCTACGGAGAAGAACTTGGGAGTACTGGTGGGTGAAAAGCTGGACATGAGCCACCAATGTGCGCTTGCAGCCCAGAAGGCCAACTATATCCTGGGCTGCACCAAAAGCAGCTTGGCCAGCAGGTCGAAGGAGGTGATTCTGCCACTCTCCTCTGCTCTAGTGAGACCCCACCTGGAGTCCTGCATCCAGCTCTGGAACCCCCAGCACAAGAAAGACATGGAGCTGTTGGAGCAGGTCCAGAGGAGGACCATAAAAATGATCTGAGGATTGGAGCACCTCTCCTATGAGGACAGGCTGAGAGAGCTGGGGTTTTTTAGCCTGTAGAAGAGAAAGCTTAGGGGGGGCTTTCAGTACTTAAAGGGCTCCTGTAGGAAAGAAAGGGACAATCTTTTTAGGAAGGCCTGTTGTGACAGGACAAGGAGTAATGGTTCTAAACTAAGGGAGCGTAGATTTAGGCTGGACGGAAGGAAGAAATTTTTTACCATGAGTGTGGTGAAGCACTGGAGCGGGTTGTCCAGAGAAGTAATGGAGGCCCCATCCCTGGAAAAATTCAAGGCCAGATTGGACAGGGCTCTGAGCAGCCTGGTCTAGTGGAAGATGTCTCTTCTTACTGCGGGGGGGTTGGAATAGATGACCTCTAAAGGTCTCTTCCAACCCAAAGCATTCTATGATTCTACAATTCTGTTCTA